>NW_028146752.1:0-1248500 GCF_055883805.1 Amblyomma maculatum | reverse complement strand
AATTATTTTACTTATATCCCCTTATATCCACTTATATCCCCGCCCAGGGTGCCCCATCTGTAAAAACGAAGATGTTGAGGCCGACATTCACCACTTGCTGTGGGACTGCCCACCCCTCAAACCAACACGAATCCGGCACCTGAGGATAGCTGGTCTTTCAGCAACCAATCCTGCCTCATACGTCACTTGGACGCAGGGTTCTCATCATCGCCGCTCACTCCTGGACTTTATAAAATCAGCCAACCTCTTTCCATTCATTTATTCATCCATCTCATACCCTACTGATGCCCTGAGGCAATAAATATCGACTAAAAAATTCATTTCCACTGCCAATACGACAGACTACACCGTGCGACAGACCACGGTGCTGATAGCTGTATACAAGCCGGAGTGTGCCTCCGACCGCTTAGCATTTCACTGTCAGTCATAGAGATCGCAGATAGAAGGCAGATTACAAGAACCGGCTAACAAATGCACGCCTGCCATCAAGGGTAAACCTTCTCCCCCTCTTTTTCGTGTGATGTCATCTTGTACCTACCTGTTCTGTGTACGCTGCCAGTTCACGTGTTACTAGCGTTGTTGTTTGTCGTCCTCAACTCTCATGTAACTGTAGTTATTGCTCGAACCCTCGGTAAGCTCTCATGGCTCTTTTCGCAAGCATCATCACTTCCTTTTTTGGTCACGTGATGAAGATATAGAGATTAAAAGAGAAATCTGCCGTAGAATACCAGTGTTGTCAGCTTATTTGTGCTCGAGTTAGATATATATTCCGCTGTGAAAGCCTGGTTTTGTGCACTTCTTAACCGCATGCTTGATGTTCTTTTTCTGCCTTTCTGGAAATAAAATACAATGCTTCTTTACAGATTTTTAGCGCGAAATAAGAAAATATCATAATAAAACCCAATTATTCCAGACTAAACATGATTCCGAAAGTTCTAAAACTGAAACCAAACGGATGTTCACAAAACGTAAAAAACAATTGAAAAAATTTCTGGGAAAAAGAAAATTGCTTTCCAAAATTTGTACCGCAGTAGAAGTAACCCTTACCAGAGTTTAGCGCACCTAAATAGCCGCCAGTAATACGTTAGGTTTTTGGCTATTCCTCTTGAAACATTTTTTTGTTGACCTTTGAAGCTCAGGCGTCTAACATTGACCACTTTTAGCGATAGCGTAAAACACGGTCATAATTTACTGTATGCGGAGGATTGTGTCTTCTTCTCAGAAATTTGAAACAGACCAGATAACGATGAAGGAAGCATCTGAAAAAGATCCTGAAAGCAGGTCAACTTTCTGAGAAGTCTTCACGAGAATTCTTCCAAAGAAAACTCGCCTTATACTCCAGTGGTCCTTAGCTGACAACATATATAAGGCGTGGATCGGCTGTTTTCCAAAATAAAGTCGCTAGTGAGCGCATGTGTGTTTGTCCTCCTCTTCCTGGCCCGTCGTCTGCTATAGCGTTCTTTCTCTGACAATGAATAACCAACTCGCCCAGCAACATACCCTGTTCAAGTTCATTTCTGATACAAGGGGCTCCTTTTCGTTCTGCGTCGATCCGTGCCTTCTCGTTCCTTTGATTTCAACAGCTGTTTGCAAAGCCAGGGTTTTGGGTTTCTGCATCCGAAATCAGATATTACCGCCTAAAGTTCGTTGCTTGTTCGGCGGCTTCCGACCCTCAACTGGCCATGGAAACCGGATTTGCAGGATACTGCGCTCCGAATGGCAGCACCAGGCCCGATTGCTACGACAACACCTGCAACTACTGCTTGCGCAGTCAAATCCAACAGAGTGGACTAAATGGCGTCAGTTCAGACGCTTAATTGACAGTACCACCGAGTTTCTGTGGCTGCAGACTCTTCCAAGTCTTCGGATGGGTGTGCCAAAGAAACAAGCGGCGACCAGCAATCGAGTTCATCTGGTGGGATGTGCCGGTGACTGCCCCAAGGACGTGCAACTGTTGCTCCAGAAAGGGCCTAAGTTCGTTCGTCAGCATCGAAACTACTCACCATGGTCAGGCAAGTGTCAAGGTCGGCATCTGTGGCTGAACAAGAAAGTTGTGTGTCCGGAGGTGTGACTTGCTTAACCGTCATAGTGGCACAAGGCGAAAGCCCCCTCTTTAAAAACCGTATCATATCTAAAAGACAATAACTTGTCCTTGTTGACCGCCGATAAAGAAGGAGGTTTCGTAATTCTACCTAAGGATTTCTACAATCAGAAAGCGTCAACAGCTATTAATGCCTGTTTTGACAAATGCAACGGCGTTTCCTTAACCGAAGTGAGAAGCACAGTAAAGAAGTTATGTGAACGGTTAAATTTGGATAAGCTTTCCCGCTCGATAATGAATAGCAAAAAAATGTCCCTCAGTATGTTCCTCACCGCAAAGGCGCATAAACCAGAGTGCCCGCTCCGCGTTATCGTTTCAGAAAATCATGCTTGGCAAAAATCGGTTTCCAGCTTTTTGCAAGCCAAACTCAAAATTCTAGAAGTTGGTGACCCGTTTCTGGTAAAGAATTCAAAAGAAGCCATTAAATTTTCGCAAGAAAATAGCAGCAGGGCCTTCCTAGGCTTCTCTATTGATGTGAGGGATTTATATTATTCAATTCCGCATGATGATTTGCTCCGTTGTGTAAGCGATTGCACTGATAAGCACGGTGTCATCGCCTTTCAAAACCGACTGCGGCATCTGTGCACGCGGATTCTTGGAATTGTTATCTATGTATCTCAGGTCTACTTATGCTGAGTGGAACGGATCCCTTTTCATCCATAAGCAGGGCATATGGCTCTTGCATCGCCCCCATCCTGAGCGACCTCTTTTTGGCAATGCATGACCGAACAATTAGCAAAGAGATAGAAAGGTTAGCTGTTTTAAAAATCTTCAGATACGTCGATGACGATCTAATTCTTATTAACTGCCCAGGTAATAACTCAAACAACCAACTAATCCCACTTGCTGAGTGCGCAAATGTCCTTAACTATGTTTTTGTTTCCGCTTTTTCCAAAAATCTGTATTCTGTAGCCCCCGCTTATCCTGGTGCTGGTTTTCCCCCAATGGACCCTATTGTCTCTGATATTGCTGGCGTGGAAAAATTAATTGGAAAACAAAAACTTTCTTCATCGTGTGGTGTTAACAACATCAATTCCAAGTTTCTGATCAGGACTAAAGTGTACAGCGCTATAATACTTTCTAATCTATCCCAGCGATCTCTTCAGACAGCCTGTATTCAAGAGGACTGGAAGGTTGGGAAGGTGATTCCCTTGCACAAGTTGGGGACAAACATTCGGCACTTAGTTATCGACCCATTCCACTTACGAGCATTCCATGTAAAATCATGGAGCATCTCATTTACACTCACCTTGTATCATTCCTTCAGTCAAATGGCTTTTTTACAGATTATCAACATGGATTTCGAAAGTCATTTTCATGCGAAACTCAACTATTATCCTTTACACATGATCTAAATTCCATCATTGACAGGGGTTCTATTGTCGATTGTATATTCCTAGAGTTCTCTACAGCGTTTGACAAGGTTTCGCATCAACTGCTGTTTTTAAAATTAAGTAAACGTAGCCTTGACACTAACGTTTTTGCGTGGCTTCATTCTTTTCTTACTGATCGTTCACAATTTGTCACTGCTAATAACACTTGCTCCTTCTCTTCCCCAGTTCAATCGGGCGTTCCGCAAGGCTCTGTGCTGGGACCTTTGCTTTTTCTCATCTACATCAACGATTTACCTGATACCATATGCTCATCGATTAACCTTTTTGCAGATGGCTGCGTCATATACCGCGAAATTAAGTTATTCTGATGTAGCGCTTCTTCAGTCCGATATTAACCGTGCTCTTGGCTGGTCTAACACGTGGAACATGCAACTAAACACTAAAAAATGCAAGTACATGCGTGTTTCTCTTCGTATCACAACACTGCCCTCATTTCATCTTAATAATATTATTCTGGAATCTGTGTCTTCTTACAAATATCCAGGCGTGTACATTTCTTCTAATCTCTCTTGGAAGACGCATGTAGACCATATAACCAAAAATGCTAATCGCATGCTGGGCTACATACGTCGTAATTTTTATCTTTCTTCTAGTCCTGTAAAATTACTTCTTTACAAATCATTAGTTCGTACTAAACTAGAATATGCTGCATCTATCTGGGACCCCAGTCAAGAAACGCTCATCCATCAGCTTGAATCTGCTCAGAACCGGGGGCACGTTCCATTCTTTCCAATTATCATCGTAACTCCAGCGTCACCACTATGAAAGCTAATTTATCGCTACCTCTGCTATCACAACGTAGGAAAATTTACCGTCTTAGCTAGTTCCATAAAATCTATCATGACAACCCTGTTCTTAAGGATAAATTATTATCAGCACCTTGTTACGTTTCAGCTCGCATCGATCATAGTTATAAGGTTGGTATTCCTGCATGTCAAACCAATCAATTTTACAATTCATTCATCCCCAGCACGTCGGCAAGTTGGAATCACCTCCCCCGAAATGTGGTCGAAATCTCTGATAATTCTGTGTTCAACTCTGCCTTACTCAACCTATCAGTATCATAAACACATGAATTTGTTGCAATGCCATTTTTTCTTTTCTTTCAGCGATTTTGAGATCAGCCAATCTTTTTTAAAAAAAAAAACTTATATTCTTTGTTGCGCTATTGCTTTTTGAGCGTCATTTCGTCCTTTGCAAAAGTAGCCTTTATGCCCTGTATACTTATGTGTTGTTCCTACTCATGTGTAGGTGTGTACTCAGAATGTTTAATTGCTTATTCCTTTTATGTAACCTCTCTCTTTTTCTTTTTTTTCTCGGGGGCATCATTTATATGTTGACATGTAATTTGTTGCTGTTTTTTATGCTATACTTTTGTAATATAACCCACTCCCCTCTGTAATGCCCTCGGGCCTTGAGGGTATTGAAATAAATAAATAAATAAATAAATAAATATCTTTAGAGACGTTTACCCCCCCCCCCCCCCTTCCCTTGTTCTAACACATGAAAAATCCGAAATTGGCTGAATCCGCGTTCTGGAACTGAAGTTGAATTTCGCGGAACAGCACGTCTGCTGGACTTTCGAATCAAGGGCCAATAAAGCAATAAATATAGTCCAGGCTACCTTTAATAACGCGCTCCTCAAATCCTGCGAGCATAGCCTAGAGCAGAGCTTCTTGAACCAAGCCCACAGACTACTTAATTCAGGGTACCCGCCCTTACTTCTGTCCTCAGTAGCGGAAAATCTGTTACTAGTTAAGCAAAGTAAGAACCCAACCGGAAGGGAACACAGGACTCGCAGCAAAAAAAGCGGCTGCAATACCCTACATTCACAAGGTTTCCCACAACCTGAAACGAATCGGAAAAAGGGCAGGGGTTGACGTAATTTTCTCCGCTCCTCACCGTCTTTCTAGCCTTTGAAGGCGTGTCAATGAATCGGGTGAAAACGTCCCAGAATGCACAACCAGGCATCGAGATTCTTTTCTCACTTGCTCACCAGACGTCGTGTATTCGATCCCGTTACCCTGCGGTAGGAAGTATATTAGTGAGACGGGCCGTTGCCTAAATAAAAGGCTATTAGAGCATCAAAATAATGCCGAAGGAAAAACGTCTGGCAATTTGGCGATCCACTGTCGAGACTGCAGTCCCTGCCGGCGGCTCTCCCCGATGTTCAAGGAAACAGAAATCTTGGCTAAGAGCAACAATGAACTTACCAGCAAAATCATTGAAGCCACCGCTATCAACGAGCAAAAACATGAGTGTGTTAGCACTCCTTCACTTGCGTTGTCAGAAAAAGAATTTTCCTTCCTTTCCGCCTAGATCTGTTTTGTGCATTCGTTTAGTCTTCGCGCCTATTTTGGTATAGTTCCGCCTTCGCCTGTCGTAATTGTTATTCGAGCACTTCTGTCTTTTCCCCATCGTTTTATTGCCATAAGGTTTTATGCATCTGTGGTTGTTTCTTTAGCCCGTCCTGTTTTTCAGTGTGCTAGGCGTATGTTTTTTTCAGTGTCCTTTTACTTGCCATTTTTAGTTTTGTCTGATTGGTTTTCATTTAGCGAATTTTTAGTTGTTCATGTTTTCCATCCTTTTTCCAATTTTAGTGCCTTTACCTTCGCTGACTATCACAGCCTTGCCTTTTAGACTGAGCTTATGCCCGCGCTGTTGTTATTGGTCTCATGCTTTCATTTTCGCTTATGGCAATGTTATTTGTTGGCTCCCTTATTTTATCGTTTTATTTAGGCTTCATGTGCGCCCCAGTTCTCTGTTCTTTGCATCTGCCCCACCCCACACTTTCCATGTCTACGCGTTAATTTCTGCTCAATATCAAATGCCGTTCCTAGGATGCTTGAGCTCTGATAACCGTGTTCATGCGCACCTTTAGTCTTTGTGTGCATATAAGGTGTGGATGAGCTGTTTTCCAAAATAAAGTCGTTAGTGAGCGCATGTGTGTGTGTCCTCCTCTTCCTGGTCCGTCGTCTGCTATAGCGTTCTTTCTCTGACAACATTCTCTCGAAAGTATCAGGCCCCAAATAACTACGGTTCACTGACAACCCTCATTGTACAAACAATCGAGCTTACAAAACTATTTCCTGCCAGTTTTATATTATGCGGCAATATTGCACAACCTGATTCTGTTGGCGATCACCTTAGTAAATACATTGTACGTAAGAGCTGATTAGGCTGTAATTTTTTCAAATCCTTAGCGTCCCCTTTCTTCTAAGCCTCTGGTACCGTCGATAACACCAGGCATGGCTTATACAGGGTGGCCAGTTTTCCTACCACGATATCGCCCCCGTCCCTCAACAAATCTGCAGTTACATAATCTTCCCCAACTGCTTTCCCTTTTTTCATCGTTTTAAAGATCTCTCAACCTCGTTTTTCATCACTGGCGAAACATCTGACTGCTCGTCACTACTGCTAACCTCATTAATGTTCCTACTATACTTCGGCTGTAGTATAGGTCAGTATTGAACTCCTCGGCTACTTTGACTATCCTGTCAATATTCGTAATGACATTGCCCGCCTTGTACCTCAGCGCATACATCTCATTTTTGCTATGCCCGATTTCCTCTTCACCGCTTTAAGGCTGCTCCTGTCCTTAACAGCACGCTCAATTTTTCAATATAGTAGTAGCGCATTTTAAAGCTCAGCTACTTTGATCACCTGATGAGAAGAGAGGAGTCGCTGGAGAAAGATTTGGTGTTGGGAAAGGTTGAGGGTCACCGGAGAAGGGGTAGGCAGCGAACGCGATGGTTAGATGGCATCCTCGAGGCGCTGCCGATGAAGTTATGTGATGTTAGGAAGATAATGAGAGACCGGAAAGCGTGGCGTGATATGGTCCATAGGGTCAGGAAGAGTCGGACACGACTGAACGACTGAAATGAACTGAGTAGCGCAGTTATACTTTCTTACGTCGGCCACTTCACACTTATTGATCAGTTTTGATATCTCTGCCAGTTCTATCCTGTCTGTTGGGTTGCAAGCTTTCAAGAGTCAATTTCATTTTTAGTCTTCCCGTTATGGCTTTTTCATTTCCACTTCTTCCGTTTGTTGAAGAAGGTATTCATTATTATTAAGTTAGTGCACTCTGCAAACTCAACTAGTAACTCCCCCCTGCTATTCCTAGAACCAATGCCATTGTCACCGACTGCCTGGTCTCCGGCCTGATTTTTCTCTACTTTGGCATTGAGGTTTAGACTGTTTAATAATCTTAATGACCATGCCTGCCACTCTCCCAATAATGCTATAGATTTGCGCTATTGCCAGCTGTATCTTTATTGACAAGGAACCCTACCCCAAGTTCTCGTCTCCCCGGTAAACCTCGATAATACAATACATGTCCGCCCTTCATTACAGTATATGCCTCGTTTGGCCTCCTAATCTCACTAAGCCCTATCACATCCCATTTCATACCCTGTAATTCATCTAAAAGTACCAATCAGCTAGCCTCACTAGCTAGAATTCTAGCGCTAAGCGTTGCCAGGGTCCGTTTCCAATGGTGGCCTGTCCGGAGCAAGAGATTCTTAGCCCCATTTGCTTTGTTGCAGGTCTCACTGCCACCGTGGTCAGTTGCTTCGCAGCCGCTGAGGAGGCCGCGGATTTGTTACAGTATTCATCGGAGGTAGTGGCCAATTACTACACCAGGGTGGCCAAATCCTGCTCTGGAGGACTGCGTAAATTTCCGGAGGTGTTCTCCGGATAGGTCGCACCGCAAGCCTGTTTATGCGATTTCATCGCAATGCGGGGAATTTTTTTTTTTCATTTTATTTAATCCTGTGGGGAATTGTGCGCCACCGGGATTTGACCCACACTCCTTCCTACACGCGAGGCGGATGTTATACCTCTAAGCCACCGCTTCACCTGCTGATGCATGCTGTCTACCGATTACTCGTGTGCCTTTGTTTTCAGCTAATGATCAATGTACTTGTGTCTTGTATAACCCTTCTTGTGTAAATGCATTTTAGACACTGCGGTATCGATAAATAAACAAGCAAATAAGATCGCCTCAAATCGACAGACTTGCTTTGGTTAAAGGCGCGAAGCACACACCGCGTACCTTTCTTATGCATGTGTTTCGCGCCTTTATTCAAAGATACACACAGCAACTAGCCCAGCAGCTCGTTATTTTATATTGATTTACGTTTTGCGCATGAAAACAAATGATGATAAATCGTACTAAAGAGGGTGATAAAGAGTAAGTGACAATATTTTTTTGCCTCAGAAGAACGCGATTGGGGTGGGCAGTAAAGCACTCTTTAGAAATGCCCAGAGAAACGAAGACCGAATCAAAGCACTTGAAGTGGCTAAGAACATGAGAACCAAGTTCTCAGAAGATATTAAAAGACAGCAAAGCTGATGAATGGGCAAACTGGTTCTGCGTGTTTAAAAGAGCTGGTATAAAAGTTTAAACTCACGCTTGTGAATATCAAGCACATGTCTTGTCTGTTACGTGTACTTCGTGCGGCGGGTACTTTTGTCTGTATGTGCGCGCGCGTTCCGTGCATTCCATGAGTGGTAAAAAAACAGTCGCTTCCCTAAGATTGAATGCCACTTTAAAAGTTATTGCCGGTAGGTGCATGTCTTTTTTCAGACGCGAGTCATTTGACTAGTCAGGTTAGTCCAAGTTTAATTTTCTTGTTGAGACACTAACCGTTGCTCAGGTACTTCTGTCAGATTTGAATGGTAAGGATGGGAAAGCCCTTTACGTAACAGTGGTACCCAAAAAGTCTCGTCAGTGTTCCCAAGGTTGCGCATACTTTTAAGAACGACCCAGACAGGCAAGGCGTCCCCAACGACGTCGAAAATCTCGAACTCACTATTAGTCAAGTGCAATACCGCAGTCGCTGGCTTCCGCAAATGCGTGCATCGGTTGTCGCATGGATCGGAGCGCGCCAGCTTTCAATGAAAGGAAAGAACTGTTTGCGCACACTGCTGCACATACAACCGCGCAAGTCAGCCGTTGGAGGTTTGTTCAAGGTGCCTGACCAGCTGGCAGGCGACCTTCCTCGGACGTTGCATATAGCAGCGCGGAGAGGGAAGCCTTTGTATAAGCGAGCCATCAATTGTGCTGCACGACACGACGAGAGCGGGTTTCCGCATCTTGCCTGAAGCAGAGAGTTATTGTTTTCGCGCGCTCTCTGCGCACTCGAGCTTACGTGGATATCTGTATTATTTTTCATGTAAATCTAGTGCCGAGACTAGGCTCAGTTTTAGGCCCGTTCGCAAAGAAGTCGGCTGGGTTTTCGTCCAACGTCCAAGTTGCACCCCTGTCCTCGCTTGATGCAGTCTTGCTTTGCGGCTCTGCAAGAGTTTTCCACGCTCTCGTGAGAACCAAACAGCGCATGGGCCTTGACAATCAGATATTCTGACTATACGCATAAGTAAAAACCGCTGCTCTTGGCGAACAGTCTTGGTGCTAAAGTTTTGTTGGACTTGTTGCTCTTCCCCCTATTTTAGGCACTCGCTCAGAAGAAATAAACGTGGCGGATCTTCCGCCTGAATGAAACGCCGCCTTTTTTGATGCTAAGGACACCATCGTTGCTGCTCCCCAGACACAAGAATGGGAGCGAATAGCCTTTCAGCGACAAAGTGCCAACAAGAACGCGCAAAAAGATAGCACGTCACTCACGGAACTGGAAACGTGTCTTCTTGAAGCGACGTGTAAGCACATGCAGCCGGAGGTTTCCTTTGCGTGCGCTGCATGTAAGAAACTCTGCCTGTGAGCGGCCTTTCTGTGTCCAGAGCTTCGCCTCCTCGGCCTTGTTTTGGGCGCCGAGATTCGAGCTGTCCGACAGCGTAATCCGGCACTCGGCTATGAAGGGGAGACAAAGAAATACGTATCGTCGGCTGCTGCAGTTATATAACCAGCGATAAGCGGCATCGCTTTATCTACAAGCAATCGTAGTCTTGCGCAAAGGCGACGATGAATGCGATGCACAGCTGCCAAGCGTCCTTCGACTTATCGCTTTCAAACAAAACACGTTTGTTTATGTCAGTTGAAGCGGTAGTTCGCCATGGAAGAGAAGCAATGCTTTAAACAACACTGTTCTGAGACAACCAAACTGAATTAACGTCTCAACCCGGTCTCAGAAAAATAATAAACTGCGTTCGTGCCGGTGAAGGAGGGCTGCTTGTAAACAGAGGTTTCAAAGGAACTGTCACGGGGCCAACACAACCAATAAACTATCGTAAGCTCTACACACACACGTGACTCGCCTATTCTACAAGGCTGCGATGATTCATAGTGCTGGAAGCAAATTAGCTGGTCCAAATCTGCTGTAAAAAAAAACACCCTTTGTATATGTAAGTAGTATTTTGGGCAGTGAGCCGTCGACTCTCGTCGCTTCGAGCGACAAGCCGTGCTGATTTCCTACACCGGAGTGAGCGCAGTCGTGGCGCATTCATCACGGGAGGCTTGTCGACGTACGCTAGCAGGCCTTTTTTTTGCGCCACCTGCAGCAATTCGTGCACGGCCTGACTGGTGAAACATCGTGGCTCAGCGTAGATATACGACTCATTAATCCGCCTACCGTTAGGTGAAAACGTGAGACAGGTGCATGAAACCTTACCTCTCCAAAACTAGGGCACCACCCAGGCTTCGCCTTAAGATAAGGCGCCTTTAACGCCACGCATTCCACTAATAATTTGTTGGGGATGTCGCAGGTACATATGTGGTCGGTTCGAATCCTTATCGCAAAGTATCCTCCAATTTGACAAGCTATCATTAAACGGGAAGCGAAATGATATGACGACACCCTGTGCACAATCAACGGCTGCGTCACAGTTTCGATACGAATTAACGCGCGTAATTTTTCCGGCACATTTGCGACTCGCCCCTAAAGCCTTCCTCTGAGACTAGCGTACGCCTACCATATATCGATCGCAACTTTAGAGCTAGCGATGCCACGGAAGCCACTTTAATGAACAACGGGAGAGAGGAAAACTTTTCCCTGCGAACACGCAAAAATACGCTTGAGGGCAAATATTCCAAGCGCCGGAAATATCGTGAGCTAGTGGATGCGGCCAACGTTCTCCATGCAAGTCAACGGCCTCCGCTAGAGAGTCAGCTCGGCACAACGCATAATGTCAGCCCGTACTCACCGGCCGTGTCACGTCCACGTGAATGTACAAGTCCCATCTGCGGCGTGCGTTGTGAGTAGTCGCCGCAACGGGGCCGGACAGATCGGACACCTCCTCCTCAGGCATGTCAAAAGCCAGAGCGTACAGCACAGCACGAGGCCCCCACAAGTCATGGCAGCCAGCACAGACACACGGGGCGAGCAAACGCGCTGCACAAGCGGCGCGGTGCTGCCGGAGCTGTGTGCTCGGCGAGCAGACCTTTTTCTGCGCCGGCGGAAGCCACGCCTTCGCGGATGTCTCCGGAGTTGTCGCAGCTGCCGAGTGAGCTTCGTTGCGGCGCCGCCGACGAGCCGGGCTGCGTGTCCTGTGGCATCAATCTTCCATCGCCGTAAACTGGAATTTTCGCACCGAGGCCTCGCTCCGTTTCTAACGGCCTTCGGTATAGTACTCTGCCAGCTGCGGCCTAATCAACCAGCCATCCATGAAGTGCGTTTTTTACTCGAGAACGCGATTTCCTTCTCTCACAATGGACGCACCTGCTTCATTTTCTTGAGCCAAGAGTGTTAATCGTACCGGCTAATCATAGGGCAGTCCGTGTTTCCGCGGCCTGATCCCTTCGATGCCTCACGAGACCAGCTTGAGTGAGGCCAATGAAGAGCGGAAGCCATCAGTCAGGGACGAAAAGAGGAGCGCGCCAGCCTCTTCCAGAGCGGAATGGGGAGAGAGAAAGCTGGATTGCGAGGCGTCATTGCTTCCCTGTGACAGTGGCCCACTACCAGGTGCGCTCTCGGATGCATCGCAGATACCACGCACCTGCGTGCGTCCCGAGACTGGATGTAAAGAAACTTCCAGCCCATGCTTCAAACAGTTGCGCCGACTGTTTGAAACTTGGCAGCTTTTAAAATTGACGAGCATGCCACTGGCAAATGGCAGTTACCTATGAGGTAAAACTCAGGCACTGCATAATTTGACAGGGAGACAAGGGAATTCAAAGAAAATGCCCAACGCCACACCACAAGCCGCACACCGCCAACTTAAGTTTTAATCTTGACATGAAGCATGAAGAACACTTAAAGGAAGACGAAATAACCAATAGATTAAAAGCAGCAAGTCAAGGCCAACCTGTTGTCTTCAAAAAGGCTGAGTGGAGTCCATATAGCTGTCACATGCATCGCAGCAAACGTTTGCGAAATACTTTTGCGACGCAGCCGTTTACGAAGACAACCTGTTCGCTTTGGCTTGCCTCTTATATTGTACTGGTCATTTGTCTGCCTGTACCTTTTATTCATATCAAGAATAAATCTTCACTTGATAGCGCGCGCATGAACGTGTTGAGCGTCTTTCCTGGATCCTCTCCTACGCCTCCTCTCAAACTATGCATAGCCCGAGTTTCACCTCAGTGCTGGAAAATCAAACTAGGCCTAACACAATCTAATTATTATAGTTAGCAAATAAAAAACACCAGCACCCTTGCACCCCTATCTCACAAAACCACCAGCATATCTTTGGCCGGTGACATGGCCAGGCACTGATAGGTCAATTAGGCACCGGCGCTCATTTCTCTTTCGCTCATGAAAGTCGTAGGACTTATGATTGGTCGGTGTGTTGTGTGACGTCACAAGACCAGGGGGCATGGCCGAGGTGGAAGGAGATACTAACTCTGCAACTCCTTTGATATGGAATTATGAATAACTTTATTAAGACCCATAAAGGAAAAGATTCCTCCCCTTTCAGCAGGCTGGAATCCCTTGGGATTCAGTGGTGTCCAGGGCCAGATGGATGATTTTCGTTTGGACCTCTTTGTTCTGGCTGATCATTAAATCCTCCCAGGACTCCAAGTTCCTGTCTGGTTCGTTGTAACTGGGGCATGTTCACGCCAGATGTGTGTTGTGTTGTGTTGTGTTGGGTTTTATGGCGCATAAGCAACTAAGGCTATCATGCGCCAAGAGCAAGGTTAATGTTAAATCTATAGTTTATTTAAAAAGTTTCCTTCTTCTAGGAAACTGAGAACAGATGCTAGGTTTACAAGTGCTCTTTCTCCTAAAAGCAAGGTGGGATGAAATGGGATGGTATGATTGTAAAATATAGTAAAATGTTTTCTCCGTAGTGCCTCAAGTTTTGAGCATGTAATTAGAATGTGGTTTACAGTGAGTATCTCGTCGCATTCTTCACAGGTCGGTTTGTTATGTTTCATTAGCAGAAAGTTATGTGTAAGATGAGTATGTCCAATACGAAGACGGCATACTATCACTTCCATAAAACGTTGTTGATGTGTGCTCGATTTCCATTCTCCTAGTACAGGCTTTATGAGACGCAACTTATTATTTTCTTGGTTGTGCCATCTGGACTGCCATTTATTCATCTGTTTATGTTTTATTAATTTCAAGCAATCACTATGTGGTATGTTTGCTTTCTGAATCAATTTGTTGTGGGCAAGTGCAGCACATTTGTCTGCTCTTTCATTGCCGTCAATGCCTACGTGACTAGGGACCCAACAGAACACTATGTTATGTCCTTGTGTTGTGATCATTTTTACATTATGTATTATGTCACCGATTAGAGGCATGGCAGCATTTCTGTGATTTAAAGCCGTCAGTACACTCAACGAATCGGTGTAGATGACACTGTTCCCAATGCCTTCATTCACTATTTTTCCTACAGCTGTCAGGATAGCATAAGATTCAGCTGTAAAAATTGATGCGCACTGAGGAAGCCTAATTATTTGTTCCCAGTTCTCTTCAACTACGGCACAGCCAACATAAGTAGAAGTTTTTGATCCATCTGTATAAAACTCTGTATAATTACTGTACTTTTCTTTTATTGTGCGAAATTCTTGTATTATATGTTCTTTAGGAGTTTGGCTTTTGTTGAAGCGTGTTAGAGTGAGATCACAGACATTTGGAAGTTTGTACCATGGGGGTAGGGGCCTGTTTTTTGGTGCAGTGTCGGGCAAGGTGTCCAGAATTTCTAGCTCACTGCAAATGTCTTCGAAACGCATTATCAGTGGCCTCGTTGCTTGTGGTTTATTTGTGAAAATTACTCGTGAGCGGCATGTTGAGACTATTGGATAGCAGAGGTGTTTTTTCTGTGATCTTATTCTAAGGACATAAGCACATGTGAGTGAAGCCCTTCTATCTTTCAGCGGAGGCTCGTTCGTCTCTGCATACAGACTATCAACAGGGGATGTTCTGTAAGCGCCACAAGAAAGGCGTAAACCTAGGTTATGTACCGGGTCCAATTTCCTTAAATATGATGGTCTAGCTGACCCGTAGACTATGGACCCGTAGTCCAAGCTAGACCGCACAACAGATCGATATATATGTAGAAGACACGCCCTATCAGACCCCCAATGTTTCCGAGAGAGAACCTTCAGTATGTTTAGAGATTTTATGGCTTTCCTCTTTAGGATGTTTATGTGAGGCAGGAATGTTAGTTTTCTGTCGAACGTTACACCCAAAAATTTATGTTCGCTCTTTACTGGCAACTCAAACCCATTTAGGTGTAGCTTGGGATTGATCTGTATACCTCGTTTCAGCGAGAACATTACTGCCACTGTTTTCTGTGGGGAAAATTTGAACCCATTTTTAAAAGCCCATGAGTCTAGTTTATTTAGTGTTAATTGTACTTGTCTTTCACAAATTGATATGTTTGAGGATGTGCAGGCTATTTGAAGGTCGTCGACATACAGCGAGAACATAATGGATTTTGGGATTACCTTGCTAATAGAATTCATTTTTACAATAAACAAAGTTGTACTTAAAATGCACCCCTGAGGTACCCCATTCTCTTGAATAAAGTTCCTCGAGAAGGTGGTACCGAGACGTACTTGAAATGAACGACCTGATAGAAAGTCCTTCAGAACATTTAGCATCCGGCCTCGGATGCCCAAATCTGCTATATCGCGTAGGATCCCGAACCTCCAAGTCGTGTCGTATGCCTTTTCCATGTCAAAGAAAACGGCCAGGCAATTTTGTTTATGTATGAACGCTTCCCTGACAGTATTTTCAAGACGCACTAAGTGGTCGGTCGTTGCACACCCTTTTTTAAAACCACACTGATGAACATTAAGAAGTTTGTGAGATTCTAGGATGAAAGTTAGTCTGATGTTTAAAACACTTTCAAAACATTTTGCTAAACAGCTGGTCAGAGCTATGGGTCTGTAACTGCCCGCTGAGGTCGGCGGCTTTCCTGGTTTCAGAAACGGAACAATAACAGCTTGTTTCCAAGCCTCTGGGAGTTTACCCAGAGTCCAAATTTTGTTAAAGAATTTTACAAGTGCCTCTACAGAGGATTCGGATAAATGAGCCAGCATTTCATAATGAATTTCGTCAGGGCCAGGCGCAGTCTGTTTTCCAGCAGCAAGGACGTTCTTTACTTCTTGGAGTGTAATAAAACTATTATATGATTCATTTCTGCCACCACTTGTTGGGAGTTTTTGTTTCTCAGCTATGTTTTTGTATTTTAGGAATGTTTCTGTGTAGTGTGACGAACTTGAAACGTGTGTGAAATGTTCGCCTAGTATATTGGCCTGTTCTTCTATGCTAGTCTGAATACCAGGGGCTGTGAGGATGGGAATTGTAAACGGGGAAAAGTTTCCACTGAGTTTACGAACTTGTTCCCACATTTTCTTAGACGTCATTGAGCTATTTATTGACGTGACATACATCTGCCAGGATTCTTTTTCAGAGTTGCGACGGACGTATCGAGCTTTAGCTTTGGCCTTTTTAAAAGCTGTAAGATTTTCGTGTGTAGGGTACCTTCGGAAAACACCCCATGCTTTATTTTGTCGCTTTTTGGCCTCCTTACATTCCCGAGACCACCACGTCTTGTGTTTTTGTCGCACCACACCTAAGGACTGTGGAATGGTGAGATGAGCGGCAGTGATAATGCAAGTCGTGAACAACTCATTTAGTCTGTCGACACTAAGGGCATCTGAGAAAACTGCTCCTAGATTCGCCTCTACTTTAAAAAGCTCCCAATCTGCTAAGTGAAGTTTCCACCGTTTCGGTTTGGTCGGCATGACTGATGGTGAGGATGATAAGCTGATTATTGCTGGCAGGTGGTCGCTACTATACGGGTTGTTCAGAACATCCCATTTAAAATCATTAAAAAGGGAAGGTGAACTAAAAGCCAAATCTAAAAAACTCATTTTTCCTGACCTTGGTGAACAGTACGTGGGCTTACAGGAGTTCAATAAGCAAATGTCTGAACTAAGAATAAAATCCTCGATAAGCTGTCCACGTGTATCACTTTTTTCACTTCCCCACAAAGGGGAGTGTGCATTAAAATCTCCTACTACTAGGTAGGGCTCTGGTAGTTGGCAAAAAAGGTTTTCTAGATCATGGAGTGTTATTTTAAGATTTGGTTCAAGATAGACAGAACACACAGTAAGAGTTTTAAAGGCAATTATTGTGGCTGCTACAGCTTCTAAGGGAGTGTTTAATTTCAGTTCTTGAGCTGGAACTCCACTTTGCAATATGATGGCCGCACCACCCGAAAGCCTGCTTGCTTGCTCTCGATCTCGGCGGAAGACTTGATATTTTTTCAGTATATTCGAGTGCATGCAACCTAAATTTGTTTCCTGTACGCACAGTGCAACTGGCGAGACTGTATCTAGAATGTCTTTTATGTCATTAATATTCTTTAGAAGTCCTCTACAGTTCCACTGTACCAGGAATGCCATCTTATTTTGTTGAAAGCTTAGAAATTAAGTTAGGTTTTTTCCAGGGCCCGTGATTCGGGCCTTGTCTGTTTTGGTTCTTTCCAAGGAGCTCTGCCGTCTCTGTGACGAAGACGGCAAAGAGCTGTCCTGGCCTATGTCCATTACCTCGTCTGAGGTGCTGGGCGAACGTGCCAGAGGCACGTGTTCTTTCTTTTTAGACCTTGCCTCGTGGGCGGAGGTCTTGTGGCCCGCCGACCCTGAGGGACGCGTAGCCTGTTTTGGGGGTGGTGGAGGAGCGGGAGCTGCTTCCACCGGGGCAGGGGATGGCACTACCTCAGCCTCGTTTGAGGTCTGGGTAGGTGCCGAAGGCCGTTGTGGTGCCCCGCCCTGTCGCACCACATCGGCGAGATTTGGTTTCGCTGTGAACTGAAATGCGTTCTTGGTTTTGTTGTACTGAGTACGTGCCTCTTTGTATGTGATGTTCTTTGTTGTTTTTAGTGTAATGATCTGCTTTTCTTCTTTCCATTTTTGGCAGGATCGAGAGTATGCGGGGTGATCCCCCTCACAGTTTGCACAGCGTGGGTTTGCGGTGCAGTTATCAGAGTTGTGGTCGTTCGCAGCACATTTCGCACAAGTTCTGCGGCCACGGCAACTTTGCGAACCATGGCCGTATTTCTGGCAGTTGAAGCATCTCCTCGGATTTGGGATGTACGGTCGGACGTTTATTTTGATGTATCCGACTTCAATTGACTCTGGGAGGGTGCAGCTATTGAAAGTCAGAACCAGATGTTTTGTAGGGATCTCCTTGTTATCCTTTCGGATTTTTATTCTGTGAACTGCTATGACGTTTTGGTCTGCTAGTCCTTCTGCCATTTCATCTTCAGTGAGAGGAATGAAGTCTATCTCAGATATTACTCCTTTTACAATGTTCAAGGATCGGTGGGGAGTGATGACGACAGGGATGTCCCCAAGCGACACAATGTTTTTCAGGTTGGAGGACTGGCACTTGGTTTGTACTTCTAGCAAGAGGTCACCATTTGCAAGTTTTGATACTTTATATCCAGGGCCCAGGTCTTTAGTGAGACACTTTGACACTATGAAAGGGGAGATTTTTCGAGCGGGTTTTTCAAGCTCCTCGCTATGTATGACATGGAACTTTGGGAAAGTCTCTTTTGTTTTCACAAAGAAATGGCTTGTAGCATCGGTCCGCCCTCGTTTGTTTGGAGGGCGATCATTTGTTTGGGAGAAAGAATCCATGAAAGGGTTTGTGTTTTCGGTAGTTGTGCCTGCCACCCACCATGGAGCCCAACGAGGGGACGGGACAGGAACTTGCAAGAAGTCCTGCCCACGCCAGCAGTACACCGCTACTATAACCAAATATGGGCAACTCAGGGTAGCTACTCCACACAAGGTTAACCCTCGCCGCCAAGAAAAAAGGAAAAACAAGAAGTGAGGAGGAGACAGGACAGTGCTGAGAAAAGAGATAGGAAAGTGAAAGATGAAGTGGAGGACAGGAAAAGGCGACTGCCGATTTCCCCCGGGTGGGTCAGCCCGGAGGTGCCGTCTGTGGGAAGCGTGGGCCAAAGTGGTGTGTTGCCTCCGCCGAGGGGCCTTAAAGGTCCAAACACTCGGCATCGGCTCAACCACCAGGATCCCCTTTTCCCCAGACACGGCGATGCCACGCACGGCTAAGCGTGGGTGCTCGGGGTCCGTGGTGTCGCACAAAACACACAAACACCTGCTTTAACAGGTGCCCCCTGCGGGGTCACGCCAGATGTAGCATACCTGCAATTTCGTTACAGTGTTTCGACCGCCGGTCCTGTATCACCGGATGTCATCTGCTTAGTGCGAGTGGGTTGGGAAAAAAAAAACGCTTGAAACTTTCTTCATATAACCTCTTTTCTGCTTAAAAATTTTGTCTGCTCGAGGCAGTATCTGCCTTTCTAATCTGTAATGATTGAGAATATCGTGGTATGTTTTCAACTTTTCGCTCTGAAGGGGCTCTCTGCTCGGCGAGACCGCACTGGTAGTCCGGTGTGTAAGTCTTGTCCAGTCCGTGCGCTGTCTCGCTTCCTCGCAAGCCCTCGTGGACCGGAGTCCAGACGAGTTTAATCAGCTCTGCCGGTGGCGGTCCGGCAGCCAGGCTTTTAACCGCTTCGGCAGATAACCTGTCTGCGTTGTAGTTTCGGACAGCCGATTGAGAATAGGTTACAATCACCATTGCATTCCGTTGTATTAGGGCCAGTGCAATGGCCACCTCCTCGGCCGCTGTTGCGTCCCTCTGTCGAATGCTGCAGCACGAGACAAGGTCCTCCCTGGTTGCTACAGCCACGAAACATGTTCCGTGTTCGTATTCCGCCGCGTTCGTGCAAATCACTTCCTGTCTGTTTGCTAGTTTTTTCTGTAGAGCTTTCGCTCTGTCTTTTCTTCTACCCTCATGGTGTACCGGGTGCACGTTCCTTGGCAGTGGTGGGATGCTTATTTTGTTCCTTATGTCTGTTGGCATATCCTGAGTCAGTTTTAGCCTTCCTCGAGGTTCGAAGCTTAGCTTTTCTAGAATGTTTAGTCCCGATCGGCTGCGTAGGATTCGTTGATGCTGTGCTACTTTGGTAGCCTCAATGAGCTCGTCTAACGTGTTTGAAAACCCCCTGTTGAGAATTTTCTGGGTGGATGTGTACGGAGGGAGGCCCGGGGCGGTTTTGATACCTTTTCTAATTAGGATTTCAATTTCTTCTTTTCTGCTTTTGCTAGCCTAGGTATAGCGCCACGTATGTGATCCTACTTATTTACAAAGGTATGAATTAGTCTCAATAGGTTCGCCTCTATCATTTCCGCTCCCGAGTGTTTGCTATTCTCTTGACTAGCCCGCACGTCTGGCCTACAGTCGATTCGAGTTTTTGCATCGTTTCGGTGCTCTTACCGTTTGACGGGATCCGGAGACCCAGCACTTTGTTTCTACCCAGGGTATTTTGTCTCCATTTACCGTTAGCATTATCCCGTATTCCTGGGGTTTTCTTTGTCTATTTTGTCGGCCGAGGAAAAGCGCTTCCGACTTCTCGGCAGAGAATTTGAGTCTGATTTGGTTTAGGTACGACTCAATTTCATCAATTGCCGTTTGGAGCAAATTTTCGATGTACCCTCTGGTGACCCAGAGGGTGAGATCGTCCGCGCATATTGTGTAGTTCTTCGGTAGGTCAATCATTACAATGTTGAAGAGTGTTGGAGATAGCACTGAGGCTTGGGAAGTGCCTTTGTTACCCAGTCTTATTCCTTTCTCTTCCTTCCCTCCTAGGCTGATATTAACTCTTGAAAGAAAGACTTTGACGTAATCTTTCTACCTACGTTTAGAGTTTCTAGCTGTTCTATTAAGGCTGAGTGGTCAACGTTGTCTAAAGCTTTGGCCACGCCTAGACCGACTATTACTCTTACATCTAACATTTAATTGTCTAGCACTTGCTCTTTAAGTTGAAGCATGACGTCACATGCAGAAAGATGTGCCCTGAATCCGACCATCGCGTCTGGGTAAAGTTCCTGTTCTTCTAGGAATCTGTTTAGTTTCGTTTTAATTACGTGCTCCATTAATTTCCCTACACATGAGGTAAGCGAAATGGGCCTCAGGTTTTATAGACTTAGTTTTTTAGCTGGCTTCGGAATAACGACTAGGTTGGCCTCTTTTCACTCCGGTGGGATTTGGCTCTTGTCCCAACATTCCCGCATATATGCTGTTAGCTTAGCTATCGATGCATCATCCAAATTCCTTAGCATGCGATTATTGATTCTGTTTGGACCTGCCGCTGTTTTTGTTCCAAGCATGTTTAATTCCGTTCTAACCTCTCCGATCGTGATGGGCTCGTCCAGACCGGAATTCTCTGTGCTCGGAGAGAGGTGTGGGGGCCGTCCATTTCAAGTACCTGTCCCTCACTTCAGAGATCAGTTGGTCACTAGTGCCTTCTTATTTATATACGGGTTTCTTTAGTTGTTGGCGTGCCCATGTTTTGTCTTATCCGGATCAAAAGATGTCTAAGCATTTTCCACGTCTTAGCTTTGCTGATTCCGCGGTCCATCTGCTCGCAGGTGTTGCCCCAGTTTTATCTCTTCAAGTACAGCGCATGCTCCTCAATATAACTGCTCTGTTTATCCGGGAGCTCGCGTACATTCCTGTTCCCCCTGTTCTGGGCGAGCTTTGCTTCTAGCTTCCTTTTCTTGCACCACAGACCTATCAAGCGCTCGTCGATCACTTCTTGCGCTTCGTCCGCTTCCAACTCTTCGGTGGCTTCTTTAACTCCCGCGAGAATGTCTGTGCCCCAAGATGCTATGTCTGTAATTTCGTCTTCTGTATGGAGGTTCTGACTAAATAGGTCCCAGTTTACAGCTGCGAACTTTTCGGGTTTCTGCACGGGCGGTCCGGCTTTTACCACGATCTCAATAATTTAGTGGTCACTTCCAAGGTCCTCTCCCGTGTTACACCAACTGGTCGTGATTTCGAAGCCGCAATCCTTTCTCTTTTTCGGAGAGCTGTATACATTTAAAATATATAAGCTTTTCTCTTTCCGCTTTCGCGGTATCATTTCAATGAGAATGCGATCTGATTGGACGTGTCCTGTCTCGTGCTGCAGTGCGGTAATGTTCCATTCGACGAGGGTGGCAACATGCGTTTTGTCCCCTAGGCCCGGGTGATTTGTATCCGGACAGCTTAGCCTTTTTACCGCACTCTTGTAACGCTATAATTTCGGGTTTGTCTTCGTTTGCAAAGAACGATTGTAAAACGGCTCGCTTACGCACGAAGCCCCTGCAGTTTCGTTGCCAGATAGTATTACTGCTGTTTAGCTAAGCCATTTTTTATCGCTTGGAATTCCGCGCATATCCATTGATTCCTTCTCTCAACATCAGCCTTGAGAGCAGCGTCAAATTCCACTGTGATAGTTTCTGTCGCTTGTTTCATGAATTGCATTACAGTACCCTTCAGTAGTTCTATGTCCTGTTTATCATTCAGTTGTTCGAATTTGGTCTCGATATCTGACTCTTTCGTTCTTTTCTTTTTAAGCCTCTGCTTTTTTACCTTGTTCTACGTGCATAGATTCCGTTGCCAATGCCTGTTCCGTTTGTCTTCCCCGGTTTTTTCAGCTGCCGTTTCAAGCATTTTTATCCGCTCTTCTTGCTTCTTAATATACTCAGTTAGAGTCTTAATCCACTCTGCCTGCTGTTTAATGAGCTCTTTGAATTCTTTAACTATGCCGAAGTCCTAAGAAAATTTTAGCCCTTTGAGGTTGGCTCCGTGCGTTGCTGTTGCAGTCCGGTCCGGGGAAAGGACGCTGACCAATCCCTCGTTGTGCTCCTTGATCTATCCCTAGTCCAACTGCTCCTCCGGCCTTGTTGCTTCGCTTCTTCAGCTTCTTACTTGGCCTTCCACTGGCGTTTCTTAACGATGTACGGGGTGCGAAAGATATTTTTGCACCTCTTATCCCCGGTGTACTTCGGTGTACTCAGGTGTCCCTTGGGGGCGATGTCATGCCACATCCGGGACACTTAGTCACTGCACTGTCACAGACGTCTGAGCGGTGACCAAGTCCTCCACACCTGTAGCATGCCTCGTATCGTTTTTTTTTGTTTTTTTTTTTAGAGAAAGCACTCGAAGTTTATTCCGCTTAAGACTACTGTGCGTAGTACCTTTCCCTCTTCGAAACTGATTAGGAAAGACTTGGTCTTCCCCATTCTTCGTGCATCAATGACTGGTGGGTTGAATCCGTTTATGTTCAGTCTTTCTAGCACATACATGTTTGGGTATTCTTCATCGATTCCATGTACGACTCTCTTGTCGCAACTTTCTGGTGCGTTCATGTAGGAAGCCACACTGCGTTCCTCTTCTCCTATCTTGATTGTCTCAATTTTTTCCACCTTCATCGCGTTTTCATAGCTCGGCTAGGGGTATGTAATCGTTCCTTGCTTAGCGTTTATAGTCAGTCTGTGTTCGAGGGCCTCATCTTCCTTGACTCCGGCTTTTTCCCTAATGGCCACTGCAATTCTAGCTGCTAGCTGCATCCACTTGACCACTGCCAACTTCTCAACCTCATTCGCCCATCTAACTTTCTGCCGCCCCCTGCTACGCTTTCCTTCCCTTGGAATCCAGCTTGTTAGCCTAAGTGACCATCGGTTATCCTCTCTTCGCACTACATGTCCTGCCCATGCCCATTTCTTTTTCTTGATTTCCACTAGAATGTCAGTGACTTGAGTTATTTCTCCGACCCACTCTGCACGCTTCCTATCTCTTAGCGTTATACCTGCCATTTTTCTTTCCATAGCCCTCTGTGTTGTCCGCAACTTAAGTAGAGCTCTCTCTGTTAGCCGTCACGTTTCAGCCCCATATGTAAGTACAGGTAAGATGCAACTGTTGTATACTCTCTTCTTGAGCGATACTGGTAAGCTGCTAGTCATAATCTGCGAGTGCTTGCCAAATGCGCTCCATCACAATCTTCTTCTTGTTATTTCCTTTTCATGGTCCGGATCTGCGGTCACTACCTGTCCTAAGTAGACATATTCGCCTACTACTTCCAGTGCTTCGCTACCTAATGTAAACTGCTGTTCCTTCCCGAGGTTGTTGAACATTACCTTAGTCTTCTGCAAATTGATTTTCAAGCCTACCTTTCTAATTTTCCTGTCTGAGTTACTTAGCAAGGCAATGTCATCAGCAAATCGCAAATTACTTAGGTATTCTCCATCTACCCTTATTCATAGCTGCTCCCATTCCAAGTCTCTGAATACTTCCTCTAAGCAAGCTGTGAATAGTACTGGTGAAATCGTGTCTCCTTGCGTAACACCTTTCTTTATGGGAATTTTGTTACTTTCTTCATGCAGAACTATGGTTGTTGTGCAGCCACTATATATATCTTCCAGTACTTTCACGTACGGCTCGTCTACCCCTGATTTCGCAATGCCTGTATCACCGCCGAGGTTTCAGCTGAGTCAAATGCCTTTTTGTAATCAATGAATGCTATGTATAAGGGCTGGTTATATTCCGAGCATTTTTCTATCACCTGGTGGATGGTTTGGATATGACCAATAGTAGAGTACCGTTTCCGAAAACCTGCTTGATCCTTTGATTGGTTGCAGTCTAAGGTTGTCCTGATTCTATTAGCAATTACCTTAGTAAATACCTTATACGTAACAGACAGTAAGCTGATTGGTCTGTAATTTTTAAGGTCTTTAGGGTCCCCTTTCTTATGAATGAGGATAATGTTTGCATTCTTCCATGGTTCCGGTACCTTCGATGACACCAGGCACTGCGTATAAAGGGTGGCCAATTTTTCTAGCAAGATATCCCCCCCCCCCCGTCCTTCAGCAAATCTATAGTTATGTGATCCTCTCCGGCTGCCTTCCCCATTTTCATAGTTTCTATTGCTTTCTTGACCTCGTCCTTCGTCACTGGTAGAATGTCTGGCTGTTTTTCCCTACCGCCAATCTCATTACTGTCCTGACTACGTTGGCTACTGTAGAGTTCAGTATAGAACTCTTCGGCTACTTTGTCTATCTTCTCCATATTCGTGATGACGTTGCCCGCCTTATCCCTTAGCGCATATATCTGATTTTTGCCTATGCCCAATTTCTTCTTCACCGCTTTAAGGCTTCCCCCGTTCTTTACAGCAAGCTCAATTTTTTCCATATTATACTTCCTTATATCGGCCACTTTGCGCTTAGGCGCAAAGTGGCCGTTTGGACATTTGCGCAAAGTGGCGCAAATTTCCCAACTATTTCTCAACATATTCACTCGCTGCAGTGTCTTCGCTCGCCCTTCTGAAGACTTTCGATCTCGTTTCCTGTTTGGCAGAATTCGATCCCGGCCGCTATTTATATACAGGAGGTACACAGTAATGTATGTATGCATGTATGTATGCATGCATGCATGTATGCATGTATGCATGTATGCATGTATGCATGTATGCATGTATGCATGTATGCATGTATGCATGTATGCATGCATGCATGTATGCATGTATGTATGTATGTATGTATGCATGCATGCATGCGTGCATGCATGTATGTATGTATGTATGTATGCATGCATGCGTGCATGTATGTATGCATGCATGTATGTATGCATGCATGGATGTATGCATGCATGCATATATGTATGCATGCATGCATGCATGCATGCATGCATGCATGCATATATGCATATATGTATGTATGTATGTATGTATGTATGTATGTATGTATGTATGTATGTATGTATGTATGTATGTATGTATGTATGTATGTATGTATGTATGTATGTATGTATGTATGTATGTATGTATGCATGTATGCATGTATGCATGTATGCATGTATGCATGCATGCAGCATGCATGCATGCATGCATGCATGCATGCATGCATGTATGTATGTATGTATGTATGTATGTATGTATGTATGTATGTTGGTTGGTTGGTTGGTTTGTGGGGTTTAACGTCCCAAAGCAACTCAGGCTATGAGAGACGCCGTAGTGGAGGACTCCGGAAATTTCGACCACCTGGGGTTCTTTAACGTGCACTGACATCGCACAGCACACGGGCGCCTTGCTTTTCGCCTCCACCGAAAAGCGACCGCCAAGGCCGGGATTCGATCCCGCGTCCTGTATGTATGTATGTATGTATGTATGTATGTATGTATGTATGCATGCATGCATGTATGTATGTATGTATGCATGTATGTATGCATGTATGTATGCATGTATGTATGCATGTATGTATGCATGTATGTATGCATGTATACATGCATGTATGCATGTATGCATGTATGCATGCATGTATGTATGTATGTATGTATGTAGGTATGTATGTATGTATGTATGTATGTATGTATGTATGTATGTATGTATGTATGTATGTATGTATGTATGTATGTATGTATGTATGTATGTATGTATGTATGTATGTATGTATGTATGTATGTATGCATGTAGGCATGCATGTATGTATGTATGCATGCATGTATGCATGTATGCATGCATGTATGCATGTATGCATGCATGTATGCATGTATGTATGCATGCATGTATGTATGCATGCATGTATGTATGCATGCATGCATGTTGTAGGTATGTATGTATGTATGCATGCATGCATGCATGCATGCATGCATGCATGCATGCATGTATGTATGTATGTAATGGATGGATGGATGTTAAGAGCTGCCCCTTTCAAACATGCTGATGATAGTCATCACCATGCTCAGCCTTTCTTTTTTATGCTTTTCAACTTAGATAACTCTTCAACATTAACGACATTTTATCTTTAAATAGCGCCTGTCTGCTTCGTGTTTCTTTTGCTATTTGTTTTCAGATCATGAACGTGCACCAACTCACCCAACTTTCCGCGCTACCTTTAGTTACCCTTGTTTAATTTCAATTGAGCTCCCATGCTTACCCTCCTTGTTAATTATCAACCAATCTTCCAAACCTTCCTTGCTAACTTCTACAGCCGTTTCGTTCAGCCTTGCTTTGTTACCTCTAAACATCAGGGCCTCGCCTAGTAACTATGTCAGCATCGACATCTGGATGGATACTTCAGCACTTCTGTATGAGATTTTCAATTGTTCCTGGGCATCTACCGCACATGGCACAAGTTTCAGCTTCCTCTGCTGCTTCGGGTTCTAAGACATCCTGACCTAGCTTCAAAGAAAATGCCGCTGCATCTTGAGTTGCCATAGAAGGTTTCCTCCTCAATCCGAGTTTTCCATTTTCTATATAGCTATGGCAAATAAACCATTATTAATATTTTTAATATTGTTATTATTACAAGACGGCACCCAGTAAGGACGCACGTGCGCTGTGCTCTCGCCCGTTTTTTGGAGAGCAGCAGTTTTTACGCTGTGCCGATGGTGCGAAACGTGTTCACACAAAGTGCGTCACTTGGACGGATGATGAGCTGCAACTCTTGAAGTCCGGCTCTCGGCCATTCGTGTGCAATTTGTGTGCGTCGTCGTCGTCTGACGGTGTTAGGCTTAGCGACGGTGGTTCCTTTCTACGTTCCTTTCTCCCATCGCCCCGCTCCTGTCCAGCCACCCGACCGGTTTTCCCCCTTCAACCGCGACCGGCGACCATGGCGGTGAGTTTGCCTCACTAGGGGCTCTCCTCCTCGACGCGCTTGAGGGAATCTCTTTTCTGAGCGTTGCCTCTTTACGTGCCGATGTTCGCGGCCTATGTCAGGAGCTTGTGCGGTGCGCTGCTTCGCAGTGTGAGCGTCCTCTCGTCGTTTCCGTGGGCCATCCTACCCGTGAGGAGCAACCGTCTGTGGACTACTCCGCCGCTCTTCATCGAGGGATGACTCCCGGCGATATTACCTGTTCATCTTCTGCCTCTGCTCCTCCCCGTGCGGTTAACCCACCTAATGCGTTGAAGAAGCACCGAAGTCGAGCCATCACTGGCGCATCGAGCTCATCTGTCCTGAACGTTGCCATTTGCCAAAAGAAGCGTCCGAAGACTATTTTCGTCTCTAAACTCAGTCCCGAAACAACATCGGCAGACCTTACCAACCATCTAAAATCAGTGAACATTACCCCCATTTCCTGCCGGCAGCTGAAAACAAGGTACGACCCCTACCCGTTCTTCCATATTGAAGTTGATGAAGAATCCTACAGTAAGCTTGTTGAGTCTTCGATGTGGCCGATGGGTTGCATATACAAGGACTTTCGTGGGAAGCTTTACGACGATATGCTTCATCCCTCAGAATTGAAGCAAAATTGCAGTGGCCCCTAATTTGGACATCTATTATCAAAACGCCCGGGGTCTTCGGACTAATGGATCTGAATTTTTTTCTAGCGTTTTGTCCTGTTGTTATACCGCTGTTGTGGTTACCGAATCCTGGCTGTCAAGCGATATCCCTTCCAGTGATTTCTTTCCAAATAAGTGCTCTGTTTTTCGTAGTGACCGCCCTGAAACAGGAGCCAAACAAAGAGGAGGTGGAGTGCTCATTGCTATTGACAGTTCTGTGAAGTGTGTTCGACGTTCCGATCTGTCCGATCTGGAAACTGTTAAAGAATGTGTGTGGCTTGAGCTCACTTTAAATCGACATGAAAAACTTTTACTTGCAGCTTTCTACATTCCTCCGAATCTTCCTCCTCCAGCCTATGATGATGTTTTGCTCTCAATCGAACATGTTATAACCCGTTATAGCAAACACAAACTTCTTATTTTAGGCGATTTTAATACTCCTGGTATCAACTGGAACTCATTTATTTCTTCTCACAACAATCATTACATATTAAGTAAGTGTAACACTCTACTTAATTTTATAGCCTCTATCTCTTTGCAGCAACACAATTTCATTGAAAATTGCTGTGGTAATATTCTTGACATCTGTCTATCGAATTTTGAAAGTGTTCGAGCCTCGAGTTCGGACATACCGCTGAGTCGCTGTGACAAATTTCACCCTCCACTTCTAGTTACTACTGCTGTCTCTGCCTCACCTTCTACTAATTCAGATCGGGTGAGGAATTCGCCCCGTTTCGCGTATGCACGTGGTGATTATGTCGGTCTTTTCAATTTCTTCTCTTCCGTCGACTGGTCCCTTTTAAATGACCCTAATGATTCAGACGGACAAGTCAGTCGCTTCACTGAAATAGTTCTTGATGGTATGCGTCGGTACATACCTTTGCATACTCCTACGCGTAGGAAGTTCACTTCCTGGTTTTCAAGGGAACTAATAACGGCGTTAAAACTCAAGGAACGGGCCCATATCGTAAAGCGAAACGCCCTCAGTTTCACAATTGGGCAGATGAGTTTCGCCGCTTGCGTTCTCTTTGCAAACGCTTACACAAGCGGGACTACGACTCCTATCTTGAGTCTTTAGAGAGGAGTGCCTCAAATCATCCTAGTCAGTTCTGGCGTTACGTTCGCAAGCGTTCCATTAAATCAGATTTGAGTATCAGCTTAGTTGACTCTCATAAGACGGAAATTCGGTATGTTGCCGACAGTTTTGCCCAGCATTTTGCCTCCGTTTACAAACATCCACATTGTGATTCCGTTTGCCGCCCATCTGGTGCACTATCTAATTCCGTTCTCTTTGACGAGGAGTTGATGACTGAGAGTCTTAAGCGTCTGAGACCATCTTTGTCTCCTGGACCTGATGGCATTCCAGCCGCCATAATAAAAGCCTTCAGTTATATCTTTTACCAGTACTGACTGCCATATCTAATAACTGTTTAAAAAATGCTGCCTTTCCTCGCGTGTGGAAAATGGCACGCGTGTTTCCTGTCTTCAAGTCAGGAAACAAATCTGATGTTTCCAATTATCGCCCGATTTCTCTTCTATGTGCAACCTCTAAGCTTTTCGAATTAGCTTTGCACAACGTACTTTCCTTCCATCTCAAACATATCATAGTACCGAATCAACATGGCTTCATATCGGGTCGCTCTACTTCTACCAACCTAGTCACGTTTATGACGTATGCCTCTGCAGCAGCCCTTCAGGGAGGTCAGGTTGACACTGCGTACTGTGATATGAGCAAAGCTTTCGACGTTGTTAATCACTCACTACTTCTTGAAAAGCTTCTACTCTCTGGCATCGAAGTCTCACTCGTAGCCCTCCTATGCAGCTACCTCCTTGATCGCTGCTGCTTTGTCAGTGTCAATGGACAGACCTCCTTCGTTTACCCTGCAACCAGTGGAGTTCCTCAAGGTTCTTTACTAGGCCCGCTTCTCTTCTCCGTTTTTATTAATGATGTTTTCTCGGCGATCAAGAACTCCTTTCTTCTTTATGCTGATGATATAAAAATATTCAAGGTAATACATTCTTTTCAAGATTGATTGTTGTTGCGATCGGACATATCTGCTTTTCCTGATTGGTGTGCGAAGAATTGACTTACCCTCAATTCTTCCAAAACTAGGGTGTCTCATTTACTCGTAAAACACACAGCCTTCTCTACCATTATTCTGTGAATTCTGTGCAGTTGGACAGGGTTCATGAAATTAATGACCTTGGTGTACTTTTTTGACCGCACCCTCAGCTTCTCCTGTCATACTAAAAGCATTGCTCAGTGGGATATGCGCACACTCGGATTCGTTTGCAGACTTTCGAGAGAGTTCCGTACTCCACTTCCGTTCCTAAAACTGTACCTGTCCATATGCTTGCCGCTCTTGGAGTACGCGTAGGTGGTTTGAATGGCACTTGCAAATCGAACTTGGACAAGGTTGACAGAGTACAAAAAAAAAATTACGGATATTTTCATTATCGCTTTCCTTGCGCAACTTCCTCCTTTCGCTCCACCAGGAGCACCCAACTGAATCTTCCTTCTCTTTACTGCCGTCGTGTCAGAGTTGATATCATTTTTCTGTACAAACTCCTTCATGGCCACATTATGTGCCCTCAGCTCTTAGAGTACATCCTACTGCGCATTACGCGAAAGAGCATGAGGGAATTCAGACCATTTCAAGTTTCTCCGTCTCTTCATTACCATTCCCCTCTGGACAGAATGCAGTGGTTATATAAATCTTTTTTTCCTCACCTTGACATCTTCCAAACTAGCTCTGTTCATTTATATTGGATGTTCGTAGCGTTGTATTCTAAATAGTACTTTATCACATATAACTCCCACTTTCTAGCCTAAAATATTGTATTTACTTCACTTTTTGCCCTTTCTCCTGTTCAATGATGTCTGTATCTTGAACTGCTTTTTATCCGTTGTTTACTTATATTTCAACTTCAAACTTTATATTCGAATCTTACTGTCCCGTGTTAATTCTATTTCTTTATTGTATTATTCTGTATTTCTAGCCTGTATTTTAAGTACTATGCACTTGTTGCGCCTGGAATGGTTGTTTATTTTATGTATATTCCTATATTACTATAATCAATGTCAGTTATTTGTTGTTTTTTTCTCTCTATCTACTGCTCTTTTTTTTTTCTTTCGTGATGTGCTCAACAATTCTCTCACTGTGTATATCAGTGATGCTACTCATTGAAATCTTTCTTTCCGTGACACTTTTCGTCTCAGTTTCATTTCATGTGTAATTTATTTCTTCTTTTGTGCTCTTTCTGTGTGTGTAAACTTGTTTGTGCATTTTCATTTTTTCTTTATTTTTATTTGTGCTGCAGCACGAAGACCACATGATTGTTGCTGCGCACATTAAAGGAAGATTGATTATTATTATTATTATTATTATTATTATTATTATTATTATTATTATTATTATTATTATTATTATTATTATTATTATTATTATTATTATTATTATTATTATTATTATTATTATTATTATTATTATTTCTAGGGTCGCCTTCTTTTCCATTGAATTATTTCATTTTTCATTCTGTGGGCTCTTTACCAGTCGTTTGACTTTCTTTATTTCTCTGTCCTTCCTTGCCTCAGTGCGGCGACGACGAAAAAAGCGAAAACCTCGCGTAATACAGCTATCGCTACAAAACTGGACGGAACCGTTCCCACGTGCAAAGGCCAGGCTCATTGAGAAGTTTAGCCCAGAGGGGCGGCTAAGAACGACGTGCGCGGGCCGGCGGCTCGATACAGTGCGCTACCCAAAAGGCGTCCTTGCAACGCCCAAGAAGGGTCTGTCAAACATTTTGCTGTTGCCCTCAGGGCGATGGTCGTTTTGCGGATCCCCCTTGCACTGAGCACCCGGACGACGGCGCCAAGTCCCAGCCAACGCCCGGTAGTTTTGTCGTTGCGTTCCTCCCACGTAAAGTGTAAATAAAGGATTTCAACTGACTTAACGGTAAACGGAGCCTCCGTAACCGCCGTCAAGGCCAAGGTCGCGTGACCTGATGGTCGCCGACCACTGCCAAGCTCAAGGTCACGTGACCTACCGTCGGGAGGGATATTTACAAGTCAAACTTCTGTGCTACGCTTTGTGATCGCCATGTGATTTTGGGGCCTACTCACGTAGGCCACTCACGACCTCTGTAAATGTTCAGGTCAAGGTCGCGAGTTTTAGAGGTCAATCTTCTGGTTACGCCTGGTGATCACCACGTCAGTTTGGGGCATAGTCACATAGTCAGTGGCCTGTGACCACTGTCAAGGTCATGTGAGGTGACGTCAGTGTGACGTGGAAGTAGAGGGCGCAAGTGCGGCGATAGGAGCCACCGGGATCCTGCCTATGTTACAACACTGCGCGAGATGGAGGAGGACGAACGCCCTACTACAGTAGCGCGTCGGAAGAAGGCACTTCGGAATGAGGCCCTGAAAAGGCGGCGTGCCGAAGAGACCGATGAAGAGCGGGTATTACATTTGGAGAAACGTATACAATATGTTTAATCCAAGCTTGGCAATGAGCTGTGCCTGAAGCTCTCGCTTACCTACAGGGTTGACCAAAGTTAAACCGCCAGCTAATTTGTTTTTTTTTCACGCGGTTTCTGCAGCTGAGCAGGCAGCCAAGCACTGCGGGCATGAGTATCCAAGGCCCCGATCAGCTGTCACCATCCGCGACGCTGCAGCACGGTAGTATTGGTTAAAGCATTTATTGGAGAGTCGAGAAGCATATTTTCACGAGGGCTTGGCGGGCTCGGGAATTCGGTGGGTGGCCGGCAGACAACGCTTCACGGTGACTACCGCTCCAACTCATTCGACCATCCTTCTTTTGAGACTATTGCTTGTTTATTTATTTATTTACTTATTTGTATATTTATTTATTCATTCATTTGTACTTACTGCAGTCTCAATGAAACCAAGCAGGTGGACGTATTTCTGCAAATATTCAGTTTCTATACTAGAAGCATACACGTGCATTTGTGCTAGACATAACAAAAAAAAATGAAAGCAGAGATGAAAAAGTGCAAAGCAACAATTCTACGCTGAGAAGTAACCTTTAAATAATCAGAACAAAATGCGCTTGTGTGAAGAGTCGTGTTTTTTTAAGTGGTACTGGATCCACCCTGGGCATAATGATATAGAGGCACAGACTCGAGGTATACGTAAGTTTAAACATTTAAAAAACATCTGGCTCAATATCGCTTACGGCTCGCCGTCACTTGGCTGCGTTGCTGAGTCGGCGTGGTGCAGCGCGGGTTCCGAAAAAGGGCTGGGTGCTTGTCACGGCCAGTTGGTAGAATGCCAAGTTTGCTGCCAGGCGTATGGGCAGGATGACAGGGGCCAAACTTGAACGGCTGCTAGACCCTCGGCTTCCAAGTCGTGGTGTAGCTTCCGCCCTGCTCGTCTTCTATTCGACCGTCTCGCCCGCTGCCTCCGAATGCTCTCCCTCGCTCTTCCCTTCGCCTTTTACTTTAAACCCTACATTGATCCGCCTCCTTTTCCCCGCCGTACGGGGGTTGACCTTGACCAGTGTCCGCGGCTGCCTTTGTTAGCTCCCCGCGTCTTTCGCCCTTTCGCATTTCCTGTCCAAAGGAGGTGGCTGTCCATATGTGGGCAGGTTTCTGGGCCGGGATACCTAATATGGGTATGTGTAGAGATTGGCCACTCGGCATGGCGTGGTCAACAGTGTCCAGGAAATGTCACTGACTGGCGTCCGTGTACGTGCACGAGCCGTCACATCCGCTCCTTCTAAGAAAGAATGTTCGCCGAACATTAGGAGTTGACCGTGCACAAATGTCACTGTTTTGTTTTCGTCATGAGCCAGTGCACAATTTCAAAAGTATTCTTCAATGTAAATTTCCTTCTAGTGCACAATGAGATAATGAGCACTATGCGCAGAAACTTCGAAAACGAACGAACAAAACTGGAACTAAAAGAAATGCGAGTGTTAGGTACAAAAGAAAACAAACAGAAGAAAATGTTCTTCACCTTCAGTTAGTTTAGTGCTTTCATCAAGTCTGGCTGTTGGCTTCGGCCTTCCGAGCCAACACCTCGATTACGAAGGGGGTACCTAGAAGCTGGAAGGAGAGGGGGAGCGGGAACTGGGTCAGTTGGTATTGCTCGTTTCAGTGTTCTCCATGTTATAGTTTAGACAGATTGTAATGCCTCCTCCTCGAGGAGGGCACCACCGAGCTGCGAATGCAAAAAGTTTTCCAGTTCATCACAGGGACTAAAGTTTTCGCACCGGCTGCTCTTTCCCATGTGCTTTAATGCTGGGTTGTTTATAATGGCAGGGACTGTGCGCTGGTCGTTCTCCCCCTCTTGTTCCCGTGAGGCAATAACCGTGTCGGCAAGAGACGAATAGGCTGGTGCAAATTTAGTCGCTTAGTGTGAACCCCAACCGTCAATGCCCCTGCGATCTGCCAAATCCTGAAATTGACTGCCGAGAGCTGCTATACTATGCGGTATGGACCTTTCCATTTAGAGGGTAACTTAGGCGTGAGTCCTGCCTTTACCTGCACGTACCCTGTGTATAGGCGGTCTCCCACCCTGAATGGAGCCGCTCTAACCCTGGTGTCATACTGCCTTTTCCTCCTGCCGACTACTTCCCGTAATGCTTCCGCTGTCGCGTCATGAGCCACCTGCAATCTAGATGTCAGTTCTGCTCGATAATCCTATTGTATCCGTCGCTCTCCGTCAACCACCGCATTTGGCGACCAAATAAAAGAGCGAGTCACCGGAGCTCTCATGTACGGCCATGTTATACGCCAAGACTGCAAACGGTATCCATAAATCCCAATCACGTTGACCTCGTGAGACGTAGAGGGATGAATATTTGCTTGCAGTTTGGTTAAGCTTCTCCACAACGCCAGAGGTTGTCTCCCTTTTGTCAAACCCAAGAAGCCGATAGACGTCTTTCATGAGCCTCGAGAGAAAAGTTGATCCGTTAACAGCTGCCTTGGAACGCCGTGTCGCAAAACGATCGTTTCTATGAAGGCGCGTGCCACGGTTTCTGCTTTTTGGTCAGTATGTCAGCGTATTTCGTTAAGTGATGCACAAACCGGTACATGTTTGTTTCCTGTCGTCATCTTCAGAAGTGTGCCCATGATATATATTCACACATTTCAAAAGGCGTTGAGACCTCATCAAATTCCTGAAGGGGAGCTGCCCTGTGGTTTTTCGGGGTCTTTCTTTCTAGTCGAGGTGGACAATTAGCGCACTACTGTAGTCTCGAAATTCAGAACGCATGCTTTGCCAATAGTAGTAGCGCTCCAACCTTCTCCGTGCCTTTACTGCTCCACAATGGCCTGTGTACCGAGAATTATGAAAAACCCTCAAGATGTGTGGTACTAATAATTTGCCACCACTCTTTCCCACATCAGTCTAGCCTTTCTTCCTGACCAAGTAGGCCGTGTGCGCTTTTGTAGTGTGCCCTGATTGTCCACCAAATAAGCATTGTTAGGGTCCTGAGTGTTCCCCCCCAAGGAGCATGAAAGAATTTCTCCAGTAATTTGTCCTTTCGCTGTTCAGTGCGGAGATCTTCCATGTCTATGGCCGGACAAAACGCAATGTTGGTGTGCACCAAATTGCTACTTAACGTGTCCGCGTTGGTCTGCGCCTTGCCTGGTTTGTGTTCTATCCCAAAGTCATATTCCTGAAGCAGCAGGTTCCACCGAGCGAGGCGCGATCTTGGGTCTTTCACATTCAGCAGCCACTTCAGGGGTTGTCAGTCTGTCTCTAGCGTGAACTTGCGGCCACAGAGATAGCACCGAAAGTGCCACACGGCCCAAACTACCGCAAGACACTCGCGCTCAGTGGCACTGTAATGCTGCTGGCTGAATCGCCGTCTTGCGAACGTGACTGGGTGCTCCCTGCCATCAAAGTTCTGAGATAGCACCGCACCTGCGGCAAACGTGAAAGCATCGGTGGTCACAATAAAGGGCTTCCCAAAGTCTGGGTATCTCAGCAAAGGGCCTGTTACTAGTTTTTCTTTCAACTCCTCGAACGCTGGCGGTATCTCATCCGACCATACATGAACTCGGTGTTTTTTGCAGTTATTTCAGTCAACGGCTCCGCGATTCGAGTAGTCTCGAATATGCCTGCTGTAATATCCGACTAAGCCAAGAACTAGCGCACATCTCGAGCTCCGGGTGGCCTAGGAAAGTCACGGACGTTACTTAGTTTCCCTGGTTCGGGCTTTACTCCATCCGCAGAAACGATATGTCCAAGGTATCTGACCTGCTGCTGGTGAAGTTGGTACTTCGAAGGTGTGATAGACTGTGTAATCATGCGCTGTGTCATCGGTGTGTTTCAAGAGAGTATGCTCCAGGTTTGTGCCTGTGTTTGTTATCACCAGATGGCGTTCGCCGTAGCTATATAAGCAGCTGTATTCCTCCAATAAAGCGCTTGTTGATTCCGTGCAGCTCGACTCGGCGTCCGTTCAATACAGTGGCGATGAGGCACGGTCTGACCCGTGCAAACGCCGGTTGGCTGACAGCATAGCCTTCGGGAGTCGCATCCGAGAGTTCGACCTTAGTGAAAAGTCGTCGTGGTTAGAACATGTCGAGCACATTGAGTTTTCGTGCGAAGATAACAAGCTAACAACAGATGAGGACAAGCGAGCTGTGCTCAGTTGCTGTGGGCCAGAGACGTACTCTCTTATAGCAACCCTCGTCAAGCTCCGCAAGGTACGTCTTTTCGAATCGAGACCAGCAAGACGGAGAGGGCGTGGCTGACTATGTCACTGTTATGCGCAAGTTATCCGAGAACTGCGGATTTGGCGGCACAAAATTTACATTTGAGGAAATGTTGCGCGACCGTTTGGTTTTGGAATTGCTGCCAATGTGATTCAACAACGGTTGTTAGCAACGGAAACGGCTGCCAAGTAGCAAAAAGTAATGCGGAGCAATGCACAAGAGCCTGAATTCCAGCAGAAGTTGGCAGTGGAAGTAAAAAAGGTAGTCAGTGACAGGCGACCTGAAAGACAGCGGCGTTGTTTTCCGTGTAATGGAGAGCTCATGTAGGATGGCGTTGCAGATACAAAGATTCTGTGTGCTTCAGCTGCGGTGGAAAGGGACACTTAGCAAAAGTATGCCGAAATAAGCAAGCGGAAGTCTAATTGCAGCTGGAGGAAAAAGAGTCGGTGAAGAGCGAATACGAGTTATTCAGCCTTAGCCAAGTAACAAATGGAGCACCAAAAAGAGTACGGCATCAACCAAGTAAAAAGTGGGAGGCCAAGATACGTAATCGCTGTTGTTGTTGGAAAGAAAATAAAGCCTATAAAAGTAGATTCTGGAGCTGCCAGATCGATTGTAAGTGTAAACAATTTTCAAAAGTATCAAGTGGCCAACGGATCAAGCTGGAAGATTGCAGCACACAACTCGTGACCTGGAAAAAGGAACGTCTCGACGTGCTGGGAAAAACGTTCGTGCCCGTGAAGTTTAAAGGCAGAGAATTTCAGTTGCTGCTACTTGTAGTGAAGAAGGAGGGAAACACTTTGCTGGGCCGGGATTGGTTCCAGCCGTTGGAAATCAACCTAACTGGCCTTCAAAGCGTCCACGTCAAACCAGAAGACAATTTGGAAAGATTTCAAGGTGTGAGACGCTGCCCGGCGCCGCCCTAGCACGCATACATATCGAGTGCGCACAAGCGTGGTTCCTGAAATGTCGCAGCGTGAGGGATGAAGTCGTGACAGAGCTAAATCGCTTGGTGGAATTCTGCAACCCACACAATATTCTGACTAGGCAACGCCAATCGTCGTGGTGCGAAAAAAAAGGGCTCCCTGAGAGTATATAAGAGAAATGCGCAACAACTTCAACAGGACACAGGAAGAAACATACACAACAGTTCACGAGCGCAGCTACCAACTGTTTAATAGGGTGAATCAACAACAGCATATATACAGACAGGCGGAACATGCGTAAAGGTAGAGCAGGCACACACATCACAAACACCGCAAATTTTACAAAAACGAATCAAGATACGAAACTTCAGCATCATAGATCTGCAACGAAGCATCCCTTACACAGCGATCAGAAAGTTTCTTGACATGGAAGGCCTCTAAGACAAGCCGGGCTTTCACATCGGTACTCCTGCCTAGAATCTTTGTCATCTCAAATCTTGCCCTACACGTGCTAATGCAGGAAGAAATGTCCCTTACAAGGTTCGAATTTTTATCATTATTGTCTACATTTTTAGCATGCTCCCTGAGAATATGCGAGGATTATAGCACTGTGAACCAGGCCGTCAAAAGTAATGTGTACCCACTTCCAACAGACAAAGAACCTTTTGCTAGGTTAGGAAGGGGGCGTTTTTTCTCCAAGCTGGATCTGACACAAGCCTATCAGCAACTGTAGGTCGATGAGGCAACAGCGGAGTTACTCACAATTAACACCGTGCAGGGATTGTGCAAAGTTTGTTGATTGCTTTCGGCTTGTCCATGGCCCCAGTGGTTTGTCAAAGAACCATGGACACGGTGTTAGCCGGAATGCAGCAAGTCGCTGCATATTTAGACGGCATCCTAATCGCCAGCGATTCTATTGAGGAACATGAAAGAGCGCTGGTCGAAGTCATCAGCCGCCTGTCCAAAACGGGACTCGAGTTCGAGTCGGGAAGTGCGGCGAGTTTTTCAAAGAGAGCCTTGAATTTCTGGGGCATCGGATTGACTCCAACGGCATCTACCCATCGAAGGTTAAGATCGAGGCCATCCGCCAGGCTCCGGCTCCCAAGAATAACAAGGAACTGCAAGCCTTTTTTGGTATGGTCAAATTTCTATAATCGCTTTTTGAAAGGCAGAGCAGAGGTGGCGGAAAAGCTGTATCGTTTGTTGGATAGCAATGTAGCATGGAACCAGGGTGCAGAGCATATGGAATCGTTTGACAGTCTGAAGATATTGTTAACATCTAGCTCGTTGCTGGTGCATTTTAAGACAGATTCCCCGTTAGTGTTGTTTTGCAACGCATCACCTGTAGGTGTGGCAGCAGTTTTGGCTCATCGCGACCGCAAAGGAAATGAGCAGCTTGTGGCGTATACGTCAAGAACACTATCTAAGGCGGAGCGAAATTATGCCCAAATTGACCGTGAGGCTCGTGCCGTGATTTTCGTAGTTAGACCTTTGCACCAATACCTTTTTGGGCTAAAGTTTCTTATTCTCACGGATCACAAGCACCTGCTAGGAATTTTTCCGCTGCAAAAGCAAATTCCGGAGATCATTTCTCCCCGCACGTTACGGTGGACGCTATGCTGTCAGCCTACGATTACGAGCTTGAGTACAGGAAAACCAAGGATCATGTAAACGCAGATTGCCTAAGCAGGTTACCGAGGCCTCTAACCCAGCAAGAGACAGAGGGGCCAGGGGACATATTCCTGCTGGAAGCTGTCGATTACCCTCCTGAGAGCGCTATCGAAGTGGCCACATTTACCCGGCGTGACACCTAGCTGTCACAGGTGAAGCAATAGATCCTTGAGGACTGGCCACGACATCGGGTAGCCTTGAAGTATTTGGTGTATTGGATAAGAAAAATGGAGTGGTCCTTATACAAGGATTGCGTACTATTTGGAAGCCGGGTAGAAATTCCTGAGGCATTGCAGGCGAAGGTTCTAACTCTTATGCACGCTAACCATCCGGGAATCACGGCCTTGAAGGCAATCGCTAGGTCGTACCTGTGATGGCCGAAGATGGAAGAAAAGATTCTCGAGTGTGCCAGGCACTGCACACCATGCCAAGAAAACAGGCAGAGTGAACCAAATACGCCAACGCATTTCTGGACGAAGCCTGAACGGCCGTGGTGTAGACTTCCACTAGATTTCGCAGGCCCTATCCAGGGCATGTGTTTCTTGGTGGTGGCAGACGCCCTGTCGAATTGGGTGGAAATCGAAGTGATGCCGTCTCTGCAATCGTGTACTGTAATCGAGAAGTTGCGAAAAATGCTTCCAGCATATGGACTACCAGACTTGGTCGTGTCAGATAATGGCACATCTTTTGCAAGTAGATAAATGCAGTCTTTCCTGAACCTAAATGGTATACGCTGCATGTATACAGCTCCGTACCACCCGGCAAGCAACGGAAGGGCGGAGCGTATGATCCGTGAGCTGCAGTGTGCATTACGGAAACAGAAACAGGGCGGCGTGTCATGCAAGGTTTCTCGGTTTCTGTTCAAACCACACTCTACGCCGCACTCAGAGACCGGTAAATCGCCAGCCGAATCATGTTGGGCCGAAAATTCAAGACCGCCTTATCAAGCCTTCACCCTGATGAGAGAGACTCCAGATGCTTACTGCTGCCGCCACCACAAGGTTTCCAGTCGGGTGAATCTGTGTACGTGCGGACCTTCCGGCCAGGGCCTGAGTGGTGCCCGGCTCGCGTTGTGCGACGCATATAGCACGTCATGTATGAGCTGCGGACTGCAGACGGAGCTGTGCACCGACGTCACATAGGAACCACGTTCGCAAAGCGTGCCGTTCTGAGTCCCGGGTCACAGACCAGAAGGTCTACCCCTCGTTCGCTCTCCCGGATACGTCTAGCCCCGTCCAGGGACCTCCTCAGCCGCTCCAGCGTTCCACTCGCCAACGTCGTCCAGTGCGACGGTGCGGCATCGATGCTAAAGAGGAAAGGGATGTGACACACTGTGTAATAACGCGCTGTGTCATCGGTGCGTTTCAAGAGAGCGTACGCCAGGTTTTGTGCCTGTGTCTGTTATCACCAGATGGCGTTCGCCATAGCTATTAAAGGTAGTTGACAATTGACAGCCGTGCGGTGCGGACGTGTGTTCCATCACTCCACCAACTGCACGGGGCTACCGGAAACGGGTGGACTGGCGACAGCGGGAGCTTCCGAAAGCGTCAAATAGATGAGTTCTTTCTTTTATTAACTTTATTTTGTTTTCAGCTAGTTAGGTTAGGTGGAGCCTAAAGAATAGATTTTAGCTCTTTGTCCTAGCGGCCTGGTTTTTCGTGCTGGCAGCTAGGTTTTCTCGGCGTTCATTCTTTTTTGTTTAGATCAATGTTCTTTTTTCTAGGCTGTTGGCATTCGCAATAATTTATTTTAACGCTTGTTTGCTAGTCGTTTTTGTGTCTTCCTTTTGCAGTTTGTATATTCTGAGAATTCGTAGTAGAAATAGTTCAGTTGATGCAAGCTTAAGATGTGCAATCAAAACAAGGTAAAGTGTACTCAGTGTGAGCTAGGTGCCGGTTAATCTTAAGCAAACGCGATTTGACTCGGTAGATGAAGCTGAAGGTAGTGACTTTTTGTGCCGGGGTTGCGTGCTGAGTGCGCGCTTAGATAGATTTGAACGAGAAAAGGGCGGTTTAGTTTCTCGTAGGGATGCCTTAGAAAAGGAAGTAGGTTTATTAAGGGCAGAAAATCTGAAACTGCTGGCACAGCTTCCTCAAATAGAACAAAAATGGCCGACTTTGTTCTTGGAAACAAGGAGGACGGACATTACAGTGTGGGCCACGTGGCTAGACCAGCACTGGCATGTCCGGCATAAGCAAAGTAGGTCAGGCGGACTTTGCCCTTGGAAACAACGAGGACGGACATTCCAGTGCGGGTCACGTGGCTGGGCCCAGCACTGGCATGGAAGGCATAAGCAATGTAGGTCAGGCGGATCCGAACCGACAGAGTTATTTTGAAGCAGCTACTGAGAAGTCGTGAAAAAAGGAAGAAGTAAGGAAGAAGGAAAATCCCAGAGAGAATGACACAGATAACCGAAAGCAGGAGTCAACAGTTGGGAGAAAGAGAGCGAATGCCCAGGTGCTTATCGGCGGGGATTTCAACATGAGCAGGTGCAGGCGAGATATTATGGAATGTGAAAAGGGTGATAAGCGAGTGTTAGTTGGAACCTTCCCAGGGATGACAATGAGGTCAGTGCTGAAAGAGAGTAAAAATAGGCTTTTGAAATTCCGCAGAGCGCAATATGGTGATAGTAGCCGCGGGGCTAGACGATGTCCTAAATGGTGACGCTGCAGGAGTGGTGAAAAGTTTAGCTAAGGGAGTTGACGATATCAGGGAGATAACACAGCAAGCGCAGATAGTTGTATGTACAGTACCGGAGGTGGTAGGATCGAACGGAAAGCTGGAAAAGGACGTGATGGCAGTTAATCAAGACATATGAAAGTTAAGCCTGAAGAAGCGTTTCGAAGTGGTTGAGTTAAACAGGGAGGTGCATAAAGCAGGTTTTGGCAGGGCTTTTCAGCGAGATGGCATCCATTTTAACAGAAGGGTGGGAACAGAGATCGGCTGGAGCCTGGCAGGCAGGGCTGTAGCTTTTTTAAGGGGTCCGCGAGGGCTCCATGCACAGCAGTAGTTAGAAATGAAGATAAGAAAGTGTTATAATGGAGGCTGAGCCCCAAAAAATGGCAAGGCGGAGGTCGAGAAAGAAACGTACAAAAAAGAGATTTAACACTAGGATCAGCTACATAAACATGCAAGGAGGTAGAAAAAGAGCAAAATGGCTAGAGATAGAACAGCAGTTGAAGGATGACCAAATAGGTGCGTACGCTCTATGCGAGACTCATCTCAGGGATCAAGAAGATCCGCCATTTATACAAGGCTACGTCTGGGAAGGGTGCAACAGAACGAGAACGGCAAATAAACGGTGGAGGGGTAGGTATGTTGATACACACAGGGAACAAATTGGCAAAGAATAAAATCATCTTGTAAAGAACATATCTGGGTATCAGGAACAATTGCCGGCATAAGGACATGTCTAGGGGTAGTTTATTTAGGAACAGGACACCAATGCAGGCAAGAAAACAAGGATTTCGTTGAATGTATAAGTGGAATATAAGTCGGTTTGGAGAAGGGGCCTCTATTATTATTCTGCTGGGGGACATGAACTACCACATCGAAGATCTGGATGGATACACAGATTGTAACGGGAAGCTAATGCTAGATTTCTGTGAGCGACACGATCTAGCTATAGTAAATAGAGAAACAAAATGTGAAGGCCAAATCATGTGGGAATTCCGCAACAGACAGACGACCATTGACTACTGTCTAATGTCGCAGGAAATTTATAGCAAGGTCACAAAAATGGAAATAGACGAAGAAGGGGAGTGTAGTCTGGGAAGTGATAATAAACGTACTAGTCTGCAGATGGGGCCCTTGATGAAAAGAGAAATGGAACTTAGACAAAACGTAAACGCAAAATTAAACGACGATCAAATAGCGCAGATAGCAGCAGACATAGAGGAAGCAATAGAGAAATGCCCCATGGAAGACTGGGATTATGAACAGGTAGAACTACTCATAAGGAGGAAAATTCAGGAGATTAAAGTAGCAAACCGCTGGAATGGAAAGAGGAAGCCACGGAGCTGGTGGAATAAGCAAATCAGGGAAACCATTGAACAACGACGGGCTGCTTCACGGAAACACCGAGAGGCAAAGAAAGCGCAGGTATCTAAGGAAGAAACCGAACAAAAATGGGAATCATATCGACAAAAGAAGCTTGAGGTACAGGCCCTCGTCCGAAGTACAATAAAGCAGTCCACCGATCGCTGGATGGCTGACATACACGGTGCCTCTAGAGGCGGACCAGGAAAATTCTGGAATCCTATAAGATGCCTAGGTAAAAAGAAGCAAAGAAAGCAGGACCGGATTCAAGATAACGAGGGAAATTGTTTAAAGGGAGACAACGCATTGAACTACATTATATCAGTCATAGCCGAGTCATTCAAGAGCGACGATAGAGTAATTATCATCATCATCATGAGCTTGACTATACCCACTGCTGGGCGAAGGCCTCTTCCATATTTCTCCAATTAACCCGATTCTGTGCTAGCTGCATCCACTTTACCCCTGCGAACTTAACCTCATCCGCCCTCCTAACTTTCTGCCGCCCTCTGCTACGCTTTCCTTCCTTCGAATAAAGTTTATTGCTCTATAAGCGACCATCGTCTATCCTTTCTTTGCGCTACATGTCCTACCCATGCTTATTTCTTCTTAATTTCCAATAGAATGTCGGTAACTTGAGTTATTTCTCTGACCACTCTGCACGCTTCCTATCTCTTAATGTTACCCCTACCATTTTTCGTTCCATAGCCGTCTGGGTTGTGCTCAACTTAATTAGAATCCTCTTGGTTAGCCTCCACGTTTCAGCCCCATAGGTGAGTACAGGCAAGATGCAACTGTTGTATACTTTCCTCTTGAGCGATACCGGTAAGCTGCTAGTCATAATCTGCGAGTGCTTGCCAAATGCGCTCCATCCCAATCTTATTCTTCTTGTTATTTCCTTTTCATGGTCCGGATCTGCGGTTACTACCTGTCCTAAGTAGATATATTCGTCAACTACTTCCAGTACTTCGTTACCTAATGTAAACTGCTGTTCCTTCCCGAGGCTGTTGAACATAACATTAGTGTTCTGCATATTGATTTTCAAGCTTACCTTTCTACTTTTCCTGTCTAGGTCGTCAATCATTATTTGTAGTTCATCCCCCGAGTTGCTTACCAAGGAAATGTCCTCAGCAAATCAGATTACTGAGGTATTCTCCATCTGCCCTTATCCCTGACTACTCCCATTCCAAGTCTCTGAATACTTCCTCTAAGCAAGCTGTGAATAGTACTGGGGAGATCGTGTCTCCTTGCCTGACACCTTTCCTTATGGGAATTTTGTTACTTTCTTTATGCAGAACTATGGTTGCTGTGCAGCCACTATATATATCTTCCAGCCCTTTCAGGTACGGCTCGACTACCTCCTGATTTCGCAATGCCTGCATCACCGCCTAGGTTTCAACTGAGTCAAATGCTTTTTCGTAATAAATGAATGCTATGTATAAGGGCTGGTTATATTCCGAGCATTTTCCTATCACCTGATTGATGGTATGGATATGATCGATAGTAGAGTACCATTTACGAAAAATTGTTTGATCCTTTGGTTGGTTGCAGTCTAAGATTGTCCTGATTCTATTAGCGATTACCTTAGTAAATACCTTATACGTAACAGACAGTAAGTTGATTGAGCTGTAATTTTTAAGGTAAGGCAATCTCCGCAAATTAGGATGCAACACAAGATAGCAAAATAAAAAGCAGCTTAACTGACCAATCTAAACTGGAAAAAGGCAGAAAAAACATTTTCCTAAAAACAAATCTACAGGAATAGATGGAATTCCGATCAAGCTGATTTATGAACTTGGTCGAAGAAATACGCAAACGTTGTTAAAAGCTTTCGAAACAGTCAAAACGAATGCGCCAATTCCGGATAGCTGGCGGCAGAGTAAAATGAATTTGACTAATAAAGGCATAGGAGAAAGGATACACATAAAATCCTACACTCCGGTTACCAAAACATCTTTTATGTACAGGTTGGTCATACACAGGGTGATAGAAAGTAACAAGATACTCGGAGAACTTTAGAACAGCTTTAGAAATGCTAGGCGCTTAGATGATAGCCTGTTCGTGCTTACCCAATGCATCGAAATATCTAGAGTGGAAAATAGACCTTTGTATTTGGCCTTCCTGGACATAAACGGGGCGTACGACAACGTAAGCAGGGAACTCCTGTGGAACATATTAAAAGAAGAATGTATCAGTTATGAGATAACAGTAAATATACTGGGATAACATAAGGGAAATTACATGGGCAGGGATAAGAAGTACGGAAGCTGTCAAGGTATGCAAAGTTAAGACAATGTTGTCCTCTATCACCGCTGCTGTTCACGTTTTATATGATAACCCTGGAACATAGGATACAAGAAAGTGAGATAGGTTTTAACCTGTTTTGCGTTGTGTCTGCTCCAGTAGCGGACCAACGGGTAGCGAAAAGCCGAGTCAGATGTCTGGCTGCAGGCACTTGAACATTAGGCGGTGGTCACCCAAGCAGAGACTTAACGATGGTTTATTTACATGGTGAATCTGAGAAGGTACACACCAGAGATCACTCGTGCTCTCGCTGTTAACTTTTTTGTCCCCAAGTACCTAGTTGGGGAATTTTCTATTTGGTCAAAATCACATTTGAGCTCCTGATATGCTGACATTCGGGAACCGCCCACTAGAAACGTCCTCCCAGCGCACTCTTTCCACTTTAGCGACACAATGGCGACTCCGCCAGGGGAAGTGAGGCATGGGGTTCCCAAGGAGGCTTGCTGGTTGTCCTGGGTCGGAACCGCGCGCCACCCACGCGGGCCCCTCGCGCGGGAGCACTCCGCGGGAAAGGAATGCGGTGACCGCTCTTCTCCACGAGGGGGGGGGGGGGGGGGGGGAAGACCCGCTCTCTCTCCTCGGTGCTAACACGCTGGCGCCGCGGCGCTGTTTGCAAACACAGGCGCGCCCGCTCTTCGGCGAATTCGTTAGCGCCTCTGTGCACAGTCCTCCGGACACAAATTGGGCAACTGCTGCCGTCGCTGCGTCCTGGATGGTTCTGGTCCACGTACTCCGAGGTGGTCGCGTGCAGTCTTCTTAGAAAAACGGACGCCCATTTCGACACGTGCACCGTCTCGTTACTCGGGAAGTACGAAACGTAACACCTGTCATATAGATTAGGTGGAAAGGCTGTAGAGCAGCGCCTTCCCGGTTTGATGTATGCAGATGATATTGTGCTGCTAGCTGAGAATCTGGAAGAATTGCAAACTCTAGTTAAGTATTGCGGAGACGAAGGGGACGCTCTAGGCTTCAGTTTCAGCGCAGTTTAGTCGGGTCTGATGATTTTCAACGGCTCAACTGATCAGGGTCTTAAAATACAAGGCCATGAAATACCTAGAGTAGCAGAATATAAATATCTGGGGGTATGGGTACACGAAGGATTGGCATACATTGGAAAGCATGAGCAATCACTTAAGGCCAAAGGGCGAAGGAATGCCGGGATAATGAAGCATAAGGCATTGTGGGGATACAATAGGTATGAGGTATTGAGGGGTATTTGGAAAGGAATTATGGTGCCCGGACTTACTTTCGGAAATGCGGTTTTGTGCCTAAAATCAGAGGTACAGTCGACATTAGAAATAAATCAGAGATCCGTTGGACGATTAGCACTAGGTGCCCATGGCATAACTACAAATGAGGCGGTACAGGGAGATATGGGCTGGGCATCTTTCGAAGTACGGGAAGCTTAGAGTAAAATATTATACGAGGAACGCCTGAGGAAATTGGACAGTAACAGATGGGCAGCTAAAGTATTTAAATACCTGTACTTAAAAAGCGTTGACTAACAATGGAGGAAAAGAACTAGGAAACTAACTAGTAAGTATGCTGGTCACAAGAACGGAGAAATAAAGAGCATTAGGCAACAGGTGAAAACACAGGAGTTAAAAATTGGATAAATTGGATGGAAAAGAAACAGAGTGTGGAATTATACCGAAAGTGGGAAATGCAGATCAGGAAGGCAGATTTCTTTGATAACTCAAGAGGCAGTGCCCTACTTTTTGAAGCTAGATCAGGGTGCCTTAGAACACGCAGCTGCAAAAGGAAATTTAACAATGAAGACGACGCATGTGCTGCATGTGGTAACTCCAGTGAAACAATTGACCATATTATACTCGAATGTAATGGTATCCATCCGGAAGTTGATGCAGGCGCAATCACTGTTCCTGAAGCTCTGGGTTTAGAGATAACAGTGGCCGGGTGAATAAACCGGCGGTGGAAACTAGCAAAAAACGACTGGAAGATTGGTGGCTTAAAAGCAGAGAAGTGACAATTTTAGTAATGTAGGAACAAAAATTTAATAAACAGAATGATGGTTTAGTTAACCATTCTAAATCAATAATTAAGATATAGGGAGAAAAATGAGCATGATAGCTACTGCTACAACCCCGTTTCAAATCCATCCATCCTTCCGTCGTCTGCTTTCCCGCTCGCTGTGAAGTTTTTGTAAGATCTGTCTTTCGCACGGAATGGCAAATATCCTAAGAACGAGGTCTACAACGCCCGTAGTATGCAGTCCGTATCACGCTAGCTTTATGACGGAGGAGTTGGAGTTGCTGCCGCCATTGCGAGTACGAATGAGCTGCTGATACCGGCACCGCGCCGGCTCGTCCGTGCCTGCCTATGTAGCGGGGAAGCGTGCGTAGCCTTGTCGGCCGCTCAAGCGTCGTGAGTATGCGCGACCTTTCCGTGAATAGCTGTCAATGTTGGACGCATCCGATGACGCATGGAATCCGACCGCACTCGATCCAGTCAGCCACCGTCTGCTCCCCTTCCGCTGATGTAGGCGGAGGCAAAAACTCAGCCCGCACACTTACGGACGCGAATTATTTGTCTCTACGACTGCCGGATTCGAATGGTCGCACTGCTGGTGACCGAGAGCTCTTGATCGCAAAGTAGCGATCAAGCGCGTAGAGCACCTTCACTTCTGACGGCAGCCCGGCATACCCCTTCGTCCCCACTTCGCTTAGCGATCGGCACACAGCCTTAGGCCTCATTCTCACAGCCGGTGCTCCTCTCCGTCGCGGCGGCACCGGCGGGGGACACCGCACGACGGATGGAGCGGCGCGATGTTCAAACAGAAAGGGCCGCCGGACGCCGTCAAACCTGTTCGGGCGGGGCTTCGCCGCTCCCACGTGACTCTACGTCAGAGCGCTTTTTTTTTCTCCTGCAAGAAAAAAAAAAAAAGATACGAAGGGCGGCTGCCCTCCCTGCAGCGGTGGAAGTTGTGTACTCTGCGTCTGTACGGGGAAAAAAAAAAAAAAAAAGAAGCGTGCTGTCTCACGTGCTCTAGCAGCAGTTTGGAGCTAGAAAGCGTTTTCATCTCAGCTTTGGTAACGGTACAAACACCACGCGTACTGTGCCAAAACAAATGAGTATAATTATAGCAAGCATGTATTAAACCGCAGAAAGTTATGCTCACTCCAATAAAATTATTCTTCGCAATCAGCACAATCACAGAAAACGTAATGAACTATTCTATCAATAAAAGAATTGTTCGCGACAACATGGCAAGATGGTTTTGATACAAGTATTAAAAAATCAACTTAGAATGGCGCCGACTGAAATATTTCACGCAAATCTGTCGGAAGTCGAGGTTAGCTGTGACGCCCTGCATATTGCAAAATTAAATAAAATCGGCATTTTTTGTTAGCCTCTTGTGCTTTGGTGCTTCAATAGCTGTACGCAACTCCACGCAACTCAAGAATGCTATCAATATAAGCATTGTTCACCAGCAATGAAACGTTCCTGTCGATATCACCATTCGTGATAATAAGGTAGCGCTAAATATTTCGCTATCACCTGCAAGTGCAAGCAATGCGCGGCTTCAAAAGCGGTGGCTTCCTCTTGATACGCAGTTTCGTCACAGCTTTTTTTTTTTTTTTTTTTAAAGGGTTCTCTGTCTTGCGGGGAGATTGCGACCTTTTCTTGCATTTCTTTTCCCCATTGATATGCTTTTTCTTTACTTGCTTTCTTAGACCTCCTCCCCTTGGCGAAGTTTTCTTGCCGCGCCATTTACCCGCTGTTTGCATTTTTTTCTCTCTCTCTCTTTTCTTTGTTCAGTTTTGTCCTATGCTCCTTTCCTCACCTCGCCCATTACCTCTTCTTTTCCCTTCTTCACCTGTGTGGCAGTCGTTTTGATTTCTTCTTTACTGCCTCGAACCTTGTTTGCCACTCCGTACTTGTTTTTGGTTCTGGCTGTGTCTATATAATGGCTCTTAGCTTAACTTGTGAGCCGCATGCTTTACATGATTTCAATTTGTCAAGAACCTGTTCTGCGTTTGGATTGACTTAGGTTGATGAGAAAAACTACCAGATTAACTATTTGCAACGAGGTACCGTTTGCGTAGCTCCAAAATGAAAGGGAGTGAAATTCCAATTATGCTACTTGAAAATAGTGTTACCTCAGCATCTCAGATAAAAAAAAATTACCCGTCTCTTATATTCCGCTTTTAGTGTCGCGACTTCTCGCAGCAGTTCAGAGTTGGAACGCCTTTTTATGTCAGCCTCAGTACAAACACCGCACGTACTACGGAACAACAAATAGGTACCGATATATATCAAGCCAGTATCCAAGCTCAGCATGAATGCGCACATCTATATTATTATTCATGGCAGTCAGCGAAATCGAAGAAATCTATAGGAACATATATAATAACTCTGTCATCAATAAAGGAATGAGTCGCCAGAACTTGCAAAATTTCTTTTGATACACCCATTCAAACATACAACTGAAATATCGTTAAGTTTTGCAGGAGGTCATGTTTAGCTGCGACACCCGGTGCATTAAAAAAAAGAAAAAAGAAACGGCAGCTGTTGTCTTCTTGTCAGCGCGCGCTTCGCGGGGCGCCAAACAGGAGGGCAACCCCCGCTTTTTTTTTTTTTTTCTCTGTGCTCGCGAACCGCCGTCTGCATGCGAGCCCGCGATGGCCGCGCGGCCGCTCCGCCAGCGCTCGCTCGGTCGCGACACGCAAGCCATGACGTTGAGTCACGTGAGAAAAGCGAGCGCGCTCACTGGTCCGTCTTTCGTGGGGCGGAGTCCGCCGCTCGCCGGACCGGCGGCGCCTTGGAGCAAAACCCCACGGCGCCGGCCACCCGATTTCGGGGAGTACTGGCACCATTCACTCCTCTTCTCGGGCGAGCGCCGGCGCGACGGAGGCGACGGAGGAGAGAAAAACCGGCTGTGAGAATGAGGCCTAAGCCAGTGTTGCCGCAAAACCTCCTCAGACATGTAGAAGGCGTCGTCTCGTTTTTAATTTTTTTTACTGCGTCAGTTTACTAAAACTGCAAAACGCTGCCCCCCCCCCCTCCCCCGCCAAAAAAAAAAAAGAACACACACAAAAAGAAAGGATACCACGGCCGTACTCAAGCAGCTGCGCGGCGCGCGCCGTCGCTCGACTACAGCCATGAGGCGCCACAGCGAGCGCGAGCGGTTCCCTCTCGAAGCAGACCAACTCGTCGCGGTTCCTGCGCCGGCCGGCAAAACGTTTCCTTACGTAGCGGTGGCCCCGCCCCGTGACGTAGGCGAAAAACGCGGAGCCGCCTCCGGAAGTTTTAGGGGTCACGCCGGACGTGGCGCACGAAAGGAACCAGTTCCCGAACGGAACCGTCACTGGATCTGAAGGAGAGATAGCCACCTCCATGCAGGGCTTTACTATTGTACCGGAGTTCGCTCACTTCCTTCCCCTCTCCTGTCCCTTGGTAGCTCTCAGGCTGCCATCGCCTCAGGGGCCGAGGGATAAAAGCCGAAAGAAGGGATGTGTCCTCCGCGAGAACGTCCGAGAACCTAACAAATAGCAAAAAGAAAAAAAAAAACGTTGGAGGGTGGATGGGGAGCATGGATGGGGAGGCTGCTTATTTTTTATAGACCAAGCGCTTGTGGCTGCAGCTGGCTCCTCCATAAGCGTTCACTTCAGAGCTTGTTGGAGACACTGCAATACCTGTGACCGCTTCTTATGCCTTTCTTTAATTTCTTCCTTCGTTAATTTTTTTTTACATTGTTTCGTATATAATTTGCTTATTTTTAAGTGGAGTAATACACATGCTCCATATCATAGTTTTAATCTGCCTATAATTAGCAACTGCTCTTTTTTAAATTGTACTCTACTATAGTATGCGTAGGTTATTTCATACTTCTATTTACCTGGTGAACAATTTGCAATCGAATTCCTTTTGGGATGTTTCAGCTACAAATAACGGATTACGGTTGTGACATTATAGGGGGCTTTAGGCATAGCGTAAGGCGTGAAAAACGAATATATTCGATGATATTTATATTCAACGGCCGCATTGCCTAGACAAGCCTTTTCGAAGAGACGAAATGAAAATAAATATGAAAGTGTTCAGATAAGAACGATAAGCGACGTCCCACGACCATTTTTTTTTGTTTTTAATTAGATTTTTATATGTGGTGGGCTAACGTCTCGGCACAAAGGAATGATTCTTAGTTTTGCAAGATGCGGCGTAGTTTTCTCGGAAAAGAAATCGTATACTATCACTAGAGTTGAAAACGTCGTTTTTGTCTTTTCAAAAAACTGCGAGTTTGGAGACCTGCTGCTTGCTAACTAAACTTTTCCATACATTGTTTCTTACTCACCTCGTCTTAGTAACTTCTATTTTTATAAGAACTATTAAGAAGATAGTGAGAGTCCGGAAAGCGTGGCGTGACATGGTCCATAGGGTCACGAAGAGTCGGACACGACTAAACGCCTGAACTGAACTGATTAAAAGCTTGTCTTGTTTATGCAGTTGAGTTAGTAAAAAAAAAATGCAAAACTTTGGTTCAGGAGCAGCGCGCTACAATTAAGTTCATTTTCAACCTTACATACTGGCACGATGCTTTGCGTTGCTTGCACTGAAACACTTTCCGTTTATTGCGCAGGTTATATTGTTAATTTAATGCAGAATTCGGAGCTCTAGACTGCAGGGTGTTCCCCACAATGCCACCAAATTCCACGGAACTCGTGCGCCAAAGCGATTAGCTTATGATAGTATATTTAAAGTGCACATTAACAAATGATTTTCAAAATTTGGTATTGTTAATTATTGCCAAAATCGAGAAATGGGATACACAATTACGAAACTGGATTGAATACTACTGAACCTCGCAATAAAAAAGAAGGCAGGATAGAGAAAACAAGCAGCCTTCACTTCCGTTCTGCCATGAAATTTCCAGAAATAACGAATTTATACCATTTTAAGACACATTCAATCCTTTCCAACAAGCAGAAAATGACTTTACAAGCACTGAGAAGGCTTTGGTAGTTAAATAAAATATAATGCAGCAAGTACTAAACCGAAGTCTTGATACCTACTCCATAAGATAGCCGTAAGCACATCTATAGAATAAAATCATGCATTTTTATATTGATATTGTTGCTTTACATAATGCAATACTTTTAGTCAATGATAGTACTAATCTACTCAGTATTGTTTCCAGAAATTTCGATAAAGATTGAAATCGTGGTAGTTTCTTAAATTCGAATCAGCTTTCCATCTTTAATATAATAATAATAATAATAATAATAATAATAATAATAATAATAATAATAATAATAATAATAATAATAATAATAATAATAATAATAATAATTGGTTCACAGGAAGGGAAAGGCGCAGTATCTGTCACACTTGCTATGTGGACACCTGAACCGCGCTGTAAGCGAGGGAATGAAGCAACTGCTCTAGGTGGTGTTGAATGAAGGTGGGAGTGAAAGTGGAAAGAGAGAAAGAGGAGCCGTAGTGCAGGGCTTCGGAGTAATTTCGACCATTTGGGGATCTTTAGCGTGCGCTGACATCACACAGCACGCGTCCATCCAAACGCAGCCGCCGTGGTCTGGTTCGAACCCGGGAACTCCGGACAGTAGTCGGGCGTCTTACCACTGCACCAGGCCGGTGGGGTTTTCATTATTTTGGAATTTTGGCCGATTTCAAATTAATCTGCAGAAAGAACAAACAAATCTTGAGTTTCAATCTTTTCTAAGATTAAAGAACATAACGTGGCTGGATAACATAGAGAAATAGTTTCAGTAGCTACATTTAATTAAATCGTTCCAAATTCAAGACAGAATTTGGCGATTTTCTAGAGAAGCGCTCAGTTTTATATTTATTGTTATATTAATAAACATTATTATGCAACACTTTTTTGTCCGTGATATTTCGAGGTACTATAATCTTGAAAGAGCAATGAATGAAAATCGAAGATTATCTTTTCAATTTTAATCAAATTTGCCCCCTTTTTTCTGTTTTCGAATTTTGATGCGTTGTGGAGAATGCACTTAGTGCTCTAGAGCTCCAAATGTTGCCTGAAATTAAGAACACGAGACGCATATGAAAGAGAAAAAGTTTTAGTACAAACAACGTAAACGCGTCATGCCAGTATGTAAGGTTAAACATTGATATTTTGCACCATGTTGCTCCGGAAACAAAGTTCGCTATTTTTTACTAAATTAGCTGCAACAAGCAAACATGATTTATTAGTTCTTATAAAAGTAAAAGTTGCGTAGATTTCGTTATGGGAATTTTGTTACTTTCTGCATAAAGAAAGTAACAAAATTCCCATAAAGAAAGGTGTTAGGCAAGGAGACACAATCTCCCCAGTACTATTCACAGCTTGCTTAGAGGAAGTATTCAGAGACTTGGAATGGGAGCAGTTAGGGATAAGGGTAGATGGAGAATACCTCAGTAATCTGCGATTTGCTGATGACATTGCCTTGGTAAGCAACTCGGGGGATAAACTGCAAAAAATGATTGATGACCTAGACAGGAAAAGTAGAAAGGTAGGCTTGAAAATCAATATGCAGAAGACTAAGGTAATGTTCAACAGCCTCGGAAGGAACAGCAGTTTACATTAGGTAGCGAAGTACTGGAAGTAGTAGGCGAGTATGTCTACTTAGGACAGGTATAGTAACCGCAGATCCGGACCATGAAAAGAAAATAACAAGAAGAATAAGATTGGGATGGAGCGCATTTGGCAAGCACTCGCAGATTATGACTAGCAGCTTACCGGTATCGCTCAAGAGGAAAGTATACAACAGTTGCATCTTGCCTGTACTCACCTGTGGGGCTGAAACGTGGAGGCTAACCAAGAGAGTTCTACTTAAGTTGAGGACAACCCAGAAAACTATGGAACAAAAAATGGTAGGGGTAACATTAAGAGATAGGAAGCGTGCAGAGTGGGTCAGAGAAATAACTCAAGTTACCGACATTCTAGTGGAAATTAAGAAGCAATGGACATGGGCAGGACATGTAGTGCGAAGAGAGGATAACCGATGGTCGCTGAGGGTAACAAACTGGATTTCAAGGAAAGGAAAGCGTAGCAGGGGACGGCGGAAAGTTAGGTGGGCGGATGAGATTAAGAAGTTCTCAGGGGTCAAGTGGATGCAGCTAGCACAGAACCGGGTTAAGTGGAGAAATATGGGAGAGACCTTCGCCCTGCAGTGGGTATAGTCAGGCTGATGATGATGAGTGAGTAAAAAATAATGGATGACAATAGGTTGTTCCGCTGGCAGCAGGTCTCCAAACTTGCAATTATTTGAAATGGAAATAATAGCGTTTTCCACCCCTAGTGATATAAAAAAACGTTTTAGAAAACTACGCCGGATCTTGCATAAATAAGGATCATTATTCGCCTCGCGAGATTTTCCCACCACATATAAAAAGTATATTGAAAACAAAAGGATGGTCATGGGACCTCGATATCCATTCTTGTCTGAGCACCCATATTTCCGAGCTGGTTTGTTGAGTTTCTTGGAGCCTAGCTTAACTTAAGCACCATTAATGTCAAAGCCATTGTTCATTTGTTCAAAGAAAAATTAGATGAGAAAAATATCACCTTCAAATTCAGTAGTGGCCAGTTCTAAATTTCATGTGCTTGATACATATGCGCATGTTCAATGCATTGTTATTGAGGAGGAAACGCAAATCTAAATTTAGATCTCCGTTCAGCTGCTCATTTGCTCTGATTTGCGCTACTCATTTATTACTCATTTGCGCATTCAGTGGAGGCAAAAAAAAGTGTCCATCTGCAATGTAGGGAACACTGTCAGCCTGAGTCGCCTTGAGGACGTTCAAGCCTCCATACGATGTCGTACACCATTAGGCCTTATTCTCAGCTGTGGCAGAATGCGCCTTGGATTAAAGAATACTAACTGTTGACATCTTTGTTTCTGCGTGAATATCAAAAAGTTGTAGCTGAGCAGTTCGCTTCAACTGTACATGATGCTTCCTGCTTTTGTTTCTTAAAGAAAATAACAGTTGGAAGGAATTGCTGCTCTAAACATCCTTTCAGCAAGAATTTGGCATGACCGGGGGCCCTATTCTCGACTCACATGGTCGCCGTTTGGCGCCATTTTTTTTCTCTGATTGGTTCTCGGAACAATCACGAGTTTCAAATTTGTGGCGTGAAATTTCGCTGTGTTGAAACGGCTTTTTGCGGTGACGTAAAAATGACGTGAGCGCGAAAAACGATTTTTAGCAGCGGCATTCATGATGCATGGAGGGTATATATAAGTAACTGTGGGGGGAAAACAGAGGTATATATGATAGAAAGTGAAGCACTTACCCTTGCATTACGAATGGGCTGAAAGGAACTGCCCACTGTCACGAGCCGATTCTGAAATCTGATTGGCTGACGTTGTGTGGCGGGAAATACGTAATGCATAAACATTTAATGCTGACGTCAAAATGACGTCTCATTACGCAAAGGGTGTTCTGCCTATAGGGACCAGACAGCTGAACAGGTGGCACCGCCTCTCGGCTTATCGCTCAATCGCCGGAATGCCCCGGCCGGCGCATTGCCAGCGCATTGGAGCGTACTGTTTGTCGTTGGTTTGTGTGGAAATAGGAAATCCTAAGGTTTAGATGACGTTGTGCGTGAATATATCCTCACGAGAACAGAAATTTGGGCTAGTTGTGTGAATATGTCCAGTGAAATGAAGTCTGGCCAAACAAGGCTAGCGAAACGTGGTGCTTTGTTGGCTCCACTGGCAGCTACGCAAACTCGTCGGACGTTTTTAAGTCGATTCATTTATACGGGTTTCCACAGAAGCATGAGTGGCGGGTGACCTAAGTATAGTTCTTTGAAAGGCAAAGGCACGAATCTACGTATTTGGTAACTGTGTGGTCATGGAAAGCGTCGAATTTTTAAAATTCCGCTTGCTGCCGGATGCTCTGTGCCTTGTGTTCCCCAGGAGAGACGGCACGAGAGTCTCGGAGTCGAAGCCGCACTCCTTCATCTGTAGTCACTTTATTGACAATTGGAAATCGAAGTAACCCAACAGCGTAAGTTACAACGCTAGCATTTCCCCGCCTGTGTACAAGAAACCCCAGCACGGAAAAAGAAAAGGCAGCTCCACCATCGTCGTTCGGGCCGCGTTACGATCTTCAGTGATGGGCAGAGACAATATTTGTGCAGACACTTTCGCTGACATAGTCAGAGATAATTGACTTTTTTCTCTTAACAAAAAGAGCAGATAGGAGATATGAACAATTCCTATTACCATAATCTTGTCATTTTTCCTCTTTTCGTTTGTCAACCATGCAATGAAAATGCGCTGAGCTCTGCGTTGATATTCTCAGAATTTTTTAACATTTTTTTGTGGCATGTCCATTTCGCCTAATAAAATCACTAATTTCACAGCTCAATCAATACCGCATGGTCACAAAATCTGCTATCGGCTTCATATAAAAGTCGAACAAGAAAAAAAAATCCAATTTAATTTCTGGAAACGAGCATAAACGTAGCATTTTTTTTTTTTTAATTTCGAAGGCCGTGTAGCAGTTCTTTTTTTCGCATTCACGTTGCACCTGACACGGCTTTAGTATTTTTTCAGCAGCGTCAATTTCCTGGTCCGCCTAAATACATGTGTTTCTCATCGGCGTTTTAGTGAACTTGAGAATTCTTAATTGTTGCGTAGTATGACAAGACCTTTTACCTCTCTCAGAAATTGCTTATATGGCCAATGTAAACAGATTTAGCAGCAGTCTGGCAAGCTGCAGTGACAAAGTTGTGAAAGGAATGGCTTTCAGTTATCCGGATTCCTTCACGTGCAAATAGAAAACTACATACATGGTCGTGCCCCCTCACACTCATCAGGTATCGCGGTCAGCTAGGTATCGGCCCGCAAGTTCGTGGTACGCTGAGAAAGTAGACCACCTTAGCGAACGAGCCATCAGAGGGATTCATTTAACAATAGAATGCTCTCTTAGTTGTCGGTGGCTTATCTTACAACACATCACACTGCGTGTGTGTTTTTTTTTCGATTGTATTTAACAGTTTGACAGTATTGGACTATTGCCTTTAGATGTTCAAGGAGGTGCGGTCAATCGCATTGAACTTCCTGCGCTGAGAGAACGCTAGCAGAATATTTAATTTTTTTTCTTTTCACAACTTCCGCAGCATGTCGGGAAAAAAGGCATGTATAGTATAATATTTTCTAAGTCAATTATATGTAGCAGCTCCGACGTGTTCAGCAAGAGCATTGTCGTATATATAAAAATGATGCTGAGGTGTTATTACTCATTTGGCTTATATTATGATTAAGTTTGATAGTCTCAAGGCCGGGTTCAGTGAGCTATTGTAGCGTAATTGTGCAGGAAGTCCTGGAAGTACATGTGTGTTTGCTATTCTAACCATAAATAGGATCCTGCTTTTGTCTTGCTTGTTTATTTTTCTCCGTTTACAGCTCTCGTTGCAAGGTTGAAACTGGAATGTCATTTGCTATTATTCAACTCTGAATCGTTTGAGCCTAGCTGTTACCAAAAAAGACAGGTGCAGCAACTTTTTCGGCGGTATTTGATCTTCAAGCAGGTTTCGACTAGACCTAATATAAGATGGACGCGCAGTGCAGGCGCAATTCCCGTCTTCGAAGTCGCCTTAACAAGTGCCTAACGAAGGTGTTTCTAGAGCATGGTGAAATCACGCGCGCGGTCTTTTCGCGTATATAACAGAAATACCATGCGCCGGGCGGTTTCAAAAAAAAAAAAATCACGCACGCCCTTCCGAGAACGGCCGTTTTCTTTTTCAAGATTTCCCGGTCAAAAAATACTCCTTGCGATTACTCAACGCAGTTCAAAGCTCTCAAAGCCACACCGCAAAACGACGGGTAGAGACAGGCTCAAAAACGCCTCGCAGAACGGAAACGACTGCGCCGCTCAGCTGCCTCGGCATTCCGCTGTTTCGGCACTCCGCCGCGGGCGGCGCTGTTCCACCGAGGCGACGGTGGCGCCATACAACGGGCGCCCGATCCCTGTACTGTAAATCAAAGATGGGCGCCTCATTTTGAACCACGTGAGGCGGCCGCGAAAACCACGTGGCGAATTCGACGTGCAGTATAGGCGGCTGTTAGCTCACTGCAGTTTGGTAGAGAGTATGGTGGGTGGCGAAGTAAGCTGACACAACTTGTTGTAATTCAAAAAGCACTGAAACGACGTCATAAGGGAACTTTTCAGCTGCGTCAAAAACGAAGACGCAGACGCATGAGGGTCGTAGCTACCCTCCCGTTGCAAATGCTTTGCTCTCATAGAGAAACCCTCGATCCGCGCCATCGTTGCCAAGCGCAGCAACTCAAGCGGTTGACCTGCGCGAGACGAGGCATTTCAGAGAGCAACAGAAGGGGAAGTTGGGCAAGTTGTAGGTTGTTCATGATGGTTGCGTGAGCGCTCTTTAACACAGAGACGAAGAAAAGAAGAGAAAAAAAGGCGCCAGTCCCGTGTTTTCTTCTCCTTGTCTTTGTGTTAAACAGCGCCCACAAAACAATCATGAACTTCAGAGAGCACCGCGATGCTTTCTAATTATCTGTCTGATCGGTTACCTCATATTACCTGATGGGTAATTTGATTCGATGGCGGTGCAGGAACTTCGCGCGACAGGCAGCGAGGGATCACCGAACACTTTCCTAAGCGTTGGCCCTAAACACTGCCTTTTTTGCCTTGCACTATGCACACAGTTCAATTTTAATGAATTGAACAGCCTTTCCACGATGGGCAAAGCAAGCAAAAATACTCACAGCTTCCATTTTAATAAAGCAATGTATGTTCCACTTACATGGCACATGTTGGCTAGCCACATTTGATGTCATATATAAAGTTTTCATTTAATATGCATGCGGGCTCCCTATTTGCTTACTTTTTACCAAAAAAATAAGTACTCCGGAGCACGTCATGACGGTACGCTCTAATCATATGATGTAGTTGAGTGACATTTTGTGTTAACTGCTTTTTTTAATACAACCTGAAAATAATATCCCTTCATTATTTGCATTTTACTGTTTCAACAGTAAGGAATAGGCGCGCGCGGCGCCGCTCTAGCTTCATACCATGATTTCACAGTCATCTTTCGCTTTCTTTCCTTATTGTCCATTTATCCGCCTCTGCACGTGTATAGTAGCCCGAGAATCGCCTAATTTACCTTCCTGCTATTCTGTTCTTCTGTTTCGTTCTCTTTCTCGGACATCTCAACTCAAGCCGACACAATATGTTAGAAACTTAAGCAGACGTGACCGGTCCTCGGTTCTCAGGAAATGCATAGGCTGTGGAACTGTGTTGATATTCGTCATATGGATTATATTATTCAAATTTGCTGGTCATAACGCGGCTTTTCGAATAAGATAGGTAGCACAGCCAGTACCTAACGGTAATTGATACTTTGAGACTGCGAGCGTCGCCCTCAGAGATGGACATTACCGGCTGCGCCGGCACCTCTTCGTCAGTAGCTACTTCGGAAATCTGTCGTCGATTCCTTCTGTCCGACGAGGTCCTTAAACGTTTTAGTTCCTGCATTCAAGAGCCGCTGGTAAGTGAGCGTGAGAGGTCATCGGCGCTTATGAACAGCAATGCTACTTTCCGCTCCTATTCTGCACCAACCCACTGCGAATATTCCATTGCCGTTCGTGCTCTTCAGCTGAAACTTGCGCAGCCTTTCCGTGCGTAACTGTTGCCGAATGTTCGACCGCAAGCATGTCATGACACACTAATACTGCAACGCCACAACATACTTCACTCGCCTCACTGCAACCCGAAGCCTCCGAATCACGGAATGCACCGCACAGTATCGCTTCCTGCAGGAGCACCGTCGTTTTTCATACTTTAGTAGCAGACGACAGCGCGCTTTTTTCAGTTACTTTATTTCTCGTTTTCTTCACAATGCGTCACCCGATTGTGTGCTTACGTAACCATGCACCATCCTACTGCACACGTCACGCGTACGTCACAATTTGAACAAAATGGCAAATTGTCGAGAATAGGGCTCCGGGTCATGCACGTGCTACCAATATTCATTGAAGAACCACAAAAGCCAGTTTTTCTCGGTTCTAAGGAAATGCATAGGCTGTGGAAATGCCTTGATATTCGTCATATCGATTATATTATTCAAATTTGCTGCTACTTTCAGGGAACACTAATTACACCTGAACGAAGACCCAGAATGGCCGGACATCGACTTCCTCAAGCGCTACAGCAAGCATATTGCTTGTATTCTTGGCTACATGTTGAGTGAGAATAAATAATTTGACAAATTGTACTGGAAGCAAGAGTTATAGATCATTGCACATATTGCCTATACCCATTGCATACTTCCTCAAGGCACTGGTGGTGGTATCGTGGTATCTTTTGCAGTCGTCCGATTAAGTGTTACTAGGGTCAGCTGTGCGTGACAAAGTCACATATCTGCGTGATTCATCATATTAAATAATGTAATTTGCACTTGTAATATCATATGGTTGGGATCTGTATGAGTGTACGATATAGATCATGGTATCATATGGATCATTCGGGTCACATTTGCTGATAGCATATAGATCATATGGATCCTATAGCATCATATGGATCATATGTGTATGATGCAATAACCTCGTACAACTTGATTGGTGAGAGATCATACCAAATATCATACACATTTTTTTCAATAGGTCTGCGATTTGCTGTTGACATTGCCTTGCTAAGTAAATCAGGGGATGAATTGCAAAGAATGATTGATGACCTAGACAGGAAAAGTAGAAAGGTAGGCTTGAAAATCAAATATGCAGAAGACTAAGGTAATGTTCAACAGCCTCGGGAAGGAACAGCAGTTTACGTTAGGTAGCGAAGCACTGGAAGTAGTAGGCGAATATGTCTACTTAGGGCAGGTAGTAACCGCAGATCCGGACCATGGAAGGTAAATAACAAGGAGAATAAGATTGGGATGGAGCGCATTTGGCAAGCACTCGCAGATTATGACTAACAGCTTACCAGTATCGCTCAAGAGGAAAACATACAACAGTTGCATCTTACCTGTACTCACCTATGGCGCTGAAACGTGGAGGCTAACCAAGAGAGTTCTACTTAAGTTGAAGAAAACCCAGAGGGCTATGGAACGAAAAATGGTAGGATTAACATTAAGAGATAGGAAGCGTGCAGAGTGGGTCGGAGAAAGAACTCAAGTCACTGACATTCTAGTGGAAATCTTGAAGAAGAAATGGGCATGGGCAGGACATTTAGTGCGAAGAAAGGATAACCGATGGTCGCTTAGGGTAACATACTGGATTCCAAGGGAAGGAAAGCGTAGCAGGGGCGGCAGAAAGTTAGGTGGGCGGATGAGGTTAAGACGTTCGCAGGGGTCAGGTGGATACAGCTAGCACAGGACCGGGTTAATTAGAGGAATATGGGAGAGGCTTTCGCCCTGCAGTGGTTATAATCAGGCTGAAGATGAAACGATTGTTTGACTTACATTGGCGCCAGCCCGAGCAGCCTTGCAGCTGCTTGTGCATAACAGCGTGCCAGCGTTGTAAAGCACGGACGACGCTCCAGCCAAAAGTGTACTTGGTGTCCATTTTCATTCGCTAAATCTTATGAAGGCTGCCGCCGACGGAACGCTGATGGCCGGCAGACGGCGTTGTTTTCGGTCGCCGTAGCCGAGACCGGAGTGGTCGGGTGGCGCAGCAGCGCAGCGCTGCTGGCTTGGTTGAGTGGTTTGGGCGTCCGTCTCGACTGCGGGGGGCGGTTGGTTCGAAACCCACCGCCGGACGTTTGTACCAGAGGAGACAAACGTTATCGTATGGACTGCCTGCTATACCAGTACAATGGCAGTATGCCTACACAAGTGCAGAGCTTTCGTAAACGGCGCCTCCCGCAGGTTCGTCTCATTCCCTCTCTCCGTGTCTGTCCACGCTAGGAGTGCATGTCAATGGATAGCCCCACATCGTGACGAACTGCACTGCTCGATCCCTGCCTCGTCATCGGACAGCCCTTTGTAATGGGGCAACGCTAGGAAATTCCCCGTTTCGCTAGGAAATTCGTCTCATAATAATATAGGCGTCCTTAATCGCCGTAATTTGGTCTGCACAAGCAGCGCCGCTTGCAGCACTGCTCGGCGTACATTGTTACCGGCGCGGCGACTGTAAGCGCGATGTAAGCAATTGCATATGAATTGCACTTCACTGTAGCCCAAACTAGACTCGATGGTCATTTTCATTCACTAAAATTTGTTAATCTTCTCTCTCCACTCGCCACGTTCGCACATAAGAAAGTAGCGCCCAAAACGGCGCACAAAAGCTATGGAAACAACCCGCAAGCACTTATACGCGCCATCCTTCATAGTGAATGCAAGTTTAGGCTAAAGAAAAGCCTCTTCGCTACTATATTTTTCCCAGACTTTCGAATAGCGCGGGAATTTGGGTGAAATTGTAGCGAAGCAAGCGGCTCCCGACATCGGCACAGCAACGAGCAACACGTTTCCTCCGCGTGATAATCTGTTACCGAACTGTTGGTGTGCGCCAACGACATGTTTCCGGATAGTCCGTGTTGACGCGGTATGACAAGATCGCCAGTACGGCTAAAAAGATCAGGTTGGCGGACGCAGTTGGCCAACGGATTCAACAGACCTACTCCGCCATGTGAAAGCAAGCACGTGACAAGCAAAAGACGCGCCAACTCGTTGACGTCACGGGTTTTTGTACACTTGGCATTTGAACGCTATGTTTTCTGCTTTCCGACAGCAAGTAAAAACATGGCAACTACGAACTGAAGCCGAAACTGGTGCGTACTAATAATAAGGTAAATAATTATTCAATGCGATTTGGTGCTTCTAACGCTGTGTTCTACGCTTACAGAATTGTTACGCACTATTCCAATACAAAAATTTGGTATGTATATCCCTTTAAGAAAGATTCTCCGCTTAGCTCTCACGATATCAGGTATTTTTTATTTTTTTTAAAACGAGGACAATATTCCACATGATCTTGTAATAGCTTTGGGCCTGCATAGTATATGGAGAAGAAGGATTGCGGTGCAACATGCAGATCTTGACACACGGCCAGTAAGAGAATACTTTAAGGAAGCTATTGTAAGTTACTGTGAAAGTATCAAACTTGTGGATCCAGCACCTGACTGGCTAGCACATTGAGACATTAAAGTCACAAGAGTAGAACGTTGGGATAGTTGGTAATTTGTTAACAGCGATCCATGACATGAGTGTGTAGAGAAAAAGTACGAAGGACACAGAACGGGTACACAACACAGGTACAGCGCCTGTGTTGTGTACCCTTTCTGTATCCCTCGTCCTTTTGCACTACGCACTCTTGTCATGAAACATTAAGCACGTTGAACAAATTCCAGACATACGACCTTAGTCGAATACGGCTGAGGTGTCTTGCGTGAATATTATATATTTTGAGTTCAATTAAAAGAAAAAACCCCAGCGTCGAGCAGTGGCCAGCGCGCGCGGCTGGTAAGCGGAGGGGTAGTGATTCGATTAATGGTAGAGAGACTTTATGCTTTCCTGCGGCGGAAATGAAAGTCACCATGAGCATAGAGAGGTTTTCGCCTTAAAAACAAACTGTTACCCCGCACCGTTGGCGACAGCCAGCGGGTTGCCCTGAAAGGGAGGAGGTCATTGTAAAGTTTACAACACAGATAGGAGGCAGCGTGCGTTCTGCGAGGCCAGTAACGTATACCTCCGGTAAATCCTGGGTCCCATTTGTCGGCTGCTATTTTGGCCCGCCATGTGGATGCTGCTGCGGCCAGGGCCGCACACGGACCACATCACGTGGTCGAGTGCGCCATTTGCGCAGTATAAATGTACTGCATAGATGTTATAAAAGACGCCCGACGAAGCAAACAGTAAAATCCATAGGCGCTCATTCGTCTGGGAAACTCAAGCATTCGCACAGTCAGCCTCGTCGTGAAGCGAGAGCAATGTGGCCTTCGTCGATGTGTACGCCCAGCTAGCGATGCATTATAACGGGCAAGCCATAGCGCAACGCAAAATGTGAACCTCTTAGGTGGGCCAGATGAGGTACTTACATACAAACGCGGAGCCATTCACACCGAATACACTATAATATAGCGCGTCTAGTACCAAAACGTCGTCAGCAACCTTAGCTTCTTTTAGAGATTAACGCTGCAAGTTTGCTATTTCTCCACATTTATTCAAATCTTCACTATGTGATACAAAAAAGGAGCTCACGTGATCAGATTTGGCGGTTAGGTACTTAACTAGGTTTCATTCCGATAAAACCGTCACTTTTAAGTCAGCGATTGTACGCGCCCTTTTTTCCATGGTCCTGTATCCATTTTAACATACAATACCAACTTTGGTATGATATGTGGCTGCTGGAATGGATAACAGCCATAAAAGGCAAATAAAGTTCAACATTACTTCTGTTTTATGACATCAAGTAACAAGCACATGACTCGAGAATTCAGAGCACAAATCAGCCACGCCAAATTCATCACATCATCAACAGGGCCATTGACACGAACAAAACTTTTCTCATCATACCATGCTATTCGCGCAATCTGTAAACCACCGCTCTCTCTCCACTGGCAAAGGACGCCGCCACGTAGCGTTCTTTCGATGTTTTACAAAAGCCGAGTGTGTCCTTTGTGGTCTCCTCTCATCAGTCTCTACGATACCGCGTTCGGGGACTGAAGGCCCTGAACAATCGATGAGTGCTGTTTTCGATTCGCGTGGCTCGTGTTTCAGCCGGGCAAGTGCGAACTGCACGAGGGCTGAAGCACGACACAGTTCTGCATTGTTACTTTAATGCGCAGGGGCGATTTCGCACGCATTGCAAATGCACATTGGAACGGCATGGCGGGTGACTATAATAGACCCACATATGGACCGTCGACGAATAACATGTTCGAGTGGCGTTGAATCCATTTTGCGCATTGTGACGCTATTTACCACCAAGTTTGGCTTATTTTCCTCCAAACAATGAGATAGGTCTTTACTAGGAAATCTTTTCTAGGAGCGTCCGTGCAGTCAATGCTCCAGCTGTACCATGCATTAATGAGATTTCTTCGGTACAGCTTACCTGCACTTGGAAATGTCAGGAAAACCAACTTGGAAATTCTACAGAGCGTTCAAGCTCAAGCTCCGTGAACCTGCCTGGGATTGCCGAAATGTGCCTCTCCGGCTGCTACCATTTTAATTGCACAGGAGCATCCCATATCTACCTACGTAACAGTTGACGCCCTGAGAGCCCATTTCCGACACATCTTCTAGGTTCCCTGTCATCATTTGGCCAGTCTTCCTATTACCAGGCCGCGTACATCGTTTACACAGACCGTTGATGCGCATTGCGCTATCCTGCCATCGCAGATAACACCCGCATCTAGACCGTCCTCTCCACTATGGAACCTGCATAAACCACACGTGCTTCTTTCAATACCCGGCATCAGGAAGAAGGTCGAGCTATCGTCGACAGAACTAAAACAAGTCACCCTTGAATACATCCATGACCACCAGGCAAAGCGTATGCATGTCTACACCGACGGTTCAGTGAATGCCGTGAGTTCTGCGGGCTCCATGGTCATACCCGCAATTACTACAGAAATAAAAGTTAGGACAATTAATCGGACTTCTTCAACTGCCGCAGAGCTAACCGCTCTTCGTGTCGCAATTAGGCATATCAGTCAGCAAAGTCAGCAAAGCCCTCAGCGGTGGTCTATTTTCACAGATTCAAAAGCAGCCCTGCAAGCCTCAAAGGCGACTCTTTGCCGTGGAGCCCATGAACAACTCGTCACGGAAATACGACAGCTTTATCACTATGCCATAAATGGAGGACATGGCATCATCTACCAATGGCTTCCAGGACACAGCGGCATAGCGGGCCATCTCCGGGCGGACGAGGTCGCACGAACAGCCCACCAAGACAGCGATTGTGTGTTGATCCCCTTTTCAAGGGCAGACGCAGTAGGCAGGCTTCGCGCACTTGCGCGGGAACACACGCTCTCCTTGTGGAATTCTGGTCAGTTTGCGAACTGCCGCTTAAAACCCCTGGACCCTGACCTGAAGCTGCGGCTTCCAACTAGCCTACCCCGACGTGAAAAAACTTTGCTGTGCCGCCTGTGGGTTGGTGTAGCATTCACAAACTCTTATTATTTTGTGATAGGTATGGAACATAGCCCTGCATGTACAAACTGTAGGTGCGATGAGACTATAGGCCACATTCTTTCTGAGTGTCTCATATACAGTGAGGAAAGACTGTCTATGCCGTGCGCTATAGCGTCTAAATGGACGCCCACTGACTGAAATTAAGATCCTAGGTCCCTCCCTGGCCACGGCGTTCGTCTGCGGGGACGGCCACCCAGGCACTTCTCTGCTTTATGAAAAGCACGCGACTGATCGAAAGGCTATGATTTTGCTGTTATGTTACGTGACATGACTGTGACGTGATGTGACATGTCTGTGATGTGACCCCATCACTCACCCATCCTTCTCTTATAAGGGAGTAATTACTCATTGTCATCCACTCGAACGCAGCCATACGGCTACAAAAGAAAGCTACACAGCTTTCTCAGAAACTTCGTAGTTAAGGAAAAATGCGTCCTGATCCTTCTGTTACCCACAACTTTTATATCCACCCACCCCTTTCTCCCAGTGCAGGGTAGCATACCGGTTTCTTTTACCGGTTAACTTCCCTGCCTTTCCTCCTCCTTCTTTACTAGGAGCGCGGTGTAAAGCTGAGCCTCAGTTCGGCGTGCCGCTCGAGATTCTCGATTCGTTGTTTATCCCACTGCCGCGAACGGTGCAACAACCAGCGCGCGCTGCATCGCTGCTCCTTCGCGCACGCGGACAGTTTGCTCTTCATTATATGATAGCAAAAGACGGATAATGAGCAGCACTCACCGGAGAAGCGCAGATGTGGGGTGCAGACACAGCGGTTGAGTGCAATGACACGAAACAGTGTGCACAAACTTCGCAGAACGTCTTTGTCGTGGAAACTTCCTCCTTCTAGCAGGGCGATCTTGAACGCAGAGCGGCCTCTGGCGGCTAGTCACAGACGTAGAGCTGGTGATGATCGGCAGCAGTGCCACACGTTTATTAGCTGGTGTCCAAGAGAGTCGATCTCGATTTTGTGTTTGAAATGACGCTACTTCGCGCCGACGAAGGAGGAGAAATCGATGGGGTCTCCTAGCCCTTGAAAGGTTCTCAGCCCGTCGACTACGTGTGCTCGAATTTGGACTTGCAGGTCGGCGTGGACGCTCTCCGCGGCAGGGACAGACGGAACTCTTAAGTGAACCTTACAGGGCTGCCTTCGAGGAGGCCTTGGCGAGACAGTTTCGGGACAGCGGCGTGTGACTGCTTCGCGAGCGCTGCCCTCCACAGGGGCTCGTCAGTTGGGGACGACGCCGGGTCTGGGGCACGCTCGTGACGAGCGGGCCTGCTCCCCTGAGGCTACGGCGCGAGGCCCTGGCAGAAAAGCTGGGCGTCCAGGAGCCACGGCTTGGCGGCGCGAGAGCACCGGGTGAACGGGGGAGTCAGCAGCCGGCAGCCGTCGACCATGCCTTGGTTCACCGCCAGCACGGGGCACGTCAGGGCTATGCTCGGGACGGTACGTGAAGGAAGCTGCGCAGAACGGGCACAGTCAACCTGCAGAAATAAATGCGTTACCGGCGACATTTAGCGCCTCCACCCCTTTAAACTACGAGGATGTAAGGTACTGGAATAACTTCGGTCGCCTGTGGCTCACTGACATACACTGATACGACAATTAAATCGCATGGTAGAAGGAAGGGATTCAAAGACGCAGCGGGAAGATGGTCAGTAAAATAGGCTCACAGGAAGGGAAAGCGCAGTACCTGTCACACACCGAGTGATTTCGAATGGCCTGTTCGAAATTACTCTGTAGCCACTACGGCCCTTCTTTCTATCTTTGCGCTTTCACTAGAGGGCTCGGCGAATCTCAAACCTCCTGTCACCTCAATAATGGACGACGGTATAGTCATCAATGGAGAAGATCTATCAAATATATTTAATGAACGTTTGCTGAGTGTCACAAAAACGCTGCTCTCTTCCACCGCGACGGCAGCTTTGTAAACGCCAACAGTTTCCGAGTCCATATTTTCCCCACAGCTGAAGTCGTAACAGTACCTCAAGTGTAGCAGTGCAGAGGATTAAAATGGATTCCATATAAAGCCATTCAAGTTTATTGTTGATTTTGTTGCTGTCCCATTAACTCACGTCTACAACGTTGTAACGTTGTTATCGCTACTGGGGTCTTTCCAAAAGAAACGAAAATTGGAAAAGTTATTGGCATTCCTAAAGGCGACGCTACATCAGAGTTATCAAATTGCCGGCCTCTTTCGATCCTGCTTGTGCTGCCCAAGGGTATGGGAAAATTTATCTGTTCGAGAAAACCCGAATTCTTGAATAAGCGTGCAGTCCTATCGGATCAACAGATTGGCTTCAGACCTAAACAGTTCATGGAAACAGTTTTGATTAAGCAAAAAGAAATAATAATTCACACCTTTGAAAAGAAATGCCTTGTCCTTGGCATTTAAGTCGCTTTTTCAATGGCAATGACCTACTTAACCACAACTTGTGGCTGCAAAAACTGGAACACTACGGAATTAGAGGACCCACTTTTTCTCTGCTGGAGTCATACTTAGTCCACCAGAAACAAATGGTTGTTCATCAAGCCTTGAGCCACTTCTCTCCGGTGTGGCCCAGCCCCCAGGGCAGCATAATTGGGCCATTATTATGCGAAGCATATTAACGTAGGTTTCGGGCCTTCGCGCGACGCCCGGCGGACACCATTGACCCTGAAGTGGGGTCACGTGACATGACGTCGCGTGATGACGTCACACCGGCTGCAGATGGGGCCTCATATCGCACCGTCGGTCGCCTCCCGGCGGTGGCCACCATTGACCTTGAAGTGAGATCACATGATGTGACGTCACGTGATGACGTCACACTGGCTGCAGATGGGGCCTCATATCGCGCCGTCGGATGTCGCCCGGCGGAGGCCTCCACGCTTCGGTTCGCGCCGTCGCGCGCGACGCGGCGGCGGCGCCACCATCGCTGCATCACGTGATATGTGACGTCACGCCAGGGATGAAGCGGCGCGCGCCCGCCGTCGCGTCAGTCTCTGTGCCCGCAACCGCGCCAGCGTCTTTGCGCCGGGCGTGTATACGTAAGTGGCGTGCAAACCAAGAGTCATGCATTTACGGACCATAAGAGTGTGTTTGTCGGGCTGCAAAGAATAAAGTACGACGATTAACCTAAAACCACGTCTCCGTTACTTAGCCCCATCCACACTGAGGCAGCTGCTTAAAGTGCTTCGCATCCACTGGGCTGAACCTTGAAAGCCTCCAATTTTTTTATTCCTACTATATATAATGACGTCTTTTCTGCTATGGACGTTGTGGGTTTTGTTGAGGATATTACAGCACTGTTTTCAGGTAGCACAAAAGACGAAAGCTTTTCACGCGCCAATAAATTCCTCGAATATCTTCACGACTGGTTAAGCAATATTTATCTGAAAGTGAATTCCGGAAAGACAAAGGCCGTTTTATTCCGACCAAAAAATAAAACTGCTAACACAAACTTCACCCTATCACTAACTGGGAAAACAAGTGCAGTCGTGCCAAGCATAAAATGTTTAGGCACTTGGTACAAGCATGTCGGTAAAAATAAATCGCATCAACGGTTTTATCTTTCAGCACACACTCGAGTAAAGGTCCTCATTTATTCTTTCTTCCATTACAGTTTGGGGAACGACTGCCTAACACAACGTATCCGAACTACTAGTAGCACAAAAACGGGCAGTTCGACTAAGAGCAAATGTATCATGGAATAGCCGTACATACCTCATTAAATTTGGCTATAGTTCGTTGCTTCCTTTCAGATATTATCCGTGTACAAAACTGCAGTTATTACTAACAGCGTAACCATTTTCTCACTTCCAAAATAATCTCGTTATTCAGCCGTCTATGACACCCGCTCCCATATTCCTTGGTCTCCACCCATTTGTCGCACCAAATATGGTATGCAGTCATTGTCTTTTATTTTGCCGAAATACATGAACGTTATTGAAAATAACATATCGCTAAGAGATATGACAAGGAAGAGCCGGAAAACCACCATGTATCTTTTTGAAGACGCTTATATGAAACTTGCTATAAACTGTGCCTAAAACTGTAACGCGATTAACTTCTGCTCCTGTGAAAAACTGGATGACCTGGGTGATCTGACACTTTTTTATTTATTTTCTTTTCTTTTGCTGTGATTACTGAGCATTAAAATGCTAGTTTTGTTTTTCCCACGGCACCATCCATAGCTTTGTCAACAGCTGAGGCAATACGTTGTCACAGCAAATGGGCGTAGGGTGCCTCTCAAGATTCATTCAAGCAGCTTTTCCCCCTGCGTTCTCTCTATTTCTGTGATAACGTGTATCACTAAGAGAAAGAAATAAAAACCTTCAAACCTTCAAAGTAATTTCGTTCACCTGGGGACGGGGCCTTTAACGTGCACCGACATTATGCAACACGGGGCTACCTCTCCGTTAATAATATTATCACTTGGTTGGGGGGATTCCGCCAGGGGGCGCCGAGGAGTGAAGACGCTGCCACGTTGAGCTCTGCTGTTAATGGCCTTTTTCGGCGGCTTTTGGGTGCACCCAGCAACATCTCACTTCGGACCGATTTTCGGAAGTCCCGAGGATCAAGTGGAACCAACTCTCTAAAAGGTGGGACCACCAATTTGGTCTTTACGATACTTTGAAGTTCGGAGCAACAACGCCGCCAAGTTAAGCCTAGCGTCCGAGCCTAGCGTCCGGCCTAGCCGCCCTCGAGGGAAGACCCTCGGAGCGTGGACGGCATGGACTGGCAGAGCGAGGAAAATCAGAGCTACCAGCCGAACTCTGACACTAGTAAGGACGGAAATATGGAGGCGGTTGAGGCCTTAGAAGAAAATTCATGGTTCCGCCGACAAGGAGGCAGATATGTGAAGGAATGTGACGCAGCGTCCCAAGCGAAGAAGGAGGCACCCGTGAAGGGGAGCGAAGGGACCGAGGCCGCCAAATCGCGGCAAAAAGCGATAAGAAGGTCACTCGCCGAGAGATCCGTAGGCACGGTCAGATCGAAAATACCGAAGGAGATGTTCCGCGTAGTGCTGCGACCGCACGGCGGCGCCGATCAGCTGACAAGGAAAGCGGGACCGAAGCTGCGCCAGGTCCTGGTTACGGCTGCAGGCCTCAACCTGAACGGGGAAGACAGATTCATCGCCAACCCGAAGAATCAGTCCCTACTAATTATGACCCCGGAGCTCGGCAGGGCAAAGCGGTACGAGCAAATTACGACCATAAAAATCGGGCCAGTTGAGATAGACGCAACTGCTCACGCGGCCATGCCGGAGGGCGGCAAGGGCGTCATATACGACGTTCCGCTGGACGTCACGGAGGAGGAAATTCGGCAGGGACTCAGAGATAACCCTGGCTACATTGGAGCGAGGAGGCTCAAGAAAAAGTCTAAAACCGTGCTCATCATTTTCGAAGACCAAGAAGTCCCGCGAGAGGTGTGGTTCAACGGATTGCTATACCGGTGCAACCTCTACAAAAAGAAATTCGATGTGTGCTACGCATGCGGCAACCTAGGACATCGGTCGGACGTCTGCCCGGACCCCACCAGCCCTCGATGTCGAGGGTGCAGAATGCTTAATCCACCGGAGGGGCACGAACAAAACTGCGAGCCGCAATGCCTACTGTGCGGCGGCTGCCACCCCCTGGGGCACAACCGCTGCAGAAGCATGTACCGGACCCCGCACATTCTCAAAGTCCGACAAGCAGAGAAAGAAGCCACCCAGGCTCAAAACAAGCAGCAAGAGCCAACGAAAACCCGGGGCAGATCGAGAGGAAGAGGCGACGCCGCGGGCACAACGGGCCGTGCGAGAGACTCCAGCGCATCCGTCACCAGAGATGAGCCCAGATCCAAGAGCAAGAACAGGGGGCCGCCACAACCACCGCCACCCAAGGAAGACAAGAACCACTGGCCGAAGCCCGGGGAGACGCCGGCCGGACAAGCAAAGACGAATGAAGAAGTTAACGCAGGCGGTAAGTCGGTCAGCTTCGCTAGCGGGGTCTCCAAAGAAAAAAACTTGGAACTTTCGGAATTACAACATACTCTAGCCGAGCATAGCAAAGAAATCAGAATCATTAAAGAAGACATCAAAGAGATTAAAGAAACCCTCAAATCCCTAGTCGAGGTAATTAAAGAGTTAAAAGAGGCAAAAGCTACACCTGCACCGGCACCTCCGATGCTCAGGCCGCCCGTCATACGGGGCCCCGGTGGGGCAAGCGAGAGCAATTGTGGCAGGGACAGTGACGACTCAGATGAAATGAATATCGATCAGGCTAGACCTGCGAAACGTAAATCAGACGACACTAGTGTAATTGGACAAGCCAGAAAGCACGTGGCTTTTAGAAAATTAGTCAAGGATGAAATCATAGACTTCGAATTGAACCTGAATAAGAAACTTGAGGCGAGATTTGGAGTGCTAGAAAAGATGCTTCAAGCCCTTTGCAACGCATCGGGTATACAATATCAAAATCATAATGGATCCCAAAACGTCTAAAATTTGGCAATGGAATTGCCGGTCGTTGTCAATGAAGCGATGGCTCTTGCAACAGTACGTAGCTAGCCAGAACACACAGCCTTTGGCAATGGCTCTGCAGGAAACGCGAGGTGTATGGAAGCTTTCAGGGTACAAAAGCTACGATAGCGGGAAGGGAAGTAAAACACAGGTCGTGACGTACGTCAAAAACAACGTCGCCGTCGTCCAGCACGAAGTAGGTAACAGGGAGACCGAAACGGTCTTTGTGGAAATCCTGACCGGTAAAAAGAACAGAGGCAGCATATTTCTACTCAATGTGTACAGCTCCCCGAAGTGCACGAAGGCGAGGTTTGGCCCGATATTTAAGAGAGCGATTAGCCTGGCAGGTAAGAACCCACTGATAATAGCCGGCGATTTTAATGCCAGACATCGAGAATGGGGTTACACGACCAGCAGCCCGAAGGGTCAAACGCTGTTGGAAGATATCACTGAGTCAAACCTCTACATCGCTAACGACATTAGATGCCCGACGAGGGTGGGCAACAGTGTGTCAGCGGACACAAACCCGGACTTGACTCTCTGCCATAGAACTGGCATAGTCAAGTGGACGAACAAGCATCAGGATCTAGGTAGCGACCACTACGTGCTAGAGGTAGAACTAAGTAGGAAAGTGAGCGTTAAGCGCACTGTGTGTCGGACGGAAACCCAAGTGGATTGGGATAAATTCAGACAGATCAGAGAACGGGAAGAAATTGGAGATATAGAGTGCATTCAAAATTGGGCCGCCCAATTAATTACCCATGTCAACGAGGCCACCGAAGAAATTAAAGGCGAAGCTCTACCTGAGGCGATGGATAGCAGGCTATTCGGCATGTTCAAAAAGAAAGAAGAGCTAACGAAGAAGCTCAAAAAGCAAAAGTGGAACCGCAATCTCAGGAGAGAGATAGCCAGACACAACGTCGAAATAGAAAAATACGCCCGGAAACTCGAGTCGCAACGTTGGGATAACAAATGCGACGAGATGGAGGGCACCATGAATGGGGCCAAGACGTGGCAACTGCTCAGGTTCCTGATAGACCCGACTAAGTCCAAAACGGTCGCCAATATAGAACAGGTCAAGGCGAGGTATAACTTTAAGGGTACGGACAAACAGCTCATTGACAAGCTCAAGTCCATGTACGTAGCTCCCTCCGCCACAGCGCATTACAGAGATTACAACGGACCGGCGAACAGCGAGCTTGACGCGTCCATAACAGTGGCAGAAGTCAGAGCGGAGCTGCACGGCCTAAAAAGACGCTCGGCCCCCGGGCCGGACCTCGTTAATAACAAGATGCTCGCAAATCTGGACGACGAATCGATCAATGCCCTAACCAAATATTTAAATCAGGTGTGGGAGAGTGGTCAAGTACCCCAAGAGTGGAAGAGGGCTAAGATCACCCTAATCCACAAGCAGGGAAAACCACCGGGCTTGGAGAATCTCCGCCCAATATCACTAACATCCTGCGTAGGCAAACTACTTGAGAAAGTTATTCAGAGGAGGCTAACCAAATACACCGAAGAGAATGATGCGTGGCCGGCTGAATTGGTCGGATTCAGGCCCGGCCTTTGTACGCAAGATACAATGCTCAGACTACATAACGATGTTGTCAGAGACTTCAGGAAAAAAAATACGAAAGCTATTCTAGGCTTAGACCTTAAGAAAGCTTTTGACAACGTCAGTCACGACGCCATTCTCGACGGGCTCGCTGAGCTTAGAGTAGGCGAAAGAACCTACAACTATATTAGATCATTCCTGCGAGACAGGACGGCGATCATCAGCTTTCAGGGCTTATGTTCGGAGGAGTTCCCGCTGGGTAACAGAGGCACTCCGCAGGGGGCTGTGCTCTCACCTTTCCTTTTTAACATCGTAATGAGGAAGCTCCCCAGTAAGCTTGGCCATCTCGATGACTTAAAACTAAGCATCTACGCGGACGATGTGACCGTCTGGATGTGCGAAGGGAACGACTCGTACATCACATCCAGGCTCCAAGAGGCAGCAAATATAATCAGCTATCACGCAGAGGACGTAGGTCTATGCTGTTCGCCAGAAAAATCGGAGCTCCTGGTAATGAACAGCAGTAGTGGGAAGATAACTCCAGATATCAAAATTAAAGTCAACGGAAACGAAGTCCGGAAAGTAGATGAAATTAGAATATTAGGTATGATTATCAACCGCAGGGGTAGTAACAAAAGCCTGATGAAGAAATTAAAAGATCAGGCGGAGCTCGTAGTCAGAGTATTTAAGAAGACGTCCAACAGAAGGAGTGGTCTCACGGAGGCTAGTAGACTCAGACTCGTACAAGCTTTTGTCACGAGCAGAATGTGCTACGCGACTCCATTCCTAAATATCAACAAGACCGAAGAACACAAATTAAACACCATAATTAGGAGATGCACGAAGTGCGCTCTAGGACTCCCCATAACTACTTCTAACGACATTCTAGAGAAAATGGGGTTGCATAATGAGTGGAAAGAGCTGGCTGCGGCGGTCAGGCTGTCTCAGAGAGAGCGACTCGCAGGAACGGCGGCGGGTAGGCAAATCCTCGATTGGGTAAACCTACTAGCGCCCGGGGAAGGCGAAAGTGTCAGAGAAAGCATAGATCTAGAAATCAGAAAGCATCTATACGTCTCGCCCATACCGAAGAACATGCACCCCGTACACGACGAGGGGAGGAGAAAAAGCAGAGCTAAGCACCTCGCTAACAAATTGGACAAACTCCCGCCGGGATCGGTCGCCTACACCGATGCAGCGATCGGGAAAGAAGGCGACGTAACCTCGGTCGCCCTATTGGACACTGGGATCGCCATATGAATAGAAAGAAATTGAGATCTACCGCCGGTAGAGGCGGAGGAGATTGCAATAGCCATTGCCATTGCACGACCAGGCGTGAAACACGTCATCAGCGATAGCAAAGCGGCGGTTCGAAATTTTAGCAAGGGTAGAGTCAGCAATCGTGCTGCAAAACTTCTGAACGAGTCGTCTCTCGCCGAAAGCGTGACCATAATCTGGACACCAGCACACGCCGGTCTCGCCGGCAACGAGGCTGCCCACATGCTCGCCCGCTCCTCGCTACCTCGGGGTGCTGCGGACGCCTCCACAACATCTAAAACCAAAGAATGTATAGGTACCTTTAGGGATGTAACCGACAACTTGAAGAAAGACCGGAGGATATATCCGCCACCGGTTAGATCCCTGAGTAAAAAGGAATCGTACGACTCGAGAAGACTCCAAGCTCGAAATTTCTTTTCGCCCCTGTGGAGGAGTTGGACGGGTGCCAGAGGGCGGAAGAGGGACGGTGCAGAAACCGAAATTTGTAAATTTTGCGGCCACGTGGCAACATTAGATCATATAATATGGAGATGCGTTCGTGCCCCAGGGCGCAACGCGATTAAAACTAGCGATGAATGGGAGACCACGCTAAGAAGCTCCGACGAAAAAACACAGCGATTCGCCGTCCGCCTGGCGGCCGAGGCTGAAGACCTCTTCTCCTAGACGAGGCCGGGTGTCCTCTGGCCGCGGTGTGACAGACTGCCTCCCCGGACGCCTGCGTGCGGACTCGTAGGTGGCTGCTGCACCATATTCGGCGGAAATAAATGTTCTTCCTCCTCCTCATCACTTGGTTCATAAGAAACGAAAGAGACAGTATCTGTCCCGCTTATTCTGTGGACACCTGAACCGCGCCGTACAGAAAGGGAGGAAGGTGGGATTGAAAGTGAATTGAAAATTGAAAATTTGAATTGAATTGAAAAAAAATTTTATTTCCGGTAATATACAGGAAATGGGCCTCGAGCGAAAAGCTACAGCGATAGCTTGAGAGATGCCCGAGGCCCAGTAATGGCAGAGCAACAGGACGTGTGACGTTAAGGCGAAGATATACATAATAACATGAAAATTTTGAAGCACAGAAAGAGCACATATATACAAATGAAACAGCAAGTTAAAAAACAGCACAGTAAATTAACGACCCTCAATAGTGTAACAGCATGCACGAAATATGGCAGAACGTAATGAAAATGAAGTGACTATTCTTGTAATAATGTTTAAGGCAAGGAACGGAAAGTACAGAGAGACAGTGCGGAATTGATAAAATATAGCTTAAAGTCCTTAATTGACGCGGTAAATATTTTTGGGTTGTGTATGCTATAATGATTTAATATGCATGGTAAAGTAAAACGAAGGCTCTGGTTACCGTATAACGTCCTCGTTCGAGGAACGTCCCATATTTGTTTACTTCTGGTGTGAAAGGGTTTCTCGTAAGGCTTAAGTCCAGATATATTCTTCAAGAAGTCAGTTAAGCATTGAGGTGACAATTTAAGGCAGTGAAGTAGACGATACTCAAACATGGCATGCACACGATGAATCCTATATTTCGGAAATAATGTTTCTGTATGGGCAGTGTAGCATGCACCAGCGATCAGTCTAATTGCCTTCTTTTGGAGACCGAGTATGATGTTTAGATTTGTTTTAGATGTTGTACCCCAAACGAGGTGACAGTAATTTATGTGAGATTGAATAAAAGCGTGATAAATAAGGAGCTTATGCTTTGAGGAAAATTCGTTGCGCAGTCTCGAGAGAAAACCAACAGATCTAGTGAGCTTGCTTTCAATATACATTATATGGTCAGACCACCTCATGCGAGAGTCGAATACAATACCGAGTGATTTGAACTTGTCTACAATTTCAATAATGTTATTTTCTAGATGCAGAGTACTGTTTACTGTAATATCCTGGCTAAGGGGACGAAAAAAGACTGCTTTGGTCTTGTTAGAGTTAACTACCAAACCATTAGCTGTGGACCATTTGTGGAGAGAACAAAGAACCAGATTTGCACTATTGATTAGTTCATCGGCAGAAGATCCTCTAAGAAAAAAACTTGTGTCGTCAGCGTACTGAATACAACTTGTATGATAAGCTATGCTCGGAAGGTCGTTAGCATATACATTAAAGAGGAACGGTCCAAGGAGGCTACCTTGCGGGACACCACATTCAATGAGAAGGGAGCTAGACTTATGATTATCGACCGAAACGACCTGCTGGCGCATGTTTAAATAAGAACGAAAGAGTTGGAGGGAAAGACCACGGACACCATAGCTTTCAAGTTTAGAGAGTAGTATTTCATGATTAAGAAGGTCGAAAGCTTTGGTAAAGTCGATGAAAATACCAAGGGTCAAACTTTTAGCTTCGATATTATTTAAAATAATTTCCTTTTGTAAGAGTAAAGCAGATTCCGTGGACTTGCCCTTTCGAAATCCAAACTGACTGGCATTTATTAAGGCATGTTTAGAAAAGAACCCATTGATTCTCTTGAGAATTACTTTTTCAAGAGCCTTTGAAAAAACAGGGAGAATAGAAATTGGCCTATAGTTTGTCATCTTGTTTCTATCGCCTCCTTTGAAAATAACAGTTACGTTTGCATATTTCATTCGTGCAGGAAAAATTCCTGATGTGAGCGACAAGTTAAAGATGTAGCTTAAGCATGGTGCTAAGAGATCCGAAACAAATTTAACTGGTTTAATTTGGAAGCCATCGAAATCGGTGCAACTTGTAGGTTTTAGGTTCATTATAACGCTAAAAACTTCCTCGCTGGTCGTTAAATGAAAAGCAAATGTCTCTAAACCTGTATTTTGGAGATACCGAAGTGCTTCGACCGCGGAACCACTCGGTCTAAAGCTTGTGAAAAAGTCATTGAATTTTTCTGCCAGCAAAGAGCGGGAATAGGGCAAGCCATCGATCACAAGCTGACCTAAGTGCGTATTTTTATTCTTGTTAAGAAACGATTCATTTAAAAGTTTCCAAAATGCTTTCGGACCCTCCCTGCTAGTGAGGATACGCGATTGATAGGCATATTTAGATCTTCGCAGTTCGTTGGTTAACTTGTTGCGGTGTTTTTTGAAAGCTGTAAGGTGATCAGGGTTCCGAGTGGACATAAAGCGTTTGAAGAGCCTAGACTTATGATTCATCATTTTGACGTGTGTTGGAGTCACCCAAGGTTTACGGAGTTTTGTGTTTGATTTCTTTGTTTTCCAGGGAAAACACTTATTGTAAATGTCTTTCAAAGTACTTAAAAAGAGCTCATAAGATTCATCAACGGAAGAACAGGCAAAAACACAGTTCCAATCTGCAACGCGTACAGATTCGCGAAATCGGGCAAGTGTCACATCAGTTATACATTGATAAGCAAAACTATTTGGTTGTGCGTAACTTGGTGAGCAGCTATGTGGCATGGATACGAAAATGGCACAGTGGTCACTAAGGTCACAAGCAATAGTACCGGCAGAAATGACGGGGGAGACAATGTCTACTACAAAAAGGTCAATTGTACTGATTGACGTCGTTGTTATCCTTGTGGGTGTAGTGATAAGATTTCTAAAACCATTGGAAGCAATTGTGTGATTCAATTGGCGATTTATAGTAGAAGGTGCAAGTGTATTAATGTTGAGGTCACCACCAATAATAGTAGAGTATTGGACTTCAGCGGCAAAATCGAGAAATTTGTCGAGATGTGTTAAGAACTTATCTGGGTCACCTGACGGCGGCCTGTAAACGACAGAAACCATTTTGTCCGCAGTCTTCAGCACGAGCATTTCACAGTCAGGAGTCATTATAGAGAACTCGGGTAAAACTTCGCTATGAAGGCCACTGTTCTTTACGTAAATGGCAACACCCCCTCCACGAGAAGGGCGATTCAGGAAACAAGGATCATAGCCGGGCAGTTTCACCAAGTCAGCATCGCATACGGCCCATGTTTCAGTTAGCAGAATTGCATCAAAATTGTGCTGCAGACTGTCAACAAAATATGAAAAGTCATCAAACTTGTTACGCAGAGACCGGACATTAATATGTAAGGCAGAGAAATTATTTAGGTCGAGGCAACCGTTTACTTTATGGGGAAGTAGTAATTCGTGATACTCCATATTTAGTTTTCAGTTTACGGTGAGTTATTGGGCTAGCAGAGCAAGGTCACTCTCTGACCGAATGGCAAAGGCGGAGTCCCCTTCCTTCCTCCTGACCAATATTTTGCCGTTGACATGCCAAGCAAATTTGAAGCCAAATCGTTTCGCCTGCTCTTTCACGATTGCAAGGAGGTCTCGCGAAAACTTGGTCATGTTCTCTTTGACAAAGACAGAGCTGTCTACATCACGGAAGGCGCTCCTTTTGGCGAACCATTTGTCCCTTAGCTCCTGACGAGAAAATCGCACAAGAATGATGGGAGTTCTGTCCTTTTTCGCGGGCAGTCTATGCATGGTCATGACATCCTGTTGCAGTAGTGGTTCAAGAGAAACCTCGGCCCCCACTTCATTAATTTTAGCCAGTAGGTCTTCCTGTTCGCTCTCAATAACACCATGAAATTCCAGGTTTAAACGCCGACTACGCCATTCCAGGTCATTGACACTAGACTTGATCTCTGTCAAATCAGACCCAGCACAGTTGCTTTCCAGCACTGCAACTCGAACTTTGAGCTCTTTGGTTTCCTTTTCTTGGGCATCGAGTCGTTCTTTGAACTTGTCGAACTCACCCGAAAGCAAGTCAATTGCCTTTTCGATTCCGTCCACTTTTTCAGGGAGGCAAAGGAGAGAGCTAAGCTTTCTGTTTATGTCTAACAGAATTGTAGGTATATTAACTTCTGCCTGGTCGGCTTTCCCTGTGATAGCGCCATTACTTGCATTCGGTCTGCAAGACCCACACTTCCATGTTTTCCTAAACGATTCTCGTTTCCCCTTGAGGGTTTCATCAGTCACACCCGAGCAAGCGCCCGAGTGGAAGGAAAAGTCGCACGCGCAGCATGTCAGTTGTGAGTGCTCTTCAGACAGCACTCCTCTACACGCGCAACAACGGGACATGTCAAAAACTAGACCGGTAAAAGCAGAAATGTATCAACAAGAATTTTTGTTTCTTTGGCAGCAGCGGCAGGTTTGGACTGAAGGTATAAGAAAAGTGACCAACCTGGAAAATCACAGAGGAGCGTTAGGCGAGGTGCGTCACACGAGCTGCCGCTGCTGCCAAATGCGAGCAAAAAAAACGCCCACAGTAGACGAAGCCGATAAGGCAACGATGTGTCGCCGCTGTCGCCCAGGAATGCCACGAATGGTGGAGAAGTTTCTTGTTGCGTGAAGAAGGGCGCCAACTTCAAAACGGCAGCGCCGAAGTAGCAGCCTCCAGAACAGCGCACGTCCAAGGGCACACAGATGCAGAGGCCAGGAAAGCGGCAGCAACACGAACTGGAAAATCACAGAGGAGCGTTAGGCGAGGTGCGTCACACGAGCTGCCGCTGCTGCCAAATGCGAGCAAAAAAAACGCCCACAGTAGACGAAGCCGATAAGGCAACGATGTGTCGCCGCTGTCGCCCAGGAATGCCACGAATGGTGGAGAAGCTTCTTGTTGCGTGAAGAAGGGCGCCAACTTCAAAACGGCAGTGCCGAAGTAGCAGCCTCCAGAACAGCGCACGTCCAAGGGCACACAGATGCAGAGGCCAGGAAAGCGGCAGCAACACGAACTGGAAAATCACAGAGGAGCGTTAGGCGAGGTGAGTCACACGAGCTGCCGCTGCTGCCAAAGTGGAAAGAGAAAGAGGTGCCGTGCCGCAATGGAGGGCTACGGAGTAATTTCGACCACCTGGGGATCTTTAACGGGCACTGCCATCGCATAGATCACGGACGCCTCTTCGTTTCTCCTCCATCGAAACGCAGCCGCCGTTGTTGTTGTTGTTGTGGCTGTAAGAAGAAAGAAAAGAAAATGCACGGGTCTGCTACTGGCTCTGTAGCTGAGCCACCTCCGCTGCCTCGTGAGGACAGAAGAAAAAATAGACAAGAAAAAAGAAGAGTGAGAGAAAGACGCGCGCCGGAACAACAGCCGTCGTCCACCACAACCGAGGCGGTGGCGGGTGCAACTACGGCCCACAACAGATAAAAATCCAGTGGCAGGCCAGCCCCCGCCGCGGTGACCCCATGCTCCATCAGCGGTCGTGATCGAACCCCGTTTAAGTTAGGTTTTGGGGAAATGAAGGCTCAGTGGTTGGACACCATGAAATCGTGGACACCCACGCTTAATTAGACACGAAAGGGGAAATTTACTGCCCGCGAAGATCGGCCCTACCTGGCATACTGGAACTTTCAAATTGGTTAATAAGAAAGGAAAGGCGCACGATCTGTCAAGGTCACTTGAAGGCCATATAACCAGACACGCCAAGCCCGGCTGTACGTAACGTAGTAAAGCTTTCGCTTCAAAAGCCCTGGAAGGTCATTGCATCCACCACCGTTTCGGTGGAGGACGACGGCTGTTGTTGCGGAGCGCGTCTTTCTCTCCCTCTTCCTTTTCTTCTCTATTTTCTGTTCTGTCTGCACGAGGTGGCTCAGCTACAGAGCCAGTAGCAGGCCCGTGCATTTTCTTTTCCTTCTTCCTACATCCACAACAACAACAACAACAAAAGCCCTGGAGCAGTGGTAACTTAGGTGCTGAACTGCGTTGAGGAGGACGGCCACAAGCGCCATTAACGATTGCTTTTGCGACAGAAGCACGCACAATTATGTCCACAATGCATAGCCTAACAATCTCCGAAGGAAGCACCTGTAAAGCCCACGCGTAAGCATGTCGCACGAATTCTGGCAACCCCAAACCGCCCATATTAATGACAATGACGTGTTGCTGATTGACCGATTCCTTTCTCACAGCGTCGTTTTATTTGTCTCTGCATAGAAGCTTTCTCGCTTATTTCATATTCTGAGCAGCGCCTACGCAAACAACACACGCAGCCCGTAAGTAGCGAAAGAACTCACCCGGCGCACATTTTAGGACTGCGTGTCTGTATATATGCCCCCAGCTGCGCCTTTCGAAATATCCATCTACGACTCAGCTGTTCTAATCGACGCACTCTTTAGACGAGGAGCAATCACATGTGTCGAAACAAAGCCCCGCATCAGAAAGCGTAGTTAGCTAGAATAGCAGCTGGGCATGTTGGTTATGCATCTCGAGGTAACAGCTTGGAACGAGGACGGGAGCACGAGATTAGAAGACGACACAACGAGCGCTGACTTTCAACTGTTGAAAGTCAGGGCTGAAAGTCAGCGCTCGTTGTGTCGTCTTCTAATCTTTTGCTCCCGTCCACGTTCCGCGCTGTTACCTCAAAATCAGAAAGTGAGAGTTGGGTTACTTTCGACGGGCGCATTCATCCATTCTCCCAATATTTGGTCTTCGGGGACTAGAAGATTATAGTCAGGGAGCATTAAAAGGGTTTCCTTATAAAAAAAAATCTTGTTTTTAAAGAGGCCAATAACTACAACACAATTTGGAGCCCGGCGGAAGGCCTCGATTGACGCTCTGCTCCATCTTGTGGCGGCACACCTGCCACCATTTCAAGCAACACCGTTAATTGCTACCGACGCGGAAACCTTGCTGACATTTCGCCAGATAACGGCTGCAAAATGCAGACGCCGCAAGGGAGACAACACGCGTGCACACTGCCGACTGTTTATTTTGCACAAAATAGGGTATACGAATAAACTCAAGGATATGACACGTCGCCTCACCGATCCGCGCCCAGCACGAAAACACTGCAACCAAAAAATAAAAAAGCCCTTATCAACCCATCTAATTAGAGAACTAAAGAAACCAGTTGCAAACCAATGATATAGTCGTATAAAAAAACAGTGCCATGCGATCGACGCAGCAGAAGACAGGATTGCTTAAAAACGAAACGAAATCACTTTAACAGCAGCAAAACCAGCAACGAGGCTCCACTTCCTATAATTTCAAACACTTAACAATAGCAACCAATGGTTTCTTACTAGGATAGCTGAAAAAAGAAAGTATCCAAAAAGGAAATTTCTTTTTTTTTATGGTTACGTCGATGTCACTAGCTAAAGTTCTGCTTTCTTTTTAATCAAATTATTCCCAAGGACTTCTCGCGCTACTTGACCGCGACCACTTTTTTTTTCCATGCAGTGGGGCGGCGAATTCGACCCACCTCCATTTTGTGGTGATTTTGTCTTTTCGAGTTCCCTTGTCAGACATCGATCGTGTGGCTTATTTCCACAAGTCAGTGCTAAACATTACACAATGCGTGCTAGTAATCTGCGTAATTCTTCTGTACACGACCAACTGGGCGCTCTCAATGCATTGAGCAAGCATGCTGAACGAGACTGGTTTTACCACAGTTAAAATGACTGCTTTGTCCCTGCATGTCGTCGTTGTTTGTTTTTGTTTCTCCGACTGCTTTTCCTTCGATTCCCTGCCACCGTTTTAGCTGTGAACCTTTGGACCGTCTAATATTGAATTTGCTGGAACATTTCTTGTCGTCTGGTATAATTCAACAATTGAAGCGCTTTTCAACAATTCAACAACAGAACGTTTTTCTTTTGCTGTCGGCTGGGTGCGGGGGGATTTGGTGACGTGTCACGCGCTTGATTTTGGTTCGTGTTTATACATACATTTGTATGAAAAAAGAACAGTCGATAATGTGCACATGTGTTGCTATTGCATTTGTTCTGCTGTATCCGTCGTACCGCCTTCCCCTGCGAAACGTATTTGTTGATCTTTTCCCAAAGCGTTATTGGTTCTGCCATCATTTTGGCCTCCACGCGCAACAATACAGTTGTATGACCCACATACAGATCGCGTTCTTACGGTGAAGCTGCTTTTTTTAGGATATTTCAGTAATTTATTCCAGGCGGCTTCTTAAATCACAGCAGAAGAAATGCTGTTTCGTTCTTGATTGACAAAAGATGTTTCGGATAACGAAACTTTATTGAGTGTTCACCTTGCGATTTCTCACAGGGCGCCTTGCCGGCCGCCCAAGTATTTTGCGTTCGGCTGAGGAGCGTCAGGTAGCGAATTTCAGCCGCGAGGAGAATGGACTTGGAGCCGAAGTTCTGCGCAGTGCACGAATGTGCAGTCGAAGTTAATCCAGACGCGGCCTCGCTTGTGTCTGAACTGCAGGTCACGTAAAACCGCACATATCGTCGTGCGGCTCAGGATGCTGTCGCAAGCAACACGAAGGAAGCAGGAGAGCAGCAGAGAAGCTGCTCGCAATATGTGCTCATCCTCGAGACTGCTCAAAAGGACACCGGGTAGAGATAAAGTTTGCTTGCATGAATAAATTACTGTGCTCTAGTCACAGAGCGAGCGCTCTCGTCGATCACTGCGCTTCGATATAAGCTGGGAGAAACCTTAAAAACATGCCCACGTGTGTTCGTCATCATCGGCAGATTTCGAGAGTAAAATGCCTCCCTACAAGGCTATTTCTGGCCTTAGATCTCGGATGCTACGCTCCATCATGGGCACTTTGTAGTCTATTGTGGAATCATTGTAAATAGGTTTGTTGTATTTTAATGTGTGCTGTTTCTACTATTTATGTGCACTTATTTTGTTGTGTACGTGATCAGCGTTATACTCATGTACTTTTTCTTTCTTTGCGTTGATGGGGATATCAAGTTCACCTTATGGCTGATGTTTGCGCAACGCACTGCTGTCGATGTGTTCTTGGGGCACTGGGTGCTACTTCAAGCTGCATTATGCAGCTTTTTCCCCATGTCCCCTCTTCTCACTGTAATGCGTGTGGAGAAATAAACTTTCAATTTAATTCGATATTTTTGCAGTTGCGGACAGGACACTATGGCCGGGATATAAGTGTCATAATTGAGGCAATGTCCGAGTGACGGCTGGTGTGAGCGCCGCCGCAACAGCCAGACAACCAAAAAGTATTGGTTGTGCGTTCGTTGGCGCACCAAAGCATCATGCGCCAAAGCTATGGCTTAATTAGTTTGTTGCGTGAACAAGAGACCAGAAGCTTTTTTTTTTTTTTTTCAAGATATAACATGCTCAGAATCGCTTCTTCTGTTGGGAAACTAAAACCATGAAATTTCAAGAACGGGATTGTCTCTAGGACTTGAACGGTGCATGTGCTTTGTCCAATTGAGTACGTTTTTGCACAGATGTTCATATTTCCTGCCTTAGAATAAATTGGGGGTCCTGTAAACTCATCATCCCATTTCTCGTGTGCAAATAAGCCATGCTTTGTGACCAAGGATTAACAGCTTTGTGTGGCAGTCAGGCAGGTCCCTTGTTCCGCCTTTCTGGCATCCTCCGACGAAGCTCGACCACACTTAGTGAAGTTCCGTTGGTGGTTCTTTTTACCTTGTGCACCTGGGGTGCGCCGCCAGAGACGGTATATGCGTGTTGCAGCGGAGCTTCCTTGCGCCAGAGACGCCCCGTCGGAGACGGTATGAGCGAAGGCTTGAGGGCACGATTTGACGAGAAGAAAACTGAATTTTATACGCACAGCAAATATTTACAACATTTAGAGCAGAGATACAGGTTGGAACCGGCTAAAAGGGAAATATTCACACTTCGGTATAGCCGACGATGCCGAGCATCAAAACCTAGTCCGGAACGCCGGACCGTGCCCTCGGGCTCGGTTTTAACCCCCTTAGGTCCAGCCCTAATTTCCGCAACGACCAATCACAACCAGCATCAACCTGATTGGTTCGGTCTGAAGTCCAGCGCCCCCTTTGAACTTTAAGAGGACTAAACCCTCTCTCCCATAAAAAAAAAGGAAAGGCAAATCTCCTAGGGTCACGTCCTTCCATTGGGCGCTTGCATTAAATGAGCGTCTCACCTGCCCCGCGAGGTCGAGACAGCGTGTTCAACCCGGTGTACAAAAAAAAGGAAAGAAAAAAACAGCGGTCCTGTCACGACCCGCCTGTCGTCACGAGTGCAGTGCCATTGTTAGGCGTTCGCCACAGCGTTCTATCGGGGCACGCGCTAATCTGTAGTGCCCGTCGGTCCCTTACACTTGGCATTTCCTGATTATTATGATTTATTTACAAACTGCGCACATTTCGTACGTATCACTCGGAGCGCGGCCTCTCCGCACGACACTCCAGTTCAGTCTCCTCTGTCGTCTCTTCTCGTCCCTGCGTCCACCATGCTCACTCTGACCCCTCTCTCCCTCCGAGAGTCCTCCTCTCCAGGTCCACGGCTGTCTTCGCGTCCCAAGCTCCCAACACCTCCGAGGTTCGAACGCTTCCCAGAAGCCGGCGACCGTTGCAGGCTCCCGCTCCCAGCCGCGGGCAGCGGCCAGCTCGGATGGCACGGGCAGTGCACCTTGCGGGAGCCCGTAGATTTCTCCTCCTTGCCGTCCTCCCGGCGCCGATTCTCCGGTCCCCACCGCCGCGTCGCTGCTCTGCTTTCGGGAATGTGTTTAGTCCGCCAATGCTTCGCAGGGCGCACGGCATACACAAACACACAAAAGCCGATCGTTCGTTCTCCCGGTGCTTGGAGGAACACACAGCGTACATGACAGTGGCCAATGCGCAAACGGCATAAAATTACTTCACTGAAACGTTGAATCCGTTATCCCTATGATCCATTGCACCAGGTATAAACTGTTATTTACTTAATTATTTACCTTCGCCACCGCTTATTTACATCATTATAGCGTTTTCCCGCAACTCTAAATTGAAATAATATAAGCAGACAATGCGCCCTTCTTCCCAGTGTACGCAGCGCTGACGTAGGCTCTCTCATTACCACTAATTCCAGCATGACCTGGGACTCAGCGAAACCTTATGCGGCCACTTCTTCACTATGTGAATGATATTTCGTTAGTTATATGGCGTTTTATGGCCCATAAGCGACTGGGGCTATCATGCGCCGAACACAAGGTTAGGTTATTTCTTAGGGGCCTAAAGTTATGATACTCATATCTGATATACATTTCCTTCAGAGATATACAATTCCTTCAGAAATGTACAAACAAGAGCAAGAACCGACGAATGCCTATTCGCTTGAAAGCAATGCAAGATGAAATTAAATGTGTTCATTATAAAATACAGTTGAAGAGGGGTTTATTGGAGGTTATTGGAAGGACTGGAGACGGCAACCGGTGAGACAAGACGATCCTAGAGCGAGGCACAATCCCGCTCTCAGTGCGCGTGCCAGCTTATCAGCGTCTTTATCGTCGTTAGTTTCGGCGGTGTATCATCTTCTTCCTTACAATTGCCCCGGCGGAAAGAGGGAGCCATCCTGGCGACTTAAGGCGAGGGCATGACAAGGGGATCGTAGTATGGCTTAAGTCGACAGACGTGGACAACTTCTCGGCCGCGGCGACGGTGGTCCGAAGAAGGTGTTGCCGGCTCCACGACGTAGTTAACTGGTAATGTACGCTCTAATGCACGATAAGGGCCATTATACTTTGCAGAGAATTTTGAATCAGCCGGAACACAGAGCCAAACGAAGCTGTTGGTAGGAAAGTCAGCAGCGGGCTTTCCGTGATCGCTCTCATGTCGGCGAAGATCTTGAATTTCCGACGTGAATGAGCGCGCCAGCTGACGGAAGTATGGTGTCCAGTAGACAGGAAGGTTCACGACCGTATAGGAGAAAGAATGGGGAAAATCCAGTTGTTGCCTGAGACGCTGTGTTATAGGCATAGGTGACGTATGGAAGCACCTGATCCCAATTAGACGCGTCAGAAGAAACGTACATGGCGAGCATGTCACCAAGAGTTCGGTTAAACCTTTCTGTCAGGCCATTGGTTTGAAGGTGGTAAGCTGTGGTGGTTCGATGCATTATTTTGCAAGCTTCCAACAGCTCGTGACCACTTGTGATAGGAAGACGCGGCCGCGGTCACTGAGAAGTTCACGAGGAGCCCCGTGACGTAGAACGAAGTGACGTATGAAAGGAGGCGATGTCACGAGCACTAGCCGTAGGCAGGGCTGCAGTTTCGACGTAGCGAGTGAGGTGATCCACGGCGACTATTATCCAGCGGTTGCCTGATGTCGAAGATAGAAGAGGGCCATATAGGTCGATTCCGACACGATCGAAGGGTCGCGCTGGACCAGGCAATGGCTGTAATGGGCCGGCGGAGGGGCGCGGAGTAGACTTCCGCTGCTGACAAGCAGCACAGGAGCGAATATAGCGGCGGACAAAGTTGTACATCCCCCGACAGTAGTACCGCTGGCGGAGACGCTCGTGTGTCTTCAACAAGCCAGCATGTGCGCTTTGCGGATCGGCATGGTGATGGGCACAAATTTCTGTGCGAAGATGGCGGGTAATGACCAAGAGCCATTTGCGGCCATCGGGGCGATAGCTTTTGCGATACAGCAGACCACCCCGGATCATAAAATGGGAAGCTTGGTGACGAAGGGCTCGCGGGAATGAAGATGTTGAGGACGAGGTGAGGACGTCTAGGAGTGAAGATACCCAGGGATCCCGGTGTTGTTCAAAAGGAAGATCGTCGGAAGTAAGGGCTGCAACGGAGGGTTCAGATATCGAGTCCGAGGGTGCGGGAGAAGGCAGTGGCAAGCGCGACAAGGCGTCGGCGTCGGAGTGTTTGCGAGCCGATCGATATATCACGTCAAGTCAAAATCTTGAAGACGAAAAGCCCAGCGGCCGAGGCGTCCTGAAGGGTCTTTCAGGGAAGCCAACCAGCAGAGGGCATGGTGGTCGGTGATAACGTTGAAGCGGCGGCCATATAAGTAGGGGCGAAACTTTGTTAAGGCCCACACGATTGCAAGACACTCCTTTTCCGTGACGGTGTAGTTAGATTCAGCTTTCGTTAGCGCTCGGCTAAATTAAGCAACTACATATTCGGAAACGCCGTGTTTGCGTTGAGCGAGAACAGCACCGAGACCGATGCCGCTGGCGTCAGTGTGCCCCTCTGTAGGAGCGGATGGGTCGTAATGACGGAGAATGGGCGGCGAAGTTAGTAGCCGTCTGAACGTAGTGAAAGCATCATCGCAGAGTGGGGTCAATGTAGGCAAGTCGGCGGGACCATTTAGTAGTTCTGTAAGCGGTGCAATGATGGTAGCGAAATTGCTGACAAAACGTCGGAAATATGAGCATAGGCCGACGAAGCTGCGCAGCTCATTAACAGAAGTCGGTTTCGGGAATTCAGTGACCGCACGTAGTTTGTCCGGATCGGGCAAGACACCATCCTTGGACACAACATGACCCAGTATTGTCAGCTTGCAGGCGCTAAAACGACACTTAGTATATAAGAGAAATGCGCAACAACTTAAACAGGACACAGGAAGAAACACACACAACAGTTCACGAGCGCACGTGTTTCGCGTGTTTCTTCCTGTGTCCTGTTTAAGTTGTTGCGCATTTCTCTTATATACTATGCAGAACCAACTAGCCCGACAACACGCTCTTCTGAAAACGGCACTTCTTCAGGTTAAGTTGAAGACCGGCGCCAGTGAGACAGCTCAGGATTTGGTGCAAGCGCACGAGAGGCGTCGGAAAATCGGGAGAGAAAACGACGATGTCATCCAAATAACAAGGGCAAATGTTCCACTTGAGGCCGCGTAATATGTTGTCCATCATTCGCTCAAATGTAGCAGGAGCGTTGCAAGGACCAAACGGCATCACAGTGAACTCATATAGTCTATAAGGGGTAACAAAGGCTGTCTTGGGTCGGTCAGACTCAGCCATAGGGACTTGCCAATAGCCAGAACGCAGGTCCAGGGACGAAAAGAACTCGGCTCATTGTCAACAATCGATGGCGTCGTCAATGCGGGGTAGTGGGTATACGTCTTTACGAGTAATTTCGGTAGTCAATGCAAAATCTTATGGAGCCATCTTTCTTTTTCACAAGTATCAATGGAGACGACCACGGACTAGATGAAGGCTGAATTACACCACGTTGTAGCATGTCGTCGACCTGCCCAGCAATAACACGGCGCTCCGCAGGCGAAACACGGTAAGGGCACTGACGAAGAGGGGCATGACTGCCGGTGTCGATGTGGTGAACAACCTCGGTCGCACCGCCCAAGGCAGTCGTTTGCACGTCAAACGAAGAACAAACAGTTGCTCACGGTGAGTCGGGTCGAGGTCACTGGCCACAGAGGATCGAAAAAGGTCCCAACTCGGTATATCGGAAGACGCAGTAATCGTCGTTAGGGAGGCTACGTGGGCACTCTGTGGTAAATACCCATCAACCTCAAACGGCGAGATGAGGTTAGCAACTTCAACATGACTAAGGCATTCGCCACGAAGTAGCGGGACCACAGCGATTGAGGCATTCGCAACAACAATGTCAGCGGTTAATATCGATGATAGCAAAGGAAAGAAGGAGGTGACGGCGAGAGGCGAACATGGGAGAAGGCGAAAAAAGAACAGTCGCGTCGAAAGAAAAGGGTACACAAACGGGAACAATCACAGCACAGTTGGGCGGAATGTCGGTGTCGTCGGCGACAACAAGTTTGACGCAAGAAAAAGACGGCGCATCGTCAAGAACCGCATCACAGAGCGCAGAGAAGGCGACGTGGGCGCGGGCGCAGTCAATAACAGCATTGTGGCGGGACAGGGAATCCCAGCCAAGAATTAAGTCATGCGAGCGTGACGCAAGCACTAAAAACTGTACGATGTAGAAGACGTCCGCGATAACGACACGCGCTGTGCAAGCAGCAAACGGACGAACGGAATTGGAGCTGGCGGTGCGAAGAGAGAGTCCAGAAGGCGGGGTGGTGTCTTTATGAAGCGAGTGACAAAAACTTTCGCTAATGACGGAGAGAGTGGCCCCTGTATCGACGAGTGCAAGGGTACGAACACCATCAACAAAAACTTCGAGAACGTTCGGCGGAGACAGACGAGGACTTGAGGTAGGCTATATGTGCGCAGTTCGTGCCCCAGGAACTGCGGCGGCTAGTTTTCCGAGTGTTGTGTCACGCTGCGACGCCGCATTTGAGACACGGACCGACGGCGAGGGGACGGCGAGCGGTGCAGTGGAATGTGCTGGCGGCCCGACGAGTTGTGCGGCTGCCCTGGAGATGTAACCGAAGGTGGGCGCAAGGTGTCGTATTGATAATTGCAGTCATCCATAGTGCGTGCAGGGGCCGAACGCAGAGTGCGACGGCACAGGCGAGAGACGTGGCCGGGAATACCGCAGTCATAGCAAATAGGCCGGTTGTCATTCGTGCGTCAAAGATTGTAGGGAGGCGTCGTAGATCGGAACCGTGGGGCGACAAATGGTGGCGCTATAGTCTGCACGCACGCAAAGCACTGTGGCGGCGGTGGGCGGGCGGTAACTTCTGCATACGTGGGAGGCATCTGTACTTGCACAGGTACAGACGGCACGATAACAGGGGGGCTGTAACTTAATGGTGCAGCAAGAGGTGTGGGCTGCATTGGAACAGGGTCGGCATGAGGTGCGACAAGCGCTGGCTGGCCAAAACTGGGAGTGCCATCAGCAACCTCCTGCGTGATGGTGTGTCGGATAGAAGGGTTAAGCAGCTGGGCTGTAGATGACGGGCGTGGGCCAGACAAAAGCCCAAGCTGTCGGGAGACCTCATCCCGAACGAAGTCTTTGATGTCAGCCAAAAGGTCGCTGCTCACAGCCAGGCCATAGACGGACGCAGTAGGCGCTGGAGAGCGACAAGTGCAGAGGCGTTGCTTGAGTATCTCGTCGAAACTTTGGCAAAGGTTTTATACTGATGCCACCGTGGTTGGGCTCTTTGCCCACAGCATGTGAAATGCATCGGCATCAATACCCTTCGTTATGTATTTTATCTTGGCAGCCTCATCCATAGACGGGTCGACAACGCTTGCATACATTAACGACGTCTTCAATGTAGCTTGTGAAGCTTTCCATTTCATGCTGAACGCGTCCGCGCAAGGCTCCTTCAGCGCGTTGTTTCCAAACTGTGGGACGACCGAAAACGTCCGTGAGCTTTGCCTTGAAGTTGGCCCAAGTTGGCATGTCGGTCTCATGATTTCGATACTAGAGGTTAGCAACGTCACTAAGGCAGAAGATGACGTTGATTTTCATGCGGTCATCCCAGTTGTTATGGCGACTTACCCGCTCGTACGAGGCTAACCAATCTTCAACGTCCTGGTCGCCCTGCCCGTTGAAAACTGCGGGGTCTCGCTGCCGAATGGCACCGGAGCATGAGATGGACTGCGAAGGGTCTTCCACCGGCTGTTGGCCTACCTCGTTTGTCGCCATAGGTATCGTACGGCTGCGGAGCTCCACGGTGATCGTGTAAGAGTCTCACCCAGCACATCCACCAAATGAAGAGGGGTAATTGGGGGTTATTCGAAGGACTGGAGACGGCGACCGATGACATAAGACGATCGTAGACCGAAGCACAATCCCGTCCGAACAAGACAGTTCGAGCTCTCAGTGCGCGCGCCAGCTGATCGGCGTCTTTATCGTCGTTATTGTCGGCGCTGTATCATCTTCCTTACACAGTATATATTTTCCTATGTTCCTGATGGTGTGAGAATGAGATTACAGTGTGATTGACTGCGAGCTTATCACCACACATTTCACACACACACACACACACACACACACACACACACACACACACACACACACACACACACACACACACACACACACACACACACACACACACACACACACACACACACACACACACACACACACACACACACACACACACACACACACACAAACACAGACACATGTTTGTTTGTTTGTTTGTTTGTTTGTTTGTTTGTAGGAAGTTATGGGTGATGTGTGCGAACGATGCGTAGACGGCACAAAATAAGTTTGATAAAACGGTCCTTGTGTCGGCACTAGTTGCATTCCTTTAAAAAGGGCTATGCAGAATGCATCTTGTTGTTTGCTGCATTTTCCCAAGAAGCTTTCCACCTAGCTCTTAGATTGCTGCGCATCAACTTTATGCAATAAAAACTGCGCTATCGAGACATGTCTCTCCATCGTCTGTGTCTCGATAGCGCATTTTTTTTTGCATCGAAGCATGAGCCAACTAGACCGAAATGTTCTGCTAAACCAAATTTATCCAGTTCCTGTGTGGTATACGCTCATGTTTTATTTTCATGACTCTGGCTTGTGCAGCGCACGTGTCTGATCTCTCATTACCGCTAATCCCAACATGACTGGGGACTCAGAATAATATTGATACGTGGCAAGGCTAGTCCACGAAGGTTAGTCCAGGCTGGCACCGCACACAGAACACAGAAACACAGCAGCGTCGACCTTATTCTAGCATCAATCGTTGTTACCACTTTGTCTTCTTCTGTGTCACTGTTGCTGATCGTTTTCATCTTCCACTTCCAGCGATGCAGGGCATATATGTCACATTACCCCCCCACGAAAAGCACAGTCCCGGTGCGCACTAGGACGAACTACTACAGGGGTAATACGGCTTCATCCGGGCAACATGAACAATCGCGGTGCGTGGCATAGAGGACTGTTGCGGAGGATGTGCAGGGGCGATCTCGTATGTCACAGGAGTGACTGGCCTTAAAACACGGTAGGGTCCTGCGTATCGTGGCAAGAGCTTCTCAAACAGCCCTACTTTACGAGCGGGAGTCCAGAGCAAGACGAGAGAGCCCGGAGAGTAGTGGACATCCCGGTGGCGAGAATCATGGCGCCGTTTTTGAGAACTTTGTGTGAGTGTGAGGAGAGTGTGTAGGTCGATTATAGGCGGAGCGGGGTTCCTCTGGTGGGGCGACAAAGCGTCGAGGTCCATAGTAATACCGACGGTCAGCGTTGTAATAAAAGCGAGGGGTGGGGAATGTACGGCTACTGCAATACCGCGAAGTGTGGCCGGCTCGACAGCAAATGAAGCAGGTTGGCCTGTCGTCTGAGGTGCGCCACTCTGCAGGGTTGTGACCAAGGTAGCGACGTAGGGAGGCTGTGCTGGCGGTTGTAGCAGCCACTAAAGGAACAGGGTGCGATGGTGGCGAGGGCGGCACGGAGCTAGAGGAGAGGCCGACGTTTGCAAGTTCCTGGCGGACAACGGCCTGTATCATGGCAACGGTGTCGGGCAGCGGAGACGAGAGTGGTGCAGGAGTTAGGGCTCAAGTTCTCTGCGGACGATCCGAGTCACTGTCGTGGGATGAGAGGGTTGGTGCAAAGGGGCCAGGTCATCGCAAGATGAGGTAGCCGCCGTGTTCGGAAGACGCTCAAAGCGATGTACGAGACGTCTTTGTTTAGCCTGCTCGAATTTTCGGCAGACTTGGAGCACCGAGTCGACGGTACAGCAATCCATGCAGAATAGGATGTGGAATGCATCATCCGCGATACCCTTGAGGATATGCCCTACCTTGTCACTTTCCGGCATGGAGGTGTTAATCTTGCGACACAACGCAAGCACATCCTGATTGTAGGCGAGGTAGGACTCCGTGGCGGATTGAACACGAGAAGAAAGTTCTGTTTTTGCAGCCAGAGCGCGTCCAATTGGTTTCCCGAACAAGTCCTTTAGCTTGCGCTTGCAGGTATCCCAGGTAACGAGCTCTTGTTCGTGGTTTTGAAACCATGTTCGAGCTGTTCCCGCCAAATAAAATATGATGTTAGCGAGCATGATGGTGGCGTCCCAGTGGTTGTTGCGGCTGCAGCGCTCATACTCATCAAGCCAATCGTCAACGTCTGGATTGTCGTCGCCATTGAAGATGGGAGGGTGGCGAATTTTCTTTAGAACAACTGGCTGAGCCGATGTTCCCGCGGTGATAGGGGCTGCTTCGGAGGTCATCGTGGCTGTTTGAGAAGTGGTTGTGATCTCAGGTAGGTGGCGGCCGCTTCGTAAATCCAGCTTTTGGCAGCGTAAATGGACTAATCGGCGCGTACGGGGATCTTGATTCACCTCCACCAAGATGATACGTGGCAAGGCTAGTCCACGAAGGTTAGTCCAGGCTGGCACTGCACACAGAACACAGAAACACAGCAGCGTCGACCTTATTCTAGCATCAATCGTTGCTACCACTTTGTCTTCTTCTGTGTCACTGTTGCTGATCGTTTTCATCTTCGACTTCCAGCGATGCAGGGCATATATGTCACAATATTACATTACATTTTGGACTATTTGTATTATGTTGTGCATTATGCTGCCAATCAACATATTGTGAGCCTTCCAAGGATCTTCTTCTTTCAAATAAATCATCCCGCGGCGCCACCGGTGGCACGCGCCTCTGTTGTCCATCGGAATAAACTCCAGACACCGCATCCCTTGCATTGCTGTCTCGAACTTGCCGTCTCTACCTGGCCTTCTTACACAAGTGGTGGAGGTGAGACTTGATCCCCGTGCTGTTTTGTGTTCTGCCTCTCGCTGGAGCTACGTTCCGGTCACTGTTTACCACCTACCACCATCGTTATGTCTACCAAGAGTACCCACGAACCGGCAGGACCCTCTATCTCGGCTGCCCCACCCCCTCCGACTGTGCCAACACGACAACGTGACCCGCCGCTGTTCGCTTGTCGTCGCAATGAAGACGTCGTTGACTAGCTGAACATCTATGAGCGCTGCAGTGCCTACAACCGGTGGGACGATGCTCTAAAATTTCTCAATGTTTCTTTCTATCTCATTGAGCTCGCCAGAACCTGGTTTATTAACCGCAAACACCACACCACTAACTGGATCACATTCAAGCAGCAGTTCCGCCAATACTTCGCGGACCCGGCAGTTCGGACCGAGACCGCAAAGAAGAAGCTCACTTTCCAGCTCCAAGGTCCCGATGAGTCATACGCGTCTTACATAGAGGCCATACTAGCACTTCGCCGGCATATTAGTCCCACAATGCCGGAAACTGAACGCGTACACCACGTCTTGACAGGAATTAATTCTATGGCTTATAACACCCTAATTTCCCAGAATCCTTCAAATGTTGATGCCATTATTGCGACCTACCAACGCCTCGACCAGCTGCAGTCCTCCCGATTGCAGCCCGGCATCGCTACTGGCCCGACATCTGCTGACCTCGATCTGCGGGTACAGATTCGAGCCATCATCCGCGAGAATACTTGCCAAGACGAGGCGCAATATTGTAGGTGCTTTTTTTTTCTTTTTGGCTCTGTACATCTACCATTTGATGCCAGCAAACCGTCCGCACTCAAGTGCCCCCGATGAGCGTATTCCCTCGTATATGTGACAGGTTTAATTTTTCATATTTTATCTGAAGTATTGCCCTAGCTCTACTTAAATTTCTCTTTATCTGTACAGTTGGTTCACCCTTTGGTGAGCGGTACGTAACCAAGTGTCTGCGATAAATGTATTTGTTAATCACAAACAAAGAATAGATCCTTTAGTCACGTATGCGCTAATTTTTTATTGATGGTAAATACCGCTGCGCTTTAAATTAGTACGGTTATGAAAAAATGCTTTTTGCTCGCACACTGTGTTTGTCATTTCTATAAACGGCGATTGAAGTGCAGAAATAACACCGATTAATGAGATATATTACATATTACTGACGATTTAAGATACATGTTCAGTAGACAGACAGACTAAACATTAATGTCCAACAGATAAGGTTAAACGTTGAGTAAAACGGCAAGTTGAGCAAGTTGGTACATAATTGAGCAAAAAATATAACAGCTCAACAACGGAGACAAGAGATTAGAAAAAAGACGGGACCAGCGCTGACTAGCAACTGAAGATTTGATTGAAAAGAACACAAATATATACTCATTTATAACCAAGAGCACGCGTGATCAGTACTAACAGCACCGATACCTGATAACGTGAAACTTAACAATCTTGATACCGCAGTTCACAGTCATGAACGAGAACAGATGGGGTGCTAATGCACGTATCGCGGTTTTTTTGTCAATGTGAAATGCCTCACTGCTTTTTCTGGTTAGTTTATCGCGGTGCTTGTACAGAATCTTCGTATCTTTAAAGTGCGTGAATACCCTCATACGTGAACACAATGCTTCTTTGGGTGGGGCCCCTTCCTCGAACTTGGCCTTGCACTGCAGGGAATGGCGCCGTAACCCCCCTATTTCGGTGTAATTCGGGCTTGCCGCGGCTGCCCTTTGAGCGGCCGCCGCCCGTGCCATGTTGTTCTCCTCGTTCCCTTTCTCCCGCCTGAGACGGCGGAGAGAGGTTCGGACGACTTGTCACTGTCGTTCGGGCCACAGCTCCGCCCTGGCGTCCCAGTGGCTGTTCTCATTGGCGCCTTTTGGCTGGAACACGGCACCGCTTCGACGGCTGCGCGACCCTCCGAGCGGGGCCCAGGAGAGACCCCTCCGAGACATCGCAAGGTGCGTACGCTAGAGTTCTTGTATGCCGGCCTTTGTCCGCGCACACCAGTGTGTACTCGAGTTCGTCTGCTCCGGGTCGTACCTGAGAGTGCAGCTCGAGCCTGTCGATCGTGATCCAACGATCCGCGACAGGCGTACCTTGCGGTGGCTGCCCACTCTCTCTGAAAGGAACCCTTTGGTCACGGCGAGAGAGAGATGACAGCACGCCCTTGCGTGCTTGCGGCGTGCATTCATTAGAGAGTTTTAGAATAGGGGGCCCCAAGCTTTGGGGCCCCCAAGGCATAGATTTCCTTACACTAACTAGAGGGAAAGCTGAGGGCGCTGCACTTCAGCCACCATGGGCGCGCTAAGAATCATGGGCCGGTGTGCTACTTGTTGCGGGACAGTCGGTTTTTCTCGGGTACGTGGAGTGGCGTTACTGCGATGTTTCTTTTTCGTCATCATCATCATTTGAAGGTGCGTACATAGACCACGAAAGCCATAGTAGCGAAGGCACAAAAGCAGCCGTCGCCAATAAATGGTTTTTAGTCCCGAAATGCCACTAAAAACTTCCTTAAGTGATTGCACAACCATAAATATTTTCATAACGTTTTTTTTTATTTCAAACTTTGCTTATTAAGTGCGAAATATTGGTATTTGTGCTGCTAGAAACTAAGCCAATAGGAGAAAGAGCCATCGCTTATATTAGATAAATATCACACCAACATGCTGTTTCTCTCTCTTTTTGCAATTTATAGTCACAATATTCAATGTTAGGACATTATTTACGGTAGAACAACGTTTATCTTTGCATTAGTTTTGGCCAAAAGTTGTAGTTCTGCACTCGGTTGCTCTCCGGCCCATGATGCTTTGAGCGCCCATGTAGGCGGAACTGGCCGTCTGGAAACTCCATGTAAACTCCCATAGACGACAGCACAGCTTTCCCTCTAGGTGAGAGTAAGAAACTATGCCCCAAGGAGCTTGGGGCGTCGAAATGCGCATGCGCAGAACGTAAGGCGCGCATGGGGTCTTGGGTTAACGCTTGGGGCGGCCCCTATTTTTCCAAAATAGCGTTCGCCCCAAGCCGCCGTTGGGTCGCTTGGGTTACGGCAACATGGCGGCGCTCGGCCAAGCGGCGGCCGCTCGCCTCGGCACACATTCGTCGTCACCGCTCCATGGTGTCACACGTTCATGGAAAACGAAAGGCCAACGAAGCATATGCTATGTCTCATGATGCCCGCACAACCAAATTTTAGCGATAAAACGCACTATATTTTCAGATTGCTTCCGGATTTACCGAGCTGTTAGGCTTAGCGAGTTCGCCTCCTTTGGTTGCCATGGGGACCAGACGGCGGAAAGCGCGGACGGTTCAAATGAGGTTTCCCGGTCTCGGTCTGGATTGACAATTGGCCGATTTCGTCTTCTCTGACGAAAACGGTTTATATAACCGGTAGTCTTAAGATAGTTGTTGCACAATAATAGTACTTTTTGAGGAATAATATAACGTTGTTTGCTTTTATATATTAAAATGCTTTTCCTTGGCTACCGTCGTGGCGCTGCAATCGACGAACGCAAGCCCGGCTCCGCTGCGTCGGGAAAACCCCTATTCTAAAACTCGCCGCTCGGTTAGCACGTTGCGCTGCCGCGCGCCATTTCCTTGGGGGCCCCAAGCCTTGGGTCCCCCTATTCTAAAACTCCCTATTGTCACTGCGTGCGCGCAGCGGAGCCTTGCTCCTCGCGCGCTCCTGGGACGCGGTGACTGAGTGTTCGTGTACCGCTAGCGGATCTCTCCTGTGTGAACTAGGAGGCTTGTGTCGTTACAGCGAAACGCTCTCCTCCCTGCGGAGGTTGAGTGCGCGCTGTTGTGTGACAGTGCGCGCGTGGTGACGACTGATCGGGGCTTCAACTCGCGCGACCCCACGTAGAAAACCACAATTCTAACGCAGATCCATGTAGTCCGCTCTTTAACGATACCAGGTTTCTGTACAAGCGCCGCTCCCCAATACCGCGAAAACGGTATTGGGGCTTCTTATTCAGAGCAATCATAAAAATACAGACACTCTAGCTAAACTCACAGCCGCTGTCTCGGAGACCATTCGGCGCATTGCTAACATCGAGCTATGTGGAAGGCTGACTTACGACGTCTGTTATCAGTCGCCTAATATATGCCCTCCCTTACCTTAGCTACCAGGAACGGGACCTCGTTGACTGTTCTATTTAACAAGGCGGCACTTCACCTCCCTCACCGACCCCTAACTGCAAACACCTGGCATTAGGTGTTTATAACACTGTAACGGAGCTCGTGGAAGCTCATCTCTCAGTATGAGCGCCTCAGCCACCCCGCCAAGAGACACTCGACAAGTAATTACTCATTGACATCCGCACTATCGCAGCGATAGGGCTACAAAAGAAAGCTGTACAGCGTTCTCAGAAACTTCGCAGTTTTTATTTTTTATTTGAAGATTTATTAAAACGAAACACAAATCAATTATAAGTGCATAAAAAAGTTTGTACAGTAGGAGGTCCCAAAGAAAGGTTGTCTAGGGGACCTCCTATCAGGAATACACGAGTATCAATACACAAATGCGGCAGAGGATCTTGAAAAGGATACAACCAAATTGAAACCTATTAGTGAAATTTCGGCAATGAATAAGTACCACAATAATAAGCGGGAGTAAATTTTCAAACAAAAAAAAGAAAGAAAAGCAAGCAAGGGCGTACAACAGGCAAAGCAAGAGAACATTACGAAAAACACAAAAGATATCAGACACAGAATGGGCAATGGATGAATGGATGCAAATATAATAAAAACGGAAGCGGAGACAGATAAGAATATTCAGAATGACAAACGCTTTGACCGGTTGCTGGATTGTTTGATTAGAGATTTTTTTTTTTTAGGAGAGTGTAGAAAGCGGGTTGCGAACGGGCTGATTTAACTGCTAGCGGTAATGAATTCCAAGCTTTTATGGACGAGAAAAACGTTTGTTTTCATTAATTTGTGTTCACTTTTGGTAGTAGCATATTGCTTTGTTCAGAAAATCGAGTGTTATTACTATTAGCGAGGAAAGATTCCGAGAAACAGAGAAGTTAACAGTTATCATTGCGAGCGCGGTAAATTAGAAGACCTAACCTAAGATTAAAGAGTCATTTCAAGGGAAGAATGATTAGGTCAGAGTAAAGGGGTGAAGAAGAGCGCTTGGGTTTGAAAATGCGAAATACATAATAAATGGCATGAATAGGTGATGATCTACTATAATTAAGGTGACTGTTAATGAAGGCATATTATATAGCGTAGAAAAACATGTCTAGTTTTTATTAACACCCTTATTCCAAATGAAATTTTGTTTACTGACAGATTTGGTTCATAAATTAAACTTTAGATGACAGTCGAGCGTGATGCCAAAACATCTAACGTATTCAGAGGCAGAGATAATACGATCTCCCAGACAAATGTGTGGGTTCGTGATAATTTGCTTTTGATTAGTGCGGAATATCATGAAGGTGGTTTTTGTAGGGTTACGTCGTAGCATGTTATTTTGGCACTATAAAACCATATTCTGTAAGTCTATGCTTAATCTGTTTATTAGGCGTGTGAGATTACTATCCAATAAGCTAAGGACCCCTAAATATCCGACATACTCGAAAAGGGGGAATAGACTCCGAAGCGACCGTCACTGGCCCAGCTTCCACCTCGCATCCGCAATAACCTCATCGTTACCCTTCTCCCTAAAAACAAGCGCCCAGTGTATCATCCCTGCACAAAACATATTTGACAGATCGGACAGCAGTCTATGTCGACGCAGCCGAATACTCCGACCGCGATGCTTTTTCGCTAGCGGTAGTAAACCACTGTGGACGGCCGTTGGTTGCGTGCTCCATCCCTGTCAGATAATCTGAAGAGGCCGAGGATGCGGCCATAGCCTTGGCGATGGCCTCCACCTTGCAGATACCATCTTCAGTGATTCCAAATCTGCAATTCGTAACTTCGCCAGAGGCCGGATCTGGGCCGTCGTTCTATCCCTCCTTCATTCCGCCAGAACCAAATGATCGCAGAGCACTCATCCCATCCAGGGAACGAGGCGGTCTACAGTTACGCCCGAGGACCGAGCTGTGGCGTCACCCGTTCTGCGGACGGCGAGAAATCGTGTGGTTGCGTTTCATGACCTCACCATGGACTACCGCTTAGGTGAACTTATTCCCCCGCGCATATTTCCCTTACGAAACCCCAACCGGTTGCGTGGAGGCAGCTCCAAACGAACGCTTTCCCGAACCCTGCGATATATACACGCATATATCCTGGGGTCTCATTCTGTATACTATGTGATCAAAACGCCACTTGGGTACACCCCTCCCGCAGGTTTGCCGCTCTCGAATCAAGACCAGTGGGAGGCCGCGTTGCTCAGATCCGACTCGAACACCAAGTTGTGACAAGAGCCAGTCGCCGAGCGCCACGAGCTCATGGCCACTTGATGAGACAATATTTTACTAACTGTCGACGAAAATCCTCCTTCTGCACTGAGTGTGCTTCTTAAGCTCTGTGGTGCGGCGCTCGAGGAAGCACAAAATGAATGGCGCCGCAAGGACGCCAGGATCGAACGCCCGGCGGGGTCGACTTTGTATATGCGTGAATCGCCTGGTGACATCATTAGTCATGACGTCACCACATGATGACGTCATAGTCCTTACCCGACTATTTAGACATGACTAATTAGTTCGAGAAGGGGGCTTTGTCGGACTGGTTGGTTCATGTTGAACGGAAGGAACAGCTCAAACGGTGAGCCTCTCTCGCCTTTCTACACGTCCCGTCCGTTTGAGCTGCTTGTTCCTTCCGTTCAACTAATTAGTGCTAGATAATGACTGGTTAGTAATTAGTGCTGGTTAGTGACTAGTTAGCCATTAGTCATTACTACTACACCACTGATGTAGCTCAGTGCGCCGATCAGCGGCGCCTGCCAGCTGTCGCGGCTGCTATTAGGCAGCGACTCAAGGTCAGTGTGACCACGGCCAAGGTGCGACCACGACAAAAGTGCGATTACGGCCAAGACGGCTGGTGCAGAACCAGCTCTTATTACAAAATATGAAACATGATCTGGTTAGGTGTTCGTGTCCACAGTTCCATGGCGTCCACTAAAAAATATACAGCTCCTTCCTTCCACAAAACCTAACTCGAATAAAAATTATGGAAAAAAACTGCGGATTGAAAGGCTGGTGTTCAAGAAGCTATGGCTGCAACACTCACACCATTCGCTCTATTACTAGGTTCGAGCCATGCTTAAGGTCACCCAATGTTTTTGTTAATGTATTGCACTGCGGCCAGACAGCGCGCGGTGTTAGAAAGTGGCTTTAGGCAGCGGCCCCTACAGCTTGCCAGCGCTCGTGCTGGTTGGTCGCATCTCTTCCCCTCGCCACATTAGAACAACCGAGACGCGCACTCGAAGCATGCAGCAACTTTTAAGCGCCTGAGCCACTTTCCGCCAGGCTAAAACATTCCTAAACAAAGTGGCAAAACATTGGTGACTTACGTGCGGTTGTATAACGAGAAACCAATGGTGGAACGTTCGACGTTTTCATCTCGTAATTTTTGGAGCCCTCAAAATTTAGGGTTGGGCCCGCAAACTTTGGGAGTGGTCCGTGCTAACCCTACGTTTTGCTGATGGACCTCAAGTTTTGCTCAAAACCACCCACTGGTGCGGTATAACCCCAGATTGTTTAGGGCGGGCCGAGTGGCTCTTTCGAATTTGGCGACAGCTTCTGGTTCGTCCTCGGAACGATGACGGTGCATTTCTGGTTGATTAGTCTGAGGTTTCTTAAGCAGTTTTTTTTTAAAGGTTAAAACCACGTTTTTCTGGCGATGAGATGCACAAAGATTTGGGTTCAAAATGAGCATTAGCGTCCAGTTGTCCATAGTTGTGTCGCAGATGTACAAAATATCTCACTGCAGCCTGTTTTAACAGCTTCCGTTTCTCCTAGCAGCATACGTACACGAAAGGGAAGGACTATTGCGTTCATATAATCTCGTTCTTGTTGAATGACCGCATACCCCCTACACGTAACTCAAAGGTTAGCCAGCAAAAAGGAACCACAATCGGCCACTGGTCACACAGCGATCTCTGTACGGGTCTCCTTAAGCGGAAAGCCTGGCGTTATCCTGTCTCGAAAATCGTGATTGATTAACAGAGTGGTATTGTCACAGCCTACGTACGAGTATTTCATACATGCCACAACGCTCATGTAAAGCACTGTCACGCGAGGAAATGTTATTACAGCACATGCAATGAAAATTAAATGTCTCGTGTCTCAAATGATAGTAGTAAAAAAATTTATTTCGTTGAAAAAAGGCCAATAATTTTACGATTCAAGCGGGATTGGAATCCACACGTGTGTGGATCCTATAGGGCCAGACGCTGTATTAACTAAACAACTCAAGGCCACAGAAGCGACGCGACTGGCTAGCTGGTACTGCATATTAGTACCGCATATATATTATTAGTACCGCATATTAGTACCGCATATTAGTACCGCATATTGGTACTGCATATATATATATATATATATTGTGAGGCAGAAGAACGCACCAGCAAATTCACCTTTTTACTTCAGGTAGGCCGAAGCAGCAGCTACCGACTAGCCACAGCTTAGCAACACTTCGTCTTCTTCGCACGACACGATGACCGATGATGATTACGCTGAGATGAAGATGAAGGTCACTCACAGTGCTTACAACATTCCCCCTCGAACGAAAGCGACCATCCTGGTCGCAAATTAAATCTTAAGGTCGGCGGTTAAAGGGTTTCAAGCGCGACACGTGCACAATCTCGGTGCCGCGACACCGACGATCGCGAACAGGCGATGCAGGTGTGATGAGATAGTTTACAGGGGAAGTTTGTTCCAGAACCGTGTACGGGCCAATAAAACGGCTCAGAAACTTTTCACACAGGCCGGGGATGCGAGTAGGTGTCCAGAGTAGCACTTCGTCTCCAGGGCGGAAAGACACTGAGCGATGAGTCGCATCATACGTGCTTTTCCTGGAAGCTTGAGTGGCTTCAGTTTGAAGGCGGGCACGATCACGGCAGTGGGCGATACGAGACACGAACTGTTCGTGGGAAGGCGCGGCAGAAGGAGTAGAAGCTGTGAAGAAAGATGCTTCGAGGGAGAAGGTAGGATGGCGGGCATAAACAAGAAAAAACGGAGAGTAGGTGGTGGTTCGTTGAACGGCAGTGTTGTAGGCGAAGGTTACAAAGGGGAGTAAAGAGTCCCAGTTGTTGTGCTGAGGGTGAATGTAGGTGGATAGCATATCAGAGAGGGTGCGATGAAAGCGTTCCGTGAGGCCATTGGTCTGAGGGTGGTAAGGAGATGTAGTTTTATGCACCGTGCCTGAAGCATGAAGCACTGCGGCGAGGACGGTGGAGAGGAACGACTTGCCACGATCGCTAAGGAGGAGGCGAGGGGCGCCGTGGCGAAGAAGTATGGTGTGGAGGAAGAAGTTGGCGATTTCGGAAGCGGAGCCGGAAGGAAGTGCTGCGGTTTCAGCGTATCGGGTGAGGTGGTCAACGGCAGTAACGACCCAGCGGTTGCCAGCTGGAGTCAAGGGCAGGGGTCCATACAAGTCGATTCCGACGACTTCGAAAGGTGTGGAAGGACATGGGAGAGGTTGCAAGAGACCGGCAGGAGGCGACGTAGACCGCTTGCGTCGTTGACAAGGGATGCAAGACGCATCCCTTGTCTATATATATATATATATATATATATATATAGATATATATATATATATATATATATATATATATATATATATATATATATATATATATATATATATATATATATATATATATATATATATATATATATTGTAACGTAACGTTACACAGAAGGCGCTGTGGCACTGTGACACCGAAGAACACCAACAGCCAGTCAGGGCAGCACGAAAGCGGAGCACCGTTTCGCTTCGTCGTCTTCTCCGAATCGCCGGTTCAAATCTTCGTCGTCTATGAATGGCATATGTGTCATTAGTGTAAGGGCAGCGCAGTCTCCTTTCTCGCGTGTCTCGTAAAACTGCGCAGCCCGTACACTAACTCAAGGCCTGCTTGCACAGGCTCGGGACAAGCGAGGGTTTGTGTGTTTGCCGTGTGGCACTCACGTGTAAAATGCTGCTCTGTAAAACTTAGGCGGAGCTTTTTTTCTTTTTTTTTTTTTGTGCTGCAGAACTACTACCCGTATTCTCGCAAAAACCTGACGTCTAAAATCGATTTAACCTTCGATCTTTCTCAAGAGACTCAGGTGCCCACAGAAGCAAGTATGACAGATACCGCGCCTTTCCCTTCCTATTAAGCATTTTAAGAACGCCTGTGAACTTTAATGCGTTCAACGGAACAGTGGTCGTCTTCGGCAACGGGTGCGCGAAGTACCGTGTGTACAAGGTTAACAGCAAAATAACGCTTAGTAATTGAGACACAGCAAACACAATCCTGCAGTGGTAAGACGCCCGACTACTGTGCCGGAGTTCCCGGGTTCGAACCCGACCTCGGCGGCTGCGTTTCGATGGAGGCGAAACGAAGTGGCGTCCGTGTACTGTGCGATGTCAGCGCACGTTAAAGATCCCCAGGTGGTCGAAATTACTCCGTAGCCCTCCACTACGGCTCCCCTTTCTCTCTTTCCACTTTCACTCCCACCTTCCTCCCTTCCTTTACGGCGCGGTTCAGGTGTCCACAGAGCAAGTGTGACAGTTACTGCGCCTTTCCCTTCCTGTGAACCAACCAACCAACCAACCAACCAAAACGACCTGCTGCTACACAATATTCCGTGATTAACTGATTTAAACCATCCGTATTTTTTTTCTCTCGAACTTAGCTCTGCGTACAGGGTGCAAAAATCAATCACAACGCGAGAGAGCTCACAACTTCTCTGATATGGCAAATAGGGAAGAAAGACTGCATTTTGCGCTTTCCGTCTAAGAAGCACAGACCCTCTGCATGACGGCTGCTATTCCGAGTGTTCTTATCACCAGTGCTTTTGTTTTCGTTGGCACTTGGCGTGATTCTCGTGTAGCCTGCCTCTACGTACAGACGAAAAGCAGTTGAGCACGCATATATTATCCCAGTAAACGTCGCAACGGAATTCCTTTGTGGACCAGCTTCTTTTTGACAAGAATGTTTTCTCAGCACCCTCTCGCGACTGAAAAAAGGCCTTAGACGACGTCAGCCTCTTGCGGAATGCGTGGCGCAAGTACATCACTGTTCCTTCTAGTGTTTATAATTACTGAAGTTGTGGACGAATGTGCGTTGTAAAAAAGATCTATAAGGTGTCGTGATGCCGCTGGCGCCCAGACAAAGCGAACAGTGCCCACGAACTTCGCTTAGTTGTACAACACCCGACCTGAATGCAGGGTTCGGCTAGCTAGGTCCGGATAGTTGTAGAGATCCGTCAGCAACACTTTTGCGATTGTTGACCTGTACAGACAATTTTGAGTCTCGACGCGTGAGCCTTCGGGTAACGCAAAGAACGGTTGCTTCCCATTTTGCATCGCACGGTGCTAACAAGTGTCAATCAGCCACATAAGCGACGAAGCAACTTGATGCACGGAGGCCGAGTGGACGGAGCATATCAGCCGTATATTTCGTAACGAGAGCTGATCACTGCAGTACAACCACTACATTTGTCAGGGTGGAGAAAACCTTCAAAAGGGCCATACGATTGAGGCGATGAAGACGGGTATCGCTTGTGTAAAAACAGGACAAGGCTATAGCTGCCGTTCAGAAACCACTGGACAGACAGGATCATCGACGAATTCATCCGTTCCTTCCAATAGCCGCCACGCTCTCCTCCACGTTAACCATCCCGAGTAGCTATGGCATACACTAAACACGAGAGAAAGGACGCCGTTCGTCAGCCTAATATGAATGCGCTGCTTACCTTTGAGCCGTGGTCAGGGGTTGCAGATGCCGTTGTCGCTGCTCTAGCGATGTGGCCGGAACTAAGGGTGATCTGGGAGCTTAGGCGCTGCAGTAAAAATGCAATTAGCAGCGGCGGTTTACACATTCGGCCGGAAGCGAAGTCGGTCGGGGCGAGAGTGAACGACGGAATCTCTGGCGGCAACCTTGCACTTTGCGCCCATCAAGCGGCAGATAATCGCGTCACTCACTTATCGCAGCCAGAGAGCATCGCACGTGTTTCGGCTCCCGCGACGAGAGAAGCACAAACGTGCTTTGCAGGCAAGGTCAGCCAAAGCGTCAAAGGCCCACTGCGGCAGTTGTCCTGACGAGTACCGTTCGGTGCAGTCTGCTGCTGCTGCAGATTGACGTAGCTGGTAGAGATACTTGAGCGTGTCGTCAACTTAGTTCCGAAACACGAGCACCGTTGTGTCAGCAGTTCTTGAAAATATGTCAAGGACTCAAATAAATTTCGATTAACTGCACTCGGCACGCAAGAATCGCACAGGAATAGCCGGTTCTTTTCTCAGTGATGGCGGGAACATCCGAGGATAGGTTTTTTTTCCTTTAACATTGTTATCGTGTTCCCGGATCAGGACGAATTTTTCTCTGAGAAAGCTGTATAGCTTTCCTTTGTAGCCGTACGGCTGCGCTTGGGTGGATGCAATGAGTAATTACTCCCTTAATACGTCTGTAAAAATATTTGCTCAATGATTTACATATTGTTCGTAAAGTAAGTGCAATGCGATGATGCGAGCCTCATTTCCAGCTTCTTCGCCCACTCGCGGGTCGATCACGCTCTATATGAGAACACATCCGCCGCTACGTATACTTAGGCTACATTCATTGATCAATAAACTTTATTGGGGGTTAGGGGTAATGGTATAGGAAAGAGCAATGGTCCTTTGACCAGGAGTCCGTTGGCCTCAGTAGAGGCTCTGGCTCGCTGCACCAGCAGGAGCTGATGCTGCGCGCCCGGGTCGGCTGGAAGGTCCTCCCACTGCTCAGAACTAGGGATTTTAGGTATTAGGTATTATCTCCATGTTGTGTGGTATAGTAGTGTATCAATGTCTTCGCACCAGACACATTCGCTTTTGTATTGTGTTTCTCATATCTTGTGGTACAGGGCGCTCTTGGTACAGGGCGCTGTTTGCATATGTGTTTGTAGGCGCCTTAGTGACTTGCTCTCTGCGTAGTGTGTAATGTGGAAGTGCGTACTTTCTACGTTTCTCCCTTCACATTGTTTTCCCGAATGTTGCTGGTGTTGTGAAAGGCTCTACAGATGGCTCCGCTGCGGCGCTAGTGAAAGCATCTACTCTAGTGTTACCCTCCGCCCGTTGACCCGAACAGTCATGTGTTGTGTGTCTGTTCTTTCCGGCCGACCGGCTAGGAACTTGTTTCCTATGCGACTAATCCTGTTCTTTTGGAAGGCTCGACAGGCGGCTTTGAGTCAGAGACAAGCCACTAACTGTGTGGTCTTTAGTATGCTTCCGAGATTGTTAGGATTATTGCCTCCTCTTCCGCCATCCGGATGCATTTGGTTCGTAAAGTTGTGCCGTATATGAACTTGCCTTGTTAGTCAGTGACCGTGGCTGAGGTCACCCCTCTGTCTTTGTACCGCGCTGCGTCGATGTGCATCACAAAATGTTTTCTGTTCAGGTGTTTGTCAAGGGCTTTGGCTCTGACATTCCTTCTGCTGTCATGATTGGCTGGGTCCATATTCCAGGGCAGCGGGCTGACCGTGAAAGTGTCCCCGATTCTGGTGCGATGTTTATGGTCTGTACGCTATTGTCGTCTGTAAGAGGATATTGCCGCAAATCATTCAAACCTGTATTTGCTCTTTTTTCCACAGCCGCCGGCATGCGCCTTTATCACTCGGATTCTGGCATGCGTATCAATTCTGTGTTCTTTGTTTGAACATGCTCGTTGTCTCGAGAAGCAGCTTCATCTGTTTCTTTGTCGCGCAAGATGCTCCGAAATGTTGCTCGACGATTCCGGCCTCTCGCATATATTGCTGCAATGTTCTAGGTTGTACTAGCCACCGTAGCCTTCGCGTAGCCCATTCGACTCGAATGACAGGGGCGGCGCTGCGGTCGCCGAGATGTGTGGACGTGATCCAATCGGCTCCGTCATCTTCATATGATTCCGCAGTGATTTCTGTCGATTTTCACCGAAGTTCTTGCATCAGCAGTTTCGTGAAGTGGCAGGGAATTCGTGGATACCTGATTTTGAGGTGGGTCTTCATTTCTCAAGAATCTACAAGTACGTTTCTACCACGTGAACGCCGCCGCCGAACTAAGCCTAGGCGTGCACACCAGACGCTAGCGCTAGCCAGAAACGCGCTAGCTCGGCGAGACGCCAGCCGCCCTTCGCGCTGGGTGCAACACGAAGAGAATGGCAACCGATGAAATGGATAGCTCTGCGGAGGATTTACCACAAGCATCGACTACAGAAGACGACACGGGTTGGAAAGTGGTGACCAGCCGGAGAACGAAGAAGGAACGCGCCCAACCTACTGCGCAACTTTCACAGCAAGCACAACATGCAAGCGACGGGCAGGTGAGCTCTTCTCGCAAGCCTCCTAACATTAAGAACCGGGTGATAAGAGCCTCACGCATGCCACCCCAGCCGCAAGACAACATCAAGATAGTGCTTCGCCCAAAGGGCGGCTTGAACTTGCAAAAGATCGGACCTACCTTAGTGAGCAAAGCCATAATGGCAGCAGTTAATCTTGATCCACAGCAGACCACGGAGGACATAATGTGTCCCAATATTACGCAGAACATCATGGTGGCGAGCACGCCCTTTCGAGAAAATGCAGACAAGTATGGGCAAATAAGGGCTATCCGAATAGCCGAAAAAGAGTACGCAGTCAGCGCTTACGAAACTGCCCCAAGCGATACCTGCAAAGGGGTAATCAGACACATCGATAGTGCCGACGATCACAGGACGATTGAAAGAAACATTGTGAATGACCGCAACCCCTTGGCACTAGCGGCGAAAAGAATCAAGGACTCAGGATCAGTGTGCGGAGACAGTCCGACCCTATACCACGTCACATGGGAATGTAAACACAACTACACTTTCCACAAACAAACTAACCCGAGTGCGGAGCAATGGGAGGGCCTGCTAACCAGCTGCGAGCTCACCGCCCAAAGGGCATTGGTGCAGCACGCATGCGAGGTAGCCAGGACCAGTGGAGCCCTGGAATGAGGGAACCACCCGTGCTAAGGAGTCTCCAACGGTGGCGAAGAAGCGGCTGCAGGAAGACTCTCCGAGACTAACCAAAAGACCTCAATAAAGTTTTTTCACTCACTCACTCACTCATTGTGTTCGATGGTCTTCGCGTCCCAAACTTCGTTAGGTATGGACCCACACTGGTACCCTGCTACTTATATCGCAGACAAGTAGACATATGCTACGTATGCGGCAAACTCGGACATCGTGCGGACGTTTGCCCCGAGCCAAACTCAACCGAATGTAGGGGTTGCGGACTTCCTAACCCCACCTCATCCCATGTGTGCGATCCAAAATGCAAGCTGTGCGGGGGCTTGCACGTGACGGCGGACAAGTTGTGTAGGAGACGCTATCTCATTCCATACGTAGTACGCGCACGACGACAACGAGCGCGACTGGAGCAACAAGAGGAAGTACAGCTAGTTGAAGAAGACAAGCAGCACGCGGCACGAAGCCGATCTAGGTCCAAGACGCCAACACGCAGCCGCTCCCGCTCTCAATCGAAGAGCCGCACACATGCGAGGACAAACGGAAGTAGTTCTCAGGTGCGCTTCGGTGGAAAAGACAACGGAGGCGATGGCACGTGGGCGGACAAGGTCAGAGACGCTATCACGCCTCCAAAGAAAAGTGAGTCCCGCAGTCCTGATAAAGAGCGAATAGCTATGTTAGAACAGGAACTAAGAGAGCTAAAAGCCGCTTATACTAAGCTAACACTCGAATTAACTGCAATGGGTAAAGCGAACAGCCGTAAACAAACGCTCACACTTGAGCCATCAACCGCTGTCGAAATTCCCCAACTCGTTGAGACGAACAGACATGAAGAACAAATCGAAGAGTGCCCGCCTTCTAAGAAGCGCGCTTTAACGCAACCGCGAACCACGAAGGACGCTATGGACGCCATGAGCGAGAATATGAGGCTAATGCACGAGAGCATGGTGCGAATGAACGAGAAAATGGACATATTTAGCTCACGAGTACAGAAAATGGAAATGTATCTAAACAATACGGTAGTACCGGCAATGGCAAGGATGAGCTCACAACACATCGGTGCGCAAGGCCCACCTCGCGATGGTCTCACTGCAAGCGAAGGAGGTTACAACGGCCAACATGACAGTGCCGAATAAGACACGCAGTCTCCGCGTCTGGCAATGGAACTGCAGGGGGATCGCCTCAAAAAAGGCGGTCCTCCTGCAGATGGTCAAATCAGAAACCGAGAAACCACACGTCATCATGCTACAAGAAACACTCACAACCGAACTGGCCATTACGGGATATACGGCCGAAGCCCACAGAAAAGAGCAGGGCAGAGGCGTCGCTTTACTGATTGGAAAGAAGATCCCGTACATTCGGCATGAGATCTGCCACACAGCCTGCTATCTAGAACACCTCACGATTGAGATCATACCGAACGACCACGTAGGGAACAAGCAAAGCATCTTCCTCACCAATCTGTACAGCTGCCCTAAGGATACGAGGCAAGGGTTTAGAGGCATTCTGGCCAAGATTGCGCACATCGCCAAAGACAGTCCGCTGATTATAGGTGGAGATTTTAACGCCCCACACCAGGCTTGGGGTTACGCGTATCCCTCTAGCAAGGGAATTCGTCTTCTCACGACAGCCTCCGATCTCGACTTCACGCTGATCACAGACCCGGAGACCCCAACCAGATGTGGCACTTCCACATGTCGAGACACCATACCGGACCTTACTTTTGTCCGGGGCCTAGAAAAATGTGCCTGGCACAACTCAGGAATAGACCTTGGGAGTGACCACTATATTCTCCGAATCGATGCAGAGATACCGGGAAAGAGGCAAAGGGAATACAAACTTATCGATTGGGACAAATTTCGTGCAATGCGGGCGCAGCCATCCAACTCATCAGGAGCAACCACAAAGCACACGATAACGAGCTGGACCGAGCAGCTCAAAGCAGACATCGCAGCCTCGGAACGGACAATTACCACGGACGTTAAGGTAGAGAGGATGGACAGTCGGCTAGCGAATCTTCTCGAAGCCAAACATTCCATTCTAGCCAGGTGGAAGGGTCAACGTCTTAACAGAAGACTACGAAGGAAACTTGCCGAACTCAACAAGACAATTGAACAATACTGCATGGTTCTCTCCCGACAACAATGGGATGAAGTCTGTAACTCCCTCAATGGGCAAATACGCAGAGGAAGTGGGTGGGGACTCATAAAACACCTCCTCGACGAACACGGAACAAAGTCCAAAACTATGCAACGGATCAGGCTAAGTAAATTAGTACATCGCGAGAAGCAAATTAGTACCGCCGAAGCCCTTCTGGATGACCTTGCCAAACGATACTTACCGCTTAAATCGGGGTTACCCAGTACCTTACAAAGGAACAGCTATGACGGTGCGCCAAACTCAGAGCTAGATACAGACTTCACAGAAAGCGAAGTACGCTTCGCAATTCACGAACTCAACAGTAACTCTGCAGCCGGCCCCGATGGTATCACAAATCGGGCTCTCCGAAACTTAGAGGACGACTCGGTCACGTTCCTAACGCAACAAATCAATGAAGTCTGGAAAACTGGCCAACTACCTGCAGAGTGGAAGCATGCCAATACGATCCTCATCCCAAAACCGGGCAAGCCGCTGGGCCTACCCAACCTAAGGCCGATCTCACTGACGTCCTGCCTAGGAAAGCTAGCCGAACACGTCATCCTGAATAGACTATCGGAATACGTAGAAGAAAAGGAGTACTTTCCTTACAATATGATTGGCTTTAGGCCGGGTCTCTCAACGCAAGACGCTATGCTACGCATCAAGAAAAGTCTGTTGGATCGCCCCACACGAGACACCAAGGCGCTATTGGGACTCGACGTGGAGCAAGCTTTTGACAAAATCCAACATCAAGCCATTCTCAAAGCCATATCTGACCACAATCTCGGAACACGCTTCTCCCACTACGTCAAGGCGTTTCTGCAGGATCGAACGGCCACTATCCTGATAGGCGAACACGTCTCGGAGAGCTTTAATCTGGGCGATAAGGGAACACCACAAGGCTCAGTGCTTTCACCATTCTTATTTAACTTGGCGATGACAAAGCTTTCTCGCGCATTGGGTGAAATTGCTGATGTGGAGCACACCATATACGCAGACGATGTTACCATCTGGAGCACCGGTGGCAGCGATGCCGAATTAGAAGCGCGCATGCAAGAAGCCATCACGGTTACCGAGGCCCATCTTGCCCCAATGAGACTTCGCTGCTCTTCTAGAAAATCCGAGCTACTCATCTACCACCCCTGAAGACCAGGCCGCCCGTCCAACGACTGGCGCCGACACCACACACCGTGCATAGAGTTATACGACAGGGATGGAAATCGCATACCCACGGTCGATAAAATATGAATTCTAGGACTAATCATCCAAAGCAACGGGTCCAACTGGGCGATGCTTGACAGCATCACGATCAAGATTGCAAACGCGATCCGGATGTTTCGGCGCATCATGAATAGGCACAGGGGACTGAGCGAGGACAACGCTATTCAAATGGTCCATGCTTTTGTACTCTGTCACATCACATACGTGGCTGCAATGCTCAACTGGAAAAAGGAACATCAGAGAAGGCTTGAGGTACACATACGCCGAGCTTTCAAGACAGCGTTGGGGCTCCCCGATAATGCCTCCACTGAACTACTCTTACAGCTAGGAGTGCACAGTAACCTTGCCGAAATCATCGAGGCACAGCACACGCACAGATTGCACGCCTATCAAGCACCAAAGCGGGCAGAGAGATTCTCGTTAAGCTCGGCCTGAACACCATAGTACAAAAAGACAACGTCCTGCAGTTACCTAAAGTCGTGCGAGAAGCAATCAAAGTGTCCCCCTTCTCAAGAAACGTACACCCGATCCACAATCAAGGAAGAAGGCTCGCCCGCGCCAAAGCCCTCGCTGCGGACGCGGCACAGTTCCCCGACCAGACAGCTTTCGTGGATGCAGCGTACATACCGGGAAAGCATGCCTACTCGGTAGCAGTAGTCGACGGACACGGGCGTACGCGCAACTCACTGACACTTTACACCAAGAAGCCAGAGGTAGCTGAACAAGCAGCGATAGCACTAGCTCTAAAAGACTCGGACTTCACAACTGTATACAGCGACTCTAGAGCAGCCACTCGAGCTTTCGCCAAGGGCGGCATAGACAAGACGACGCTACGGATCTTAGGCGGAAGTAACATCACCGATCACTCCATCGTATGGCTCCCGGCACACATGGGCAGCTTAGGGGGCGGCCTGCGGAATCTCAATGAGATCGCACACGAGGCGGCGCGAGGACTCATCGACCGCGTCCCTCCGGTTTCCCCTGCTACTCCACATATCGAGTACAGAGATCAATTATTCACGTACAACGAGCTCACTAAGCACTTTTATCTAGGCAGACGAGCATTTCCCCTCCCGGATAAGAAATTAACCCGCAGCCAATCAGTCACGTTACACTTGCTCCAAACGAACTCATACCCCAACCCCCCGCAGGGGGCATCTGCTAAAGCAGATGTTTGCGTGTACTGTGCGACACCACGGACCCCGAGCACCCACGCTTAGCCGTGCGTGGCATCGCCGTGTCTGGGGAAAAGGGGATCCTGGTGGTTGAGCCGATGCCGAGTGTTTGGACCTTTAAGGCCCCTCGGCGGAGGCAACACACCACTTTGGCCCACGCTTCCCACAGACGGCACCTTCGGGCTGACCCACCCGGGGGAAATCGGCAGTCGCCTTTTCCTATCCTCCCCTTCATCTTTCACGTTCCTATCTTCTATCCTACAACTCTCCTGTCCTCTACTCTCTTCCGGTTTTTCCTTACTTCCAGGTGGCGAGGGTTAACCTTGTGTGGCTGACTACCCTGAGTTACGCCATATTAGGTTATAGTTACGGTGTACAGCTGACGTGGACAGGACTTGCCTGCCAATTCCTGCCCCGTCCCCTCGTTGGGCTCCATGGTGGGTGGCTGGCGCCGCGGCCGAACATCATACATTATTTATGGCTTCTTCCTCCAAACAAACTGATCGCCTTTCCAAGAAAAGGCGGACCGATGTATCAGCCCAGTTGTTTTCAGCAAAGCATGACACTTTCCCTAAATATCATGTGATCCACAGTGAAAGCCCTGCCAAACAAGCTCGGCTAATATCCCCCTTTGCAGTATCTAGGTCTCTCACAACCATACTAGGCCCAGGATACAAAGTTAGTAAACTGGCTAGCGGGGATCTCCTGCTTGAGCTGCAAAGCAAAGTCCAGTACAGCAACCTTCAGCAACTTACAACATTTGGGGATATCCCAATAACGGTCAGTGCTCACAGATCCTTGAACACAGTCCAAGGCGTGATATCAGAGAATGACTTCCTGTCACTCACCGAAGAAGAACTTCTTGAAGGTCTTTCTGAGCAAAATGTGATCGGTGTACACAGGATCAAAATCCGGAAGAACAACCAAGAAATACCAACAAAGCACATAGTTCTGACTTTCAACTCCAGCAAACTCCCTGAATCCATTGAAGTCGGTTACATCAAAGTAGACATCCGGCCCTACATTCCAAACCCTAGACGTTGTTTCAACTGCCAAAGATTCGGTCATGGCTCCCAGAGCTGCCGTGGCCGACAAACATGTGCAAAATGTGCCTCAAATGAACACAAATCTGACGAGTGTGAAGCTGCGCCACACTGCGCAAACTGTGCAGGTGAACACGCCGCGTACTCACGGTCATGTCCTTCTTGGAAGAAGGAGAAGGACATCATTACCATAAAAGTCAAGGAAAACATAACGTTTAAAGAGGCACGACAGCGATATCTTGTTAAACAGGGCACTTTTTTGTTCACAGCCAAACCGAACTATTCCAATGTGGTGGAGCATGGGGGCAGCACACCACAACAGGATTTGGTCTCCGCCGAGGGTAAGCCTCAGGCAGGGCCATCCTTGCCCCAGGCAGAAGCAGCGAAAGCTGCCCTGCCATCGCAGAAACAGGGCACACTGGCCCCAGAGCCAACAGCCCAAAAGGCTTCTCCCCCAGAAGGGAAGCCTGCAACCAACACTCCTAACTCTCCCCAAACGTCCAAAGCCCCTGAGGCAATGGACACAACCCCTTCCTCGTCCACGCTGCAGCGGCGGCATAACTCTCTAGAAAGAAAACGGAGAGAAAAACCTCGTATAACAGGACCAGAAAAACCTGAAACCTAAATTCAGGTACATTCAAAAAAAAAAAAATGGCGTTCCTCATACACTGGAACTGCCGAGGTCTCATAAACAACTACAACGATATAAAAGACATTTTACATTCATTTTCTCCTGTAGCCCTTTGCCTACAGGAAACTAACTTAGGACCACACCAAAACATTTTAAAAGGACACAACGTTTTTCGCTGCGACCGAAAAGAAGCAAATAGGTTATCTGGAGGTGTCGCTATTGTAGTGCAGAATGGAGTAGCAACACGTGAAATTAGCCTCAAAACCAAGTTCGAAGCTGTTGCTGTCTCTATCATTCATTATAAAACAATAACTATATGCTCACTGTATCTCCAACCGCACCTAACTGTAACCCTTCATGATCTGGAAGAGCTTTTAGAACAACTGCCAGAACCATATCTGGTTGTTGGAGATTTTAATGCGCACTCCACTTTTTGGAGAAGTGATCAGACAGACACTAGAGGTCGTATATTAGAGGATTTTATATTATACAATGATGTCTGCCTGCTAAATACAGGAAAGCATACATACTGCTCCCCAAGCACGGGGAAAATGAGCATTTTAGATTTATCATTTAGCTCCCCATCAATTTTTACTGATTTTAAATGGGACGTCTTTGACAATCCTCTAGGAAGTGATCATTTGCCTGTCATTATCAGCCTAACACCCTCACCCTCCATCACTCTAAACAAACCCAAGCGGTGGAAGCTGCACCTTGCGAACTGGGCTCTATTCCAGTCTGAAGCCAGCCTGGAAAAGGTCTTTTCCGAAAAACTCAGTGTTGACGAGATAAATGAAAAATTTACGGCCTGCATCATTGACGCAGCACTTGTAGCTATACCACAGTCTTCAGGAGTGGTACTGAAAAATCGCAAAGTCTGGTATTCTCAGGAGTGCAGAGATGCAAAGAAGAAACAAAACAAAGCTTGGGGAACCTTTCGCAGGTACCCTACAAACGAAAACCTCGTAAAATTCAAACAGGCGAAAGCTAGGGCACGGTACATCCGCCGAAACGCTGAGAAGGCTTCTTGGCAAAAATACATATCATCAATAAATAGCTCAATCACATCAAAAAAAATGTGGGAGCTTGTTCACAAACTGGATGGCAACTTCTCCCCGTACACAGTCCCCTTTCTAACATCTCCTGGCACCCAAACAAACTTACAGGAACAGGCAGATATTCTAGGCGATCATTTTTCTGCACTTTCAAGCTCACTACACTACCCAAAATCTTTTATAACATACAAAAACAAGGCCGAAAAACAAAAACTGCCAACAAGTGGAAGTACTAATGAAACATATAACAAGTTAATAACACTACAAGAAATAAACACTGTTCTATCTGCCGGCAAGAAGACTGCACCTGGCCCAGATCAAATTCACTATCAGATGCTAGCACATCTTTCTACACCTGCATTAGAAGCACTTCTGAAATTTTTCAACAAAGTATGGGTATCCGGGAGTATTCCTGAGGCCTGGAAAAAAGCTATTATTGTGCCTTTCCTGAAACCGGGAAAGCCACCAACGGCCCCCAGCAGTTATAGACCCATAGCTCTCACAAGTTGCCTAGCAAAGTCTTTTGAAAGTGTTCTTAATACCAGATTAGCCTTTGTCCTTCATTCCCAAGAACTTCTAGACATACACCAATGTGGGTTCAAAACAGCATGTTCTACCACGGACCATCTAGTCCGCCTTGAAAACACTGTTCGTGAAGCATTTATTCACAAACAGCACTGCCTTGCCGTCTTCTTTGATATGGAAAAGGCGTATGATACTACATGGAGGTTTGGCATCCTCCGAGACCTAGCATATTTAGGCATACGTGGTAGGATGTTAAACTGTCTAAAGGACTTCTTGTCAAATCGCTCATTCCGTGTGCGTTTGGGCTCAACTTTTTCAAAGAACTTTGTACAGGAGAATGGCGTACCACAGGGATGCGTCTTAAGCACAACTCTCTTTATAGTAAAAATGAATTCCATAAGCACAGTTATCCCGAAATCCGTAATGTATTCAGCTTATGTTGACGATCTACAGATTGCATACACATCCTCTAACGTATCTACATGTGAGAGACAGGTGCAGTTGACCATAAATAAACTAGCAGCATGGGCAGACACAAACGGATTTCAGTTTTCTCCTCAAAAAACAGTGGCTCTCCTATTCTCTCTCAAACGAGGCTTACAAACAGATCCTACACTACACCTGAACAAAACGAAATTACCGGTGAAAAACGAACACAAATTTCTAGGCGTAACTTTTGACAAAAAACTCACCTTTCTTCCTCATATAAATGTCCTGAAGAAAAAGGCTTCCAAATCTCTAAACATACTAAAAGTTCTTTCCCGTAAACACTGGGGCGCTGACAGGACATGCCTTAAACACATTTACAGATCTGTCGTACGCTCCACCTTAGACTATGGCTGCATAGTGTATGGGTCAGCTAGACCATCATATTTAAAAAAACTAGACCCGGTACATAACACAGGACTTCGACTCTCATGTGGAGCATACCGAACTTCTCCTATATCCAGTCTGCTTGTGGAAACAAATGAACCTCCTCTTGAAATCAGAAGAACTTCACTTACATGTGCCTATATATTTAAAATCAGATCTCTGCCAAAGCATATCTGCTATTCTCTAGTAACTAAATGCCCTTCTAGAACACTATTCACCAACAAACCCAATGCAGTGAGACCACTGCTCCTAAGATTTGAGCAAATGTGTCAAGAGGTTGAGCTACCGGATTGTTTACCTAGCATTGCCAAAAGACCTAACCCTCTGCCTCCTTGGTACCTGGTCCCTGAAGTTTGCGACCTCTCTCTTACACAGTTCCAAAAAACAATAACCCCACAAGAGCACTTCATACAAGAATTCCTTCAGCTGAAAGAAAAATACAGTAACTTCACAGACTTTTACACGGATGGCTCGAAAACAGATCATTATGTCGGAAGCGCAGTTGTTCAAGGCGAATGGGAGGAAATAATGAGACTTCCACAGTGCGCGTCCATCTTTACTGCTGAATGCTATGCTGTCTCTGTTGCCATAGAGAAAATAATGAAAGAAAACCTCAGGAGAAGTATTATTTACACAGATTCCCTAAGTGTAGTCACAGCCCTTCACACAAGAAATGCAGTTATACCAATACTTGGAAACATCATACACAGCATAGCAACACTTACAGATGAAGGACGAAGCATAAAAATTTGCTGGGTACCCAGTCATGTAGGAATCCGAGGTAATGAAAAAGCAGATATGTGCGCTGCCAAAGCTCGAGACAAGAAAATAAAACAAGTGCAGATACCATCTCAAGACTGCATGAAATTGGTACAGAGTAGACTGATACAAAAATGGCAGTCCACTTGGAACACTGAAACAAATAACAAGCTACACCTCATAAAGCCTGTAATAGAAGAGTGGAAATCGAGCACCCATCTTGAACGTTCCAAAGAAGTGGCTCTATGCCGTCTTCGCATAGGACACACACATTTAACACATAGTTTCATTTTAACTAAACAGGATAAGCCCCTGTGTGATTCATGCGGACACGAGCTAACAGTCATCCACATTTTAATCTCATGCAGACAACTTGAACAACTGAGGAAAAAACATTTTACACAGTTTTACAAACAACACATTCCTCTTCATCCAGCTTTGCTTTTAGGTGAAAATGCGCTTGTTGATTTGCCCTGTGTTTTCAGGTTTTTAATAGAAGCAAACGTCCTAAACAGAATGTAAGATTAAATTACATAAATACAACACTCTTAACCATGAAATTGGCGCATGATAGCCTAAGTTGCTTATGCGCCACTAAACCCAACACAACACACAAATACCCCAACCCCTGGCGCATGAAGCACATCGACCCAGACTACGACGGACAACATGTGTGTGAACGGTGCAGTGACCGTGTAGACTTAAACCATATGCTGTGTGGTTGTGCATCGAGCGACGCCTACGCCAAGAACAAGGAACGTTGGGACAAAGTTTTAAAAAGTGCTTCACTACATGATCAGCTTCGGGCTGTCCAGGAGGCCCGCGCGGCAGCGGAGAGCTTTGGGCTCTCTGTTCCGACGTGGGAGCTGCCCTCTACACCGGGCGCCTAGCCGAGTGTCCTCCAGGACCCCTACTGTGGGAAATAAAGTTTTGCCAAACCAGACCAAAACTAGTCACCGTTTGCGATTTTATCTTGATCTTTTTTGCAGCCTTTAAATCCATCGCTGACGCATGAAACCGGCATTCGTAAATCGAGGACCACTGAAAACGATTCTTGCTATCGCTGCCACTGTGTTCGGTTTTATTTTTTTTTTTTATTTTTTTGCGGGCGCAAGTCAGCCCAATAAAGAGTTCATTCCTGGGAAGATCGTTTGTTGCCAACGGCATTGCCACCACCATGTGACACCCTGTGGAGTCCCTGTGAACGTGACCATGTCGCTGAAGACGAAACCAGCACAGCCTCTCGTTTTCATCCAGCCCTGTGAGCCATCAAGCTTCCAAGGACGTCCGGATGAAGACGCAAAAGACTGGCTTGACATTTTCGAGTGCTTGAACTCCTTCAACGCTTGGGACTACTCTGCAAAGTTGAGGCAAGTGCATTTCGCACTTCAGGGATCGTGATTGGGACACATTTAAGACGGAGCTTCTAAAGCGCTTTGCAAGCGTCGTTAGAAAAGAAAGAGCGCAGTGTCTCCTGAAATTCAGGATCCAACTTCCAAATGGATGCGTCCTCGCTTACATTGAAGAGATAGAGCATCTCTTCCGCCACGCCGATTCCGACATGACCGAGGAGAATAAGGTCAACTTCCTGACGTGTGGATTAAAAGATCAACTTTTTGCCGATCTAGCACGACAGCCACCAAATACAGTGACGGAATTCATTCAAGGAAGCAGCAAGTATAGAGAAGACCTTGGAAACAAGTAACCGCCAGTACAACCGATCAATCCAAGTGTTCCCCACTGGCCACTATGACGCCTCGCCTACAAACGAAGACAGCCGCGAGACCTTATCGGCGAGGTCGTTCGGGAAGAGCTGCACCGGTTGCTTCTATCATCCCAACAACCTCAGGTAGCGACACTTGCAAACGTCACCTGGGAAGAAGTTCATCAGGCACTGGGCATTCCTTAGGCGACGCCTCCGACGCGACAGACCACTGAGATGAACTACGCTGTCACGTTAAGCCGTCCTGCACTGCGACGAGACCTCCAAGCATCCCTCGACGCGGGCAAGCTCCACCCGAACGGCGCCACATGTCCCCGCCCGCCAATGACCCTCAAGCCCCAGGAACTGCAACGCCTGAACGACTGCGAACAACCGGTCATTAGAGAGTTATAGAATAAGGAACTTGGGGCGTCGAAATGTGCATACGCAGAACGTAAGGCGCTCTAGGGGCGGCCCCTATTTTTCGGAAATAGCGTTCGCCCCAAGCCGCCGTTGGGTCGCTTGGGTTACGGCAACATGGCGGCGTTCGGCCAAGCGGCGGCCGCTCGCCTGGGCACGCATTCGTCGTCACCGCTCCATGGTGTCACGCGTTCATGGAAAACGAAAGGCCAACGAAAGCTTATGCCGTGGCTCATGATGCCCGCACAGCCAAATTTTAGCGATAAAACGCACTATATTTTCAGATTGCTTCCGGATTTACCGAGCTGCTAGACTTAGCGAGTTTGCCTCCTTTGGTTGCCATGGGGACCAAACGGCGGAAAGCGCGGAAGGTTCAAATGAGGTTTCCCGGTCTCGGCCTGGATTGACAATCGGCCGATTTCGTCTTGTCTGACGAAAACGATTTATATAAGCGGTAGTCTTAAGATAGTTTTTGCACAATAATAGTACTTTTTGATTAATATAAGATAGCGGTGTTCGCTTTTATATACTAAAATGCTTTTCCTTGGCCTACCATCGTGGCGCTGCAATCGACGAACAAAAGCCCGGCTCCGCTGCGTCGGGAAAACCCTTATTCTAAATCTCGCCAATCAGCTAGCACATTGCGCCGCCGCACGCTATTTCCTTGGGGGCCCCAAGCCTTGGGTCCCCCTATTCTAAAACTCCCTATTATGCATCCATTGCGGTGAAGCCGGCCACATTTTACGCCACTTCCCGCACCGACGAATCGGCCTCTGCGGATTTGCAGTCGATGCCCCACGACCCCGCCCCAGTGAATGACCGAAAGAATTTGAAAACTACCTGCGTAGCGAAGAGTTTGCGACAACAAGCCGTCGGTACAGCCCCTATCGCAGTACCAGGCCCGCTTTGCGTAGCCATGCCGCCACTATGATAACGCAACTACGATGACGCAACTAAAGGTAGCAGCCTTAACAGGTGAAGTTGCTTCACGGCGAAAACACCGCCGATGACGACCAACGATGACGGAGCCATAAAATCGCCGCTCCACAGGACGACAATGTCGACACCACCGCCCAGCGAAGCGACAACGGTGCTCCCCGGCCGCGAACTCAGCACAAGACGAGATAGAAAACCGAAGCCAACACTCTAAACAAGGACACGAACAAGTGATGTTGCTGCCGAGGGTTGCACGGCTATTGCCTTAGTGAACACCAGAGCTAACTCTCATCTGTGGAGCATTCGCCGCCCAAGAAATTGACCATTGACAACGACCCCTGGTGGTAACCTTATTACGCCTTCCCAGAGAGTGACAGTGAATGGACGTATGTATTCTAGGAACTTCGTAGTCTTTCAGAACTGCTCGCAAGCCATTATCCTGGGCATGGATTTTCTCAGTGAACATCGAGCTATTATCGACCTTCGGTCAAAGTTTATCTAGCTTTCGACGGACAACGCCATACCTATTACAACAAATTCAACGCAATCTGCCGACCTGAACGTTCTCGACGAAGAAATGACCACGTCGTGCCCGATCAAACGTCATAGTCTGTGTGGGTAGCGCAGACATTAAAACCGCCGAAGTCGTCGTCGAAGGAAGCACCCAGTTATCCTTGGAACGATATCTCAGCATCGTAAGAGGCATCGCCAAGTTTTGGGGAGGAAAAGCTATAAGATGCTTGTGACGAACTTCACCAAAGAATACCGGCACATTAACAGGGGCACGGCGATCACTTTCCTCGACGCACTAGCAGACACCCGAGATGCCTTCGCCCTGCCCGACCAGCCCGCAAACGATGCACCCAACCGAAGAAATCTTCCGACGCTCGACGTCAACCTAGCATTACCCCGGTGCAGACAAGAACAGATTCGCAGTCTTCTTAAAAGCTACAGCGAGTGCATAAGAGTCGAAGGTGCGACAAACTCTATTGGCAAAGCACTGCGTTATCACTGACAAACATACCCAACCTTTCCGTCAAAGCCCCTATCGAGTATCGCCTTGAGAATGTCAAGCCATGCGAGAGCAAGTCGATGCAATGTTTCGTGACGGCGTCATTCAGCCATCTTCTAGAGTCCCTGGGCAGAACCTGTCGTCCTGGTGAAGAATAAAGACGGAACACATCTTTTCTGCGTTGATTAACGCCGCCTAGATAGCATAGCGAAGAAGGATGTCTATCCGCTGCCGCGCATCGACGACACACTGGATCGGCTCAGTAACGGTAAGTACTTCTCGTCGATGCATCTGAAGAGCGGGTACTGGCAAATTGAGTTCGACGAAAGAGACCGCGTTCATCACGGCCATTTCGAGTTCAAGCTAATGCCATTTGGCCTCCGCGCCAGCGACGTTCCAGCGAGTAATGGACTCCCTGATGGCTGGACTGAAATGGCAAATATGTCTGGTATACTTAGACGACTTTGTCTTGTCTTCAAACGATCATCTGGGAAGGCTTCGAACAGTAATATCGATAAAGAATGTCCCCACAAAAATGGTACGAGCTACCTTGACCTGACCGAAATTTCTTATTTATCTTAAGGAAGAGCCGTTTTAAGGTTACATCTTTCTGCTGCTCTTCCGTTAACAGGTCCTTTGTCATGTCACACAGAAGAATAGGTGGCACCCACAGTGGCGTTTCTTTTCTTTTGGCTTGGCCAAGGCGGCAACACAAAGTTTAAAATTCAGTGGTCACTCCTGTTCCTGAGAATCTTGCGAAGTATGAAGTTTTAGACTGCTTGAGGTCATCCAGTCGTGATTGGGACCATATGGTGCCCTGATACCTGACATATCACGAGATCATACAAGGGCCGCTTCATGCAAACAGCGGTCACCTCGCCTATCAAATATGGCATGTCCACTTGTACTGGGTGACGGTACCATCGACAAGTATTATCTTCTCGGTTTGCCACGTGAAGCAGTTCTTCGTGACCAAACTACGGCGGACAATAACGACATTACTACCAGTGTCTCGAAGCACGCAGACGTGTTTTCCAGTCACACACCCTTCTACAATGGGCATTTTTCCTGTTTAATTCTCAAGTGCGTCTTTACTGATCTGCGCCCAACTGCTAGAGTCGGACGGGCTCCGGTCTGTATGCCAGTCAAGACGATCAGCACGTTTGGGAGCATGCATTGCAGAGCATGCGGCACTCTGTTCTTCCTCTAGGTGCCGATTCCTGCAGTGTTCGGCCTTGTGTCCGACCTTTCCACACACGTTACATTTGAGCACCGGTCTAGTGGACGTGTGGCAACGGAAGCCCGATGTCCTGGACAATTGCACAACATACACCGCAACTGGGGTTTACTCGGAAGGTTGACAAAACTCTTGGTGTGAGGTTTCTCTTCGTCAGGAACTTTACCGATGCTCGAACAGTTCTGAGCTTCCAAGAGGCGATCGGTTGCATCTGCCATTACGTCGAGTGTCTTGCACTCCCGTTCTTTCAAAAACACAACGAGTTTCGGGTGGAAACATCGCAGGAACTGCTCACCGATTACATGATCGCACAGGTCTTCAAATGTCTTGGGAACACTCGCCATTTAGATCCAATGGTAGAATTAACCCGAAAGCCTGGCGGCTAACTGCTTTCCCGTCTCGCCATCTTCTGCTCGAGCCTTTCGAAAATTGTCATGGTAACTTTGAGCCGTGCGTTTAAAACGCCGCAGAAGAGCCTTTTTGACCTATTGATAGTCTAAGGAATATGTGGCTGACATCCTGCCGATCACGGTCAAGGCTTCCTCAGTTAGGCACATGCTTACGGCCATAGCCCATTTATCGTGATGCCAGTCGTGTCCCATTGCCACACGCTCAAACCATTGCAAATAGGCATGCAGGTCATTCCGTCGCTCATCGAATAAGGGTAGCAGCTTTTGAGGGTTGAGAAGCTGTACGTATGGCATTGACACTATGAGCTCAATATCCTCTGTCGCGTTGCTCCTCGCTCCTTCTTGGAGTCTGAGTCTCAATTCTAAGAGTTCGTTCTCTCTCTCTGCGGCTAGATGACTCTCTTTCAGCTGCGCGTTCGGCCTTTTGCTCCGCGCGTTCCTTATCTATCCAGTCCCGCAACTCGGCGCCGGAGAAGCCCAGCTGCGCGCCCAGCGCGGCTAAACGTTAAAGGCTCATCTTCGCTCAAGCGTATCGATGCGCTTAAACCCGTCCTCGATACTCTGCCCTCTCTCTGACGGAGTAATTCCTCGAATCCAATAAATTTTAGGAATCCTGGCAGGCTCGCCAAATTGTGATGTTATGTTATAGGCTCAGGTCCGTCCAGGAGCTCTGGGCAGGTAACAGATCAGGTTCACGGACACACGCACGCTTTTTTTTCTTGACTATTACCGTATCCCGGGCAACACATGCATACAGCTTAGCAATACCTAATAGGACATGTCCAAAAAACGTCCTGCTTCTGTTTAGAGTGCTCGTGGACGCGACGCCGGTGCAGGCAAGTCCGATGATGCTCGGAGTCCGGTTTAGGGAGTCCTACGATGCTTGAAGTCCGGTTGAGGAGAGACCGGTAGCTGGGGTTGACGCGGGCCCTGTTCCCGCCCAGGCGTCCGAGTACCCGGTCGCGCGGCAGGCCACGCCCGACGTCCCAGTGCTTGTACCAGGTACTGCGGTGGGTCACGCCGGGTACTGCAACGGCACCAGTACGGTGGCACCAGTGTGGCGGCCAGGCACGATGGAGCAGTCGAGCTGCCTCCGGGAGTATTTAGTGGGATGTGCTGTACGACACCAGACCCCGGACCAGGTGCCCGGCGGGTGCTGGCGAGCCAGCCTTTCACGCCAGGCCCAGGACGATGAACTCAACCACCAGCCACGCTCAGGAACGTCCGCCCTGTCCTCTTGCCCCGAACAAACTCACGCGCACTGGCACGCCCCGCACTTCACTTCTTCTCGAGCAACGCGCGCACTCGCCACGATCACCATCACCACATAGTGCTTGACGCAATCAAGTTGTCAGGTTTAACTCTGAAAGCAGAGAAATGCCACTTCACCTACGAAGAGATGTTTCAGGGTCATATCTTCAGCAAGGAGGGAGTTCGCCCGGACCCAAAGAAAACAGCTGTGATCGCATAATTTCCACGGCCTGGTGACAACAAATCTGTACGCCAATTCCTCCGACTGCGCACATATTACCGACGATTTGTCATGTATTTTTCGCGCCTCACTCAACCTTCGGCGCAGCTTCCAAAGGCAGCGCCGTGCCATTTAAATGGGAAGCACCGCAAGCAGAATTCGAGGAACTTAAGCGTCACTTACAGTACCCTCCTGTCCTCGGACACTTCGAAGAGAACGCCTAGACAGATATACACACCGCCGCAAGCAGTGTGGGCCTAGCCGCCTTTCTTGTTCAGAACAGCTCAGGACAGGGGAAAGTAATCGCATACGCAAGCAAGTCCCTCTCGAAAGCCGAATCAAATTACTCGACGACAGATAATGAGTGCCTCGCGATCATCTGATCCACTTGAGAGTTCCGCCCCTACCTGTATGGTCAACCATTGAAGGTAGTAAGCGATCATAATGCGCTCTGCTGGCTCGCCAATTTGCAATACCCCTCCGGACGCCTTGCTCGGTAGAGCTTACGTCTCCAAGAATTGGACATCACAGTGGTCTACAAGTGTGGTCGGCCCTTGTGGACGCTTTCTTGGGTAAGCGCCAGCAGCTTGGTTCAACAACAGCGCTGAGACCACGAGTTGAAGGACTTTTTCGAAGGAAAGATCGCTACAGGCGTCAGTCCTAAACAATGACGTCGTCGTGAAGAACTTCGCAGCCAACAGAAGCGAGGGCTTTGCATGCACGTTGTACAAGAGAACGTTGATCATTATGTGAAAACGTGTCAGCGACGCACAGTCTACTGAACCCAATATTTCAACAAAGTGGGATGGACCTCCCCTTCCCAACTTCATCAGCGGGGATCATCGTGGCAACTGATTACATAACCCGCCGCAGCGAAAGCTCTTCCTAACGGTAACGCACTAGAAGTAGCTGTTTTTCGTCGTACGAAATATCCTCCGACACGGCGGAAGTGCTTATCATGGACAGAGGAACTGCATTTACGGTGGTGCTCACGCAGGCCATCTTGCCAAACGAGCCACCGGAGGACAACTGCCTACCATCCCCAGGCCAACGAACTTACGAAGCGCCTCAGCGAAACGATCGCAGACATGATCGCATGTACGTCGATGCCGACCACAAGACCTGGGACGCCATCCTGCCGTACGGCCGTCCAGCAGACAACCAGAGCGACCCCGTTCAAGCGTGTGTACGGCCCACGACGACGCTTGACGAAATGCTCCCGCACGTAACCGACGAGGAAGACCTGGACGTCGCCGCCCACCTTCGCCGTGCGGAGGAAGCGAGACGGCTTGCCCGGCTGCACATAAAAGACCAGCGACACCCTGACGCTCAACGATACAACTTGCGGCTGTACGACGCAGAGTACAGGCCGGGAGACCAAGTGTGGGTTTGGACGCCGATACGCCACCGCGGACTGAGTGAAAAGCTCTTGCGGCGGTAGTTCGGACCATACAGAATCCTTCGACGCATCGGACTGCTCGACTACGCGGTCATCCCCGACGGCCCGACCACATCCAAAAGGCGCCGGGCGCGCCCAGAAGTTGTCCATGTTATTTTAATATCTAGTGTTTTGTTAGACTTTCTGTGTTTATTTTGTAAGCATCGGGTCGATGCCTTTTTAAGGGTTGACTAATGCAGCAAGCCATTCAAATCTGTTCCTTTTTCTGTGTTCCTCTTTGATTTTGTGTTCTTTGTTTCATCATGCTCGTTGTCGCGAGACGAAGCCTTATCAGTTTCTTTGTCGCGCAAGATGCTACGAGATGTTTCTCGAAGATTCCGACCACTCGTGCATATTTCTGCAATGTTCTGCGGTTTTCGTTAAAACAGATGCTTGGGCAAGTTGGTAACTCATTTTGACCGGAACAGCGCGCACTAAGACACAGACAAGAAGAGAGACACGACACACACGAGCGCTGACTTTCAACTGGTGTTTATTGTTTGGAACGAGGCATATATACACAGTTCCAACAACACAAGGAAAACAACCATCCTTCATACATTCATAGTCAATTCATGCATGTCACACTGAACAAGGACGATAACAACGATAACAAAATTATCTTTTTCCCTTCACTAAAAATGCCAATTCTTTTGAACTGATCGATAAAGAGGGGCTACTGACGCATGCGTCTTTAGACCAGGCGATATGAGCTGCTTCGATTATTTCGCGTGTTAATTGGTCACTGTGTTTACTTAAAATTTGTGTGCTAGTGAAGTTAGGGTGGCAAGTTTTGTTTTCACAGTCTCTACAATGAATCCCGAGATGCCCTTTTACTGTGTTATGCACGTTATTATTGTGCTCCTTCAGGCGTTCATTGAGGCATCTCCCCGTCTGACCCACATACAGCTTGCCGCATGACAAGGGAATGGCATACACTACACCTTCTTCACATGACACGAACCGATTTTCATGCTTGATGTCGCAATCTCTGGGAACGAAATCAGTATTGACCATTTTGCACATCTTCCCAAGCTTATCTGGAGCCGAAAATATAACCTTAACTCGTGCTCTATTCGCTATCTTTTTTAGTCTGTGGGAGAAATGATGAATGTAAGGTACAACAGTAAATATTTCTTTTTCCTTCCGCGTCTCTGATTCTGCCTGCCTCCCTTTTCCATTTTTGCTCAAGCTACTGAGAATAGATTCGGACACTGATACTAGTAGCTGCTTGGGATAACCAGCCTTAACGAGCCGATCGGTTTTCGGTTTTATCTCGTTCTTTCTTCGCAGTCTTTAAATAGAGCGCTGACGTGCGAAACGGGCATTCGTATATCAACGACCACTGGGCACGATTGTCGTCATCGCTTCCACCGAGTTGATCAGAGTTTTTGTGAAGATCTAGTCTCCTCATCTGTTGCCGACGGCATTGTCACCACCACGTTTAATATCCGAGTTTCCTAAGGAGAACACGGCCCGGCTTGGGTCAGTTTAAGTCGTCTGATCTGGGAGTTGAGCATATATAGCCTAGCTATGTTCTTGAAAGGGGCAGCGCATTTCCAGATCGTCAAACTTGCTGTTAGATGCGTATGGTGGCAGTTCCAGAGCCAGTTTGTATGCCTTCCTGGTTAGCGCATTCATTTTGCTCCTTTCCGTCATGATTGGTTTAAAAAACGGGATAATGTAAGTGAGGCGTCGAATGACGAGCGCTGTCTTTATCCGTACTGCGCTTTCTTCCTTCAGCCCCCGTTTGTTACCCTGCTTATAATTCTGGAGACTTCGTTGGCCACAGTGACTGCACTGGCCTCCTTCTTGCAACAATTTAGTACCATTGCTTGCAACCACAGGCTTAGTACTCTCATTTTGTCTGTCTGACGAATCGGTTGTTTGTTCATGATTATGCCGATGCCCACTGGTTTGTACCTGGTAGAGTGTAATCTTATGCATTGTGACATCAAGTCTAAACGGAGAATATTCGCTGACGACTGCGTCGTATACCGCACCATAATCAACCAAGATGACACATTCACGCTCCAACATGACCTGAACGTTACCAAACTTTGGTGCGACACCTGGCTCACGCCTTTAAATACCGACAAATGCAAGGTCATGGCATTTTCCGGCTCCATAACCTAGCTAATTCTACGCACTATCTAAATTCTTCCGCTGTTATCCACGCAACGTCATACAAATATATTGGTCTGCACATGGCACCATCACTATCTTGGGCACAACATATCGAAACTATCTGCTCCGAGGCTTCGCGCGCCCTGGGCTACATGCGACATAATTTAGGTGATTCATTACCAGAAGTTAAAAAACTGGCTTATTTCACTTTTATCGGGCCAAACCTTGAATACGCGTCGGATATCTGGAATCCGTCACAAGCTTACCACGCCGCCAGCATTGAAGCCATTCAAAATGGCGCTGCACGATTCATCACCTCGAAATATTCTAAACGATGCAGCGTCACTTCGTTAAAGAAAGACCTCGAGCTACCGTCCCTCTCATCCCACCGCCTCATATCTCATTTGTGCCATCTTCAAACGTTTTATTATCACCCACGGTCTAGACACCAGCTTCTAACAACACCTCCAAGAAGATCTTCCCGTCTAAACCACTGCCAGTCTTTAACACGCATTCCTGCCGCACCCTAGCAATAAATAGCTCGTTCTTCCCCCCCCGCAATGTAATGCCTTCGGGCCCTTAAGGTGGAATAAATGAATTGAAAAATTGAAAAAAATCTGCGGGGAGCACTGCATTCCGCTAGAGAGGGTAAAATCTTCAAGCTATTGCGCAGCGAGTTGTAACCGCTCTTCTTTTTCGCCCATAGACCCCCTCTGAGTCCGTACTGTTACATCGTCTATGTAGATTGCATATTCTATGTGTTGTATGTTCCTGAGTTCGCTCGCTATCTCTTTCATGGCAATGCTAAACAGTATTGGAGATATAAGTGATCCTTGTTGTGTGCCTTTTTTGGGGGGTTTCTCGTTTTTGACCGTATGTTAATAATCCCAATGGTAGCTGTTCTGTCCGTTGGGAACGGCTTGACATACCCGAAGGTCTTTCTTCCTCAATTTGTTGCTGAGAGTTCGCAGCTAATATTGTCACATGCGCCCTTAAACTCTATGGTCAGTATGATGCTTTCATTTGTTGCCGTTAATTATCCTGTTTATGACAGTCTCCTTGAGCTGCAGTAGGGCGTCCTGTGTATAAATCCTGCGCCTGAAGCCGACCATCCTGTCCGGAAACAGGTCATTGTCATCAAGATAGGTGCTCAGTCTTTCCTTGACAACTTTTCATAAAGCTTCCCCACGCAAGAGGTCAGCGAAATGGGTCGTAGATTATCCAAGCTACGTGGTTTGCCAGCTTTGGGGATCATTATGAAATCCGCGTGTCTCCATTCCTAGGGAACTGTACCTTGGTCCCAGTGATTGTTTGCAAAATCCGTTAGTATCAGGATTTGCTTATCATTTAGGTTTCTAATTATCCCTGGGGCTGTATTCTTGACAAAAGATCTGGCCGCTGTGTGTACTTCGTGTGTTGTTTTCTGGTTGTTAGCGAGCGCATGAATGCAGGCTGCTGTCCACACACACTGACGACCGCCGCAGAGGAGCACTTCCCTTCATGTCCCATTCAGCACAAATTAGAGTGCACTGCTGCCGAGTACGCCTTTCTAAAAGACTCCTTCCTTCTCTCGCATTGTCGGGGTCAGTCTCTGGTGCTTTGGTACCGTCTTCTGCGGTTTGACCAACGGCAGCTGGTCTCCTCGCGGAGTTGACGCGATAGCAATGATTCTGCATGGATGCTGGCAGATGAGCGTACGAGTTGCACGCGTGCAAACATGTCGTCGTCGTTTTTAGCCTGGAGAGCTTTCATGATGGTCGACGAGAGGCGTCTCTTGTGCATAACGAATGGAATGTATACGCGTATCATCGGCGAGAGTACACGGACTGATGATCGCTACAAAGTTTGTATATCGGGCTACGGGTGAGCACTAATAATTCGTCCGCGAATCTTAAGAATTCAGATTAACAAAAAGGGTAGTGTACTATCTTTTTTTAATTATTTTCGTACATCGTTTAGGAGGTGCCAATGCTTAACGTGCACGTGTGTTTTACCTCATGTGTACGCATCGTCCAAACAAGAATCTACGGCGCAAAATACCAGCAAAGCAGCTCAGGACATGCAGTTCGGCAGCGCAGGTTGTCACCGATTTCCCCAGCTACACGCAAGAATCGCGCACAGGAGCACGCAAACAACTACGCTTGAGGCGCAGCGAAGCGGGCGATTCCAAAACGCCGTCCGTCGTGGCTTTGATGCAAACAACAAAGGCACAATTGCGCACGACCATCAGCCGTAGCGGCTTCTCCGCGGTAGCCTAAGGCAGCGTTCGGTGCTGCACTTAACCGGTGCGAATTTGTGTACTTTCGCGATGCAAATGAAGGCAAACGTTTTTTGACGCACGTTTCATTGAATTATCAACACAGTCTATGCTGAAAAGACTAGAATACGCTGTTTCTGCACCGTCGGTCGGTACACGAAGGTTGACGCTGCTCCTGAAATATGATCTGAAGCAGAAGTGCGGTGTTGAATCGGACGTGCTATCTTCTCACTCCGGCGCCGACGCGCGCCTTCAGTCAGACGCCTTATTGGGTAACATCGCGAACTGAAGCTCGGGGGTTCGCGCATGCAGTGCACTCGAGCAGACGACTTTCGCAGCAAGTCCGCGACGTAGTGGCCATCGCGGCTGCGGCAGTCTGTCGTGGCCTGTCCCTCTCGGTAGTTGTGACGTAGGTACTCACGGCATAATAGTTTCAAATCTCACCGCCACGCAAGAACTGAGCAGCCCGCGAACTTGAAAACACGCAGTTTTTAAAAATTAATAATAAATCGCTGCCTTTGTTCCACAGAGTTGTGCTTTGGTGGAACGCTCGGAAGCATTCGTTCTACACATTCCAAACGTTTATCAATGGCCTTTATATAGCCTTTCATAGTTCCTTCAAGTCGGCGGGGTAATCGATCCGCTGCTGGCTTAGGGCAAGGTTGATTTGGGGGAGCGGCGTTGACGAATATAGCTCCGCTAGCGTGTCACCCTTCAGTGGGCGTAATAAGGTTTATTATGATAATGCTAAAACGTGTCTCATATAATCTATCTGTTTCATCAGGCGTCATAAGGAGGTAAAGATGCTTCACCTTCCATCAATTTTCTTTAGACAGCTGTATTAAATATTTCCCGAGCGCTGCTTCTGAAGTGTGTCTCCGGCACTTTTGTGTCGTACACCTGCACTTTTTCTTCGCAAAACACTTATCTAATTTGGCAAACAATAAAATATTTTATGCGCTTCAACTAGTGAAATCGCATGTAGGCAGCTTGGCTGTGAAGGACATTAAGTACGTGGGATCAGCCTATGGAAACAAGTTCTGAGCAAATACGTGCGCTGCTTGGATTTGCAGGGTTCAGAAGAGGACTCGGCCGTTCGGGTCATCTTCTTAACCCTGCCCCCGTAAATTCAAGCAGCGCGTATTTCTCAAGAAGTATGAAAGACGCATTAGAGCAGCGAATAAGAAAGACAAATAACTGATATACAAATGAAGCAGCTACTGACATATGTAAGAACAAAGCGCAAGGAATAGGGCTGCTCGGATTCAGTTAAGAGCACCTTGACACAGCCGATGATAACTTCAACTACGGCCGAAGAAATTGCTTTAAACCTGAAGTGCTATTCTTGTTGAATTTATTTCAAGCGTTATAATAAATGCCACTTTTTTACCATTCGTGAAAATTCAGCGACTGAAGTGGTTTGCTGTTTGACGGCGAAGCCGTACTTCAACATTCTCGATTTCAAACGAGCTGTGAAAAGTGATTTTCCAAAGGTTTTTTATTCATTTATTTATTTTTATTTACTTGCTTATTTATTTATTTATTTATTTATTTATTTATTTATTTATTTATTTATTTATTTATTTATTTATTTATTTATTTATTTATTTATCAATACTGCAACATTCATGTAGCTGTCCTACCACAGACAAGGAAACTGTCAATGGTCCTTTTTCGCTGTGTAAATGTCTAAATAATGAAAAGCGCACTATCTGTCGAACATCGTGGAATCGCAGTGCTGGCAGACGGGGACGAAGGGAGGATACACGCACAAAACGGCGGCGATGTTCGACGAGTACCAATTAGCCCAGTAACACACCCTGCACTATCTGTCACACTTTCTCCATGGAAACCTGAACCGCACCGTAAGGGAAAAGCGGAAGGTGGGAGTGAAAGCGGAAAGAAATTGGTTGGTTTGGTTGGTTTGTGGGGTTTAACGTCCCAAAGCGACTCAGGCTATGAGAGACGCCGTAGTGGAGGACTCCGGAAATTTCGACCACCTGGGGTTCTTTAACGAGCACTAACATCCTACAGTACACGAGCGCCTTGCTTTCCACCTCTATTGGTATTCGATCCCGCATCCTTGGGAACAGTAGTCGAGCGCCATAACCACTGCGTCATCCCGGCGGGAAGAGAGGATTGGCGTCATAGTAGAAGGCCACGGAGTAATTTCGACCGCCGGGGGGTCTTGAATGTGCACTGACATCGCACGGCACGCAGACGCTTCTCCGTTTCGCCTCCATAGAAACGCAGTCGTGTTCGAATCTGGGACCAGTAGCCTAGCCTCTACCGCAACGGGTGAGAACACCGCGTCAGATCATAACCGAGAATATCAAACGATTTCTTGCTCCATCTGTGATGTGATCGATTGGGGTTTTACTCAACACGTCCCACATCGGCTGTACGGAGCTTCGATTGTGGTTTCTTTGTGGAACAAATGTAATAAAAGATGTTTGTTTGCCTGTTCTTTTACAAAAGGTGCTTTATGCACTGTTTCGCTAACGTTTTATTTGTTTATTCTATAACGTTCAAAATGTTATTTATTATTAATTATTTAATTAATTATATAACTATTTAATTGGATAATTAATTTTTATTTTATGAAGCTGCCAATATTATGATTTTTAATAGCAGAAAACTCAGTTCTGAAATGAGAAAAACGGCGTTAAAGGTTCCCATCAGCGGCTCCTCTAGGGAACCCAATCTCAAGTTTAGTCGCTCGATGGCAACGCCTCATTTGTCACGTGGCGGCGTACCATGAAACGCCAGGGCGCCTCTGGAGCCGGCTACCTTTCTGTGCACGCTCTGCCAATAACTCGACGAGGTATATTTTCGCTCAAGCGACCTCGCCGAAGCGAAACGGAGGTACTAAAGTACTTTTATTTTGGACTACCGTAACAGTACGCGAAGCACTAAATGACGAGACGCACCTGCGACAATATATCGAATCCTCTGTCATGTTCACACAAGTTTCAACCAGAAGAATCCTTCTGAGACGACTCGCATCCTTTGAGGAATCAGAAAGAGGCAAGTTCTGTGTAAACTAAGAAATTTACCCCCGTTCACAAAGATATGGCTTGGAGAGGTGTAAAGAGGGTACATACAACGCATGGAAATTGAAGGCGGCAACAAATTGTAATGCGCCTTGCTTCTCGGACGGGACTGGCTTTGGACGGTTCGCTAGATTCTCTCATATTGTTTAGCGCTTTGAAACCAACCGAATCGAGCGTGCGACGTCCGCGACTCGGAAATGTCAATGTTCCCTAAGTTCTGTCCCCTCATTTCTGCTGCAACCAAGAAAGTGCCTGAGAATCGGGCCCTTTTGGTACAAAACAAACTGAAAACTCGACATACAAATAAATGCAAATTGATCAATAAAGCAAACGTGTCACAATTGCGCGATGCAACAGCGCGCAATTGTCCCGTGGTGTTTCGGCAATGCTCTGGGCACAAAAGAAAAGACAGCCCCAGTGGCATTGAAATCAGCTCTTTCTTGGAGTGACTTGGCCCGCAAAAAATTAAGCAATTCGGCGGCGGCGATAGCAGCTAACCTGCTCGCTGGTCGTCGAACCGCGAATGTCCGCAGCATTCGGCAGCGCTCAATTTAAATTCGGCGAAGAAGCATCTAGACAAGCCGGCCAAAGGACACTGCAAAAGTCTGAAACGATACGGAAACAGTTGTGCTTCTCTGCAGCGGCGCCTCGTCTATTTAAAACTAAAGAAGGCTGCAATCACTCGGGAAAATCTCGGCGCATGTCGCGCTACAAAGTGATTAACACCGAAAAGGAACAAAGTGCACAAGTTCTTTCTGGACGCCACAATCACACTGATAAGGCCTCACGCTGGCAGCTGTTGAGAACAGCAAAAATTTCAGTGTTTCGCGGCACCACTCCTCCCTTTAAAAAGCATTGTATTGGTGCTTCCAAACACAAACATTATTAGAAATTAAAACACAAAGTATCTTTAGCGCGCGTAATAGAGTTTCAGGTGCACAACATACATTTTCAAATAATTTCATAAAAAATAATGTAAATTGCAAACTGCTTGCATGACATAAAGTATTAGTACAACAGTCAAAGTAAATGTTGTAGGGTTGAGTTTTAAATGTTATTATAATTCATATATTACCAAATGTGTTTTATTATAAACATTATTTTAATTTTGCAAACGAACGTTGTTTCAATGAAGTTTTTACATGATATTATGATTATTATGAAAACCATCAAACAAGTGTTTGATGTTCATGACACTACTTGTGCTGGAAGCGGTAAAAAGAGGCCAATATATGACGCAGGTGATACTCAATGCATTGACTTACAAATGAGATCACCTGCTATATCGAAAGTGTGCAATAAACTTCTAAAGCGTTAAAGAAGGACACTCTCACTGAAGACACATTTCAAGCCCTATAGCGACCGCGTTGAGGCGCTCTTCGGGAAAGTACGGCTAATGTGCGGAAGGGAACGACATGCTAGATGCGAGGGCCGGAACAACTAGCGGCATTTGATTACATTGTCAAGACGTATGTTTCATCTGAGAGCAATATCAAGGCACCTAGCGTCGATGCCAAAAAAAATCATTTCTGCCGTGCCGCAATCAGTTACCGAGGCACTAAAGGAAGTGACCTCTCCTGTCATCCCAATATCCACTGACCCGTATTCCGTTTTACCTTACATCGCTAGATATATCGTTCAGTTAATCAACTGCGGGTGTGACACTTGCGATATTCTTGAAACTAGCGAAAAAAGAAGCCCCATGTACGCTCGTTTTACGAGGTCAATATTCAATGGACTGCATTATCCGAAAGAAGAGCTTGTTTCTCTATTGGACAAGTTTTTATTTTTTTGTGTTAAAAGCTGCCGTGCACCTACTACACACAAATGTTCTCGAAGTACTTAAGATCCTGATTCCATCAGCACTAGATTGTAAAATCTAAGCTAAGCTTGTAAAAAGGAGTGTAGCATACTCGTCCCTCCGACAGTGCGTTAAGAAATCATGTGATCACGAAATGGGAAGAAGTACAACTGCAAGTTGACAGGCTGGCCGCCAATGGTTTTCCAGAACATTTCATTGCTGCAATAGCAGAAAAGTTGATTAAATAGGTAACCGGATCCGGATGAGAAACTGGGAAAACGAAGGAAAAGGAAAAGGGTGAGGCCGGTAGGGGTGACGTACGTACACAAGGTATCGCACCGACTTAAGAAAATTGCAGCAGAACATGAAACCCCCGTTGTCTTTTCAGCCCCCCCCCCCCCCCCAAAAAAAAAAAAAACTAACCTCAATGGGCAGAAAGGTTAACTGCCGGAATAGGAAAAAGAGAGTTAGCAAAACATGGGGAATCGACCACCAAAAGAAGATCATAAACTGTGATAAGTGTGTTGTGTACAGCATTCCTCTGTCTTGCGGCAAGAGATACGTGGGCCAGACCGAAAGATGCATAAACATAAGATTGGGTGAGCATCGAAGGAACTGCCGCAAAAATAACGACCCAAGCAACTTTGCCAAGCACGTTAATAGCTGTAAAAAATGCGTCCCAATATTCGAAGAAACTGCTGTAATAGTACATTTTACAGACCGGCGCGAAAGGATAATCTTTAAAGCATATGAAATGGCACGGGCCGGTTCCACGGAATGCGTAAGCGATCCGTCGATAGCGCTGACGAGCAGAGAGATCCAATTGTTACTAGGCAGCGTGATGAGAGCGGTGCTTCAGGTGTTACGGGTTGATGAATTGCACTTATAAACTTATTTCTGACACGTGTTTGTACATGTTTTCTTTGTATGTGTGTATAAAAGGAGAGAAGTACTTGTAATAAACAGTTGAAAGTTCGCGCACGAACCAGTCTTGTCTTGTGTTAGTGAATTGTCTCGAGTTAAAGTTCAGCGCGCCTACATGATGGTGGAAAACTAGCCGCCATGACAGCACTGTTAGAAAGCATAGTCTGTTCTTCCGCTAATAAACAACAGGGTCATTAGCTTTACTTCCTCGCAGAATACTTCAACAATACAGATGACACCTGCATCTAAGCAGCGGTGTTTAAAAGTCTGCCGGCATTTTTGCGCAAGACGCACAGCGCAGCAGTCCACACTGCGCGTCGATGCGTTCCGTGACGGCCGTCCAGTGGGGCCACCTGTTAAGGAGGAGTGGAACTACTCTCTGAAACTCTATAAAACGAGGTGCGCCGGCGCCTCGCACCCTCTTCGGCTCCTGCCAGCTTCCCGATAGCGACCCCCCGGACCTGCCTCGATGAACGGCATTGACAAAATCTGTGAGATAAAGATATGTTTGTTTCACGGCCCGCTGTGTGTGTGTGTCCGGTGTCTCCCTCGGGCAGAGGAATCGCCCACAAACATTGCCCGCTTATTTACCCAGACTGCTAGCGAGCGTTGATCAGCATTTTCCCCTTAGACCTTAGACTGCCAACACCTCACGTATTTTACATGTACTTGTTCACCACATTGTTACAGCTTTTCAGAATGAGACCATCCTCTACCATCCTCGGTGTTCCAAATTAGTCTTTAGAGCTTTTAGGCAAACAATGTGCAGCCCGCTGAACTTGCTCGTGTGCGTAGGTTATGCAACCAGACATACAAAATTGCGGGAATAGTTTTCGTCTGTCTTATCTGATTGCGGTCCAAGAACATCCAGGCAACATTAGCTGCCGGGCATTTTTTTAATGATAAAACTAGAGACAGTCGCATCCCTAAGCATTCTGTTGCTCTCTCGGTGTACGTGCAGTTTTCGAAACATGCGCCCTGAATTCACACGCAAAACACAGACGTGCATGAAAAACATCCTTGACGCGGTTAGCTTTTGATCTGCACTTCGACATCCAAAAGCGTAAGGTAGAGACTTGTCTTGTATGCAGTTGACACATGCAGTGTGAAATACCTAGTCACAGCTGAAGCTGTTTGGCGGCCATCGTGCACTTACGCATGAATACGAGAGCCGAAGATGATTCTTTAGAGCTGAATCTCTGGTAACACACGCGCTCTAGAAGACTTCTACAAATTGGAGTTGTCTAGAAATGTGACTGTCTCCAAGTTTACAAACTAATAATGCAAGAGGCCAAATATTTCATTAGTGCATTACATTAAAATAGGGGGTTGACAACAGCAATTACTTCTTTTTTCAGTCCGCCTTTCCGCAAAGAGTACCTGCAAAACAGCTTTGATCTAATTGTGGTTATTTATTGTTAAAAATCTGCAGTGTGTGAATGAGTGGTACAAAACTATTTTACTGATTGATTCGTATGTTTTTCCTACCGCGAAACCGCGGCAGCCTACATTTGATGACACACATTACAAGAATAGCGCTGGACAACACACAGGAAGTTAAGTAACACAATACACATAGTTTGAAACAGAAGGAAAGATGACAATGGGAAAGTGACACTAATACAAACATGACTGCACATAATATAAATTTGTAACAACAAACGAGGTATAAAGTATCCCTACTCCTTGCTTTGGCAAAAAGCTCGCACGTGACGTCACTGTGACAAAACTTAGTCGGGACATTTCAGCTGCATCTCGTAAAACATTGGCCGTGGCTTAGCTCAACTAGACCATGATATGCGTACCAAAAGTACGTGTTGCCGTCCATCCAGTGTAATCAATCCAATCCAGTCTAATCTAACCCAATCCAAACCATTTTGGACTCAAAACGTTTATTGCCAGCATATGTGGACACTACACTTAGACGCCCCTTCATGGATCACTGCCTTGTCGTGGCGGAGGGGCTTGCGAAACTCGATGAAGTCGTGAGCTCTGCTGTGTAGGGCCACCCAAGATAGACAGGTCACGGCAGAGAGTTCTGACAAAATGTGATTCACTGGAGAAGGTAATGGCAACCCACTCCAGTATTTCCTGCCAAGAAAACCCTATGGCCAGTCACAATACCATTATCGATATGGCGCCGGAAGATGAGCCCCCCAGGTTGGAAGGCGTCCCACATGTTACTGGGGATGAACAAAGGGCGATTCCTAGTAGCTCCAGGACGAATGAAGCGGCTGGGCTAAAGCCAAAAGGACGCTCAGTTGTGGATGTGTCGGGAAGCGACCGGAAAGTCCGATGTTGCAAGGAGATATATCACATAGCAACATGGAATGTCAGATCTATGACGCAAGGTAAACTGGATATCGTCAAGCGAGAAATGGACAGATTGAACATTGATATCTTGGGTATCAGCGAGCTCAAGTGGACCGGAATGGGAGAATTTAACTCCGGCGACCATTATGTCTTTTATTGTGGGCACGAATCCAAGAGAAGGAATGGGGTCGCTCTCATAGTAAACAGAAGAATGGGCAAAGCAGTGCTAGGGTACAACCCCAAAAACGACCGAATGATTTCACTTCGGATCCAAGGTCACCCTTTCAACATAACAGTTATCCAAGTCTATGCACCGACCACTGCTGCTGAAGAAGCTGACGTTGAGAGATTTTATGCGGACCTACAATGCCTTTTAGACCGCACCCCATCATCAGACGTCGTTTTTCTCATAGGAGACTGGAATGCTAAGGTCGGGAGTGAAGAAATATCCGGAATTACAGGCAAGTTCGGTCTTGGTGAGCCAAATGAAGCTGGGCAGAGGCTAGTAGAGTTCTGTCAAGAAAACAACCTGACCATAGCGAATACTCATTTTCAACAGCACAAGAGGCGCCTGTACACATGGATTTCACCGGACGGTCTGTACAGGAATCAGATCGATTATATTATTTGCCGGCAGAGATGGAGAAGCGCTATACAAGCAGTAAAAACAAGGCCTGGGGCCGATTGTGGCACCGATCATCAGCTTCTTGTTGCCAAAATTAAGCTTCGATTGAGGAAAACGCAGAAAACTAGAAGGCCTTTCAGGTATGATCTGGATCAGATTCCATTAGAATATGCTGTGGAAGTGAGGAATCGATTTCAAGAATTAGATCTAGAAGACAAAGAGCCCGAAGAGATGTGGACTGATGTTCGTGATATAATAAAAGAAGTTGCTACTAAGGTAGTTCCAAAGCAAAAGAAATGCAAAAAAGCAAACTGGTTATCTGAAGAGGCTTTGCAAATAGCTGAGGAAAGGAGGATGGCAAAAGGTATGGGGGAAAGAGAAAGATACAAGGTTCTCAATGCGGATTTTCAGAAAATAGCAAGGAGAGATAAGAATGCCTTCCTGAACATACAGTGTCAAGCAGTTGAGGACAACAGCCAATTAAGAAACACAAGAGCTCTGTATAAGACAATCAAAGATATCAAAGGAAGCTTCTGTGCTAAGCTGGGCGTGATAAAGGACAAACGAGGCAAGGACCTCACTGAAGCCTCAGAGATAAAGAAGAGGTGGCAGGAATACACAGAAGAACTGTACAAGAAGGACCCGGATGTGCAATCCCAACATAGGACGGTTGTGATTACTGATCTCGAGCCGGGCATCCTGAAGAGTGAAGTTGAATGGGCCTTAGCCAGCCTTGCTAAGAACAAAGCAAGCGGAATTGATGGTATTCCAGCTGAGTTGCTTCAAAACCTCAACCACGACGCTGTTAACACACTGCATACATTATGTCAAAAGATTTGGACAACCATGCAGTGGCCACAGGATTGGAGGAGGTCAGTTTACATCCCCATTCCAAAGAAAGGCAGTGCCAAAGATTGTTCCAACTACCGCACGATCGCGCTTATTTCGCATGCTAGCAAGGTGATGTTAAAAATCCTGCAAGGTAGGCTGCAGCAGTATGTGGATCGGGAGCTTCCGGACGTGCAAGCTGGGTTTCGCAAGGGCAGAGGAACTAGAGACCAAATTGCCAACCTTCGCTGGATCATGGAAAAAGCAAGAGAGTTCCAGAAACCCATTTACTTCTGCTTTATTGATTATGCGAAAGCGTTTGACTGCGTAGATCACAGCAGATTGTGGCAAGCTCTCCGAGAGATGGGAGTTCCAATTCACCTCATCTGTCTCCTCAGGAACCTGTATGAAGGGCAAGAGGCCACAGTCAGAACTGGGCATGGTCTTACTGATTGGTTTCCGATTGAGAAAGGGGTGAGGCAAGGCTGCATACTGTCGCCCTGCCTATTTAACCTATATGCAGAGTGCATCATGAGGAAGGCCGGTCTGGACGAGTCTTCAGCTGGAGTGAAGATTGCTGGAAAACGTATCAACAACCTTAGATATGCGGATGATACCACTTTAATGGCAGAAAGTGAAGTGGAACTCAAGAGACTTCTGATGCGCGTACAAGAAGAGAGTGAGAAGTTTGGGCTTAAACTGAACATTAAAAAGACGAAGATCATGGCGTCTTGCCCTATCAAGTCCTGGAGCATCAATGGACAAGAAGTGGAAGCTGTGACAGATTTTCTGTTCTTGGGCGCCAAGATTACCTCGGAAGGAGACTGCAGCCATGAAATTAGGAGACGCCTGCTTCTGGGAAAGAGAGCAATGGTTAGCCTTGACCGCCTAGTAAAGAGCAGAGACATTAGTCTGCCAACCAAGATCCGTATAACCCGTGCTATGGTCTTTCCAGTTGTGATGTATGGATGCGAGAGTTGGACTGTGAAAAAGGCTGACCGCCGAAGAATTGACGCGTTTGAATTGTGGTGCTGGCGAAGACTCTTAAGAGTTCCTTGGACTGCCAGAAGATCAAATCAGTCGATATTGTCGACCATAAACCCTGACTGCTCATTGGAGGGTCAAATTCTAAAGTTAAAGCTCAGCTACTTTGGTCATCTGATGAGAAGAGAGGAGTCGCTGGAGAAAGATTTGATGTTGGGAAAGGTTGAGGGTCGCCGGAGAAGCGGTAGGCAGCGAACGCGATGGTTAGATGGCATTCTCGAGGCATTGCAGATGAAGCTATGTGATGTTAAGAAGATAGTGAGAGACCGGAAAGCGTGGCGTGACATGGTCCATAGGGTCACGAAGAGTCGGACACGACTGAACGCCTGAACTGATTGTTCACCCACACTTAGACGAGTCTGTGGCTCTCGGCAACCTTATGAGTCCACTCGATAGCCCGAACTTGCGTTAACGGGCCAGTATAGCCTCCCACCGCTGAAGAGAAGTAGGTCGGTGGCGGCGCTTTCTTTGAGCTCCATAACATGTGATCGTATCCGGCCATCTCGGCGCATTCTTTACAATTTGGATTGTATTGCGTAGGGTGCATGTGTACTAATTTAGGTGGGCTAAAGAAGGCTGTAACTGACGCCAGATTACTTCCTGCCTTTAGTTAGGATATATCCTTTCTAGCCTAAAGTGATTAATATAGTCGTGGATCCAGGCAGAACGAGAGGAAGAAGATGACCACGCGGTATAAAAGAGCAGTCAACAAGGGTAGAGGTGGAGAAGCCTCAATTCGCAGGTCAAGCCAACGTTTCGGAAAGTCCACTTGTCGAAACGATGGGTCGACCTGTGAACTGAGGCTTCCCTCTACCCTTGTTCAGGGCTCTTTCGTATAGTATTGGGCGCCACCACTGGAGCGAACGGCGCCAGTGTCGACCTAGAGGAGTAAGCTGCTGAAGCAGACGCTCGATTGAATTTGTGCGTTTTAAAAGCTATTAGTCGCGTTTATTTATGTAGTTTTGGTGCCAGCCTTATATTTTTTTTATCTTGCCTCGTTACTGAGGCTACTGAAGTTTATTTAGGATGTTGCTACGGTCCGTTACTGCTCTGTACCCGGAGCTAAGCTAGGAAATCCGGCGCAAGCTCCCATTGCTAGCCGGAACATAAGCTCACAGAATCTTATTTAATCAAGATTTGAATGGGCAAAGAAGCGAGTGATTATTCTCATGATGTTCGCAGCGGAAATTTCAGCCAGCGAGATTTCGTCCATTGAGTTGGCGCTAAACAGTTTAGTGAGCGCCATAAGCGGATGGCAGAGATGGTGACTTCTTCATAGAGCAGCACGTTTCCAAAGAAAGAAAGGATCATGCGAAAGCCAGAAGGTCTCAAATTGATCTAAATGAACGCGTTGACACGGAAGTTTACTGAAGTGAGCTAAAAGATTCTGCCTCCGCGGGCAACGGTATGAATGTTGAGTTGTCTCAGGAAGCGTCTCCAGTGATGTAGTTTCAAACGACAGAGTCTGTGAACAAACGAAATATAGAGCATTGCATGCATGTTGTGATGTGCTGATCGAGTTGCATAAAAAGAGCTACTGTGAGCGGGGAATACAAATATCCGCTCTAACCAAGAGTGCCAATGACGGTATTCACTTTGCAAGAATTCGCTGCGTGGAATGGACGTCTTCACACTTGCTAAAAACCCCACAGTCAAATTTGTCTGGTTCGCGGGAGCAGCTGGAACGGTGCCTCTTCCACCGGCGCTATGCGAAGGCGCTCAGCCTCTGTCAGGCTGATCTTGCAGAGGAATCCTATTACCTGTTCAGTGACCATTTAAATCTGGCTTGTTGCGTGGCAGCTTCAGTTTCTGTTTTTTTTTTTTTTTCATAACAGCAGCAATTTTGCAGCCGGTACGCGTCGTCGTATGCAAAGCTCGCCAACTTCGATAACCGTGATTCGGTAAGTGCCGAATGAGTGGGTCTAATACCTCAAAATAAGCTTGTACAGGTCCAGACCGACGTGTATATAAAATAAATAAACGAATATAATGTTAACGCGCAATTGAACTGCCTAGGAGAGCATCCTACAGCAGCCGTTCAACGCGCGTTATCCCACTTAGTTCGTCACGAGAGCGCTTCCGAGAGGTGGCGGGGACTACCAAGGCATTCCTGATTTCAGTGACTTTTTTTTTTTAACTCCTCTGTCTGGGTTGAGGCCTACTTTTGCAGGGATTACCCTGCCCTTCTCGGTCGTGCTTAGTCTCTCTAACTGGGAGACTCGCACTGCCTCCGCCAATTCTGCCCACGTGTTATGCATCCCGAGTTCGAGCAGTCGTTCGCTGGAGTTATCCATGGGCAGTCCTAGCGCCGTCTTAACGCATCTTCGAATCAGGCTGTCTAACTTCTCTTTCTCGCCGGCCTTGATGTCCAGGTAGGGCGTGGCGTAACTGATTCTGCTTATTACGTACGCCTGGATTAGTTTTAGTAAATTTCTTTCCTTGAGGCCTCTTCCTGTAGTGGCGACGCTCCTCAAGAGCCCGAGAGTTTGCATCGCGTAACTTTCTAATTTTTTCCGGACTTCTCCGTTATGGCCGTCGGATTGGATGACCATCCCCAAATCCTAATCTGATCTACTTTTGGCACCGGTTTGCCCTCCACCTGAATATGAAATTCCCCGCTATCCTTGCAGCCGAGCTACTTCCGGTTATAAACGAACAACTCAGATTTACGCAGGGAACATGAAAGTCCCCTTTTAGCCGCGTAATCCACAATGATGTCGGTCGCTGCCTGCAGGCATTCCTCCGTACTCGCATCGCTCCCATGGTTAATCCAGAGGCTGATATTGTCCGCATACATGCTAAAATTTAGCCCCTTGATTTGGCTAAGTTCACCCGGGAGGCCTCTCATCGCCATGTTGAATAGGCAAGGCGATAGCACTGAGCCCTTTTCCTAGAAATATACATCCAGGTTCTAATGCCGAAAGAAGGGCCAAACGAGCTGAAGCTCTAGAGTGACGGTTCAAGATCATGGGAGCGAAGGAAATAGTCTATGTTGATGCAGCAAGTGGCAGAACAGGTGCGGCGGTAGCTTCGGTAGTCGATGGCCGAGGGGCGCCGGTTTTCGCGGAAGCCATCAGAGGCCGCAACACAGAGAGTCACACTGCGGAGGAAGTTGCGATAGCGCTCCCTTGCTTAGGAATGGAAGCTAAGTTCATAATTAGCGACAGCAAAACTGCCGTTCAAATGGGAAGGGGAGGATTTCGCCTGAGGCGGCCAAATTCCTTACCCAAAGAACGCTGAATATGAAAATTCAGTTAATTTGGACACCCGCTCACGCTGCCGTCCCTGGTAACGGGGCGGCTCACGAGCTAGCCCGAGCTGTCTACTTCTGGATAGCCGTCAAGCCCGCCGAACACTGGGGGGCATACGACGAGCGTATGCAAAATTACGGGGAAATCATCGACCATTATAAATTGGGATGTAGACTGGTGCCCCCGCCATATGTTAGACTAAATAATAGAAAAGCTGTTGCGTGGAGGCGGCTACAAACTAGTTCACGAACCCGGTCTGGGCGTTTCACGCGCTACCAGACCTTAGGGAGAATGATCTGTGCAAACACTGTGGGGCGAGAGGGACACTCGACCGCACAATTTTGGAGTGCCCAACTACCCAGAGATAGGACAAAATATTACAAGCAGAGTAGCCTGGGATACCCTGCTGCGAAGCGCGGACCCTGCGATCCAGCACCGCATCGTCCATCTGGCGGAAGAGGCCGCAACAAGCCGAGGGCTACCTGCCAGCCTCTAATCCGCGGGCGCACGACTCCCCGTCTTCCCCGGCACGCGTGCCGGGGGCGGGGAAGAGGACGCCCATTTCCGATGGAATTAAAAGTTGTACAACCAACCAATCCGAGAGGTGGCGCCACGGTATGTCCTCGCGACCAATAGTCGTGGGCTGATATGACTCCATCTCTTAAGGGGAATCAACGTGGCTCACTTCTCGGCTGACATTGTTGAGCTATACTGAGCCAACTCGTTTCCTCTGTTCCCCAAGAGTGCCGGCCCCCATATTATTTCAACATCTTTTTGGTTCCAGGCTTATCCTAAAATTCTCTATGCCTCCTTGGAGATCACGCCCCCCGCAAAATTGCTTATAGCGGCTTTGGATTCACTAATTATGGTAACAGCTTTGGTTCTGACTATCGATAGCCGCCTCCTCCGCCGTCCATGAGTAGTTTCTTTTTATCGAACCTGTCATTAGTGTTTACCCGAGTCGTTCACGCCCACGACAGCAAGAGTTGCCTGCTTCATATTTCGCCGCGTCTACATAAACAGCGTATTGAGAGCCTTCTAACTTGGCCCCAAGGACCTTTGCTCTTGCTTTTCTCCTGCATTCATGAAAAGCAGGGTGCATGTTTTGTGGTAGCTGCTTAATAGTGAGGGCGTTGCACACTTCGGTCGGCAGGTTTACTTGCGCTTTTCTTTCCGGGATTTTATCACGTAGTCCTAGGTTACCTAGGGTGTTTGATTTGGTGGCCAGCCTTCTTGTCTGTGTTGTTATATGTGCCTCGCCTAGTTCCGTGGTGTTAGTGTAGACCCCTAGTTTAAAGAAGCATCTGCTGTGGGGTAGCCCTAGTGCTGCTTTATATGCATACCTTATCATTCCTTCTATTCTTATCTTTTCTGCCACCTCCAGCCTGAGAAACCAATCCAGTCTAATCAAATCCAGTCCAGTCAAGTACAGTTCATTCCAGTCAAATGCAATCCAATCTAATCCTGTCCAAATAAATTCAAACCTGTCCAATCCAAACAAGTCCAATCCAGTCCAATATAACCTAGTTCAATCCAGTCCTGTCCGATGCTGAGCACACGCTCACCCGAAATGCGCCGCTGACTAGCCTATCATCAACACTACTATCATCCTCGCGTTAGAGAACGATAGTTAAGATTCGCTACTCACGATCCCGGGCGTGGCGAAAGATGATTGTGGAGAAAGACGAAAACTGCGTTCTAATCGGTCGCGTTTTTGATGTTCTCCGCCAAAATGAATAAATATAGCCGAGGTACTGGTGCGGAATCTGCCGCCAGTAATACTTACTGTACTGTCCTTCCCCGCCTGCCTGACAGTAAGCTGGTTTTCAACTCCGTTTTTTGCATGCCGACCTCGCCGGCCGTTCCTACCGTGCCAGGATTTTCAAAATGTCTTACGTGTCATCATAGACCTAATTGGTGTTAGTTCCACCAGACAATTACAGATTTCACATGTTTGGATGGTGGCATGCAAGACAGGGCTGGATAATGCTAAGATCGTGAGCTCCGGAGAGTTACAGGTGAAAAGCAGTCGAGATCTTGTTATTCATCATCATCATCATCATCATCAGCCTGATTATACCCACTGCAGGGCGGAGGCCTCTCCCATATTTCTCCACTTAACCCGGTTCTGTGCTAGCTGCATCCACTTGACCCCTGCGATTATTGTTATTGACCATGAAGCAAATATTGTGAAATTCAAGCTTCTTTGGCTCCCCGAATATATGGAAGACATTTACATCCGTGACGCTTTCCGTGCTTGTGTTGAAGTTACCTCCATCACAGTGGAGCATTGAAAAGTATCGGAAATGGAGGAGATGCGGACTTTGAATCCTGACATTGCCCTGACTCTTGCTGACGATGTCACTGTGAACGACATGCCCCATCTTTTCAGTTTGTGGTCCGCAGTGTCAGGTTTCAGTGCCAGATAGACTTCCTGTGCCTTCGTTGCCACAAGGTAAGTCATATTCAACGACGCTGCCGTAGCTCTTGTGATGAATGTCGGCGATTTGGCTATACTACATAGTAGTGCACAGTGTCGTACTCGGTAAACTCCGCAGTAGTAGCCGTGTTGTGGATGACACTCTGCAAGAGCATTTAATGGATGCAACAGAGGTTTTGGATGTTGCTGGAAGCATGGCAGTAGTCACGTTTACTGAATCAGCGACAAGCGGCCCAGTGCCACGTGAGCAAATTACTGCTGTGCAGCGTGAACCTACCCCGCCTTCACAGTCGTATCAGCGGTCAGCAGATGCATGCAGAGCCTGGCGGATAAGATGTCTGTAATTCGCTGCGTCACTGTGCATGTGCTGTGCGCGAGCCAGAAGTCAAATGTGCTGCTGTAGCTGCAGTGCCGAGTGTCTGCACCCTAGAGGAATCTAGCTGCCAGCCTGGTAGTGATAGCAACCACGGTTTGGACATATCTTGTCCAAGTGTGGCCTTGAAACGTGGCCTGCCAGTGAGTCCTGCCTTTTCTGAAGGAGACGCTGTTCCTGCAAAACGCAAGTCCCGCCACCGGATGTCGAAGGGCAAGAAATCTCCTCGCCGCTTCAGATCGATGAGAAATGGCGACAGTCCCAGGGAGGTATCACCTTCCAGATTGGCAGCAGACATCGCGGATGCTTGACTTAATTGCACTTTTGTCACCATGGCGAGTGCCCAGCAGCTGATTGTTGCAACCCTCAACGTGTGGGGTCTCCAGTCTAGGCACAAACAGGTACAGCATTTTTATTTTTATTTATTTATATGATACTGCAGGCGAAAGGCCCAGGCAGGAGGGGCATACAAGATGTAGAGAACAATGAAATACAAGCACAAGATACATAAACTGAAGCAATGGTACGTGATAAGGGCACACAAAAAAGCAAAAACAAATTGATGAATTGATGCGGTGCTACGAAAACAAAATACATAAGGATAACATCAATCATTTGATTGCAGCACACTGTCAATGGAGTCAAGCGAGTGAAGGCAATACGCAGGTAAATCATTCCAGTCATGAACAGTCCGGGGAAAGAGCGAAAATTTGAATAAGTTTGTCCTAGCAAAATATGGTGTAAGAGAAAGGGGATGGGTATGGCGGGTTATGCGCGTTGCAAGAGGGGATAGATAAGGGTAAGGATCAAGAGCAAGTTTGCGGTTTATTAATAAAAATAAAAATTTCAGACGCAAAAACTTGCGTCTCGACTGCAGAGTTCTGATACCATCACCATGCATAAGTTTTGAAACAGAGTCAGTGCGACTGTACTTTGAGAAGATAAAACGAACTGATCTTCGCTGAATTTTTCCAAGCGCATCTATGTTTAACTTTGTATGTGGGGCCCAGACGACGCATGCGTACTCGAGTTTGGATCTTATTAAGGCTGTATAAGCTAGTTTTTTAATCTGTGAAGGGGGATCTTTAAGCTTATGTCGCAGTAAACAAAGCCTGCGAAACGCGGGTGAGCAGATGTCGCTAATATGGGAATTCCACTTCCAGTTCGTTAGCGTCACACCCAGATACTTAAATTTAGTGACCTGAGTTAACAGCGTGCCCTCTATAGAATAAGAAAATATAAACGGTTTTTTCTTGTTGGTAACGCGAAGTAGGACAGATTTTTCGGTGTTAATTTTCATTCCCCACTCATTACACCAGGTTACAATATTGGTAAGGTTAGAGCTTAGGGCATGTTGGTCAGAGATACTCTGTACCTCGTTGAAAAAGATGCAGTCGTCTGCAAATAAGCGGATTTTAGTAGGCTCGTTAATGACATTTACAATATCATTACAAAAAATCAGGAAAAGTAAGGGGCCAAGCACACTACCTTGGGGTACACCGGAAGTAACTGGTAGGACGTTAGAAGTGTGGCTTTTTATCTCCACATATTGATTACGGCCAGCTACATATTCAGATACCCAAGCAATTATGAAACTAGGAAGATCAATGATTTGTAATTTATAGAATAATTTGCCATGCGGAACGCGGTCAAATGCCTTACTAAAATCTAGAAAAATCATGTCAACTTGACCACCTTTATCGAGAATCGAAGCACTATGATGAGTTACTGTAGCTAATTGAGTAACGGTGGAATACCCTTTCCGGAAGCCATGCTGGAATGGGGATAAAATGTGGTGTCTTTCCAGAAAGTCATTAATGTAATTGGTCAATATGTGCTCCATGAGCTTGCAGGAAGATGAAACAATCGAAATGGGCCGATAGTTAAGAACAGAACGGCGGTCCCCCTTTTTAAATACTGGTACGACTCTAGCCAATTTCCAGTCTAGGGGCAATGTTGCTGATGTTATTGACGCTTGAAAGATGATAACGAGGAATCTGGCTATGGGCTCAGCATAACGACGAAGGAAGGCATTTGGAATATTATCAGGCCCTGGCGAAGATTTAACCTTTAGTCGCAGAATCATATTTAGAACGCCCTGATATGAGATATGAAGATCAGGAACATGTGATGAACTGTCACGTTGAAGATCAGATGAATCAGAAAAGGCGCTACTAAAGTAAGTATTAAAGTGATGCGCGATAAGCTCGGGGTCTTCAATCATAGTACCATTGTCTAAAATCCGCTCAACCTGTTTCTTTCGGTCGCTTAAAAAGTTCCAAAATTTTTGGGGGTCATTTTGAATGAAACTAGGCAGAGTTTTACTGAAGTAAAAACTTTTCGCCTGGTGAATAGCCTGCGATAAGGTACGTCGAATGTCACTGAGACCGTCACATGATGACCCTTTCTTTCTTCTTAGGCGTTTAGATTTTCGTATGAGGTGAATTATATCTCTTGTCATCCATGGCGTGTACTTTGCAGCCTTTTTAATTTTGTTTGGTACGAAGTTATCTAAACAAAAAAAAACATATATCTTTGAACTTATCCCAAAGAGCATGAACATCGTTTTCGCTATCGAAGTTATCGAGCTCGGTAGTAGCTTCGGCTCTTTTCGGGCAGTCGGCTAGACATAATCGCTGTTCAAGAGACTAAGCTAAAAAGTGAATTGGACACGTAGGTAGCCCTGCGAGCCTTTGTTACAGATTACAGCGTTTGTGTGTCTCATTCGTTAGGCCTTTCGGCGGGTTGCTGTCTGTTCTTTAAAAAGTCTCCCTGTTTTTTACTTTATGCATCAGGTTGACGCAGAATTAACGGCGCCTTATATGTTGTGACTTTCGGCTGAATGGCGAATCGTGGATGTTTATCAATGTGTATGCTTGAGAGGAGTCGCTGGAGAAAGATTTGATGTCGGGAAAGGTTGAGGGTCACCGGAGAAGGGGTAGGCAGCGAAAGCGATGGTTAGATGGCATCCTCGAGGCGCTGCAGATGAAGTTATGTGATGTTAGGAAGATAGTGAGAGACCGGAAAGCGTGGCGTGACATGGTCCATAGGGTGACGAAGAGCCGTATACGACTGAACTGAACTGAACTGATGCTCGAAATAATCGGGTGTAGCAAGCAACTTTTTTCAGTGATATTGCACACCTCCTAACATGCGATCGTTTACCTCCATCGCATGTTTACAGAAAAAGTAGAAAGGTAGGCTTGAAAATCAATATGCAGAAGACTAAGGTAATGTTCAACAGCCTCGGGAAGGAACAGCAGTTTACATTAGGTAGCGAAATACTGGAAGTAGTAGGCGAATATGTCTACTTAGGACAGGTAGTAACCGCAGATCCGGACCATGAAAAGGAAATAACAAGAAGAATAAGATTGGGATGGAGCGCATTTGGCAAGCACTCGCAGATTATGACTAGTAGCTTACCGGTATCGCTCAAGAGGAAAGTATACAACAGTTGCATCTTGCCTGTACTCACCTATGGGGCTGAAACGTGGAGGCTAACCAAGAGAGTTCTACTTAAGTTGAGGACAACCCAGAGGGCTATAGGGACCGGGCGCCCGTTGTATGGCGCCACTGTCGCCTCGGTGGAACAGCGCCGCCCGCGGCGGAGTGCCGAAACAGCGGAATGGCGAGGCAGCTGAGCGGCGCAGTCGTTTCCGTTCTGCGAGGCGTTTTTGAGCCTGTCCCTACCCGTCGTTTTGCGGTGTGGCTTTGAGAGCTTTGAGCTGCTTTGAGTAATCGCAAGGAATATTTTTTGACGGGGAAATCTTGAAAAAGAAAAGGGCCGTTCTCGGCAGGGCGTGCGTGTGTTTTTTTTTTTTTTTAAACCTCCCGGCGCATGTTATTTCTGTTATATACTCGAAAATGCCGCGCGCGTGATTTCACCATGCGCTAGGAACACCTTCGTTAGGCACTTCTTAAGGCGACTTCGAAGACGGGAATTGCGCCTGCACTGCGCGTCTATCTTATATTAGGTCTAGTCGGAATCTGCCTGAAGATCAAATACCGCCGAGCCGTGTAGCCGTGTAGTAGTGGTAGTTGTAATGGTCAGCGTTCATGTAAAATGAAAAAGATGCTGCACCTCTCTTTTTTGGTAATAGCTAGGCTCAAACGATTCAGAGCAGAATAATAGCAAATGACATTCCAGTTTCAACCTTGCAACGAGAGCTGTAAAAGGAGAAAAATAAACAAGCAAGACAAAAGTAGGATCCTATTTATGGTTGGAATAGCAAACACACATATACTTCCAGGACTTCCAGCACAATTACGCTACAATAGCTCACTGAACCCGGTCTTGAGACCATCAAACTTAATCATAATATAAGTCAAATGAGTAATACCACCTCAGCATCATTTTTACATATACGGCAATGTTCTTGTTGAGCACGTCGGAGCTGCTACATATAATTGACTTAGAAAATATTATACTATGCATGCCTTTCTCCCGACATGCTGCGGAGGTTGTGAAAAGAAAAAAAAATTAAATTTCCTGCTAGCGTTCTCTCAGCGCACGAAGTTCAATGCGATTGACCGCACCTACCTTGAACATATGAAGGCAATAGTCCAATACTGTCAAACTGTTAAATACAATCGAAAAAAAAGCACAGTGTGATGTGTTGTAAGATAAGCCACCGACAACTAAGAGAGCGTTCTATTGTTAAATGAATCCCTCTGATGGCTCGTTCGCTAAGGTGGTGTACTTTCTCAGCGTACCACGAACTTGCGGGGCCGATACCTAGCTAACCTCGATACCTGATGAGTGTGAGAGGACACGACCATGTATGTAGTTTTCTATTTGCACGTAAAGGAATCCGGATAACTGAAAGCCATTCCTTTTACAACTTTGTCACTGCAGCTTGCCGGACTGCTGCTAAATCCGTTTACATTGGCCACACCTAGAAGCAATTTCTGAGAGAGGTAAAACGGTCTTGTCATACTACGCCACAATCAGAAAATCTCACGTTCACTAAAACGCCGATGAGAAACACATGTATTTAGGCGGGCCAGGAAATGGACGCTGCTGAGAAAATACGTAAAGCCGTGTCAGGTGCAACGTGAATGCGAAAAAAAAAAAAAACTGCTACACGGCCTTCGAAATTAAAAAAAAAATACTACGTTTTTGCTCGTTTCCACAAATTAAATTGTATTTTTTTTTTCTTGTTCGACTTTTATATGAAGCCGATAGCAGATTTTCTGACAATGCGGTATTGATTGAGCTGTGAAATGAGTGATTTTATTAGGCGAAATGGACATGCCACAAACAAATGTTAACAAATTCTAAGAGTATCAACCAGAGCTCTCAGTGCATTTTTATTGGTTGACAAACGAAAAGAAGAAAAATGACTAGATCATGGCAATAGGAATTGTTCATGTCTCCTATCTGCTCTTTCAGTTAAGAGAAAAAAGTAAATTATCTTTGACTATGTCAGCGAAAGTATCCGCACAAACATTGTCTCTGCCCATCAGTGAAGATCGTAACGCAGCCCGAACGACGATGGTGGAGCTGCCTTTTTTTTTCCGTGCTGGGATTTTCTTGTACACAGGCGAGGAAATGGTAGCGTTGTAACTTACGCTGTTGGGTTACTTCCATTTCCAATTGTCAATAAAGTGAATACAGATGAAGGAGTGCGGCTTCGGCTCCGAGACTCTCGTGCCGTCACTCTGGGGAACAGAAGGCACAGAGCATCCGGTAGCAAGCGGAATTTTAAAAATTCGACGCTTTCCATGACCACACGGTAACTAAATACGTAGATTCGTGCCTTTGCCTTTCAAAGAACCATGCTCAGGTCACCCGCCACTCATGCTTCTGTGGAAACCCGTAGAAATGAATCGACTTAAAAACGTCCGACGAGTTTGCGTAGCTGCCAGTGGAGCCAACAACGCACCACGTTTCGCCAGCCTTGTTCGACCAGACTTCATTTCACTGGACATATTCACACAATTAACTAGCCCAACTTTCTGTTCTCTTGAGGATATATTCAGGCATAACGTCATCTAAACCTTAGGATTTCCAATTTCCACACAAACCAACGACAAACAGTACCCTCCAATGCGTTGGCAATGTGCCGGCCGGGGCCGGCGCATTCCTGCGATTGAGCGATCCGCCGAGAGGCGGCGCCACCCGTTCAGCTGTCCGGTCCCTATGGAACGAAAAATGGTAGGGGTAACATTAAGAGATAGAAAGCGTGCAGAGTGGGTCAGAGAAATAACTCAAGTTACCGACATTCTTGTGGAAATTAAGAAGAAGAAATGGACATGGGCAGGACATGTAGTGCGAAGAGAGGATAACCGATGGTCGCTGAGGGTAACAAACTGGATTCCAAGGGAAGGAAAGCGTAGCAGGGAGCGGCAGAAAGTTAGGTGGGCGGATGAGATTAAGAAGTTCGCAGGGGTCAAGTGGATGCAGCTAGCACAGAACCGGTTTAAGTGGAGAAATATGGGAGAGGCCTTCGCCCTGCAGTGGGTATAATCAGGCTGATCATGATGATGATGATAACATGCGATGTGTATTTCGTATTGATGGGTGGCTGCAACTGCTATGCAACTCGCATGACCATACGGGGCCTAGTCTAAGTGCCAATAAGAGACCTGATATTTTAACGTGCATCACTGAAAGTACAGGTTTAATTGATATTGGACTTTCATCCACATATATTAGAGGATCTCCACATTCACGCCTTGATCGTATTTACATCTCCGCAGAACTTGTTAAACGGCGCATTTCATGCGATGTCAGGCCGGTTTCTTTCTCCATGATCACTGTGCTGATTGTGGAAAGTTCCCATCCAAAGTTTCAGCTGCAGTGGGCGCTGTGGAAGATCAATGCTTCGCTGTTAAACTAGGAAAATTTTGCACAGCGCGTGAGAACAGCCTTGGATTCTTGTTTCGCCTTCAGTCCACCATCATTTGCAGCTTGGGAGTTGTTTACGCAACACGTTTGCGACATAGCTATAAAGATTGATTCAGTCAGGTCTCACTTGAAATACGATGAAGATGATGAATAACTTTATTAACACCCGTCAAGGAAAAGATTCCTCTCCTTTCAGCAGGCTGGAATCCTTTGGGATTCAATGGTGTCCAGGGCGAGACGGATGATTTTTGTTTGAACTTCTTTGTTCTGGCTAATCATTTAAGCCTCCCAGGACTCCTAATTCCTGTCTGGTTCGTTGTAACTAGGGCATGTCCACAGCATATGTATCATACCTACAATTCCGTTACAGTGTTTGCGCCGCGGGTCTTGTATCGCCTGATGCCATCTGCTTAGTGCGAGTGGATTAGAAGAAAACCCCGCCTGCAACTTTGTCTATATAACCTGTTCTTTTCTGCTTACAATTTTATCTGCTCGAGGCAGTGTCTGTCTTTCTAATTTGTAATGATTGAGAATATCACGGTATGTTTTCAACTGTTCGCTCTGAAGGGGCTCCCTGCTTGACGAGATCGCACTGGCATCCCGGTGTATAGGTCCTTGAGCCGCTGTCGCGTTTCCTCGCAGGCCCTCGTGGGCTGCAGTCCAGACAAGGTTATTCAGCTCTGCCGGTCTGACAGCCAGAATTTTATTGCGAAAGCAGTACTACGCCAGGTTTCGCCTTTTTGCCGTACCGGAGTCTACCCTTCACGGTCGGTGGTCGGTCACGTGACAACTGACGTCATACCAGAGCAAGAGACAGGGTAGCAAGTCGGCTCTTCAGCACGCCGTAGCTACGCTTCACGGTCGAGGAGCGAAGGCGGCGGTCGGTCACGTGACTGCTCATGTCATACCAGAGAGAGAGACGGGGGACTAAGTCAGCTCTTCAGCGCGCCGCAGCTACGCTCCACGGCCGGTCGACCACCTGAGAACGGCGGCAAGCGATTGACGTCATACAAGTTGCAAGAACTTGCAGGCCTTGCTGCGGTGATGGATGTGTGTGTTGCAGCGTGTGGTATGACGTGCGTTATCGGGGTGCAGATAATAAAAGTAGCGAGTACTCGCCGGTTTCTTCAGTATAGCTAATGGAAGACTTCGGAAAAAATATGCCTCTCATTTCGTGAGTACACAGGAGATTAGAAATGTGCACAACCACAAGCGAAACATTTTGCGTAGCCAAGCGGACATTGCTTTCGCAATTTCTAGGCTTAACGAAAGCTAAACCCCAGCTAATTTTTAACCGCTTCGGCAGATATCCTGCCTGCGTTGTAGTTTCGGACAGCTGATAGGGAATTGGTTACAATCACCCTTACATTCTGTTGAATATAGGGTCAGCGCAATGGCCACCTCCTCCGCCACTGTCGCGTCCCTCTGCCGAATGCTGCAGCCCGAGACCCGGTCCTTGTCTTCCCTGGTTGCTAGGGCTACGAAACCCGTTCCGCGTTCGTATTCCGCCGCCTCCGTGTAAACCACTTCCTGTTTGCTGGTTTTTTCTGTAGAGCTTACGCTCTATCTTTTCTTCTACCCTCATGGCGTACCGTGTGCATGTTCCTTGGAAGTGGTGGGATGCTTATTTTGTTCCTTATGTCTGCTGGGATATCCTAAGTCAGTTTTAGCCTTCCTCGAGGTTCGAAGCTTAGCTTTTCTAGTATTTTCAGTCCCGATTGGCTGCGTAGGAGTCGTTGCTGCTGTGCTACGTTGGTAGCCTCAATGAGCTCATCTAACGTGTTTGAAATCCCCACTTTGAGAATTTTCTGGTTGGATGTGTACGGAGGGGGCCCATGGCGGTTTTGACGCCTTTTCTAATTAGGATTTCATTCTTGTTATTTTATGCTTTTGCCAGCCGTTGGTATGGTACCACGTGATGACAACGGCTACTACAAAGCCTTCGTAATTTGCACGAGCTTGGATGTGAGGCTGTGAGATGAAATTGCTATTGTAAAATGCCGCCTTCGGTGCAAGCGCTTTCGGGCGGCCCCGTAGCAATCGTGCTTTGAGCAGCCAACTAGATGAGAATCGTCATGCCAAACGAGTCTCTGAATTCTAGTGCTACTCACTAATTCTGATGCAATAGTAAGTCGAGTTTGCAAATACCTGTCTTTTTTTCTGTCACTTGCTGACGACGTTTATTGTTTCCGCCTTCTGAAAATGAATGTAAGGCTATACGTTCTACATTAATCTTAACTGAAGTGGCAGACGCAATTGAATGATGGTCGCTTTCCAAACCTCCGGAACCGGATGGTATATCAGGGGAATTTTACAAGACATTCAAATCTGCTCTCTCCCCTGAATTACTCCACAATTTTTTAGACTAGTATTGATGTCGGGTTTCTGCCGCAGTCTTTTACCAATTAATACCAAAAACGGATGATAAAGAAAAAAAGTCGATTTTTAGAGGGCTACAAGCCTATCACGCTTTCAAATGCTGATTACACTCGTAAGATGGTTTGCTAAAATCGTGTCAGATCGGGTACAGATTGCAATGTGTACTTTCATTGGACCCCATCAAACATATGGTTTGAGAGGCCGCTCAATACAGCTAATCTACATGTTGCGCTTACGGTTTTGCAATATAACAGTGACGCTCATGCGCAGTTGGCACTTCTGCAAACTGACCTGGCAAAGGCGTTTGATCGTGTGTCTTATTCCCCCTCCTCTTTTTTTTGTATCTTGGATCGCGCCAATCTTGGTTCGATTGTTTCTACTAGGATACGCCTTTGTTACAAAGCATTTTCCGCACGATTGACTGTAAATGGCTGTCTATCACAACCTGTCCCCATCGAGTCCTCTGTTAAACAAGGATGCCCACTGTCCCGCTCTTGATCGCTCTAAACTTGGAGCCGCTTTACATAAGTATCATAAGCAGCAGAGCAGTTAGGGATTTTCGTATTATTAGTCATGAACTCGCAGTCATGAGGAGGACCTGGCCTTTTTCTGCGCTGACAAACCAAGCAATGAGGAGGTTATTCATTTAGCGGAGGAATTCGCTTCAGTGTCAGGTGCTGGAATCCACCGATCTAAGAGTTGCAGTCTCTTGTTTGGAATATCGATGGCTGCTGAATATGTTGGTGTGGCGTGGAGATCTAGGCCACCAAAGTACCTTGGAGTCCCTCTAAGTGCCTAAAGAATAGTGCGCCTTACTGGAAAGACCGCGCGTTGACTCTTCCGCTACGCTCAGACTTTTATTTTTGGCAAGGTATGCCAGATGACGGCCGGTATACCTCCTGGATTGTTCTCGAGATGAAAAACTGTGGGAGCTCTTTCAACTGCAGCCCCTGCTTGGTTATAAGGATGACTTTCAAGTAGTTTTGGGGTAGCGGTGGATTTCTCCGCGCTAGTACTTTATATTTTCCCTTCTCCCAGTTGGGCGCTGCGTCCCGTGCTGCAAGCCTCTGTAGCGTACTGGCTGCCGCCCTTGCTTTCTTTTTTATTTCGCTTTGTTGAGCCTTTCACTTCCTAGCGTCCTGGCCCGCCTAACTGGCGTCCCGTTATCCACCCCGTTGTTGTCATTTTTGTTCCAAATCTGCGTCGTGTTTGCGTCGCCCGCGCGTTCCCGGCACGTTTGGGGAGAACCTTCGTCCTCAGATGCTTCATCTTCGATGTGCGAGTCCTTGCTGTGCTGCTCCTCGCTGTGCAAGAAAGACCGCTCCCATTAGGGCTAATGATAATATCTGGGTCAAATCCTGCCTCGGCTCGAGCGCCGAGGTTCAGCAGCGTTTTTCGTCACGTTAGGCGCAGCTGCAGCGTGGCCGCAGGCCAACTTCACAAATTAATTAATGATTAATGTGGCCATCATCAGCAATGTAGTATTCGTACCTTGAAACAAATGATGACGTCATCAGTGGTGTATGTCGTGCCTTGAAATTAATGACGTCATCAGTGGTGTAGTATGCCGTACCTTGAAATAAATGATGAAATTATCAGTGGTGTAGCATATTGTGCCTTGAAATAAGTGAGACTATAACGTCGTCACATGGTAACGTTACCAGGCGATTTACGCTTAAAGGCGGAAGTACCATGGCGGCCATCTTGGTATTAGTTCAAATTCTCCCACCAAGCTACGCCACTGGTTCACGACTGAGAAATTGCGTACCGATCTTGCCTCCAGTGACCCTGAGCGACCCAACCTTGGCTTTGTGGAGAAGCTTCTTTTTTTTTTTTTTGTCGGAGAAGGTGAGTTTTCAAACCCCATTCTTCTCACCATTGCGCGCAGGGGAAAGTGTTCACCTGCTCCTATACTTCGTCTCACAAGATGTTTGAAGCACTGCGAAAGGCAGATGCACCCCTGTCCAATCAGGATCACGCGCACTACAATAGGCAATTGCACTCCTACGTGCCTCTCGCCCTGCAAATTGGCGAGGGTGACAGCAGGAGCACAATTCTCTATATAGTGCGCAAGGGCGAGATGCACTTAGGAGCACAATTGCCACGGCTCCTGTGCCTTTCGCAGTGCCACAGATATCCAGCGTGACTACACTGGATATCTGGACTACGGAGTACTAGCTTTCCTTACCATGTCCGAACTCGAGCGGCAGCAGTGACGCGCTTCACCGCCGCTCGAAATGGCCATGGCCGAATCTACATGCCAGCATGCACATTCGGCAGCACATCCAGAGACAGTCACGCTAAAATGCCTCGCTTTTTCTACGTGCAGCTGATCTTCATCGCCTGTTCATGGCCGCCTGGTTTCTGGGCCTCTCGCGTTGATGTGCCGGACGTTCCCGCTTCATGGTCCTGGAAGCCAGCCCCCGTCGCGGAAGGACAGTGCGTGCCACACCAGCCGGCAACTGACCAGGATTCATTGACAGACCGACATTACTGCCCTCTAACGCTACCCCAGGAATCGCCGGCCAGTTTTCTCCTCGAGTTCCTAAACTGCCAGCTATCTCAGCCACATCGCCATCAACCCGTATAAAACCACACGGAATCGACGCCCCCATCAGCACACCCAAAGACAGTCACGCTAAAATGCCTCGCCTTTTCTACGTGCAGGTAAACAATGTTCACCCTCTTTTTGCAAGGCGTACCCGATACGCCGGTTTAATAGTCCACGTTGCAGTTGAATGTGCGCATGTCATTTTTTACCTTCTGTTGCTGTGTGGTGAAATCGAGCAAAATCCTGGGCCTAACACTCGCTCAGAAAGCGCCGACATGAACAATGAGTTGCTGCAGGCACTGGACGAGTTAAAGAATGGGCAGGCAACTATCTTCAGCGAAATGAAATCAAGCCACACTAAATTGGCTCAGTACGAAAAAAAACATTTGATGAGATAAAAACAAGGCTGACAAATATCGAGGAAGACTGCGCCTCAGTTGGTTCGCTCTAAGCCCAAATTAACGACGTCCAATGCCTCGCTGAAGATAACACAAATAAACTAGCCGACATTGTGCGTATGCTAGACGACAGTGAAGACTGGGCCCGCCAATCTAATCTAGTATTCGTCGGAGTAAAAGATACCGACCGTGAGACCTGGGCCAAATCCGAAAAACTAACTACCGATATTTGAAAATCTGAACTGGACCTCAACATTCAACCAATAGACGTAGAATGGGCCCACCGGCTTGGTCAATTCAAAGCTAACAATAATACACCCATCATAGTTAAATTTGCCCACTTCAAAGTGAAAGAACAAATTCTTTCTAACGCAAAACGCTTTAAAGGGACCGATTTCAGTGTATCCGAAGATTTCTCCTGCAATAACCGCTTTACTCGCAAGAACTTCATAAACTACGCTAAAAGTCACCAGAAAAAGTTCTCTCCGGCATGATAGGATGGTAATTTGAAACACCATACACATACGATCGCTCATCTCAACTTGTTTCACCTCGAACCCCATAGCTGTCAACCAGACCCTCAAAAACTGACCTTCTTTGCTCACTTCCAATCCTTTACACCAACATTAGAAGCCTCCTGCCTAAGCGCGATGATTTAACTAGTATAATCGACACCACAGAAAGTAACTTAGTGGTGCTAACGGAAAAATGGCTAAATGAAAATATCACCGGTAACGAAGTACAGGCCATATTTCCCAACTGCGACGTGTTCCGCCTTGACCGTATAGGTAAACAGCTGACAAGAAAATGTCACAAAGAACAGGTGGCACAGAAGACCCAATACAGACACCTCTTTTTTGAACAAAGAAATCAATCAAAGAAACAAAGAAAGAGATGTCTGTATTGGGTCTTCTGTGGCACCTGTTCTTTGTGACATTTTCTTGTCAGCTGTTGGAAATGAAATCAAAAGTCAACTCCATGACCCGAATATTGTTTCCGTTTTCAGATATGTCGATGATTTTTTTATTATTCTGAAGGGGGCACCTGAGTTTGATTTAGCTGAGAGAGTGACTAGGACGTTGTCCGTTTTCCGCAATCACAGCCAAGGCCTCAGATTTACATGGGAGGAACCAGTTAACAACGAACTGCAGTTCTTAGACTTAAGGCTTGTGTTCAAGAACGATCATATTTGCTGGACGTACAATCCCAGATCAAAGAAAGGATTGCTACCTTTTGACAGTGCCCACTCGAAGCTCGTCAAAAGAGCTATAATTGCGAATTGCCTTCAGAGCGCTTTAGGAAAATCATGCCATCACATGATGTCGGTTATCTTTGGCGCCCAAGTAAAAAGGCTGGAAGAAGCAGGCTACCCGCCCCCATTAATATTGGCTGTTTCTGAAATGTTGCTTCAGAAAGTGAAGAGAAAAAATGTTGAAAGAAACCCGGAAGTACGAAGGAAGCCTATGCTAGTTATTTCTTACATCCATAAAGTTTCCCATGGCATCAAAAAAGTTGCAAGTAAATTTCAGGTTCAAGTTGTGTTTTCTGCGCCTTCAAAACTTTCCAAGCTTTGCTCAATGAAAAAGCCAGATAAACGACCGGTTTACGCTATTAAACATCAAAATAAGTTCACCAAATGTAAGTCAAGAGTTGTGTATCAGATTCCTTTGAGCTGTGGTTTGGTCTACATAGGGCAAACCGGTCGTTGTTTCAATGAGCGTGCCAGTGAACATATGCGGAATGTTCGCAATCAGCATGGAAGCTTCCTAGCAGACCACTGCAAATCCTGCCAAGGGTGTCGTCCGGAACTAGAAAAGACGATTTTTTTTTAAATTTAGAGATAAAGTCGAGCGAGAACTAGTAGAGGCTTATTTCATCAAGAAAGTAGGACGTTTCTGCGTTAGCAAGCCGTCCATATCAATCAGTGACTCTGAGTTCTTGAAGGATTCCTGTAGATTTTATACCTTGGCTTTATTTATTCTTGATAGGTGTTGTCGGTTGTTTTCGTTTTACGTTGATGATGAGGTGATTCCCTTAGCTTTTAAGCTTCTTTTGCACGTTCTTTCCGAGTTTCTGTTGGTCATTTTTGTTTCCATTGTCACCTGTTCAAGCCTTCTTGTGCATCTTTTTTTCGGCGTTTCTGTTGGTCTTTCTGATATTCTTTGTCACCTGTATTTGTTATTGCGGTCGAAGGGAAGATTACAAACACGTGTCGTGTTTGTCTTGGGCACGAGCCAATTTGTGGTTGATATGTCTATTTTGTGTGTTTGTGCACTCCGATAATCTTAGAACTCTTTCGAACAGGTTGTTTTTATATATTTTTGGATGGCGTGCTTTACTGTGATGAATTGCTTTTTTTTTTTACTGGCTGATTATACTGTGAGGTTTTTTCTTGTCTGTGACCAATACCGCCGGTGATCTGAGTGCTCCACGTGGATGACTATGTGATAGGCCTTTGTGATACGGTTTGGGTGCTTCATAAAAATGAAAGGTTGCGCGAATAAACATCAGTTGAAAGTTGGCGCCTGTCCTGTTATTTTGGTGTTCCTTCCTTGTCCTCGTCCCTTTCGCGCCGTCTTCATAATCCACTTCAACCATGAACCAAGTAGCCCGAAGCAAAGTACTTCTTGAGCCCTCTGGGTTGTCCTCCACCTAAGTAGAACCCTCTTGGTTAGCCTCCACGTTCCAGCCCCATAGGTGAGTACAGGTAAGATGCAACTGTTGTATACTTTCCTCTTGAGCGATACCGGTAAGCTGCTAGTCATAATCTGCGAGAGCTTGCTAAATGCGCTCCATCCCAATCTTATTCGTTTTGTTATTTCCTTTTCATGGTCCCGATTTGCGGTTACTACCTGTCCCAAGCAGATATATTCGCCTACTACTTCCAGTACTTCGCTACCTAATGTAAACTGCTCTTCCTTCCCGAGGCTGTTGAACAATACCTTAGTCTTCTGCATATTAATTTTCAAGCCTACCTTTCTACTTTTCCTGTCTAGGTCATCAATCATTATTTGCACTTCATCCCCCGAATTTCTTAGCAAGGCAATGTCATCAGCAAATCGCAGATTACTGAGGTATTCTCCATCTAACCTTATCCCTAACTGCTCCCATTCCAAGTCTCTGAATACTTCCTCTAAGCAACTGGGGAGATTGTGTCTCCTTGCCTAACTCCTTTTTTATTGGAATTTTATCACTTTCTTTATGCAGAACTATGGGCTGTGCAGCCACTATATACATCTTCCAGCACTTTCACATACGGCTCGTCTACCCCCTGATTTCGCAATGCCTGCATCACCGAGAAGTTTCTACACAGTCAAATGCCTCTTCGTAATCAATGAATGCTATGTACAAGGGCTGGTTATATTCCGAGCATTTTTCTATCACCTGATTGGTGGTATGGATACGATCGATAGTAGAGTATCGTTTCCGAATATCTGCTTGATGCTTTGCTTGATTGCAGTCAAAGGCTGTCCTGATTCTATTAGCGATTACCTTAGTAAATACCTTATACGTAACAGACAGTAAGCTGATTGGCCTTTAATAATTATGGTCCTTGGGGTCCCCTTTCTTATGAATGAGGATAATGTTTGAATTCTTCCATGGTTCCGGTACCTTCAATGACACCAGGCACTGCGTATACAGGGTGGCCAGTTTTTGTAGCACGATGTCCCCCTCCCCCCCACCCCCCGTCCTTCAACAGATCTGTAGTTATCTGATCTTCTCCAGCTGATTACCCCCTTTTTATAGTTTCTAATGCTTTTTTGACCTCGTCCTTCGTCACTGGTGGAACGTCTGACTGTTTTTCCCTACCGCCAATCTCATTACGGTCCTGACTACTTTGGCTACTGTAGAGATCTGTATAGAACTCCTCGGCTATTTTGACTATCTTGTCCATATTAGTGATGATGTTGCCTGCTTTGTCCCTTATCGCATACATCTGGTTTTTGCCTATGCCCAATTTCTTCTTTACCGCTTTAAGGCTTCCCCCGTTCTTTACAGCATGCTCAATTTTCTCCATGTTATACTTCCTTATATCGGCCACATTGCGCTTATTGATTAGCTTTGATATCTCGGCCAATTCGATCTGGTCTGTTGGATTGGAAGCTTTCATACTCTGGCGTTTCTTAATCAAATCTTTCGTCTCCTTAGACAGCTTGCCGGTATCCTCTCTAACTATCCTACCGCCTACTTCTACCGCGCACTCAGTAATGATATCTCTGAAATTATTGTTCCTTGCCTATAGGGTAATGTCGCCATCCTCAGTTAGAGCTGAAAGCCTATTCTGTAGCGAGATCCTGAACTCTTCTGCCCTCCCCCTCACCGCTAATTCGTTGATGGGTTTCTTTCTTACTAATCTGTTAATCGTCATCACCTCATGCTAAGGTGATGGCGTCACAAGGTGATTAATAAGAAAAAGAAGAAGAAAGAACAGAAAGAGATGATACGTCGGCTTTGCTTAAGCAACCTACCTCGTTTAACTAAAGCTAAACCCCAGCTAATTTTTTTTAATCTTCATCCATCTCAGCTGGTACATGCTGTACATATTTTATTTATTTATTTATTTATTTATTTATTTATTTATTTATTTATTTATTTATTTATTTATTTATTTATTTATTTATTTATTTATTTATTTATTTATTTATTTATTTATTTATTTATTTATTTATTTATTTATTTATCTATTTATTTATTTATTTACAATATACCGCAGGCCCTTGGGTGGGCCCTAGCAGGAATGGCAACAAAAAAAACTATACGCAGCTAAAACACAATAATCGTGGCAGCCAGGGTAGAAAATTCGAACATCTTGTACAATAATCAAATGAAATACGTCCGTGAAATCATCAGTATCAGGTATTGTTTTTTTGCTATTTCAAACACACAAAAATAGTTAAAGCAGAAGCACAATAACAGGTTAGTATAGGTAGTCAAGACTCAATTAAGTCAATCGGTGGCAGTCGGTTTCAGTCTTCTATAGTACGAGGAAAAAAAGAATATTTAAATGCGTTTACTCTAGAATTGTATTGAGTTTATTGATATTCGTGACGATTTCTTGCCAGACGGGTGTTTAACGGTTTCAGGTAAGGCCAGGAGTTCATTAACGATTTATTATGTTTCAGCAAGAACAGATGCTTGAGAATTTCAATCTTTCTTCGTAATTCGAGTGTTGGGATGTTATGTTGCTTCATTAGTTCGGTTGGTGAGTCCATTGCACGATACTTGGAAAACTAAAACGAACAGCTTTGCGTTGGATCATTTCGAGTGCGTGAATAGTGAGTTTTGTGTACGGGTCCCAAACAGTGGAGGCATATTCAAGCTTTGGTCTTATGATTGACGAGTATGCTAACAGCTTTACATTAGGCGGAGCTTGTTTTAGTTTGTGTCGTAAAAGGGAAAGCTTTTTAAATGAGCATGTGCATATGTTACAAACATGTCGGTTCCAATAAGTTTATTAGTTATAGTGACTCCAAGGTATTCGTATTCGCTGCCTTCAGTTAAAGGATGAGACGGAAGAATTTACTGGAATGAAGGTCTGATTCGCTTATTTGTTACTTTCATGAAGACCGTTTTATCTGTGTTAAGTTTCATACCCCACTCACTGCACCATTCTTGAATTTTATTAAGGCTAGAGTTAAGGAGTAGTTGGTCACAAAGATTGTTAATCTCATGAAAAAGAATGCAATCGTCTACAAAGAGCCAAATTTGAATCGGGTCAGCTATTGCATTTATAATATCATTAATATAAATGAGAAACAACAGTGGCCCGAGTATGCTATTTTGTGGCACTCCATGATGTTACTGGAAGTGGTTTAGAGAATTGATCACCTATGCAAACAACTTGAGTTCGGTTAGTCAGGTATGAAGACACCCAGCTGATTATGAAGTTTGGAAGACCGATCAGATGATGTTTGTGAATTAGCTTAACGTGTGAAACTAGGTCTAATGCTTTACTTAAATCCAAAAATATAACACCAACCTGGCCTGATTTATTCAAAACACTTGCAAAGTTATGGAAACCAGAGGTAAGCTGTGTTACAGTAGAAAACCCTTCCTAAATCCATGCTGATAAGAAAAGACATTATTTTCAGTTAGAAATTTAGTAATTTCATTGGCGATAATATGTTCAACTAATTTGCAGCAACTTAAAGTAATGAAAATTGGGTGCTAAATAAATACCATTAGTGCGTCTCCCTTCTTAAACACCGGCCCAACACGTGCTGTTTTCCAGTCAGACGGAAGGCTAGCAGATGATATTGAGACATTAAAAATTATAACCAAAAATTTTGAAATGGCTTCAGTATAGCGACGAAGAAAGCTGTCAGGTCCTGGTGATGTCTTTGTTTTGAGATTTAACAACATAGCAACCACACCAGAAGGCGATACAATGTCTGGGACAACCAAGCATGCATGATTAACATTGTGCTCATATGTAGAATTCTCAGAAAACACACTATGAAAATGGCAACTAAATGTCTCTGCAATGGTTGCTTTTTCGACCAGGACCTCTCCGTCATGCATTATTTGATCAATTGATTTTTATTTTTGCATAAAGATTTCCAGGATTTATTTGGTGCAGTTCGAACAAAATTCGGCAAGGTATGCTTGAAATAGTACTCTTTGGATTCCCTAATGGCCTTGTTAAGTTCTGATTGCTTAGCTTGTATAATGCTACGGCCAGTGCTCCCTCGTTTAACCGCTTGATTTTTTTAGTTGAATGCAAGATTTATCGAGTAATCCAGGGCAATTTTTGGCCAGTTTTCTTTAGTTTATTTGGAATGAATGTGTCAATGCAGTACTTGCACATGCCCTTAAATTTAATCCATAAATCAGTAACATTAGTTCCATGAAAGCCGTGAATTTCAAAGTTTAGGTAACCTACCACACTTTCATCCTGACCGCAAGAGAAATCTTTAACAGAAATGAGTTTTGGCGAAGGCAAGCAGGAAGTTAATTGTAATGGACAGGAAAAATAAACAATGTTTTGATCCGAAATGCCATGTTCAACACAGACAGAATACTGATCAAGTGACCTACTTGCAAAAATGAAGTCAAGCTCAGACTGACAGGTTCCCTGGACACGAGTGGGCTCTTTCCCCACTTTTTGCATGTCCAAATATCACACGAATGCCCACACTGCGCTTCTAAGCTTGGATCGGGAAAGATGCAATTCCTGTTTATTTCTGGCAGGTTGAAGTCACCCGCCAGAAGCATGTTGTCATGACGAAAATTATTCATATGGTCAGCCAAATCTTTTAAAAACTGCGGCGGAGAATCAGGTGCGCGATAGACAGCAAACAATAACAAAGAAATGCCCCAACAAAAACGTTTCAGGGAAACGCTTTCGTGGCTGTCAATTTCTTGGAGAGGAAAAGCTTTAATAATGTTTTCAACCAGAACCGCCACACCCCTTGAGGATCTGCCTCGGCGAAATACCTGATATGAGGGCGGAAACACGTCGGCGTCATCTATATCTTCGCGTAGCCATGTCTCGGTGATAACGACTATATGAGAATCATAACCTAAAATGATGATAGCTTCCAACTGGTCACATTTACTTTAGATAATGCGGGCATTTATGTTTAGCGATTTCAATTTCTTCATATTGGGTGGAGGAAGGCACTGCGTTTCTGTTGGCCTTTTCTGACTATCATGTAGTCTCACTCTGCAATTTTATTATCATCCCACTTGTATGTACGACACCCCATCCACTCGTTCTTTATTTTTTTTGTGTGTGTGTGTGTGTGTGTGTGTCTTTTTCAAGCTTGGCGCCTCCCACAGCAGTTTTCGAATCCTAAGCGTGTTCTTCGAGTAAGAATGTGTAATGGATACTTTTGAACCTTTAGGTTTACGAGCGTTTTTCAGGATTTCTTGTTTTTCGTTATAATCTTGAAATACCTTTTACTGGCTTCTGTTCGCCGGATTTTCCAAGGCTGTGAATTCTACCAACTGAGGTGCACGCGACGCCCAGGTTCTTTAAAAAGATTTCAGTGCCAATCTTTTCTTTCGGAACAGAGTCAGTTTCGTCAGCTTCACCTTCTGTTAAACCAAACAATTAGATTTGACAGCCTACTTCTGTCCTCGAGGTCATTAACTCTAGCTTGAAGCCAAGACACTGTTTGTTGGAGTGCTTCTATTTTTTCATTTCATCGTGTTTCCAATTCAACAAGCTCTGAGCGGAAGTCAGTTACCAGCGCTTCCATATTAGTCTGTTGAACTCGAGAGCCGATACATCTTCTGTAAGTTAATTTTGTCCTGCCAATAATTGCTTCAGTAGGTCTTGAGTGATGGGTTCAACCATGGGTGGTCCGGGATTTGTTTCCACATCGCTACAAAGAACAAGCTTACAAACGCAATACACATCATATGTAATCCATATGCATCGAAGGAACTCTCTCTTGGGACAATGCCTTTTCCTGTCGCTCTCGTCTTCCTCTTCGCGCCTAACATCAGCTCCAACCTCCACTTTGCGATTTTGCTGCCATCTACTTTTGATTCGTAAAACCACAATCAAATTCATTTTCAAATCTCGGAGGCCATGCTTTCTTATAATATAGGTAGAACAGGCTTTAATAGATGGCGCCACGGCTAAAGGAATGTGTATCCAGTGGTCATATTGCCATATATTACACCTTTTACTTTTTGCACTTCTATGTCCCAGGCGTCAACAAGATGCTTGACAAATGGTATCATTGCCGTTGCGAACAACTTCTGTATGGAACCTGGTTTTTTTTGCCTTCTTTTTTATATGAGCCGCTGTGTATCTGCAATTTCGTTTCGCAACTAAGTTCGTTTATATCCACGGGGGATCGCGTGCCTCGACTCTCGCGCTCAGCGGTGGACGTCAACTGGTATCTGCGAACACTGCGGCGCTACAAACACGTCGAAAACCTTTCCGCGGCTAAACGACCGCCTGCGCGGCCCATCCAAGGTTCGCAAGAGCGCAAGCATGGACAGCGGCGAGCCCGAAAAGCACCCACTCGACCTCAGCATCGTGCAGGAACTAAACCTCAACCAGAATGGCTTCGAGGCGTGCACCCTAGCCGAGGCCCTGGCCACAGGTTACCGGAACGCGGCACATGCCATGCTCTGGGCCCCAGCCGACACCCTCGTCATGCGGCGCTACCCGCAAAAAGCGACCATCCTGGTGAGCTCATTTCTGGTTTCGGTTTTGGTAGCTCTTTTATCGCCGCTTGACAACTGCTTTGCGCGGCTCTTCCGGTGGAATCCGTTGAATCGCGGGTATTTTTATTTTTTTGCGGTGTGTGAGGATAATTATTCGTCTCTAGAATCGCAGTTAATACTTACTTATTCAAAGTGTATTCGATAGGTTGTTTAAATTTTTGTTATGCGATTTACACCGTCAGAGGAGGTCAGGGTCCTATGCGGTCCTATGTACGCACTTCTCGACGTTTCGTTCAAGTAGACGTTTACGCGAGAGTAATTAGTGGAAATCCGCTTGCACAAAGCGCTCGCAAAGAGCTATGGCGTAACTATGTGGAACACAAGAAAGGACCACACAGGACTAGCGCTTACTTCATCTAAATTTATGCATTGACAGCACAGCAAATATAAGGAAAAACCAGGACATGCGCAGATACACACACACACTATCAACAGAACCGTGCAAGATGTTCCGATTTGAAGAGGCCCACAGACCTCTCGCTAACACAAAATACACCTCTCTTTCTCACATGAAATGCTTCCGATAGTTCTCTTGCCCTTTTATCTTTGCTTTTACCTAGAACCTTTATCTCATGAAACCGTGGTTGACACCTCTTGCAGTACCTGAATCTAACCCATGGCGAATGTTCTGCCGCTCGAGTGCAATCATAACACTCAGCACAGTGCTGAAAAAGATGCGCACCACCTACTACTTTTAATGACCGCGCAGGCTCACCTGCCCTTTCATTATTGCATCTCCCTGTTTGGCCCACATAGGCCTTCCCACATGACAGCGGTATCTCGTAAACCCGCACAATGCAGCAAGTAGTAAATTTCTTGCCATGTTTGATGTCTGATGATGGTTGCCGCATCATCGAGCTCTCGCATCGAGTGATTGTACTCGGGCAGCAGAACAATATTCGCCCCGGGTTAGAAGCAGACTTAGCAAGAAGTGTCAACCACGGTTTCATGAGGTAAAGGTTTTAGGTAAAAGCAACGATAAAAGGGCAAGGGAACTATTGGATGCATTTCATGCAAGAAAGGTGCATTTTCTGTTAGCAATACGTCTGTGACCCTCTACAATTCGTAAATGGAATGTGTTGCACGGTTCAGTTGATAGTGTGTGTGCGAACTGGTATATGCGCATGTCCTGGTTCTTCCATATAATTTCTGCGCTATGGGTGAATAAACGTAGGAATAAAGTTAGCTAGATGAAGTTAAAGCTAGTTCTGTGTGGTCCTTCCTTAGATTGGTCTTGGTTGCGCTATAGTTATTACGTTATGAGTACACGACGAAGCCGATATCGGACAGCAAGAAAAGCGTGCAATGTGAGTACGCGAACACATGACCTTGAAGTGGCTGCCGACGGTCGCACGATTACTGCCTTAGTGGACACAGGAGCTGACTATTCAGTCACCAGTGGAGAGTTGCCCACTCGACGATCGTTTGATGCGATTCAAAAATCTGCACCACGGCTGCCGTCTTTGACATCGTCGGGGCGATGCACCGCACAAGTAAATGGGCATGTTGCCAGTTTCAGAATTCATTCGGTAGCGCACTCGCAAATCGATATGCATTTCCTAAGTGGGTGATCATTCACTTCGATCGAACCTCATCACACTTTCGACGAACAAAGTCACATTGTCACGTTTGTTTTAATGTCATTGACGACAGCGTCCCAACCCGATCAGGCGTGCAGGGAATACTGAGACCATCGAAGGAAACACATGGACTCAGCTGCTGGCTACGCACTTGAGCGAAGCGATTGCTTTTCCGGGCGAACATTGAAGACGCCTCCCAGAAGGCTCGCCTTACTAAGGCCACACACACGCATCTTCAAGTTTCAAAATACAATTTTTCGCAATGACATGGGCCTAGTCAGGCTATCATTGCGCCTTTTGCCTCTGCCCCTTGGCACGCTAAACGAATAAATGTTCGAGCGCAGTGCTTTACGTCGCCATTCAAGGATGAGTTGCTGCTGGCTTCTTACGGTGAAGCGACAGCTCGGCTCCTCCTGGGCCGTCACGCGCATACGACACAAATTCTATTTGCCGCGAATTTGCGATGACATCGCGTGGAACGCAAAACCTGTCGAGAACCAACAAATTGGCCTACTTTAACGGCCCCGTTCACGCGGCGTTGAGTGGACGAGCAGATGATAAGCTTTCCCTTGCGGCCACGTTCGGGGCTTTTATATGTGGGCCACAGTTTTCTTCTGAAAACGTGCGGATCACACTACCGGAATAAAAGCCCTGTCTGCACGTTGCGTAAATACTGATTGCCACCGACGTGATGAGCAATAGTGTTGAATGCTCTTCTATTACGAGCAAAACCTTTGCAGCATATCGGCCCATTTGCACAGTCTTCTGAAAACACATCTGCACCGACTTACTGCGCACAAGCTACAGCGGCGGAAGGACGCATTCTTCTGCGCTGTCCACACTTGAGTGGCCTCGTGGTATTAACGTCGCAGTAATTTTGGCTATGTATGCCGATTGATCTTGGCTGGTCCACGACAGTGTAGACGCGTCTCATATATGCAACTAGTAGCGCATAAGTCTCCAAACATGATTTGCCTGGCCAGTTACGGAGGCCCTCGACGGCATATAATTGCGTTGCATACATGTGCAGGTATATAGTCTGTCGTTCTTTATCTTCTCATCTCTGCTTAGTGTATGATTCCGAATCAGATCTGCAGCACACCGACGCCACAACCTAGAAAACGAGGCGCGGAAGACAAGGCAGGAGGACGACCATTTCCCGCCGTGGATTGGGTAGAAACCTTCGCACTGCTTTTCCGGCCTTGAAGGTACTTCGGTTTTCGACTAGGTGAACTGGACTATGAAGTGCTACAATGACAGCATTCCAGAGATTGCCCTGCCGTCTAAAGCCATGATGTCCTTGTATTTCCACTCTCAGTGTTTATTTTCTCGATAAATCATCGGGTCGATGCTTCGTTGAGAGGACTGTGATTACACGAACCGTTTATCTTTTCGGGGTCAATGCCAGCAGCGGCCTTGTATCACGAGAAATGCAGCCAGGTTTATCTTGAATAATCCTAGGAATGTGAAGTTCTCGTGGTTCCTTTGGCTCCTTATCTTGAATGTTCATTTTCAGCTTTAAATTGAGCGTGGCCGACAGTGATAACCATTTTGTTCTTCGACGAACATGTTTTTAATTGCCTGTCGTCGTCACCGAGTTGTATAAGGTTACTTGTGGGCGAACGTCACCCTGATAATAAGTTTCACATCCTTTATGTGCCTTTCTTACTGCTGTCACCCTTACTACACGATAATTTATTTCTATGGCATAGGCCATGATTCGCCAAACTGTGGCCCTTGATGGGACTCCTCGCTGGACCGCCCGCAACTCTGGCAGCTTGAGCGCGTTGAGTCACTGGGCTGTTTATATGCATTTACTGTAGGCCCAAATTTAGGGCTCAATTTTGGTACTTAAGACACATAGTAGTCCCAATTGTCACTTACAGCCTCCAGATTAGTAAACAAACGCGCTTTTTTTACAGAACAGCGGAAACAACGGGGCAAGAAAGAGCGGACTTACAATTCAGCACAGCACGCTACCACAGGCAGCCAACAGGTCATAGAAGTTAATCAGTGCGCAGCGGACGGCGCACTGATAGAGTCCAGCCTCGCTATCGAAGCTGCCTAGAAAACTTCGCGAATCAGCTGTTCTTTTCGCTTGCTGAGCTCAGGCGCACATGTTTGTGAGGGGTCCCTACAATGAACGCCTAGATCGCTCAAAATTCTATTAGTGCACTAAAATAGTCGCTGCCCTGATTCGATTCTTTTGCACTCATGTGCCTCGTTTCTGTTTTCATTCGTGCTCATTTCCTTTTTAGACGTTTTTTTATCCGAGTCGACTCAAATCCGAAGTTTGTTACTCATTTTATGAGATCGACGTCTTTCTGCTGGATGTGACGTCATCATCCAAGTTCGTTCTTGGCTCAAATTATTGGCCATTCGGTGACGTTAAGCCTTCATTTACTCTTAACACGTTCTTTATCTAATACGACACAAATCCGGGTTTTCTAACCCAATTTTGACTTTTATTGTGCTATTTCAACGTCCGAGCTGTTTTACGTCCCTTGAATATATCGACGTCTGACGCTGTTTCAACGCAAATTTGACATTTGTGGCTGTAAATTACTCTACTGTCATCATCTCTTATTTCTTCTCTCTTTATTTGTTCAAGCCGGGGATGGAAACATCGTACTGACGCACTTTCTCTGCGCTAAAAACCTCCATTAGCACCTCGTCTCTCCGCGGCGCCTTTGCTGTGGCATTGGAGCCAGGGGTTAATTGTTCGTGAAGGGTTGGTCATTCCAGGATGGCCAAATCCTGTTCTGGTGTGCTGTCAGCTCTGGTCGCCGAGATCCCGGCTACCAGAGCTGAAAGCACCGGCTCACAGGCCCGGCTATTCGGTCGACATATTTTTATTGGGTAGTTTCGCCGCGGCCATCCCACATGCGAGGGGAACGTTCTATATGTACACGCTATCGCTGCGGTTCGACGTTGCGGAACCTTAATATCGATCATTAGCTCTTATAGTCACTCAATAATGCAGCAAGAGGCGTGAATTGCGTAAATGATTTATTAATGACGATATTTACACACGATGTACTACCAGTTTACCAAAATCAACAATCAAATTTCGAATGTGGCCAAATTTTGATGTTACCACCGCGTTGGCAATACTCCAGTCAGGCATGGACGTCGATGTTTGGCCAAATCAGCCGCGGTTGAATTCTCAGAATGGCCAAATTTGGAGATCGTGTTTGCCATACCAGACATCGCTTTTCATGCAAATCGGTGAAATTTGGGCGTGGCCTTTCATTTAATCACTACCCCTCATCTAGACCTAGTAACAGGATGGCTGGGAATTTGTAAATTTTCTTGCAACGACGCTCCACTCATATCATTTATAATCCTTAACGAGCCCCATACGAAAGACTGCGATATGAAAAGAACAGCTCTCTATATTCGTCAATTTCTTCCTCAAACTTAGACCGGAAAGAAACAGGAATGCTAGGGTTTGATTACTCGCCAAAAAATCGCATGCATAACATTTTGAAGGAAAAAAAAAGGGGGGGGGGATATAAAAAAGGGGGTGCCAATTGTGCATTTCTAGTATGAAAGTACATCATGCTATTAGCCCCAGCATTCATTTGTATTTGACCAATGCAGCTTAGCAGAGTACATCTGAAAACTTTGTCAGCTCAAGCTGCGTAGCGTCATCGAGTTAAGTGCAAATAAAAATCAGAGCATGCATTTATGCTTAACCGGAGTACTCGACATTTTCTGTTAAGCACTCTTTTCATATCGTGCAAACCTTGAAAAGGGGGATTTTCTAGTTTGCAAAGTTGACGTTCAGTGGCTTCTATAGGCAGTCTGATGTCGTTAAAATGTGAGGGGAATTTCACCCTTGGGAATCGTGGCACGTCTTTGCAAAAATCCAGGCCCATGTGGGTTTGCTTCTGACCCACACACCATGCGGCTTGGGATGCATTCCCAGTGTTGCAATATTTTAAAAGATTGTCCTGTCTTTCCGAGGGGAAGGACTTCCATGGATGCTGAAAGGAGATCCACTACAAGACGCAATCTCCCTGGGCTGTAAACTTTTTACAAAGACTATGGATGAATTTTATGTGTTCGCTTCAGGTTTATCTGCTTCGGGCTCTTCTCTAAGCATGTGTATCTTCTGCTGAAGGTGCAGTGCGACAGCACATAAACCGCACACAATCGGCACGCAACGTTTTATCCAAATGACAGAACATAGTCCTGCTGCTCACCAACGCGCTTGCAGGCCGTGGTTCGCTTCGACGGCTACCTCGGCTTCCCGGGAGGCCTGGTGGACCCGGGCGAGGCGCCCGCGCAGGCCTTGAACCGTGAAATGCGCGAGGAGTTGAACGCCGACACGTCATGCTTCGCGGCCTCCGAGCGCGACCACGTGCTGAGCTTCACCAACCGCGACCAGGGCTTCGCGTGCCACTTCTACGCGCTGCGCGTGACCCCCGAGGAGCTGCTGTCCACCGAGCGCGCAGTGATCGGCAGCCGCGAGCACGGCAACGAGACGCTGGGCATCCTGCGCGTGCCGCTCTACACGATGGCGGACGGTGTGCGCGGCCTACCCACCTTCCTGGCACATCGCTTCGCTGGCACGGCCCGCGAGCAGCTGCTCTACGCCACGGTGCGGCTGGGCGTGCTGGACTCGGAGAGCGCGCGCCGTGCCCTGCAGCAGAGCAACGCCGCCCTCGGGAATCCGGCACAGTAGCATACCACTGTCCTCGATGCTGCGTCGGCTCACCCGGTCGTGTGCGCCAAATGTGGCTGCCCCCAAAATACGAGCTGGCGAGTGCGCATACTTTATATATATAGTAAGCGAGCACAGCTATAGTGTTGCGCTACAACACGGGACAATTGTACATCGCATGATTAAGGATCATTCAGTGGACGAGATCTGTGGACTGCGCGTTTCGGAAGTGACGAATCCGTATGCGAATCCACAAAGACAATATGCGAGACAATAAAAATAGTTTTCCTGTTTCCCCGCTTTTTATAAGCGTTGCTCTCAAATTCAATATGGCGGCCCAGTCACGTAATCAAAGAATTGCAAATAATTTCTTAGCTACCACGTAACCAACCATAGAATGGAAACCACCATGTGTGACGCCGATTGCCCGAAGCCATGTGGCCGAAGCCCCCCCTCCAACGTTTAATTACCTACTATGTTATACTCAGCTGGGAACATATGCATATATATATATATATATATATATATATATATATATATATATATATATATATATATATATGTGTGTGTGTGTGTGTGTGTGTGTGTGTGTGTGTGTGTGTGTGTGTGTGTGTGTGTGTGTGTGTGTGTGTGTGTGTGTGTGTGTTGTTACGACCAAGCATCCGCATTTGCGCGCTCTATTGTTCGCCTGTGGGCATGGATAAGTGCTGTGAATATGTGGTGATGGTCCAATGGCTCTAAGTGAACCTGTTTCCAGGAATCCTGTTTTGTAAGCCTGTTTTGCTTTGTGGACACTCTGCAAATGCCAAATTGACCCTGCCAAGAGAACGTCTGGAAAAACACAAAGAAACGTCCCCCTGCGGGAAATGCAGGAAGTGCTTTCTTTCTTTTGTTCACCCTTCCAGTCGATAAGCCCTATCGTCCAGTGAGGAATGCCTACTTTCCAAAGGAGACGACAGAGTGACATGTCCGCTGACGGGCAGGACAAGAAAGGAGCATGACGCATACAGCCATTAAGTGATTTCCCAGGAATGCAGGAAAGATTGGCAATTGTCGAAAACGGACAATGCTGAGAGCGGATGCGGCGCCACGTGCACTCGGGTTTCTGAGAAGTAAAACCACTTGTCAGAACCAGCCTGTGGTTTCTTTGCTGAAGAATAGAAATGTACCTCCTCTCCTCGCCGTTCCCAAGCTTTTCCCGCCAACAAGTGATCACGCCCAACGAATGAATGCCGGACCAGTCAGTGCTTCAGACCATCAGTGCAGTGATGTGTTCGATTGGATGCCGATACCTGACGGGCGTGCCCTGGATTTGGTTGGTCAGCATCTTCAGAGAGGGGCTGGACATAGGGGGTTTTAAGGACGCTCAGATTCAGATCCCAACACTGGTGACCAGCGTTGGGATCTGAATCTACAAGCCACAACAACTGGTGACCAGCGTTGGGATCTGAATCTAGAAGCCACAACATCTGATGACTGGAGGTGGGATCTGGATCTACAAGCTACAACATCTGGTGATTCGAGGTGGATCAGAATCTACAAGCCACATCTTGTGATCGGAGGTGGCATCTCAAGCAACAAGCAGGCGCAACAATCGGCCAACAAGAGAGCAGCTCGGAACATCGATAGCATGTGTGGGTGAGTGCTTGGCTTTTCTTCTGATGTGGACCAGGTTCTAGAACAGGGTTAGATTTTAGAACTGGTAAAAAGTGTTGAAACGCCTTTAGGTTTGGTAGTTTGCACTGTTGTTTTGGAAGTAGCCGACACTCGGAGCGATCATGGACCTACAAAAGCTGCAGAAACCGGAACTGTTGCAATTGTGTGAGGAATTGGGAATTGATACAAGTGGTTTGGCACGAAAACCTTTGATTATAAAGGCAATCACAGATTTGGGAGCCGATGATGAGGAGCTCAGTGAAGCATGGAACCTCATCGCCCAAAAAAAGGAGGAACAGCTCAGACAGCAGAAAGAGCGGGAAAAAGAGGAAAAGAGGCGTGAGCGTGAACTTGAGAGGGAAAAAGAGGAAAGGGAGCGCGAACGTCAGAGGGAAAAAGAGGAAAGGGAGCGTGAACTTGAGAGAGAAAAAGAGGAAAGGGAGCACGAACGTGAGAAGCTTGAGAGAGAAGCAAAAAAGCGGGAGCTAGAAATTGAGCTCCGGAAATTAGAAGTAGAGTTGAGCAAGAGGTCGGGCAATTGTCCCCAGCTAGCGGTACCTCTTCTCAACAAGGAGGCAGATTTCAAGATGTCAAAGTACATGCAGCCATATGTGATATCAGGGGATATCGGTCTGTATCTGGGTAACTTTGAGCGAACTTGCGAAGAACTGTCCTTCCAGCGAGACACGTGGTCTCAGAGATTATTGACGGTTCTGCCCTGCGAGGCAGCGGAGGTTGTCGCGCGGCTAAACAAGGAGGACGCGGACAACTACGAGAAGGTCAAAGCTTGCCTTCTGATTTTCGGAGACAGAGATGTGCAGGCCTTAACACGTTCAAAGGCGCGAGAACTAGCTACACTGCTCATTCCAGAAAAATCCACAGCGGAGGAAACGGCAGTTAAAACAGTGGTAGATGCGGAAGATAGCGGGTCAGAAAACTTAGAGAGCGAGGCATCTCAGATAAGTGAACTTGAAAGTGAGCTTGATGAGACGCGAAATGAGGACGTTCTTGAGAGTAACCTCTTGCCGCCAGTGTCTAGTAATCTCACGAGACTTTTAAGTGGAACCCGAGAGGACTTAGCTTTGGAGCAAGACAATGATCCTAAGATACAGGAGCTTCTCAAAAGGACGGAGCAGATAGGAGAACTAAAGAAATCTCAGCTGTCCGATCTGGGCGAGATAATAACAGAGTTTGAGGCCTGCTTCGTGGACAAGCCAGGCAGAACTGATTTGACTGAGCACGATATTGAGTTGACTTCAGACGTGCCAGTACGATCAAGGTGCTACCGATTTTCTCCAAGGCAAAGAGAAATTCTGGATAGGGAAGTAACTCGCATGCTGGAATTGGGAGTAATAAAACCCTCGGAAAGCGATTATGCTTCACCTATGATCTTAGTAGAAGCTCCAGGAAAAGACCCTAGGCCTGTGGTAGACTACCGAAAGCTAAATTCTCCCACCAGGGATCAAGTGTATCCCATTCCGAATATCGAGGAGAGAGTAGAACAGGTCAGTAGAGCGGCATATGTGACTACGCTGGACCTTACTCGAGGATACTGGCAATTACCGCTCACTGAACGCGCCAGCAGATACGCGGCTTTCGTCACTCCGACGGGCAGCTACCAGCCAACAATGAGTTTCGGGCTCAAAAATGCTCCATTTTGTTTTTCCCGACTCATGGATAGGGTTTTAAAGGGGTGTGAAACATTCGCGGTGCCTTATTTAGATGACATTGCGGTTTTTTCCGACTCATGGGCGGACCATATGGTACATCTAAGAGCTGTACTGAGCCTTTTGCGTCAAGCTGGACTAACCGTAAAGGCCGAGAAATGTTGCCTGGCAAGGGCGACCGTGGACTACTTGGGTCACAATGTAGGTCAGGGTTTCAGGAAACCCAGCGAGATTAAGATTTCTGCGGTAGCAGACTATCCGCGGCCGAGCACGAAGACGGAAATTCGAGCATTCCTAGGTCTGACTGGGTACTACAATCACTACATCCCTAACTATTCAGCTTTGGCTAGCCCTCTGACCGACGCTCTCCGCAAGACAGAACCGACAAATGTAGTCTGGGACGAACAAAAGGAAGCCTCCTTCGTAAACCTGAAGGCTGTGCTGATTAGCCGTCCGGTATTGCGAGCTCCAGACTATGGCCGAGAATTCACGGTCCAGTGTGATGCCAGTGATCGAGGGCTAGGTGCTGTTCTCTGCCAGAGAGATGACGACGGTAATGAGCACCCTGTGCTCTACCTGAGCAGAAAACTGAGTTCTAGAGAGAGAGCTTATTGCGCGTCAGAGAAAGAGTGCGCTTGCATTGTATGGGCCATTCAGAAATTGCAGTGCTATCTTGGAGGGGCCAAATTCACCGTAGAGACGGACCATTGTCCCCTGGCTTGGCTGCAAACTGCGACATCGAAGAACAGTCGCCTTCTTAGGTGGAGCTTGATTTTACAGCAGTACAATTTTGAAATAAGATACAAAAAGGGGAAGTTAAATGGGAATGCGGACGCGCTTAGCCGCTGTTTCTAAGCAGTCCGAGATATTCCTCACCATGTATCCAAATTGATAATCAGGTTTTTTTTTTTTTTTTTTTTTTTTCGTGCGCTTGTATATGTGTGGCTATGTAAAGCAGCACGTTTGGTTTTCTAGGAATACGTGGGTCCTGAACGTCTTGAGAGTGGGCTTTTCTCGAACAACAATGGCAGTTTTCTTTTAACCTGGTCTCTTCAGACGGGAGCCGAGTGCTTGCTTCGACATGTGGTTGAGTTTCAGACAGCTCGAGCAATTTGGCCTACAACAATCAAGACAACGCGACAAGCAACAGCGAGCTTCAAGCGTTCACGTGCAGGCCATTAAGTCGTCTCTTCATGCAGCAGCTGGGACTGCTGCCCTCCGAGACTCTTCTGGCGGGGGAGGAGGCTGTTACGACCAAGCATCCGCATTTGCGCGCTCTATTGTTCGCCTGTGGGCATGGATAAGTGCTGTGAATATGTGGTGATGGTCCAATGGCTCTAAGTGAACCTGTTTCCAGGAATCCTGTTTTGTAAGCCTGTTTTGCTTTGTGGACACTCTGCAAATGCCAAATTGACCCTGCCAAGAGAACGTCTGGAAAAACACAAAGAAACGTCCCCCTGCGGGAAATGCAGGAAGTGCTTTCTTTCTTTTGTTCACCCTTCCAGTCGATAAGCCCTATCGTCCAGTGAGGAATGCCTACTTTCCAAAGGAGACGACAGAGTGACATGTCCGCTGACGGGCAGGACAAGAAAGGAGCATGACGCATACAGCCATTAAGTGATTTCCCAGGAATGCAGGAAAGATTGGCAATTGTCGAAAACGGACAATGCTGAGAGCGGATGCGGCGCCACGTGCACTCGGGTTTCTGAGAAGTAAAACCACTTGTCAGAACCAGCCTGTGGTTTCTTTGCTGAAGAATAGAAATGTACCTCCTCTCCTCGCCGTTCCCAAGCTTTTCCCGCCAACAAGTGATCACGCCCAACGAATGAATGCCGGACCAGTCAGTGCTTCAGACCATCAGTGCAGTGATGTGTTCGATTGGATGCCGATACCTGAGGGGCGTGCCCTGGATTTGGTTGGTCAGCATCTTCAGAGAGGGGCTGGACATAGGGGGTTTTAAGGACGCTGCAGAACACGAAATGTCGCTCTGAGCCCTGGGTAAACGGCTCATCCAGACGCTTCTCGCTATGAACTCTTTACGCTTGCCATTTTGTTAAATATACCCTTCTTTTTCATGTAAATAATCCTGTAAATAAGTTTTCCCAAAGTGCCATTAAACCTGCTTGTACATATTTCACCAACTTCGAAGATTCAATCCTACTTCAACCCCGAGTCTCTGCACGCTACCAAGTGAAGGCCGGGTCGACGTAGCCCCAGCGTCACGACAGTGTGTGTGTGTGTGAAGTTAAAATGATCAGCTGCCGATTAGTCCAACAAGAAGTTTTATATAGTTTATTCTTCGCCTCTTTAAGGCTACCGCCGTTCTTTAGAACATGCTCAAACTTCTCCATTTTATGTCGGACACTTTGCACCTTTTGATTAGCTTTGATAGCTCTACCAGTTCTATCCTAACTGTTTGGCGGGAGGCTTTCATACTTTGGAGTCTCTTAACCAAATCATTTGGGCACTTAGATAGTTTGCCGATATCCTTTCTGTTTATCACCAACTTCTTCATCGCGTAGGCCTGTACAACATTCAGTTTATTCCGCTTATTAAGCTTAATTGCGATGCTGTAACCCTTTTATTGATGCTATAAAATTACTTTATATTACCAGCTATATCTTTATTGACAAGGAACTCTACTCCTAGTTATCGTCTCTCCGGTAAACCTCGATAACACAATACATATCCCCCTTTACTATAGTAGAGGCCTCATTTGGCTTCCTAATCTCACCAAGCCTTATGAAATTCCTTTTATTGCCTTCTAGTTCCTCCTACTGTACTGCTAAACTAGCCTCACTAGCTAAGGTTCCAAACGTTTCTAGGGAAATGTTTTCATTGGTGGCGTGTCTGGAGCCTACGCCACAATCAGGAAATCTCACGTTCACTAAAACGCCGATGAGAAACACATGTATTTAGGCGGGCCAGGAAATGGACGCTGCTGAGAAAATACGTAAAGCCGTGTCAGGTGCAACGTGAATGCGAAAAAAAAAACTGCTACACGGCCTTCGAAATTAAAAAAAAAAATACTACGTTTTTGCTCGTTTCCACAAATTAAATTGTATTTTTTTTTCTTGTTCGACTTTTATATGAAGCCGATAGCAGATTTTCTGACAATGCGGTATTGATTGAGCTGTGAAATGAGTGATTTTATTAGGCGAAATGGACATGCCACAAACAAATGTTAACAAATTCTAAGAGTATCAACCAGAGCTCTCAGTGCATTTTTATTGGTTGACAAACGAAAAGAAGAAAAATGACTAGATCATGGCAATAGGAATTGTTCATGTCTCCTATCTGCTCTTTCAGTTAAGAGAAAAAAGTAAATTATCTTTGACTATGTCAGCGAAAGTATCCGCACAAACATTGTCTCTGCCCATCAGTGAAGATCGTAACGCAGCCCGAACGACGATGGTGGAGCTGCCTTTTCTTTTTCCGTGCTGGGATTTTCTTGTACACAGGCGAGGAAATGGTAGCGTTGTAACTTACGCTGTTGGGTTACTTCCATTTCCAATTGTCAATAAAGTGAATACAGATGAAGGAGTGCGGCTTCGGCTCCGAGACTCTCGTGCCGTCACTCTGGGGAACAGAAGGCACAGAGCATCCGGTAGCAAGCGGAATTTTAAAAATTCGACGCTTTCCATGACCACACGGTAACTAAATACGTAGATTCGTGCCTTTGCCTTTCAAAGAACCATGCTCAGGTCACCCGCCACTCATGCTTCTGTGGAAACCCGCAGAAATGAATCGACTTAAAAACGTCCGACGAGTTTGCGTAGCTGCCAGTGGAGCCAACAACGCACCACGTTTCGCCAGCCTTGTTCGACCAGACTTCATTTCACTGGACATATTGACACAATTAACTAGCCCAACTTTCTGTTATCTTGAGGATATATTCAGGCATAACGTCATCTAAACCTTAGGATTTCCAATTTCCACACAAACCAACGACAAACAGTACCCTCCAATGCGTTGGCAATGTGCCGGCCGGGGCCGGCGCATTCCTGCGATTGAGCGATGCGCCGAGAGGCGGCGCCACCCGTTCAGCTGTCCGGTCCCTATGGAACGAAAAATGGTAGGGGTAACATTAAGAGATAGAAAGCGTGCAGAGTGGGTCAGAGAAATAACTCAAGTTACCGACATTCTTGTGGAAATTAAGAAGAAGAAATGGACATGGGCAGGACATGTAGTGCGAAGAGAGGATAACCGATGGTCGCTGAGGGTAACAAACTGGATTCCAAGGGAAGGAAAGCGTAGCAGGGAGCGGCAGAAAGTTAGGTGGGCGGATGAGATTAAGAAGTTCGCAGGGGTCAAGTGGATGCAGCTAGCACAGAACCGGTTTAAGTGGAGAAATATGGGAGAGGCCTTCGCCCTGCAGTGGGTATAATCAGGCTGATCATGATGATGATGATAACATGCGATGTGTATTTCGTATTGATGGGTGGCTGCAACTGCTATGCAACTCGCATGACCATACGGGGCCTAGTCTAAGTGCCAATAAGAGACCTGATATTTTATCGTGCATCACTGAAAGTACAGGTTTAATTGATATTGGACTTTCATCCACATTCACATATATTAGAGGATCTCCACATTCACGCCTTGATCGTATTTACATCTCCGCAGAACTTGTTAAACGGCGCATTTCATGCGATGTCAGGCCGGTTTCTTTCTCCATGATCACTGTGCTGATTGTGGAAAGTTCCCATCCAAAGTTTCAGCTGCAGTGGGCGCTGTGGAAGATCAATGCTTCGCTGTTAAACTAGGAAAATTTTGCACAGCGCGTGAGAACAGCCTTGGATTCTTGTTTCGCCTTCAGTCCACCATCATTTGCAGCTTGGGAGTTGTTTACGCAACACGTTTGGGACATAGCTATAAAGATTGATTCAGTCAGGTCTTACTTGAAATACGATGAAGATGATGAATAACTTTATTAACACCCGTCAAGGAAAAGATTCCTCTCCTTTCAGCAGGCTGGAATCCTTTGGGATTCAACGGTGTCCAGGGCGAGACGGATGATTTTTGTTTGAACTTCTTTGTTCTGGCTAATCATTTAAGCCTCCCAGGACTCCTAATTCCTGTCTGGTTCGTTGTAACTAGGGCATGTCCACACCATATGTATCATACCTACAATTCCGTTACAGTGTTTGCGCCGCGGGTCTTGTATCGCCTGATGCCATCTGCTTAGTGCGAGTGGATTAGAAGAAAACCCCGCCTGCAACTTTGTCTATATAACCTGTTCTTTTCTGCTTACAATTTTATCTGCTCGAGGCAGTGTCTGTCTTTCTAATTTGTAATGACTGAGAATATCACGGTATGTTTTCAACTGTTCGCTCTGAAGGGGCTCCCTGCTTGACGAGATCGCACTGGCATCCCGGTGTATAGGTCCTTGAGCCGCTGTCGCGTTTCCTCGCAGGCCCTCGTGGGCTGCAGTCCAGACAAGGTTATTCAGCTCTGCCGGTCTGACAGCCAGAATTTTATTGCGAAAGCAGTACTACGCCAGGTTTCGCCTTTTTGCCGTACCGGAGTCTACCCTTCACGGTCGGTGGTCGGTCACGTGACAACTGACGTCATACCAGAGCAAGAGACAGGGTAGCAAGTCGGCTCTTCAGCGCGCCGTAGCTACGCTTCACGGTCGAGGAGCGAAGGCGGCGGTCGGTCACGTGACTGCTCATGTCATACCAGAGAGAGAGACGGGGGACTAAGTCAGCTCTTCAGCGCGCCGCAGCTACGCTCCACGGCCGGTCGACCACCTGAGAACGGCGGCAAGCGATTGACGTCATACAAGTTGCAAGAACTTGCAGGCCTTGCTGCGGTGATGGATGTGTGTGTTGCAGCGTGTGGTATGACGTGCGTTATCGGGGTGCAGATAATAAAAGTAGCGAGTACTCGCCGGTTTCTTCAGTATAGCTAATGGAAGACTTCGGAAAAAATATGCCTCTCATTTCGTGAGTACACAGGAGATTAGAAATGTGCACAACCACAAGTGAAACATTTTGCGTAGCCAAGCGGACATTGCTTTCGCAATTTCTAGGCTTAACGAAAGCTAAACCCCAGCTAATTTTTAACCGCTTCGGCAGATATCCTGCCTGCGTTGTAGTTTCGGACAGCTGATAGGGAATTGGTTACAATCACCCTTACATTCTGTTGAATATAGGGTCAGCGCAATGGCCACCTCCTCCGCCACTGTCGCGTCCCTCTGCCGAATGCTGCAGCCCGAGACCCGGTCCTTGTCTTCCCTGGTTGCTAGGGCTACGAAACCCGTTCCGCGTTCGTATTCCGCCGCCTCCGTGTAAACCACTTCCTGTTTGCTGGTTTTTTCTGTAGAGCTTACGCTCTATCTTTTCTTCTACCCTCATGGCGTACCGTGTGCATGTTCCTTGGAAGTGGTGGGATGCTTATTTTGTTCCTTATGTCTGCTGGGATATCCTAAGTCAGTTTTAGCCTTCCTCGAGGTTCGAAGCTTAGCTTTTCTAGTATTTTCAGTCCCGATTGGCTGCGTAGGAGTCGTTGCTGCTGTGCTACGTTGGTAGCCTCAATGAGCTCATCTAACGTGTTTGAAATCCCCACTTTGAGAATTTTCTGGTTGGATGTGTACGGAGGGGGCCCATGGCGGTTTTGACGCCTTTTCTAATTAGGATTTCATTCTTGTTATTTTATGCTTTTGCCAGCCGTTGGTATGGTACCACGTGATGACAACGGCTACTACAAAGCCTTCGTAATTTGCACGAGCTTGGATGTGAGGCTGTGAGATGAAATTGCTATTGTAAAATGCCGCCTTCGGTGCAAGCGCTTTCGGGCGGCCCCGTAGCAATCGTGCTTTGAGCACCCAACTAGATGAGAATCCTCATGCCAAACGAGTCTCTGAATTCTAGTGCTACTCACTAATTCTGATGCAATAGTAAGTCGAGTTTGCAAATACCTGTCTTTTTTTCTGTCACTTGCTGACGACGTTTATTGTTTCCGCCTTCTGAAAATGAATGTAAGGCTATACGTTCTACATTAATCTTAACTGAAGAGGCAGACGCAATTGAATGATGGTCGCTTTCCAAACCTCCGGAACCGGATGGTATATCAGGGGAATTTTACAAGACATTCAAATCTGCTCTCTCCCCTGACTTACTCCACAATTTTTTAGACTAGTATTGATGTCGGGTTTCTGCCGCAGTCTTTTACCATATAATACCAAAAACGGATGATAAAGAAAAAAAGTCGATTTTTAGAGGGCTACAAGCCTATCACGCTTTCAAATGCTGATTACACTCGTAAGATGGTTTGCTAAAATCGTGTCAGATCGGGTACAGATTGCAATGTGTACTTTCATTGGACCCCATCAAACATATGGTTTGAGAGGCCGCTCAATACAGCTAATCTACATGTTGCGCTTACGGTTTTGCAATATAACAGTGACGCTCATGCGCAGTTGGCACTTCTGCAAACTGACCTGGCAAAGGCGTTTGATCGTGTGTCTTATTCCCCCTCCTCTTTTTTTTGTATCTTGGATCGCGCCAATCTTGGTTCGATTGTTTCTACTAGGATACGCCTTTGTTACAAAGCATTTTCCGCACGATTGACTGTAAATGGCGGTCTATCACAACCTGTCCCCATCGAGTCCTCTGTTAAACAAGGATGCCCACTGTCCCGCTCTTGATCGCTCTAAACTTGGAGCCGCTTTACATAAGTATCATAAGCAGCAGAGCAGTTAGGGATTTTCGTATTATTAGTCATGAACTCGCAGTCATGAGGAGGACCTGGCCTTTTTCTGCGCTGACAAACCAAGCAATGAGGAGGTTACTCATTTAGCGGAGGAATTCGCTTCAGTGTCAGGTGCTGGAATCCACCGATCTAAGAGTTGCAGTCTCTTGTTTGGAATATCGATGGCTGCTGAATATGTTGGTGTGGCGTGGAGATCTAGGCCACCAAAGTACCTTGGAGTCCCTCTAAGTGCCTAAAGAATAGTGCGCCTTACTGGAAAGACCGCGCGTTGACTCTTCCGCTACGCTCAGACTTTTATTTTTGGCAAGGTATGCCAGATGACGGCCGGTATACCTCCTGGATTGTTCTCGAGATGAAAAACTGTGGGAACTCTTTCAACTGCAGCCCCTGCTTGGATATAAGGATGAATTTCAAGTAGTTTTGGGGTAGCGGTGGATTTCTCCGCGCTAGTACTTTATATTTTCCCTTCTCCCAGTTGGGCGCTGCGTCCCGTGCTGCAAGCCTCTGTAGCGTACTGGCTGCCGCCCTTGCTTTCTTTTTTATTTCGCTTTGTTGAGCCTTTCACTTCCTAGCGTCCTGGCCCGCCTAACTGGCGTCCCGTTATCCACCCCGTTGTTGCCATTTTTGTTACAAATCTGCGTCGTGTTTGCGTCGCCCGCGCGTTCCCGGCACGTTTGGGGAGAACCTTCGTCCTCAGATGCTTCATCTTCGATGTGCGAGTCCTTGCTGTGCTGCTCCTCGCTGTGCAAGAAAGACCGCTCCCATTAGGGCTAATGATAATATCTGGGTCAAATCCTGCCTCGGCTCGAGCGCCGAGGTTCAGCAGCGTTTTTCGTCACGTTAGGCGCAGCTGCAGCGTGGCCGCAGGCCAACTTCACAAATTAATTAATGATTAATGTGGCCATCATCAGCAATGTAGTATGTCGTACCTTGAAACAAATGATGACGTCATCAGTGGTGTATGTCGTGCCTTGAAATTAATGACATCATCAGTGGTGTAGTATGCCGTACCTTGAAATAAATGATGACATTATCAGTGGTGTAGCATATTGTGCCTTGAAATAAGTGAGACTATAACGTCGTCACATGGTAACGTTACCAGGCGATTTACGCTTAAAGGCGGAAGTACCATGGCGGCCATCTTGGTATTAGTTCAAATTCTCCCACCAAGCTACGCCACTGGTTCACGACTGAGAAATTGCGTACCGATCTTGCCTCCAGTGACCCTGAGCGACCCAACCTTGGCTTTGTGGAGAAGCTTTTTTTTTTTTTTTTGTCGGAGAAGGTGAGTTTTCAAACCCCATTCTTCTCACCATTGCGCGCAGGGGAAAGTGTTCACCTGCTCCTATACTTCGTCTCACAAGATGTTTGAAGCACTGCGAAAGGCAGATGCACCCCTGTCCAATCAGGATCACGCGCACTAGAATAGGCAATTGCACTCCTACGTGCCTCTCGCCCTGCAAATTGGCAAAGGTGACAGCAGGAGCACAATTCTCTATATAGTGCTCAAGGGCGAGGTGCACTTAGGAGCACAATTGCCACGGCTCCTGTGCCTTTCGCAGTGCCACAGATATCCAGCGTGACTACACTGGATATCTGGACTACGGAGTACTAGCTTTCCTTACCATGTCCGAATTCGAGCGGCAGCAGTGACGCGCTTCACCGCCGCTCGAAATGGCCATGGCCGAATCTACATGCCAGCATGCACATTCGGCAGCACATCCAGAGACAGTCACGCTAAAATGCCTCGCTTTTTCTACGTGCAGCTGATCTTCATCGCCTGTTCATGGCCGCCTGGTTTCTGGGCCTCTCGCGTTGATGTGCCGGACGTTCCCGCTTCATGGTCCTGGAAGCCAGCCCCCGTCGCGGAAGGACAGTGCGTGCCACACCAGCCGGCAACTGACCAGGATTCATTGACAGACCGACATTACTGCCCTCTAACGCTACCCCAGGAATCGCCGGCCAGTTTTCTCCTCGAGTTCCTAAACTGCCAGCTATCTCAGCCACATCGCCATCAACCCGTATAAAACCACACGGAATCGACGCCCCCATCAGCACACCCAAAGACAGTCACGCTAAAATGCCTCGTCTTTTCTACGTGCAGGTAAACAATGTTCACCCTCTTTTTGCAAGGCGTACCCGATACGCCGGTTTGATAGTCCATGTTGCAGTTGAATGTGCGCATGTCATTTTTTACCTTCTGTTGCTGTGTGGTGAAATCCAGCAAAATCCTGGGCCTAACACTCGCTCAGAAAGCGCCGACATGAACAATGAGTTGCTGCAGGCTCTGGACGAGTTAAAGAATGGGCAGGCAACTATCTTCAGCGAAATGAAATCAAGCCACACTAAATTGGCTCAGCACGAAAAAAAACATTTGATGAGATAAAAACAAGGCTGACAAATATCGAGGAAGACTGCGCCTCAGTTGGTTCGCTCTAAGCCCAAATTAACGACGTCCAATGCCTCGCTGAAGATAACACAAATAAACTAGCCGACATTGTGCGTATGCTAGACGACAGTGAAGACTGGGCCCGCCAATCTAATCTAGTATTCGTCGGAGTAAAAGATACAGACCGTGAGACCTGGGCCGAATCCGAAAAACTAACTACCGATATTTGAAAATCTGAACTGGACCTCAACATTCAACCAATAGACGTAGAATGGGCCCACCGGCTTGGTGAATTCAAAGCTAACAATAATACACCCATCATAGTTAAATTTGTCCACTTCAAAGTGAAAGAACAAATTCTTTCTAACGCAAAACGCTTTAAAGGGACCGATTTCAGTGTATCCGAAGATTTCTCCTGCAATAACCGCTTTACTCGCAAGAACTTCATAAACTACGCTAAAAGTCACCAGAAAAAGTTCTCTCCGGCATGATAGGATGGTAATTTGAAACACCATACACATACGATCGCTCATCTCAACTTGTTTAACCTCGAACCCCATAGCTGTCAACCAGACCCTCAAAAACTGACCTTCTTTGCTCACTTCCAATCCTTTACACCAACATTAGAAGCCTCCTGCTTAAGCGCGATGATTTAACTAGTATAATCGACACCACAGAAAGTAACTTAGTGGTGCTAACGGAAAAATGGCTAAATGAAAATATCACCGGTAACGAAGTACAGGCCATATTTCCCAACTGCGACGTGTTCCGCCTTGACCGTATAGGTAAACAGCTGACAAGAAAATGTCACAAAGAACAGGTGGCACAGAAGACCCAATACAGACACCTCTTTTTTGAACAAAGAAATCAATCAAAGAAACAAAGAAAGAGATGTCTGTATTGGGTCTTCTGTGGCACCTGTTCTTTGTGACATTTTCTTGTCAGCTGTTGGAAATGAAATCAAAAGTCAACTCCATGACCCAAATATTGTTTCCGTTTTCAGATATGTCGATGATTTTTTGATTATTCTGAAGGGGGCACCTGAGTTTGATTTAGCTGAGAGAGTGACTAGGACGTTGTCCGTTTTCCGCAATCACAGCCAAGGCCTCAGATTTACATGGGAGGAACCAGTTAACAACGAACTGCAGTTCTTAGACTTTAGGCTTGTGTTCAAGAACGATCATATTTGCTGGACGTACAATCCCAGATCAAAGAAAGGATTGCTACCTTTTGACAGTGCCCACTCGAAGCTCGTCAAAAGAGCTATAATTGCGAATTGCCTTCAGAGCGCTTTAGGAAAATCATGCCATCACATGATGTCGGTTAGCTTTGGCGCCCAAGTAAAAAGGCTGGAAGAAGCAGGCTACCCGCCCCCATTAATATTGGCTGTTTCTGAAATGTTGCTTCAGAAAGTGAAGAGAAAAAATGTTGAAAGAAACCCGGAAGTACGAAGGAAGCCTATGCTAGTTATTTCTTACATCCATAAAGTTTCCCATGGCATCAAAAAAGTTGCAAGTAAATTTCAGGTTCAAGTTGTGTTTTCTGCGCCTTCAAAACTTTCCAAGCTTTGCTCAATGAAAAAGCCAGATAAACGACCGGTTTGCGCTATTAAACATCAAAATAAGTTCACCAAATGTAAGTCAAGAGTTGTGTATCAGATTCCTTTGAGCTGTGGTTTGGTCTACATAGGGCAAACCGGTCGTTGTTTCAATGAGCGTGCCAGTGAACATATGCGGAATGTTCGCAATCAGCATGGAAGCTTCCTAGCAGACCACTGCAAATCCTGCCAAGGGTGTCGTCCGGAACTAGAAAAGACGATTTTTTTTTTAAATCTGGTAGAGATAAAGTCGAGCGAGAACTAGTAGAGGCTTATTTCATCAAGAAAGTAGGACGTTTCTGCGTTAGCAAGCCGTCCATATCAATCAGTGACTCTGAGTTCTTGAAGGATTCCTGTAGATTTTATACCTTGGTTTTATTTATTCTTGATAGGTGTTGTCGGTTGTTTTCGTTTTACGTTGACGATGAGGTGATTCCCTTAGCTTTTAAGCTTCTTTTGCACGTTCTTTCCGAGTTTCTGTTGGTCATTTTTGTTTCCATTGTCACCTGTTCAAGCCTTCTTGTGCATCTTTTTTTCGGCGTTTCTGTTGGTCTTTCTCATTTTCTTTGTCACCTGTATTTGTTATTGCGGTCGAAGGGAAGATTACAAACACGTGTCGTGTTTGTCTTGGGCACGAGCGTATCTGCGTTGTGTGGTTGATTTCAATTTGTGGTTGATATGTTTATTTTGTGTGTTTGTGCACTCCGATAATCTTAGAACTCTTTCGAACAGGTTGTTTTTATATATTTTTGGATGGCGTGCTTTACTGTGATGAATTGCTTTTTTTTTTACTGGCTGATTATACTGTGAGGTTTTTTCTTGTCTGTGACCAATACCGCCGGTGATCTGAGTGCTCCACGTGGATGACTATGTGATAGGCCTTTGTGATACGGTTTGGGTGCTTCATAAAAATGAAAGGTTGCGCGAATAAACATCAGTTGAAAGTTGGCGCCTGTCCTGTTATTTTGGTGTTCCTTCCTTGTCCTCGTCTCTTTCGCGCCGTCTTCATAATCCACTTCAACCATGAACCAAGTAGCCCGAAGCAAAGTACTTCTTGAGCCCTCTGGGTTGTCCTCCACCTAAGTAGAACCCTCTTGGTTAGCCTCCACGTTCCAGCCCCATAGGTGAGTACAGGTAAGATGCATCTGTTGTATACTTTCCTCTTGAGCGATACCGGTAAGCTGCTAGTCATAATCTGCGAGAGCTTGCTAAATGCGCTCCATCCCAATCTTATTCGTTTTGTTATTTCCTTTTCATGGTCCCGATTTGCGGTTACTACCTGTCCCAAGCAGATATATTCGCCTACTACTTCCAGTACTTCGCTACCTAATGTAAACTGCTCTTCCTTCCCGAGGCTGTTGAACAATACCTTAGTCTTCTGCATATTAATTTTCAAGCCTACCTTTCTACTTTTCCTGTCTAGGTCATCAATCATTATTTGCACTTCATCCCCCGAATTTCTTAGCAAGGCAATGTCATCAGCAAATCGCAGATTACTGAGGTATTCTCCATCTAACCTTATCCCTAACTGCTCCCATTCCAAGTCTCTGAATACTTCCTCTAAGCAACTGGGGAGATTGTGTCTCCTTGCCTAACTCCTTTTTTATGGGAATTTTATCACTTTCTTTATGCAGAACTATGGCCTGTGCAGCCACAATATACATCTTCCAGCACTTTCACATACGGCTCGTCTACCCCCTGATTTCGCAATGCCTGCATCACCGAGAAGTTTCTACACAGTCAAATGCCTCTTCGTAATGAATGAATGCTATGTACAAGGGCTGGTTATATTCCGAGCATTTTTCTATCACCTGATTGGTGGTATGGATATGATCGATAGTAGAGTATCGTTTCCGAATATCTGCTTGATGCTTTGCTTGATTGCAGTCAAAGGCTGTCCTGATTCTATTAGCGATTACCTTAGTAAATACCTTATACGTAACAGACAGTAAGCTGATTGGCCTTTAATAATTATGGTCCTTGGGGTCCCCTTTCTTATGAATGAGGATAATGTTTGAATTCTTCCATGGTTCCGGTACCTTCAATGACACCAGGCACTGCGTATACAGGGTGGCCAGTTTTTGTAGCACGATGTCCCCCTCCCCCCCACCCCCCGTCCTTCAACAGATCTGTAGTTATCTGATCTTCTCCAGCTGATTACCCCCTTTTTATAGTTTCTAATGCTTTCTTGACCTCGTCCTTCGTCACTGGTGGAACGTCTGACTGTTTTTCCCTACCGCCAATCTCATTACGGTCCTGACTACTTTGGCTACTGTAGAGATCTGTATAGAACTCCTCGGCTATTTTGACTATCTTGTCCATATTAGTGATGATGTTGCCTGCTTTGTCCCTTATCGCATACATCTGGTTTTTGCCTATGCCCAATTTCTTCTTTACCGCTTTAAGGCTTCCCCCGTTCTTTACAGCATGCTCAATTTTCTCCATGTTATACTTCCTTATATCGGCCACATTGCGCTTATTGATTAGCTTTGATATCTCGGCCAATTCGATCTGGTCTGTTGGATTGGAAGCTTTCATACTCTGGCGTTTCTTAATCAAATCTTTCGTCTCCTTAGACAGCTTGCCGGTATCCTCTCTAACTATCCTACCGCCTACTTCTACCGCGCACTCAGTAATGATATCTCTGAAATTATTGTTCCTTGCCTCTAGGGTAATGTCGCCATCCTCAGTTAGAGCTGAAAGCCTATTCTGTAGTGAGATCCTGAACTCTTCTGCCCTCCCCCTCACCGCTAATTCGTTGATGGGTTTCTTTCTTACTAATCTGTTAATCGTCATCACCTCATGCTAAGGTGATGGCGTCACAAGGTGATTAATAAGAAAAAGAAGAAAGAACAGAAAGAGATGATACGTCGGCTTTGCTTAAGCAACCTACCTCGTTTAACTAAAGCTAAACCCCAGCTAATGTTTTTTAATCTTCATCCATCTCAGCTGGTACATGCTGTACATATTTTATTTATTTATTTATTTATTTATTTATTTATTTATTTATTTATTTATTTATTTATTTATTTATTTATTTATTTATTTATTTATTTATTTATTTATTTATTTATTTATTTATTTATTTATTTACAATATACCGCAGGCCCTTGGGTGGGCCCTAGCAGGAATGGCAACAAAAAAAACTATACGCAGCTAAAACACAATAATCGTGGCAGCCAGGGTAGAAAATTCGAACATCTTGTACAATAATCAAATGAAATACGTCCGTGAAATCATCAGTATCAGGTAATGTTTTTTTGCTATTTCAAACACACAAAAATAGTTAAAGCAGAAACACAATAACAGGTTAGTATAGGTAGTCAAGACTCAATTAGGTCAATCGGTGGCAGTCGGTTTCAGTCTTCTATAGTACGAGGAAAAAAAGAATATTTAAATGCGTTTACTCTAGAATTGTATTGAGTTTATTGATATTCGTGACGATTTCTTGTCAGACGGGTGTTTAACGGTTTCAGGTAAGGCCAGGAGTTCATTAACGATTTATTATGTTTCAGCAAGAACAGATGCTTGAGAATTTCAATCTTTCTTCGTAATTCGAGTGTTGGGATGTTATGTTGCTTCATTAGTTCGGTTGGTGAGTCCATTGCACGATACTTGGAAAACTAAAACGAACAGCTTTGCGTTGGATCATTTCGAGTGCGTGAATAGTGAGTTTTGTGTACGGGTCCCAAACAGTGGAGGCATATTCAAGCTTTGGTCTTATGATTGACGAGTATGCTAACAGCTTTACATTAGGCGGAGCTTGTTTTAGTTTGTGTCGTAAAAGGGAAAGCTTTTTAAATGAGCATGTGCATATGTTACAAACATGTCGGTTCCAATAAGTTTATTAGTTATAGTGACTCCAAGGTATTCGTATTCGCTGCCTTCAGTTAAAGGATGAGACGGAAGAATTTACTGGAATGAAGGTCTGATTCGCTTATTTGTTACTTTCATGAAGACCGTTTTATCTGTGTTAAGTTTCATACCCCACTCACTGCACCATTCTTGAATTTTATTAAGGCTAGAGTTAAGGAGTAGTTGGTCACAAAGATTGTTAATCTCATGAAAAAGAATGCAATCGTCTACAAAGAGCCAAATTTGAATCGGGTCAGCTATTGCATTTATAATATCATTAATATAAATGAGAAACAACAGTGGCCCGAGTATGCTATTTTGTGGCACTCCATGATGTTACTGGAAGTGGTTTAGAGAATTGATCACCTATGCAAACAACTTGAGTTCGGTTAGTCAGGTATGAAGACACCCAGCTGATTATGAAGTTTGGAAGACCGATCAGATGATGTTTGTGAATTAGCTTAACGTGTGAAACTAGGTCTAATGCTTTACTTAAATCCAAAAATATAACACCAACCTGGCCTGATTTATTCAAAACACTTGCAAAGTTATGGAAACCAGAGGTAAGCTGTGTTACAGTAGAAAACCCTTCCTAAATCCATGCTGATAAGAAAAGACATTATTTTCAGTTAGAAATTTAGTAATTTCATTGGCGATAATATGTTCAACTAATTTGCAGCAACTTAAAGTAATGAAAATTGGGTGCTAAATAAATACCATTAGTGCGTCTCCCTTCTTAAACACCGGCCCAACACGTGCTGTTTTCCAGTCAGACGGAAGGCTAGCAGATGATATTGAGACATTAAAAATTATAACCAAAAATTTTGAAATGGCTTCAGTATAGCGACGAAGAAAGCTGTCAGGTCCTGGTGATGTCTTTGTTTTGAGATTTAACAACATAGCAACCACACCAGAAGGCGATACAATGTCTGGGACAACCAAGCATGCATGATTAACATTGTGCTCATATGTAGAATTCTCAGAAAACACACTATGAAAATGGCAACTAAATGTCTCTGCAATGGTTGCTTTTTCGACCAGGACCTCTCCGTCATGCATTATTTGATCAATTGATTTTTATTTTTGCATAAAGATTTCCAGGATTTATTTGGTGCAGTTCGAACAAAATTCGGCAAGGTATGCTTGAAATAGTACTCTTTAGATTCCCTAATGGCCTTGTTAAGTTCTGATTGCTTAGCTTGTATAATGCTACGGCCAGTGCTCCCTCGTTTAACCGCTTGATTTTTTTAGTTGAATGCAAGATTTATCGAGTAATCCAGGGCAATTTTTGGCCAGTTTTCTTTAGTTTATTTGGAATGAATGTGTCAATGCAGTACTTGCACATGCCCTTAAATTTAATCCATAAATCAGTAACATTAGTTCCATGAAAGCCGTGAATTTCAAAGTTTAGGTAACCTACCACACTTTCATCCTGACCGCAAGAGAAATCTTTAACAGAAATGAGTTTTGGCGAAGGCAAGCAGGAAGTTAATTGTAATGGACAGGAAAAATAAACAATGTTTTGATCCGAAATGCCATGTTCAACATAGACAGAATACTGATCAAGTGACCTACTTGCAAAAATGAAGTCAAGCTCAGACTGACAGGTTCCCTGGACACGAGTGGGCTCTTTCCCCACTTTTTGCATGTCCAAATATCACACGAATGCCCACACTGCGCTTCTAAGCTTGGATCGGGAAAGATGCAATTCCTGTTTATTTCTGGCAGGTTGAAGTCACCCGCCAGAAGCATGTTGTCATGACGAAAATTATTCATATGGTCAGCCAAATCTTTTAAAAACTGCGGCGGAGAATCAGGTGCGCGATAGACAGCAAACAATAACAAAGAAATGCCCCAACAAAAACGTTTCAGGGAAACGCTTTCGTGGCTGTCAATTTCTTGGAGAGGAAAAGCTTTAATAATGTTTTCAACCAGAACCGCCACACCCCTTGAGGATCTGCCTCGGCGAAATACCTGATATGAGGGCGGAAACACGTCGGCGTCATCTATATCTTCGCGTAGCCATGTCTCGGTGATAACGACTATATGAGAATCATAACCTAAAATGATGATAGCTTCCAACTGGTCACATTTACTTTAGATAATGCGGGCATTTATGTTTAGCGATTTCAATTTCTTCATATTGGGTGGAGGAAGGCACTGCGTTTCTGTTGGCCTTTTCTGACTATCATGTAGTCTCACTCTGCAATTTTATTATCATCCCACTTGTATGTACGACACCCCATCCACTCGTTCTTTATTTTTTTTTTTTGTGTGTGTGTGTGTGTGTGTCTTTTTCAAGCTTGGCGCCTCCCACAGCAGTTTTCGAATCCTAAGCGTGTTCTTCGAGTAAGAATGTTTAATGGATACTTTGAACCTTTAGGTTTACGAGCGTTTTTCAGGATTTCTTGTTTTTCGTTATAATCTTGAAATACCTTTTACTGGCTTCTGTTCGCCGGATTTTCCAAGGCTGTGAATTCTACCAACTGAGGTGCACGCGACGCCCAGGTTCTTTAAAAAGATTTCAGTGCCAATCTTTTCTTTCGGAACAGAGTCAGTTTCGTCAGCTTCACCTTCTGTTAAACCAAACAATTAGATTTGACAGCCTACTTCTGTCCTCGAGGTCATTAACTCTAGCTTGAAGCCAAGACACTGTTTGTTGGAGTGCTTCTATTTTTTCATTTCATCGTGTTTCCAATTCAACAAGCTCTGAGCGGAAGTCAGAGTTACCAGCGCTTCCATATTAGTCTGTTGAACTCGAGAGCCGATACATCTTCTGTAAGTTAATTTTGTCCTGCCAATAATTGCTTCAGTAGGTCTTGAGTGCTGGGTTCAACCATGGGTGGTCCGGGATTTGTTTCCACATCGCTACAAAGAACAAGCTTACAAACGCAATACACATCATATGTAATGCATATGCATCGAAGCAACTCTCTCTTGGGACAATGCCTTTTCCTGTCGCTCTCGTCTTCCTCTTCGCGCCTAACATCAGCTCCAACCTCCACTTTGCGATTTTGCTGCCATCTACTTTTGATTCGTAAAACCACAATCAAATTCATTTTCAAATCTCGGAGGCCATGCTTTCTTATAATATAGGTAGAACAGGCTTTAATAGATGGCGCCACGGCTAAAGGAATGTGTATCCAGTGGTCATATTGCCATATATTACACCTTTTACTTTTTGCACTTCTATGTCCCAGGCGTCAACAAGATGCTTGACAAATGGTATCATTGCCGTGGCGAACAACTTCTGTATGGAACCTGGTTTATTTTTGCCTTCTTTTTTATATGAGCCGCTGTGTATCTGCAATTTCGTTTCGCAACTAAGTTCGTTTATATCCACGGGGGATCGCGTGCCTCGACTCTCGCGCTCAGCGGTGGACGTCAACTGGTATCTGCGAACACTGCGGCGCTACAAACACGTCGAAAACCTTTCCGCGGCTAAACGACCGCCTGCGCGGCCCATCCAAGGTTCGCAAGAGCGCAAGCATGGACAGCGGCGAGCCCGAAAAGCACCCACTCGACCTCAGCATCGTGCAGGAACTAAACCTCAACCAGAATGGCTTCGAGGCGTGCACCCTAGCCGAGGCCCTGGCCACAGGTTACCGGAACGCGGCACATGCCATGCTCTGGGCCCCAGCCGACACCCTCGTCATGCGGCGCTACCCGCAAAAAGCGACCATCCTGGTGAGCTCATTTCTGGTTTCGGTTTTGGTAGCTCTTTTATCGCCGCTTGACAACTGCTTTGCGCGGCTCTTCCGGTGGAATCCGTTGAATCGCGGGTATTTTTATTTTTTTGCGGTGTGTGAGGATAATTATTCGTCTCTAGAATCGCAGTTAATACTTACTTATTCAAAGTGTATTCGATAGGTTGTTTAAATTTTTGTTATGCGATTTACACCGTCAGAGGAGGTCAGGGTCCTATGCGGTCCTATGTACGCACTTCTCGACGTTTCGTTCAAGTAGACGTTTACGCGAGAGTAATTAGTGGAAATCCGCTTGCACAAAGCGCTCGCAAAGAGCTATGGCGTAACTATGTGGAACACAAGAAAGGACCACACAGGACTAGCGCTTACTTCATCTAAATTTATGCATTGACAGCACAGCAAATATAAGGAAAAACCAGGACATGCGCAGATACACACACACACTATCAACAGAACCGTGCAAGATGTTCCGATTTGAAGAGGCCCACAGACCTCTCGCTAACACAAAATACACCTCTCTTTCTCACATGAAATGCTTCCGATAGTTCTCTTGCCCTTTTATCTTTGCTTTTACCTAGAACCTTTATCTCATGAAACCGTGGTTGACACCTCTTGCAGTACCTGAATCTAACCCATGGCGAATGTTCTGCCGCTCGAGTGCAATCATAACACTCAGCACAGTGCTGAAAAAGATGCGCACCACCTACTACTTTTAATGACCGCGCAGGCTCACCTGCCCTTTCATTATTGCATCTCCCTGTTTGGCCCACATAGGCCTTCCCACATGACAGCGGTATCTCGTAAACCCGCACAATGCAGCAAGTAGTAAATTTCTTGCCATGTTTGATGTCTGATGATGGTTGCCGCATCATCGAGCTCTCGCATCGAGTGATTGTACTCGAGCAGCAGAACAATATTCGCCCCGGGTTAGAAGCAGACTTAGCAAGAAGTGTCAACCACGGTTTCATGAGGTAAAGGTTTTAGGTAAAAGCAACGATAAAAGGGCAAGGGAACTATTGGATGCATTTCATGCAAGAAAGGTGCATTTTCTGTTAGCAATACGTCTGTGACCCTCTACAATTCGTAAATGGAATGTGTTGCACGGTTCAGTTGATAGTGTGTGTGCGAACTGGTATATGCGCATGTCCTGGTTCTTCCATATAATTTCTGCGCTGTGGGTGAATAAACGTAGGAATAAAGTTAGCTAGATGAAGTTAAAGCTAGTTCTGTGTGGTCCTTCCTTGGATTGGTCTTGGTTGCGCTATAGTTATTACGTTATGAGTACACGACGAAGCCGATATCGGACAGCAAGAAAAGCGTGCAATGTGAGTACGCGAACACATGACCTTGAAGTGGCTGCCGACGGTCGCACGATTACTGCCTTAGTGGACACAGGAGCTGACTATTCAGTCACCAGTGGAGAGTTGCCCACTCGACGATCGTTTGATGCGATTCAAAAATCTGCACCACGGCTGCCGTCTTTGACATCGTCGGGGCGATGCACCGCACAAGTAAATGGGCATGTTGCCAGTTTCAGAATTCATTCGGTAGCGCACTCGCAAATCGATATGCATTTCCTAAGTGGGTGATCATTCACTTCGATCGAACCTCATCACACTTTCGACGAACAAAGTCACATTGTCACGTTTGTTTTAATGTCATTGACGACAGCGTCCCAACCCGATCAGGCGTGCAGGGAATACTGAGACCATCGAAGGAAACACATGGACTCAGCTGCTGGCTACGCACTTGAGCGAAGCGATTGCTTTTCCGGGCGAACATTGAAGACGCCTCCCAGAAGGCTCGCCTTACTAAGGCCACACACACGCATCTTCAAGTTTCAAAATACAATTTTTCGCAATGACATGGGCCTAGTCAGGCTATCATTGCGCCTTTTGCCTCTGCCCCTTGGCACGCTAAACGAATAAATGTTCGAGCGCAGTGCTTTACGTCGCCATTCAAGGATGAGTTGCTGCTGGCTTCTTACGGTGAAGCGACAGCTCGGCTCCTCCTGGGCCGTCACGCGCATACGACACAAATTCTATTTGCCGCGAATTTACGATGACATCGCGTGGAACGCAAAACCTGTCGAGAACCAACAAATTGGCCTACTTTAACGGCCCCGTTCACGCGGCGTTGAGTGGACGAGCAGATGATAAGCTTTCCCTTGCGGCCACGTTCGGGGCTTTTATATGTGGGCCACAGTTTTCTTCTGAAAACGTGCGGATCACACTACCGGAATAAAAGCCCTGTCTGCACGTTGCGTAAATACTGATTGCCACCGACGTGATGAGCAATAGTGTTGAATGCTCTTCTATTACGAGCAAAACCTTTGCAGCATATCGGCCCATTTGCACAGTCTTCTGAAAACACATCTGCACCGACTTACTGCGCACAAGCTACAGCGGCGGAAGGACGCATTCTTCTGCGCTGTCCACACTTGAGTGGCCTCGTGGTATTAACGTCGCAGTAATTTTGGCTATGTATGCCGATTGATCTTGGCTGGTCCACGACAGTGTAGACGCGTCTCATATATGCAACTAGTAGCGCATAAGTCTCCAAACATGATTTGCCTGGCCAGTTACGGAGGCCCTCGACGGCATATAATTGCGTTGCATACATGTGCAGGTATATAGTCTGTCGTTCTTTATCTTCTCATCTCTGCTTAGTGTATGATTCCGAATCAGATCTGCAGCACACCGACGCCACAACCTAGAAAACGAGGCGCGGAAGACAAGGCAGGAGGACGACCATTTCCCGCCGTGGATTGGGTAGAAACCTTCGCACTGCTTTTCCGGCCTTGAAGGTACTTCGGTTTTCGACTAGGTGAACTGGACTATGAAGTGCTACAATGACAGCATTCCAGAGATTGCCCTGCCGTCTAAAGCCATGATGTCCTTGTATTTCCACTCTCAGTGTTTATTTTCTCGATAAATCATCGGGTCGATGCTTCGTTGAGAGGACTGTGATTACACGAACCGTTTATCTTTTCGGGGTCAATGCCAGCAGCGGCCTTGTATCACGAGAAATGCAGCCAGGTTTATCTTGAATAATCCTAGGAATGTGAAGTTCTCGTGGTTCCTTTGGCTCCTTATCTTGAATGTTCATTTTCAGCTTTAAATTGAGCGTGGCCGACAGTGATAACCATTTTGTTCTTCGACGAACATGTTTTTAATTGCCTGTCGTCGTCACCGAGTTGTATAAGGTTACTTGTGGGCGAACGTCACCCTGATAATAAGTTTCACATCCTTTATGTGCCTTTCTTACTGCTGTCACCCTTACTACACGATAATTTATTTCTATGGCATAGGCCATGATTCGCCAAACTGTGGCCCTTGATGGGACTCCTCGCTGGACCGCCCGCAACTCTGGCAGCTTGAGCGCGTTGAGTCACTGGGCTGTTTATATGCATTTACTGTAGGCCCAAATTTAGGGCTCAATTTTGGTACTTAAGACACATAGTAGTCCCAATTGTCACTTACAGCCTCCAGATTAGTAAACAAACGCGCTTTTTTTACAGAACAGCGGAAACAACGGGGCAAGAAAGAGCGGACTTACAATTCAGCACAGCACGCTACCACAGGCAGCCAACAGGTCATAGAAGTTAATCAGTGCGCAGCGGACGGCGCACTGATAGAGTCCAGCCTCGCTATCGAAGCTGCCTAGAAAACTTCGCGAATCAGCTGTTCTTTTCGCTTGCTGAGCTCAGGCGCACATGTTTGTGAGGGGTCCCTACAATGAACGCCTAGATCGCTCAAAATTCTATTAGTGCACTAAAATAGTCGCTGCCCTGATTCGATTCTTTTGCACTCATGTGCCTCGTTTCTGTTTTCATTCGTGCTCATTTCCTTTTTAGACGTTTTTTTATCCGAGTCGACTCAAATCCGAAGTTTGTTACTCATTTTATGAGATCGACGTCTTTCTGCTGGATGTGACGTCATCATCCAAGTTCGTTCTTGGCTCAAATTATTGGCCATTCGGTGACGTTAAGCCTTCATTTGCTCTTAACACGTTCTTTATCTAATACGACACAAATCCGGGTTTTCTAACCCAATTTTGACTTTTATTGTGCTATTTCAACGTCCGAGCTGTTTTACGTCCCTTGAATATATCGACGTCTGACGCTGTTTCAACGCAAATTTGACATTTGTGGCTGTAAATTACTCTACTGTCATCATCTCTTATTTCTTCTCTCTTTATTTGTTCAAGCCGGGGATGGAAACATCGTACTGACGCACTTTCTCTGCGCTAAAAACCTCCATTAGCACCTCGTCTCTCCGCGGCGCCTTTGCTGTGGCATTGGAGCCAGGGGTTAATTGTTCGTGAAGGGTTGGTCATTCCAGGATGGCCAAATCCTGTTCTGGTGTGCTGTCAGCTCTGGTCGCCGAGATCCCGGCTACCAGAGCTGAAAGCACCGGCTCACAGGCCCGGCTATTCGGTCGACATATTTTTATTGGGTAGTTTCGCCGCGGCCATCCCACATGCGAGGGGAACGTTCTATATGTACACGCTATCGCTGCGGTTCGACGTTGCGGAACCTTAATATCGATCATTAGCTCTTATAGTCACTCAATAATGCAGCAAGAGGCGTGAATTGCGTAAATGATTTATTAATGACGATATTTACACACGATGTACTACCAGTTTACCAAAATCAACAATCAAATTTCGAATGTGGCCAAATTTTGATGTTACCACCGCGTTGGCAATACTCCAGTCAGGCATGGACGTCGATGTTTGGCCAAATCAGCCGCGGTTGAATTCTCAGAATGGCCAAATTTGGAGATCGTGTTTGCCATACCAGACATCGCTTTTCATGCAAATCGGTGAAATTTGGGCGTGGCCTTTCATTTAATCACTACCCCTCTTCTAGACCTAGTAACAGGATGGCTGGGAATTTGTCAATTTTCTTGCAACGACGCTCCACTCATATCATTTATAATCCTTAACGAGCCCCATACGAAAGACTGCGATATGAAAAGAACAGCTCTCTATATTCGTCAATTTCTTCCTCAAACTTAGACCGGAAAGAAACAGGAATGCTAGGGTTTGATTACTCGCCAAAAAATCGCATGCATAACATTTTGAAGGAAAAAAAAAGGGGGGGGGGATATAAAAAAGGGGGTGCCAATTGTGCATTTCTAGTATGAAAGTACATCATGCTATTAGCCCCAGCATTCATTTGTATTTGACCAATGCAGCTTAGCAGAGTACATCTGAAAACTTTGTCAGCTCAAGCTGCGTAGCGTCATCGAGTTAAGTGCAAATAAAAATCAGAGCATGCATTTATGCTTAACCGGAGTTCTCGACATTTTCTGTTAAGCACTCTTTTCATATCGTGCAAACCTTGAAAAGGGGGATTTTCTAGTTTGCAAAGTTGACGTTCAGTGGCTTCTATAGGCAGTCTGATGTCGTTAAAATGTGAGGGGAATTTCACCCTTGGGAATCGTGGCACGTCTTTGCAAAAATCCAGGCCCATGTGGGTTTGCTTCTGACCCACACACCATGCGGCTTGGGATGCATTCCCAGTGTTGCAATATTCTAAAAGATTGTCCTGTCTTTCCGAGGGGAAGGACTTCCATGGATGCTGAAAGGAGATCCACTACAAGACGCAATCTCCCTGGGCTGTAAACTTTTTACAAAGACTATGGATGAATTTTATGTGTTCGCTTCAGGTTTATCTGCTTCGGGCTCTTCTCTAAGCATGTGTATCTTCTGCTGAAGGTGCAGTTCGACAGCACATAAACCGCACACAATCGGCACGCAACGTTTTATCCAAATGACAGAACATAGTCCTGCTGCTCACCAACGCGCTTGCAGGCCGTGGTTCGCTTCGACGGCTACCTCGGCTTCCCGGGAGGCCTGGTGGACCCGGGCGAGGCGCCCGCGCAGGCCTTGAACCGTGAAATGCGCGAGGAGTTGAACGCCGACACGTCATGCTTCGCGGCCTCCGAGCGCGACCACGTGCTGAGCTTCACCAACCGCGACCAGGGCTTCGCGTGCCACTTCTACGCGCTGCGCGTGACCCCCGAGGAGCTGCTGTCCACCGAGCGCGCAGTGATCGGCAGCCGCGAGCACGGCAACGAGACGCTGGGCATCCTGCGCGTGCCGCTCTACACGATGGCGGACGGTGTGCGCGGCCTACCCACCTTCCTGGCACATCGCTTCGCTGGCACGGCCCGCGAGCAGCTGCTCTACGCCACGGTGCGGCTGGGCGTGCTGGACTCGGAGAGCGCGCGCCGTGCCCTGCAGCAGAGCAACGCCGCCCTCGGGAATCCGGCACAGTAGCATACCACTGTCCTCGATGCTGCGTCGGCTCACCCGGTCGTGTGCGCCAAATGTGGCTGCCCCCAAAATACGAGCTGGCGAGTGCGCATACTTTATATATATAGTAAGCGAGCACAGCTATAGTGTTGCGCTACAACACGGGACAATTGTACATCGCATGATTAAGGATCATTCAGTGGACGAGATCTGTGGACTGCGCGTTTCGGAAGTGACGAATCCGTATGCGAATCCACAAAGACAATATGCGAGACAATAAAAATAGTTTTCCTGTTTCCCCGCTTTTTATAAGCGTTGCTCTCAAATTCAATATGGCGGCCCAGTCACGTAATCAAAGAATTGCAAATAATTTCTTAGCTACCACGTAACCAACCATAGAATGGAAACCACCATGTGTGACGCCGATTGCCCGAAGCCATGTGGCCGAAGCCCCCCCTCCAACGTTTAATTACCTACTATGTTATACTCAGCTGGGAACATATGCATATATATATATATATATATATATGTGTGTGTGTGTGTGTGTGTGTGTGTGTGTGTGTGTGTGTGTGTGTGTGTGTGTGTGTGTGTGTGTGTGTGTGTGTGTGTGTGTGTGTGTGTGTGTGTGTGTGTGTGTGTGTGTGTGTGTGTGTGTGTGTGTGTGTGTGTGTGTGTGTGTGTGTGTGTGTGTGTGTGTGTGTGTGTGTGTGTGTGTGTGTGTGTGTGTGTGTGTGTGTGTGTGTGTGTGTGTGTGTGTGTGTGTGTGTGTGTGTGTGTGTGTGTGTGTGTGTGTGTGTGTGTGTGTGTGTGTGTGTGTGTGTGTGTGTGTGTGTGTGTGTGTGTGTGTGTGTGTGTGTGTGTGTGTGTGTGTGTGTGTGTGTGTGTGTGTGTGTGTGTGTGTGTGTGTGTGTGTGTGTGTGTGTGTGTGTGTGTGTGTGTGTGTGTGTGAAGTTAAAATGATCAGCTGCCGATTAGTCCAACAAGAAGTTTTATATAGTTTATTCTTCGCCTCTTTAAGGCTACCGCCGTTCTTTAGAACATGCTCAAACTTCTCCATTTTATGTCGGACACTTTGCACCTTTTGATTAGCTTTGATAGCTCTACCAGTTCTATCCTAACTGTTTGGCGGGAGGCTTTCATACTTTGGAGTCTCTTAACCAAATCATTTGGGCACTTAGATAGTTTGCCGATATCCTTTCTGTTTATCACCAACTTCTTCATCGCGTAGGCCTGTACAACATTCAGTTTATTCCGCTTATTAAGCTTAATTGCGATGCTGTAACCCTTTCATTGATGCTATAAAATTACTTTATATTACCAGCTATATCTTTATTGACAAGGAACTCTACTCCTAGTTATCGTCTCTCCGGTAAACCTCGATAACACAATACATATCCCCCTTTACTATAGTAGAGGCCTCATTTGGCTTCCTAATCTCACCAAGCCTTATGAAATTCCTTTTCATGCCTTCTAGTTCCTCCTACTGTACTGCTAAACTAGCCTCACTAGCTAAGGTTCCAAACGTTTCTAGGGAAATGTTTTCATTGGTGGCGTGTCCGGAGCCAGAGATTCTTAGCACACTTTGCTGCGTTGCAGGTCTAACCGCCGTCGTGGTCAATTACTTCGCAGCCACTGGAGACTAAGGGCCGATGATTTGTTGGAGTATTCATAGGAGGTTGGGTCCAATTGCTACATCAGGGAGGCCAAATCCTGTTCTAGTGACAGAGTGCGTTTTCGTTCACCGGCATACCCTGTTAATTTCTTCACCCGGTGAAGAATCTCACGGCCCGAGGATTCGAACTTGAACGCGAGACGGACGTTCTAACCCTACGCCACCGCTACTTTATACATTACTGCTGCCTGTATTGCGCTCAGTTCAGGACAGAGCTTCCAGTTCTGCTCAAATTCGTCACTACGAGGCTCCCAAATGCATTTCCGTAATGTACGACGTCCACGTGTCTCGAGGTAAGTCCGCCGCTGTCGTGTTTATAATGCGAAAGCATTGTATTTACTTGTTTAGTTTTCATACTCTCAATCACCTAGCCATTACAGGAGGGAGGGGGTTACATGATTCATAACAAACAAAAACCAGCTATAGAAAACAAACGCAATACAAAACAAAATTTCCAACAAGTGAACTAGAACACTACGCAAGCATTAGCAAAACTTGATAGCATAATGAAAGCAGTACAAAATATTTGATCATAGAATAGGACACCATAAAACGCGAGGAAAACTTATCACGAAGAAAGGAAGGAAACAGAATAGTAAACCTGTCACTTGTGAAGAAAAGTAAATCAAATCACGAAACAAAAATATGGACAGTGACTGGCGAAAAGAATGAAGCCAATTATTGAAAAAATATCCGCGGGAAGGTAGCTGCAGTCCTTTTACGTACGCGGAAAAAACGAATAAAAAAAGCTTTTGTGGCAGTGACTGACGTGAACTTTGAGCTGGTGATCAGCTGTTGAAGAACGATACGTTGGCGCTGATATGAAGTGACTGTGCAAGTAGGGATCATTATAAACCTTGTGAAAGAGACTAAGGCGAAACAATTTCCGTCCAAGTGACGGAGAGGGACCAGCTGGCCTTCATGTTAGTAATGCTGGCGGTGCGGTTATAGTTTGAAAGAATGAAGCGAGCAGCGTTATTCTGAACCATTTCAAGATAATTATTTAAGATTGAATTGGCAGAATCACATATTTATATTGAGTAATCTAGTTTGCTGAATGCTATAGAGATTTGTAAAGCAGCAATCTTAGTGCAAAAGGAGCTTTACTAGTTTCGTCGCAGTTAGCATAACGTGTGGCCAGCATTCATTAGTAATTATGTGGATGATATTAGCACGCCTAAATATCGACATGAGCAGGCTCATATGTGACGCTCTTTAACGTGTACTTGGGCGTACAACCCACACGTGGTAATGCAATCATTAGTTTCCAATTTTATTGTTTAATTTCATTGGCCACTTTCTGCACCAGCGAAATCTAGTTGCAGGACCATCATAGCTAAGCTAACTGTCTCACAATTACAGTCACCGGCTTGTGTGTGCGAGATGAGACCCTATATATATGCATATATATATAATGTGTATTTAAACGTAAAGGATATGACACATGGTATCATCATCGTCATCAGCCTGACTATACCCACTGCAGGGCGAAGGCCTCTCCCATATTTCTCTACTTAACCCGGTTCTGTGCTAGCTGCATCCACTTGACCCCCGCTAACTTCTTAATCTCATCCGCCCACCTAGCTCTGCCGCCCCCTGCTACGCTTTCCTTCCCTTGGAATCCAGTTTGTTACCCTAAGTGACCATCAGTTATCCTCTCTTCGCACTGCATGTCCTGCCCATGTCCATTTCTTCTTCTTAATCCTTAATTTCCACTAGAATGTCGGTAAATTGAGTTATTTAATTCTCTGACCCACTCTGCACGCTTTCTATCTCTTAATGTTACCCCTACCATTTTTCGTTCCATAGCTCTCTGGGTTGTCCTCAACTTAAGTAGAACTTTCTTGGTTAGCCTCCACGTTTCAGCCCCATAGGTGAGTACAGGTAAGATGCAACTGTTGTTTACTTTCCTCTTGAGCGATACCAGTAAGCTGCTAGTCATAATCTGCGAGTGCTTGGCAAATGCGCTCCATCCCAATTTTATTCTTCTTCTTATTTCCTTTTCATGGTCCGGATCTGCGGTTACTACCTGTCCTAAGTAGACATACTCGCCTACTACTTCCAGTACTTCGCTACCTAATGTAAACTGCTGTTCCTTCCCGAGGCTGTTGAACATTACCTTAGTCTTCTGCATATTGATTTTCAAGCCTACCTTTCTACTTTTCCTGTCTAGGTCATGAATCATTATTTGCAGTTCATCCGCCGAGTTACTTAGCAAGGCAAATCGCAGATTACTGAGGTATTATCCATCTACCCTTATTCTCCATCTACCCTTACACACGGTAAAGAAACGGTAAACTTTAATCCGACGTTTCGGCCGGGGTCCGGCCATTGTGAAGAAATGCAGAAAGAAGCAGTCGGTCCTCACTTCTTATATACATGTGCAATCAAAGAACCCATGAACAACAACTATCCACTAATAAACATCAAAATATCACAAGATTCCGAACGCGTGATGTCATGGCGGTGCAAGATATATAGACTGAATGACACGTGTTGCGCTTAGGTCATGCATCTTAAAATGTTACACAAAGAAAGTAAGTTATGTCACTTGAAAAGTTGTTAGTCACTTTCCGCGCACAAAACAGAGTATCGCGAGGTTAGAATGGGTAGAGTACACGTCACACTTAATCCTGCAATATTACAACGCACACACAGACGCACGAAAACTCGGACTACACACGGAATGGACGATAACACGAGTACACACCAACACACCAATCGGAAATATTCAAAAAGATCACAGTCGGAGTCCGGGGAAAGCAATGTCCAGTCGAAGTCCGTGGAGACCGGCCGGTGGGCACGGCAGTATCAAGTACTGCCGTCCCACGGCAACAGCCTCTCATTGAAATACAGCGGGGCGTAGCTACAGCATAGCACCGCCTCGCGAGTTGAGGCCCCTGTTTTTGCGCAGCTGTGCTTGGTGGTCCCGCTAAAGGTCAATGGTAGTATACCGCCTCGCTACACGAAGGGCTGAAAAGTGAAACTAGTAATGCTTTCCAATAAAATACCCGGAAGAGACAGTCGATGACGCGATTGAGCGTGGCCACAACCTTGACCGGGCCTCTATCCTAGAAGAGAAATCAATGAAAGACGATGGTAGTGCAAAAACAAACCTGATTCTTACCTATTCCTCGACAGCTGCCGGAGTGAACAACATACTAAGCCGTCATTTTAGCGTAATAAGACAGAGCGGTGGGCTGTCATTAATATTTTAGGAGCCACCACGGGTTGTCTACCGTCGGGACAGGAACTTGAGAGACATACTTGTTAATGCCAAAAACCAAAGGACTGTCGGTCGGATTGGGTGTCATCCATGCGACAAACCTCGCTGCAAAGTCTGTCCACACATATCGGAAGTCCGAGAAGTTCATGTTTCACATAAATGAGGACCTCGACTCAAGCAATGTTATTTAAAAATTGCACTTTGTTTTATATCGGCCAGTCAAAGACATCATGTCGCTTCCGCTTTAACAATCACAAAGCCCATGCATTATCCTTACCCGATGTGCCCCTTTCCAAACACTGCCACTGCACGGTTTCGAACATATTCGTGTCATTCTTCTACAGTCCGGATTCCCTAACACGCATTATAGGGAACAGAGAGAATCATACTTCATATGTTTGACACTTTCATCCATGGCATCAACGCTACTTCTGGGAGCCTTTCCTGCTTAAAGGAAGCAACTTAGGGAGTCCTACAAACCATCAGAACGCGCGTACGCTAAGCGTTGTTCATAACAAATTTAGCCCTGCGTTCGCACTGCATGGGAGCCAGCCGGGTCTTTATTTATTATTTTGCTATTATTGTTATTTTTGGCAACCTCTTCTGGCCATCACCAGATCAACATCCACGTTATTTTCAGTAAAATACTATTCATCATTCAATTATCTAACAACACACAGAGACCGCGCTACGGCTGCGCAGGCCGCAAACCTTGTCAGTACCAAACTTTTGTATTTTATTTATATGTAACATTCAGGGCCTTGATTTATTTAAGATTTTTGTATTCCTGTCCTTTACTTTTTTTCCTTTTTTCTTTTTTTACGCACAAGTCTTTGACCATCTCACTAGTTCTTTCCAGCTTTATCAACATGTACCAAAGAAAATAATGACACCATGGCTATCTCAAAGCATTCTTCCTAAGACAAGCCTTTTCAAATACTGTAACTTGTAATTCGTTTAGCGCCATGTGTTCCGTGTCGCACGCCCGACACCCGCGCCAGCTTTGGCGATTTCACTCCCGCATGGCCAGCAGCCGAGCAGTGTTTTTTTTTTTTTTCGCGCTCAGTTGCGCGACGCACGCACCCCCGTCCTGGCGTGCGCATTTTGTGCGTGCGTCGAGGTCGCGCTCATCTTGTTTTCCCTGTCGCCGCGAGCTTCAAGATGTGGTTTTCTCTCTCTCTTCTGGGTCAGGTGTGTCAAGAAAACAGGCACTGACATCACTTCCAAAAGCAATGGATGTAAATACAGAAGCCATACCAAAATGGAGGTATCTGAGGTCCGCTGGCAAGGCTAGGAGCTCATAAACAGCCTCCGAGCTCAGCGTAGACACTCGCACGTGGCCCACCTACACCGAACTCTTCCTCCTGCTACAAACTTCTACAACCGCCACTTGAAAATGCCATAGAACTGACCCATCGACAATGCGTCGAGGGCGCGATGCACTGTTCTCCGGAAGGAGCCCTTAATATAGAACAGAAAAACAGGGCACAATATCATACACCAACAAAACGGCTTGTCGCTTTGGCTAGCCTAAATAAAACAAGGAAATGCACGGTGCCCGATTCCCGAACCTTTCTTTCGTTGCCTCGTGCGCGGAGCGACTCCGAAAGACAACACGCCGCTCGGCCTTTTCGGCCGAAAAACCCGAAACCCTCGGTGCCGTCGGAGCGACCCCCCCTCCCCTGTCTTTCCGCTCTTGCGAGCGAGTCCGAGTCTCTCTCTCGGCCGGCGTCACGTGACGACCGGAATCACGTGACGACTGCTCCGGCTCTCATTGGCCCTCTGCCGCTACCCACTTCCGGGATCGGCGCGTCGTCGGCGTTTTTCTTTTTTTTCTGTCCAGCCTGATCCCGACGATTTAACGATTTGGCAAAATCGTCCTCTCCGGCGGCAAAAAAAAAAAAAAAAAAAACGCTCCGCTGCCGTCCACGCCGACGAATCGCTCGCACACGGTGCTTCTACACCTCCCCGAAAGCGCGCGTCCGGACACCTGATACGGGTCGCCCGCTGACACCCGGCTTCGTGGGGGTGGTCGCCGCATCGAGAGCTACGCTCAGCGTTATCCCCCCTCTATTTTCCCCTACCCTCCCGCTCCTGGTGGTTTTTCGTTTCGTTTTTTTCTGTTAACTAGTATCCGTCTCGTTCTTGCACCACTGCAATGTCCGCTGTTGATGTTTTATTTCTATTTTTTAGCGCAGCGGCGCCTTTTGAATGTGGAATACTATGAGCTCTAGAATAGCAGCTTAGGCATGTTGGTTATGCATCTTGAGGTAACAGCGCGGAGCGTGGAAAAGAGCACAAGATTAGAACTAATCTTATTTATGCTCCCGTCCACGTTCCGCGCTGTTACCTCAAGATGATGTCTCGCCCTCACTTTCGTGTGAGCTGCGGGGGCGGGGTCACACCTCTTCGTGTTTTTCTCCATGTTGATGACCACAAAACTGGATAGTGTAAACTTGTCCCGGAGAAGGGAATACCAATCCCGAAACTGTCGACAAAATAAACTCTGAAAAGGAACAGTCGCGTCTGTCGTAACGCTCTACTTTATTCAGTAAACTGGCCCATTGAAACAATATATATATATATATATATATATATATATATATATATATATATATTTATATATATATATATATATATATATATATATATATATATATATATATATATATATTGAAATGGGTTTTGCTGAGGGTTCAACAGGGAATATAGCCCTCTGTAAGCTGCACGGCGAACAGCACAAGAGGACAGTCCGTCGAGGCACAAAACCAGCGAGCTCGAGCAGCGCAGCGACACTTCGTCGTCCTCTTTCTCGTCGTCTTGAATCCGCTCTTCATTATATATATATATATATATATATATATATGAAGGAAGGAAGGAAGCCAACAGTCGGCGAGGCCAAGGAAAGCGTTGGGGATGGTACTTTATGTCTTTCTTTTAATGTTTACTTGGATAATCACAGAAATTAGTAATGTAATCTGTTTAGGGGAACGATAATTAAACACAAAGTAGAAGAAAACAGAACGTGCCGATGGTGGGAACCGAACCCACGACCTCCGAATATCGCGTCCGGTGCTCTTCCAACTGAGCTACATCGGCCGCTGTCTCCCCTGCTACTTGCTTGGGTATTTATGTTGTCTGTATACGAATCTTGAGAGTGTTCACCAGCGCCACCCTCATATATATATATATATATATATATATATATATATATATATATATATATATATATATATATATATATATATATATATATATATATATATATATATATATATATATATATATAGTTGGTCGTTGTCTTCGTGATTCGATACGCCTGACGCTCCGCTGCGAATTCATCCTGAGCAGCTGAATCCCTCTGCGTGGACTGAATAAACGCACCCCCTACAATTGGTGCAGGTGCTCGTGGGTACGTTCCCGTCCACCATGGAACTAAGAATCCGCACATTGCCATCTCCGACCACCATGCCGGATGATACTGCCTCGACACCGCCACCCCTCCCAACCACGGTCCTATGTTCTGGAGCTCTACGGCAGCGTGACCCATGCCTCTTCAGTGGCACGGCCGATCAAGACGTCGACGATTGCTTGTCGACGTACGAGCGTGTCAGTAGCTACAACAGATGGGACGACACTACCAAACTAAGTAATGTAATATTTTATCTGACTGACGTGGCGAACCTCTGGTTGCGCAACCATGAGGCAGACCTGCCATCTTGGTCTGCATCTAAAAAGAATTTTTCGGAAGTGTTCGGCCGCCTGCAGTTCGCAAGCTCCGAGCAGAACAACGCTTGCGCGAGTGCACTCAGGAGGCCGAAGAGTCGTTCACGAGTTATATAGAAGACATCGTTGGCCTCTGAAAACGTGTCGACCCCCTAATGTCCGAAGCGGATAAGATCGAAAACATCCTGAAGGGCATCTCTCAGGACGCGTGCCAGATGCTGTGGGTGAAGAGTCCTGCCACGGTCAGTGACGTGATCAAACTTTGCCAGAGCTATGTCGAGCTTCGGTAAAAAGCGCGCTTCTACCCCGCGGTCCAGTGGTAGAGACTACGCCATCTCTGCACTAGCGCTGGGCGGTTCTACTCCATCAGGGGACAGCCCTTTGCTTCAACAAATCAAAGCGTTCGTTCGAGAAGAGGTCGCCCGCCAGCTATCACTGATCCCTCAGTTACAGGATACTGGCCGCCTTGTTCCTGACGTGGCTTCGTCTTTGGCCCCTACCATACGGCGTGCCGTGCAAGATCACATCGCTGATGTTCTTCCACCCAGCTCCATGCTCCCGCCCAGCCCTGTGCTGCCGCCCAGCCCCGTGCCGGCGCAAGTAACGGCACCACTGACTTACGCCCAAGTTGCGGCCAGGCCGCTAATGCCATCCGTATCTCTTTCCTACCAGGCCGCTCCTTCCAACCTTCCTTCGCCTTTGCCTGGGTCTGCATTCCATGTCCCTATTCCAAGGGTACGCCAACGCCCTACGAACCCTTGGCGAACCACCGACAACCGGCCAATTTGCTACTCTTGCGGGCTGCCGGGCCATGTCGCACGCCTTTGCCGCCAACGCCTTCCACCTTCTCGAGCTGACCTCTGGAACTACTCCTACGATACGGACCAGCCCTCGTCGAGAACTCCGCCCGGTTCCGACTTTGTACCTCGCGGCAATCAAACGTACACCACTCGCCAATCACCTTCCCCTCGTCGCCGTTAAAGATAAGTTAAATTGGTTCACAGGAAGGGAAAGGCGCAGTAACTGTCACACTTGCTCTGTGGACACCCGAACCGCGCCGTAAGGGAAGGGAGGAAGGTGGGAATGAAAGTGGAAAGAGAGAAAGAGGAGCCGTAGTGGAGGGCTACGGAGTAATTTCGACCACCTGGGAATCTTTAACGTGCGCTGACATCGCACAGCACACGGACGCCACTTCGTTTCGCCTCCATCGAAACGCAGCCGCCGCGGTCGGGTTCGAACCCGGGAACTCCGGCACAGTAGTCGGGCGTCTTACCACTGCACCACCCCGGCGGGGCACTCGTCGCCGTTCCCCATCCCCATTTCGACGCTCTACCGGCACTGTTGAGGGAAACTAACAGTCGCAGTTCCCGGGGCAAGAACTGCGCTTGGTTCGAACTCTTCAAGTCCTCGGTGTTCTCCCACTAACGTAATACAAGTGTTTGTCGACGGCGTCGCAATACTCGCTCTTGTCGACACGGGTGCTGCCGTATCCGTCATGAGTGAAGCTCTTTGCCGTCGTTATTTGTAAGGTGACCACCGCGCTTTCCGACTTTTCGCTTCGCACCGCCTCATCACAGCGCATTCATCCCTCAGCGGTGTGCACGGCCCGTGTTCTCATCGAAGACGTCTTATACACCATCGAGTTTATTGTACTGTCTCACTGCTCACATGGCATCATCCTGGGCTACGATTTCCTTTCCACTCATCATGCCGTTATTGACTGCGCCCGCGCGGAAGTTTCCTTTTTACCTCTTTGTGATACCGTCTTGTGTGACGTTCCTACCCTGCCTGCAAAACTCCTCGTCGCCAATGACGCAGACATTCCTCCATTTTCTGCTGCCCTCGTTCCACTCTCCTGTGAAAGCGTTATTAGACCGACTGTCTTCTTCACACCTTCCGACGCCGCTTCACGCCATCCGTGCCTCCTGCTTCCATTTGCTGTCCTCAAGTTCGAAGATGGCCTTAGTGCAATGTACGTCTCAAATCCATTTTCGTGCCCGTCCGTCCTGCTACGCGGCGAGTGTCTCGGTCGTATTGAAGAACTTGATCCCGCGCTTGTAAATACTCTTCCTGCCACACCTACTTCATTAGACGTTAACGTTCTCAGCTCTTGCGATATAGCGACCGCTTCGACACCACCCGATGTTCTTCAACAAGCTATTGACGCAGATCTTCCACCCGCACAACGCGATCAGCTCGCTGCTCTTCTGCAGAATTTCACTTCTACCTTCGACCTTCCTCACACTGCTCTGGGTCGCACGTCTGTCGTTACGCACACAATCGACACTGGTACAAACGCACCTTTACGACAGCGTCCTTATAGCGTGTCAGCCTCTGGGCGCCAAGTCATTGCTGATAACGTGGACGACATGCTTCGCCGGGGAGTCATACAGCCATCTAACAGTCCATGGGCTTCTCCGGTTGTTTTGGTCACCAAGAAAGATGGTTCCATCCGGTTTTGCGTCGATTACCGTAGACTAAACAAGATCACGCGCAAAGATGTCTATCCTCTGCCGCGAATCGACGACGCCTTAGACTGTTTACAGGGAGCCGAGTATTTCTCCTCGGATTTGCGCTCTGGCTACTGGCAGGTACCGATGGCTGATGATGACCGCTCGGAAACTTCCTTTATAACACCGGACGGCTTATACGAGTTCAACGTTATGCCCTTTGGCCTTTGCAATGCCCCAGCTACTTTCGAGCGCCTGATGGACACTGTTCTTCGTGAACTCAAGTGGCAGACCTGTCTTTTCTATCTGGATGACATCGTAGTTTTTTCCACTGACTTTTCTTCTCACCTTCTCCGCCTAAAGCATGTCCTCACGTGTCTCGCCGACGCTGGGCTTCAGTTGAATTTGAAGAAGTGCCACTTTGCCGCTCAAAAATTCACAATTCTAGGCCACGTAGTCTCTAAGGGCGGCATTCTTCCTGATCCCACCAAACTTCCCGCAGTTGCAGAGTTTCCGAAGCCAACCTCCCTGAAGCAGCTCCAGAGCTTTATCGGCCTCTGCTCCTACTTTCGACGCTTCATCTTGAACTTCGCCTCTATCATCGCTCCTCTGACTCAGCTCCTTGCCGGTAGCTCCGACCTTTCCTCCTGGACTCCAGCCTGCGACAAAGCCTTTAACACTTTACGCCGCCTTTTGGTTTCGCCTCCCATTCTACGCCACTTTGATCCGACTGCACCTACGGAGATCCACACTGACGCCAGCGGTATTGGGCTTGGTGCCGTCCTTACCCAACGTAAGCCTGGTTTCAGCGAGCATGTCGTGGCATACGCCAGCCGAACATTGACGAAAGCAGAGTCTAATTATTCAGTCACAGATAAAGAATGTTTGGCCATTATTTGGGTCATCGGGAAATTTCGTCCCTATGTATATGGCCGACCGTTTTATGTTGTGACCGATCACCACGCTTTGTGCTGGCTCGCCTCTCTGAAAGACCAATGTGGTCGCCTTGCTCGATGGACTCCAGCCTGCGACAAAGCCTTTAACACTTTACGCCGCCTTTTGGTTTCGCCTCCCATTCTACGCCACTTTGATCCGACTGCACCTACGGTGATCCACTCCGTCTCCAGGAGTATGACATTCATGTCTTTTATCGGTCAGGTCTGAAGCATACGGACGCGGATGCTCTTTCCCGCTCCCCATTGCCAAGTGATACCTCGTCTGACCACGTCCGTGCTTATGATTTGTCTACTCTTGCCACTATCGACATGGCTACCGAACAGCGGAATGACCCCTGGATCAGGGCACTTTTGGATTTTCTCTCAAGTCCTACTCCCGGTCATTCATCCAAAGCGCCCGTCCGGCAAGCCCACCACTTCTCCATTCGTGACGGTCTTCTATATCGCCGCAATTATTTGCTTGATGGACGGAAGTGGCTTCTAGTCATCCCGCGTCATCTCCGCGCCGAAATTTGTGCTGCGTACCATGAAGACCCACAGTGTGCTCATGGTGGCGTATTGAAAACCTACACGCGCCTACGTCTGCGATTTTACTGGCGTGGAATGTACCGCTTTGTACGACATTTCGTGCGCGCTTGCGAATCTTGTCAACGCCGAAAAACTCCTCAGAAGTCCCCTGTTTCGTTGCAGCCGTTACCCTATCCTGCTCGTCCGTTTGACCGCGTTGGCATAGATCTCTATGGCCCTCTTCCTACTACTGCCGCTGGAAACCGGTGGATTATCGTGGCAGTAGACCCTCTTACTCGCTACACTGAAACATCACCGTTACCCTCTGCCTCAGCAAGAGACGTTGCTTTGTTCCTTCTCCACAACTTGATTCTTCGCCACAGGACTCCGAAGGAGCTGCTCAGTGACCGCGAACGCGTTTTCTTGTCGGACGCTCTTGAAACCCTACTGAAAGAATGCCGCATTATTCATCGCACCGCTACTTCTTACCACCCTCAGACGAATGGCCTGACAGAACGTTTCAACCGTACTGTAAGTTCGTCAACAGTGTATGTTTTCTCGAGTTTTCTTTTTGTGTGTGTTTATGTTTCCTGCCGTTTCGGGCAGCCGGCCCGCGAGGCGCGCGGGCGGAGCGGCGCCGTACCCAGGGAGGGGGGACCTTTTTCTTGTTTTTGGGTTACAGTGTGAAGTGTCCCTGCTTGTGCGCGGTGTCTGTTTTGTGCCTTTCTTGACGGGCGAGGGGTCTCGCGCATTGAAAGGCACTCTGCCGTTCTGTGTTCGGCCTGGTGGTTAGCGCGCGAGGCCCCGAACGCCGTCGGCGGACCCCTTCGAGCGTCCGTTTGGTGTTGTTTTTCTTATTTTGTATGTGTAAAGCGCGGTCGTAAATCTAGTGCGCGCCCTCGAGAGTGGAATGCCAGTGGTGGAAGGGCCGGGGTTGGGACGCTTCGGCGAACTGGACCTCGGCTACGATTTTCCACGAATCTGTGTGAACGGGGGGGCACCAAGGACGTTTCGCGGGAATGAAAAGCGCGCGAAAACCAGGAGGTGCGATGGGTGGCCCGGGGAGTTGCGGCCCGAGCGAAGGAGAAGACGGACGTTCTCCCGTACGCTCGCTTGGGACGACGGACTGTCCTAAGCCGGAGGGCGACCCAACTCTGTGTTTTATTTGTTCTTTCTCTCAACTATGCTGTGCTTGTTCATCCATCCGACCTATTAGTTTAATTAAATAAGTTTGTTAATTTAATTCGGCCCATTGAAATTCTTTCGGCGAAGCAAGGAGACGGGACCGTAACCAACGAGAAGAAAAAAAAAAGAAGAAAAACTTCAAGAAACATCTTTAGAAGTTTACTGGCGCAGCCGAATACAGGATCACCGTCTCCCGTCAGGCTTCGGCGATCACAAAAAAAAAAAAACTTTCTCAGCAGGAAGACTTCCGGGCCGATGGACAGCGCCTGAGGAGGAGGAGGAGGAGGAGGAGGAGCACGAGAAGACAGCGACATTGTGGCCGACGGACCGAGCCATCACTTCAGATCGACGGACCGACACTGAAGCTAAGGAGTTAGCGGCGCAGCATCGAAAGACGCCCAGCTGGTGGCCAACGGATTGAGCCTTCACTGCGCGTAAAGTGCGAGCCGCGCACCAGCGAAAGACGCCACGCATCACGGCCAACGGACCGAGCCAGCGGTGCTCAGCGTATCAAGGAACTGATTCCAGTTCACCAGCCAAGGGATCAGGCAGCGAAAGTGATATCAGCCGCTAATGGACTAGCGGTGGACTGTTGTGTATTTTCCAAGTATTACTTCGCGCATTGGCAGCAGAGAGGAGCAAAGCCCGGGCGCAGGAACGGCAGACAACGCGGTGGTCGGGGAAGGCAGGGTAGCTACTCCAGCGGAAAGGTGAGTGGCCCTTATGCTGGTCCTCGGAACCCACTGGTGCCGTGCGTTTTGTAGCGAGTGACAGGAACTGTGCATGTTACTGCGTAGCGGTGCAGTGGTCACGAAAATGAGTGCGGAGGAGAGCGGAAGTGATAGCGGAGTTTCAAGAGCAGAGGAGGCGACGGGGGCAGGCGAAATGATGGAAACAATAGGATCAGCAGGAGCAGATAAAAGCGGTGGCGAGGCTCCCGATTCAGCTATGCGACGGCTGGAAATGGAGCTGGAGCTTAGGAAGACCACGCTGCTCATTGAGCGGGAAAAAACACGTCAGTTAGAGCTGCGAAGTGGTGGACCACAGGGCTCGCTAACAGATGGTAAGCCGACGCGCGAGGAATCACTAGCGCATTTTGCGAAACGGCTTAAGAGTTTACTGACCGCAATTCCCTCAGATCCAGAGGTTCCAGTGTGGCTCGAGGGAATCGAGGGCATTTTTCGTTCCTATAAGGTGCCTGAAGAGGTTAGAAGCCATTTAGTTTTGCCTCTGGTGACCGCGAGAATCCCACACCTCTTTTCTAAACTTTCAACCGAGGAGCTCGACAGTTACGATCTGGTAAAAAAGACGATTCTGTCCGAGTTGCGTCTGTTTTCAGGTGACTACCTCAGGCAGTTCCGCAATGCGCTTCCGGCTCGTGACGAGACCTGGCAGCACTTCGCGTCGCGAATTGAGAGCTACTATGCTTTTTACATGGCGGCGCGGGGGATCAAAACGCTAGAGGGCCTGATTGCTCTGCACGTGGCTGACCAGATGAAGCAGACACTGAACACTGAGGCGTATAAGTACGTGAAACGAGAGGAGGGGGACGGTTGGGTGAGGCCACATGAGGTAGCGAGGTTGGTGGAGGCTTACGAGGATTGCGAAGGTAAGGGGTCGGGAAGGAAGCAAACAGTTGCAGGCAGAGGCCCCTCTGGCAAACAAGCAACTTTGCAAAAGCCCGGCCTAGCTGCGCAGGAACAGCCAGTCTCCCCGAGATCCTCAACATGCTTCATTTGCGACGGACCACATTTCGCTCGCTCTTGCCCTAAAAAACCAGCAACCGGTGACGCGCATAAGAAAAGCGTGAACAGAGTGGCGCAAGAAAGACTTAACGCTGTCGACAACTATGACAGCGGAGCGGTCGGACGGGGAACGACCCGCCACTTTCCGCCTTGCGGGGAGCCATCGGGGAAGGGTGGCCTCGCGTCACTAGAATACGTCGGCTTGAGATGCGGCGAGACGGGTCTGAGGGCCCTGATCGACACGGGTGCAGAGATAACGGTGATTAAAGAGGGCGCCATACCGAGCGACCAGGTGGAGGTGGTGGGCAATATTCCACTAGTGGGAGCTTTTGGTGCTAGAGTGGTAGCCAAGCTCGCTAGAGTGCCGCTAAGCTTAGCAGTAGATCGGGATCGGCAGATCGGAGAGAGTGCGTCGCTGTTGTGCGCCGTAACGAGTGAGCTGGCGTCCAGGGAAGCAGACTGCTTACTCTCTGCAGAGGCTTGGGACATGCTTAAGCAGGCACGCAGCAGAGCTTGTGAGATGCCCGACATGAAACTAGTGGAAGCCGGGACCCTGGACACTGGCAGCTGGGGAGAGCAAGAACTTCGGCCGTTGGGAAACAACGAGGCAGATCGGAGTACGGATGAGGTACTAGTGGCCGCTAACGAGACACACCTCGAGGCGACGAGAGCGCAAGAGAATCATGTATTCCGTGAGGCGCAGCGGTCGGACCCGGGCCTCGCCGATGCTTGGCGTCAGGGGAAAGCGAGTAGCCACGGGATGTTCGTACGCGATGGCTTGCTCTACCATAAAGACAAAATTGCCGGCATACTGTATGAGCAGCTAGTGCTGCCTAGGGAGAGAAGAGGCGAAGTACTGATGCTGGCGCATGAGTCCCCGTGGGGAGGGCACCTAGGAAAGAGGAAAACAATGAACGGAGTAAAAATGAGCTTCTACTGGCCGGGTGTTAACGCAGACATCAACGAACATTGCAGGACCTGCCATGGATGTCAAATGAGATCAGACCGCCGAACAGCAGATAGAATTCCTATCGCCCCGCTCACGCGGCCTAGTTACCCCTTTCAGGTGGTGAACATCGATGTTATCGGGCCGCTTAACCCCCCGTCAGCAAGGGGACACAGGTACGCGCTTTGCGTCACCGACCTACATACGCGTTGGCCAGAAGTCGTCTGCCTAACGTCGCTTACAGCGCGGAAGACGTGCGACGCGCTTCTTGAGATTTTCTCGCGCACCGGCGTCCCGGAAACGATATGCAGTGATCAGGGTACTAATTTCGCCGCTCAGATGACGCAGCTACTCTGCGAGAAAATCGGCAGTTCGCCGCGGTTTTCCACTCCGGAGCATCCTGAGAGTAACAGCTCCGTCGAGAGATGGAACCGTGTTTTCAAAAACATGATTTATCATGTAATTGAAAGTGACAAGCGTAACTGGGACAAATGTGTACCTTTCCTGCTCTGGGCATACAGAGAAGTGCCGCATGATACAACGGGAGTCTCTCCATTCCAGATGCTCTACGGGAGACACCCGACGGGACCCTTGTCCATACTAAAAAAAACTTGGTCAGGAGAAGTAGATATCCCCAATAATCTTAGCGAACCAGCGGCCCGATACTTGGAGAAGTTGAGGGAGCAGTTGCAATTGGCGGCCGAGATGGCGGGGCTCACCGCCACCGCGAAGCAGGGAGCTTATGCCGCGCACTACAACCGCCGTGCCCGACCAAAAACATTCAACGTTGGCGAGGATGTAATTTTCTTCCGCACGGAAAGTCACGGAAAGCTCGGCGCAAGGTGGTGCGGCCCCTATAGGGTCAGTTCGAGGCCCCGCCAGAACTCATACGAAATTGAGGTGGAAGACGGAAAGAGAAAGGTGGCACATGCAAATCACCTGCGCCCATATCATGCGAGAGTAAGCCACACAAGCGTGATTTTTGGCGAGGATGCCGAATTCGGGGAAGTCGAGTGCTCTTCGCCGCCCGATGAGCAGCTTGATGGTTGTTTGCCGTCTAGTGCGACAGAGCATCTGACTCCGTCCCGGGATGAGCAGATACGCCAGTTGTTTGGGTCATACGGAGATGTATTTCAGGGACGGCCGGGAGCGGCGCGCATCGGAGAACACAGGATAGTACTGAAAGAGGGGTTCATCCCGAAAAAGCGGTATACCTATCGCGTGCCTCAACTCCTCAAAAAGGAGGTAGCGAGACAGGTGGACGAGCTGCTAGATTTAGGGCTCGTATATCCGGCTTCGAGCGCGTTCGCCCATCCGGTGGTGTGCGTAACTAAGAAGGACGGCTCACTCAGGCTTTGTGTGGATTACAGGGCCTTGAACGCCGGTACTGTGGACGACGCTTTCCCTATGGCCCGCCAGCAGGAACTAATCTTTCGGGTGGGTGGCGCGAAATTCATTACCCTAATAGACCTAAAACGAGGGTACTGGCAAATTCCTCTGGAAGAAGAAAGTCAGGAGAAAACGGCCTTTGTTACCCACGTCGGGCAGTTTGCGTGGCGGGTCATGCCCTTCGGACTGAAAAACGCGGCCGCGACATTTCAAAGAGCCATGAACGAGCTGCTACGGGCACACCAAGAGTACGCTTGGGCGTACTTGGACGATATAGCAGTATTCTCCGGAACTTGGGAGGAACACCTTGATCACCTTAGGGCGGTGCTCAGTGCTCTACGCGAGGCGGAATTTAAAGCCAACCTACAGAAATGTCAGGTCGCGGCACCGCACATCCGGTACCTGGGACACGTTGTGGGATCGGGGCAGCATGGACCTGACCCTGAGAAAGTTGACGCCATCAATGAGTTGGCGACGCCTGGCACAAAACGCGAGCTCAGGAGTGCTCTCGGTCTCTGCGGTTACTATAGAGACTATGTTGAAAACTATGCGGAAATCGCTAGACCCCTCACAGCGCTGACGGGAAAGAAAGTGCCAAATTGCATTCCGTGGAATCCAGAGGCGGAAGAGGCTTTTAAGAAACTAAAGGCAGCACTTTGCAGAGCGGCGATGCTCTCAACTCCGGATCCTGACAAGCCATACTGGCTATTTACGGACGCATCCGCTTTTGCGGCAGGCGCCTGCCTGGCCCAGATGGATGGATCAGGCAGAGAGCTTCCCATATCGTTCGCGAGCCACCGGTTCAACGAAACGCAGATGAGATGGGCCACAATTGAGCGAGAGGCCTTCGCAGTGATGTGAGCTCTACGCAGATTTGACACTTGGGTATATGGGGCGCGGGTGCATGTCGTATCCGACCATAATCCTTTGGCCTACATCACGGCCAGCCAGCCAGCCGGGGCAAAACTGGCGCGTTGGGCTTTGGCGCTGCAGCGATACAATGTGACCGTGACCCACCGAAGGGGCACCGCTCACGCAAATGCTGACGCACTGTCACGATTGCCTCGCGCACAGGGAGGTAGCGAGCCGATTTAGCGCCCAACACCTCTTTTGCCACCGGTGGGTTTCGGGGACAATGCGGTCGGGCCACTCATGGGACTCTTTGTGTGAAGTGTATTTGCATGGCGTCTTGTTCTACGCCTCCCGTGAGGTGATTGTATTTAGGGTTCTGTAACTCGGCGCCAGATTGTACTGGCGATTTTGTTTCTTTTTTTTTGTGCGTTGTAATGAAGTTGTGACGACCTTTATGAGGTTGTTGCAACGATCTTAGGAGGGGCGTGTAAGGTCGTCAACAGTGTATGTTTTCTCGAGTTTTCTTTTTGTGTGTGTTTATGTTTCCTGCCGTTTCGGGCAGCCGGCCCGCGAGGCGCGCGGGCGGAGCGGCGCCGTACCCAGGGAGGGGGGACCTTTTTCTTGTTTTTGGGTTACAGTGTGAAGTGTCCCTGCTTGTGCGCGGTGTCTGTTTTGTGTCTTTCTTGACGGGCGAGGGGTCTCGCGCATTGAAAGGCACTCTGCCGTTCTGTGTTCGGCCTGGTGGTTAGCGCGCGAGGCCCCGAACGCCGTCGGCGGACCCCTTCGAGCGTCCGTTTGGTGTTGTTTTTCTTATTTTGTATGTGTAAAGCGCGGTCGTAAATCTCGTGCGCGTCCTCGAGAGTGGAATGCCAGTGGTGGAAGGGCCGGGGTTGGGACGCTTCGGCGAACTGGACCTCGGCTACGATTTTCCACGAATCTGTGTGAACGGGGGGGGCACCAAGGACGTTTCGCGGGAATGGAAAGCGCGCGAAAACCAGGAGGTGCGATGGGTGGCCCGGGGAGTTGCGGCCCGAGCGAAGGAGAAGACGGACGTTCTCCCGTACGCTCGCGTGGGACGACGGACTGTCCTAAGCCGGAGGGCGACCCAACTCTGCGTTTTGTTTGTTCTTTCTCCCAACTATGCCGTGCTTGTTCATCCATCCGACCTATTAGTTTAATTAAATAAGTTTGTTAATTTAATTCGGCCCATTGAAATTCTTTCGGCGAAGCAAGGAGACGGGACCATAACCAACGAGAAGAAAAAAAAAAGAAGAAAAACTTCAAGAAACATCTTTAGAAGTTTACTCGTACTCTGAGTGACATGCTGGCCATGTACGTTAACGACGCTCATTCCAACTGGGACCAGGTTCTTCCCTTCGTAATCTACGCGTATAACACTGCGATACAGACCACCACTGGATTCTCTCCCTTATTTCTTCTTTACGGGCGCGAGCCAACCTGCACAATGGACGCGCTTTTGTCCTACCGCCCTGATGTTTCTGAATCAACGCCACTCTCGGACGCCGCCCAGTACGGAGAAGAAAGCTGCCAGCTAGCTCGCTCGCTTACAAAGGAAAACCAGTGGCAACAAAAACACCATCGTGACACTGGCGAGGCTCCTTCTTATGCCCCCAACTCCATGGCGTGCTCTGGGTTCCTGCCACAACCGCCGGCCTTTCAAAGAAGCTTCTTGCTCGGTATCACGGTCCATACCGAGTCCTCAAAAAACATCTCCAGTCAACTACGTAGTTGAGCCCGTTACGACCTCTGCGAGCTTGCGTCGCCGTGGACGCGAAATAGTCCATGTGGACCGAATCAAGCCATACTACGATCCGTCTGTCCTTTCGGCTCCATGAGTCGCCAGGATGGCTCCTCTGCCCGGGGGGAAACTGTAGTGTGGTAATCTTCATCGTTATTGCCACTGACATGTATCGCGTGCTGGCGCTCTCGAGGACGAAGAAGTTGGTCCATGATGGAAAATAGCGCGAAAGTACACGAAGGACGAAAGGAAGTAAGACACGGACAAGCGCTGTCTTCGTGGTTCGATACGCCTGACGCTCCACTGCGAATTCATCCTGAGCAGCTGAATCCCTCTGCGCGGACTGAATAAACACACCCCCTATAATATATATATATATATATATATATATATATATATATATATATATATATATATATATATATATATATATATATATATATATATATATATTGCCACCTTGTGTCCCTATGTTCTTGCTAAGCCTGGAAGAAGAGGACACTGAAGTCCTCTCGCGCGCTGTGTTCGGCATGCTGCCTGCTCCTACAGCTTAGCCCTGTCGTTCACGTCTTGCCCTGTTGTCCGCGACATATTTTGGTGTCGGCGCAGGGTATCGATCCCAGTATAGGCACCGTGCAGAGACCCAGGGGGCAGCCCTCGGGGCGAACAGGCAGCGCCACGAGTGAGCGCCGGAACAGTTTGATAGGAAGGCGCGCGGTCGCCTGGTCAGGGCGCGCGCTTGAAAAAGGCGGCCTGCGCAGCGAAATGGTAGCAGTTTCAGCCAGCTGGAGCACGTAGCGAAGCACAAACAATGCAAGAGCCACACAACACAAGACGAAGGGACAGGGACGAGCCCTGGCCGCCCGCTGGGCGTTGATTTCTAGGCAGGAAACACGCGAAACGGAAGACGACAGGAGAAGCGCGCGCAGTTGGAAAAGGCCGAGCAAAAAACGAAGGGGGTGGGGGTATGCGGAGCGTAAAAAAAACATGGTGAAAATGTAGAAAAATACAAAAAACATATGTAGCAAACGCCCCTCCTCCCAAGTGTGGTACAGCTTCGCAAAGGCCAGCTCGAAAGCCCCAAGCTGGGGTGACTGAGACATAAAAAGAAAGCTGCGGGGAATCGAGCGGCCGAGACGGATGGAGCGATTGTGGGAGAAGAATAGGAATGAATGAAGCTGGAGTCGAAGAAGAGAAAACCCCTAAACAAAAGCGACAAGCCTGAAGATTCGAGAACGCGATTACCAGGGTCTGAAAATGCCACAGGCATTTATTTTACGCAGACGGCTTTTGAAGAGCTTTAGCTGTTTTCTGGTGAGGCGGTTGCCACTTTTCTCGACGATAAAGGATGGCCGATGGCATGCGGTCGCTGATACAGAGACACAGCTGTGAGAATGGAAACTCCCTTACAGCACGGCGCAACAAGCTATCTATAGTTTCTAATACACATGCATGTATTGCGCTCTGTCACATGTCAGAATTGTAGCATGCCTAATTTTCTTTTTTTTTTTTTTGTTGAAAGAACGTCCTGCCTCATCTCGGCTTGACTGGTAGTTTTCTATCGTTCTTTTAACGATCCTTATGGCCTGTTTAACGGTGCTTTCAAGTCCTTTGCCGAAAAATTAAGTTTTGACAGGGGAAGGTAACAAGTGGCAGCCAGCCGCTCGACAGCTTGTTTGGAGCAGGATGGCATGTAATGAATACAAGATCTGTTCAGAGAGTGCACGAATAAGTAAAAAAATAAGTAAATAACATTTTTTTTTTACTTATTTTTACTATAGTCTCGACTGAGGAGCATGGAGAAACAGCTCATAATTCGAAGTTGTGGGCAATTCCTCTGCCCGAGAGGTACGCAAGACACAGTGGGCCGTGTAATAAACATCTTTAATCTCACATCCGAAGGGGTTCGTCCACGGCGGTGCAGGAGGTCATCGGGGTCGTTCCTTTATACCCTCGCGCGGGACCGGTTATCCCGGAAACGAGCGGGGAAAGGGAAGGGTTAAGCGGCGGCGCATTGGTAGCCGCGGAAACTTTCAATGTGGCTGGCGCAGTCCCCACATCTCCCCCCCTCCCCTCAGCATCCGACCCGGGGTCCAGCAACAGCCGGATCATGTCCATGTCCGAGCCCGGCTCAGCGTGCAATATGGAGGCTTTTCACCTGGCTCTGGCGGGATGCCATCTCAGCTGGTCCGTGCGGCGGGAGAAGCAGCAGGCATGGCGGGACTGTTCCGGCTGGTCCCTCTCTTGCAGCGGCCACATTCTCGGGGTCACAGCGCAGCTGCGCTCGGCCGCGGATACGCCTGGCAGCGGCCTTGAGCTGCTACTCCACATCGCTGTCGACCCCTTTCCACGTGGCGCCGTGCTGGATGCACTGCGACCCCTTTGCAGCAGGCGTTTTCGCCCCGGTCACACCTAGCTTCCTGAGGCCCGTACTCCAGGCCTGGGCAGCGGGCTCCAAAGCCAGCCTCTTTGAAGACGGCCAGCATGGCCGCGCTGGTCACGATCATCATCATCATCAGCCTGACTATACCCACTGCAGGGCGAAGGCCTCTCCCATATTTCTCCACTTAACCCTGTTATGCGCTAGCTGCATCCTCTCGACCCCTGCTGACTTCTTAACCTCATCCGCCCACCTAACTTTCTGCCGCCCTCTGCTATGCTTTCCTTCCCTTGGAATCCAGTTTGTTACCCTAAGCCACCATTGGTTATCCTCTCTTCGCACTACATGTCCTGCCCATGCCCATTTTTTCTTTTTAACTTCCACTAGAATGTCGGTAACTTGAGTTATTTCTCTGACCCACTCTGGTCACGATGATGGGCCACAAACCACTACAAACTAGGGGGTGCCCCCTGTTTAAGTGGCCCCTCCTTGAACCATGCGCTGGGTGCGGTTTCCCTCCCCAGCGATGGTGTTCCTCTGGCTGCTGCAAAATTTTATCAGAATGCATTCTGAAAGAAGCAAAGATGTTAGGTTATAGTATCGGTTGCGAACCGGGTTGCTACCTGTACGCCTTACTGTGGAGGATATCGCTGCATCGCCTTGAGCTTCCACCGCTTCGCAGTTATCGTCCTTGCGAAGGTGGTAAGCTTTCAAGTCTGTGTCTTGCACCGCATCGGCGGTTTCACCGCTCGTCAACAACCGCAGCTGGTAGGTGAGTGCCGTAGTCCGTGCCGTAACTTCGAACGGTCCAACCCACTTGTGCGCTAGCAACGCGGCGAAACCACGCGCTGCGTTACTAAGCGGGTGCGTTCTTCTCAGTACCAAGTCGCCCTTGTTGAAAACGACGTGACGACGACCTTTGTTGTACTGATCCGCTTGCTCCATGCGCGCGACATCGAGGTTTACACGAGCCGCGCGCTGCGCTGCCTCAAGGCGCTCGCGGAGCTTTGCCGCGTACAGCATAAGCGGAGGGGGCCCCCAAGTAGGGCGTTCTCTAACGGAAAAGCGATCTCTTTCCCAAAATTCAAGTAAGCAGGTGTCATACCCACCGACCTGTTCACGGTTGTTCTAGTGGAGAACGCCAGTTTGGACGGCCGTGCGTCCCAATCCCTGTGCTGCTCGGTCGTCGCGACCAGCATGCTCTTAACATTCCGATTCGCCCTCTAGGTTATGTTGCTCTGAGCGTGGTAGGGCCTCGTTTTCCTGTGGCGGATTTGAAGCGCCCGACAGGAATCAACAAAGACTTTGCTTGCGAAATACGAAGCATTGTCTGATCAGGTCGGAAGGGACACCGAAACGAGGGAATGTCTCCAAAAGTTTCTCCCAAATCTGTTCTGACACAAGTTTCCTAAGGGGGAATACCTCAACCCACCTGGAATAGTGGTCCGTTATTACCAGGAGTCATGTTTCGGACCCGCTCTCCAAGCTGTCATCCGCCGTACTCGTCCAGAGGGCGACGGTCTGTTCAGCTGCTGGCATTCGAGAGGGTTCTCCTCTCACCCGCCGTGCTCGGTTGTGCTGACCGGCGGTCTGTTGAGGTGTACCTGCTGAGCACCTTGGAGAACTACTCGGAGTCGAACCAAGTTTACAGCATGTTTATTGCAACTGGTCTCTTCTCGCCGAAATCACCCCTGGCAGCTCGTTAAATAGGCTCGCTAAACAACGACCATATCGCTAAGCCAATAGGGACGAAGTAAACTCTCTGAGCGGGGCCAATGGGCTCCAGCATAGTTCCTCCTCACACCCGTAGTGCTTTACGCACAACGTCACGCGTGCGCATTCCATGGAGTTCAAATCCGTAGCCATGGTCACGTACGTCCGTGCCGGACAGCAAGAGTCCCGTGGGAATGAGCTCCCTGGCATCCGCTGCTCCTTACGTACCCCTTATAAAAATGAGAACATCCTTTGAGTTCAATGTGAACTCAAAAAAGTCAGAAGGAAGCAACTTCCTCTGAACTGAGAATTGGCTACTGATTTTGAATTCACAGTGAATTAACTTTCTCTGACCATCCTGTGAATTTCCTGTGAATTTCCTTTGAGCTCCCAGGGTACAGACCGTTGTCAGTTTGAGTTGAGTTCACAGGCAGTGGCCAATTATTGGTTCAAAGGAAGTTCGAAGGAATGATGACTATGGGTTATTTGGTGGATGTTCGAAGGAAGTAGGTTCAGACTGAAACATTTGTTTGTATGAGCTTATATTTATTTGAATAGATGTACTTCCTCTGTTTAGGCCTTGCAATTAGGCCTGCTTTCGAAGACCCTGCGACAAAAAATTGGATCACTGTCCACAATCCCAGTGCAAACTTGCGCAACTGCCGGTGACCACCTTGGCTAGTACTCCATTCAGCAAGCAGGTGTAGGCTGCAAAAAGAAAAAAAAAACATTAGAAGCATGACTACAATGAACAAGCTAGAGTCCATCCAGCCTTCCTTAGCTTTTGTAAATTAAATATACAGAGCACGGACAGTGTGAGCGCCATGCAGGCACCACAGCATTATGCATTAAGGCAAGCATTATGGCCCTGACCATCACTGAAAAGTCAGCTGTTTGGACAATATTTCAGAATGCTCTTGCATCACATGCACAGGCTATGAGCTCGAGGACTTACAGATAACAGCATCCAATTTTGGGCAGCCCAGTGCCTTTTTTGGAGCTTGTTCCTTGCGGGCATTGCAGACACGGCCATAGAGTGAGCTTTCTTCCAGTTCTTCGGGTGAGAACACAACCCGCACCAAGTTACACGCAAACTTTGTTGCTTGATTGCCCGCACTGAGTTTCATGCGGTCAATCAACTGCTGATTTACCATAAAATTGCTGCCAATGTGCACCTGCAAGAACAAAAAGGAAATATTAGTACTATGACCAGTATTATAACATACAACAATATTCCTTGATATGCAATAAGAAAATGAAGGGGCTTTACAAACAACAAAAAACTTAGACCAGCTTAAGAACATTCAAAGAAACCCCAAAATGCATAATTAAGGTCATTTGTTTGCAAGTAAAAATACACATTCAAGAAGCCGTACTTTAACATGTACAACAATGAAGGCATACGAAAACTATTGGATGTTTTTGACACCTTCCCGAGCGGTGTTTTGATCTAATTTTGAATCAGGCCAAACATCTTTTAACATTTTTATTAGTGTAACCTGACAATTGTGTAATATGTATTTAAAGTAACTAGCCAAAAAGAGGGCACATGATGCCCCGCAAAGGATTGAGCGCTAATAGTGCATTGCTATAGCAGAAGAAAAAACAAGAAATAAGAGATTTTTTTAACGACCTAATTTATGCTTGCATTTCAACAATAAAAAAAAAAAACAGATTTTAAGTCAGAAAATAAAGGGATTTACTCATCATTAACACTGCAAAGGCCATTAAAAGCCAGTTTAGACAGAGCACAGTGCCCACATTGTCACCTCCTGTTTAAAAATACTAACATCCTTTTCGTACATCAGAAGCTCAACCAATTAAAAAAACTGCCAATGAAGGTTTAGCAAAAGCATGCACTCCCTGCTCTGTATGTGCTACTTTGAGGCAACATTTAGTTTCCAGCTTGCACAGATAGCTTTCATAATTTAACCCCTCAAGCGCTTTGGACAAGCAGCTCGTCCTTGCAAAGATGCCCTCAAGCCATTTTGAACGAGTGCTTGTCCTTTCAGGATAGATCCTCACCCTGAGAGTTTTAGGTGAGTACAGCGCTCCTCTGTGGCTTAGGTCATGCGCCATTTGACAGATGGCACCACTGACCCGTTAACTGCTTTTTGTTCTACCGCGTGAAAGCCTTTTAAGCAGCCTTAATGAGAAAAATGGTGCCTGGTAGAGGCAACGCATGCACTGTTGGCCCGTCATCGCGGGAAAGAAGCTTTTCTTCGTTGCCATCCTCGCCATCCGAAGATGGCTCAGACACCAATTTTTGCATTGTTATGGGAAGTGAAGACGACAGTGATGACATGAGTAGTTCTTCCGACGAAGATGATGACAGCTCAGACGATACTATTGCGACTTCTGTGTCAGTGGATGAAAATTGACAACATTCCGATGAAACCCCCTGGGCTTCCATTCTTGGTCGTCCCTTGTAAAACATTTCCAGTTACCTCGCTATATGTTACTCGACTAGATTGCTGCTTATTGGCGGGCAGTTGATTTTTCACGTAATGAGCAATAAACTTCACTGCGCTCATTTGACTTAGTTTCTGGTTCAAATATTTTTGTCTCGGATACCTCCTTTTTTATTACACTACCAATAGAAACCAGCAGTAAAAATAAAAACTAAAGGGACACTTAAGCTCCGCCTTTAAGGGTATGATGCGACCAGTGTAGGCTACCATCCAACGTATAAAGCCCTGCTTTAACCAAGCTGTATCAACATGTCTGCGTAGCCTAGGTGTAGCAAGCCTGACTCAGCATTGAAGAGCACTGGAATGTTGATTCGTATTTCACCTTCCCACCTCAAATGAACGACCGGAGTTAGCAGCTCCTCCTAACTTTTGGATATCATGTGGTCTCGTTAAGCCACACAAATCATCGAAGAATGTGTGTTCGGCCATGCCACTTGCCATCGCCATGCTCTTGATGTTTCACTCACAACACAGACAACAAATTTTCATGTAATGGGGCCTTTAACGATATCGTAATTTTAAGCAATTTTAGCTAGAAATCTCGAAATAATAGTGCTCAAGGGGTTAAAGTGAAATTGAACTATTGTTGGATCAGCTTAAGAAGCCACAACTCCTTCTCAAAGGAGACCCTCCTGGCAATACCATGGTGGTTAATTGCCTTTGACTTGCCAGAGTGACATTGCAGGTGGCTGTCAGGTGCAAGTGGATTATATGCACATCAGCTTGAATACCATGATGACTGGCCCAAGTCGCTAAAATGACGGATTAGAGGAGCACCAGCTGCGTCATTCGAGTTGTAGTGCAAAAAGATGGCCTTCCGAGATCGATAACCTAAGAAATTGCTGAATATTAAACAAGCTAATGGAAATCTCTTTTCTGATGAAAAGGGCTTTGCTATAGCCCAAGCGAAGTATGCTCAACAGGCAGCGTAAACAAAAGTAACCTTGCACTTCCGATCACTACAGCTTTCACAAAAACTCTTCCAAATCAATATACACACGAATGAAGTAACAGTCACTAAAATGAAAGGAAGCAGTTGGGATTTTTTTTCATGGTTGTTTTGACGAATTTAAGAAAATAGCACTGTCTGTCTTTTGTCGTTTCTATCAAATTGACATTCATTTAAAGATATCATTATGCTACTAATTATGCAGTCTGTGAGCCCAGCCTCATAAACAGCATCCCAGCCAGGGCAGCCGCTTTTCAGTGGAGCCGAAACGCAAGGTGCCCGTGTGCTCTGTGTTGTCGCTGCACGTTAAAGCACCCCAGGTGGTCGAAATTTCCAGAGCCTTGCACTACAGTATCTCTCATAGCCTGAGTCGCTTTGGACATTAAACCCTAAGAGCCAACCAATCATAAAGAGCATTGCTTCTTGCCTATCTCTGAATTCAGTGACTGCTGACTTCATTCACATGGATAATGAGCTCCTCGTTTCCCTATCCCTGCACACTTCTCAATGGAAGTGCATGACTTGTGGCAGTGCTATCATAAAGCTAGAACCAAGTTCTTGTGTGACCCTTAAAAAAGTTTCATCGAGAAAGGCAGTAATGAGCACAACCATGCAGACACTAGACTAAAGCAACTCACCTGAGCCTCGGTTGGCAGCACAACTGCTTGTGTTGTACACGCAGCATTATTAAGGGATTCCGTCAGCTGATTGACCAGCTCAGCAACATCTGAAAAAAAAAAACAAAAAAGGAAAGCTGGAACAAAACATACTATTTTATCACTAGCAGCAGCAGCCCATGTAACATTCACCACAGGAGAAAAGCCTTTTCTTTGCCCTTGACTGCATGACCAACCCTTTTCTGTCGCCAAATGCGCCATTCAAAATTTAGCTGCTAGACACTGGCATCACTCACGCAATCAAGGCGCCCTATCAGCGGTACATAATCTAGGGGATGCTGATGGCAATTGATGAAGCCAATGCTGGCATCCCACTTCTGATCTCTTTGTTCGCTGTGGAAATGCCTGGATTGAATTAACTGTGGAGGACGTTGTAACTACAGTGCAACTGACGGGTGCTGCTATTGCTTAGAATGAATTGATGGGTGCGAATGATGATGCCGAGATAGCTGTGAGCGCTTTAACAGAAGTTAGTCAGATCACATCCCTGAAACAGTTTGTCGGTAGCAAGGGCCTTGAAGAGGTCAGCATGCAATATACATGTATGGCGGCAGCAATACGCCATACATTTGGACAAAGGCTGACACTCGAGTGTGTAGCTGATACTCGATAGCCCATGCTTCACCTATCTCGTGTCTGTCTTTCGTGTGGACATTTGCTAACATGGTGTAATGACCGAGTTAAGTTAGGCAGATTGCTGAGCCAGGTGCCGAGCTTGGACAAGCATAAATTTCCTGTTGTGAAAAAAAAAACGCCACCTAAGTGACCAAAATGGCACAGGAAAATGAAGCGCATGCCATAAGGATTCCAAGGTCCAAGACAGGACGAGGCCACATATGATAATTTCATACAAATTTAGATTTTTTGCTGTCCCTCCTGCGCTCATTCTAGATGCACCTCATCATTTGCAGGAGACTCTGAGGTTAAAATCTGAGGGAATCAAGGGTTCCATTCAGATACGCCGTCCACAGTAATGCAAGAGCACCACAGACCTGCCGCAGCCATCTGGCTACAACTTATACCCCGTGAATGTGTTTGAACCTAATGCAGCTCTCCGGGTTCACTGGAGCGTTGTTGTCACCGACCACTCCAGAACAGAAAGGAACCCAATCCCGCGCCCGTTTTTCGGCCTCGGCTTGAGCAGCACAAATCAGCACAGGTGCTCACCTTGAGTGGCATTTGTTTACCATGCATTTTCATGCAGCTATCACATACGACAACAGGCTCAATCTCAGATGCATGCCGATCCCAAGCAATGACATGTGACACGCAAGTCACTGTAACACAAACAAAGCATGCTTGCAGAGCAGGAGTGGCAGCAGTTCATCTGCTACGTGCACTGCAAGAATAGTGGTTGGTGGCGTCATGCAGCAGCGCCATGGTGTAGCTGAGCACTACTGTACACCACCTATAATGTGTCGCAAAGACAACTACAGGAGGAACACCAATCCTAATCCTCAGTGTAGGGGGAACCTTATTGCAGCAACATAATCTTACTGGTGCTTTTACTAGGACGTGCTACAGACCAAGAGGTCTTATTCATTTAAGAGTTAGCACTTGAATTTGTTATGCTTTACGTAGCATCTGGTGACACAGCAAATAATTTCAGTCTCATGGCAATGGAGATCAGCATTTCAATGGCTTCAGAAAAAAGCGATCACATACCAAGCATCTGACGTGCTTGATCTCTTGCGGCCTTATATTTCTTCATTCTTTTTTTTTTGCAGACCCCACTTCATCCTCAAGCTCCAGGACTCTCTTTTTTGCATCTGTTGGCTTAGACATTTTGTCACAGCTGCAGCTTTCCTGCAAAACGACATGTGGCAAGGTCTATTCACTAAATTGTATTTGCACTCAAATGCATCATACAAAAATTATTCAGTATAACGCATTGTGCAGATATCTGGTTCCACACATGAGATTAGCAAAATAGTGACCAAATGAAGACCACTGACAAGAGAAACGTAGCATCGACACTGTTTAGGGTTCAAAGCAACACTTCTTAAGGAGGAACATTAGCCCTTGAGCAAACCTTGGCACATAAAAGGACATGGTAATGTTTAACTGCGAGCTGACACCATCCAGCATCACTACTGCTCAAGTGGGCAGAATGCCCACTTGAGCAGTAGTGGACAAAACAAAGGCTACATTTCCAGAAAAACAGTTTGAGCTCCCACGCATACCGTAAAACATAGCCACTCTGCTGTATGGTAGGTTCATGGTGTTTTATGTCCCAAAGCGACTTAAGCTATAGCGATGAGGGATGCCGTAGTGGTGGGCTCACCTGGGGTTTTTTAATGTGCAAATGACATCATACAGTACACAGTCAACTTGCATTTCACCTCCGCTGAAATGCGGCCATGAATGCTGGGATTGTACCCATGTACAGTCGTGAGCTTTATGAAAGGGAGCATGCGATCCCGTGGCAGATAGCCTCATCCAGAAGTAGTGGCAAAGTGCAACGGCAGCATTGAAAATGAAGTGGAGAGAGCGGTGCCCTTCCACCTGTTGGCCGTACCCCATGCACTGGGAGCAACTTTTACATCGGCAGCTAAAAATCATTGCAGCATTATGCTGTTGGTAACTGATATCACTGCTTGCTTTGCTATGCTCTGACCTAGCAACCCAGCGTAGGCTGGTAACTCAGGCAAAAGCGGCAGCCCAGGCCACTGGAGTCTTAGAATGGAGACTCCACACACTGCCTCCCCACCACACACACTTTTTTTTCCTTTTTTTTAATAAAGTTTTCTCTCTCTGCGCGAAATCTGAGGAATGGCTGGTAGCGAAGAAAGGAAGCATGTTTGACGCTTCAATAAAAAGAAACAAACAAATGAATATGAAAGTAAATGAATGCGACAACACGTTAGGCGCTTTTATCTGCTTAAACTTCAGTCGCCTGCAGCTGTGAAAGCGTCCGTTTCGCTGCTACACTACCAATTGTCTCGGAACGAGCATCCTGGGCATCTTTAAAACTTGTTCTAAATCAGCTTCAATAATCAAGGAGCTGCCATTCTCCATGCCGCACCGTTCCGAGACAACAATGCGGGCAGGGTTTTTTTTTTTTTTTTTTTTATAGAGCCCAAATTGGGAAGCCTACTCCTGTTATCACGAAACACCGAGAATTGCCATTTGCTGTGTAAACAGGGAGAATCAGGTCCACGTAACGACAGCAGCCGCGTTTATTCTACTTCTTATTTCCGCAAATTCAGTTCATTATGCATTTTTGTTTTAATTTCACGCAATTCCCGGAATCAACTGTCTACCTCTTTCACCATGTGCACTACTGTCACCTGCCGGTTCACACAATGCGGTCGTAATGCGGGCATGTAAACGACTTCGCGACACGACTCACCGCGAGTAGCAAAGGAAGGTGTTTCACAGGTAAACATTATTAAGACACGAATATGAAAAGAGACAAGAGACGTTTGACTACTTACCCACTCCGAGAATGAACGTAGGAGAGTACGACCCCTCCTTCCACTGGGCATGTAGTACTCCTTGGTTTGGAATAATCTTCCAGTATTTTGGATTATCCATCAGTTTCGCCTGCAGTTCTTTTGATTGTAGGTTTCTTACAGGGTAGCGGTCGCCCATTTAACCAAGACATGATCGGCCATTTGCACTACTCACGCTAAGAAAACACGACGAATACAACGAACGCGAACAATCAACTTCCTACGGTCATGAAACACATAGTGAAGCATGCCGCCGGCTGTTTTCACGAAAACGATAGCGCTAGAGTCTCAAGTTCCATTGCAAACTTTTAAATGCATTTTTGCAAACTTCACAAACTTTCAAAATAAAACTTATAATTTATAAACAACCTTAAACGTTTGTTTTTTTAGTAGTAATATGTGATGCGTAACAAAACACAAAATAATTTAAGCAAATTATTGCCACAAGCAGCTGCAGCGCCCTTTTTTTTTGCTGCGGAATTCTTGTGGTGCATGTCAATCTTCATTGGTTTTACTCGCCGTGAGAACGTTGGTTTTACTGGCAGTATTCGTAACCTCGGCTGCGGGGGCTTCTGTGCGTGGTGGTACCGACGTCGCTGACGTATTAATTGCTGGTCTTTAAACTGTGATAGGAGGTAAACGAGCTTGACTTTCGTGAACAATGTGACATCCGGTACTATTTATTTATTTATTTATGGCGGTGAGTTTGCCACACGGCATAAAAGGTGGTGGTATAGCGTCACAGGAATGTGTGGAGTGCAGCCATGTGCAAGAAGTCACACAAACTGCGTGCATAAATGTTGTTTGTTGTCCATAAGTGGAAATGAGAGTCATTACTTGGTGAAAGTCCAGCTTTTTGTAGAATGGTGTTGCGCATATGCGAAGTTCCTGGGCATGTCCATATTAGATGCCGTACAGTGGTGTCGCAAGCCGGTTCTTCGCAGTGTGGGCATTTGTCGGGAACTGGAATAGTAGTACTTTGCCACTGGTGTCGAACGGCGGGCGTAAGAGCCACTCCGACCCTCAGCCGTCTCAGAGATACCTCCTCCACCCTTGTTAGATTGGGGGGAAGGGGGTACGTACACGGGGGAATTAGAGCACGTGTACGCTGCCTGAGGGATGCTGATGATGTCAAATGGGTCAGGAGTGGATCCGGTGGCAAGGAATCATGAATAGGTTGTGACACATCATCTGCATGAGGAAGCACGTCTGCTGTTATGGTATTCAAATTTTTGTTGTCTTAAACCCAGTGAGTGGTTATAGTCACTGGGTAACGGTGACAAGCAGCATGTATAGTCTGTGCGACCCTAAGAGTGCCATGGACTTTCTTTAAATGTTTTAAGGCTTCTTTAGAGTGAGTCATTATTTGTACTTTTTTAAACGTAGGGTCGGCAGGTAACGCTTCTATGGCGTTTAAGATAGCTTGCAGTTCGAATGCAAGAGTTGATTTGGCGTCGGTAAGGTAACTTCGATTGGTGTTCAGGTGAGGGTGGGTTGGGCTTATAAAAGCAACTGAACCACCTGTTGGGGTTACGGCTGCATCTGTGTAAATTATACAGTCATCATGTGTTGCGCAAGACGTTATTGGGAATGATGATGAGAGCTGCGACTTCTTGGTGAGTAGTGGCTTATTAGAAGTAAGGTGGTAGTAGTCCCATGGAGGTGGTTGGTTCTCTAATTCAAGACGAAGGGAAGCTTTTCTTGCTCTGTTTGTCTGTCTTTGGGCAGTTAATTCTGCCAGCGAGTTAAGGTGGGCGTACTCCTGGAGCAGACGGATAGGAGTTGATCGAGGCAGTCCCGTAATGACTCGCATGGCCTCGTGGTTGAGTGCCTCGAGTGTAGACCATTGCCGTTTTGTCAGTTCCTGAAACTGTGCCTGGTATAGAAGCCGCGGTTAAAAGACAGCACGGACAAGTCGGCGAGCGGTATCTGATCGGGCACCACCAGAACGATTTGCTATTCTTCGAATTAGTCCCAGTGTGTTCATGGCACTTTTGCGTACATCGGATAGCCAAACTGTGCCTTTTCCTGAAGAATGTACATGGAGACCCAACACCTTGGTATGTTCCACTTCAAGGAGGGGTGTATTGTCAATTGTCAACGCGAATGGATTAGCTTTGAAACTTCTGCGGCCGGCCTTATTGCCCACATGGACATAGCATGTTTTAGTGAGGTTGAGGGATAGGCCTGTGTTGTTGAGAAAGTTTTGAAGGATATTTATGGCATTTTGCAGGGAGTCTTGCTGCACCTGCACTGAGCGGTTTGTAGACCACATAGTAATGTCATCTGCGTAGGCTAGCACTTTAATATTAGGAATTGAGGCAAGTTCATGTATGAGCGGAATAAATTCAATATTGAACAAAGTTGGGGCTAAAACTGAGCCCTGCGGTACTCCACGATTAGAAATGAAGTGTCCTGTTGGTTTTCCATTTACACGGATAGCAAACGTTCGGTGGGAGAGGAACGCGTGAATTGCACGACAAAGCTGTAAGGGCATTCCAAGTGATGACATAGTATTGAGGATCGCTGTGTGGAGGATGTTGTCGTAGGCTTTCGTGATATCTGTTGCCACGACTGTGCGGACGAGACGACTGTGAGATGAACAATATATTACTTCATTGGCAAAAAGTTGAAGACCATCTTCAGATCCGTAACCAGGCCGAAAGCCAATCTGTGAAGACGAATATTTCTGGTGGCATTTCACTGGAAATCCAGATTTCATTGAAAATTCTCAGAAGTGAGGTCAATGATTCACCTTCTAGATTGCGTAATAGTGTATAAGGCACTCCATCATGACCGGGTGTGGTGTTTGGGCGGATGTCTTCAATCGCAGCGATCAGCTCAGCCATGGTGAAAGGGTTCGTGATCTTATCTTGTGGGAGATGGTTGTCGAGACTGAGTGGAACCGGTGCAGGTTGGCAGTCATAATTGGGGAAGAACTGAAGAGCTGCTTGCTTGGCAAATTCTTGCGGTGAAAGACGCAAGGCTATTCGAATACTCTCTGCGTAGTCTTTAACTGAGGGTTTTCGTTCCATTGAATGAAACACACGCCATAGGTGGCGGTTTCCGAACGGAGTACTTATGTGAGAACACCAGTCTGTCCAGCGTTTGTGTAGAAGGTGCTTAGAATACCGACAGGCTTTAGCGGTTAGTTTATGAAGTTCTGCTATGGCAATATTATTGGACGGATGCTGAATGACGTATACGTCCATTTGCTTGCGCCGTGCCCAGAGGTTAAGGAGGTGAAGGTCAGTCTAGGCACATCGTGAAGTGCATTTAACTGCAGGCTTTTGAAGCCGTTATCGATGGTGCTGCGGTAACCGCCTACCCGTCGAACGCACTGGAACTGCCACCACGGTAAAAGCGTACTTGCGCGACGTCAACGTCGCGCCGTACCGAAGTGCACTAAATCACGACGGAAGCAGGCCGCGCTTGCTAACAGCGTCGCCCTTGGCGTCGCTGCGAGCCAAGAGTTGCTAGGCTGCAATGCCGACGCAAATACTGACGAACCCTGCCAGCCCTGCGCCGAGCTTTGTTGCGTACCGTGTCAGAGTGCTGAAGCAGCGGTCACGGATGTATGTACATGCCGTCTCGCGCATGCATCGCCATCGAACCAGCGGGCTGCGAAAGCGATGAATTAGAACCACCTGGCATTCTTTAACATGTATGAAAATTCTTGAATGTATTATATTTTATCTTAAAAAATTCAGAGGGGCAAGAAATAGACCAAGTAATGCCACACACACAAAAATAAGCACAAGAAATGAATGAAAAGAAAGTTATCTTTACACTTAAGGACAAAGGAAGGAAGGTGGTGAATATTATTGGTCCTTATGTGGTGACTAAGAAGAAACTTGCGCTAAAAATAAGATCTAGCACGTGAAAAAAAAAGCATGGATTTAATAAAAAATGAAAAAAAAATTAAATTGATGTTTACTTGCACAACAAAGAAACGAATGCGATTTTGTATATTTTGATAAATGTATAATTGGTTTATTCAAAGAAGTTCAGAAGTTAAAAAAGTGCAAGGGATACTAATGAAAGAAAAAAAAAAGAGAAGTATAGCTGAAAAGAAAAATGAGCTTCGTATGTTTTCGCTTAAGAACAAAAAAAAGAAGGTATGATGCAGAAAGAGTAAAGAGAACTTACTTTCTCTTTACTTGAGGACAAACAAAGGAAGGTCATTATTGATATTGCCAAAGAGAGCCAGTTTAAAAATGAGCTTCCTTCTGTCTAAAGAAAGGAAAGTCTCAACAAGGTGAGCTCAAAGGAAACTTCCTGTAGTCAAAAGAAAGGAAAAGTCTATAGGAAGGCTGTTCAGGAAGCAAAAAGGAAAAACAAAGGAAGTAAAAAGGAAAATTCGATTTTCATAAGAAGAGCCCAGCGCGCGCTCACACACACACACACACACCTCCAGACACCGAGGATGATCTGCGGTTCGGAATACTGCTGCTCGCCTTGCCGACGCGGGACATCCGGAGTAGTCTTGCGGGCGGCGTTGCGTCGGCGACTTGAAATCCGCGCCAGCCAGGCATTCCGCGATCCAGGGTCACGCACCGCGCGCCGGCTCTCAAGTGCAAGCGCCGCAGCTGCGAGCAGGCGCCGCAGCTGCGAGCAGGCGCCAGCAACATCAGCGGTATCATCAGTGTTGTACGACCTGAACACCGTGTGAACGCGTCCGAAGATTTTTACCGAAGTTACAGTAGACCACAAACTGATTAAGTTCGAGGTGGACTCAGGCGCAGCCTGTACTCTGATCAGTGAGGCCACATTCCGAACTTCGTGGCCATCAGACTCATCACCCTTGTAACAAGACGACACCCACCTGCGAACGTGGTCAGGACAAAACTCGCCACTATTGGGCTCTGCCAACGTGCGGGTTTGTTACAACGGCCAGGCCCATACTCTACCTCTTCTTGTTGTGAAGGGCTCAGGATCAAGCCTTCTAGAGAGAAACTGGTTTTCTCCATTAGGGGTGACGATATGCGGCATACACCAAACGCCGAGCCACAACGTCATTGAGCAATTGCAGGAGAAATACGAAAGAGTATTCTCTGAAGAGATTCCAGGAAATGAAGGGCCACCAGTCACACTGGAGTTGTTAAGCGGCGCGCAACCGAGGTTTTTGAAGGCCACGTCGGTACCCTTTGCTCTCAGAGCTTCCGTTGAAAGGGAGTTGGACAAACTGGAGCAGCAAGGTGTCATCGAGCCGAGACAACATTCGCAATGGGCCACACCACTGGTTGTAGTTCGCAAGAAGAACGGAACCATACGCCTCTGCGGAGAATACCGGATCACCGTAAATCTTGCGACTAAAGCTTCGTCTTACCCTCTGCCGACACCTGGAGAAGTGTTCAGTGTACTACGCAGCGGAAGTCTTCAGCACTCTAGACCTCACCCAGGCCTATCAACAACTGAAGGTGAGCGAACTGACGCCAGAGTTACTGACAATTAACACACTGAAAGGCCTGTACAAGGTCAAGAGATTGCCCTTTGGCATAGCTGCAGCCCCGGCCATATTTCAGAAGTTCATGGGGACAGTACTTAAAGGAATCCCAGGAGTTTGTGTCTACCTAGACGATGTCATAATCAGTGGCGCTTCCACGGAAGAGCATGCAGCGCGCCTTTAGCAAGTTCTTGAAAGGCTAGCGAACGCAAATTTGTGTTTAAGCAAAGAAAAATGCTGTTTTGCGGTGTCAGAGGTGCAATTTCTGGGACAACGAATTGATGCAGAAGGCATCCACCCGACCGAAGACAAAGTGCGAGCGATCACCAAAGCACGGGCACCAACAAACAAGCAGGAGCTACAGTCGTTTCTCGGACTCTTAACGTTCTACGACCGTTTCTTAGAACAAAGAGCTACTGTGGCCAACGACTTATATCAGCTGCTCCGGAAAGATGTGAAATGGACACGGTCGCTACGCCATCAGCAAGCATTCGACGCCCTGAAACACCTGCTTCGAAGGTGTACAGTCCTCAGCCACTACGGCGAAAGGAAGCCATTGCTTTTGTCTTGCGACGCATCCCCGCACGGAGTCGGCGCGGTTCTTTCGCAGACTGATGACCAAGAAAGGGAGGCTCCGATTGCCTTCGCCTCACGTACGTTGTCAAAAGCGGAGCGCAACTACGCGCAACTGGACAAAGAGGGGCTGGCCATCGTCTACGCGGCGACATATTTTCACCAGTACATTGCCCGCCGAAAGGTGACATTTATAATGGATCACCGACCGCTACAGGGCATTCTGGGGCCACAAAGGCCTATGCCACCGACATTGTCTCCGCGAATGACATGTTGGTGCATCACGCTCTCAGCGTACGACTGTGATCTGGTCTACCGCAATGTGACTAAACATCAGAATGCCGACGCGCTAAGCCGCCTGCCACTCCTGGCGTCCCTGGCGTCAACTGTTTCGTTCAGTGGCTGTCGCGTTTGGTCCTGGCGTCCGGCCAGGGACCAAACGCGACAGCCACTGCACGAAACAGTTGACGAACTGTCTCCGCCCGGAGACGTTCTTATGTTCGAAGCACTTCCAGAATCTCCGCTTACAGCAGGCACAGTTGCAGCATCTACGCAGAAGTGCGCAACTCTACGCCAAGTTTACACAGCTGTTCAACAAGGCAACGTGCACAAACTCAAAGGGGACAACTTCGACGCTTACCGCAGGCGAACTACAGAGTTGAGCACTCACCGCGATTGCATCCTATTAGGATCCCGAGTTGTGATTCCGAGAGAGCTACGCGCGCAAGCTATCTCTCTCATCCACGCCGGACACAGGGGCATCGTTGCCATGAAATCGTGTGCCAGAAGCTATATGTGGTGGCCTAATATTGATCTCGACATTGAAACAACAGTCCGAAACTGCAAGCCTTGCCAAAGCAGCCGGAGCAATCCGCCGAAAGCTCCTCTTCCAGAATGGGAAAAGCTACACACACCTTGGCACACCCTGCACATTGATGTTGAAGGCCCAATTGAAGGCTGCACTTTCCTTGTGCTCGTAGATGCTTACACCAAATGACTTGAAATAAGGGAAATGCGACAGACGACTTCGGGAGCAGTCATTGACAACCTCCGATCACTGTTCGCAACGTTCAGAATTCCCCGCAAGGTAGTGTCGGACAACGGAACACCGTTTGTATCTGCAGAGATTCTGAAGTTTTATCGCGACAACGGGATCTCATCAGTCACATCGGCCCCTACCACCCAGCGACAAACGAACAAGTCGAACGCTACGTGGCCGAGCTAAAACGTGCCCTTGAGAGCCACCAGACAGGGTCGCTGCAGCGCCGCCTTGCACGTTTTCTTTTCAAGCAGCTCACAACAGTACAAAATACGACAGGCCAGACCCCAGCGAAAATGATGTTCGAGCGCGAAATGCGAACGCAGCTCACAGCTATTCTCCCCGAGCCAGAAACAGAGACGACCCGGGAAGAAAAATCGATTCTGCGCTGCGGGACACTTGTTGAGGGGTAGCGCGTCCTCGCCCGCCAGTTTCTCAGAAAACCACGCTGGGAGGAAGCTACTGTTGAGACGCATAGGCCTGCGCTCTTGGCTCGTCAGCATCCTCAACCAGTTGCGTGGATTTACGACGCCTGCCAAGAGCGGTCCGGCAGCAGCGAGGACATCTGAACCATCCTCCCACATGGCCTGGCATCTCTCCACAGAAGAAAAGACTGCACCCAGGGCAGACCATAAAGCACAGCGGGCAACATCCAGCCTACAAGATCAAAAAACAGCGCGGCTACTTGGGACAAACAGAGAGGAGAATAACGGACAAGCGCTGACTAACAACTGAAGTTTATTCGAAAAAAGCACAGGTAATATACACTTTTTTTCTCAAGAACCAGGACGCATGCGCTCCCAAACAAGCATCAGTCTAATCATGGGAATCTAAATATACAATCTCAGTGTCATGCAGAAGCACCGATGGCGTGCTCACGCAACTATCCCCTTTTCTATGGATGTGATAGGCTTCCGATAACTCCCTGGTTAGTTGATCCTTATGCCTGTAGATTACATTAGTGTTGTTAAAAAGAGGTGTGCATAGTTTTTTATCAGGATATTTCGGATCATTATTTAAAGGGCAGTCCCTGTAGTGCAGGGCAAGGTTCGAAGATGGGGCATTTTTCAAAGATGCCTTATGTTGGCGTAGACGGGTGTTGATACATTTACCTGTTTGGCCTATATACCTCTTTCCGCAAGAAAATTCAATGTCATACACCACGCCTTCAGCACATGGTACGAACTTAAAATAATGATCCTTTAAATAATGATCCGAGATATCCTGATAAAAAACTATGCACACCTCTTTTTAACAACACTAATGTAATCTACAGGCATAAGGATCAACTAACCAGGGAGTTATCGGAAGCCTATCACATCCATAGAAAAGGGGATAGTTGCGTGAGCACGCCATCGGTGCTTCTGCATGACACTGAGATTGTATATTTAGATTCCCATGATTAGACTGATGCTTGTTTGGGAGCGCATGCGTCCTGGTTTTTGAGAAAAAAAAGTGTATATTACCTGTGCTTTTTTCGAATAAACTTCAGTTGTTAGTCAGCGCTTGTCCGTTATTCTCCTCTCTGTTTGTCCCAAGTAGCCGCGCTGTTTTTTGATCTTGCAATGCACCAACTAGCTCAGATTTCCGTTCTTCTCCAGCCTACAAGTGGTCCTTCCCTGCGCGCACAGAGCCAGCGCGTCGCCATGCGTCCTCGCCGACCCCCTGCACGCTATCAGGTAACTTTTTAAGGGGGGAGGAAGTGTTGTGTTCCAAGTGCTGTGCTCGTCCGTTCTGTTGTGACTGGAGCAGTGCGAGATAATGAACAGGCCCGCACCCCTTTTCGCGCTTCGCCGGGAGGACTCGCCGCCTGCCTGCGCTCAGCGGGACGCCCCCCCCCCCCCCCCCCCCCCCGGTGGGCTCCCTCATTCTCCTATAGTTCTGGGAAACAAGCCCCATTCCCATCTCCGGCCTCCGTTCCCTCCGTTCTTCGCCCGGCAGTTCGGCCTACGCCTCGGCCGACGCTGGCCGCACCCTCTTATCTAGTGAATAAACCAAATTAACAGTTTAACAGTAGCCCGCACGTCTTTTCTACATCGACGACGCTCAAACACGACAGGAATGAAACCATGAAAATGAAAATGTGAAAAATAAACACCTTATCTAAGCCCGGGATGAAATCGCAGTCAACCCCCCCCCCCCCCCCCCCCCGCGCATCTAACAGACACGCGCGGGTGATCCTCATGCAAGTCTTTTGTCTCTTCTCAAAATATCTATTTCCCGGTGGGAAAGAGCTACGGAAGGGGCGCTAACGTAATCGCCTTCTTTGCCAGAAACCATCCGAAAGGCCTCAATTACCTCACACTTTTTCTTTTCTGTGCCCGCGCCAAAATAACCGTGTTTTGGAAATATGGGCTGCACTCGTGTTTCAGGCAATGGTTCGCCAAGTTTCCTGCACCCTTCAGGGAACGACATTTCCTGCTGTGCTCCAAAAGCCTTTCATTCAGGCATCGCCCAGTTTGCCCCACGTAACACTTGCCGCAAGAGAGGGGAATTTTGTAAACTAGCCCCTTAGAGCATGGAACAAAAGGCGAAACATGCTTAACGCCGCACGCACTTTTCTCATCTGCAGATTTTTCCTGGTTAACTTTTTTGCAGATGCCTTTAAACTTTAAAGGAGCTGAAAAAACAACCTTCACATCAAACCTCTGCCCAATCTTCTTCAGCCGGTGCGAAATGCCGTGCATATAAGGAAGGACCGCGAAAGGCTTGTTTTCATCTCTTTTCTTCGGAGGCGAAAGCTCTTGGTGTATTCTTAAGTTCCTTAGGCAACGCCAATTAGAAGCCTTAAGGGGCATCCAGAAGACCCAAGCCGGCCCCTTTGGATAAGCAAGCTATCTTCCATTTTATGGTCACATGACTTAGTGAGGGCCTGCTTCACGCAGGACAGCGCGATGGCTCTTTTTAGAAGCTTGGTGTGCCCGGATGCAAAAGGAAATATGCCCTTATCTCATCTCGTTTTATAAAACCAACACGTGTGGTCGCTTGAGAACACCAGACTGATATCCAAAAATTGGAGCAGGGAATCTGAGGGGCATTCTGACGTGAATTCCAAACGAAAACTGCAGCTTCTTGATGAATTTTTGAACATTGGAAAGTCACCCAATGTAGTTAAATCTATTTTTCACGGTAGGGTTCTTTTAACTAATCCTGAAGTAATAGCGAACACATTTTGTAAATATTCTTTAACTCACCGAATTATCCCTCCTCTTCGTCGTGCACACCCCCCATTCCTTCTTTCTTACCCCCACTTGCCAAGAAGAAATTATATCCGTAATTAATAACTTAAAGATGACCGGTCCCGGCATCGAAAACATCAATGGAAAACACGTGAACATTATCCGATCTATGCTCGCACCTGTTCTCAGCCACATCTTCAATCTTGTTTTTTTAAGTGGCTGTTATCTGCGGACGCTCAAGATAGCGAAACAAATACCAGTGTTCAAAAAAGACTATCCCGCTATGCCAAATAATTATCGACCAATTGCCATTCTTCTTTTCTTTTTGACAAAATTTTAGAAAATTTATTTTAAATAAGGCTGTTAAGATATATTGAAAAATACAACATATTGACTGATAATCAACACGGTTTTCGACGCGGACTATCTACAGGTACTGCTATAGCATCTCTCATAGATTATATCAGGCTTGCTATCGATAAAGGACAGCTTTCACGCAGTTTTCATCGATTTCAGCAACGCATTTTTCATCGATCACTCCATCTTGTTCCAGAAACTTGAGTCATACAGCATATCAGGACCTCCACTGATGCTTTTGAAGAGCTTTCTTCGTGAATGAGAGCACATAGCCTGTATTAATAACCATTAATAATGAAGCTCTCACTAAGATTGGGTTCCACAGGGTTCTATTATAGGCCCTGTATTTTTTCTACTCTACATTAACGATTTAACATCCTATTTTAGGTATTGTAATAGTATATTATAAGCAGATGACTCTACTATGATAACATCGCACCATGACATTTACCAGCTCATATCTAACCTTCAAAATGACACTAATTCTCTTAACCGCCATATTAACCGCCTTACTGTGAATGTTACTAAGATTTACTTTCAGATTTTCCATCCCCCTCAGAAGAAATTGCCCGTCTCACCACAACTATACTTCAAAACCGAATTTCGTTTCTAGGGGTTTTTATTGACCCTCACCTAAAATCCATTTTCATATAGCGAAACTTGCAAGAAAATTTCATTTGGGTTACGCGCACTAATCTAAGCCCGATCCTTTTTCCCAATCCACACGTTACTATTACTTTACTACGCTTTCGTACACAGCCACTTAAACTACGGCATTTCATCCTGGGGTAAAGCCTATTATGTTCATCTTTGGCCATTAATCAAACTGCAAAAGAAGCCATACGCATCAAAACCTCCTCCCCTCGAATGTCACCGTCGCACAATTTGTTCATGAATTTCAATGTTCTACCCGTCTCGGTAGTCTATTCTTTAAGATTCTTCACCATTAGCTCCCATTTAGTATTTTTTCTCCCGGCATGATCAAAAATAACAGCGTTACCCGGTTCGCTCTACGTAATAATTTTCTACTACCTAAGGTCAGTACTAACTACGGGAAACAAGGCCTTCAATTTTCATCCATATCATTTTAGAAATCTTTGAATTTCGACATTAAGCAAACTAATACACTTTCTTTGTTCAAGTTGAAATTAAAAAATTTTCTTCTTAAGTTGTGATTTCTTTATTTATCTTTTGTGTCGCGGATTTCGTAAGTGTTCTTCTGCTTTCATCTGTATTCTGTTTTTGTATCTAAATCTGTCGGCAATACACTCTTTGCTATGTATTTTTTTATTTATTTTCAGTGTTGCTTCATAAATTTTCTTACAATAATATTATTCTTTATTTTGTCTATCGAAATCTATTGCCATGGGAGGCCCACCTGCGGTCTTGTACCATGGGACCTCTCACTGTATATTCTTGTACGTTGTTTTTTTCATTCAAAAATAAACTTTCAACTTCAACTTCAGCTATATCGAAGAAATCGTCGACCTGTGCAAACGTATAGACGCCAGCATGTCAGAGGCCGCGAAGATCAAACACACATTGAAGGGTATTGATGATGACGCCTTCCAGATGCTCTCAGCGCGAGACTTGCGTACGATCTCAGAAGTATTCACGCTCAGCCAGAGCTTCGAGGAGCTGCGCAAGCAGAGGTTGTTGACGCGTCAGCCTCAAGCACAGGTTGAATTGATCTCCGGACTGACGCTTGCAGCCGACAACCCATTGTTTCTGCAGCCAATTGAAGGATTTATTCGTGAAGAGATGGCGTGGCAACATTCCCTGCTTCTCAGCCCTCAAGAGCAGCCACACCATTTGGCCCTGGCATTGTGGCAGGCTATCTAGGAGCAGGTTGCTGAGGCGCTTCCACCATTCCATCTGCCATTAGTTGCCGCTGCTGCTCCTCTGACTTACACCGACGCCGTTCCAAGACTAGACGCCGCTCCTATGGCCTATTAAAATGTCATCCCAAGACCTGTCGCTGGTTCTTTGACTTAAGCCGAAATGATTGCATGACCTCGGCCGCCAACTTACATTCAGCCGTCAAGCCTGTGCAAGCGCCAGCACCCTATTTTCGACCGCCTCCAAGACCACGCAATCCCTGGCGCATGACAGATAACCGGCCTATTTGTTACACTTGCTGGCTAGCTGGACATATTTTCCGTTATTACCGAAACCGTTTCCCAGTGTCAGCACTACCTACTCAAGATTCTGGGTACTGGTCATCGAAGCCTCAGTATTCCGCGCCTACTGAGCCTCCAGCTCGTCGTCATTTCTCCCCAGACCGCTCAGCCATGTCCGATCGCCGTTCATCGTCGCCGAGACGCTGTTCTTTCTCTCCGATGCGACGTCCACATAACGCTTCACGCGAGGAAAACTAGTGGCCGCAGTTTCTGTGGCGAGAACTGCAACCCCGTCGAACTTTCCAAGTCCTCTTCCATCGCCAGCTAATCGTATTGAAGTTTTCGTCCAGGGTGTTGCAGTCATGGCTCTAATTGACACTGGTGTTGCGCTTTCTAATGGACACAAAACTTTGTACCTCTTTAAATAAAGTGAAGACGCCAATTGCTGGACTTTCGTTGCGAATGACCAGCGCTCAGCAAATCAAGCCTTTAGCAACGTGCACTGCTCGAGTAGTGATCCAGAGTTGCCTTTATACTATTGAGTTCGTCCTGCTGCCAAGTTGCTCACACGCTGTAATTTTAGGCTGGGATTTCCTGTCGCATCATGCCGCTATAATCGCTTGTGCACGCGCTGAAGTCAGATTTTCTGCACTGCCCGAGCCCGTGTCAGACAACGCTCCTTCTAGTTTATGCGCTAAAGCTCTCGTCGCTGAAGGCATCGACATTCCTCCCTCTCCCGCTCTCCTTGTAAATAGCACTTGTGACTCTGTGTGCGACCAAACTGTACTCTTCACTCATAGAACATACATTTCGGCGCCGAAAGTGCCTTCCTTTGCCCTATGCTGTACTCACTGCTCCAGCTGGCCCCTCTACGCTTTGGGTCTCTAACCCGTTTAACTACCCCACTGCTTTCGGGAGCCTACAACCCATCGCATTTCTTCGTGAAGAGACTGACGACGCACTGCGCCTCTCCATGACTGCGCTCAGCCCTTCACTTTCTGTACCAGCCTCCTCATGCACAGACCTGTTCCGCCACTCTATCGACGGCAGTATTCCTCCGCTTCAGCGAGCGCAACTTCTTGCCCTCCATCAACAGTTAAGCTCCTGCTTCGACTCCCATCAAAATTCTCTGGGCCAAAGTTCAACTGTCACTCATCGCATCGACACTGGAGACCACGCACCACTGCGACAGCGGCCCTACCGTGTCTCAGCAACAGAGCACCAGGTTATTGAAGAACCAGTAGACCAGATGCTCCGAAACGGCATCATTCCCTGCTTCGAGCCACGGTGAATGTCTCGGGAGCCTACAACCAGTCGCATTTCTTCGTGAAGAGCTTCAGCGAGCGCAACTTCTTGCCCTCCTTCAACAGCTAAGCTCCTGCTTCGACTCCCATGAAAATTCCCTGGACCAAAGTTCAACTCTCACTCATCGCATCGACGCTCTAGACCACGCACCACTGCAAAAAAAGGATGGTTCCATCTACTTCTGTGTAGATTACCGCCGACGTAATAAGATCACGAAGAAAGACGTCAATCCTCTTCTGCGCAATGACGACGCACTGGTCTGTTTACAATGACCTGAATTCGTTTCCTCTCTATATTTACTTCCGGATACTGGCAGGTCTCAATGGAAGTGGCCGACCGCTCTAAACCCGCTTTTGTTACTCCCTACGGCCTGTACAAATTTACTGTTATGCCTTTCGGCCTTTGCAACGCCCCTGCGACATTTGAGAGAACGATGGACACTATTTTACGTGGACTGATATGGAAGACCTGCCTCCGCTATCTCGACGACATTCTCGTCTTTTCTCCTGACTTCAACACTCATCTCTACTGCCTGAAGCACGTTTTGACCTGCCTTTCTGATGCCGGCTTGCAGCTAGACTTAAAGAGTGTCGTTTTGCCGCCCGTCAACTGACCATTTTAGGGCACGTTGTCTCCAAGGAAGGGGTTTCTCCAAACGCGGGCAAACTTCTAGCTGTCGCTGCCTTTCCCAAGCCGAGATCCATCAAATACCTTCGCAGCTTCCTAGACTTGTGCTCCTACCTTCGTCGGCTCATACGAAACTTCGCCTCCATATCTGCTCCTTTGACGCAGCTTCTGTCGGGCAGTTCCGACTTTTCACTCTGATCACCGTCATGCGACGATGCCTTCAATACGTTGCGCCAAAAAATAACTGTTTTTTATCATCATCACCATTCTCACAACACCGCCCGTCCCTCGTCGCTTCGATCCAACGGCCCCTACTGAAGTACACACCGACACCAATGGTATTGGTCTCGGCGCTGCACTCGCTCAGCGGAAATCGCCGAACACTTACGAAGGCGGAGTCAAATTACTCGGTAACTGAAGAGCAGTGTTTAGCAATAGTTTAGGCTTGCCGCCAGGTGGGCTCTTCGTCTACAAGAATTTGATGTCAACGTAGTCTACCGCTCTGGGTCGCTTCTCTTATCGATCTCCTCTCCGATCTGTCGGCTGCTTCTCCATCGTTTGCGCTTCGCCGACAAGCATCACACTTCGCCATTCGCGACAACCTACTTTGTCGCCGCAACTACAGTGCTGATGCCGCAAATGGTTGCTAGTCATTCTTCACCACCTACGCTCGCAAGTCTGCGACTGCTTCCGCTGACCCACAATACAGCCATGCGGGAGTGTTCAAGACATAAACCATCGGTTACGCTATACAACTGGAGGGCATCCTCAAATATGTTCGCTCATGCATCGCCTGTCAGCATCTCAAGTACCCTCCTCATCGTTCTGCTGGCGAGCTGCAGCCGTTACATTTCCCACCACGCCCATTTGATCGCGTTGGTTTTGATTTATACGGCCCGCTCCCGTACACTGCCGCTGGAACCCGCTGGGCCATCGTTGCGGTTAACCACCTGACGAGATATGCTGATACCGCCGCACTTCCATCTTCCACAGCGTCCTACGTAGCTTAATTCATTTTGCAGCGATTCGTCCTTCGCCATAGTGCACCTCGCGAACTACTCGGTGTCAGAGGACGTGTCGTTTTATTTGACGGTTTTAAAGCGCTATTGAACAAGAGCCACATAATTCATCAAACCACTACCGCCTATCATCCGCAGACTAACGAACTCACCGAACGCCTTAACCGTACCCTTGGAGACATGCTTTCTAATTACGTCTCCTCCAACCACTTTGATTGGGATCTCCTCCTTCCATATGTAACGTACGCATGCAATACTGCTACTCAGTCAACTACCGGTTTCTCTCCGTTCTATCTTCTTTACGGCCGTCACCCTTCTGCTCCACTAGATAACATTCTTCCCTACCAACCAGACGCATCTGAGTATACCCCTGCTTCTGAAGCTAGCCGACACGCAGAGTGTCGCCAAATTGCCCGATCTCTCACGACTGAAACCCAGTCCCAGCAAACATCGCGCCATGACAACCATTAGACGACCCCGAAATTTCCTTCTGGCAGTCTTGTATGTCTCTAGATTCCTTCAAGTACTCCCGTACTATCCCCTAAACTTACTTCCGAGTATCACGGTCCCTATCGTGTCCTGGAGCGCATCTCTCCTGTCAATTACGTTGTTGAACCCATGACGCCCTCAGCTGATCTCCACCCACACGGCCGCGAAGCTGTCCACGTCGAGCGCATAAAGCAATACTACGACCTTGTCATTATGCCTACGCCGTAAGTCGCCAGGGTGGCTCCTCTTCTCCCCGGAGACCCTTGTAAAGATGAAGATGTACTTGCAAAGGTGAAGAAAAAGATTCCTTGCGCTATCTTCAGTGGCATTGCTATCGATGTGTGCGCTAGACCTGCTTCTACGCGGACTGTCCCTGCCGTGGTTCTAGATCGAGTCCCAGTACCTTTAACAAACCTCCATCCTACATGGCCTTCTTTGCCGGTATTAGCATGTGACGTACATGTGATTATGATGGTTTATTATATTACGACTTTACTGTGAATATAAAGCGAATTTCGCGCAGTCGGTGTGAATAAATATACGAAGCAAAATAGGTGTTTCTTCACGACCGATAATGCTAGTAGACGGCAAAGCCCGTTAGATGTATGAAACATGCGTGCTCGGTTACAAACACTTACCTTACCTCCGCATTGGCGCTTTTGGTTCATTGGTTTGGTGCCCCAGTGCGCCTCTGGACACGTCGGCGCGGCGCTTGTCACCCTCCACCCCCCGAAATCCAGCCATCGCATCGAAAGCAACATCAACACAGCCGCCTAAAGGCGCTTCCCATCCCATCACTCCCTTCAGTGGGCTCGGCAGCACAGCAACGATGCGGTGGTCTTACGCCCGCCATCTTCTCACCTTTCAGGTAACGAATCGGTATACGAACAGCGTACCCGTTACCCTGCCTTGTTAGTGCACCCGAGCCCCTGTTGCTGCATTGACATTATGCGTGATTGTGCACACATATTGTTGGAATTGCTAGCACTAGCTGGGGACGTTCAGCTAAATCCCGGCCCTCCTAAGCGTTCGTCTTCAATCGAGGCGTCTGGCGACATCTTGACCACTCTCAAGGAAACTCGGTCGAGCCTCCATCTTAAACGAAGTAAAGGCAATGCAAACTCACCCAAAACGGCGCAGTATTAGATGACATTAGGCAAAGGTTATCGAAAATGAACTCTCGTCTATCGCAGTAATAAAAACCCAAATTGAAGATGTCCAGGCCCTGGCTGAAGATAACGCCCACGACATATCAGTACTAACACGCCGGCTGGATGATTCAGAAGACAGGGCGCGCCGATCTAATATCCTATTCTTTGGACTAACCGACAAAGAAAACAAATCTTGGTCCCAGTCCGAAGACGCAAGCATAAATCTTTGCAGCGATAAACTTGGGATCGATATCACACCGATGGATATTGAGTGCGCTCACAGACTAGAAAAATTTGATGCGAACAAATCCAGACCTATCCTCGTGAAATTCGCTCACTTCAAGACAAAAGAAAACATACTTTCAAGCGCTAATAAGCTGAAAAACACGGATTACCGCATAAGCCAGGACTACTCACCGAACACCCGTACCGCGCGAGAACATCTTGTTGAATACGGTAGGGCACAAACAAAAAAATTCAAGCTGCGTCATGATAAACTCATTATTGACAATGAGACTTATACTTTTAACCATGCCACGAAGACAGTCGTCTCACGTACTCCATAACTATAGAATCCAAAGCTAACCCAATTTCAAGCACCAAAGCCGTTCCGTTTCGGTGCACTAACATAAGGAGCTTAATGCCCAAGCTTGACAAAATTCGCTACCTTATCGACACAACAGACAGCAAACTTGTGCTATTAAGTAAAACCTGGTTAAACGCAACTATCCATGACTCCGAGATTCTAAAATTTATTCCCAATTTCAAAATCTTCCGACGCGATCATGTAAATAGACGAGGTGGTGAGGTACTAATAGCTGCTCATCATAGCCTACATTGCACCATAATTAACATAAATTCCCCGTTAGAAGCTGTTTTTATAATGTGCAACATCCCTTACCCTCCCGTCATCATCGGAGCCTTCTATACCCCCCAGATGCTGGTGCCTCGCTTTCTAATCACTTCTACGACACTATCCTCTCCTTAACTTCGTCATATACCCACGCTTCCGTTCTTATTTCGGGTGATTTCAACTTTCCTGCTATCACATGGTCTGATGTCACATTAACAATTGCCAAAAATAACACTGAAAACGAATTTTTAAACGCATGCCTCACGTTCAATTTGTCGCAGCTTGTTTCCACCCCTACCAGGGAAGATAACCATTCTTCGAACATACTCAACTTGGTACTAACTTCCCATCCCGACAACGTCTCGTCCCTTACCTACTTACGCGGTATTAGCGATCACAAAATAATACAAGCTTCATTCCAAGGCCAGCTACCTCGCACAAAAAAAGGCTAAAAAGAAACTAACGCTCTATCATAGGGGTAATTATGGATGCATAAATGATAAGTTGTCCGAGTTTACGTGGTACTTAACAGACTTCATTACTAGCTCTGTCGAAACTAACTGGTCGCTTTTCAAGAATAAAATGCATGAACTTATCACCACATACATTCCCACTATAACTGTAACGAAACGACTCGCATCGCCGTAGTTTAACGCTACCCTAAAACGAATGAACAACAAAAAGAAACGGTACTATCGAGCAGCTAAACGCTTAAACACCTCAGTTTCGTGGGAAAAATATCGCACCATTGACAAAATATTTCAGACACTTGCCGCCAAAACAAAGAAAAGCTTTTATTACAACACGTTGCCCAACATGATGCGGACAAACCCTAGACAGTTTTGGAAAATTGTTCATCCATCGCGTAACAATCACTTATCTCTGCCCGATGACCGAAATAATCCTATTCCTGATAAAGATGTACCTGAAGTTCTGAACTCCATATTTTCATCTATTTATACTAACGAGTCTAAAGATGAACTTCCTGGTTTTCCGCGATACATTCACCCTCTCTTGCCTCCAACGGAATTGCGAAACTAATTGATTCTTTAAGGTCGCTTCCTCAGCCGGGGTTGATGGCATCAACTCCAAACTACTGAAAAACACCAAACATATCACAAGTATCATTCTGTAGCACATCTTTCAATAACCGTTATCATCTGGAAGGTTGCCACAAGACTGGAAGGTAGGCAAGGTCATTCCAGTTCCTAAAAAAGGTTCGCCATCTTCACGCCATAGCTATCGCCCCATATCCCTCACAAGCATTTGTTCAAAGTTAATGGAGCATGTTATCTACACACACATCACATATTTTCGCATATATGTAACTTTTTTTCACCCTAACCAACACGGTTTTCGTAAAGGAATGTCATGTGACACACAGCTAGCTCTATTTATCAATGACATTACCAGTTGATGCCTTGTTCTTGGATTTCGAGAAAGCTTTTGACAAAGTTCCCCACAGACGGCTTCTACTTAAACTTTCACGTTTGAACCTTGACCCACTCATTCTAACTTGGATAGAACACTTCCTCACTAACCGAAAGCAGTTCGTACACGCTAATGAATTTTCCTCACCTTTAAGCTCCGCCTCTAAAGTGCCACAAGGTACTGTACTCGGTCCATTACTTTTCCTTAACTATATTAATGACCTGGCTACTGATATAACTTCTAACATACGATTTTTGCGGATGACTGCGTAATCTATTGACCTATCGCTAACAGCAGCGATACTAAACTCTTACAGAACGACTTGAATTACATGGAATCCTGGTGTAGCAAATGGCTCATGTCACTGAACACAAATAAAACGTCATTAATTACATTCCACCGTAGACAGTCCTTTCCTTCACCTTCGTATTATATATTTGGCTCTGAAAATTCAGCAGTTGACTCTTATAAATATCTTGGTGTAACCATTACCCGTTCCCTCACTTGGTCTACTCACGTCTCTAACATTGCTAAAGAGGCCAATCGCACGCTTGGTTTTTTACGCCGTAACTTGCGACTTTCACCTCCTTCTGCCAAACTGCTTACCTATTTAACGCTCGTCCGTCCCAGACTGGAATACGCATGCGCAGTTTGGGACCCTCACCAGTCTAACCTTTCCCTCACCCTCGAATCCATCCAAAATCGTGCAGCAAGGTTCATGCATTCAGACTACTCATATTACTCAAGTGTTACTGATTTGAAGTCAAAATCTAATCTCCTTTCCCTCCAATCACGCCGCCAAATAGCCCGACTGTGCCCTTTTCAGGAATTTTACCATTCATCACTAGGAAACTGTGCCATCATGTCTTGTCACCGCGTATCCCATCGACTTAATCACAATAAAGTAGTATACCCGCCATCCGCAAATACCACTGCACATCTAAATGCTTTTTCGTACAGACAGCAAAGGACTGGAATCGCCTTCCTGCCGACGCAGTTCATCACGCTCATCCAGCACACTTCAAAGCATTCATTGAAAGACTCGCCAATGAACTGTAACAGCTCACCCTTCATGTAATACCCCATAGGAGCCCATTTTAGGTATAAATAAATAAATACAACTAGGTCCAATGCTGCAGAAGATGAAAGAATGCTTTTGTGAATAAATAAATCTGCTCTTGATTAATAAATACTCTGTACTGTATTCGAAGTAAACTGTTGGTATCTGCTTCATATTAACTGGAAAACTTGTTTTCGCCTACCCCTAATAGGAGCATGTCGTCTCGTTATTATCGCCACGAAGCGACTAAGCTGCCAGAGCACGCCCGTCGCGTATCTCACGTCACACGCTAGCACGCCCTATACGTCGACGCAGAATGGCTATGCAGAACCACTCGGCAAAATTGTGTCATGCAGAAAGTGCTGGAGAGGGGAGACGTAACGGAGCGTTTACTCTTCATTATTGGTGGTCATTAATTATTGCGCTTTGCGCATGTGTGTCAGTAACATTCGCAGTAAGGAGCTAGATGCAAAGTGAATGGCATATCAGCGTAATTTAGCGAGAGGCAAATCTTGTGGTAATAACCCCCATGATGTAAAAAATAGCGCCAAAACACAAGGACAGAAAGGACGACGCAGACAAGCGCTAACTCGCAATTCCGGGTTCTCGGTCCTCCGAGAACCCGGAGCGATGTGGTGTTTTTAGTATAGATGTTCAGGACTCCATGCCTCATGACGAGCTTTTGAAAAGTGTGAAATTTTGCATTACCAGTAGCAACGATGAGTTCGCCTTTCTGGCCAGATGCGGTGTTTCAGTAGAATCCTTCATGGAAATCCTGTCCTATCTTTCTTCAGCTGTCATCGGGCGGGAAGGGAACTTCTTCGTCCAAAGCATCGGTGTTTGCATTGGTTCTTGCGTGGCACCTATTCTGAGTAACATTTTCCTGGCACAGGTTGACAGTGACATCCAGAGTAATTCAGGGGGGTTGGTTGAAAAAATTTTGCAGATACGTGGACGACTACCTTGTGTTCACTTCACAATCGGATCTAAAACAGTGTATTCCGGACATTTTAAAAATCTTCACAGATTGTAGTTCAGGCCTTAAGTTTACTGTTGAAGCACCAAAAGATGATGCACTTCAATTTCTAGATTTGTCGTTGACCGCTCGCCGGAATCACATTTGCTGGACTTACAGCCCCCAGTCCGCCAAAGGTCTCCTGGATTACGCTTCGGGACACTCGAAGGACATTAAGAACGGTGTCGCAATGTCCTGCCTCAAGGCAGCCATAACGAAGTCATGCATTTACTCGATGCGAGAGTGCCTCTTCGCAGGCCACCATAGTCAAGGATGCTGGGTACTCAAAGCATGTAATCTCGATGACCTGCGATAAGTTAGTGCGATGGGTCAAGAAGGGGCGTGAGACAAATAATGGTGAGCGTGAGCGCCAGAAGGTCGGCGTGGTGCCCTATGTGCACAGAATGGCGCATGGACTGAAGAAAGTGGCAAGCCGTTATGGCATTACTATGCTTTTTTTCCGGTCTGAAGAAGTTGGCCAGTTTTCGTTTACAAATTCGGAACCGGCAGGAAAGTGGTGGCGAATGAAGAAAACGACACGACTGCACTGTTAAACACTCGTCACCGTTCGTTCTTTGTTCCGTTGGCGTTGTTTACAAGTTCCCGCGGTGCGAGGAGTCTACTTACTCAACTACACTCTGTCATGCGGAGCGGTGTACATAGGACAGACGGGCGCTGCCTTGGCTTGGCGAGCATCGAAATTCGCTTAAAGACAGGTTTGGCAATCTCCCAGAGCATTGTCGTGCGTGCGTGGGAGGATTGTCCGAGTAAAGATAGAACACTAGCGATTTGTTGCGATTTGTTGAAAGCGCATGTATACTTTTCAGACACCCTGACCAGCTGGTCTGCGAAATTGTGGAGGCCTACCACATACGTATCAGTCCCGATATGTGTATCAGCCAGCCGTCGGTAAACTTGGCAGATTGTGAGAAGGTTTTTTTAGCTTCCGCCTTGCAGCATTAATGACAAATGTTTTCTTCCCGAGTTTTTTTCCTTGATGAGTGACACGTGTTGCTGCATTGGTTTTTTACCCTTGGCTAGTTCCCGAGGGAACCTGTTTTGTTTTGTGTTTTTTCCATGTGGCATGTATATATTGCGTGTAATCAGCAATAAACCTTAGTTGCGGGTTAGCGCTTGTCTGCACTCCTCCTTTCTGTCCGTGTGTTCTTCGCGCTATTTTTTACATCATGAATGTTCACCAACTCGCCCAGATTTCTGCGTTACATAATACCCCCCAGAGGATGGACACATAAAAACTTACCATTTCAGACACATCGCATGTATCGCCAGTCGAAACAGAGCACGTCTCTGAAGATAACTGAAGGATATCTACGGCCACAAATCTGATCAAAACGACTAAAAGGCCCCACACAGTAGAATAATGGGACAGCACTCTCAATAGCATGTGTAATGCAGAAACCATTTCACCGAAAGGACTGCCCCTAGTGGCACGAAGTGGAAACAAAGTTTGCTGGTAATCATAGCTCGCTGAAGACGAGGCAGACATCGAATCGCCGTGGGAAATCTGTTTCTTCACTCATTCTACTGTGACACTTTGTTACGGATGCATGACCCGCAGCAGTTTTTCCCGTGAACAAGCACCCATGATCTCGCTATATATTGTCACGTGGTGGTCGAAAGCAGCAACCGAACAGACCAAATTAACTCTTTACTGAGGCTGAGTTGCACCCACAAAAGAACGCAGAAACACAAAGGCGTTCAAAGCCGCAATAGTGTTCGTCGGCCGTTAGACTATGATTGGCGCCGTGCTCTCGTCTGCGCTAGATTTAAAGTCGTCGCAGAAACATCTAAAGTCGCAAAAAGCGAGATGCATAATCTAGAATATAGTGGGAATAGACGAGCATAGCCGGAATCATTCGAAATACACATCGGCGCACCTTACGTGACAAATATTAATAACTGGTTCACAGGAAGGGAAAGACGCAGTATAGTCACACTTGCTCTGTGGACACCTGAACCGCGCCTTAACGGAAGGGAGGAAGGTGGGAGTGAAAGTGGAAAGAGAGAAAGGGGGGCCGTAGTGGAGGGCTGCGGAGTAATTTCGATCATCTGGGTTTTTTAACGTGCGCTGACATCGCACAGCACACCGCCGCCACTTCGTTTCGCCTCCATCGAAACGCAGCCGCCGTGGTCGGGTTCGAACCCGGGAACTCCGGCACAGTAGTAGGACGTCTTACCACAGCACCACCCCGGCGGGGCAACCTTGCGTGACAAAAAGCCGTACAAGGTAGATGGGCAACACTGAGCGCAAATAAAAAATATAATCACAGAATATTTCTGCGCAGTGCGTGAATGGTGATAAGGCAGCACGCCGGCGGCTGCCAACCGCAACACATAAAGATCAGAAATGTTCGCGGCATTACTCCTTAAAAAACATTTTTATTTATTTATTTATTTATTTATTTATTTATTTATTTATTTATTTATTTATTTCCTTCGTTCTTTCTTTCCTCTTTCTTTCTTTCCTTATTTCTAGCCTCTGGCCAGAAATATACGGATATTCGATTGCTGCCTCGTCGACTGAGCTTCAGCGAGCTTTGATTACAAGCGGACGTTCTTTCTTTATTTCTTTCTTTTCAAAGGAGACATGAGATTACATATGACACTCAAGGATCCTTAGCCAGAGACTAGTCGTCTCCGACGACAGAAACCAACTGAAACGGAAACCAAAATAAAGTATGTCTACTGACGACTCAGGAAGAAACCAAATATATATTTGCCAGTGCGGAATGAAACATCTACAATACAAAACAACATTCTACAAACTAAAACCCTATTACATGAAAAAATAACGAAAGGAAAAAAAGAAATGCGATTTTATATTCAGATTACTACGCCACAGCTCATCATCATCATCATCATCATCATCAGCCTGACTATACCCACTGCAGGGCGAAGGCCTCTCCCATATTTCAACCATAGCTGCATCCACTTCACCCCTGCGAACTTCTTGACCTCATCGGCCCACCTAACTTTCTGCCACCCTTGCTACGTTTTCCTTCCCTTGGAATCGAGTTTGTTATCCTAAGCGACCATCGGTTATCCTCTCTTCGCACTACATGTCCTGCCCATGCCCATTTCTTCTTATTAATTTCCACTAGAACGTCGGTAACTTGAGTTATTTCTCTGACCCACTCTGCACTCTTCCTATCTCTTAATGTTACCCCTACCATTTTTCGTTCCATAGCCCTCTGAGTTGTCCTCAACTTAAGAAGATCCCTCTTGGTTAGCCTCCACGTTTCAGCTCCATAGGTGAGTACAGTTAAGATGCAACTGTTGTATACTTTCTTTTTGAGTGATACCGGTAAGCTGCTAGTCATAATCTGCGAGGGCTTGCCAAATGCGCTCCATCCCAATCTTATTACTCTTGTGATTTCCTTTTCATGGTCCGAATCTGTGGTTACTACCTGTCCTAAGTATATATATTCGCCTACTACTTCCAGTGCTTCGCTGCTTAACGTAAACTGCTGTTCCTTCCCGAGGCTGTTGAATATTACCTTAGTGTTCTGCATATTGATTTGTAAACCTACCTTTCCACTTTTCCTGTCTAGGTCAACAATCATTATTTGCAGTTCATCCCCCGAGTTACTTAGCAAGGCAATGTCATCGGCAAATCGCAGATTACTGAGATATTCTCCATCTACCCTTATCCCTAACTGCTCCCATTCCAAGTCTCTGAATACTTCCTCTAAGCAAGCTGCGAATAGTACGGAAGAGATCGTGTCTCCTTGCCTAACACCTTTCTTTATAGGAATTTTGTTACTTTCTTTATGCAGAACTATGGTTGCTGTGCAGCCACTATATATATCTTCCAGCACTTTCACGTACGGCTAGTCTACCCCCTTATTTCGCAATGCCTGCATCACCGCCAAAGTTTCAACTGAGTCAAATGCTTTTTCGTAATCAATTAATGCTATGTATAAGGACTAGTTATATTCCGAGCATTTTTCTAATACCTCGATTTTCTAATTTAAGGCTTCCCCCGTTCTTTACAGCATGCTCAATTTTCTCCATCTTATACTTCCTTATATCAGCTACCTTGCGCTTATTGATTAGCCTTGATAGCTCGGCTATTTCTATCTGGTCTGTTGGATTGCAAGCTTTCATACTCTGGCGTTTCTTAATCAAATCTTTCTCCCCTTAAACAGCTTACCGGTATCCTCTCTAACTATCCCAACGCCTATTTCTACAGCGCACTCAGTAATGATATCTCTGAAATTATTGTTCATTGCTTCTACGGTAATGTCGCCATCCTCGGTTAGAGCTGAATATCTATTCTGTAACGAGCTCCTGAACTCCTCTGCCCTCCCCTCACCGCTAATTCATTGATGGATTTCTTCCTTACTAATCTGTTCCGTTCGTTCTTCAGATTTAGGCAAATTCGGGACCTCACCATCGCAGTTTCCCGATTTCCTCTACATTTTGCATAATGGCGGGGGTTGAACAGAGTATGAAGTCAATTTCATTTTTAGTCTCCCCGTTAGGACTTTTCCATGTCCATTTCCGGTTCTTCCGTTTGCTGAAGAAGGTATTCATGATTCTTAACTTATTACGCTCTGCAAACTAAACTAGTAACCCCCTGCTATTCCTAGAACCAATACCATAGTCACCTACTGCCTGGTCTCCTGCCTGCTTTTTCCCTACCTTGGCATTGAAGCCGCCCATTAGTACAGTATACTGCGTCTTTACGTTTCGCGTTGCCGATTCTACATCTTTGTAGAAGCTTTCAACTGCCTGGTCATCATAACTACTTGTAGGTGCATAGGCCTGTACAACCTTCAGTTTATAGCGCTTATTAAGCCTAATTACGATGCCTGCCACCCTCTCCTTAATACTACGGTATTCATCTATATTTCTTGCTATATAATTATTGACAAGGAAACCTACTCCTAGTTCTCGCCTCTCCGGTAAGCCTCGATAACACAGTACATGCCCATCCTTCAGTACAGTATATGCCTCATTCGGCCTCCTAACCTCACTAAGCCCTATGACATCCCATTTCATGCCCTCTAGTTCCTCTAACAGCACTGCTAAACTAGCTTCACTAGCTAGGGTTCTAGCATTAAACATTGTCAGGGTCAGTTTCCAATGGCGGCCTGTCCAGCGGAACCTGAAATTCTTAGCACCCCCTGCTGCGTCACAGGTCTGACCGCCCCAATGGTCAGTTGCTCCGCTGCCGCTGGTGACTGAGGGCCGGGGTTTTACGCCACAGGTGGAGTGTGCAAATAGTCGCTTTATTGAGACACTCCTGTGTGGAGAAAAAAATTCTTCAGTGCTCTAAATATATTAGGTGAGGATATGACTGAGCATGGGATAGCACTCCAAATTTTTACACCACAAAAACGGAGACATCTATGACCATAATTAGTGTTAGAAATTGGAACTAAGTACTTTCCATGAGCGGCTGAACGAGAAATGGATGGAGGGTACTTGAATGAGACTAAAGGAAAGGTGATATGGTTGCAAATAACGCTGTTTATAAAAATTGCTAAGCGATAGTCTCTTAGGTTAGTTAGTGGCATAACGTTATTTCGTTTAAATAAAGGCCGCGATGGAGTTCTAGATGCAACGAAGTTTATCAGACTAAGAGCCCTTTTTTTGCAACCTTAACACAGGATCAGTATACGATGGGTATGTAAGGCCCCAGGCCTCGATGCAGTATGCTGCCTGTGATTGAGACAAACTGAAATATAATGTTTTTATAGTATTATTCTGAAAATATTTAGATGCTTTCGCTGATGTATAGCAAGAATATGACAACCTCTTACTCAGGGCATCAATGTAGTGGTGTCATTTAAAATCTTTATACAAGATCGCTCCTAAGAATGAGATTGTGTCAACCTGCTGTAACTCATCTCCAATATGCAAGCTGCTGGGTGATATGCACGCGGACTTATGCGGCGATTTGAAAGTAATATATTTCGTTTCGCCTTTCGGTGGAGGCGAAAAGCAAGCCGCCCGTGTGGTGTACGATGTCAGTGCATGTTAAAGAACCCCAGGTGGTCGAAATTTCCGGAGTCCTCCACTACGGCGTCTAGCATAGCCTTAGTCGCTTTGGGAGGTTAAACCCCAAAAACTACCACCCAGTAATTATAGCGTTTTTGTGCACTTATGTTAATGTACATAGATGCAAGGTCACTTAAATGAGGTAGGAAATGGCTAGAAAGGTCACTGACTAACGTTTCGAATGTGTAGAACGAATGCTTCCGAGCGTTCCCCCAAAGTACAACTCCTTGCAACAAAGGCAGTGATTTATTATTGTGAAGGGGAAGATGAGCCCTTTTTGCTCGACGCTGATGAAGAGGAAGCAGTCTGTGGACTTATTATTAGTAGTAATTTACAATTTTATTTCCTTTTTTCATTGCTTTCTATTACATCGCCTCAAAATTTCAAGTTATTTCAGCAACACTAGCTCCTAATTATTAGGTTATCTATATCATACAGTCAAATCGACATTATCAAAAATATTATGTCACCTACAACGAATTCTGGCCAATCCCCCACTGTGGGTATGTGCCATTACAACGAGGGAGAAGAAGAAGAAGAAGATCATCGTGCTGTTTTGATAATCGTGCTGTTTTGATCATCGTGCGCTTCCTTGCCGACCTCGACGCCGTCCTCGGTGTATAGATTAAACCTTCTCTTACACTTGGTGGAGGTGCGGCCTGATACCCTTGCCTCACGCTGGAGCTTCGCACCCGTACGCTACCGGTAATTCACATGGCCGAAGACGAACACCCGCCAACCACCCCGATGACCCCGCCGGTTGTCTGCTCTGGCTCTTTACGCCAGCGAGACCCTGCGCTCTTCAGTGGGACAGACGACACCGACTGTGACGACTGGCTTGCTTCATACGAGCGAGTGAGTTCTTACAATAAGTGGGACGATGCCACTAAGCTAACGAACGTTATTTTTTATTTGACCAGAGTCGCCAACCTGTGGTACCGTCACCACGAAGCCGAGATCACGAATTGGGACTCATTTAAGGCGAACCTTACCACCGTATTTGGTCATCCTATTGTACGCAAGCTCCGCGCCCAACAACGCTTGCGCGATCGAACGCAGCGGCTCGGCGTGACGTTGACCAACTACATTGAAGATGTGCTCCCCCTATGCAGTCGCTCAAACGCCCATATGCCCGAGGCACAAAAGATCAAGCACATACTGAAGGGCATCGAATATGACTCCTTTCTCATGTTAACATGTCGAGATTTGACAACTGTTGCACAAGTTGTTAACCTTTGTCAAAGCTACGATGACTTGCGCAAGCAGCGACTCCTCCCTCGACAGCCCTCCGCGCCTGTGGAATCACTTTCTGGCCTATCCGCTACATCTGAGACCTCATCGCTGCTGCAGCAGCTCAAAGATTTCATCCGAGAGGAAGTTGCGAAGTTGCTCGCCAAATATCACTATTGCCTACATACTGCGAGCTTTCTCGCAATTTGGCGCCCCTTCGACAGGTCTTCGCCGACCGCGTGGCGGACGCCCTTCCCCCTGTCCATCCGCCAGCGCCCATTCCTCAGCCCGCACAAGCCATTGAGACCCTCGCATACGCCGACGTCGCTCCACCTGTCGCTCCACCAATGACATGCGCCCCCACTCCTGTCGCGCCGCTGACGTCGCTGCCCGACCACGGCCACCTAGCTACCCTGTGGTGTACGCTACGCCACCAGCGCCTGTACAGGAATTTCTTCAGGCGCCACAGCCTTTCGTTCCGCCTCGTCCGCAGCGCCGCAATCCATGGCGAACAAGTGATAACCATCCCATTTGTTATTCTTGTGGCCATATTGCCCGGTACTGCCGAAATCGCACTCCCGATGATTTTCTATCGCGCCGAACATCAGTTACCTGGCAGCCAACCCGGGATCAGTACGCAGCCGCCGATTCATTTGCAGGTTCCGTTGCGAATGACCCTACTATCTTTTCTCCTCGCCGCTCAACCTCGCCGCATCGCCGCTCCCTATCTCCTCTGCGCAGGCGTCCCAATCTTGCGCAAGAGGAAAACTGAATGCCGCAGTTCCTGAGGCGAGAACTGCGCAACGAGCGAACTGTAGAAGGCCTCACGTATCTCCTGCAAATCTGCTTGAAGTTTCTGTTGAGGATGTTATAGTACTGGCTCTGGTCGACACTGGCGCTGCTGTTTCTGCCATGGCTGCAAGTCTTTGCCGCTCATTGCGCAAAGGGACGACACCTATTTCAGAATTCTCGCTATGCACAGCAAGTGCCCAACTTGTAGAGCCTATAGCGGTGTGCACCGCTCGAGTCATCATTCAAGAAGTTTTGTACGCAATAGAGTTCGTAGTTTTGCCTTCCTACTCTCATGATGTTATCTTGGGTTGGTATTTTCTGTCGCACCATAATGCGGTGATGAACTGAGCACCTGCCGAACTGAAGTTTTTTGCGTTAGACGAGCCGTCGCTGGACTTTCCTTTTCCCAAAGTCCTCGTTGCCGAAGATACTGATATTCCTGCGTGCTCTTTCGTTCTTGTGCCCACCGCTTGTGCTTTTTTCCCGCCGTACTGAAGAACTTTTCATCCCATCGCCTATCTTTCTAAGCCGCGAAAATCTTCTCCTGCCTTACGCCGTACTTTCTGTGTCAGCTGGCCTCACCGCGCTTGTTATTTGTAATCCGTTCTCATTTCCTGTATCCCTGCGTCGCGGTGAATGCCTCGGCACCATCCAGCTCATTGATTCTATTCTCCCTGGTGACGCAACACCCGCTTCACAGCCCGCTGACTTGGCTGCACTTACACCGCCTGTTCTTGTGCTGGACCAGTCTTCTGCCGACGTTTTCCTCCGCTCCATCGATACCAGTCTTCCTGAACCTCAACGCTCTGAACTTCTCGCGCTGCTTCATCAGTTCCGTTCTTCATTCGACTCCCACCAGCCTGCTTTGAGCCGCACATCAACTGTTGTCAACCACATTGATACCGGTTCCCATGCTCATCTGCGTCAGCGCCCCTATCGAGTGTCGGCCACCGAGCGCCGAGTTATTGAAGGCCAAGTTCACACAATGTTACAGAATGGAGTGATTGAGCCTTCTAATAGTCCCTGGTCCTCCCCTGTTGCCCTAGTTCGGAAGAAAGACGGTTCTATTCGCTTCTGCGTTGACTACCGTCGCCTAAGCAAAATCACGAGGAAAGACGTCTACCATCTTCCGCGTATAGATGATGCATTGGACTGCTTACAAGGTGCTGAACTCTTTTCGTCGCTCGATTTATGATCCGGTTACTGGCAGGTGCCCATGGCTGCGAAAGAGCGCCCTAAAACCGCGTTTGTCATCCCCGATGGCCTCTTTGAATTTACCGTCATGCCAACTAGGTCTAATCCAGCACGCCCAGCGAGCAGCGAAGCTCAGCGGAGCCCTGGAATAGGGACGCCGACCCTGTGAGAAGATGGAAGATGGACCTCTTCTGCTACTAGCACAAGACCTTCCTAGAGAAACTAACGTATTTTCTATCCTAACCTATCCTACCGTCATGCCGTTCGGTCTCTGCAATGCTTCTGCTACATTCGAGCGTATGATGGATACAATTGTGCGGGCCTAAAGTGGAAGACGTGCCTCTGTTACCTTGACGACTTCGTGGTGTTCTCGCCGGACTTTACGACCCACCTTTCTCGACTGAAGCAGGTCTTGACATGTCTTGCGAACGCCGGTCTGCAGCTCAACTTAAAGAAGTGTCGTTTCGCTGCTCGTGAGCTGACCATTTTGGGCCACGTTGTGTCCAAAGATGGTATCCGTCCTGATCCCGCCAAACTTCGAGCTGCGACTGCATTCCCTAAACCTACTACCATCAAGCAATTAAAGAGTTTTTGGTCTGTGCTCATACTTTCGGCGTTTTATACGGAACTTTGCTTCCATTGCCGCCCCGCTGACTGAGCTCCTCGGCAATAACTCAGACATTTTGCTGTGGTCACCAACATGCGACGACGCCTACAACACCTTGCGCCACCTCCTCACTGCCCCCCCCCCCCTATCCTGCACCATTTTGACCCCCAGGTGCCAACCGAAGTGCAGACGCGAGTGGTGTCGGCCTCGGAGCTGTGCTTGCTCAGCGTCGCTCTGGCTTCGGTGAAAACGTAGTCGCTTAAGCAAGCCGTACTCTCACCAAAGCCGAAGCGAACTACTCTGTAACGGAAAAGGAGTGCTTGGCCGTTGTCTGGGCAATCACAAAGTTTCGCCCTTACCTTTACGGCCGTTCTTTTGACGTAGTCACGGACCATCATGCCCTATGCTGGCTTTCATCACTCAAGGACCCATCCGGCCGCTTGGCACGGTGGGCTCTGCGTTTGCAAGAATATGATATCCGCGTTATTTACCGATCTGGTCGCAAAGATAAAGACGCCGACGCTTTATCTCGCCCACGGCTCCGTGGCATCTTCGATTAACGTCAGGGACATGCCTGCCGAACAACGGAAGGATCCATGGATCGTCCTCTTATTGACTACCTTTCAAACCAGTCAGCGATTACCCCTTCACGCGCCCTTCGCCGCCAAGCTTCTCACTATGAGATTCGGGATAACCTCCTTTACCGGCGCAACTACAACTCAAGTGGACGGAAATGGCTCCTCGCGATTCCGCGCTATTTACGGACTCAAATATGTACAGCTTTTCATGCCGATCCACAGTGCGGACATGCCGGAGTTTCCAAGACGTACACACGAATCCATCTTCGTTACTATTGGCGCGGTATGTACAACTCGGTTCTCGGGTACGTTCGATCGTGCCTGACGTGCCAACGCCGCAAACCTGCCTCTCCCCGTTCGGCTGGTGAGTTACAGCCCCTCACATGCCCGCTTAGACCCTTCGGCCGCATTGGAATTGACCTATATGACCCTGTTCCGTACACACCCGATGGCAATCGCTGGGTCATTGTCGCCGTCGACCACCTGACGCAATATGCCAAAACCGCCGCGCTCCCAGCTGCAACAGCCCGAGATGTGGCCGGTTTCTTATTGAAGAACATTCTCCGTCACGGTGCTCCTGGTGAATCACTCAGCGACAGAGGCCGTGCTTTCTATCCGAAGTCGTTCAAGCCCTGCTCGATCACTGCAAAATCATTCACCGGACTTGCACCGCTTACCACCCGCAAACAAACGGCCTTGTTGAACGATTTAATCGCACCCTCGGCGACATGCTCGCGAAGTACATCGTATCCAACCACACGAACTGGGACATTGTCCTTCCTTATATCACCTACGCGTACAACTCTGCTACGCAATCCAGCACGGGTTTCTCTCCGTTCTTTTTGCTTTACGGTCGGCATCCATCTGCTCCCATTGATACTGTCCTCCCCTACAACCCTGATCCATCAGAATACATGTACTACAGTGACAGAAGCTGCCAAGTATGCCAAAGAATGCCGCCAGATTTCCCGCACGTTTACGACTGACTCTCAGTGGCACCAAAAATATCGCCATGACACCAATCAGAAGAATGCATCACCCTTTGAGCCCGGCTCACTTGTGTGGCTATGGGTTCCATCCGGCAGACCTGGCCTCTCAACAAAACTAATATCCAAGTATCATGGGCCCTACCGTGTCGTCGAGTGCACTTCATCAGTGAACTATATTGTTGAGCCGCTTACGCCATCTTCCGATTTGCGACGCCATGGCCGTGAAATCTTTCATGTGCAGCGTCTTAAGTCGTTCTACGATCCAATTGTACCTTCGTCCCCTTAAGTCGCCAGGATGGCTCCTTTTTCTCTGGGGGACATTGTGAAGAACAAGATGAGCCCTTTTTGCTGGACGCTGATGAAGAGGAAGCAGTCTGTGGAATTGTGATCGCGCAGATCAACGTGCTGGTTTGATCATCATGCACTTCCTTGCCGACCTCGACGCCGTCCTCTACGTATAGATTAAACCTTCTCTTACATTATTAATTTTTAAAAACTGCGGGCTTCTCGGTTCTCGCGTGGCGGGGAAATTTGGCACTATTCTGCCGTGATTACTACGTCACGAGTACCAAGAGTGGCAGGTCCCGACAGGCTACCATTGACTGCAGCCGCGACGACCACTACGTCACGGACACACTTCCGGTAGCTGCGAAAGTCGTCTACTCGACTGCTGTATGCATGCACTACATGCGTGAATCCGAGCTTGGTGCTTCGGTTGGCGACGTTAACCGAAAAGGTGGTGGCGTCCGACTGAAAGAGCGCGTCGGTGCAGGAGGGCGAAAAGAGCATGAGCTGGTCCGATTCAACACCCTATCGAATAAATAGGCAGCATCGACCTTCATGTACCGACTGACGGTGCAGCAGCGTACTGTGTGTAGTTCCGTGTCTCGTCTCTGCAGCGTCGATCATTTGTGCGGCGTGTTGATAATTAAATAGAACGTGCGTGAAAAAAAGATCTGCTCTCAGCTTTTTCGCGAAAGTACAGAAATTCGCACCGCTTATGTACAGCACCGGATGCCGCCAGGTTACCGCAGAGATGCTGTCCGTGGGAGCTGCGGCCGACGGCACTCCGATCGTGCGCTGCTCCCCGGTCGCCGGCCTTTTTTCTTTTTCTGCATCCAAGCCACGGCGGACAGCGTTTTGGAATGGCCCGCTTCGCTGCGTCTCTAGCGTAGTCGCTCGCGTGCTCCTGTGCGCGATTCTTGCGTGTAGCTGCGAAAATCGGTGACAACCTGCGCTTCCGAACTGATGTGCCGAGCTATTTCGCTGATGTTTTGCGCCGCCCATTCTGGCTAGGACGATGTGTACACATGAGATAAAATACACCTGCACGTTACGCATTTGCACCTACTGAACGATGTGCGAAGGGACTTCAAAAAACAAAAAACACTACATACCCTTTTTGATAATCTCAATTCTTAAGATTCGCGGAGGAATAATTCATGCTCACCTGTCATCCGATATCCAAACTCAGTAGCGATCATCAGTCCGTGCTCTCGTTTAAGATACGCGTATACATTCCATTCGTTATGCACAAGAGATGCATCTCGCTAACCATAATGAAAGTGCTCCTGGCTAAAAACGACGACAACATGTTTGCACGCTGGCAACTCGCACGCTAGATCGTCTGCCAGCATTCATGCAGAGTCGATGCTATCGCGTCAACTCCGCGAGGGGTCACCGGCCCCCGTTGGTCAAACCGCAGAAGACGGTACCAAAGCTATTGGCACCGGAGACTGACCCCGGCAGCGCGAGAGAACTTGTAGGAAGCCGTGCTCGGCAGGAGTGCGCGCTAATTTGCGCTGAATGGGACAGGGATATGAAGGGAAGTGCTCCTCCGCGGCCACCACCGGTGTGTGTGGACAACAGCCTGCCCACCTGCAGGTATGCACTCGCGAATGACCCGAGTCGTTCGGGCTGCTGTCGCACACAATTCTGAGAGGTCAAGAAACTGAAGAAACCGGCGGCCGAGGAAGACACCAGACAAGGTTGAAAGCTATGCAAACGCAGACGGGACGGGAAAGGCAGAGACCGTGAATGCGTGGGCGACGCTCGGGAAAACAGGCGCGGCAACCGGAAGTCTGAGAACCTAGCGTCAACCGATGACGCTTCGGGGGGGGGGGGGGGGAGGAGCGCCATATTTAATCGCCGATATCTCCGGTGTTACTGAAGCTAGCTGAAAAATTCTCGCGGTGAATTGACTTGTGAGGGCCAGAGCACCTATCTCTCTACCGATTTGCTTTACCTCAGTTTAGGCATTGCATAACCCTTTAAAAATTTGTTATTAAGTGGTGCTCGGTAAACAACACCGATCATTACACTGTCAATTTCCACAAATTTGCCTCTGTGTCATCGCTTGTCCCGTTAACAATATGAGGGTATTCTGTAAAATGGAGAGTATTAAATGCCTACGCTACCACCCCTATTTCTATCACAACTAGGGCGTGACAAAAACATATTTCGGTATATTGGGACATTCATTTCGAAACAGGCAAGTTTCTGAGACCGAAATTACGTCGAATGTATTTTTGTGTTTAGTTAAAAACAAGCAAAGAAAGTAAAAATTTTTGTTATACTCTGTGGGCGATTCCTCTGCTCGAGGTAGACCCAAGACACACACACACACAGCGGGCCGTGGAAGAAACATCTTTATCTCACTGTCCGTCCAGCAGATGCGGGAAGTCAGGGGTCATCGCCGGGAGAGCAGCCAGGCAGCGGCCAGCGGGGCATCCAAGAGTAAAGAGTCAAGGGAATAGAGGCGACGGCGTGCACCTCTCTTTATAGGGTCCGAGCTAGGACCGGTTTCCCCAGTCGGCGGGAGAGAAGAGGGGCAAAAGGGCAGCGCACAGGGAGTGCTGGGAAGTGGTGTGGCCTCGGTTGCCGTGGAATCTGCCCTCTTGTAGAGCCCCTGCATTGCGGGTACCTACTTGAGGAGGCTCTCCTCTGGGCGCTGTGTGCGCAGCGCGAACTCCTCAATCATCCGGCGCTCGTAATCGGGCGGCAAGAACTCGGCGCGGAAGCCATTTGTGAAGTCTGCCATCGACTGGAAGGCCGGTTGACAGCGTCTCCGTCGCGCCGCGCTCCGAACAAGTGCTACGGGAATCACCTGAGCTAGCACTACGTCGTCTGGGAAGCCCAGTGCCGTCTGATAATCCTCGAGCTCTTGCAAGAACTCGTGGACTGACTTCACGTCCGTGTAGCCGGAAAAGGAGGGGACCTCTACATTTATTCGCGGACGCGAGACTGTCGCCGCAGCTGCGGCTTGTTTGGCGTTAGCCACCGAACCGTGCTGACGGGTGAAGACTGACAACATTGCGGTCATGTGCTGCATAAGAGCGGCTGTGTCGGGAACCTGTGGGGGCTCCGCCCTGTCCCTTGCCTCACTCCCGGATGCACCGGCATCCGAAACGGCGGCCCTATCTGCCACGTCTTTTCTCGGCGGCATTGCATTCAACAACTAAGGCCAGCAGGGAGGCGCAGAACAATTGTACGCTTACGACTACCACCTAGCCCGCGTCAGAAGGCTAGTCACAAAGGATAATCGCGGCGACAACACTTCGTAAAACTTACATATGAAAAAAAAAAATACAAATTCAAACACAACCCGCCTGACACTATAAAGCACGCACATAATCCAAAAAAAATTAAAACACTATACAAACACTACTATACTGCATTCCAGCTCATCTACACAAACGATAGCCCTAAACTCTTAATGGCGTAGCGCCTATCACACAGAGGACGCCCGTCGAGAACCTTGCCATGCGCTCCCACGTCGGCAGAGAAATCGTCCAAATGGCTGCTAATTCAACCCCAGTTGGATGCCATTTTGTGGGCAATTCCTCTGCCCGAAGTAGACGCAATACACACACACAGCGGGCCGTGGAAAGAACATTTTTATCTCACTGTCCGTCGGGGGTCAGGGGTCGTCGTCGGGAGAACAGCCAAGCAGCGGCCAGCTGGACATCCAAGAGTGAAGAGTCAAGAGGGGAGAGGCGACGACGTGCGCCTCTCTATATAGGGTCCGAACAGGGACCGGTTTCCCCCGTCGGCGGGAGAAGAGAGGGGCAAAAGGGCAGCGCACAGGGAGTGCTGGTAAGTGGCGCGGCCTTCAAATGGGGCTGGCGCGGTCCCCACAACTCTTAATATTGCAGTGCAGTACTGAGCGAGTACAGTTCAAATCGCAGAAATTATCAGCTTGATCAGCCTTAAGCATTTCAAGGTCTTCAAGCTATTTTGTCAAGGTCAGTTACCGGGATTAATCTATCCTGTCAAGGTCCGCTGCCGTGACTATGTGATGTATTTCCGAGCATCTATCTTTCTCATCAGAATTTTACGTCTAGAAACCCAGGCATACTTCCAGTTGTGCTCTTTCTATTCAGTGATATAGCTTTTGAAAGCAACAGCTTATTCTCGGGACAAGGGTGTTCATTTACAGACACCGCAGTGGTGCCGATCAAGCCTATATCTGAAGTAGTTAGGAGTTTCTTTCTTGTGGCATTCAGTACTCCATCACGCTTGGTGCACGAGGCGAATTTGACAATGGTATTTTGTGGTTTATGTTTGGACGGTACAAGATGACCACGTCGATGGCTTCTTTTGTTATCGAGACTCCAACCTTAGTTCCGAGAGTGGAAACAATGCTAGGCAGACATTCTCCGGGAGACTCCGGTATGCCTTCCAGTTCTAGATTTTGTCTTCAACTGTAGTGCTAAATTTCCGTAAACTCAGTTCTTACTTTTGTGAGCTCCTTCTGAAGGAATAGAATTTTCTCTCTTCAGAGGCTCTAGCTCAGCCTTAAGCAAAGTTATTTCCTTCTCGTGTTTCGCGGTAGCTACCTTATATTGTTCAAAGCCTCTGTTCATAAATGATACAAATTCTGTAAGACTGCTCAAGTCTCTAGTTATGTTTGTCTCCATTACTTCAACCTTGCTGTTGAGCTTGATGAGTAATACTGCTATTTCCTTGATAGTGCCCTTACAAAAATATATGTCGAGTTCCTTTTGAGCTCTTATATGGAGCCTAATGAGTCTAAAGGATCGCTATAAAGACTCGCTGTCTGTTGATCCCGCCCATTAAGGAGGCTATTCATTTTTTAATGAGGCTGAGCTTTAAAGTCCATATCTATATGCACTAAAAAGAAATTTTATAGAACTAACTAAATAAGACTTTTTAATGAGTTGTATACAACTAGTCTTGTAATTTTTCTTAATAACTTGCTCTGTCCACAGCCAGCCCAATTCTATAGAACTTGCTTAGTACGACTTTTGAATGAGTCAACTATATTGAACTTGTTCAGTGCTTCGACTATATGATCTCACCCTGTTTCTAGTCAGAACGAAACCTATAGAAATGTTTCAATAAAACACCTTAATGACTTTATTGCATAAAAGCTATTTCGAGCTTTTATTATATAAGCTCGCTCTGTTTGTAGTCAATCCAAATTCTATAGCATTGGCTTAGTAAGAGTTCCTAATGAGTCAACTGTATTGACTGTATTGAACTTGTTTCGTGCTTTTATTATATGAACACTCTCTGTTTTAAGTCAAAACAAAATCTATAAACACGTTTCGAAAAACTATTTGATGACTGCTTTGTACAGAACTTGTTTTGAGCTTTCATTATATAAACTCGCTTTATTTCTATTCAATCCAAATTCTATAGGATTTACTCGCTAAGATTTCCTAGTGAGTCAAATGTATCGTAAGCATTTTGTTTTCTTACTATATGGGATTTCTCTGTTTTAGTAAAAACGAAGTCTATAGAACGGTTTCAGTAAAACCTTTTAATTAGGCAATTGTATATAAGTTGTTTTGTGCTTTCATTGTACGTACTTTCTCGGTTCGCAGTGAACCTGAATTTTATCAAATTACCTAAATGAGACTTCCTAATGAATCACTTGTACTGAACTTCACAACTGCGAAGTGCCGGGCTAGTTGGTGCTGCATACATATAAACAACAGCGTTGTAAGAACTACGCGAAAACACACTAAAGAAAGTACACATGCAGGCGCCAACAATTGAAATTTTATTTCGCAGCATAGCATATATGTATGTAAACATGCATAAAGGGGTGAAGCTAAGGTGAGGCCCTATAATCAGAGAAGGTCACGTCCCCAAAAGTAAAATCATAAAATTAAAAAAAATGTATAAATATAAATCATAAAAGCAAAATCATAAAATATCGAAAGATTGAAGGCGATAAAATCTACGGTTTGAAAGGCAGGGACAAAAACCAAAATAAAACCCGTTAAAGGAACAGTACATAGCCAACGCGGCGTGTGAAAGCCATCAAAATGGTGGTGGTGAAAAGCTACAATAAGATGGAGGATTAAGGGTGTTGAAAACAAGGGGCAAGCGAAATTCACCGCGCAAATGAGGAGTGTGTTAGCACACCTTATGTTTGTTCTAAAAGGAACTTAAATTTCTTAGAGGTAGTTGAGTTTCCCCTTTAGGTGGCCAGGTGAGGAAACACTTCATGATATCAATGTTCTTGATAAATTAATATTCGGACTCGCAAACATTCACATTACTTAATGGCGCGACCGTAATGTTAACAATTTATTTACGCATAAATAAAACAAGAAGACACAAGCAAGGAGAAAACTATTTATATGACTGAACCGTTGATCAGACGAAATCAGCCCTGGTTTCACCCAGAGTTCTTAGATTTAAGCCCTCTGTCTCCGCCCTTGGCGGGGACGGCAACCAATGAGAAATTAGCCGCCACTTCCCACCAATCGATGGTAAGGGAAAGGAAAATAAAGTTTCCGTCAGCTAATAAAAGAATGGGGAAAGGATATCGGAAAGGATATCGGCTCTGGGCACGGCGAAGTGGCCAGGCGACGATCGCTAACCATGCGACTTGTTTTCATCGTACAGGCCCTGTCCGTCAACGGAGCGCTGTCACCACCTAAGGCTTCGTCGGCAGCAATTGACTTTATCGACAAGCATGCTGGGAACTTTATCATCGCAACGAGCGGTACCATTCCTGCGACCAAGCAAGGCTTCGTGACGTCATCAAATGCAAGCTCTGTAAAAGAAGCATATTGACGAAAACAGCACTCGCCGAAGTCACAGACGAAAAAGAAAAACAAAACATAAACACATTGACGTTTCGGCACCGCTACAGGTGCCTTGTTCACAATGGAAATGAAACGAGATGGGCCGTTGCTTATGAAATTAAAGTGCTGCGTACAAAGTGCATGCACAGGGTGGTCCACTCTAAGTGCGAACACGGCTCCGCGTGGCCGCACTCCGCGAAGCGCCAGCGGATCCGGCGCGTTCGCGCATCGAAGCAAAGCCGCGCAGGCGCACAGGGGCCCGGGGGAGGAGCTTCGTGTCGTCTGCTATCGCGCTGGCGCAAGCGATGCAATGCAATGCAAGCGAGCAATGCAACTGAGGTGCGCTCCAGAGCTGTAGCAGGCGGCTTCCCGAAGGTCTTCCCCCGGGCCCCTGTGCGTCTGCGCGGCTTTGCTTCGGTGCGCGAACGCGCCGGATCCGCTGGCACTCCGCGGAGCGCGGCCACGCGGAGCCGTGTTCGCACTTAGAGTGGACCACCCTGTACATCTCGGGTAGATTTCCCCGCATCCTGTTTATCGCTTGTCATTTGGATGTGTAATGATGCCTTGAGTAGGCGGGTAGATAACAGTTTTTCCCTTTCAAGTATCTGCGCGGAATCCCAGTCAATCAGGTGGCCCGTGTCTTGATTGTGCTCTGCTAGAGCGTTAGAAGTCACTTTTTTGTTCTTTACGTAGGTGTTCCTTCAATCGTCTTCTGAAGTCGCCAGTTTCGCCTATGTAGGAAGCGCTGCAATCTTTGCAAGGAATCTTGCAGACGACGCCAGGGTAGCTTGTCTTTTCCAAAGGGTCTTTGACCCGTACCAGATGATTTCGGAGCTTGCTGGATGGTACATGGGACACTTTAATTCGGGCCTTCAGGATTTGCTCAAGCCCAAGAAAAACACGTCGTGAACTGAGCCACATACGGAAGTTCAGTTCAGTTCAGTTTTATTCCTTAAAGGCCCCCATTTCAGGGGGTGTTACATAAGGGGTGGGATTACATTTGTAGTGAGGAAAACAAACAGCGATGGTAATTTAACATTGAAGGTGATCTGTTACGCGTTCTTGAAAAGCAGATGTTGAAGCGATGGCGACGATGTCATGGGGTAGGCCGTTCCAGTCCGTGGCTGCTCGAAGAAACAACGAAGCTGAAAACGTAGCAGTGCGTGATAGTGGGCGGGCAACTTGAAGGGGATGACTGGTGCGGTGAGATATGCGTGATGCGGCGGTGATATACGGTGCTTGATTGAGAGGAGAATAAAAGCATTTGTGATAAAGGGTGAGGCTAGCAATGCGACGACGTAAAGAGAGGGGTGGCAGTCCGGATGTAGCTTTCAAGGATGAAACACTGACGTCATATGAGTATGAGGAATGAATGAATCGGGCAGCACGATTCTGCACAGCTTCCAATGCGGTGATTAGATATGCTTGATGTGGGCTCCAGATGGGGGATGCATATTCTAATTTGGGTCTTATAAGTGATTTATACGCGAGCAATTTAACATGTGGTGGGGCAAGACGAAGGTGACGTTTTAGAAAACCGAGTGTTTTGTTTGATGCTGAAATGATGTTACCGACATGAACCTGCCATGATAGATTAGAAGAGAGAGTGACTCCTAGATATTTATATGATTGTACTTGCTCAATCTGTGTGTTAGAAATTGAATAATGAAAGAGATATGGATTGTGACGACGAGTGAAGGACATGAGCTTACATTTACTAGGATTGAGGGACATTATCCAGTTATTACACCAATTTAGTACGTTGTTAAGCTCTGTCTGAAGAGTGTATTGATCGTGACAGTTATTAATGGTGCGGTAAATAACACAATCATCTTCGAAAATTCGAATACTACAGGAAACATGCAGGGGAAAGTCGTTAATATATATTAAGAATGGGAGGGGACCGAGGACAGAACCTTGTGGGACGCCTGAAGTAATCGGGAGAGATGTAGACAGATGGCCGTTAAGATAGACTCACTGAGAACGGTTAGTTAGGAATTCTTCAATCCATTTGAGAATATTAGGGGGTAGGTTCAGCTTTGAGAGTTTTAGTAATAGCCGGCGGTGGGGAACCTTATCAAAAGCTTTGGCGAAATCAAGAAAGATGGTGTCGGTCTGCATATTACGGTCTAGATTAGTGTGCAAGTCGTGAAGGAAAAGCGCTAGTTGGGTTTCGCAAGAGAGGCCCTTACGAAACCCGTGTTGTGAAGGGTGAAAAAAATGGTTTCGGTCCAAGAAGTTTACGATTTGTGAGTAGATGACATGTTCCATGATTTTACAAGGCACACTAGTCAATGAAATGGGGCGGTAATTCAAGGGCGAGTCTCTGTTACCTGATTTGTAGACTGGAACGACCTTCCCCGTTTTCCAATCAAGAGGCAAAATTCCTGAGGAGAGTGACTGTGAGAAAATGAGACATAAATATGATGCACAAATTGATTCCACATTTTTCAATAGTTTTGAATTAATCAAGTTCATACCAGCTGATGATGAAAGTTTCATTTTATGAATTATGGATGAAATGCCTTCTTCGACGAACGTGACTGCCGGCATTAGGGTTTCTAAGTTAAAGGGTGGTAATTGGGAAGGTGCGTCGAGTTCGGTAGTGAACACAGATGTGAATGCATGGTTAAATATTTCTGCGCAATCATGGTCAGTCACCGCTTCATGTGAATCATTCGTCAGTTTAATATCGGGAGGATGTGTTGGGTTTAAAACTTGCCAAAATTGCTTGGGGTTTCTTATAAGTAAGTTTGGTAAGTCATTGGGATAAAATGAGTACTTGGCGTTACGAACAGAAAGTAGGTATGATTTTTCGGCCTCGAAGTATTTTTCCCATGCGGCAGGCATGTCGTTTCGTTTGGCGGTACGAAACGATCGTTTCTTTTTGTTTTCGAGTCGTTTTAAGTGCTGGGTAAACCATGGTTTATGGCGATTAGTATGAAAGATAATCCTTGGTACGAACATATTAGTGAGATGATTTAATTTGTTATTGAATATCAGCCAGTTTTCATGAATTGAGCGAGTGTGAAATGCGGATACGTATTCAGGAAAAAAGGTGTTAAGTTCTTCAGTTATTGCATTATAGTTACCCTTATCGTAGAGTTGTATCGTTTTATCGGATGTCTGTTTTTGAGTCGAGGTAAATGAGAATAAAGCATGCATGACTTTGTGATCGCTGATTTCAGGAAGGTAACTGATGGATGATACATTCTCGGGGCTGCTTGTTAGTATCAGGTCGAGCGTGTTTGCTGATTCTCGTGAGACACGGGTTGGTTGGGAAATTAATTGAGTGAGGTTAAAATTTAAACAGACATCGATGAAGTTCTTCGCCTCTGCATGACACGTTATTGTGGAACTAGCTATGTTCTGCCAATCAATATCCGGGTAGTTAAAATCACCAAAGAGAAGAATACGGGCATTTGGATGTGTGAAAAGTTTATGAAGGATGTTGTTCAGATGACGTGGGAAGTCTGGATTAGCCTGGGGGGGGCCTGTAGCAAACGCCAAGCAGAACTGTTACGGGGGGAGCGCGACAGATGAGCCATATGGCTTCAATGTCGGATGCGACGTCAACAACAGAGCATGATATGCCTCGATGAATGGCAACGAGAACACCGCCCCTCGTTTGCCTTTTCGATCGTTTCGATACACTTCGTAGTTGGGTAAATCGGCCAAAATTTCCGCATCCGTTACGTCACTATTTAGCCACGTTTCTGTTAGTATGTTGCTCCCGGATGACGACATGATGTTTGATATGAGTTCGCGCTTTGGAAGAAGACTACGGATGTTAGTGAATATTGTCGAAAACGAGAGAACATTGTGCGGTGGAGCGGGTCGACGATTTGTTAAAGTTTTGTGACGGGGCTATGCTATTTCCTTAACGGCTTGGGATGATGCGTCAAATACGTAGCGTTTTGAGCCGATGTGCAGGGTTTTGAAGCGCAAGGAGTACTTGTTAGAATTGGCAAACGCTAGCAACTGTTTACGCGCGTGTCGAACGGTGCGGGAGAAGTCCTCTCCGATACTGTAGTTTGTGTCTTTCAATTTACGGCCATTTGATAACAGTGCGTCTTTGGTTTTATGAGATAGGAATTTTACGATTACGGGACGAATTCGGTCGGCTGAATGATTTCCGAGGCGATGCGCTCTTTCAATGTCGTTAGGTTCCAAGGTTATATCAAGATTATTGCGGCAAACATCAATGACTAGTTTTTCTGACTCAGCCCACGTTTCAGCGCTAGCAGGATCAGGGATGCCATAGAAAATAAGGTTATTCCGACGTGATTGGTTTTCCGCGTCATCCAGGCGTGTTTCTAGTTCTTTAATCTTTTTAGCTTGGTCGATTGTGGTTGACTGCATTATTTCAATATCGTTTTTGAGGTGAAGAAGTGTTTGGTAATGCGTTTCGAGATCGGCCATTCGTTTGTCTAGGCTTGCTATGGTTTGATCTGCTGTGTTCAGCTGTGTTTTGAGGCCCTGTATTCCCGTAATCAACAGGGTCTGTCCCGCGTTTAGCTTCTGTAGTTCAGCGAGCACAGCAGCGTTGCCCTCAGGACCAGGGTTAGTATCAACGTCACCTGATAGCATAAGCAAGGAATGAATTACGTGAGCACACTCAACGGCAATGGCGACACAGCATTGCGGGCTCGGAAACTGCACCAAGATATAATTACTGGATTTTTTAGCGAAGAGGGCATACGGTGTACTGACCTGCATCGCAAAGGTAAGCGGATTAGGTGGCTGCGCTGTGGTGCAGTCACCGAGCCCACGAAGCGGTGTCAGCGGGTGAAGCTCTTTTATACATGTTGGCATTGTTGCTGATGTCGATGTGGCCATCCATGGTACTGTGATTTCCGGTGTGTGCAGCTCCTCTGGCGGCATATCCAGTAGGGACGAGCACTCGCCGGGCGGTGGATGGCAGGAGTCAGGGTCATCTCCAGTGTACGGCAGTGCGCACACCGATGACGCCCCCGTAGACAGGCCTGCCAGGGACGGCAGCAGCAGGCTGGCAAATGCGAGGACGGTCGTCTGCATCGCAAAAGTTAAGCGGATTAGGTGGCTGCGCTGTGGTGCAGTCACCGAGCCCACGAAGCGGTGTCAGCGGGTGAAGCTCTTTCATACATATTGGCATTGTTGCTGATGTCGATGTGGCCATCCATGGTACTGTGATTTCCGGTGTGTGCAGCTCCTCTGGCGGCATATCCAGTAGGGACGAGCACTCGCCGGGCGGTGGATGACAGGAGTCAGGGTCATCTCCAGTGTACGGCAGTGCGCACACCGATGACGCTCCCGTAGACAGGGCTGCCAGGGACAGCAGCAGCAGGCTGGCAAATGCGAGGACGGTCGTCTGCATCGCAAAAGTTAAGCGGATTAGGTGGCTGCGCTGTGGTGCAGTCACCGAGCCCACGAAGCGGTGTCAGCGGGTGAAGCTCTTTTATACATGTTGGCATTGTTGCTGATGTCGATGTGGCCATCCATGGTACTGTGATTTCCGGTGTGTGCAGCTCCTCTGGCGGCATATCCAGTAGGGTCGAGCACTCGCCGGGCGGTGGATGGCAGGAGCCAGGGTCATCTCCAGTGTACGGCAGTGCGCACACCGATGACGCCCCCGTAGACAGGCCTGCCAGGGACGGCAGCAGCAGGCTGGCAAATGCGAGGACGGTCGTCTGCATCGCAAAGGTAAGCGGATTAGGAGGCTGCGCTGTGGTGCAGTCACCGAGCCCACCTTAAAGAAAACGGATACCCTTCCCAAGTCCTCCGTTCGCAAGAACTACGCGCTGCAGCCCCTCCAACCGGAGAAAGAAGAGAAAAGAAAAAGCGTGCTGTCATTTCTTATGCCCAGGGCGTCAGCGAAACCTTATACAGGATATATATTCGCTGCCTACGACGTCCAAGTGTCCCATGTACCATCCAGCAAACTCCGAAATCATCTGGTACGGGTCAAAGACCCTTTGGAGAAGACAAGCTACCCTGGCGTCGTCTGCAAGATTCCTTGCAAAGATTGCAGCGCTTCCTACATAGGCGAAACTGGCGACTTCAGAAGACGATTGAAGGAACACCTACGTAAAGAACAAAAAAGTGCCTTCTAACGCTCTAGCAGAGCACAATCAAGACACGGGCCACCTGATTTACTGGGATTCCGCGCAGATACTTGAAAGGGAAAAACTGTTATCTACCCGGCTACTCAAGGCATCATTACACATCCAAATGACAAGCTATAAACAGGACGCGGGGAAATCTACCCGAGATGTACATGCACTTTGTACGCAACACTTTAACTTATAAGCAACGGCCCATCTCGTTTCATTTCCATTGTGAACAAGGCACCCGTAGCGGTGCCGATACGTCAATGTGTTTATGTTTTGTTTTTCTTTTTCGTCTGTGACTTCGGCGAGTGCTGTTTTCGTCAATATGCTAAATTTCCCTTGCCGGACGGGTTTCCGTCGAATCCTCAACTGTATAAAAGAAGCAGCCCACCTGACTTCAATCAGTAGGCAGGCCAGGCGACGATCGCTAATCATGCGACTTGCTTTCATCATACAGGTCAGTTATAGCTCCTTAATCCGTAGTGTCGATAGATATTTAATTGCTCTGGCGTGCCCTCACACTTGTTTCGAAATTGTATACATGAGTGTTTTTATTCCTGTAGACTTATTCTGTGTGGTGATGTTGAAGAAAACCCGGGACCATCGGTCGAAGAAAGGCTACAGACGCTAGTGAATGGTCAACAGGCCATAAGAGCTGATATTGCTGACTTGACAACTTGCCTTGAAACTACGGAAAAAAGGGTAACATGTATTGAAGTTAGGCTGGCTAATCTGGAGCAGAAATCCGAAAATATTCCTACAGCGCCACTTCTGATGTCTAAACGATCATTGATAAAATGCAAGAGGCTCAAAGGGTAGAACACACAAAGTTAGCCAACTTGGAAAAACCGTAGCCTTATTGTTTTTGGCGTTGAAGGCAGTTCCGGTGAGCCGGAATCGTCTTTGCGCAGCAAGGTTATGAAAGAAATATTTGAATATACGCTCAATGGTAAAATGCACGTCTATTAGCCGCATTCACAGATTTGGGAAACATTCACCTAAAAGACCGATTACTGTGCGCTTTGAAGATTATAGAGAAAAAGAGGCGATTCAGCGCAATGCTTGGAAGCCGAAAGGATTCGGCATGTCCGTCCGAAATGACTACAGCGCACCGACTCTCCGAAAGCGCAAGCTTCTCTGGCAGAGCGCAAAGAGCGAAAAAGACGAAGGGAAGAACTTATTTCATGATAACTTACTTCACTTATTTCAGTGTTGACGACCAATTTTACATATGGGATGACAACACCATGTCTCGTCAAGCGCTACCAAAAAAAGCAACCTCCTTGCCTGATAGCTAGTAACAAAGCTGAATCAAGATCGTGCTGAATGTTAGAAGCATAGCAAACAAAACTTACGCATTTGAGACATTTTTGATTTCATGTGGTCTCCATATTTGTGTGATCACTGAGACCTGGCTGCACGACGATATACATGATCATGAAATCGTGTCACCGGGGTATCCCCTGTATCGGCGTGACAGAGGCGCACGTGGTCGCGGTGTAGCAGTTGTTACGTTGATGTTACTGTCTGTGAACAAATTGCTATGCATGAAAGTCTTTTGTTGAATATGTGCTTATTCGGAGTACATTTTTTTTTTCTTGTGCGGTATATCGTCCTCCAGACGCTGATGACATTTTCCTGGACCCTTTATACGACCGCCTCCTAAAGTTGGCCAGAAAGAATCACGGGGGATTTCAACCTGCCTTCGATTTATTTGAACTCCTTGAATTATGGAATTTCCAGATCATATGATGTTTTATTTGAACTTAGAACAGCGTATTTGTGAATTCACTCGTGGCACCGCGATTCTGGATCTTTTATTCATCACTGAGTTGTTTCATGGATCAGAGATTCCAGTAGAACAAGGCATTTCTGACCACACGTGGATATTTTTACGGTGGTTCTTACAAAATCAAACGCGACAGCAAGAAAGACAGAGTAGTCAGAGACTTATCCAGGGCTAATATGATTTTACAAGAATTGATCACTTGGATATCCAGTTTGACAACGTGGTGAAGAATGTTGGCATTTCTTGGCAAACGTTTTGCAACGCCATCAGATTTCGTGTTAACAGCTATGTGCCCTCGTAGCCGACTTCAGTCCCTGGATTACCCGTAACATTATCCATACGAAACGAAGATGAAGCGACTAAGGACACAAGACAACACGAAAATTGCATGCTTCCATGAACTAAGGCAAGAGTTACTAGCAAAAGTTAGGGATTTTGGTCATCGTCTTCCTGACTTCATAAAGAGCGACGTCAGAAAATTCTGGCGTCACCTAAATGAAAGCAAAGAGAAAATTAAGAAAATTAAAATTGTAGATACAACTATAACTGCTCCCACTGGAATCACTGAACATTTTAACGTTTACTTTCAGAGTGTGTTCACTGCCGCAGAGCAATTCAGGGTTCAGAACACACATTTAGCACAAGTGAAGTCGTGGTTTCTCGAGAAACTCGACAATAAAACAACATTCTGGTCCTGATGGTATACAGAATTCTTTTCTGCTACGGTACGCGCAATAACTATCTCCGTTCTTGACAGATATCTTTAACTTATCACTTGCCACAGGAGAAATACCACACGACTGGACAGAAGCACGTGTCGTTCTCCTGTTTACAAAAACGGTGATCGTTTGTCTGTATGAAATCACCGCCCCATTTCATGTCATTGCCACCTACATCTGGAAATTCTTAGAAAGCCGCAAACTGCTATCACCTGCTAAATTTGCATTCGTTACAGCAAGTTATTATGCACCCTTTATGTTTTTTAGTAGGACAGTACAGCTAGGTATCGAGGTTTCGCTGATGACAAATTAACATGCTCCTACAGCTGATCTCGGTGGGGGGTAAGTAGGCATGGCAACGAAGCAAATAGTGCAAAATGTTTCAGTGGCCTTGAAGGATAGTGATGGCAATGCAAGGTATAACGTTGCATTGAGGTCCCTCCTAAAACGTCCCCTCCACTCTCTGAATTTGGGTGGCCCACCCAACCGTCCATAGAGACTTCACCCACCCTCCAAACTCGCAGCCCACCGGCAAATCTGATTTTGATAAATGGATGCTGAGAGGACGAAAAACAATATGTCGCTGGAAAAGCGGAAAGTTCCTGTTAAATTTTGGCCACCTGGATTTAACATGAAGACATGGCATTTCGCCTATATTGAAACGCGGCCGCTTTGTTAAACGAAGTTGCTTCCAAACACGAAGCGAAAAAAAAAACGAACGCTAGAGCTGAACGAGGAAGCAACGAAAGCAAACTGTGAAAAGCGCAGGTCAGCCAGACTTTTGTTGATGCCGCGCGGCGCGGACGTGCGAGCCTCAAATTATCAACGAACGGCGAGACTGTGCCTCCGGCGCGTCAATGAACTTTTGAAGTCGTACTTTTCCCGCTGCCGCCTCTCCCGCGCTGTACGCAAAAAAAAAAAGAAAAAAAAAAGAAGGAAGGAAGCGCATTGTTACAACGAAGTGCGTTTGTAGATGTACCAGCCTAAGCTGTACGAAAACCTGCGATCAACTACGGTCGCCGCACAGGGATGGGTCCATCTCTTCTGTAACCAGTAAATAAAGCAGCGGTTTGTTTCTCCCAATTGAAGCGATTAACGCGCTCTGTTTGAAAAAACGAAATCGTTGCGAAAAATGCTTCCAGCATATGGTCTACCAGACTTGGTCGTGTCAGATAATGGCACATCTTTTGCAAGTAGATAAATACAGTCTTTGCTGAACCTAAATGGTATACGCTACATGTATACAGCTCCGTACCACCTGGCAAGCAACGGAAGGGCAGAGCGTATGATCCGTGAACTGAGGTGTGCATTACGGAAACCGAAACAGGGCAGCGTGTGCCCTGTGGAACTGGGTGGAAATCGAAGTGATGCCGTCTCTGCAATCGTGTACTGTAATCGAGAAGTTGCGAAAAATGCTCCCAGCATATGGACTACCAGACTTGGTCGTGTCAGATAATGGCACATCTTTTGCAAGTAGATAAATGCAGTCTTTCCTGAACCTAAATGGCATATGCTACATGTATACAGCTCCGTACCACCTGGCAAGCAACGGAAGGCCAAAGCGTATGATCCGTGAGCTGCCGTGTGCATTACGGAAACCGAAACAGGGCAGCGTGTGCCCTGTCGAACTGGGTGGAAATCGAAGTGATGCCGTCTCTGCAATCGTGTACTGCAATCGAGAAGTTGCGAAAAATGCTTCCAGCATATGGACTACCAGACTTGGTCGTGTCAGATAATGGCACATCTTTTGCAAGTAGATAAATGCAGTCTTTACTGAACCTAAGTGGTATACGCTACATGTATACAGCTCCGTACCACCCGGCAAGCAACGGAAGGGCGGAGCGTATGATCCGTGAGCTGCCGTGTGCATTACGGAAACCGAAACAGGGCAGCGTGTGCCCTGTCGAACTGGGTGGAAATCGAAGTGATGCCGTCTCTGCAATCGTGTACTGTAATCGAGAATTGGCGAAAAATGCTTCCAGCATATGGACTACCAGACTTGGTCGTGTCAGATAATGGCACATCTTTTGCAAGTAGATAAATCCAGTCTTTCCTGAACCTAACTGGTATGCGCTACATGTATACAGCTCCGTACCACCCGGCAAGCAACGGAAGGGCAGAGCGTATGATCCGTGAGCTGACGTGTGCATTACGGAAACCGAAACAGGGCAGCGTGTGCCCTGTCGAACTGGGTGGAAATCGAAGTGACGCCGTCACTGCAATCGTGTACTGTAATCGAGAAGTTGCGAAAAATGCTTCCAGCATATGGACTACTAGACTTGGTCGTGTCAGATAATGGCACATCTTTTGCAAGTAGATAAATGCAGTCTTTCCTGAACCTAAATGGTATACGCTACATGTATACAGCTCCGTACCACCCGGCAAGCAACGGAAGGGCGGAGCGTATGATCCGTGAGCTGCCGTGTGCATAACGGAAACCGAAACAGGGCAGCGTGTGCCCTGTCGAACTCGGTGGAAATCGAAGTGATGCCGTCTCTGCAATCGTGTACTGTAATCGAGAAGTTGCGAAAAATGCTTCCAGCATATGGACTACCAGACTTGGTCGTGTCAGATAATGGCACATCTTTTGCAAGTAGATAAATGTAGTCTTTCCTGAACCTAAATGGTATACGCTACATGTATACAGCTCCGTACCATCCGGCAAGCAACGGAACGGCGGAGCGTATGATCCGTGAGCTGCCGTGTGCATTATGAAAACCGAAACAGGGCAGCGTGTGCCCTGTCGAACTGGATGGAAATCGAAGTGATGCCGTCTCTGCAATCGTGTACTGTAATCGAGAAGTTGCGAAAAATGCTTCCAGCATATGGTCTACCAGACTTGGTCGTGTCAGATAATGGCACATCTTTTGCAAGTAGATAAATGCAGTCTTTGCTGAACCTAAATGGTATACGCTACATGTATACAGCTCCGTACCACCTGGCAAGCAACGGAAGGGCAGAGCGTATGATCCGTGAACTGACGTGTGCATTACGGAAATCGAAACAGGACAGCGTGTGCCCTGTCGAACTGGGTGGAAATCGAAGTGATGCCGTCTCTGCAATCGTGTACTGTAATCGAGAAGTTGCGAAAAATGCTTCCAGCATATGGACTACCAGACTTGGTCGTGTCAGATAATGGCACATCTTTTGCAAGTAGATAAATGCAGTCTTTGAACCTAAATGGTATGCGCTACATGTATACAGCTCCGTACCACCTGGCAAGGAACGGAAGGGCAGAGCGTATGATCCGTGAGCTGACGTGTGCATTACGGAATCCGAAACAGGGCAGCGTGTGCCCTGTCGAACTGGGTGGAAATCGAAGTGACGCCGTCTCTGCAATCGTGTACTCTAATCGAGAAGTTGCGAAAAATGCTTCCAGCATATGGACTACCAGACTTGGTCGTGTCAGATAATGGCACATCTTTTGCAGGTAGATAAATGCAGTCTTTCCTGAACCTAAATGGTATACGCTACATGTATACAGCTCCGTACCACCCGGCAAGCAACGGAAGGGCGGAGCGTATGATCCGTGAGCTGCCGTGTGCATTACGGAAACCAAAACAGGGCAGCGTGTGCCCTGTCGAACTGGGTGGAAATCGAAGTGACGCCGTCTCTGCAATCGTGTACTGTAATCGAGAAGTTGCGAAAAATGCTTCCAGCATATGGACTACCAGACTTGGTCGTGTCAGATAATGGCACATCTTTTGCAAGTAGATAAATGTAGTCTTTCCTGAACCTAAATGGTATACGCTACATGTATACAGCTCCGTACCATCCGGCAAGCAACGGAACGGCGGAGCGTATGATCCGTGAGCTGCCGTGTGCATTACGGAAACCGAAACAGGGCAGCGTGTGCCCTGTCGAACTGGGTGGAAATCGAAGTGATGCCGTCTCTACAATCGTGTACTGTAATCGAGAAGTTGCGAAAAATGCTTCCAGCATATGGTCTACCAGAGTTGGTCGTGTCAGATAATGGCACATCTTTTGCAAGTAGATAAATGCAGTCTTTGCTGAACCTAAATGGTATACGCTACATGTATACAGCTCCGTACCACCTGGCAAGCAACGGAAGGGCAGAGCGTATGATCCGTGAACTGACGTGTGCATTACGGAAACCCAAACAGGGCAGCGTGTGCCCTGTCGAACTGGGTGGAAATCGAAGTGATGCCGTCTCTGCAATCGTGTACTGTAATCGAGAAGTTGCGAAAAATGCTCCCAGCATATGGACTACCAGACTTGGTCGTGCCAGATAATGGCACATCTTTTGCAAGTAGATAAATGCAGTCTTTCCTGAACCTAAATGGTATACGCTACATGTATACAGCTCCGTACCACCTGGCAAGCAACGGAAGGGCAGAGCGTATGATCCGTGAACTGAGGTGTGCATTACGGAAACCGAAACAGGGCAGCGTGTGCCCTGTGGAACTGGGTGGAAATCGAAGTGATGCCGTCTCTGCAATCGTGTACTGTAATCGAGAAGTTGCGAAAAATGCTCCCAGCATATGGACTACCAGACTTGGTCGTGTCAGATAATGGCACATCTTTTGCAAGTAGATAAATGCAGTCTTTCCTGAACCTAAATGGCATATGCTACATGTATACAGCTCCGTACCACCTGGCAAGCAACGGAAGGGCAAAGCGTATGATCCGTGAGCTGCCGTGTGCATTACGGAAACCGAAACAGGGCAGCGTGTGCCCTGTCGAACTGGGTGGAAATCGAAGTGATGCCGTCTCTGCAATCGTGTACTGCAATCGAGAAGTTGCGAAAAATGCTTCCAGCATATGGACTACCAGACTTGGTCGTGTCAGATAATGGCACATCTTTTGCAAGTAGATAAATGCAGTCTTTACTGAACCTAAGTGGTATACGCTACATGTATACAGCTCCGTACCACCCGGCAAGCAACGGAAGGGCGGAGCGTATGATCCGTGAGCTGCCGTGTGCATTACGGAAACCGAAACAGGGCAGCGTGTGCCCTGTCGAACTGGGTGGAAATCGAAGTGATGCCGTCTCTGCAATCGTGTACTGTAATCGAGAATTGGCGAAAAATGCTTCCAGCATATGGACTACCAGACTTGGTCGTGTCAGATAATGGCACATCTTTTGCAAGTAGATAAATCCAGTCTTTCCTGAACCTAAATGGTATACGCTACATGTGTACAGCTCCGTACCACCTGGCAAGCAACGGAAGGGCAAAGCGTATGATCCGTGAGCTGCCGTGTGCATTACGGAAACCGAAACAGGGCAGCGTGTGCCCTGTCGAACTGGGTAGAAATCGAAGTGATGCCGTCTCTGCAATCGTGTACTGTAATCGAGAAGTTGCGAAAAATGCTTCCAGCATATGGACTACAAGACTTGGTCGTGTCAGATAATGGCACATCTTTTGCAAGTAGATAAATGCAGTCTTTCCTGAACCTAACTGGTATTCGCTACATGTATACAGCTCCGTACCACCCGCCAAGCAACGGAAGGGCAGAGCGTATGATCCGTGAGCTGACGTGTGCATTACGGAAACCGAAACAGGGCAGCGTGTGCCCTGTCGAACTGGGTGGAAATCGAAGTGACGCCGTCACTGCAATCGTGTACTGTAATCGAGAAGTTGCGAAAAATGCTTCCAGCATATGGACTACTAGACTTGGTCGTGTCAGATAATGGCACATCTTTTGCAAGTAGATAAATGCAGTCTTTCCTGAACCTAAATGGTATACGCTACATGTATACAGCTCCGTACCACCCGTCAAGCAACGGAAGGGCGGAGCGTATGATCCGTGAGCTGCAGTGGGCATTACGGAAACCGAAACAGGGCACCGTGTGCCCTGTCGAACTGGGTGGAAATCGAAGTGATGCCGTCTCTGCAATCGTGTACTGTAATCGAGAAGTTGCGAAAAATGCTTCCAGCATATGGAATACCAGACTTGGTCGTGTCAGATAATGGCACATCTTTTGCAGGTAGATAAATGCAGTCTTTCCTGAACCTAAATGGTATATGCTACATGTATACAGCTCCGTACCACCCGGCAAGCAACGGAAGGGCGGAGCGTATGATCCGTGAGCTGCCGTGTGCATTACGGAAACCGAAACAGGGCAGCGTGTGCCATGTCGAACTGGGTGGAAATCGAAGTGATGCCGTCTCTGCAATCGTGTACTGTAATCGAGAAGTTGCGAAAAATGCTTCCAGCATATGGACTACAAGACTTGGTCGTGTCAGATAATGGCACATCTTTTCCAAGTAGATAAATGCAGTCTTTCCTGAACCTAACTGGTATGCGCTACATGTATACAGCTCCGTACCACCCGGCAAGCAACGGAAGGGCAGAGCGTATGATCCGTGAGCTGACGTGTGCATTACGGAAACCGAAACAGGGCAGCGTGTGCCCTGTCGAACTGGATGGAAATCGAAGTGATGCCGTCTCTGCAATCGTGTACTGTAATCGAGAAGTTGCGAAAAATGCTTCCAGCATATGGTCTACCAGACTTGGTCGTGTCAGATAATGGCACATCTTTTGCAAGTAGATAAATGCAGTCTTTGCTGAACCTAAATGGTATACGCTACATGTATACAGCTCCGTACCACCTGGCAAGCAACGGAAGGGCAGAGCGTATGATCCGTGAACTGACGTGTGCATTACGGAAATCGAAACAGGACAGCGTGTGCCCTGTCGAACTGGGTGGAAATCGAAGTGATGCCGTCTCTGCAATCGTGTACTGTAATCGAGAAGTTGCGAAAAATGCTTCCAGCATATGGACTACCAGACTTGGTCGTGTCAGATAATGGCACATGTTTTGCAAGTAGATAAATGCAGTCTTTCCTGAACCTAAATGGTATGCGCTACATGTATACAGCTCCCTACCACCTGGCAAGGAACGGAAGGGCAGAGCGTATGATCCGTGAGCTGACGTGTGCATTACGGAATCCGAAACAGGGCAGCGTGTGCCCTGTCGAACTGGGTGGAAATCGAAGTGATGCCGTCTCTGCAATCGTGTACTGTAATCGAGAAGTTGCGAAAAATGCTTCCAGCATATGGACTACCAGACTTGGTCGTGTCAGATAATGGCACATCTTTTGCAAGTAGATAAATGCAGTCTTTCCTGAACCTAAATGGTATGCGCTACATGTATACAGCTCCGTACCACCTGGCAAGGAACGGAAGGGCAGAGCGTATGATCCGTGAGCTGACGTGTGCATTACGGAATCCGAAACAGGGCAGCGTGTGCCCTGTCGAACTGGGTGGAAATCGAAGTGACGCCGTCTCTGCAATCGTGTACTCTAATCGAGAAGTTGCGAAAAATGCTTCCAGCATATGGACTACCAGACTTGGTCGTGTCAGATAATGGCACATCTTTTGCAGGTAGATAAATGCAGTCTTTCCTGAACCTAAATGGTATACGCTACAAGTATACAGCTCCGTACCACCCGGCAAGCAACGGAAGGGCGGAGCGTATGATCCGTGAGCTGCCGTGTGCATTACGGAAACCAAAACAGAGCAGCGTGTGCCCTGTCGAACTGGGTGGAAATCGAAGTGACGCCGTCTCTGCAATCGTGTACTGTAATCGAGAAGTTGCGAAAAATGCTTCCAGCACATGGACTACCAGACTTGGTCGTGTCAGATAATGGCACATCTTTTGCAAGTAGATAAATGTAGTCTTTCCTGAACCTAAATGGTATACGCTACATGTATACAGCTCCGTACCATCCGGCAAGCAACGGAACAGCGGAGCGTATGATCCGTGAGCTGCCGTGTGCATTACGGAAACCGAAACAGGGCAGCGTGTGCCCTGTCGAACTGGGTGGAAATCGAAGTGATGCCGTCTCTACAATCATGTACTGTAATCGAGAAGTTGCGAAAAATGCTTCCAGCATATGGTCTACCAGAGTTGGTCGTGTCAGATAATGGCACATCTTTTGCAAGTAGATAAATGCAGTCTTTGCTGAACCTAAATGGTATACACTACATGTATACAGCTCCGTACCACCTGGCAAGCAACGGAAGGGCAGAGCGTATGATCCGTGAACTGACGTGTGCATTATGGAAACCGAAACAGGGCAGCGTGTGCTCTGTCGAACTGGGTGGAAATCGAAGCTATGCTGTCTCTGCAATCGTGTACTGTAATCGAGAAGTTGCGAAAAATGCTCCCAGCATATGGACTACCAGACTTGGTCGTGTCAGATAATGGCACATCTTTTGCAAGTAGATAAATGCAGTCTTTCCTGAACCTAAATGGTATACGCTACATGTATACAGCTCCGTACCACCTGGCAAGCAACGGAAGGGCAGAGCGTATGATCCGTGAACTGAGGTGTGCATTACGGAAACCGAAACAGGGCAGCGTGTGCCCTGTGGAACTGGGTGGAAATCGAAGTGATGCCGTCTCTGCAATCGTGTACTGTAATCGAGAAGTTGCGAAAAATGCTCCCAGCATATGGACTACCAGACTTGGTCGTGTCAGATAATGGCACATCTTTTGCAAGTAGATAAATGCAGTCTTTCCTGAACCTAAATGGCATATGCTACATGTATACAGCTCCGTACCACCTGGCAAGCAACGGAAGGGCAAAGCGTATGATCCGTGAGCTGCCGTGTGCATTACGGAAACCGAAACAGGGCAGCGTGTGCCCTGTCGAACTGGGTGGAAATCGAAGTGATGCCGTCTCTGCAATCGTGTACTGTAATCGAGAAGTTGCGAAAAATGCTTCCAGCATATGGTCTACCAGACTTGGTCGTGTCAGATAATGGCACATCTTTTGCAAGTAGATAAATGCAGTCTTTGCTGAACCTAAATGGTATACGCTACATGTATACAGCTCCGTACCACCTGGCAAGCAACGGAAGGGCAGAGCGTATGATCCGTGAACTGACGTGTGCATTACGGAAATCGAAACAGGACAGCGTGTGCCCTGTCGAACTGGGTGGAAATCGAAGTGATGCCGTCTCTGCAATCGTGTACTGTAATCGAGAAGTTGCGAAAAATGCTTCCAGCATATGGACTACCAGACTTGGTCGTGTCAGATAATGGCACATGTTTTGCAAGTAGATAAATGCAGTCTTTCCTGAACCTAAATGGTATGCGCTACATGTATACAGCTCCATACCACCTGGCAAGGAACGGAAGGGCAGTGCGTATCATCCGTGAGCTGACGTGTGCATTACGGAATCCGAAACAGGGCAGCGTGTGCCCTGTCGAACTGGGTGGAAATCGAAGTGATGCCGTCTCTGCAATCGTGTACTGTAATCGAGAAGTTGCGAAAAATGCTTCCAGCATATGGACTACCAGACTTGGTCGTGTCAGATAATGGCACATCTTTTGCAAGTAGATAAATGCAGTCTTTCCTGAACCTAAATGGTATGCGCTACATGTATACAGCTCCGTACCACCTGGCAAGGAACGGAAGGGCAGAGCGTATGATCCGTGAGCTGACGTGTGCATTACGGAATCCGAAACAGGGCAGCGTGTGCCCTGTCGAACTGGGTGGAAATCGAAGTGACGCCGTCTCTGCAATCGTGTACTCTAATCGAGAAGTTGCGAAAAATGCTTCCAGCATATGGACTACCAGACTTGGTCGTGTCAGATAATGGCACATCTTTTGCAGGTAGATAAATGCAGTCTTTCCTGAACCTAAATGGTATACGCTACATGTATACAGCTCCGTACCACCCGGCAAGCAACGGAAGGGCGGAGCGTATGATCCGTGAGCTGCCGTGTGCATTACGGAAACCAAAACAGGGCAGCGTGTGCCCTGTCGAACTGGGTGGAAATCGAAGTGACGCCGTCTCTGCAATCGTGTACTGTAATCGAGAAGTTGCGAAAAATGCTTCCAGCACATGGACTACCAGACTTGGTCGTGTCAGATAATGGCACATCTTTTGCAAGTAGATAAATGTAGTCTTTCCTGAACCTAAATGGTATAAGCTACATGTATACAGCTCCGTACCATCCGGCAAGCAACGGAACGGCGGAGCGTATGATCCGTGAGCTGCCGTGTGCATTACGGAAACCGAAACAGGGCAGCGTGTGCCCTGTCGAACTGGGTGGAAATCGAAGTGATGCCGTCTCTACAATCGTGTACTGTAATCGAGAAGTTGCGAAAAATGCTTCCAGCATATGGTCTACCAGAGTTGGTCGTGTCAGATAATGGCACATCTTTTGCAAGTAGATAAATGCAGTCTTTGCTGAACCTAAATGGTATACGCTACATGTATACAGCTCCGTACCACCTGGCAAGCAACGGAAGGGCAGAGCGTATGATCCGTGAACTGACGTGTGCATTACGGAAACCGAAACAGGGCAGCGTGTGCTCTGTCGAACTGGGTGGAAATCGAAGTGATGCTGTCTCTGCAATCGTGTACTGTAATCGAGAAGTTGCGAAAAATGCTCCCAGCATATGGACTACCAGACTTGGTCGTGTCAGATAATGGCACATCTTTTGCAAGTAGATAAATGCAGTCTTTCCTGAACCTAAATGGTATACGCTACATGTATACAGCTCCGTACCACCTGGCAAGCAACGGAAGGGCAGAGCGTATGATCCGTGAACTGAGGTGTGCATTACGGAAACCGAAACAGGGCAGCGTGTGCCCTGTGGAACTGGGTGGAAATCGAAGTGATGCCGTCTCTGCAATCGTGTACTGTAATCGAGAAGTTGCGAAAAATGCTCCCAGCATATGGACTACCAGACTTGGTCGTGTCAGATAATGGCACATCTTTTGCAAGTAGATAAATGCAGTCTTTCCTGAACCTAAATGGCATATGCTACATGTATACAGCTCCGTACCACCTGGCAAGCAACGGAAGGGCAAAGCGTATGATCCGTGAGCTGCCGTGTGCATTACGGAAACCGAAACAGGGCAGCGTGTGCCCTGTCGAACTGGGTGGAAATCGAAGTGATGCCGTCTCTGCAATCGTGTACTGCAATCGAGAAGTTGCGAAAAATGCTTCCAGCATATGGACTACCAGACTTGGTCGTGTCAGATAATGGCACATCTTTTGCAAGTAGATAAATGCAGTCTTTACTGAACCTAAGTGGTATACGCTACATGTATACAGCTCCGTACCACCCGGCAAGCAACGGAAGGGCGGAGCGTATGATCCGTGAGCTGCCGTGTGCATTACGGAAACCGAAACAGGGCAGCGTGTGCCCTGTCGAACTGGGTGGAAATCGAAGTGATGCCGTCTCTGCAATCGTGTACTGTAATCGAGAATTGGCGAAAAATGCTTCCAGCATATGGACTACCAGACTTGGTCGTGTCAGATAATGGCACATCTTTTGCAAGTAGATAAATCCAGTGTTTCCTGAACCTAAATGGTATACGCTACATGTGTACAGCTCCGTACCACCTGGCAAGCAACGGAAGGGCAGAGCGTATGATCCGTGAGCTGCCGTGTGCATTACGGAAACCGAAACAGGGCAGCGTGTGCCCTGTCGAACTGGGTAGAAATCGAAGTGATGCCGTCTCTGCAATCGTGTACTGTAATCGAGAAGTTGCGAAAAATGCTTCCAGCATATGGACTACAAGACTTGGTCGTGTCAGATAATGGCACATCTTTTGCAAGTAGATAAATGCAGTCTTTCCTGAACCCAACTGGTATGCGCTACATGTATACAGCTCCGTACCACCCGGCAAGCAACGGAAGGGCAGAGCGTATGATCCGTGAGCTGACGTGTGCATTACGGAATCCGAAACAGGGCAGCGTGTGCCCTGTCGAACTGGGTGGAAATCGAAGTGACGCCGTCTCTGCAATCGTGTACTCTAATCGAGAAGTTGCGAAAAATGCTTCCAGCATATGGACTACCAGACTTGGTCGTGTCAGATAATGGCACATCTTTTGCAGGTAGATAAATGCAGTCTTTCCTGAACCTAAATGGTATACGCTACAAGTATACAGCTCCGTACCACCCGGCAAGCAACGGAAGGGCGGAGCGTATGATCCGTGAGCTGCCGTGTGCATTACGGAAACCAAAACAGAGCAGCGTGTGCCCTGTCGAACTGGGTGGAAATCGAAGTGACGCCGTCTCTGCAATCGTGTACTGTAATCGAGAAGTTGCGAAAAATGCTTCCAGCACATGGACTACCAGACTTGGTCGTGTCAGATAATGGCACATCTTTTGCAAGTAGATAAATGTAGTCTTTCCTGAACCTAAATGGTATACGCTACATGTATACAGCTCCGTACCATCCGGCAAGCAACGGAACAGCGGAGCGTATGATCCGTGAGCTGCCGTGTGCATTACGGAAACCGAAACAGGGCAGCGTGTGCCCTGTCGAACTGGGTGGAAATCGAAGTGATGCCGTCTCTACAATCATGTACTGTAATCGAGAAGTTGCGAAAAATGCTTCCAGCATATGGTCTACCAGAGTTGGTCGTGTCAGATAATGGCACATCTTTTGCAAGTAGATAAATGCAGTCTTTGCTGAACCTAAATGGTATACACTACATGTATACAGCTCCGTACCACCTGGCAAGCAACGGAAGGGCAGAGCGTATGATCCGTGAACTGACGTGTGCATTATGGAAACCGAAACAGGGCAGCGTGTGCTCTGTCGAACTGGGTGGAAATCGAAGCTATGCTGTCTCTGCAATCGTGTACTGTAATCGAGAAGTTGCGAAAAATGCTCCCAGCATATGGACTACCAGACTTGGTCGTGTCAGATAATGGCACATCTTTTGCAAGTAGATAAATGCAGTCTTTCCTGAACCTAAATGGTATACGCTACATGTATACAGCTCCGTACCACCTGGCAAGCAACGGAAGGGCAGAGCGTATGATCCGTGAACTGAGGTGTGCATTACGGAAACCGAAACAGGGCAGCGTGTGCCCTGTGGAACTGGGTGGAAATCGAAGTGATGCCGTCTCTGCAATCGTGTACTGTAATCGAGAAGTTGCGAAAAATGCTCCCAGCATATGGACTACCAGACTTGGTCGTGTCAGATAATGGCACATCTTTTGCAAGTAGATAAATGCAGTCTTTCCTGAACCTAAATGGCATATGCTACATGTATACAGCTCCGTACCACCTGGCAAGCAACGGAAGGGCAAAGCGTATGATCCGTGAGCTGCCGTGTGCATTACGGAAACCGAAACAGGGCAGCGTGTGCCCTGTCGAACTGGGTGGAAATCGAAGTGATGCCGTCTCTGCAATCGTGTACTGTAATCGAGAAGTTGCGAAAAATGCTTCCAGCATATGGTCTACCAGACTTGGTCGTGTCAGATAATGGCACATCTTTTGCAAGTAGATAAATGCAGTCTTTGCTGAACCTAAATGGTATACGCTACATGTATACAGCTCCGTACCACCTGGCAAGCAACGGAAGGGCAGAGCGTATGATCCGTGAACTGACGTGTGCATTACGGAAATCGAAACAGGACAGCGTGTGCCCTGTCGAACTGGGTGGAAATCGAAGTGATGCCGTCTCTGCAATCGTGTACTGTAATCGAGAAGTTGCGAAAAATGCTTCCAGCATATGGACTACCAGACTTGGTCGTGTCAGATAATGGCACATGTTTTGCAAGTAGATAAATGCAGTCTTTCCTGAACCTAAATGGTATGCGCTACATGTATACAGCTCCATACCACCTGGCAAGGAACGGAAGGGCAGTGCGTATCATCCGTGAGCTGACGTGTGCATTACGGAATCCGAAACAGGGCAGCGTGTGCCCTGTCGAACTGGGTGGAAATCGAAGTGATGCCGTCTCTGCAATCGTGTACTGTAATCGAGAAGTTGCGAAAAATGCTTCCAGCATATGGACTACCAGACTTGGTCGTGTCAGATAATGGCACATCTTTTGCAAGTAGATAAATGCAGTCTTTCCTGAACCTAAATGGTATGCGCTACATGTATACAGCTCCGTACCACCTGGCAAGGAACGGAAGGGCAGAGCGTATGATCCGTGAGCTGACGTGTGCATTACGGAATCCGAAACAGGGCAGCGTGTGCCCTGTCGAACTGGGTGGAAATCGAAGTGACGCCGTCTCTGCAATCGTGTACTCTAATCGAGAAGTTGCGAAAAATGCTTCCAGCATATGGACTACCAGACTTGGTCGTGTCAGATAATGGCACATCTTTTGCAGGTAGATAAATGCAGTCTTTCCTGAACCTAAATGGTATACGCTACATGTATACAGCTCCGTACCACCCGGCAAGCAACGGAAGGGCGGAGCGTATGATCCGTGAGCTGCCGTGTGCATTACGGAAACCAAAACAGGGCAGCGTGTGCCCTGTCGAACTGGGTGGAAATCGAAGTGACGCCGTCTCTGCAATCGTGTACTGTAATCGAGAAGTTGCGAAAAATGCTTCCAGCACATGGACTACCAGACTTGGTCGTGTCAGATAATGGCACATCTTTTGCAAGTAGATAAATGTAGTCTTTCCTGAACCTAAATGGTATAAGCTACATGTATACAGCTCCGTACCATCCGGCAAGCAACGGAACGGCGGAGCGTATGATCCGTGAGCTGCCGTGTGCATTACGGAAACCGAAACAGGGCAGCGTGTGCCCTGTCGAACTGGGTGGAAATCGAAGTGATGCCGTCTCTACAATCGTGTACTGTAATCGAGAAGTTGCGAAAAATGCTTCCAGCATATGGTCTACCAGAGTTGGTCGTGTCAGATAATGGCACATCTTTTGCAAGTAGATAAATGCAGTCTTTGCTGAACCTAAATGGTATACGCTACATGTATACAGCTCCGTACCACCTGGCAAGCAACGGAAGGGCAGAGCGTATGATCCGTGAACTGACGTGTGCATTACGGAAACCGAAACAGGGCAGCGTGTGCTCTGTCGAACTGGGTGGAAATCGAAGTGATGCTGTCTCTGCAATCGTGTACTGTAATCGAGAAGTTGCGAAAAATGCTCCCAGCATATGGACTACCAGACTTGGTCGTGTCAGATAATGGCACATCTTTTGCAAGTAGATAAATGCAGTCTTTCCTGAACCTAAATGGTATACGCTACATGTATACAGCTCCGTACCACCTGGCAAGCAACGGAAGGGCAGAGCGTATGATCCGTGAACTGAGGTGTGCATTACGGAAACCGAAACAGGGCAGCGTGTGCCCTGTGGAACTGGGTGGAAATCGAAGTGATGCCGTCTCTGCAATCGTGTACTGTAATCGAGAAGTTGCGAAAAATGCTCCCAGCATATGGACTACCAGACTTGGTCGTGTCAGATAATGGCACATCTTTTGCAAGTAGATAAATGCAGTCTTTCCTGAACCTAAATGGCATATGCTACATGTATACAGCTCCGTACCACCTGGCAAGCAACGGAAGGGCAAAGCGTATGATCCGTGAGCTGCCGTGTGCATTACGGAAACCGAAACAGGGCAGCGTGTGCCCTGTCGAACTGGGTGGAAATCGAAGTGATGCCGTCTCTGCAATCGTGTACTGCAATCGAGAAGTTGCGAAAAATGCTTCCAGCATATGGACTACCAGACTTGGTCGTGTCAGATAATGGCACATCTTTTGCAAGTAGATAAATGCAGTCTTTACTGAACCTAAGTGGTATACGCTACATGTATACAGCTCCGTACCACCCGGCAAGCAACGGAAGGGCGGAGCGTATGATCCGTGAGCTGCCGTGTGCATTACGGAAACCGAAACAGGGCAGCGTGTGCCCTGTCGAACTGGGTGGAAATCGAAGTGATGCCGTCTCTGCAATCGTGTACTGTAATCGAGAATTGGCGAAAAATGCTTCCAGCATATGGACTACCAGACTTGGTCGTGTCAGATAATGGCACATCTTTTGCAAGTAGATAAATCCAGTGTTTCCTGAACCTAAATGGTATACGCTACATGTGTACAGCTCCGTACCACCTGGCAAGCAACGGAAGGGCAGAGCGTATGATCCGTGAGCTGCCGTGTGCATTACGGAAACCGAAACAGGGCAGCGTGTGCCCTGTCGAACTGGGTAGAAATCGAAGTGATGCCGTCTCTGCAATCGTGTACTGTAATCGAGAAGTTGCGAAAAATGCTTCCAGCATATGGACTACAAGACTTGGTCGTGTCAGATAATGGCACATCTTTTGCAAGTAGATAAATGCAGTCTTTCCTGAACCCAACTGGTATGCGCTACATGTATACAGCTCCGTACCACCCGGCAAGCAACGGAAGGGCAGAGCGTATGATCCGTGAGCTGACGTGTGCATTACGGAAACCGAAACAGGGCAGCGTGTGCCCTGTCGAACTGGGTGGAAATCGAAGTTACGCCGTCACTGCAATCGTGTACTGTAATCGAGAAGTTGCGAAAAATGCTTCCAGCATATGGACTACTAGACTTGGTCGTGTCAGATAATGGCACATCTTTTGCAAGTAGATAAATGCAGTCTTTCCTGAACCTAAATGGTATACGCTACATGTATACAGCTCCGTACCACCCGGCAAGCAACGGAAGGGCGGAGCGTATGATCCGTGAGCTGCCGTGTGCATAACGGAAACCGAAACAGGGCAGCGTGTGCCCTGTCGAACTCGGTGGAAATCGAAGTGATGCCGTCTCTGCAATCGTGTACTGTAATCGAGAAGTTGCGAAAAATGCTTCCAGCATATGGACTACCACACTTGGTCGTGTCAGATAATGGCACATCTTTTGCAAGTAGATAAATGCAGTCTTTCCTGAACCTAAATGGTATACGCTACATGTATACAGCTCCGTACCACCCGGCAAGCAACGGAAGGGCGGAGCGTATGATCCGTGAGCTGCAGTGGGCATTACGGAAACCGAAACAGGGCAGCGTGTGCCATGTCGAACTGGGTGGAAATCGAAGTGATGCCGTCTCTGCAATCGTGTACTGTAATCGAGAAGTTGCGAAAAATGCTTCCAGCATATGGACTACCAGACTTGGTCGTGTCAGATAATGGCACATCTTTTGCAAGTAGATAAATGTAGTCTTTCCTGAACCTAAATGGTATACGCTACATGTATACAGCTCCGTACCATCCGGCAAGCAACGGAACGGCGGAGCGTATGATCCGTGAGCTGCCGTGTGCATTATGAAAACCGAAACAGGGCAGCGTGTGCCCTGTCGAACTGGATGGAAATCGAAGTGATGCCGTCTCTGCAATCGTGTACTGTAATCGAGAAGTTGCGAAAAATGCTTCCAGCATATGGTCTACCAGACTTGGTCGTGTCAGATAATGGCACATCTTTTGCAAGTAGATAAATGCAGTCTTTGCTGAACCTAAATGGTATACGCTACATGTATACAGCTCCGTACCACCTGGCAAGCAACGGAAGGGCAGAGCGTATGATCCGTGAACTGACGTGTGCATTACGGAAATCGAAACAGGACAGCGTGTGCCCTGTCGAACTGGGTGGAAATCGAAGTGATGCCGTCTCTGCAATCGTGTACTGTAATCGAGAAGTTGCGAAAAATGCTTCCAGCATATGGACTACCAGACTTGGTCGTGTCAGATAATGGCACATCTTTTGCAAGTAGATAAATGCAGTCTTTCCTGAACCTAAATGGTATGCGCTACATGTATACAGCTCCGTACCACCTGGCAAGGAACGGAAGGGCAGAGCGTATGATCCGTGAGCTGACGTGTGCATTACGGAATCCGAAACAGGGCAGCGTGTGCCCTGTCGAACTGGGTGGAAATCGAAGTGACGCCGTCTCTGCAATCGTGTACTCTAATCGAGAAGTTGCGAAAAATGCTTCCAGCATATGGACTACCAGACTTGGTCGTGTCAGATAATGGCACATCTTTTGCAGGTAGATAAATGCAGTCTTTCCTGAACCTAAATGGTATACGCTACATGTATACAGCTCCGTACCACCCGGCAAGCAACGGAAGGGCGGAGCGTATGATCCGTGAGCTGCCGTGTGCATTACGGAAACCAAAACAGGGCAGCGTGTGCCCTGTCGAACTGGGTGGAAACCGAAGTGACGCCGTCTCTGCAATCGTGTACTGTAATCGAGAAGTTGCGAAAAATGCTTCCAGCATATGGACTACCAGACTTGGTCGTGTCAGATAATGGCACATCTTTTGCAAGTAGATAAATGTAGTCTTTCCTGAACCTAAATGGTATACGCTACATGTATACAGCTCCGTACCATCCGGCAAGCAACGGAACGGCGGAGCCGCCGTTCCGTTAGCTTGCCGGCATGGTACGGAAACCGAAACAGGGCAGCGTGTGCCCTGTCGAACTGGGTGGAAATCGAAGTGATGCCGTCTCTACAATCGTGTACTGTAATCGAGAAGTTGCGAAAAATGCTTCCAGCATATCGTCTACCAGAGTTGGTCGTGTCAGATAATAGCACATCTTTTGCAAGTAGATAAATGCAGTCTTTGCTGAACCTAAATGGTATACGCTACATGTATACAGCTCCGTACCACCTGGCAAGCAACGGAAGGGCAGAGCGTATGATCCGTGAACTGACGTGTGCATTACGGAAACCGAAACAGGGCAGCGTGTGCCCTGTCGAACTGGGTGGAAATCGAAGTGATGCCGTCTCTGCAATCGTGTACTGTAATCGAGAAGTTGCGAAAAATGCTCCCAGCATATGGACTACCAGACTTGGTCGTGTCAGATAATGGCACATCTTTTGCAAGTAGATAAATGCAGTCTTTCCTGAACCTAAATGGTATACGCTACATGTATACAGCTCCGTACCACCTGGCAATCAACGGAAGGGCAGAGCGTATTATCCGTGTGCTGACGTGTGCATTACGGAAACCGAAACAGGGCAGCGTGTGCCCTGTCGAACTGGGCGGAAATCGAAGTGACGCCGTCTCTGCAATCGTGTACTGTAATCGAGAAGTTGCGGAAACTGCTTCCAGCATATGGAATACCAGACTTGGTCGTGTCAGATAATGGCACATCTTTTGCAAGTAGATAAATGCAGTCTTTCCTGAAGCTAAATGGTATATGCTACATGTATACAGCTCCGTACCACCTGGCAAGCAACGGAAGGGCAAAGCGTATGATCCGTGAGCTGCCGTGTGCATTACGGAAACCGAAACAGGGCAGCGTGTGCCCTGTCGAACTGGGTGGAAATCGAAGTGATGCCGTCTCTGCAATCGTGTACTGTAATCGAGAAGTTGCGAAAAATGCTTCCAGCATATGGACTACCAGACTTGGTCGTGTCAGATAATTGCACATCTTTTGCAAGTAGATAAATGCAGTCTTTCCTGAACCTAAATGGTATACGCTACATGTATACAGCTCCGTGCCACCCGGCAAGCAACGGAAGGGCGGAGCGTATGATCCGTGAGCTGCAGTGGGCATTACGGAAACCGAAACAGGGCAGCGTGTGCCCTGTCGAACTGGGTGGAAATCGAAGTGATGCCGTCTCTGCAATCGTGTACTGTAATCGAGAAGTTGCGAAAAATGCTTCCAGCATATGGACTACCAGACTTGGTCGTGTCAGATAATGGCACATCTTTTGCAAGTAGATAAATCCAGTCTTTCCTGAACCTAAATGGTATACGCTACATGTGTACAGCTCCGTACCACCTGGCAAGCAACGGAAGGGCAAAGCGTATGATCCGTGAGCTGCCGTGTGCATTACGGAAACCGAAACAGGGCAGCGTGTGCCCTGTCGAACTGGGTAGAAATCGAAGTGATGCCGTCTCTGCAATCGTGTACTGTAATCGAGAAGTTGCGAAAAATGCTTCCAGCATATGGACTACAAGACTTGGTCGTGTCAGATAATGGCACATCTTTTGCAAGTAGATAAATGCAGTCTTTCCTGAACCTAACTGGTATGCGCTACATGTATACAGCTCCGTACCACCTGGCAAGCAACGGAAGGGCAAAGCGTATGATCCGTGAGCTGCCGTGTGCATTACGGAAACCGAAACAGGGCAGCGTGTGCCCTGTCGAACTGGGTGGAAATCGAAGTGATGCCGTCTCTGCAATCGTGTACTGTAATCGAGAAGTTGCGAAAAATGCTTCCAGCATATGGACTACCAGACTTGGTCGTGTCAGATAATTGCACATCTTTTGCAAGTAGATAAATGCAGTCTTTCCTGAACCTAAATGGTATACGCTACATGTATACAGCTCCGTGCCACCCGGCAAGCAACGGAAGGGCGGAGCGTATGATCCGTGAGCTGCAGTGGGCATTACGGAAACCGAAACAGGGCAGCGTGTGCCCTGTCGAACTGGGTGGAAATCGAAGTGATGCCGTCTCTGCAATCGTGTACTGTAATCGAGAAGTTGCGAAAAATGCTTCCAGCATATGGACTACCAGACTTGGTCGTGTCAGATAATGGCACATCTTTTGCAAGTAGATAAATCCAGTCTTTCCTGAACCTAAATGGTATACGCTACATGTGTACAGCTCCGTACCACCTGGCAAGCAACGGAAGGGCAAAGCGTATGATCCGTGAGCTGCCGTGTGCATTACGGAAACCGAAACAGGGCAGCGTGTGCCCTGTCGAACTGGGTAGAAATCGAAGTGATGCCGTCTCTGCAATCGTGTACTGTAATCGAGAAGTTGCGAAAAATGCTTCCAGCATATGGACTACAAGACTTGGTCGTGTCAGATAATGGCACATCTTTTGCAAGTAGATAAATGCAGTCTTTCCTGAACCTAACTGGTATGCGCTACATGTATACAGCTCCGTACCACCCGGCAAGCAACGGAAGGGCAGAGCGTATGATCCGTGAGCTGACGTGTGCATTACGGAAACCGAAACAGGGCAGCGTGTGCCCTGTCGAACTGGGTGGAAATCGAAGTGACGCCGTCACTGCAATCGTGTACTGTAATCGAGAAGTTGCGAAAAATGCTTCCAGCATATGGACTACTAGACTTGGTCGTGTCAGATAATGGCACATCTTTTGCAAGTAGATAAATGCAGTCTTTCCTGAACCTAAATGGTATACGCTACATGTATACAGCTCCGTACCACCCGGCAAGCAACGGAAGGGCGGAGCGTATGATCCGTGAGCTGCCGTGTTCATAACGGAAACCGAAACAGGGCAGCGTGTGCCCTGTCGAACTCGGTGGAAATCGAAGTGATGCCGTCTCTGCAATCGTGTACTGTAATCGAGAAGTTGCGAAAAATGCTTCCAGCATATGGACTACCAGACTTGGTCGTGTCAGATAATGGCACATCTTTTGCAAGTAGATAAATGCAGTCTTTCCTGAACCTAAATGGTATACGCTACATGTATACAGCTCCGTACCACCCGGCAAGCAACGGAAGGGCGGAGCGTATGATCCGTGAGCTGCAGTGGGCATTACGGAAACCGAAACAGGGCACCGTGTGCCCTGTCGAACTGGGTGGAAATCGAAGTGATGCCGTCTCTGCAATCGTGTACTGTAATCGAGAAGTTGCGAAAAATGCTTCCAGCATATGGACTACCAGACTTGGTCGTGTCAGATAATGGCACATCTTTTGCAAGTAGATAAATGCAGTCTTTCCTGAACCTAAATGGTATACGCTACATGTATACAGCTCCGTACCACCCGGCAAGCAACGGAAGGGCGGAGCGTATGATCCGTGAGCTGCAGTGGGCATTACGGAAACCGAAACAGGGCACCGTGTGCCCTGTCGAACTGGGTGGAAATCGAAGTGATGCTGTCTCTGCAATCGTGTACTGTAATCGAGAAGTTGCAAAAAATGCTTCCAGCATATGGACTACCAGACTTGGTCGTGTCAGATAATGGCACATCTTTTGCAGGTAGATAAATGCAGTCTTTCCTGAACCTAAATGGTATATGCTACATGTATACAGCTCCGTACCACCCGGCAAGCAACGGAAGGGCGGAGCGTATGATCCGTGAGCTGCCGTGTGCATTACGGAAACCGAAACAGGGCAGCGTGTGCCATGTCGAACTGGGTGGAAATCGAAGTGATGCCGTCTCTGCAATCGTGTACTGTAATCGAGAAGTTGCGAAAAATGCTTCCAGCATATGGACTACCAGACTTGGTCGTGTCAGATAATGGCACATCTTTTGCAAGTAGATAAATGTAGTCTTTCCTGAACCTAAATGGTATACGCTACATGTATACAGCTCCGTACCATCCGGCAAGCAACGGAACGGCGGAGAGTATGATCCGTGAGCTGCCGTGTGCATTATGAAAACCGAAACAGGGCAGCGTGTGCCCTGTCGAACTGGATGGAAATCGAAGTGATGCCGTCTCTGCAATCGTGTACTGTAATCGAGAAGTTGCGAAAAATGCTTCCAGCATATGGTCTACCAGACTTGGTCGTGTCAGATAATGGCACATCTTTTGCAAGTAGATAAATGCAGTCTTTGCTGAACCTAAATGGTATACGCTACATGTATACAGCTCCGTACCACCTGGCAAGCAACGGAAGGGCAGAGCGTATGATCCGTGAACTGACGTGTGCATTACGGAAATCGAAACAGGACAGCGTGTGCCCTGTCGAACTGGGTGGAAATCGAAGTGATGCCGTCTCTGCAATCGTGTACTGTAATCGAGAAGTTGCGAAAAATGCTTCCAGCATATGGACTACCAGACTTGGTCGTGTCAGATAATGGCACATCTTTTGCAGGTAGATAAATGCAGTCTTTCCTGAACCTAAATGGTATACGCTACAAGTATACAGCTCCGTACCACCCGGCAAGCAACGGAAGGGCGGAGCGTATGATCCGTGAGCTGCCGTGTGCATTACGGAAACCAAAACAGAGCAGCGTGTGCCCTGTCGAACTGGGTGGAAATCGAAGTGACGCCGTCTCTGCAATCGTGTACTGTAATCGAGAAGTTGCGAAAAATGCTTCCAGCACATGGACTACCAGACTTGGTCGTGTCAGATAATGGCACATCTTTTGCAAGTAGATAAATGTAGTCTTTCCTGAACCTAAATGGTATACGCTACATGTATACAGCTCCGTACCATCCGGCAAGCAACGGAACAGCGGAGCGTATGATCCGTGAGCTGCCGTGTGCATTACGGAAACCGAAACAGGGCAGCGTGTGCCCTGTCGAACTGGGTGGAAATCGAAGTGATGCCGTCTCTACAATCATGTACTGTAATCGAGAAGTTGCGAAAAATGCTTCCAGCATATGGTCTACCAGAGTTGGTCGTGTCAGATAATGGCACATCTTTTGCAAGTAGATAAATGCAGTCTTTGCTGAACCTAAATGGTATACACTACATGTATACAGCTCCGTACCACCTGGCAAGCAACGGAAGGGCAGAGCGTATGATCCGTGAACTGACGTGTGCATTATGGAAACCGAAACAGGGCAGCGTGTGCTCTGTCGAACTGGGTGGAAATCGAAGCTATGCTGTCTCTGCAATCGTGTACTGTAATCGAGAAGTTGCGAAAAATGCTCCCAGCATATGGACTACCAGACTTGGTCGTGTCAGATAATGGCACATCTTTTGCAAGTAGATAAATGCAGTCTTTCCTGAACCTAAATGGTATACGCTACATGTATACAGCTCCGTACCACCTGGCAAGCAACGGAAGGGCAGAGCGTATGATCCGTGAACTGAGGTGTGCATTACGGAAACCGAAACAGGGCAGCGTGTGCCCTGTGGAACTGGGTGGAAATCGAAGTGATGCCGTCTCTGCAATCGTGTACTGTAATCGAGAAGTTGCGAAAAATGCTCCCAGCATATGGACTACCAGACTTGGTCGTGTCAGATAATGGCACATCTTTTGCAAGTAGATAAATGCAGTCTTTCCTGAACCTAAATGGCATATGCTACATGTATACAGCTCCGTACCACCTGGCAAGCAACGGAAGGGCAAAGCGTATGATCCGTGAGCTGCCGTGTGCATTACGGAAACCGAAACAGGGCAGCGTGTGCCCTGTCGAACTGGGTGGAAATCGAAGTGATGCCGTCTCTGCAATCGTGTACTGTAATCGAGAAGTTGCGAAAAATGCTTCCAGCATATGGTCTACCAGACTTGGTCGTGTCAGATAATGGCACATCTTTTGCAAGTAGATAAATGCAGTCTTTGCTGAACCTAAATGGTATACGCTACATGTATACAGCTCCGTACCACCTGGCAAGCAACGGAAGGGCAGAGCGTATGATCCGTGAACTGACGTGTGCATTACGGAAATCGAAACAGGACAGCGTGTGCCCTGTCGAACTGGGTGGAAATCGAAGTGATGCCGTCTCTGCAATCGTGTACTGTAATCGAGAAGTTGCGAAAAATGCTTCCAGCATATGGACTACCAGACTTGGTCGTGTCAGATAATGGCACATGTTTTGCAAGTAGATAAATGCAGTCTTTCCTGAACCTAAATGGTATGCGCTACATGTATACAGCTCCATACCACCTGGCAAGGAACGGAAGGGCAGTGCGTATCATCCGTGAGCTGACGTGTGCATTACGGAATCCGAAACAGGGCAGCGTGTGCCCTGTCGAACTGGGTGGAAATCGAAGTGATGCCGTCTCTGCAATCGTGTACTGTAATCGAGAAGTTGCGAAAAATGCTTCCAGCATATGGACTACCAGACTTGGTCGTGTCAGATAATGGCACATCTTTTGCAAGTAGATAAATGCAGTCTTTCCTGAACCTAAATGGTATGCGCTACATGTATACAGCTCCGTACCACCTGGCAAGGAACGGAAGGGCAGAGCGTATGATCCGTGAGCTGACGTGTGCATTACGGAATCCGAAACAGGGCAGCGTGTGCCCTGTCGAACTGGGTGGAAATCGAAGTGACGCCGTCTCTGCAATCGTGTACTCTAATCGAGAAGTTGCGAAAAATGCTTCCAGCATATGGACTACCAGACTTGGTCGTGTCAGATAATGGCACATCTTTTGCAGGTAGATAAATGCAGTCTTTCCTGAACCTAAATGGTATACGCTACATGTATACAGCTCCGTACCACCCGGCAAGCAACGGAAGGGCGGAGCGTATGATCCGTGAGCTGCCGTGTGCATTACGGAAACCAAAACAGGGCAGCGTGTGCCCTGTCGAACTGGGTGGAAATCGAAGTGACGCCGTCTCTGCAATCGTGTACTGTAATCGAGAAGTTGCGAAAAATGCTTCCAGCACATGGACTACCAGACTTGGTCGTGTCAGATAATGGCACATCTTTTGCAAGTAGATAAATGTAGTCTTTCCTGAACCTAAATGGTATAAGCTACATGTATACAGCTCCGTACCATCCGGCAAGCAACGGAACGGCGGAGCGTATGATCCGTGAGCTGCCGTGTGCATTACGGAAACCGAAACAGGGCAGCGTGTGCCCTGTCGAACTGGGTGGAAATCGAAGTGATGCCGTCTCTACAATCGTGTACTGTAATCGAGAAGTTGCGAAAAATGCTTCCAGCATATGGTCTACCAGAGTTGGTCGTGTCAGATAATGGCACATCTTTTGCAAGTAGATAAATGCAGTCTTTGCTGAACCTAAATGGTATACGCTACATGTATACAGCTCCGTACCACCTGGCAAGCAACGGAAGGGCAGAGCGTATGATCCGTGAACTGACGTGTGCATTACGGAAACCGAAACAGGGCAGCGTGTGCTCTGTCGAACTGGGTGGAAATCGAAGTGATGCTGTCTCTGCAATCGTGTACTGTAATCGAGAAGTTGCGAAAAATGCTCCCAGCATATGGACTACCAGACTTGGTCGTGTCAGATAATGGCACATCTTTTGCAAGTAGATAAATGCAGTCTTTCCTGAACCTAAATGGTATACGCTACATGTATACAGCTCCGTACCACCTGGCAAGCAACGGAAGGGCAGAGCGTATGATCCGTGAACTGAGGTGTGCATTACGGAAACCGAAACAGGGCAGCGTGTGCCCTGTGGAACTGGGTGGAAATCGAAGTGATGCCGTCTCTGCAATCGTGTACTGTAATCGAGAAGTTGCGAAAAATGCTCCCAGCATATGGACTACCAGACTTGGTCGTGTCAGATAATGGCACATCTTTTGCAAGTAGATAAATGCAGTCTTTCCTGAACCTAAATGGCATATGCTACATGTATACAGCTCCGTACCACCTGGCAAGCAACGGAAGGGCAAAGCGTATGATCCGTGAGCTGCCGTGTGCATTACGGAAACCGAAACAGGGCAGCGTGTGCCCTGTCGAACTGGGTGGAAATCGAAGTGATGCCGTCTCTGCAATCGTGTACTGCAATCGAGAAGTTGCGAAAAATGCTTCCAGCATATGGACTACCAGACTTGGTCGTGTCAGATAATGGCACATCTTTTGCAAGTAGATAAATGCAGTCTTTACTGAACCTAAGTGGTATACGCTACATGTATACAGCTCCGTACCACCCGGCAAGCAACGGAAGGGCGGAGCGTATGATCCGTGAGCTGCCGTGTGCATTACGGAAACCGAAACAGGGCAGCGTGTGCCCTGTCGAACTGGGTGGAAATCGAAGTGATGCCGTCTCTGCAATCGTGTACTGTAATCGAGAATTGGCGAAAAATGCTTCCAGCATATGGACTACCAGACTTGGTCGTGTCAGATAATGGCACATCTTTTGCAAGTAGATAAATCCAGTGTTTCCTGAACCTAAATGGTATACGCTACATGTGTACAGCTCCGTACCACCTGGCAAGCAACGGAAGGGCAGAGCGTATGATCCGTGAGCTGCCGTGTGCATTACGGAAACCGAAACAGGGCAGCGTGTGCCCTGTCGAACTGGGTAGAAATCGAAGTGATGCCGTCTCTGCAATCGTGTACTGTAATCGAGAAGTTGCGAAAAATGCTTCCAGCATATGGACTACAAGACTTGGTCGTGTCAGATAATGGCACATCTTTTGCAAGTAGATAAATGCAGTCTTTCCTGAACCCAACTGGTATGCGCTACATGTATACAGCTCCGTACCACCCGGCAAGCAACGGAAGGGCAGAGCGTATGATCCGTGAGCTGACGTGTGCATTACGGAAACCGAAACAGGGCAGCGTGTGCCCTGTCGAACTGGGTGGAAATCGAAGTTACGCCGTCACTGCAATCGTGTACTGTAATCGAGAAGTTGCGAAAAATGCTTCCAGCATATGGACTACTAGACTTGGTCGTGTCAGATAATGGCACATCTTTTGCAAGTAGATAAATGCAGTCTTTCCTGAACCTAAATGGTATACGCTACATGTATACAGCTCCGTACCACCCGGCAAGCAACGGAAGGGCGGAGCGTATGATCCGTGAGCTGCCGTGTGCATAACGGAAACCGAAACAGGGCAGCGTGTGCCCTGTCGAACTCGGTGGAAATCGAAGTGATGCCGTCTCTGCAATCGTGTACTGTAATCGAGAAGTTGCGAAAAATGCTTCCAGCATATGGACTACCACACTTGGTCGTGTCAGATAATGGCACATCTTTTGCAAGTAGATAAATGCAGTCTTTCCTGAACCTAAATGGTATACGCTACATGTATACAGCTCCGTACCACCCGGCAAGCAACGGAAGGGCGGAGCGTATGATCCGTGAGCTGCAGTGGGCATTACGGAAACCGAAACAGGGCAGCGTGTGCCATGTCGAACTGGGTGGAAATCGAAGTGATGCCGTCTCTGCAATCGTGTACTGTAATCGAGAAGTTGCGAAAAATGCTTCCAGCATATGGACTACCAGACTTGGTCGTGTCAGATAATGGCACATCTTTTGCAAGTAGATAAATGTAGTCTTTCCTGAACCTAAATGGTATACGCTACATGTATACAGCTCCGTACCATCCGGCAAGCAACGGAACGGCGGAGCGTATGATCCGTGAGCTGCCGTGTGCATTATGAAAACCGAAACAGGGCAGCGTGTGCCCTGTCGAACTGGATGGAAATCGAAGTGATGCCGTCTCTGCAATCGTGTACTGTAATCGAGAAGTTGCGAAAAATGCTTCCAGCATATGGTCTACCAGACTTGGTCGTGTCAGATAATGGCACATCTTTTGCAAGTAGATAAATGCAGTCTTTGCTGAACCTAAATGGTATACGCTACATGTATACAGCTCCGTACCACCTGGCAAGCAACGGAAGGGCAGAGCGTATGATCCGTGAACTGACGTGTGCATTACGGAAATCGAAACAGGACAGCGTGTGCCCTGTCGAACTGGGTGGAAATCGAAGTGATGCCGTCTCTGCAATCGTGTACTGTAATCGAGAAGTTGCGAAAAATGCTTCCAGCATATGGACTACCAGACTTGGTCGTGTCAGATAATGGCACATCTTTTGCAAGTAGATAAATGCAGTCTTTCCTGAACCTAAATGGTATGCGCTACATGTATACAGCTCCGTACCACCTGGCAAGGAACGGAAGGGCAGAGCGTATGATCCGTGAGCTGACGTGTGCATTACGGAATCCGAAACAGGGCAGCGTGTGCCCTGTCGAACTGGGTGGAAATCGAAGTGACGCCGTCTCTGCAATCGTGTACTCTAATCGAGAAGTTGCGAAAAATGCTTCCAGCATATGGACTACCAGACTTGGTCGTGTCAGATAATGGCACATCTTTTGCAGGTAGATAAATGCAGTCTTTCCTGAACCTAAATGGTATACGCTACATGTATACAGCTCCGTACCACCCGGCAAGCAACGGAAGGGCGGAGCGTATGATCCGTGAGCTGCCGTGTGCATTACGGAAACCAAAACAGGGCAGCGTGTGCCCTGTCGAACTGGGTGGAAACCGAAGTGACGCCGTCTCTGCAATCGTGTACTGTAATCGAGAAGTTGCGAAAAATGCTTCCAGCATATGGACTACCAGACTTGGTCGTGTCAGATAATGGCACATCTTTTGCAAGTAGATAAATGTAGTCTTTCCTGAACCTAAATGGTATACGCTACATGTATACAGCTCCGTACCATCCGGCAAGCAACGGAACGGCGGAGCGTATGATCCGTGAGCTGCCGTGTGCATTACGGAAACCGAAACAGGGCAGCGTGTGCCCTGTCGAACTGGGTGGAAATCGAAGTGATGCCGTCTCTACAATCGTGTACTGTAATCGAGAAGTTGCGAAAAATGCTTCCAGCATATCGTCTACCAGAGTTGGTCGTGTCAGATAATAGCACATCTTTTGCAAGTAGATAAATGCAGTCTTTGCTGAACCTAAATGGTATACGCTACATGTATACAGCTCCGTACCACCTGGCAAGCAACGGAAGGGCAGAGCGTATGATCCGTGAACTGACGTGTGCATTACGGAAACCGAAACAGGGCAGCGTGTGCCCTGTCGAACTGGGTGGAAATCGAAGTGATGCCGTCTCTGCAATCGTGTACTGTAATCGAGAAGTTGCGAAAAATGCTCCCAGCATATGGACTACCAGACTTGGTCGTGTCAGATAATGGCACATCTTTTGCAAGTAGATAAATGCAGTCTTTCCTGAACCTAAATGGTATACGCTACATGTATACAGCTCCGTACCACCTGGCAATCAACGGAAGGGCAGAGCGTATTATCCGTGTGCTGACGTGTGCATTACGGAAACCGAAACAGGGCAGCGTGTGCCCTGTCGAACTGGGCGGAAATCGAAGTGACGCCGTCTCTGCAATCGTGTACTGTAATCGAGAAGTTGCGGAAACTGCTTCCAGCATATGGAATACCAGACTTGGTCGTGTCAGATAATGGCACATCTTTTGCAAGTAGATAAATGCAGTCTTTCCTGAAGCTAAATGGTATATGCTACATGTATACAGCTCCGTACCACCTGGCAAGCAACGGAAGGGCAAAGCGTATGATCCGTGAGCTGCCGTGTGCATTACGGAAACCGAAACAGGGCAGCGTGTGCCCTGTCGAACTGGGTGGAAATCGAAGTGATGCCGTCTCTGCAATCGTGTACTGTAATCGAGAAGTTGCGAAAAATGCTTCCAGCATATGGACTACCAGACTTGGTCGTGTCAGATAATTGCACATCTTTTGCAAGTAGATAAATGCAGTCTTTCCTGAACCTAAATGGTATACGCTACATGTATACAGCTCCGTGCCACCCGGCAAGCAACGGAAGGGCGGAGCGTATGATCCGTGAGCTGCAGTGGGCATTACGGAAACCGAAACAGGGCAGCGTGTGCCCTGTCGAACTGGGTGGAAATCGAAGTGATGCCGTCTCTGCAATCGTGTACTGTAATCGAGAAGTTGCGAAAAATGCTTCCAGCATATGGACTACCAGACTTGGTCGTGTCAGATAATGGCACATCTTTTGCAAGTAGATAAATCCAGTCTTTCCTGAACCTAAATGGTATACGCTACATGTGTACAGCTCCGTACCACCTGGCAAGCAACGGAAGGGCAAAGCGTATGATCCGTGAGCTGCCGTGTGCATTACGGAAACCGAAACAGGGCAGCGTGTGCCCTGTCGAACTGGGTAGAAATCGAAGTGATGCCGTCTCTGCAATCGTGTACTGTAATCGAGAAGTTGCGAAAAATGCTTCCAGCATATGGACTACAAGACTTGGTCGTGTCAGATAATGGCACATCTTTTGCAAGTAGATAAATGCAGTCTTTCCTGAACCTAACTGGTATGCGCTACATGTATACAGCTCCGTACCACCTGGCAAGCAACGGAAGGGCAAAGCGTATGATCCGTGAGCTGCCGTGTGCATTACGGAAACCGAAACAGGGCAGCGTGTGCCCTGTCGAACTGGGTGGAAATCGAAGTGATGCCGTCTCTGCAATCGTGTACTGTAATCGAGAAGTTGCGAAAAATGCTTCCAGCATATGGACTACCAGACTTGGTCGTGTCAGATAATTGCACATCTTTTGCAAGTAGATAAATGCAGTCTTTCCTGAACCTAAATGGTATACGCTACATGTATACAGCTCCGTGCCACCCGGCAAGCAACGGAAGGGCGGAGCGTATGATCCGTGAGCTGCAGTGGGCATTACGGAAACCGAAACAGGGCAGCGTGTGCCCTGTCGAACTGGGTGGAAATCGAAGTGATGCCGTCTCTGCAATCGTGTACTGTAATCGAGAAGTTGCGAAAAATGCTTCCAGCATATGGACTACCAGACTTGGTCGTGTCAGATAATGGCACATCTTTTGCAAGTAGATAAATCCAGTCTTTCCTGAACCTAAATGGTATACGCTACATGTGTACAGCTCCGTACCACCTGGCAAGCAACGGAAGGGCAAAGCGTATGATCCGTGAGCTGCCGTGTGCATTACGGAAACCGAAACAGGGCAGCGTGTGCCCTGTCGAACTGGGTAGAAATCGAAGTGATGCCGTCTCTGCAATCGTGTACTGTAATCGAGAAGTTGCGAAAAATGCTTCCAGCATATGGACTACAAGACTTGGTCGTGTCAGATAATGGCACATCTTTTGCAAGTAGATAAATGCAGTCTTTCCTGAACCTAACTGGTATGCGCTACATGTATACAGCTCCGTACCACCCGGCAAGCAACGGAAGGGCAGAGCGTATGATCCGTGAGCTGACGTGTGCATTACGGAAACCGAAACAGGGCAGCGTGTGCCCTGTCGAACTGGGTGGAAATCGAAGTGACGCCGTCACTGCAATCGTGTACTGTAATCGAGAAGTTGCGAAAAATGCTTCCAGCATATGGACTACTAGACTTGGTCGTGTCAGATAATGGCACATCTTTTGCAAGTAGATAAATGCAGTCTTTCCTGAACCTAAATGGTATACGCTACATGTATACAGCTCCGTACCACCCGGCAAGCAACGGAAGGGCGGAGCGTATGATCCGTGAGCTGCCGTGTTCATAACGGAAACCGAAACAGGGCAGCGTGTGCCCTGTCGAACTCGGTGGAAATCGAAGTGATGCCGTCTCTGCAATCGTGTACTGTAATCGAGAAGTTGCGAAAAATGCTTCCAGCATATGGACTACCAGACTTGGTCGTGTCAGATAATGGCACATCTTTTGCAAGTAGATAAATGCAGTCTTTCCTGAACCTAAATGGTATACGCTACATGTATACAGCTCCGTACCACCCGGCAAGCAACGGAAGGGCGGAGCGTATGATCCGTGAGCTGCAGTGGGCATTACGGAAACCGAAACAGGGCACCGTGTGCCCTGTCGAACTGGGTGGAAATCGAAGTGATGCCGTCTCTGCAATCGTGTACTGTAATCGAGAAGTTGCGAAAAATGCTTCCAGCATATGGACTACCAGACTTGGTCGTGTCAGATAATGGCACATCTTTTGCAAGTAGATAAATGCAGTCTTTCCTGAACCTAAATGGTATACGCTACATGTATACAGCTCCGTACCACCCGGCAAGCAACGGAAGGGCGGAGCGTATGATCCGTGAGCTGCAGTGGGCATTACGGAAACCGAAACAGGGCACCGTGTGCCCTGTCGAACTGGGTGGAAATCGAAGTGATGCTGTCTCTGCAATCGTGTACTGTAATCGAGAAGTTGCAAAAAATGCTTCCAGCATATGGACTACCAGACTTGGTCGTGTCAGATAATGGCACATCTTTTGCAGGTAGATAAATGCAGTCTTTCCTGAACCTAAATGGTATATGCTACATGTATACAGCTCCGTACCACCCGGCAAGCAACGGAAGGGCGGAGCGTATGATCCGTGAGCTGCCGTGTGCATTACGGAAACCGAAACAGGGCAGCGTGTGCCATGTCGAACTGGGTGGAAATCGAAGTGATGCCGTCTCTGCAATCGTGTACTGTAATCGAGAAGTTGCGAAAAATGCTTCCAGCATATGGACTACCAGACTTGGTCGTGTCAGATAATGGCACATTTTTTGCAAGTAGATAAATGTAGTCTTTCCTGAACCTAAATGGTATACGCTACATGTATACAGCTCCGTACCATCCGGCAAGCAACGGAACGGCGGAGAGTATGATCCGTGAGCTGCCGTGTGCATTATGAAAACCGAAACAGGGCAGCGTGTGCCCTGTCGAACTGGATGGAAATCGAAGTGATGCCGTCTCTGCAATCGTGTACTGTAATCGAGAAGTTGCGAAAAATGCTTCCAGCATATGGTCTACCAGACTTGGTCGTGTCAGATAATGGCACATCTTTTGCAAGTAGATAAATGCAGTCTTTGCTGAACCTAAATGGTATACGCTACATGTATACAGCTCCGTACCACCTGGCAAGCAACGGAAGGGCAGAGCGTATGATCCGTGAACTGACGTGTGCATTACGGAAATCGAAACAGGACAGCGTGTGCCCTGTCGAACTGGGTGGAAATCGAAGTGATGCCGTCTCTGCAATCGTGTACTGTAATCGAGAAGTTGCGAAAAATGCTTCCAGCATATGGACTACCAGACTTGGTCGTGTCAGATAATGGCACATCTTTTGCAGGTAGATAAATGCAGTCTTTCCTGAACCTAAATGGTATGCGCTACATGTATACAGCTCCGTACCACCTGGCAAGGAACGGAAGGGCAGAGCGTATGATCCGTGAGCTGACGTGTGCATTACGGAATCCGAAACAGGGCAGCGTGTGCCCTGTCGAACTGGGTGGAAATCGAAGTGACGCCGTCTCTGCAATCGTGTACTCTAATCGAGAAGTTGCGAAAAATGCTTCCAGCATATGGACTACCAGACTTGGTCGTGTCAGATAATGGCACATCTTTTGCAGGTAGATAAATGCAGTCTTTCCTGAACCTAAATGGTATACGCTACATGTATACCGCTCCGTACCACCCGGCAAGCAACGGAAGGGCGGAGCGTATGATCCGTGAGCTGCCGTGTGCATTACGGAAACCAAAACAGGGCAGCGTGTGCCCTGTCGAACTGGGTGGAAATCGAAGTGACGCCGTCTCTGCAATCGTGTACTGTAATCGAGAAGTTGCGAAAAATGCTTCCAGCATATGGACTACCAGACTTGGTCGTGTCAGATAATGGCACATCTTTTGCAAGTAGATAAATGTAGTCTTTCCTGAACCTAAATGGTATACGCTACATGTATACAGCTCCGTACCATCCGGCAAGCAACGGAACGGCGGAGCGTACGATCCGTGAGCTGCCGTGTGCATTACGGAAACCGAAACAGGGCAGCGTGTGCCCTGTCGAACTGGGTGGAAATCGAAGTGATGCCGTCTCTACAATCGTGTACTGTAATCGAGAAGTTGCGAAAAATGCTTCCAGCATATGGTCTACCAGAGTTGGTCGTGTCAGATAATGGCACATCTTTTGCAAGTAGATAAATGCAGTCTTTGCTGAACCTAAATGGTATACGCTACATGTATACAGCTCCGTACCACCTGGCAAGCAACGGAAGGGCAGAGCGTATGATCCGTGAACTGACGTGTGCATTACGGAAACCGAAACAGGGCAGCGTGTGCCCTGTCGAACTGGGTGGAAATCGAAGTGATGCCGTCTCTGCAATCGTGTACTGTAATCGAGAAGTTGCGAAAAATGCTTCCAGCATATGGACTACCAGACTTGGTCGTGTCAGATAATTGCACATCTTTTGCAAGTAGATAAATCCAGTCTTTCCTGAACCTAAATGGTATACGCTACATGTATACAGCTCCGTACCACCCGGCAAGCAACGGAAGGGCGGAGCGTATGATCCGTGAGCTGCAGTGGGCATTACGGAAACCGAAACAGGGCAGCGTGTGCCCTGTCGAACTGGGTGGAAATCGAAGTGATGCCGTCTCTGCAATCGTGTACTGTAATCGAGAAGTTGCGAAAAATGCTTCCAGCATATGGACTACCAGACTTGGTCGTGTCAGATAATGGCACATCTTTTGCAAGTAGATAAATCCAGTCTTTCCTGAACCTAAATGGTATACGCTACATGTGTACAGCTCCGTACCACCTGGCAAGCAACGGAAGGGCAAAGCGTATGATCCGTGAGCTGCCGTGTGCATTACGGAAACCGAAACAGGGCAGCGTGTGCCCTGTCGAACTGGGTAGAAATCGAAGTGATGCCGTCTCTGCAATCGTGTACTGTAATCGAGAAGTTGCGAAAAATGCTTCCAGCATATGGACTACAAGACTTGGTCGTGTCAGATAATGGCACATCTTTTGCAAGTAGATAAATGCAGTCTTTCCTGAACCTAACTGGTATGCGCTACATGTATACAGCTCCGTACCACCCGGCAAGCAACGGAAGGGCAGAGCGTATGATCCGTGAGCTGACGTGTGCATTACGGAAACCGAAACAGGGCAGCGTGTGCCCTGTCGAACTGGGTGGAAATCGAAGTGACGCCGTCACTGCAATCGTGTACTGTAATCGAGAAGTTGCGAAAAATGCTTCCAGCATATGGACTACTAGACTTGGTCGTGTCAGATAATGGCACATCTTTTGCAAGTAGATAACTGCAGTCTTTCCTGAACCTAAATGGTATACGCTACATGTATACAGCTCCGTACCACCCGGCAAGCAACGGAAGGGCGGAGCGTATGATCCGTGAGCTGCCGTGTGCATAACGGAAACCGAAACAGGGCAGCGTGTGCCCTGTCGAACTCGGTGGAAATCGAAGTGATGCCGTCTCTGCAATCGTGTACTGTAATCGAGAAGTTGCGAAAAATGCTTCCAGCATATGGACTACCAGACTTGGTCGTGTCAGATAATGGCACATCTTTTGCAAGTAGATAAATGCAGTCTTTCCTGAACCTAAATGGTATACGCTACATGTATACAGCTCCGTATCACCCGGCAAGCAACGGAAGGGCGGAGCGTATGATCCGTGAGCTGCAGTGGGCATTACGGAAACCGAAACAGGGCACCGTGTGCCCTGTCGAACTGGGTGGAAATCGAAGTGATGCTGTCTCTGCAATCGTGTACTGTAATCGAGAAGTTGCGAAAAATGCTTCCAGCATATGGACTACCAGACTTGGTCGTGTCAGATAATGGCACATCTTTTGCAGGTAGATAAATGCAGTCTTTCCTGAACCTAAATGGTATATGCTACATGTATACAGCTCCGTACCACCCGGCAAGCAACGGAAGGGCGGAGCGTATGATCCGTGAGCTGCCGTGTGCATTACGGAAACCGAAACAGGGCAGCGTGTGCCATGTCGAACTGGGTGGAAATCGAAGTGATGCCGTCTCTGCAATCGTGTACTGTAATCGAGAAGTTGCGAAAAATGCTTCCAGCATATGGACTACCAGACTTGGTCGTGTCAGATAATGGCACATCTTTTGCAAGTAGATAAATGTAGTCTTTCCTGAACCTAAATGGTATACGCTACATGTATACAGCTCCAACCATCCGGCAAGCAACGGAACGGCGGAGCGTATGATCCGTGAGCTGCCGTGTGCATTATGAAAACCGAAACAGGGCAGCGTGTGCCCTGTCGAACTGGATGGAAATCGAAGTGATGCCGTCTCTGCAATCGTGTACTGTAATCGAGAAGTTGCGAAAAATGCTTCCAGCATATGGTCTACCAGACTTGGTCGTGTCAGATAATGGCACATCTTTTGCAAGTAGATAAATGCAGTCTTTGCTGAACCTAAATGGTATACGCTACATGTATACAGCTCCGTACCACCTGGCAAGCAACGGAAGGGCAGAGCGTATGATCCGTGAACTGACGTGTGCATTACGGAAATCGAAACAGGACAGCGTGTGCCCTGTCGAACTGGGTGGAAATCGAAGTGATGCCGTCTCTGCAATCGTGTACTGTAATCGAGAAGTTGCGAAAAATGCTTCCAGCATATGGACTACCAGACTTGGTCGTGTCAGATAATGGCACATCTTTTGCAAGTAGATAAATGCAGTCTTTCCTGAACCTAAATGGTATGCGCTACATGTATACAGCTCCGTACCACCTGGCAAGGAACGGAAGGGCAGAGCGTATGATCCGTGAGCTGACGTGTGCATTACGGAATCCGAAACAGGGCAGCGTGTGCCCTGTCGAACTGGGTGGAAATCGAAGTGACGCCGTCTCTGCAATCGTGTACTCTAATCGAGAAGTTGCGAAAAATGCTTCCAGCATATGGACTACCAGACTTGGTCGTGTCAGATAATGGCACATCTTTTGCAGGTAGATAAATGCAGTCTTTCCTGAACCTAAATGGTATACGCTACATGTATACAGCTCCGTACCACCCGGCAAGCAACGGAAGGGCGGAGCGTATGATCCGTGAGCTGCCGTGTGCATTACGGAAACCAAAACAGGGCAGCGTGTGCCCTGTCGAACTGGGTGGAAATCGAAGTGACGCCGTCTCTGCAATCGTGTACTGTAATCGAGAAGTTGCGAAAAATGCTTCCAGCATATGGACTACCAGACTTGGTCGTGTCAGATAATGGCACATCTTTTGCAAGTAGATAAATGTAGTCTTTCCTGAACCTAAATGGTATACGCTACATGTATACAGCTCCGTACCATCCGGCAAGCAACGGAACGGCGGAGCGTATGATCCGTGAGCTGCCGTGTGCATTACGGAAACCGAAACAGGGCAGCGTGTGCCCTGTCGAACTGGGTGGAAATCGAAGTGATGCCGTCTCTACAATCGTGTACTGTAATCGAGAAGTTGCGAAAAATCCTTCCAGCATATGGTCTACCAGAGTTGGTCGTGTCAGATAATGGCACATCTTTTGCAAGTAGATAAATGCAGTCTTTGCTGAATCTAAATGGTATACGCTACATGTATACAGCTCCGTACCACCTGGCAAGCAACGGAAGGGCAGAGCGTATGATCCGTGAACTGACGTGTGCATTACGGAAACCGAAACAGGGCAGCGTGTGCCCTGTCGAACTGGGTGGAAATCGAAGTGATGCCGTCTCTGCAATCGTGTACTGTAATCGAGAAGTTGCGAAAAATGCTCCCAGCATATGGACTACCAGACTTGGTCGTGTCAGATAATGGCACATCTTTTGCAAGTAGATAAATGCAGTCTTTCCTGAACCTAAATGGTATACGCTACATGTATACAGCTCCGTACCACCTGGCAATCAACGGAAGGGCAGAGCGTATTATCCGTGTGCTGACGTGTGCATTACGGAAACCGAAACAGGGCAGCGTGTGCCCTGTCGAACTGGGCGGAAATCGAAGTGACGCCGTCTCTGCAATCGTGTACTGTAATCGAGAAGTTGCGAAAACTGCTTCCAGCATACGGAATACCAGACTTGGTCGTGTCAGATAATGGCACATCTTTTGCAAGTAGATAAATGCAGTCTTTCCTGAACCTAAATGGTATATGCTACATGTATACAGCTCCGTACCACCTGGCAAGCAACGGAAGGGCAAAGCGTATGATCCGTGAGCTGCCGTGTGCATTACGGAAACCGAAACAGGGCAGCGTGTGCCCTGTCGAACTGGGTGGAAATCGAAGTGATGCCGTCTCTGCAATCGTGTACTGTAATCGAGAAGTTGCGAAAAATGCTTCCAGCATATGGACTACCAGACTTGGTCGTGTCAGATAATTGCACATCTTTTGCAAGTAGATAAATGCAGTCTTTCCTGAACCTAAATGGTATACGCTACATGTATACAGCTCCGTACCACCCGGCAAGCAACGGAAGGGCGGAGCGTATGATCCGTGAGCTGCAGTGGGCATTACGGAAACCGAAACAGGGCAGCGTGTGCCCTGTCGAACTGGGTGGAAATCGAAGTGATGCCGTCTCTGCAATCGTGTACTGTAATCGAGAAGTTGCGAAAAATGCTTCCAGCATATGGACTACCAGACTTGGTCGTGTCAGATAATGGCACATCTTTTGCAGGTAGATAAATGCAGTCTTTCCTGAACCAAAATGGTATGCGCTACATGTATACAGCTCCCTACCACCTGGCAAGGAACGGAAGCGCAGAGCGTATGATCCGTGAGCTGACATGTGCATTACGGAAACCGAAACAGGGCAGCGTGTGCCCTGTCGAACTGGGTGGAAATCGAAGTGACGCCGTCTCTGCAATCGTGTACTCTAATCGAGAAGTTGTGAAAAATGCTTCCAGCATATGGACTACCAGACTTGGTCGTGTCAGATAATGGCACATCTTTTGCAGGTAGATAAATGCAGTCTTTCCTGAACCTAAATGGTATACGCTACATGTATACAGCTCCGTACCACCCGGCAAGCAACGGAAGGGCGGAGCGTATGATCCGTGAGCTGCCGTGTGCATTACGGAAACCGAAACAGGGCAGCGTGTGCCCTGCCGAACTGGGTGGAAATCGAAGTGACGCCGTCTTTGCAATCGTGTACTGTAATCGAGAAGTTGCGAAAAATGCTTCCAGCATATGGACTACCAGACTTGGTCGTGTCAGATAATGGCACATCTTTTGCAAGTAGATAAATGTAGTCTTTCCTGAACCTAAATGGTATACGCTACATGTATACAGCTCCGTACCATCCGGCAAGCAACGGAACGGCGGAGCGTATGATCCGTGAGCTGCCGTGTGCATTACGGAAACCGAAACAGGACGGCGTGTGCCCTGTCGAACTGGGTGGAAATCGAAGTGATGCCGTCTCTGCAATCGTGTACTGTAATCGAGAAGTTGCGAAAAATGCTTCCAGCATATGGACTACCAGACTTGGTCGTGTCAGATAATGGCACATCTTTTGCAAGTAGATAAATGTAGTCTTTCCTGAACCTAAATGGTATAGGCTACATGTATACAGCTCCGTACCATCCGGCATTTAACGGAACGGCGGAGCGTATGATCCGTGAGCTGCCGTGTGCATTATGAAAACCGAAACAGGGTAGCGTGTGCCCTGTCGAACTGGATGGAAATCGAAGTGATGCCGTCTCTGCAATCGTGTACTGTAATCGAGAAGTTGCGAAAAATGCTTCCAGCATATGGACTACCAGACTTGGTCGTGTCAGATAATGGCACATCTTTTGCAGGTAGATAAATGCAGTCTTTCCTGAACCTAAATGGTATGCGCTACATGTATACAGCTCCGTACCACCTGGCAAGGAACGGAAGGGCAGAGCGTATGATCCGTGAGCTGACATGTGCATTACGGAAACCGAAACAGGGCAGCGTGTGCCCTGTCGAACTGGGTGGAAATCGAAGTGACGCCGTCTTTGCAATCGTGTACTGTAATCGAGAAGTTGCGAAAAATGCTTCCAGCATATGGACTACCAGACTTGGTCGTGTCAGATAATGGCACATCTTTTGCAAGTAGATAAATGTAGTCTTTCCTGAACCTAAATGGTATACGCTACATGTATACAGCTCCGTACCATCCGGCAAGCAACGGAACGGCGGAGCGTATGATCCGTGAGCTGCCGTGTGCATTACGGAAACCGAAACAGGGCAGCGTGTGCCCTGTCGAACTGGGTGGAAATCGAAGTGATGCCGTCTCTACAATCGTGTACTGTAATCGAGAAGTTGCGAAAAATGCTTCCAGCATATGGTCTACCAGAGTTGGTCGTGTCAGATAATGGCACATCTTTTGCAAGTAGATAAATGCAGTCTTTGCTGAATCTAAATGGTATACGCTACATGTATACAGCTCCGTACCACCTGGCAAGCAACGGAAGGGCAGAGCGTATGATCCGTGAACTGACGTGTGCATTACGGAAACCGAAACAGGGCAGCGTGTGCCCTGTCGAACTGGGTGGAAATCGAAGTGATGCCGTCTCTGCAATCGTGTACTGTAATCGAGAAGTTGCGAAAAATGCTCCCAGCATATGGACTACCAGACTTGGTCGTGTCAGATAATGGCACATCTTTTGCAAGTAGATAAATGCAGTCTTTCCTGAACCTAAATGGTATACGCTACATGTATACAGCTCCGTACCACCTGGCAATCAACGGAAGGGCAGAGCGTATTATCCGTGTGCTGACGTGTGCATTACGGAAACCGAAACAGGGCAGCGTGTGCCCTGTCGAACTGGGCGGAAATCGAAGTGACGCCGTCTCTGCAATCGTGTACTGTAATCGAGAAGTTGCGAAAACTGCTTCCAGCATACGGAATACCAGACTTGGTCGTGTCAGATAATGGCACATCTTTTGCAAGTAGATAAATGCAGTCTTTCCTGAACCTAAATGGTATATGCTACATGTATACAGCTCCGTACCACCTGGCAAGCAACGGAAGGGCAAAGCGTATGATCCGTGAGCTGCCGTGTGCATTACGGAAACCGAAACAGGGCAGCGTGTGCCCTGTCGAACTGGGTGGAAATCGAAGTGATGCCGTCTCTGCAATCGTGTACTGTAATCGAGAAGTTGCGAAAAATGCTTCCAGCATATGGACTACCAGACTTGGTCGTGTCAGATAATTGCACATCTTTTGCAAGTAGATAAATGCAGTCTTTCCTGAACCTAAATGGTATACGCTACATGTATACAGCTCCGTACCACCCGGCAAGCAACGGAAGGGCGGAGCGTATGATCCGTGAGCTGCAGTGGGCATTACGGAAACCGAAACAGGGCAGCGTGTGCCCTGTCGAACTGGGTGGAAATCGAAGTGATGCCGTCTCTGCAATCGTGTACTGTAATCGAGAAGTTGCGAAAAATGCTTCCAGCATATGGACTACCAGACTTGGTCGTGTCAGATAATGGCACATCTTTTGCAGGTAGATAAATGCAGTCTTTCCTGAACCAAAATGGTATGCGCTACATGTATACAGCTCCGTACCACCTGGCAAGGAACGGAAGCGCAGAGCGTATGATCCGTGAGCTGACATGTGCATTACGGAAACCGAAACAGGGCAGCGTGTGCCCTGTCGAACTGGGTGGAAATCGAAGTGACGCCGTCTCTGCAATCGTGTACTCTAATCGAGAAGTTGTGAAAAATGCTTCCAGCATATGGACTACCAGACTTGGTCGTGTCAGATAATGGCACATCTTTTGCAGGTAGATAAATGCAGTCTTTCCTGAACCTAAATGGTATACGCTACATGTATACAGCTCCGTACCACCCGGCAAGCAACGGAAGGGCGGAGCGTATGATCCGTGAGCTGCCGTGTGCATTACGGAAACCGAAACAGGGCAGCGTGTGCCCTGTCGAACTGGGTGGAAATCGAAGTGACGCCGTCTTTGCAATCGTGTACTGTAATCGAGAAGTTGCGAAAAATGCTTCCAGCATATGGACTACCAGACTTGGTCGTGTCAGATAATGGCACATCTTTTGCAAGTAGATAAATGTAGTCTTTCCTGAACCTAAATGGTATACGCTACATGTATACAGCTCCGTACCATCCGGCAAGCAACGGAACGGCGGAGCGTATGATCCGTGAGCTGCCGTGTGCATTACGGAAACCGAAACAGGACGGCGTGTGCCCTGTCGAACTGGGTGGAAATCGAAGTGATGCCGTCTCTGCAATCGTGTACTGTAATCGAGAAGTTGCGAAAAATGCTTCCAGCATATGGACTACCAGACTTGGTCGTGTCAGATAATGGCACATCTTTTGCAAGTAGATAAATGTAGTCTTTCCTGAACCTAAATGGTATAGGCTACATGTATACAGCTCCGTACCATCCGGCAAGCAACGGAACGGCGGAGCGTATGATCCGTGAGCTGCCGTGTGCATTATGAAAACCGAAACAGGGTAGCGTGTGCCCTGTCGAACTGGATGGAAATCGAAGTGATGCCGTCTCTGCAATCGTGTACTGTAATCGAGAAGTTGCGAAAAATGCTTCCAGCATATGGACTACCAGACTTGGTCGTGTCAGATAATGGCACATCTTTTGCAGGTAGATAAATGCAGTCTTTCCTGAACCTAAATGGTATGCGCTACATGTATACAGCTCCGTACCACCTGGCAAGGAACGGAAGGGCAGAGCGTATGATCCGTGAGCTGACATGTGCATTACGGAAACCGAAACAGGGCAGCGTGTGCCCTGTCGAACTGGGTGGAAATCGAAGTGACGCCGTCTTTGCAATCGTGTACTGTAATCGAGAAGTTGCGAAAAATGCTTCGAGCATATGGACTACCAGACTTGGTCGTGTCAGATAATGGCACATCTTTTGCAAGTAGATAAATGTAGTCTTTCCTGAACCTAAATGGTATACGCTACATGTATACAGCTCCGTACCACCCGGCAAGCAACGGAAGGGCGGAGCGTATGATCCGTGAGCTGCCGTGTGCATTACGGAAACCGAAACAGGGCAGCGTGTGCCCTGTCGAACTGGGTGGAAATCGAAGTGACGCCGTCTTTGCAATCGTGTACTGTAATCGAGAAGTTGCGAAAAATGCTTCCAGCATATGGACTACCAGACTTGGTCGTGTCAGATAATGGCACATCTTTTGCAAGTAGATAAATGTAGTCTTTCCTGAACCTAAATGGTATACGCTACATGTATACAGCTCCGTACCATCCGGCAAGCAACGGAACGGCGGAGCGTATGATCCGTGAGCTGCCGTGTGCATTACGGAAACCGAAACAGGACGGCGTGTGCCCTGTCGAACTGGGTGGAAATCGAAGTGATGCCGTCTCTGCAATCGTGTACTGTAATCGAGAAGTTGCGAAAAATGCTTCCAGCATATGGACTACCAGACTTGGTCGTGTCAGATAATGGCACATCTTTTTCAAGTAGATAAATGTAGTCTTTCCTGAACCTAAATGGTATAGGCTACATGTATACAGCTCCGTACCATCCGGCAAGCAACGGAACGGCGGAGCGTATGATCCGTGAGCTGCCGTGTGCATTATGAAAACCGAAACAGGGCAGCGTGTGCCCTGTCGAACTGGATGGAAATCGAAGTGATGCCGTCTCTGCAATCGTGTACTGTAATCGAGAAGTTGCGAAAAATGCTTCCAGCATATGGACTACCAGACTTGGTCGTGTCAGATAATGGCACATCTTTTGCAGGTAGATAAATGCAGTCTTTCCTGAACCTAAATGGTATGCGCTACATGTATACAGCTCCGTACCACCTGGCAAGGAACGGAAGGGCAGAGCGTATGATCCGTGAGCTGACATGTGCATTACGGAAACCGAAACAGGGCAGCGTGTGCCCTGTCGAACTGGGTCGAAATCGAAGTGACGCCGTCTCTGCAATCGTGTACTCTAATCGAGAAGTTGTGGAAAATGCTTCCAGCATATGGACTACCAGACTTGGTCGTGTCAGATAATGGCACATCTTTTGCAGGTAGATAAATGCAGTCTTTCCTGAACCTAAATGGTATACGCTACATGTATACAGCTCCGTACCACCCGGCAAGCAACGGAAGGGCGGAGCGTATGATCCGTGAGCTGCCGTGTGCATTACGGAAACCGAAACAGGGCAGCGTGTGCCCTGTCGAACTGGGTGGAAATCGAAGTGACGCCGTCTTTGCAATCGTGTACTGTAATCGAGAAGTTGCGAAAAATGCTTCCAGCATATGGACTACCAGACTTGGTCGTGTCAGATAATGGCACATCTTTTGCAAGTAGATAAATGTAGTCTTTCCTGAACCTAAATGGTATACGCTACATGTATACAGCTCCGTACCATCCGGCAAGCAACGGAACGGCGGAGCGTATGATCCGTGAGCTGCCGTGTGCATTACGGAAACCGAAACAGGACAGCGTGTGCCCTGTCGAACTGGGTGGAAATCGAAGTGATGCCGTCTCTGCAATCGTGTACTGTAATCGAGAAGTTGAGAAAAATGCTTCCAGCATATGGACTACCAGACTTGGTCGTGTCAGATAATGGCACATCTTTTGCAAGTAGATAAATGTAGTCTTTCCTGAACCTAAATGGTATACGCTACATGTATACAGCTCCGTACCATCCGGCAAGCAACGGAACGGCGGAGCGTATGATCCGTGAGCTGCCGTGTGCATTATGAAAACCGAAACAGGGCAGCGTGTGCCCTGTCGAACTTGATGGAAATCGAAGTGATGCCGTCTCTGCAATCGTGTACTGTAATCGAGAAGTTGCGAAAAATGCTTCCAGCATATGGTCTACCAGACTTGGTCGTGTCAGATAATGGCGCATCTTTTGCAAGTAGATAAATGCAGTCTTTGCTGAACCTAAATGGTATACGCTACATGTATGCAGCTCCGTACCACCTGGCAAGCAACGGAAGGGCAGAGCGTATGATCCGTGAGCTGACGTGTGCATTACGGAATCCGAAACAGGGCAGCGTGTGCCCTGTCGAACTGGGTGGAAATCGAAGTGACGCCGTCTCTGCAATCGTGTACTCTAATCGAGAAGTTGCGAAAAATGCTTCCAGCATATGGACTACCAGACTTGGTCGTGTCAGATAATGGCACAACTTTTGCAGGTAGATAAATGCAGTCTTTCCTGAACCTAAATGGTATACGCTACATGTATACAGCTCCGTACCACCCGGCAAGCAACGGAAGGGCGGAGCGTATGATCCGTGAGCTGCCGTGTGCATTACGGAAACCAAAACAGGGCAGCGTGTGCCCTGTCGAACTGGGTGGAAATCGAAGTGACGCCGTCTCTGCAATCGTGTACTGTAATCGAGAAGTTGCGAAAAATGCTTCCAGCATATGGACTACCAGACTTGGTCGTGTCAGATAATGGCACATCTTTTGCAAGTAGATAAATGTAGTCTTTCCTGAACCTAAATGGTATACGCTACATGTATACAGCTCCGTACCATCCGGCAAGCAACGGAACGGCGGAGCGTATGATCCGTGAGCTGCCGTGTGCATTACGGAAACCGAAACAGGGCAGCGTGTGCCCTGTCGAACTGGGTGGAAATCGAAGTGATGCCGTCTCTACAATCGTGTACTGTAATCGAGAAGTTGCGAAAAATGCTTCCAGCATATGGTCTACCAGAGTTGGTCGTGTCAGATAATGGCACATCTTTTGCAAGTAGATAAATGCAGTCTTTGCTGAACCTAAATGGTATACGCTACATGTATACAGCTCCGTACCACCTGGCAAGCAACGGAAGGGCAGAGCGTATGATCCGTGAACTGACGTGTGCATTACGGAAACCGAAACAGGGCAGCGTGTGCCCTGTCGAACTGGGTGGAACTCGAAGTGATGCCGTCTCTGCAATCGTGTACTGTAATCGAGAAGTTGCGAAAAATGCTCCCAGCATATGGACTACCAGACTTGGTCGTGTCAGATAATGGCACATCTTTTGCAAGTAGATAAATGCAGTCTTTCCTGAACCTAAATGGTATACGCTACATGTATACAGCTCCGTACCACCTGGCAATCAACGGAAGGGCAGAGCGTATTATCCGTGTGCTGACGTGTGCATTACGGAAACCGAAACAGGGCAGCGTGTGCCCTGTCGAACTGGGCGGAAATCGAAGTGACGCCGTCTCTGCAATCGTGTATTGTAATCGAGAAGTTGCGAAAACTGCTTCCAGCATATGGAATACCAGACTTGGTCGTGTCAGATAATGGCACATCTTTTGCAAGTAGATAAATGCAGTCTTTCCTGAACCTAAATGGTATATGCTACATGTATACAGCTCCGTACCACCTGGCAAGCAACGGAAGGGCAAAGCGTATGATCCGTAAGCTGCCGTGTGCATTACGGAAACCGAAACAGGGCAGCGTGTGCCCTGTCGAACTGGGTGGAAATCGAAGTGATGCCGTCTCTGCAATCGTGTACTGTAATCGAGAAGTTGCGAAAAATGCTTCCAGCATATGGACTACCAGACTTGGTCGTGTCAGATAATTGCACATCTTTTGCAAGTAGATAAATGCAGTCTTTCCTGAACCTAAATGGTATACGCTACATGTATACAGCTCCGTACCACCCGGCAAGCAACGGAAGGGCAAAGCGTATGATCCGTGAGCTTCAGTGGGCATTACGGAAACCGAAACAGGGCAGCGTGTGCCCTGTCGAACTGGGTGGAAATCGAAGTGATGCCGTCTCTGCAATCGTGTACTGTAATCGAGAAGTTGCGAAAAATGCTTCCAGCATATGGACTACCAGACTTGGTCGTGTCAGATAATTGCACATCTTTTGCAAGTAGATAAATGCGGTCTTTCCTGAACCTAAATGGTATACGCTACATGTATACAGCTCCGTACCACCCGGCAAGCAACGGAAGGGCGGAGCGTATGATCCGTGAGCTTCAGTGGGCATTACGGAAACCGAAACAGGGCAGCGTGTGCCCTGTCGAACTGGGTGGAAATCGAAGTGATGCCGTCTCTGCAATCGTGTACTGTAATCGAGAAGTTGCGAAAAATGCTTCCAGCATATGGACTACCAGACTTGGTCGTGTCAGATAATGGCACATCTTTTGCAGGTAGATAAATGCAGTCTTTCCTGAACCTAAATGGTATGCGCTACATGTATACAGCTCCGTACCACCCGGCAAGCAACGGAAGGGCGGAGCGTATGATCCGTGAGCTGCCGTGGGCATTACGGAAACCGAAACAGGGCAGCGTGTGCCCTGTCGAACTGGGTGGAAATCGAAGTGACGCCGTCTTTGCAATCGTGTACTGTAATCGAGAAGTTGCGAAAAATGCTTCCAGCATATGGACTACCAGACTTGGTCGTGTCAGATAATGGCACATCTTTTGCAAGTAGATAAATGTAGTCTTTCCTGAACCTAAATGGTATACGCTACATGTATACAGCTCCGTACCATCCGGCAAGCAACGGAACGGCGGAGCGTATGATCCGTGAGCTGCCGTGTGCATTACGGAAACCGAAACAGGGCAGCGTGTGCCCTGTCGAACTGGGTGGAAATCGAAGTGATGCCGTCTCTGCAATCGTGTACTGTAATCGAGAAGTTGCGAAAAATGCTCCCAGCATATGGACTACCAGACTTGGTCGTGTCAGATAATGGCACATCTTTTGCAAGTAGATAAATGCAGTCTTTCCTGAACCTAAATGGTATACGCTACATGTATACAGCTCCGTACCACCTGGCAATCAACGGAAGGGCAGAGCGTATTATCCGTGTGCTGACGTGTGCATTACGGAAACCGAAACAGGGCAGCGTGTGCCCTGTCGAACTGGGCGGAAATCGAAGTGACGCCGTCTCTGCAATCGTGTACTGTAATCGAGAAGTTGCGAAAACTGCTTCCAGCATATGGAATACCAGACTTGGTCGTGTCAGATAATTGCACATCTTTTGCAAGTAGATAAATGCAGTCTTTCCTGAACCTAAATGGTATACGCTACATGTATACAGCTCCGTACCACCCGGCAAGCAACGGAAGGGCGGAGCGTATGATCCGTGAGCTGCAGTGGGCATTACGGAAACCGAAACAGGGCAGCGTGTGCCCTGTCGAACTGGGTGGAAATCGAAGTGATGCCGTCTCTGCAATCGTGTACTGTAATCGAGAAGTTGCGAAAAATGCTTCCAGCATATGGACTACCAGACTTGGTCGTGTCAGATAATGGCACATCTTTTGCAGGTAGATAAATGCAGTCTTTCCTGAACCTAAATGGTATACGCTACATGTATACAGCTCCGTACCACCCGGCAAGCAACGGAAGGGCGGAGCGTATGATCCGTGAGCTGCCGTGGGCATTACGGAAACCGAAACAGGGCAGCGTGTGCCCTGTCGAACTGGGTGGAAATCGAAGTGACGCCGTCTTTGCAATCGTGTACTGTAATCGAGAAGTTGCGAAAAATGCTTCCAGCATATGGACTACCAGACTTGGTCGTGTCAGATAATGGCACATCTTTTGCAAGTAGATAAATGTAGTCTTTCCTGAACCTAAATGGTATACGCTACATGTATACAGCTCCGTACCATCCGGCAAGCAACGGAACGGCGGAGCGTATGATCCGTGAGCTGCCGTGTGCATTACGGAAACCGAAACAGGGCAGCGTGTGCCCTGTTGAACTGGGTGGAAATCGAAGTGATGCCGTATCTGCAATCGTGTACTGTAATCGAGAAGTTGCGAAAAATGCTTCCAGCATATGGACTACCAGACTTGGTCATGTCAGATAATGGCACATATTTTGCAAGTAGATAAATGCAGTCTTTGCTGAACCTAAATGGTATACGCTACATGTATACAGCTCCGTACCACCTGGCAAGCAACGGAAGGGCAGAGCGTATGATCCGTGAGCTGACGTGTGCATTACGGAATCCGAAACAGGGCAGCGTGTGCCCTGTCGAACTGGGTGGAAATCGAAGTGACGCCGTCTCTGCAATCGTGTACTCTAATCGAGAAGTTGCGAAAAATGCTTCCAGCATATGGACTACCAGACTTGGTCGTGTCAGATAATGGCACATCTTTTGCAGGTAGATAAATGCAGTCTTTCCTGAACCTAAATGGTATACGCTACATGTATACAGCTCCGTACCACCCGGCAAGCAACGGAAGGGCGGAGCGTATGATCCGTGAGCTGCCGTGTGCATTACGGAAACCAAAACAGGGCAGCGTGTGCCCTGTCGAACTGGGTGGAAATCGAAGTGACGCCGTCTCTGCAATCGTGTACTGTAATCGAGAAGTTGCGAAAAATGCTTCCAGCATATGGACTACCAGACTTGGTCGTGTCAGATAATGGCACATCTTTTGCAAGTAGATAAATGTAGTCTTTCCTGAACCTAAATGGTATATGCTACATGTATACAGCTCCGTACCATCCGGCAAGCAACGGAACGGCGGAGCGTATGATCCGTGAGCTGCCGTGTGCATTACGGAAACCGAAACAGGGCAGCGTGTGCCCTGTCGAACTGGGTGGAAATCGAAGTGATGCCGTCTCTACAATCGTGTACTGTAATCGAGAAGTTGCGAAAAATGCTTCCAGCATATGGTCTACCAGAGTTGGTCGTGTCAGATAATCGCACATCTTTTGCAAGTAGATAAATGCAGTCTTTGCTGAACCTAAATGGTATACGCTACATGTATACAGCTCCGTACCACCTGGCAAGCAACGGAAGGGCAGAGCGTATGATCCGTGAACTGACGTGTGCATTACGGAAACCGAAACAGGACAGCGTGCGCCCTGTCGAACTGGGTGGAAATCGAAGTGATGCCGTCTCTGCAATCGTGTACTGTAATCGAGAAGTTCCGAAAAATGCTTCCAGCATATGGGCTACCAGACTTGGTCGTGTCAGATAATGGCACATCTTTTGCAGGTAGATAAATGCAGTCTTTCCTGAACCTAAATGGTATATGCTACATGTATACAGCTCCGTACCACCCGGCAAGCAACGGAAGGGCGGAGCGTATGATCCGTGAGCTGCCGTGTGCATTACGGAAACCGAAACAGGGCAGCGTGTGCCATGTCGAACTGGGTGGAAATCGAAGTGATGCCGTCTCTGCAATCGTGTACTGTAATCGAGAAGGTGCGAAAAATGCTTCCAGCATATGGACTACCAGACTTGGTCGTGTCAGATAATGGCACATCTTTTGCAAGTAGATAAATGTAGTCTTTCCTGAACCTAAATGGTATACGCTACATGTATACAGTTCCGTACCATCCCGCAAGCAACGGAACGGCGGAGCGTATGATCCGTGAGCTGCCGTGTGCATTATGAAAACCGAAACAGGGCAGCGTGTGCCCTGTCGAACTGGATGGAAATCGAAGTGATGCCGTCTCTGCAATCGTGTACTGTAATCTAGAAGTTGCGAAAAATGCTTCCAGCATATGGTCTACCAGACTTGGTCGTGTCAGATAATGGCACATCTTTTGCAAGTAGATAAATGCAGTCTTTGCTGAACCTAAATGGTATACGCTACATGTATACAGCTCCGTACCACCTGGCAAGCAACGGAAGGGCAGAGCGTATGATCCGTGAACTGACGTGTGCATTACGGAAATCGAAACAGGACAGCGTGTGCCCTGTCGAACTGGGTGGAAATCGAAGTGATGCCGTCTCTGCAATCGTGTACTGTAATCGAGAAGTTGCGAAAAATGCTTCCAGCATATGGACTACCAGACTTGGTCGTGTCAGATAATGGCACATCTTTTGCAAGTAGATAAATGCAGTCTTTCCTGAACCTAAATGGTATGCGCTACATGTATACAGCTCCGTACCACCCGGCAAGCAACGGAAGGGCGGAGCGTATGATCCGTGAGCTGCCGTGTTCATTACGGAAACCAAAACAGGGCAGCGTGTGCCCTGTCGAACTGGGTGGAAATCGAAGTGACGCCGTCTCTGCAATCGTGTACTGTAATCGAGAAGTTGCGAAAAATGCTTCCAGCATATGGACTACCAGACTTGGTCGTGTCAGATAATGGCACATCTTTTGCAAGTAGATAAATGTAGTCTTTCCTGAACCTAAATGGTATATGCTACATGTATACAGCTCCGTACCATCCCGCAAGCAACGGAACGGCGGAGCGTATGATCCGTGAGCTGCCGTGTGCATTATGAAAACCGAAACAGGGCAGCGTGTGCCCTGTCGAACTGGATGGAAATCGAAGTGATGCCGTCTCTGCAATCGTGTACTGTAATCGAGAAGTTGCGAAAAATGCTTCCAGCATATGGTCTACCAGACTTGGTCGTGTCAGATAATGGCACATCTTTTGCAAGTAGATAAATGCAGTCTTTGCTGAAACTAAATGGTATACGCTACATGTATACAGCTCCGTACCACCTGGCAAGCAACGGAAGGGCAGAGCGTATGATCCGTGAACTGACGTGTGCATTACGGAAATCGAAACAGGACAGCATGTGCCCTGTCGAACTGGGTGGAAATCGAAGTGATGCCGTCTCTGCAATCGTGTACTGTAATCGAGAAGTTGCGAAAAATGCTTCCAGCATATGGACTACCAGACTTGGTCGTGTCAGATAATGGCACATCTTTTGCAAGTAGATAAATGCAGTCTTTCCTGAACCTAAATGGTATGCGCTACATGTATACAGCTCCGTACCACCTGGCAAGGAACGGAAGGGCAGAGCGTATGATCCGTGAGCTGACGTGTGCATTACGGAATCCGAAACAGGGCAGCGTGTGCCCTGTCGAACTGGGTGGAAATCGAAGTGACGCCGTCTCTGCAATCGTGTACTCTAATCGAGAAGTTGCGAAAAATGCTTCCAGCATATGGACTACCAGACTTGGTCGTGTCAGATAATGGCACATCTTTTGCAGGTAGATAAATGCAGTCTTTCCTGAACCTAAATGGTATACGCTACATGTATACAGCTCCGTACCACCCGGCAAGCAACGGAAGGGCGGAGCGTATGATCCGTGAGCTGCCGTGTGCATTACGGAAACCAAAACAGGGCAGCGTGTGCCCTGTCGAACTGGGTGGAAATCGAAGTGACGCCGTCTCTGCAATCGTGTACTGTAATCGAGAAGTTGCGAAAAATGCTTCCAGCATATGGACTACCAGACTTGGTCGTGTCAGATAATGGCACATCTTTTGCAAGTAGATAAATGTAGTCTTTCCTGAACCTAAATGGTATACGCTACATGTATACAGCTCCGTACCATCCGGCAAGCTACGGAACGGCGGAGCGTATGATCCGTGAGCTGCCGTGTGCATTACGGAAACCGAAACAGGGCAGCGTGTGCCCTGTCGAACTGGGTGGAAATCGAAGTGATGCCGTCTCTAAAATCGTGTACTGTAATCGAGAAGTTGCGAAAAATGCTTCCAGCATATGGTCTACCAGAGTTGGTCGTGTCAGATAATGGCACATCTTTTGCAAGTAGATAAATGCAGTCTTTGCTGAACCTAAATGGTATACGCTACATGTATACAGCTCCGTACCACCTGGCAAGCAACGGAAGGGCAGAGCGTATGATCCGTGAACTGACGTGTGCATTACGGAAACCGAAACAGGGCAGCGTGTGCCCTGTCGAACTGGGTGGAAATCGAAGGGATGCCGTCTCTGCAATCGTGTACTGTAATCGAGAAGTTGCGAAAAATGCTCCCAGCATATGGACTACCAGACTTGGTCGTGTCAGATAATGGCACATCTTTTGCAAGTAGATAAATGCAGTCTTTCCTGAACCTAAATGGTATACGCTACATGTATACAGCTCCGTACCACCTGGCAATCAACGGAAGGGCAGAGCGTATTATCCGTGTGCTGACGTGTGCATTACGGAAACCGAAACAGGGCAGCGTGTGCCCTGTCGAACTCGGTGGAAATCGAAGTGATGCCGTCTCTGCAATCGTGTACTGTAATCGAGAAGTTGCGAAAAATGCTTCCAGCATATGGACTACCAGACTTGGTCGTGTCAGATAATGGCACATCTTTTGCAAGTAGATAAATGCAGTCTTTCCTGAACCTAAATGGTATACGCTACATGTATACAGCTCCGTACCACCCGGCAAGCAACGGAAGGGCGGAGCGTATGATCCGTGAGCTGCAGTGGGCATTACGGAAACCGAAACAGGGCACCGTGTGCCCTGTCGAACTGGGTGGAAATCGAAGTGATGCTGTCTCTGCAATCGTGTACTGTAATCGAGAAGTTGCGAAAAATGCTTCCAGCATATGGACTACCAGACTTGGTCGTGTCAGATAATGGCACATCTTTTGCAGGTAGATAAATGCAGTCTTTCCTGAACCTAAATGGTATATGCTACATGTATACAGCTCCGTACCACCCGGCAAGCAACGGAAGGGCGGAGCGTATGATCCGTGAGCTGCCGTGTGCATTACGGAAACCGAAACAGGGCAGCGTGTGCCATGTCGAACTGGGTGGAAATCGAATTGATGCCGTCTCTGCAATCGTGTACTGTAATCGAGAAGTTGCGAAAATTGCTTCCAGCATATGGACTACCAGACTTGGTCGTGTCAGATAATGGCACATCTTTTGCAAGTAGATAAATGTAGTCTTTCCTGAACCTAAATGGTATACGCTACATGTATACAGCTCCGTACCATCCGGCAAGCAACGGAACGGCGGAGCGTATGATCCGTGAGCTGCCGTGTGCATTACGGAAACCGAAACAGGGCAGCGTGTGCCCTGTCGAACTGGGTGGAAATCGAAGTGATGCCGTCTCTACAATCGTGTACTGTAATCGAGAAGTTGCGAAAAATGCTTCCAGCATATGGTCTACCAGAGTTGGTCGTGTCAGATAATGGCACATCTTTTGCAAGTAGATAAATGCAGTCTTTGCTGAACCTAAATGGTATACGCTACATGTATACAGCTCCGTACCACCTGGCAAGCAACGGAAGGGCAGTGCGTATGATCCGTGAACTGACGTGTGCATTACGGAAACCGAAACAGGGCAGCGTGTGCCCTGTCGAACTGGGTGGAAATCGAAGTGATGCCGTCTCTGCAATCGTGTGCTGTAATCGAGAAGTTGCGAAAAATGCTCCCAGCATATGGACTACCAGACTTGGTCGTGTCAGATAATGGCACATCTTTTGCAAGTAGATAAATGCAGTCTTTCCTGAACCTAAATGGTATACGCTACATGTATACAGCTCCGTACCACCTGGCAATCAACGGAAGGGCAGAGCGTATTATCCGTGTGCTGACGTGTGCATTACGGAAACCGAAACAGGGCAGCGTGTGCCCTGTCGAACTGGGCGGAAATCGAAGTGACGCCGTCTCTGCAATCGTGTACTGTAATCGAGAAGTTGCGAAAACTGCTTCCAGCATATGGAATACCAGAATTGGTCGTGTCAGATAATGGCACATATTTTGCAAGTAGATAAATGCAGTCTTTCCTGAACCTAAATGGTATATGCTACATGTATACAGCTCCGTACCACCTGGCAAGCAACGGAAGGGCAAAGCGTATGATCCGTGAGCTGCCGTGTGCATTACGGAAACCGAAACAGGGCAGCGTGTGCCCTGTCGAACTGGGTGGAAATCGAAGTGATGCCGTCTCTGCAATCGTGTACTGTAATCGAGAAGTTGCGAAAAATGCTTCCAGCATATGGACTACCAGACTTGGTCGTGTCAGATAATTGCACATCTTTTGCAAGTAGATAAATGCAGTCTTTCCTGAACCTAAATGGTATACGCTACATGTATACAGCTCCGTACCACCCGGCAAGCAACGGAAGGGCGGAGCGTATGATCCGTGAGCTGCAGTGGGCATTACGGAAACCGAAACAGGGCAGCGTGTGCCCTGTCGAACTGGGTGGAAATCGAAGTGATGCCGTCTCTGCAATCGTGTACTGTAATCGAGAAGTTGCGAAAAATGCTTCCAGCATATGGACTACCAGACTTGGTCGTGTCAGATAATGGCACATCTTTTGCAGGTAGATAAATGCAGTCTTTCCTGAACCTAAATGGTATGCGCTACATGTATACAGCTCCGTACCACCTGGCAAGGAACGGAAGGGCAAAGCGTATGATCCGTGAGCTGACATGTGCATTACGGAAACCGAAACAGGGCAGCGTGTGCCCTGTCGAACTGGGTGGAAATCGAAGTGACGCCGTCTCTGCAATCGTGTACTCTAATCGAGAAGTTGTGAAAAATGCTTCCAGCATATGGACTACCAGACTTGGTCGTGTCAGATAATGGCACATCTTTTGCAGGTAGATAAATGCAGTCTTTCCTGAACCTAAATGGTATACGCTACATGTATACAGCTCCGTACCACCCGGCAAGCAACGGAAGGGCGGAGCGTATGATCCGTGAGCTGCCGTGTGCATTACGGAAACCGAAACAGGGCAGCGTGTGCCCTGTCGAACTGGGTGGAAATCGAAGTGACGCCGTCTTTGCAATCGTGTACTGTAATCGAGAAGTTGCGAAAAATGCTTCCAGCATATGGACTACCAGACTTGGTCGTGTCAGATAATGGCACATCTTTTGCAAGTAGATAAATGTAGTCTTTCCTGAACCTAAATGGTATACGCTACATGTATACAGCTCCGTACCATCCGGCAAGCAACGGAACGGCGGAGCGTATGATCCGTGAGCTGCCGTGTGCATTACGGAAACCGAAACAGGACAGCGTGTGCCCTGTCGAACTGGGTGGAAATCGAAGTGATGCCGTCTCTGCAATCGTGTACTGTAATCGAGAAGTTGCGAAAAATGCTTCCAGCATATGGACTACCAGACTTGGTCGTGTCAGATAATGGCACATCTTTTGCAAGTAGATAAATGTAGTCTTTCCTGAACCTAAATGGTATAGGCTACATGTATACAGCTCCGTACCATCCGGCAAGCAACGGAACGGCGGAGCGTATGATCCGTGAGCTGCCGTGTGCATTACGGAAACCGAAACAGGACAGCGTGTGCCCTGTCGAACTGGGTGGAAATCGAAGTGATGCCGTCTCTGCAATCGTGTACTGTAATCGAGAAGTTGCGAAAAATGCTTCCAGCATATGGACTACCAGACTTGGTCGTGTCAGATAATGGCACATCTTTTGCAAGTAGATAAATGCAGTCTTTCCTGAACCTAAATGGTATGCGCTACATGTATACAGCTCCGTACCACCTGGCAAGCAACGGAAGGGCAGAGCGTATGATCCGTGAGCTGACGTGTGCATTACGGAATCCGAAACAGGGCAGCGTGTGCCCTGTCGAACTGGGTGGAAATCGAAGTGACGCCGTCTCTGCAATCGTGTACTCTAATCGAGAAGTTGCGAAAAATGCTTCCAGCATATGGACTACCAGACTTGGTCGTGTCAGATAATGGCACAACTTTTGCAAGTAGATAAATGTAGTCTTTCCTGAACCTAAATGGTATACGCTACATGTATACAGCTCCGTACCATCCGGCAAGCAACGGAACGGCGGAGCGTATGATCCGTGAGCTGCCGTGTGCATTACGGAAACCGAAACAGGGCAGCGTGTGCCCTGTCGAACTGGGTGGAAATCGAAGTGATGCCGTCTCTACAATCGTGTACTGTAATCGAGAAGTTGCGAAAAATGCTTCCAGCATATGGTCTACCAGAGTTGGTCGTGTCAGATAATGGCACATCTTTTGCAAATAGATAAATGCAGTCTTGGCTGAACCTAAATGGTATACGCTACATGTATACAGCTCCGTACCACCTGGCAAGCAACGGAAGGGCAGAGCGTATGATGCGTGAACTGACGTGTGCATTACGGAAACCGAAACAGGGCAGCGTGTGCCCTGTCGAACTGGGTGGAACTCGAAGTGATGCCGTCTCTGCAATCGTGTACTGTAATCGAGAAGTTGCGAAAAATGCTCCCAGCATATGGACTACCAGACTTGGTCGTGTCAGATAATGGCACATCTTTTGCAAGTAGATAAATGCAGTCTTTCCTGAACCTAAATGGTATACGCTACATGTATACAGCTCCGTACCACCTGGCAATCAACGGAAGGGCAGAGCGTATTATCCGTGTGCTGACGTGTGCATTACGGAAACCGAAACAGGGCAGCGTGTGCCCTGTCGAACTGGGCGGAAATCGAAGTGACGCCGTCTCCGCAATCGTGTACTGTAATCGAGAAGTTGCGAAAACTGCTTCCAGCATATGGAATACCAGACTTGGTCGTGTCAGATAATGGCACATCTTTTGCAAGTAGATAAATGCAGTCTTTCCTGAACCTAAATGGTATATGCTACATGTATACAGCTCCGTACCACCCGGCAAGCAACGGAAGGGCGGAGCGTATGATCCGTGAGCTTCAGTGGGCATTACGGAAACCGAAACAGGGCAGCGTGTGCCCTGTCGAACTGGGTGGAAATCGAAGTGATGCCGTCTCTGCAATCGTGTACTGTAATCGAGAAGTTGCGAAAAATGCTTCCAGCATATGGACTACCAGACTTGGTCGTGTCAGATAATGGCACATCTTTTGCAGGTAGATAAATGCAGTCTTTCCTGAACCTAAATGGTATGCGCTACATGTATACAGCTCCGTACCACCCGGCAAGCAACGGAAGGGCGGAGCGTATGATCCGTGAGCTGCCGTGGGCATTACGGAAACCGAAACAGGGCAGCGTGTGCCCTGTCGAACTGGGTGGAAATCGAAGTGACGCCGTCTTTGCAATCGTGTACTGTAATCGAGAAGTTGCGAAAAATGCTTCCAGCATATGGACTACCAGACTTGGTCGTGTCAGATAATGGCACATCTTTTGCAAGTAGATAAATGTAGTCTTTCCTGAACCTAAATGGTATACGCTACATGTATACAGCTCCGTACCATCCGGCAAGCAACGGAACGGCGGAGCGTATGATCCGTGAGCTGCCGTGTGCATTACGGAAACCGAAACAGGGCAGCGTGTGCCCTGTCGAACTGGGTGGAAATCGAAGTGATGCCGTATCTGCAATCGTGTACTGTAATCGAGAAGTTGCGAAAAATGCTTCCAGCATATGGTCTACCAGAGTTGGTCGTGTCAGATAATGGCACATCTTTTGCAAGTAGATAAATGCAGTCTTTGCTGAACCTAAATGGTATACGCTACATGTATACAGCTCCGTACCACCTGGCAAGCAACGGAAGGGCAGAGCGTATGATCCGTGAACTGACGTGTGCATTACGGAAACCGAAACAGGGCAGCGTGTGCCCTGTCGAACTGGGTGGAAATCGAAGTGATGCCGTCTCTGCAATCGTGTACTGTAATCGAGAAGTTGCGAAAAATGCTCCCAGCATATGGACTACCAGACTTGGTCGTGTCAGATAATGGCACATCTTTTGCAAGTAGATAAATGCAGTCTTTCCTGAACCTAAATGGTATACGCTACATGTATACAGCTCCGTACCACCTGGCAATCAACGGAAGGGCAGAGCGTATTATCCGTGTGCTGACGTGTGCATTACGGAAACCGAAACAGGGCAGCGTGTGCCCTGTCGAACTGGGCGGAAATCGAAGTGACGCCGTCTCTGCAATCGTGTACTGTAATCGAGAAGACTGCTTCCAGCATATGGAATACCAGACTTGGTCGTGTCAGATAATTGCACATCTTTTGCAAGTAGATAAATGCAGTCTTTCCTGAACCTAAATGGTATACGCTACATGTATACAGCTCCGTACCACCCGGCAAGCAACGGAAGGGCGGAGCGTATGATCCGTGAGCTGCAGTGGGCATTACGGAAACCGAAACAGGGCAGCGTGTGCCCTGTCGAACTGGGTGGAAATCGAAGTGATGCCGTCTCTGCAATCGTGTACTGTAATCGAGAAGTTGCGAAAAATGCTTCCAGCATATGGACTACCAGACTTGGTCGTGTCAGATAATGGCACATCTTTTGCAGGTAGATAAATGCAGTCTTTCCTGAACCTAAATGGTATACGCTACATGTATACAGCTCCGTACCACCCGGCAAGCAACGGAAGGGCGGAGCGTATGATCCGGGAGCTGCCGTGGGCATTACGGAAACCGAAACAGGGCAGCGTGTGCCCTGTCGAACTGGGTGGAAATCGAACTGACGCCGTCTTTGCAATCGTGTACTGTAATCGAGAAGTTGCGAAAAATGCTTCCAGCATATGGACTACCAGACTTGGTCGTGTCAGATAATGGCACATCTTTTGCAAGTAGATAAATGTAGTCTTTCCTGAACCTAAATGGTATACGCTACATGTATACAGCTCCGTACCATCCGGCAAGCAACGGAACGGCGGAGCGTATGATCCGTGAGCTGCCGTGTGCATTACGGAAACCGAAACAGGGCAGCGTGTGCCCTGTCGAACTGGGTGGAAATCGAAGTGATGCCGTATCTGCAATCGTGTACTGTAATCGAGAAGTTGCGAAAAATGCTTCCAGCATATGGTCTACCAGAGTTGGTCGTGTCAGATAATCGCACATCTTTTGCAAGTAGATAAATGCAGTCTTTGCTGAACCTAAATGGTATACGCTACATGTATACAGCTCCGTACCACCTGGCAAGCAACGGAAGGGCAGAGCGTATGATCCGTGAACTGACGTGTGCATTACGGAAACCGAAACAGGGCAGCGTGTGCCCTGTCGAACTGGGTGGAAATCGAAGTGATGCTGTCTCTGCAATCGTGTACTGTAATCGAGAAGTGGCGAAAAATGCTCCCAGCATATGGACTACCAGACTTGGTCGTGTCAGATAATGGCACATCTTTTGCAAGTAGATAAATGCAGTCTTTCCTGAACCTAAATGGTATACGCTACATGTATACAGCTCCGTACCACCTGGCAATCAACGGAAGGGCAGAGCGTATTATCCGTGAGCTGACGTGTGCATTACGGAATCCGAAACAGGGCAGCGTGTGCCCTGTCGAACTGGGTGGAAATCGAAGTGACGCCGTCTCTGCAATCGTGTACTCTAATCGAGAAGTTGCGAAAAATGCTTCCAGCATATGGACTACCAGACTTGGTCGTGTCAGATAATGGCACATCTTTTGCAGGTAGATAAATGCAGTCTTTCCTGAACCTAAATGGTATACGCTACATGTATACAGCTCCGTACCACCCGGCAAGCAACGGAAGGGCGGAGCGTATGATCCGTGAGCTGCCGTGTGCATTACGGAAACCAAAACAGGGCAGCGTGTGCCCTGTCGAACTGGGTGGAAATCGAAGTGACGCCGTCTCTGCAATCGTGTACTGTAATCGAGAAGTTGCGAAAAATGCTTCCAGCATATGGACTACCAGACTTGGTCGTGTCAGATAATGGCACATCTTTTGCAAGTAGATAAATGTAGTCTTTCCTGAACCTAAATGGTATATGCTACATGTATACAGCTCCGTACCATCCGGCAAGCAACGGAACGGCGGAGCGTATGATCCGTGAGCTGCCGTGTGCATTACGGAAACCGAAACAGGGCAGCGTGTGCCCTGTCGAACTGGGTGGAAATCGAAGTGATGCCGTCTCTACACTCGTGTACTGTAATCGAGAAGTTGCGAAAAATGCTTCCAGCATATGGTCTACCAGAGTTGGTCGTGTCAGATAATGGCACATCTTTTGCAAGTAGATAAATGCAGTCTTTGCTGAACCTAAATGGTATACGCTACATGTATACAGCTCCGTACCACCTGGCAAGCAACGGAAGGGCAGAGCGTATGATCCGTGAACTGACGTGTGCATTACGGAAACCGAAACAGGGCAGCGTGTGCCCTGTCGAACTGGGTGGAAATCGAAGTGATGCTGTCTCTGCAATCGTGTACTGTAATCGAGAAGTGGCGAAAAATGCTCCCAGCATATGGACTACCAGACTTGGTCGTGTCAGATAATGGCACATCTTTTGCAAGTAGATAAATGCAGTCTTTCCTGAACCTAAATGGTATACGCTACATGTATACAGCTCCGTACCACCTGGCAATCAACGGAAGGGCAGAGCGTATTATCCGTGAGCTGACGTGTGCATTACGGAAACCGAAACAGGGCAGCGTGTGCCCTGTCGAACTGGGCGGAAATCGAAGTGACGCCGTCTCTGCAATCGTGTACTGTAATCGAGAAGTTGCGAAAACTGCTTCCAACATATGGAATACCAGACTTGGTCGTGTCAGATAATGGCACATCTTTTGCAAGTAGATAAATGCAGTCTTTCCTGAACCTAAATGGTATATGCTACATGTATACAGCTCCGTACCACCTGGCAAGCAACGGAAGGGCAAAGCGTATGATCCGTGAGCTGCCGTGTGCATTACGGAAACCGAAACAGGGCAGCGTGTGCCCTGTCGAACTGGGTGGAAATCGAAGTGATGCCGTCTCTGCAATCGTGTACTGTAATCGAGAAGTTGCGAAAAATGCTTCCAGCATATGGACTACCAGACTTGGTCGTGTCAGATAATTGCACATCTTTTGCAAGTAGATAAATGCAGTCTTTCCTGAACCTAAATGGTATACGCTACATGTATACAGCTCCGTACCACCCGGCAAGCAACGGAAGGGCGGAGCGTATGATCCGTGAGCTGCAGTGGGCATTACGGAAACCGAAACAGGGCACCGTGCGCCCTGTCGAACTGGGTGGAAATCTAAGTGATGCCGTCTCTGCAATCGTGTACTGTAATCGAGAAGTTGCGAAAAATGCTTCCAGCATATGGACTACCAGACTTGGTCGTGTCAGATAATGGCACATCTTTTGCAGGTAGATAAATGCAGTCTTTCCTGAACCTAAATGGTATGCGCTACATGTATACAGCTCCGTACCACCTGGCAAGGAACGGAAGGGCAGAGTGTATGATCCGTGAGCTGACATGTGCATTACGGAAACCGAAACAGGGCAGCGTGTGCCCTGTCGAACTGGGTGGAAATCGAAGTGACGCCGTCTCTGCAATCGTGTACTCTAATCGAGAAGTTGCGAAAAATGCTTCCAGCATATGGACTACCAGACTTGGTCGTGTCAGATAATGGCACATCTTTTGCAGGTAGATAAATGCAGTCTTTCCTGAACCTAAATGGTATACGCTACATGTATACAGCTCCGTACCACCCGGCAAGCAACGGAAGGGCGGAGCGTATGATCCGTGAGCTGCCGTGTGCATTACGGAAACCGAAACAGGGCAGCGTGTGCCCTGTCGAACTGGGTGGAAATCGAAGTGACGCCGTCTTTGCAATCGTGTACTGTAATCGAGAAGTTGCGAAAAATGCTTCCAGCATATGGACTACCAGACTTGGTCGTGTCAGATAATGGCACATCTTTTGCAAGTAGATAAATGTAGTCTTTCCTGAACCTAAATGGTATACGCTACATGTATACAGCTCCGTACCATCCGGCAAGCAACGGAACGGCGGAGCGTATGATCCGTGAGCTGCCGTGTGCATTACGGAAACCGAAACAGGGCAGCGTGTGCCCTGTCGAACTGGGTGGAAATCGAAGTGATGCCGTATCTGCAATCGTGTACTGTAATCGAGAAGTTGCGAAAAATCCTTCCAGCATATGCACTACCAGACTTGGTCATGTCAGATAATGGCACATCTTTTGCAAGTAGATAAATGCAGTCTTTCCTGAACCTAAATGGTATACGCTACATGTATACAGCTCCGTACCACCCGGCAAGCAACGGAAGGGCGGAGCGTATGATCCGTGAGCTGCCGTGTGCATTACGGAAACCGAAACAGGGCAGCGTGTGCCCCGTCGAACTGGGTGGAAATCGAAGTGATGCCGTCTCTGCAATCGTGTACTGTAATCGAGAAGTTGCGAAAAATGCTTCCAGCATATGGTCTACCAGACTTGGTCGTGTCAGATAATGGCACATCTTTTGCAAGTAGATAAATGCAGTCTTTGCTGAACTTAAATGGTATACGCTACATGTATACAGCTCCGTACCACCTGGCAAGCAACGGAAGGGTGTCACCCGTTAATAAGTAGGGGGTATTACTAACGATGCGCCCTCAACGGTGCGCACACTCCCAGACACCCTTAGAGTGAGTGGGGGTAGCCGTTCCGGTCGCAAAGGAGATGCCCTCGACCTGCGTGGCAAGCTCAGCCGGAATTCAGCTACCTTGTAGTGACAGAAGGGGGTGGTCGTTTGGTGCCCAGCGGTCGCCGGTTCAAACCAGAGTAAGGATCGGAGTCAGAAGTAACAAACAAAACACAATTTATGCACAGAAAGAGACGATACCAAGGAATACACAAGATCACTTGAAATACAACAGACGAGAGGTTCACAGAATACAAACGCTAAGCATGCAATTACACAGGTATCCAATAACATAGAGGCTTTACAACAGATGAAACTCGAGAGAGTACATAAACAAACACCAAATTGTTCACCGGGCACTGTTGCAGTCCGACGCCTCAAGAGTCACGATGTGGCCGCCATACGAGACGAGCGCCGCTCCCTTGAAAGTCCGTGGGCTTGCCAGCAGCGGGTGATCCCCGGGAGTCCAGCCGAACACGTCGCAAAACACGGACGAACTGACTGACTGACTACTCATCAAGCGGCGCGGTCGCTTTAAATAGGGCGCGCCGCGTCTGTTTGTTAACATGCGCCAACGCTAACGCGCACACACACTTAGCTTCGCTGGTTATAGCGCGCTCTTCTCCTCCCGTTGAACCGCGCGTCGTCATTGGCCAGGCCCCATAGAACGTTCTCGAAAGGCCTGGCACATTCCAGTCCGATGAACCACCGTCCTCCCCGGGCAATGGGAAAGAGGGTCACGGCAGCGCGTACAAAGCTACGCGCTCTCCCGTGCGGGGAAGGGGCTTTTCTCTCCATGCTCTCCACGCGACGCCGCGCGCGCCTAGCGCTGTACCGGCTTGATGAAAATGGGCGCCGATTTCGTGACACTGCCCCTCCCTTAAAGAATATTGTCCCACAATATTCACAACAACCACGAACATCGCGCGCACATGCATGTGCTCACAATTATATGGGGCAAATGTCCACATCACACACCTTGCACAAATTTCACAAACTGCAATAACACATTACAAAATTCACACATCAATGCCATGAAATTCACAAACATGTCAACACACTGTTCTCGGGTACACATAGGAATTAACAACACCGAAACGCACAGCTATTCAAATGTGAAACGCACAAACCCACAGCATGCTTTCACCTATATTTCCAAAAACGGCTTGTGGCTCTTCCTTCGAACAGGTGAGCTCCTCTCAAACTACCTAGCGCGCCATTTCTCTTTCTTATGAAGCACTGGTACTTCTTTCTGACGCGTGTCCTGCTGTTCTTCCTCATTCGCGCTTTGAGCTTCCTTATATTGTCTGTTTGCCGATCAGAAGTAGTTTGTCCCTTGTATCCGAGGCTCCCAACAGGACGCTCGCAGAGAGAAATGTTGCCTGCAGGCCTAATATTATTCCGTGCCGGCCGCCCAGTTTCTTCTCTGTTTGAGCTGTTCTCCTTGTGCTTCAAGTCCTTCAGTAACTTCTTCCTTTTTTTTCTTCTTGACTTTTCTCCCTCCATTTCACCTGACTTGCCAGGTTTGAAGTTGTTTCTTTTCATTTTCACTTTTATTCGCACCTTTGGCCGAGAAACGTTTGATCCGGTTTTACCCGCATAATCAGAACATTGCTGTCTGAAAGGAGCGTCTTTTTGAGAACTTTGTTCTCGCTTAATCCTTTTCATTTTCTTTCTTTTCTTCACGACCTCCAGTCGTACTTTCTCAAAGCAGGACTCATTTTCAACTGGGAGTTCTTTCTCTTCACATTTTTTTACTTCTTGTTCCTCAAAATTTTCTTTGAATTCTTTCATCGCAGTGCAGTCTTCGCTTTCTTCCATTTCTGAATCCTCAAGGTTAGGATCTGCACTGTCACCTTCATCCAAGCTTTCGTGCTCACTGCTATTTAAAAGCTCCTCATTCTGGTTGCTGGAGCTATTTTCTACAGCACCGGTGGCTGTCGACGAATCGATTGTATCACTGTACATCCTAATATAAGGAAAGGTAACTTCCGGAGGCTCGGTAATACCTTTCAAACGCCGAACCTCAGCCAGCTTCTTCAGAAGGATATTTCTCTCTTTTAAGTATTCTCTTTCTTTCTCAAGCCTACGCTTGTTCCATTCTCTCTCTTTTTCGGCCTGCTTCTGCAGCCATTCCTTCTCTCTTTCTGCTCGTTTCCTGAGCCATTCTTTCTCTCGTTCTTCTCTTTGTCTCTCTCTTTCTTTTTCAGCCTCTTCTCGAACCTCTCTTTCTTTTCGGTCCACCCATTCCCGCAGTTCAGCTTCTTTTAGACCTTTCTCTAAGCCCAACGCAATAATCTCCTTGAGATTCATCTTCAATCTGAACTGCCTAATGCTAACACATAGCACTCTCAATGGACCTTACAAAACCGCTTCAGCGCGGTACCTCTCGCTATCGCTCTGCTGCTACACTGTTTACGACCTCTTCGTAAACTCTTCCAACTCGTTCTCCGTCCTCTGAGCTTGAGTGCACCAAACGTCCTGTAGCGGACGCCAGAATAATTGTCACCCGTTAATAATTAGGGAGTATTGTTAACGATGCGCCCTTAACGGTGCGCACACTCCCAGACACCCTTAGAGTGAGTGGGGGTAGCTGTTCCGGTCGCAAAGGAGATGCCCTCGACCTGCGTGGCAAGCTCAGCCGGAATTCAGCTACCTTGTAGTGACAGAAGGGGGTGGTCGTTTGGTGCCCAGCGGTCGCCGGTTCAAACCAGAGTAAGGATTGGAGTCAGAAGTAACAAACAAAACACAATTTATGCACAGCAAGAGACGATACCAAGGAATACACAAGATCACTTGAAATACAACAGACGAGAGGTTCACAGAATACAAACGCTAAGCATGCAATTACACAGGTATCCAATAACATAGAGGCTTTACAACAGAAGAAACTCGAGAGAGTACATAAACAAACACCAAATTGTTCACCGGGCACTGTTGCAGTCCGACGCCTCAAGAGTCACGATGTGGCCGCCATACGAGACGAGCGCCGCTCCCTTGAAAGTCCGTGGGCTTGCCAGCAGCGGGTGATCCCCGGGAGTCCAGCCGAACACGTCGCAAAACACGGACGAACTGACTGACTGACTGACTCATCAAGCGGCGCGGTCGCTTTAAATAGGGCGCGCCGCGTCTGTTTGTTAACATGCGCCAAAGCTAGCGCGCACACACACTTAGCTTCGCTAGTTATAGCGCGCTCTTCTCCTCCCGTTGAACCGCGCGTCGTCATTGGCCAGGCCCCATAGAACGTTCTCGAAAGGCCTGGCACATTCCAGGCCGATGAACCACCGTCTTTCCCGGGCAATGGGAAAGAGGGTCACGGCAGCGCGTACAAAGCTACGCGCTCTCCCGTGCGGGGAAGGGGCTTTTCTCTCCATGCTCTCCACGCGACGCCGCGCGCGCCTAGCGCTGTACCGGCTTGATGAAAATCGGCGCCGATTTCGTGACAAAGGGCAGAGCGTATGATCCGTGAGCTGACGTGTGCATTACGGAAACCGAAACAGGGCAGCGTGTGCCCTGTCGAACTGGGCGGAAATCGAAGTGACGTCGTCTCTGCAATCGTGTACTGTAATCGAGAAGTTGCGAAAACTGCTTCCAGCATATGGACTACCAGACTGGGTCGTGTCAGATAATGGCACATCTTTTGCAAGTAGATAAATGCAGTCTTTCCTGAACCTAAATGGTATATGCTACATGTATACAGCTCCGTACCACCTGGCAAGCAACGGAAGGGCAAAGCGTATGATCCGTGAGCTGCCGTGTGCATTACGGAAACCGAAACAGGGCAGCGTGTGCCCTGTCGAACTGCGTGAAAATCGAAGTGATGCCGTCTCTGCAATCGTGTACTGTAATCGAGAAGTTGCGAAAAATGCTTCCAGCATATGGACTACCAGACTTGGTCGTGTCGGATAATGGCACATCTTTTGCAAGTAGATAAATGCACTCTTTCCTGAACCTAAATGGTATACGCTGCATGTATACAGCTCCGTACCACCCGGCAAGCAACGGAAGGGCGGAGCGTATAATCCGTGAGCTGCCGTGTGCATTACGGAAACCGAAACAGGGCAGCGTGTGCCCTGTCGAACTGGGTGGAAATCGAAGTGATGCCGTCTCTGCAATCGTGTACTGTAATCGAGAAGTTGCGAAAAATGCTTCCAGCATATGGACTACCAGACTTGGTCGTGTCAGATAATGGCACATCTTTTGCAAGTAGATAAATGCAGTCTTTACTGAACCTAAATGGTATACGCTACATGTATACAGCTCCGTACCACCCGGCAAGCAACGGAAGGGCGGAGCGTATGATCCGTAAGCTGCAGTGGGCATTACGGAAACCGAAACATGGCAGCGTGCCCTGTCGAACTGGGTGGAAATCGAAGTGATGCCGTCTCTGCAATCGTGTACTGTAATCGAGAAGTTGCGAAAAATGCTTCCAGCATATGGACTACCAGACTTGGTCGTGTCAGATAATGGCACATCTTTTGCAGGTAGATAAATGCAGTCTTTCCTGAACCTAAATGGTATACGCTACATGTATACAGCTCCGTACCACCCGGCAAGCAACGGAAGGGCGGAGCGTATGATCCGTGAGCTGCCGTGTGCATTACGGAAACCGAAACAGGGCAGCGTGTGCCCTGTCGAACTGGGTAGAAATCGAAGTGATGCCGTCTCTGCAATCGTGTACTGTAATCGAGAAGTTGCGAAAAATGCTTCCAGCATATGGACTACCAGACTTGGTCGTGTCAGATAATGGCACATCTTTTGCAAGTAGATAAATGTAGTCTTTCCTGAACCTAAATGGTATACGCTACATGTATACAGCTCCGTACCATCCGGCAAGCAACGGAAGGGCGGAGCGTATGATCCGTGAGCTGCCGTGTGCATTACGGAAACCGAAACAGGGCAGCGTGTGCCCTGTCGAACTGGGCGGAAATCGAAGTGACGCCGTCTCTGCAATCGTGTACTGTAATCGAGAAGTTGCGAAAACTGCTTCCAGCATATGGACTACCAGACTTGGTCGTGTCAGATAATGGCACATCTTTTGCAAGTAGATAAATGCAGTCTTTCCTGAACCTAAATGGTATACGCTACATGTATACAGCTCCGTACCACCCGGCAAGCAACGGAAGGGCGGAGCGTATGATCCGTGAGCTGCCGTGTGCATTACGGAAACCGAAACAGGGCAGCGTGGAAATCGAAGTGATGCCGTCTCTGCAATCCTGTACTGTAATCGAGAAATTGCGAAAAATGCTTCCAGCATATGGTCTACCAGACTTGGTCGTGTCAGATAATGGCACATCTTTTGCAAGTAGATAAATGCAGTCTTTGCTGAACCTAAATGGTATACGCTACATGTATACAGCTCCGTACCATCCGGCAAGCAACGGAAGGCGGAGCGTATGATCCGTGAGCTGCCGTGTGCATTACGGAAACCGAAACAGGGCAGCGTGTGCCCTGTCGAACTGGGCGGAAATCGAAGTGACGCCGTCTCTGCAATCGTGTACTGTAATCGAGAAGTTGCGAAAACTGCTTCCAGCATATGGACTACCAGACTTGGTCGTGTCAGATAATGGCACATCTTTTGCAAGTAGATAAATGCAGTCTTTCCTGAACCTAAATGGTATACGCTACATGTATACAGCTCCGTACCATCCGGCAAGCAACGGAAGGGCGGAGCGTATGATCCGTGAGCTGCCGTGTGCATTACGGAAACCGAAACAGGGCAGCGTGTGCCCTGTCGAACTGGGCGGAAATCGAAGTGACGCCGTCTCTGCAATCGTGTACTGTAATCGAGAAGTTGCGAAAACTGCTTCCAGCATATGGACTACCAGACTTGGTCGTGTCAGATAATGGCACATCTTTTGCAAGTAGATAAATGCAGTCTTTCCTGAACCTAAATGGTATACGCTACATGTATACAGCTCCGTACCACCCGGCAAGCAACGGAAGGGCGGAGCGTATGATCCGTGAGCTGCAGTGGGCATTACGGAAACCGAAACAGGGCAGCGTGCGCCCTGTCGAACTGGGTGGAAATCTAAGTGATGCCGTCTCTGCAATCGTGTACTGTAATCGAGAAGTTGCGAAAAATGCTTCCAGCATATGGACTACCAGACTTGGTCGTGTCAGATAATGGCACATCTTTTGCAGGTAGATAAATGCAGTCTTTCCTGAACCTAAATGGTATGCGCTACATGTATACAGCTCCGTACCACCTGGCAAGGAACGGAAGGGCAGAGTGCATGATCCGTGAGCTGACATGTGCATTACGGAAACCGAAACAGGGCAGCGTGTGCCCTGTCGAACTGGGTGGAAATCGAAGTGACGCCGTCTCTGCAATCGTGTACTCTAATCGAGAAGTTGCGAAAAATGCTTCCAGCATATGGACTACCAGACTTGGTCGTGTCAGATAATGGCACATCTTTTGCAGGTAGATAAATGCAGTCTTTCCTGAACCTAAATGGTATACGCTACATGTATACAGCTCCGTACCACCCGGCAAGCAACGGAAGGGCGGAGCGTATGATCCGTGAGCTGCCGTGTGCATTACGGAAACCGAAACAGGGCAGCGTGTGCCCTGTCGAACTGGGTGGAAATCGAAGTGACGCCGTCTTTGCAATCGTGTACTGTAATCGAGAAGTTGCGAAAAATGCTTCCAGCATATGGACTACCAGACTTGGTCGTGTCAGATAATGGCACATCTTTTGCAAGTAGATAAATGTAGTCTTTCCTGAACCTAAATGGTATACGCTACATGTATACAGCTCCGTACCATCCGGCAAGCAACGGAACGGCGGAGCGTATGATCCGTGAGCTGCCGTGTGCATTACGGAAACCGAAACAGGGCAGCGTGTGCCCTGTCGAACTGGGTGGAAATCGAAGTGATGCCGTATCTGCAATCGTGTACTGTAATCGAGAAGTTGCGAAAAATCCTTCCAGCATATGCACTACCAGACTTGGTCATGTCAGATAATGGCACATCTTTTGCAAGTAGATAAATGCAGTCTTTCCTGAACCTAAATGGTATACGCTACATGTATACAGCTCCGTACCACCCGGCAAGCAACGGAAGGGCGGAGCGTATGATCCGTGAGCTGCCGTGTGCATTACGGAAACCGAAACAGGGCAGCGTGTGCCCCGTCGAACTGGGTGGAAATCGAAGTGATGCCGTCTCTGCAATCGTGTACTGTAATCGAGAAGTTGCGAAAAATGCTTCCAGCATATGGTCTACCAGACTTGGTCGTGTCAGATAATGGCACATCTTTTGCAAGTAGATAAATGCAGTCTTTGCTGAACTTAAATGGTATACGCTACATGTATACAGCTCCGTACCACCTGGCAAGCAACGGAAGGGTGTCACCCGTTAATAAGTAGGGGGTATTACTAACGATGCGCCCTTAACGGTGCGCACACTCCCAGACACCCTTAGAGTGAGTGGGGGTAGCTGTTCCGGTCGCAAAGGAGATGCCCTCGACCTGCGTGGCAAGCTCAGCCGGAATTCAGCTACCTTGTAGTGACAGAAGGGGGTGGTCGTTTGGTGCCCAGCGGTCGCCGGTTCAAACCAGAGTAAGGATCGGAGTCAGAAGTAACAAACAAAACACAATTTATGCACAGAAAGAGACGATACCAAGGAATACACAAGATCACTTGAAATACAACAGACGAGAGGTTCACAGAATACAAACGCTAAGCATGCAATTACACAGGTATCCAATAACATAGAGGCTTTACAACAGATGAAACTCGAGAGAGTACATAAACAAACACCAAATTGTTCACCGGGCACTGTTGCAGTCCGACGCCTCAAGAGTCACGATGTGGCCGCCATACGAGACGAGCGCCGCTCCCTTGAAAGTCCGTGGGCTTGCCAGCAGCGGGTGATCCCCGGGAGTCCAGCCGAACACGTCGCAAAACACGGACGAACTGACTGACTGACTACTCATCAAGCGGCGCGGTCGCTTTAAATAGGGCGCGCCGCGTCTGTTTGTTAACATGCGCCAACGCTAACGCGCACACACACTTAGCTTCGCTGGTTATAGCGCGCTCTTCTCCTCCCGTTGAACCGCGCGTCGTCATTGGCCAGGCCCCATAGAACGTTCTCGAAAGGCCTGGCACATTCCAGTCCGATGAACCACCGTCCTCCCCGGGCAATGGGAAAGAGGGTCACGGCAGCGCGTACAAAGCTACGCGCTCTCCCGTGCGGGGAAGGGGCTTTTCTCTCCATGCTCTCCACGCGACGCCGCGCGCGCCTAGCGCTGTACCGGCTTGATGAAAATGGGCGCCGATTTCGTGACACTGCCCCTCCCTTAAAGAATATTGTCCCACAATATTCACAACAACCACGAACATCGCGCGCACATGCATGTGCTCACAATTATATGGGGCAAATGTCCACATCACACACCTTGCACAAATTTCACAAACTGCAATAACACATTACAAAATTCACACATCAATGCCATGAAATTCACAAACATGTCAACACACTGTTCTCGGGTACACATAGGAATTAACAACACCGAAACGCACAGCTATTCAAATGTGAAACGCACAAACCCACAGCATGCTTTCACCTATATTTCCAAAAACGGCTTGTGGCTCTTCCTTCGAACAGGTGAGCTCCTCTCAAACTACCTAGCGCGCCATTTCTCTTTCTTATGAAGCACTGGTACTTCTTTCTGACGCGTGTCCTGCTGTTCTTCCTCATTCGCGCTTTGAGCTTCCTTATATTGTCTGTTTGCCGATCAGAAGTAGTTTGTCCCTTGTATCCGAGGCTCCCAACAGGACGCTCGCAGAGAGAAATGTTGCCTGCAGGCCTAATATTATTCCGTGCCGGCCGCCCAGTTTCTTCTCTGTTTGAGCTGTTCTCCTTGTGCTTCAAGTCCTTCAGTAACTTCTTCCTTTTTTTTCTTCTTGACTTTTCCCGCTCCATTTCACCTGACTTGCCAGGTTTGAAGTTGTTTCTTTTCATTTTCACTTTTATTCGCACCTTTGGCCGAGAAACGTTTGATCCGGTTTTACCCGCATAATCAGAACATTGCTGTCTGAAAGGAGCGTCTTTTTGAGAACTTTGTTCTCGCTTAATCCTTTTCATTTTCTTTCTTTTCTTCACGACCTCCAGTCGTACTTTCTCAAAGCAGGACTCATTTTCAACTGGGAGTTCTTTCTCTTCACATTTTTTTACTTCTTGTTCCTCAAAATTTTCTTTGAATTCTTTCATCGCAGTGCAGTCTTCGCTTTCTTCCATTTCTGAATCCTCAAGGTTAGGATCTGCACTGTCACCTTCATCCAAGCTTTCGTGCTCACTGCTATTTAAAAGCTCCTCATTCTGGTTGCTGGAGCTATTTTCTACAGCACCGGTGGCTGTCGACGAATCGATTGTATCACTGTACATCCTAATATAAGGAAAGGTAACTTCCGGAGGCTCGGTAATACCTTTCAAACGCCGAACCTCAGCCAGCTTCTTCAGAAGGATATTTCTCTCTTTTAAGTATTCTCTTTCTTTCTCAAGCCTACGCTTGTTCCATTCTCTCTCTTTTTCGGCCTGCTTCTGCAGCCATTCCTTCTCTCTTTCTGCTCGTTTCCTGAGCCATTCTTTCTCTCGTTCTTCTCTTTGTCTCTCTCTTTCTTTTTCAGCCTCTTCTCGAACCTCTCTTTCTTTTCGGTCCACCCATTCCCGCAGTTCAGCTTCTTTTAGACCTTTCTCTAAGCCCAACGCAATAATCTCCTTGAGATTCATCTTCAATCTGAACTGCCTAATGCTAACACATAGCACTCTCAATGGACCTTACAAAACCGCTTCAGCGCGGTACCTCTCGCTATCGCTCTGCTGCTACACTGTTTACGACCTCTTCGTAAACTCTTCCAACTCGTTCTCCGTCCTCTGAGCTTGAGTGCACCAAACGTCCTGTAGCGGACGCCAGAATAATTGTCACCCGTTAATAATTAGGGAGTATTGTTAACGATGCGCCCTTAACGGTGCGCACACTCCCAGACACCCTTAGAGTGAGTGGGGGTAGCTGTTCCGGTCGCAAAGGAGATGCCCTCGACCTGCGTGGCAAGCTCAGCCGGAATTCAGCTACCTTGTAGTGACAGAAGGGGGTGGTCGTTTGGTGCCCAGCGGTCGCCGGTTCAAACCAGAGTAAGGATTGGAGTCAGAAGTAACAAACAAAACACAATTTATGCACAGCAAGAGACGATACCAAGGAATACACAAGATCACTTGAAATACAACAGACGAGAGGTTCACAGAATACAAACGCTAAGCATGCAATTACACAGGTATCCAATAACATAGAGGCTTTACAACAGAAGAAACTCGAGAGAGTACATAAACAAACACCAAATTGTTCACCGGGCACTGTTGCAGTCCGACGCCTCAAGAGTCACGATGTGGCCGCCATACGAGACGAGCGCCGCTCCCTTGAAAGTCCGTGGGCTTGCCAGCAGCGGGTGATCCCCGGGAGTCCAGCCGAACACGTCGCAAAACACGGACGAACTGACTGACTGACTGACTCATCAAGCGGCGCGGTCGCTTTAAATAGGGCGCGCCGCGTCTGTTTGTTAACATGCGCCAAAGCTAGCGCGCACACACACTTAGCTTCGCTAGTTATAGCGCGCTCTTCTCCTCCCGTTGAACCGCGCGTCGTCATTGGCCAGGCCCCATAGAACGTTCTCGAAAGGCCTGGCACATTCCAGGCCGATGAACCACCGTCTTTCCCGGGCAATGGGAAAGAGGGTCACGGCAGCGCGTACAAAGCTACGCGCTCTCCCGTGCGGGGAAGGGGCTTTTCTCTCCATGCTCTCCACGCGACGCCGCGCGCGCCTAGCGCTGTACCGGCTTGATGAAAATGGGCGCCGATTTCGTGACAAAGGGCAGAGCGTATGATCCGTGAGCTGACGTGTGCATTACGGAAACCGAAACAGGGCAGCGTGTGCCCTGTCGAACTGGGCGGAAATCGAAGTGATGCCGTCTCTGCAATCGTGTACTGTAATCGAGAAGTTGCGAAAAATGCTTCCAGCATATGGACTACCAGACTTGGTCGTGTCGGATAATGGCACATCTTTTGCAAGTAGATAAATGCACTCTTTCCTGAACCTAAATGGTATACGCTGCATGTATACAGCTCCGTACCACCCGGCAAGCAACGGAAGGGCGGAGCGTATAATCCGTGAGCTGCCGTGTGCATTACGGAAACCGAAACAGGGCAGCGTGTGCCCTGTCGAACTGGGTGGAAATCGAAGTGATGCCGTCTCTGCAATCGTGTACTGTAATCGAGAAGTTGCGAAAAATGCTTCCAGCATATGGACTACCAGACTTGGTCGTGTCAGATAATGGCACATCTTTTGCAAGTAGATAAATGCAGTCTTTACTGAACCTAAATGGTATACGCTACATGTATACAGCTCCGTACCACCCGGCAAGCAACGGAAGGGCGGAGCGTATGATCCGTAAGCTGCAGTGGGCATTACGGAAACCGAAACATGGCAGCGTGCCCTGTCGAACTGGGTGGAAATCGAAGTGATGCCGTCTCTGCAATCGTGTACTGTAATCGAGAAGTTGCGAAAAATGCTTCCAGCATATGGACTACCAGACTTGGTCGTGTCAGATAATGGCACATCTTTTGCAGGTAGATAAATGCAGTCTTTCCTGAACCTAAATGGTATACGCTACATGTATACAGCTCCGTACCACCCGGCAAGCAACGGAAGGGCGGAGCGTATGATCCGTGAGCTGCCGTGTGCATTACGGAAACCGAAACAGGGCAGCGTGTGCCCTGTCGAACTGGGTAGAAATCGAAGTGATGCCGTCTCTGCAATCGTGTACTGTAATCGAGAAGTTGCGAAAAATGCTTCCAGCATATGGACTACCAGACTTGGTCGTGTCAGATAATGGCACATATTTTGCAAGTAGATAAATGTAGTCTTTCCTGAACCTAAATGGTATACGCTACATGTATACAGCTCCGTACCATCCGGCAAGCAACGGAAGGGCGGAGCGTATGATCCGTGAGCTGCCGTGTGCATTACGGAAACCGAAACAGGGCAGCGTGTGCCCTGTCGAACTGGGCGGAAATCGAAGTGACGCCGTCTCTGCAATCGTGTACTGTAATCGAGAAGTTGCGAAAACTGCTTCCAGCATATGGACTACCAGACTTGGTCGTGTCAGATAATGGCACATCTTTTGCAAGTAGATAAATGCAGTCTTTCCTGAACCTAAATGGTATACGCTACATGTATACAGCTCCGTACCACCCGGCAAGCAACGGAAGGGCGGAGCGTATGATCCGTGAGCTGCCGTGTGCATTACGGAAACCGAAACAGGGCAGCGTGGAAATCGAAGTGATGCCGTCTCTGCAATCCTGTACTGTAATCGAGAAATTGCGAAAAATGCTTCCAGCATATGGTCTACCAGACTTGGTCGTGTCAGATAATGGCACATCTTTTGCAAGTAGATAAATGCAGTCTTTGCTGAACCTAAATGGTGTACGCTACAATGTATACAGCTCCGTACCACCTGGCAAGCAACGGAAGGGCAGAGCGTATGATCCGTGAACTGACGTGTGCATTACGGAAACCGAAACAGGGCAGCGTGTGCCCTGTCGAACTGGGTGGAAATCGAAGTGATGCCGTCTCTGCAATCGTGTACTGTAATCGAGAAGTTGCGAAAAATGCTTCCAGCATATGGACTACCAGACTTGGTCGTGTCAGATAATGGCACATCTTTTGCAAGTAGATAAATGCAGTCTTTCCTGAACCTAAATGGTATACGCTACATGTATACAGCTCCGTACCACCCGGCAAGCAACGGAAGGGCGGAGCGTATGATCCGTGAGCTGCAGTGGGCATTACGGAAACCGAAACAGGGCAGCGTGTGCCCTGTCGAACTGGGTGGAAATCGAAGTGATGCTGTCTCTGCAATCGTGTACTGTAATCGAGAAGTTGCGAAAAATGCTTCCAGCATATGGACTACCAGACTTGGTCGTGTCAGATAATGGCACATCTTTTGCAGGTAGATAAATGCAGTCTTTCCTGAACCTAAATGGTATATGCTACATGTATACAGCTCCGTACCACCCGGCAAGCAACGGAAGGGCGGAGCGCATGATCCGTGAGCTGCCGTGTGCATTACGGAAACCGAAACAGGGCAGCGTGTGCCATGTCGAACTGGGTGGAAATCGAAGTGATGCCGTCTCTGCAATCGTGTACTGTAATCGAGAAGTTGCGAAAAATGCTTCCAGCATATGGACTACCAGACTTGGTCGTGTCAGATAATGGCACATCTTTTGCAAGTAGATAAATGCAGTCTTTCCTGAACCTAAATGGTATACGCTACATGTATACAGCTCCGTACCACCCGGCAAGCAACGGAAGGGCGGAGCGTATGATCCGTGAGCTGCCGTGTGCATTACGGAAACCGAAACAGGGCAGCGTGTGCCCTGTCGAACTGGGTAGAAATCGAAGTGATGCCGTCTCTGCAATCGTGTACTGTAATCGAGAAGTTGCGAAAAATGCTTCCAGCATATGGACTACCAGACTTGGTTGTGTCGGATAATGGCACATCTTTTGCAAGTAGATAAATGCACTCTTTCCTGAACCTAAATGGTATACGCTGCATGTATACAGCTCCGTACCACCCGGCAAGCAACGGAAGGGCGGAGCGTATGATCCGTGAGCTGCAGTGGGCATTACGGAAACCGAAACAGGGCAGCGTGTGCCCTGTCGGACTGGGTGGAAATCGAAGTGATGCTGTCTCTGCAATCGTGTACTGTAATCGAGAAGTTGCGAAAAATGCTTCCAGCATATGGACTACCAGACTTGGCCGTGTCAGATAATGGCACATCTTTTGCAGGTAGATAAATGCAGTCTTTCCTGCACCTAAATAGTATATGCTACATGTATACAGCTCCGTACCACCCGGCAAGCAACGGAAGGGCGGAGCGTATGATCCGTGAGCTGCCGTGTGCATTACGGAAACCGAAACAGGGCAGCGTGTGCCCTGTCGAACTGGGTAGAAATCGAAGTGATGCCGTCTCTGCAATCGTGTACTGTAATCGAGAAGTTGCGAAAAATGCTTCCAGCATATGGACTACCAGACTTGGTCGTGTCAGATAATGGCACATCTTTTGCAAGTAGATAAATGTAGTCTTTCCTGAACCTAAATGGTATACGCTACATGTATACAGCTCCGTACCATCCGGCAAGCAACGGAAGGGCGGAGCGTATGATCCGTGAGCTGCCGTGTGCATTACGGAAACCGAAACAGGGCAGCGTGTGCCCTGTCGAACTGGGCGGAAATCGAAGTGACGCCGTCTCTGCAATCGTGTACTGTAATCGAGAAGTTGCGAAAACTGCTTCCAGCATGTGGACTACCAGACTTGGTCGTGTCAGATAATGGCACATCTTTTGCAAGTAGATAAATGCAGTCTTTCCTGAACCTAAATGGTATACGCTACATGTATACAGCTCCGTACCACCCGGCAAGCAACGGAAGGGCGGAGCGTATGATCCGTGAGCTGCCGTGTGCATTACGGAAACCGAAACAGGGCAGCGTGGAAATCGAAGTGATGCCGTCTCTGCAATCCTGTACTGTAATCGAGAAATTGCGAAAAATGCTTCCAGCATATGGTCTACCAGACTTGGTCGTGTCAGATAATGGCACATCTTTTGCAAGTAGATAAATGCAGTCTTTGCTGAACCTAAATGGTATACGCTACATGTATACAGCTCCGTACCATCCGGCAAGCAACGGAAGGCGGAGCGTATGATCCGTGAGCTGCCGTGTGCATTACGGAAACCGAAACAGGGCAGCGTGTGCCCTGTCGAACTGGGCGGAAATCGAAGTGACGCCGTCTCTGCAATCGTGTACTGTAATCGAGAAGTTGCGAAAACTGCTTCCAGCATATGGACTACCAGACTTGGTCGTGTCAGATAATGGCACATCTTTTGCAAGTAGATAAATGCAGTCTTTCCTGAACCTAAATGGTATACGCTACATGTATACAGCTCCGTACCATCCGGCAAGCAACGGAAGGGCGGAGCGTATGATCCGTGAGCTGCCGTGTGCATTACGGAAACCGAAACAGGGCAGCGTGTGCCCTGTCGAACTGGGCGGAAATCGAAGTGACGCCGTCTCTGCAATCGTGTACTGTAATCGAGAAGTTGCGAAAACTGCTTCCAGCATATGGACTACCAGACTTGGTCGTGTCAGATAATGGCACATCTTTTGCAAGTAGATAAATGCAGTCTTTCCTGAACCTAAATGGTATACGCTACATGTATACAGCTCCGTACCACCCGGCAAGCAACGGAAGGGCGGAGCGTATGATCCGTGAGCTGCAGTGGGCATTACGGAAACCGAAACAGGGCAGCGTGCGCCCTGTCGAACTGGGTGGAAATCTAAGTGATGCCGTCTCTGCAATCGTGTACTGTAATCGAGAAGTTGCGAAAAATGCTTCCAGCATATGGACTACCAGACTTGGTCGTGTCAGATAATGGCACATCTTTTGCAGGTAGATAAATGCAGTCTTTCCTGAACCTAAATGGTATGCGCTACATGTATACAGCTCCGTACCACCTGGCAAGGAACGGAAGGGCAGAGTGCATGATCCGTGAGCTGACATGTGCATTACGGAAACCGAAACAGGGCAGCGTGTGCCCTGTCGAACTGGGTGGAAATCGAAGTGACGCCGTCTCTGCAATCGTGTACTCTAATCGAGAAGTTGCGAAAAATGCTTCCAGCATATGGACTACCAGACTTGGTCGTGTCAGATAATGGCACATCTTTTGCAGGTAGATAAATGCAGTCTTTCCTGAACCTAAATGGTATACGCTACATGTATACAGCTCCGTACCACCCGGCAAGCAACGGAAGGGCGGAGCGTATGATCCGTGAGCTGCCGTGTGCATTACGGAAACCGAAACAGGGCAGCGTGTGCCCTGTCGAACTGGGTGGAAATCGAAGTGACGCCGTCTTTGCAATCGTGTACTGTAATCGAGAAGTTGCGAAAAATGCTTCCAGCATATGGACTACCAGACTTGGTCGTGTCAGATAATGGCACATCTTTTGCAAGTAGATAAATGTAGTCTTTCCTGAACCTAAATGGTATACGCTACATGTATACAGCTCCGTACCATCCGGCAAGCAACGGAACGGCGGAGCGTATGATCCGTGAGCTGCCGTGTGCATTACGGAAACCGAAACAGGGCAGCGTGTGCCCTGTCGAACTGGGTGGAAATCGAAGTGATGCCGTATCTGCAATCGTGTACTGTAATCGAGAAGTTGCGAAAAATCCTTCCAGCATATGCACTACCAGACTTGGTCATGTCAGATAATGGCACATCTTTTGCAAGTAGATAAATGCAGTCTTTCCTGAACCTAAATGGTATACGCTACATGTATACAGCTCCGTACCACCCGGCAAGCAACGGAAGGGCGGAGCGTATGATCCGTGAGCTGCCGTGTGCATTACGGAAACCGAAACAGGGCAGCGTGTGCCCCGTCGAACTGGGTGGAAATCGAAGTGATGCCGTCTCTGCAATCGTGTACTGTAATCGAGAAGTTGCGAAAAATGCTTCCAGCATATGGTCTACCAGACTTGGTCGTGTCAGATAATGGCACATCTTTTGCAAGTAGATAAATGCAGTCTTTGCTGAACTTAAATGGTATACGCTACATGTATACAGCTCCGTACCACCTGGCAAGCAACGGAAGGGTGTCACCCGTTAATAAGTAGGGGGTATTACTAACGATGCGCCCTTAACGGTGCGCACACTCCCAGACACCCTTAGAGTGAGTGGGGGTAGCTGTTCCGGTCGCAAAGGAGATGCCCTCGACCTGCGTGGCAAGCTCAGCCGGAATTCAGCTACCTTGTAGTGACAGAAGGGGGTGGTCGTTTGGTGCCCAGCGGTCGCCGGTTCAAACCAGAGTAAGGATCGGAGTCAGAAGTAACAAACAAAACACAATTTATGCACAGAAAGAGACGATACCAAGGAATACACAAGATCACTTGAAATACAACAGACGAGAGGTTCACAGAATACAAACGCTAAGCATGCAATTACACAGGTATCCAATAACATAGAGGCTTTACAACAGATGAAACTCGAGAGAGTACATAAACAAACACCAAATTGTTCACCGGGCACTGTTGCAGTCCGACGCCTCAAGAGTCACGATGTGGCCGCCATACGAGACGAGCGCCGCTCCCTTGAAAGTCCGTGGGCTTGCCAGCAGCGGGTGATCCCCGGGAGTCCAGCCGAACACGTCGCAAAACACGGACGAACTGACTGACTGACTACTCATCAAGCGGCGCGGTCGCTTTAAATAGGGCGCGCCGCGTCTGTTTGTTAACATGCGCCAACGCTAACGCGCACACACACTTAGCTTCGCTGGTTATAGCGCGCTCTTCTCCTCCCGTTGAACCGCGCGTCGTCATTGGCCAGGCCCCATAGAACGTTCTCGAAAGGCCTGGCACATTCCAGTCCGATGAACCACCGTCCTCCCCGGGCAATGGGAAAGAGGGTCACGGCAGCGCGTACAAAGCTACGCGCTCTCCCGTGCGGGGAAGGGGCTTTTCTCTCCATGCTCTCCACGCGACGCCGCGCGCGCCTAGCGCTGTACCGGCTTGATGAAAATGGGCGCCGATTTCGTGACACTGCCCCTCCCTTAAAGAATATTGTCCCACAATATTCACAACAACCACGAACATCGCGCGCACATGCATGTGCTCACAATTATATGGGGCAAATGTCCACATCACACACCTTGCACAAATTTCACAAACTGCAATAACACATTACAAAATTCACACATCAATGCCATGAAATTCACAAACATGTCAACACACTGTTCTCGGGTACACATAGGAATTAACAACACCGAAACGCACAGCTATTCAAATGTGAAACGCACAAACCCACAGCATGCTTTCACCTATATTTCCAAAAACGGCTTGTGGCTCTTCCTTCGAACAGGTGAGCTCCTCTCAAACTACCTAGCGCGCCATTTCTCTTTCTTATGAAGCACTGGTACTTCTTTCTGACGCGTGTCCTGCTGTTCTTCCTCATTCGCGCTTTGAGCTTCCTTATATTGTCTGTTTGCCGATCAGAAGTAGTTTGTCCCTTGTATCCGAGGCTCCCAACAGGACGCTCGCAGAGAGAAATGTTGCCTGCAGGCCTAATATTATTCCGTGCCGGCCGCCCAGTTTCTTCTCTGTTTGAGCTGTTCTCCTTGTGCTTCAAGTCCTTCAGTAACTTCTTCCTTTTTTTTCTTCTTGACTTTTCCCGCTCCATTTCACCTGACTTGCCAGGTTTGAAGTTGTTTCTTTTCATTTTCACTTTTATTCGCACCTTTGGCCGAGAAACGTTTGATCCGGTTTTACCCGCATAATCAGAACATTGCTGTCTGAAAGGAGCGTCTTTTTGAGAACTTTGTTCTCGCTTAATCCTTTTCATTTTCTTTCTTTTCTTCACGACCTCCAGTCGTACTTTCTCAAAGCAGGACTCATTTTCAACTGGGAGTTCTTTCTCTTCACATTTTTTTACTTCTTGTTCCTCAAAATTTTCTTTGAATTCTTTCATCGCAGTGCAGTCTTCGCTTTCTTCCATTTCTGAATCCTCAAGGTTAGGATCTGCACTGTCACCTTCATCCAAGCTTTCGTGCTCACTGCTATTTAAAAGCTCCTCATTCTGGTTGCTGGAACTATTTTCTACAGCACCGGTGGCTGTCGACGAATCGATTGTATCACTGTACATCCTAATATAAGGAAAGGTAACTTCCGGAGGCTCGGTAATACCTTTCAAACGCCGAACCTCAGCCAGCTTCTTCAGAAGGATATTTCTCTCTTTTAAGTATTCTCTTTCTTTCTCAAGCCTACGCTTGTTCCATTCTCTCTCTTTTTCGGCCTGCTTCTGCAGCCATTCCTTCTCTCTTTCTGCTCGTTTCCTGAGCCATTCTTTCTCTCGTTCTTCTCTTTGTCTCTCTCTTTCTTTTTCAGCCTCTTCTCGAACCTCTCTTTCTTTTCGGTCCACCCATTCCCGCAGTTCAGCTTCTTTTAGACCTTTCTCTAAGCCCAACGCAATAATCTCCTTGAGATTCATCTTCAATCTGAACTGCCTAATGCTAACACATAGCACTCTCAATGGACCTTACAAAACCGCTTCAGCGCGGTACCTCTCGCTATCGCTCTGCTGCTACACTGTTTACGACCTCTTCGTAAACTCTTCCAACTCGTTCTCCGTCCTCTGAGCTTGAGTGCACCAAACGTCCTGTAGCGGACGCCAGAATAATTGTCACCCGTTAATAATTAGGGAGTATTGTTAACGATGCGCCCTTAACGGTGCGCACACTCCCAGACACCCTTAGAGTGAGTGGGGGTAGCTGTTCCGGTCGCAAAGGAGATGCCCTCGACCTGCGTGGCAAGCTCAGCCGGAATTCAGCTACCTTGTAGTGACAGAAGGGGGTGGTCGTTTGGTGCCCAGCGGTCGCCGGTTCAAACCAGAGTAAGGATTGGAGTCAGAAGTAACAAACAAAACACAATTTATGCACAGCAAGAGACGATACCAAGGAATACACAAGATCACTTGAAATACAACAGACGAGAGGTTCACAGAATACAAACGCTAAGCATGCAATTACACAGGTATCCAATAACATAGAGGCTTTACAACAGAAGAAACTCGAGAGAGTACATAAACAAACACCAAATTGTTCACCGGGCACTGTTGCAGTCCGACGCCTCAAGAGTCACGATGTGGCCGCCATACGAGACGAGCGCCGCTCCCTTGAAAGTCCGTGGGCTTGCCAGCAGCGGGTGATCCCCGGGAGTCCAGCCGAACACGTCGCAAAACACGGACGAACTGACTGACTGACTGACTCATCAAGCGGCGCGGTCGCTTTAAATAGGGCGCGCCGCGTCTGTTTGTTAACATGCGCCAAAGCTAGCGCGCACACACACTTAGCTTCGCTAGTTATAGCGCGCTCTTCTCCTCCCGTTGAACCGCGCGTCGTCATTGGCCAGGCCCCATAGAACGTTCTCGAAAGGCCTGGCACATTCCAGGCCGATGAACCACCGTCTTTCCCGGGCAATGGGAAAGAGGGTCACGGCAGCGCGTACAAAGCTACGCGCTCTCCCGTGCGGGGAAGGGGCTTTTCTCTCCATGCTCTCCACGCGACGCCGCGCGCGCCTAGCGCTGTACCGGCTTGATGAAAATGGGCGCCGATTTCGTGACAAAGGGCAGAGCGTATGATCCGTGAGCTGACGTGTGCATTACGGAAACCGAAACAGGGCAGCGTGTGCCCTGTCGAACTGGGCGGAAATCGAAGTGACGTCGTCTCTGCAATCGTGTACTGTAATCGAGAAGTTGCGAAAACTGCTTCCAGCATATGGACTACCAGACTGGGTCGTGTCAGATAATGGCACATCTTTTGCAAGTAGATAAATGCAGTCTTTCCTGAACCTAAATGGTATATGCTACATGTATACAGCTCCGTACCACCTGGCAAGCAACGGAAGGGCAAAGCGTATGATCCGTGAGCTGCCGTGTGCATTACGGAAACCGAAACAGGGCAGCGTGTGCCCTGTCGAACTGCGTGAAAATCGAAGTGATGCCGTCTCTGCAATCGTGTACTGTAATCGAGAAGTTGCGAAAAATGCTTCCAGCATATGGACTACCAGACTTGGTCGTGTCGGATAATGGCACATCTTTTGCAAGTAGATAAATGCACTCTTTCCTGAACCTAAATGGTATACGCTGCATGTATACAGCTCCGTACCACCCGGCAAGCAACGGAAGGGCGGAGCGTATAATCCGTGAGCTGCCGTGTGCATTACGGAAACCGAAACAGGGCAGCGTGTGCCCTGTCGAACTGGGTGGAAATCGAAGTGATGCCGTCTCTGCAATCGTGTACTGTAATCGAGAAGTTGCGAAAAATGCTTCCAGCATATGGACTACCAGACTTGGTCGTGTCAGATAATGGCACATCTTTTGCAAGTAGATAAATGCAGTCTTTACTGAACCTAAATGGTATACGCTACATGTATACAGCTCCGTACCACCCGGCAAGCAACGGAAGGGCGGAGCGTATGATCCGTAAGCTGCAGTGGGCATTACGGAAACCGAAACATGGCAGCGTGCCCTGTCGAACTGGGTGGAAATCGAAGTGATGCCGTCTCTGCAATCGTGTACTGTAATCGAGAAGTTGCGAAAAATGCTTCCAGCATATGGACTACCAGACTTGGTCGTGTCAGATAATGGCACATCTTTTGCAGGTAGATAAATGCAGTCTTTCCTGAACCTAAATGGTATACGCTACATGTATACAGCTCCGTACCACCCGGCAAGCAACGGAAGGGCGGAGCGTATGATCCGTGAGCTGCCGTGTGCATTACGGAAACCGAAACAGGGCAGCGTGTGCCCTGTCGAACTGGGTAGAAATCGAAGTGATGCCGTCTCTGCAATCGTGTACTGTAATCGAGAAGTTGCGAAAAATGCTTCCAGCATATGGACTACCAGACTTGGTCGTGTCAGATAATGGCACATCTTTTGCAAGTAGATAAATGTAGTCTTTCCTGAACCTAAATGGTATACGCTACATGTATACAGCTCCGTACCATCCGGCAAGCAACGGAAGGGCGGAGCGTATGATCCGTGAGCTGCCGTGTGCATTACGGAAACCGAAACAGGGCAGCGTGTGCCCTGTCGAACTGGGCGGAAATCGAAGTGACGCCGTCTCTGCAATCGTGTACTGTAATCGAGAAGTTGCGAAAACTGCTTCCAGCATATGGACTACCAGACTTGGTCGTGTCAGATAATGGCACATCTTTTGCAAGTAGATAAATGCAGTCTTTCCTGAACCTAAATGGTATACGCTACATGTATACAGCTCCGTACCACCCGGCAAGCAACGGAAGGGCGGAGCGTATGATCCGTGAGCTGCCGTGTGCATTACGGAAACCGAAACAGGGCAGCGTGGAAATCGAAGTGATGCCGTCTCTGCAATCCTGTACTGTAATCGAGAAATTGCGAAAAATGCTTCCAGCATATGGTCTACCAGACTTGGTCGTGTCAGATAATGGCACATCTTTTGCAAGTAGATAAATGCAGTCTTTGCTGAACCTAAATGGTGTACGCTACAATGTATACAGCTCCGTACCACCTGGCAAGCAACGGAAGGGCAGAGCGTATGATCCGTGAACTGACGTGTGCATTACGGAAACCGAAACAGGGCAGCGTGTGCCCTGTCGAACTGGGTGGAAATCGAAGTGATGCCGTCTCTGCAATCGTGTACTGTAATCGAGAAGTTGCGAAAAATGCTTCCAGCATATGGACTACCAGACTTGGTCGTGTCAGATAATGGCACATCTTTTGCAAGTAGATAAATGCAGTCTTTCCTGAACCTAAATGGTATACGCTACATGTATACAGCTCCGTACCACCCGGCAAGCAACGGAAGGGCGGAGCGTATGATCCGTGAGCTGCAGTGGGCATTACGGAAACCGAAACAGGGCAGCGTGTGCCCTGTCGAACTGGGTGGAAATCGAAGTGATGCTGTCTCTGCAATCGTGTACTGTAATCGAGAAGTTGCGAAAAATGCTTCCAGCATATGGACTACCAGACTTGGTCGTGTCAGATAATGGCACATCTTTTGCAGGTAGATAAATGCAGTCTTTCCTGAACCTAAATGGTATATGCTACATGTATACAGCTCCGTACCACCCGGCAAGCAACGGAAGGGCGGAGCGCATGATCCGTGAGCTGCCGTGTGCATTACGGAAACCGAAACAGGGCAGCGTGTGCCATGTCGAACTGGGTGGAAATCGAAGTGATGCCGTCTCTGCAATCGTGTACTGTAATCGAGAAGTTGCGAAAAATGCTTCCAGCATATGGACTACCAGACTTGGTCGTGTCAGATAATGGCACATCTTTTGCAAGTAGATAAATGCAGTCTTTCCTGAACCTAAATGGTATACGCTACATGTATACAGCTCCGTACCACCCGGCAAGCAACGGAAGGGCGGAGCGTATGATCCGTGAGCTGCCGTGTGCATTACGGAAACCGAAACAGGGCAGCGTGTGCCCTGTCGAACTGGGTAGAAATCGAAGTGATGCCGTCTCTGCAATCGTGTACTGTAATCGAGAAGTTGCGAAAAATGCTTCCAGCATATGGACTACCAGACTTGGTTGTGTCGGATAATGGCACATCTTTTGCAAGTAGATAAATGCACTCTTTCCTGAACCTAAATGGTATACGCTGCATGTATACAGCTCCGTACCACCCGGCAAGCAACGGAAGGGCGGAGCGTATGATCCGTGAGCTGCAGTGGGCATTACGGAAACCGAAACAGGGCAGCGTGTGCCCTGTCGGACTGGGTGGAAATCGAAGTGATGCTGTCTCTGCAATCGTGTACTGTAATCGAGAAGTTGCGAAAAATGCTTCCAGCATATGGACTACCAGACTTGGCCGTGTCAGATAATGGCACATCTTTTGCAGGTAGATAAATGCAGTCTTTCCTGCACCTAAATAGTATATGCTACATGTATACAGCTCCGTACCACCCGGCAAGCAACGGAAGGGCGGAGCGTATGATCCGTGAGCTGCCGTGTGCATTACGGAAACCGAAACAGGGCAGCGTGTGCCATGTCGAACTGGGTGGAAATCGAAGTGATGCCGTCTCTGCAATCGTGTACTGTAATCGAGAAGTTGCGAAAAATGCTTCCAGCATATGGGCTACCAGACTTGGTCGTGTAAGATAATGGCACATCTTTTGCAAGTAGATAAATGTAGTCTTTCCTGAACCTAAATGGTATACGCTACATGTATACAGCTCCGTACCATCCGGCAAGCAACTCAAGGGCGGAGCGTATGATCCGTGAGCTGCCGTGTGCATTACGGAAACCGAAACAGGGCAGCGTGTGCCCTGTTGAACTGGGTGGAAATCGAAGTGATGCCGTCTCTGCAATCGTGTACTGTAATCGAGAAGTTGCGAAAAATGCTTCCAGCATATGGACTACCAGACTTGGTCGTGTCAGATAATCGCACATCTTTTGCAAGTTGATAAATGCAGTCTTTCCTGAACCTAAATGGTATACGCTACATGTATACAGCTCCGTACCACCAGGCAAGCAACGGAAGGGCGGAGCGTATGATCCGTGAGCTGCCGTGTGCATTACGGAAACCGAAACAGGGCAGCGTGGAAATCGAAGTGATGCCGTCTCTGCAATCGTGTACTGTAATCGAGAAGTTGCCAAAAACTCTTCCAGCATATGGTCTACCAGACTTGGTCGTGTCAGATAATGGCACATCTTTTGCAAGTAGATAAATGCAGTCTTTGCTGAACCTAAATGGTATACGCTACATGTATACAGCTCCGTACCACCTGGCAAGCAACGGAAGGGCAGAGCGTATGATCCGTGAACTGACGTGTGCATTACGGAAACCGAAACAGGGCAGCGTGTGCCCTGTCGAACTGGGTGGAAATCGAAGTGATGCCGTCTCTGCAATCGTGTACTGTAATCGAGAATTTGCGAAAAATGCTTCCAGCATATGGACTACCAGACTTGGTCGTGTAAGATAATGGCACATCTTTTGCAAGTAGATAAATCCAGTCTTTCCTGAACCTAAATGGTATACGCTACATGTATACAGCTCCGTACCACCTGGCAAGCAACGGAAGGGCGGAGCGTATGATCCGTGAGCTGCCGTGTGCATTACGGAAACCGAAACAGGGCACCGTGTGCCCTGTCGAACTGGGCGGAAATCGAAGTGACGCCGTCTCTGCAATCGTGTACTGTAATCGAGAAGTTGCAAAAACTGCTTCCAGCATATGGAATACCAGACTTGGTCGTGTCAGATAATGGCACATCTTTTGCAAGTAGATAAATGCAGTCTTTCCTGAACCTAAATGGTATATGCTACATGTATACAGCTCCGTACCACCCGGCAAGCAACGGAAGGGCGGAGCGTATGATCCGTGAGCTGCCGTGTGCATTACGGAAACCAAAACAGGGCAGCGTGTGCCCTGTCGAACTGGGTGGAAATCGAAGTGACGCCGTCTCTGCAATCGTGTACTGTAATCGAGAAGTTGCGAAAAATGCTTCCAGCATATGGACTACCAGACTTGGTCGTGTCAGATAATGGCACATCTTTTGCAAGTAGATAAATGCAGTCTTTGCTGAACCTAAATGGTATACGCTACATGTATACAGCTCCGTACCACCTGGCAAGCAACGGAAGGGCAGAGCGTATGATCCGTGAACTGACGTGTGCATTACGGAAACCGAAACAGGGCAGCGTGTGCCCTGTCGAACTGGGTGGAAATCGAAGTGATGCTGTCTCTGCAATCGTGTACTGTAATCGAGAAGTGGCGAAAAATGCTCCCAGCATATGGACTACCAGACTTGGTCGTGTCAGATAATGGCACATCTTTTGCAAGTAGATAAATGCAGTCTTTCCTGAACCTAAATGGTATACGCTACATGTATACAGCTTCGTACCACCTGGCAATCAACGGAAGGGCAGAGCGTATTATCCGTGAGCTGACGTGTGCATTACGGAAACCGAAACAGGGCAGCGTGTGCCCTGTCGAACTGGGCGGAAATCGAAGTGACGCCGTCTCTGCAATCGTGTACTGTAATCGAGAAGTTGCGAAAACTGCTTCCAGCATATGGAATACCAGACTTGGTCGTGTCAGATAATGGCACATCTTTTGCAAGTAGATAAATGCAGTCTTTCCTGAACCTAAATGGTATATGCTACATGTATACAGCTCCGTACCACCTGGCAAGCAACGGAAGGGCAAAGCGTATGATCCGTGAGCTGCCGTGTGCATTACGGAAACCGAAACAGGGCAGCGTGTGCCCTGTCGAACTGGGTGGAAATCGAAGTGATGCCGTCTCTGCAATCGTGTACTGTAATCGAGAAGTTGCGAAAAATGCTTCCAGCATATGGACTACCAGACTTGGTCGTGTCAGATAATGGCACATCTTTTGCAGGTAGATAAATGCAGTCTTTCCTGAACCTAAATGGTATGCGCTACATGTATACAGCTCCGTACCACCTGGCAAGGAACGGAAGGGCAGAGTGTATGATCCGTGAGCTGACATGTGCATTACGGAAACCGAAACAGGGCAGCGTGTGCCCTGTCGAACTGGGTGGAAATCGAAGTGACGCCGTCTCTGCAATCGTGTACTCTAATCGAGAAGTTGCGAAAAATGCTTCCAGCATATGGACTACCAGACTTGGTCGTGTCAGATAATGGCACATCTTTTGCAGGTAGATAAATGCAGTCTTTCCTGAACCTAAATGGTATACGCTACATGTATACAGCTCCGTACCACCCGGCAAGCAACGGAAGGGCGGAGCGTATGATCCGTGAGCTGCCGTGTGCATTACGGAAACCGAAACAGGGCAGCGTGTGCCCTGTCGAACTGGGTGGAAATCGAAGTGACGCCGTCTTTGCAATCGTGTACTGTAATCGAGAAGTTGCGAAAAATGCTTCCAGCATATGGACTACCAGACTTGGTCGTGTCAGATAATGGCACATCTTTTGCAAGTAGATAAATGTAGTCTTTCCTGAACCTAAATGGTATACGCTACATGTATACAGCTCCGTACCATCCGGCAAGCAACGGAACGGCGGAGCGTATGATCCGTGAGCTGCCGTGTGCATTACGGAAACCGAAACAGGGCAGCGTGTGCCCTGTCGAACTGGGTGGAAATCGAAGTGATGCCGTATCTGCAATCGTGTACTGTAATCGAGAAGTTGCGAAAAATCCTTCCAGCATATGGACTACCAGACTTGGTCATGTCAGATAATGGCACATCTTTTGCAAGTAGATAAATGCAGTCTTTCCTGAACCTAAATGGTATACGCTACATGTATACAGCTCCGTACCACCCGGCAAGCAACGGAAGGGCGGAGCGTATGATCCGTGAGCTGCCGTGTGCATTACGGAAACCGAAACAGGGCAGCGTGGAAATCGAAGTGATGCCGTCTCTGCAATCGTGTACTGTAATCGAGAAGTTGCCAAAAACTCTTCCAGCATATGGTCTACCAGACTTGGTCGTGTCAGATAATGGCACATCTTTTGCAAGTAGATAAATGCAGTCTTTGCTGAACCTAAATGGTATACGCTACATGTATACAGCTCCGTACCACCTGGCAAGCAACGGAAGGGCAGAGCGTATGATCCGTGAACTGACGTGTGCATTACGGAAACCGAAACAGGGCAGCGTGTGCCCTGTCGAACTGGGTGGAAATCGAAGTGATGCCGTCTCTGCAATCGTGTACTGTAATCGAGAATTTGCGAAAAATGCTTCCAGCATATGGACTACCAGACTTGGTCGTGTAAGATAATGGCACATCTTTTGCAAGTAGATAAATCCAGTCTTTCCTGAACCTAAATGGTATACGCTACATGTATACAGCTCCGTACCACCTGGCAAGCAACGGAAGGGCGGAGCGTATGATCCGTGAGCTGCCGTGTGCATTACGGAAACCGAAACAGGGCACCGTGTGCCCTGTCGAACTGGGCGGAAATCGAAGTGACGCCGTCTCTGCAATCGTGTACTGTAATCGAGAAGTTGCGAAAACTGCTTCCAGCATATGGAATACCAGACTTGGTCGTGTCAGATAATGGCACATCTTTTGCAAGTAGATAAATGCAGTCTTTCCTGAACCTAAATGGTATATGCTACATGTATACAGCTCCGTACCACCCGGCAAGCAACGGAAGGGCGGAGCGTATGATCCGTGAGCTGCCGTGTGCATTACGGAAACCAAAACAGGGCAGCGTGTGCCCTGTCGAACTGGGTGGAAATCGAAGTGACGCCGTCTCTGCAATCGTGTACTGTAATCGAGAAGTTGCGAAAAATGCTTCCAGCATATGGACTACCAGACTTGGTCGTGTCAGATAATGGCACATCTTTTGCAAGTAGATAAATGTAGTCTTTCCTGAACCTAAATGGTATATGCTACATGTATACAGCTCCGTACCATCCGGCAAGCAACGGAACGGCGGAGCGTATGATCCGTGAGCTGCCGTGTGCATTACGGAAACCGAAACAGGGCAGCGTGTGCCCTGTCGAACTGGGTGGAAATCGAAGTGATGCCGTCTCTACACTCGTGTACTGTAATCGAGAAGTTGCGAAAAATGCTTCCAGCATATGGTCTACCAGAGTTGGTCGTGTCAGATAATGGCACATCTTTTGCAAGTAGATAAATGCAGTCTTTGCTGAACCTAAATGGTATACGCTACATGTATACAGCTCCGTACCACCTGGCAAGCAACGGAAGGGCAGAGCGTATGATCCGTGAACTGACGTGTGCATTACGGAAACCGAAACAGGGCAGCGTGTGCCCTGTCGAACTGGGTGGAAATCGAAGTGATGCTGTCTCTGCAATCGTGTACTGTAATCGAGAAGTGGCGAAAAATGCTCCCAGCATATGGACTACCAGACTTGGTCGTGTCAGATAATGGCACATCTTTTGCAAGTAGATAAATGCAGTCTTTCCTGAACCTAAATGGTATACGCTACATGTATACAGCTCCGTACCACCTGGCAATCAACGGAAGGGCAGAGCGTATTATCCGTGAGCTGACGTGTGCATTACGGAAACCGAAACAGGGCAGCGTGTGCCCTGTCGAACTGGGCGGAAATCGAAGTGACGCCGTCTCTGCAATCGTGTACTGTAATCGAGAAGTTGCGAAAACTGCTTCCAGCATATGGAATACCAGACTTGGTCGTGTCAGATAATGGCACATCTTTTGCAAGTAGATAAATGCAGTCTTTCCTGAACCTAAATGGTATATGCTACATGTATACAGCTCCGTACCACCTGGCAAGCAACGGAAGGGCAAAGCGTATGATCCGTGAGCTGCCGTGTGCATTACGGAAACCGAAACAGGGCAGCGTGTGCCCTGTCGAACTGGGTGGAAATCGAAGTGATGCCGTCTCTGCAATCGTGTACTGTAATCGAGAAGTTGCGAAAAATGCTTCCAGCATATGGACTACCAGACTTGGTCGTGTCAGATAATTGCACATCTTTTGCAAGTAGATAAATGCAGTCTTTCCTGAACCTAAATGGTATACGCTACATGTATACAGCTCCGTACCACCCGGCAAGCAACGGAAGGGCGGAGCGTATGATCCGTGAGCTGCAGTGGGCATTACGGAAACCGAAACAGGGCAGCGTGCGCCCTGTCGAACTGGGTGGAAATCGAAGTGATGCCGTCTCTGCAATCGTGTACTGTAATCGAGAAGTTGCGAAAAATGCTTCCAGCATATGGACTACCAGACTTGGTCGTGTCAGATAATGGCACATCTTTTGCAGGTAGATAAATGCAGTCTTTCCTGAACCTAAATGGTATGCGCTACATGTATACAGCTCCGTACCACCTGGCAAGGAACGGAAGGGCAGAGTGTATGATCCGTGAGCTGACATGTGCATTACGGAAACCGAAACAGGGCAGCGTGTGCCCTGTCGAACTGGGTGGAAATCGAAGTGACGCCGTCTCTGCAATCGTGTACTCTAATCGAGAAGTTGCGAAAAATGCTTCCAGCATATGGACTACCAGACTTGGTCGTGTCAGATAATGGCACATCTTTTGCAGGTAGATAAATGCAGTCTTTCCTGAACCTAAATGGTATACGCTACATGTATACAGCTCCGTACCACCCGGCAAGCAACGGAAGGGCGGAGCGTATGATCCGTGAGCTGCCGTGTGCATTACGGAAACCGAAACAGGGCAGCGTGTGCCCTGTCGAACTGGGTGGAAATCGAAGTGACGCCGTCTTTGCAATCGTGTACTGTAATCGAGAAGTTGCGAAAAATGCTTCCAGCATATGGACTACCAGACTTGGTCGTGTCAGATAATGGCACATCATTTGCAAGTAGATAAATGTAGTCTTTCCTGAACCTAAATGGTATACGCTACATGTATACAGCTCCGTACCATCCGGCAAGCAACGGAACGGCGGAGCGTATGATCCGTGAGCTGCCGTGTGCATTACGGAAACCGAAACAGGGCAGCGTGTGCCCTGTCGAACTGGGTGGAAATCGAAGTGATGCCGTATCTGCAATCGTGTACTGTAATCGAGAAGTTGCGAAAAATCCTTCCAGCATATGGACTACCAGACTTGGTCATGTCAGATAATGGCACATCTTTTGCAAGTAGATAAATGCAGTCTTTCCTGAACCTAAATGGTATACGCTACATGTATACAGCTCCGTACCACCCGGCAAGCAACGGAAGGGCGGAGCGTATGATCCGTGAGCTGCCGTGTGCATTACGGAAACCGAAACAGGGCAGCGTGTGCCCCGTCGAACTGGGTGGAAATCGAAGTGATGCCGTCTCTGCAATCGTGTACTGTAATCGAGAAGTTGCGAAAAATGCTTCCAGCATATGGTCTACCAGACTTGGTCGTGTCAGATAATGGCACATCTTTTGCAAGTAGATAAATGCAGTCTTTGCTGAACTTAAATGGTATACGCTACATGTATACAGCTCCGTACCACCTGGCAAGCAACGGAAGGGTGTCACCCGTTAATAAGTAGGGGGTATTACTAACGATGCGCCCTTAACGGTGCGCACACTCCCAGACACCCTTAGAGTGAGTGGGGGTAGCTGTTCCGGTCGCAAAGGAGATGCCCTCGACCTGCGTGGCAAGCTCAGCCGGAATTCAGCTACCTTGTAGTGACAGAAGGGGGTGGTCGTTTGGTGCCCAGCGGTCGCCGGTTCAAACCAGAGTAAGGATCGGAGTCAGAAGTAACAAACAAAACACAATTTATGCACAGAAAGAGACGATACCAAGGAATACACAAGATCACTTGAAATACAACAGACGAGAGGTTCACAGAATACAAACGCTAAGCATGCAATTACACAGGTATCCAATAACATAGAGGCTTTACAACAGATGAAACTCGAGAGAGTACATAAACAAACACCAAATTGTTCACCGGGCACTGTTGCAGTCCGACGCCTCAAGAGTCACGATGTGGCCGCCATACGAGACGAGCGCCGCTCCCTTGAAAGTCCGTGGGCTTGCCAGCAGCGGGTGATCCCCGGGAGTCCAGCCGAACACGTCGCAAAACACGGACGAACTGACTGACTGACTACTCATCAAGCGGCGCGGTCGCTTTAAATAGGGCGCGCCGCGTCTGTTTGTTAACATGCGCCAACGCTAACGCGCACACACACTTAGCTTCGCTGGTTATAGCGCGCTCTTCTCCTCCCGTTGAACCGCGCGTCGTCATTGGCCAGGCCCCATAGAACGTTCTCGAAAGGCCTGGCACATTCCAGGCCGATGAACCACCGTCCTCCCCGGGCAATGGGAAAGAGGGTCACGGCAGCGCGTACAAAGCTACGCGCTCTCCCGTGCGGGGAAGGGGCTTTTCTCTCCATGCTCTCCACGCGACGCCGCGCGCGCCTAGCGCTGTACCGGCTTGATGAAAATGGGCGCCGATTTCGTGACACTGCCCCTCCCTTAAAGAATATTGTCCCACAATATTCACAACAACCACGAACATCGCGCGCACATGCATGTGCTCACAATTATATGGGGCAAATGTCCACATCACACACCTTGCACAAATTTCACAAACTGCAATAACACATTACAAAATTCACACATCAATGCCATGAAATTTACAAACATGTCAACACACTGTTCTCGGGTACACATAGGAATTAACAACACCGAAACGCACAGCTATTCAAATGTGAAACGCACAAACCCACAGCATGCTTTCACCTATATTTCCAAAAACGGCTTGTGGCTCTTCCTTCGAACAGGTGAGCTCCTCTCAAACTACCTAGCGCGCCATTTCTCTTTCTTATGAAGCACTGGTACTTCTTTCTGACGCGTGTCCTGCTGTTCTTCCTCATTCGCGCTTTGAGCTTCCTTATATTGTCTGTTTGCCGATCAGAAGTAGTTTGTCCCTTGTATCTGAGGCTCCCAACAGGACGCTCGCAGAGAGAAATGTTGCCTGCAGGCCTAATATTATTCCGTGCCGGCCGCCCAGTTTCTTCTCTGTTTGAGCTGTTCTCCTTGTGCTTCAAGTCCTTCAGTAACTTCTTCCTTTTTTTTCTTCTTGACTTTTCCCGCTCCATTTCACCTGACTTGCCAGGTTTGAAGTTGTTTCTTTTCATTTTCACTTTTATTCGCACCTTTGGCCGAGAAACGTTTGATCCGGTTTTACCCGCATAATCAGAACATTGCTGTCTGAAAGGAGCGTCTTTTTGAGAACTTTGTTCTCGCTTAATCCTTTTCATTTTCTTTCTTTTCTTCACGACCTCCAGTCGTACTTTCTCAAAGCAGGACTCATTTTCAACTGGGAGTTCTTTCTCTTCACATTTTTTTACTTCTTGTTCCTCAAAATTTTCTTTGAATTCTTTCATCGCAGTGCAGTCTTCGCTTTCTTCCATTTCTGAATCCTCAAGGTTAGGATCTGCACTGTCACCTTCATCCAAGCTTTCGTGCTCACTGCTATTTAAAAGCTCCTCATTCTGGTTGCTGGAGCTATTTTCTACAGCACCGGTGGCTGTCGACGAATCGATTGTATCACTGTACATCCTAATATAAGGAAAGGTAACTTCCGGAGGCTCGGTAATACCTTTCAAACGCCGAACCTCAGCCAGCTTCTTCAGAAGGATATTTCTCTCTTTTAAGTATTCTCTTTCTTTCTCAAGCCTACGCTTGTTCCATTCTCTCTCTTTTTCGGCCTGCTTCTGCAGCCATTCCTTCTCTCTTTCTGCTCGTTTCCTGAGCCATTCTTTCTCTCGTTCTTCTCTTTGTCTCTCTCTTTCTTTTTCAGCCTCTTCTCGAACCTCTCTTTCTTTTCGGTCCACCCATTCCCGCAGTTCAGCTTCTTTTAGACCTTTCTCTAAGCCCAACGCAATAATCTCCTTGAGATTCATCTTCAATCTGAACTGCCTAATGCTAACACATAGCACTCTCAATGGACCTTACAAAACCGCTTCAGCGCGGTACCTCTCGCTATCGCTCTGCTGCTACACTGTTTACGACCTCTTCGTAAACTCTTCCAACTCGTTCTCCGTCCTCTGAGCTTGAGTGCACCAAACGTCCTGTAGCGGACGCCAGAATAATTGTCACCCGTTAATAATTAGGGAGTATTGTTAACGATGCGCCCTTAACGGTGCGCACACTCCCAGACACCCTTAGAGTGAGTGGGGGTAGCTGTTCCGGTCGCAAAGGAGATGCCCTCGACCTGCGTGGCAAGCTCAGCCGGAATTCAGCTACCTTGTAGTGACAGAAGGGGGTGGTCGTTTGGTGCCCAGCGGTCGCCGGTTCAAACCAGAGTAAGGATTGGAGTCAGAAGTAACAAACAAAACACAATTTATGCACAGCAAGAGACGATACCAAGGAATACACAAGATCACTTGAAATACAACAGACGAGAGGTTCACAGAATACAAACGCTAAGCATGCAATTACACAGGTATCCAATAACATAGAGGCTTTACAACAGAAGAAACTCGAGAGAGTACATAAACAAACACCAAATTGTTCACCGGGCACTGTTGCAGTCCGACGCCTCAAGAGTCACGATGTGGCCGCCATACGAGACGAGCGCCGCTCCCTTGAAAGTCCGTGGGCTTGCCAGCAGCGGGTGATCCCCGGGAGTCCAGCCGAACACGTCGCAAAACACGGACGAACTGACTGACTGACTGACTCATCAAGCGGCGCGGTCGCTTTAAATAGGGCGCGCCGCGTCTGTTTGTTAACATGCGCCAAAGCTAGCGCGCACACACACTTAGCTTCGCTAGTTATAGCGCGCTCTTCTCCTCCCGTTGAACCGCGCGTCGTCATTGGCCAGGCCCCATAGAACGTTCTCGAAAGGCCTGGCACATTCCAGGCCGATGAACCACCGTCTTTCCCGGGCAATGGGAAAGAGGGTCACGGCAGCGCGTACAAAGCTACGCGCTCTCCCGTGCGGGGAAGGGGCTTTTCTCTCCATGCTCTCCACGCGACGCCGCGCGCGCCTAGCGCTGTACCGGCTTGATGAAAATGGGCGCCGATTTCGTGACAAAGGGCAGAGCGTATGATCCGTGAGCTGACGTGTGCATTACGGAAACCGAAACAGGGCAGCGTGTGCCCTGTCGAACTGGGCGGAAATCGAAGTGACGTCGTCTCTGCAATCGTGTACTGTAATCGAGAAGTTGCGAAAACTGCTTCCAGCATATGGACTACCAGACTTGGTCGTGTCAGATAATGGCACATCTTTTGCAAGTAGATAAATGCAGTCTTTCCTGAACCTAAATGGTATATGCTACATGTATACAGCTCCGTACCACCTGGCAAGCAACGGAAGGGCAAAGCGTATGATCCGTGAGCTGCCGTGTGCATTACGGAAACCGAAACAGGGCAGCGTGTGCCCTGTCGAACTGCGTGAAAATCGAAGTGATGCCGTCTCTGCAATCGTGTACTGTAATCGAGAAGTTGCGAAAAATGCTTCCAGCATATGGACTACCAGACTTGGTCGTGTCGGATAATGGCACATCTTTTGCAAGTAGATAAATGCACTCTTTCCTGAACCTAAATGGTATACGCTGCATGTATACAGCTCCGTACCACCCGGCAAGCAACGGAAGGGCGGAGCGTATAATCCGTGAGCTGCCGTGTGCATTACGGAAACCGAAACAGGGCAGCGTGTGCCCTGTCGAACTGGGTGGAAATCGAAGTGATGCCGTCTCTGCAATCGTGTACTGTAATCGAGAAGTTGCGAAAAATGCTTCCAGCATATGGACTACCAGACTTGGTCGTGTCAGATAATGGCACATCTTTTGCAAGTAGATAAATGCAGTCTTTACTGAACCTAAATGGTATACGCTACATGTATACAGCTCCGTACCACCCGGCAAGCAACGGAAGGGCGGAGCGTATGATCCGTAAGCTGCAGTGGGCATTACGGAAACCGAAACATGGCAGCGTGCCCTGTCGAACTGGGTGGAAATTGAAGTGATGCCGTCTCTGCAATCGTGTACTGTAATCGAGAAGTTGCGAAAAATGCTTCCAGCATATGGACTACCAGACTTGGTCGTGTCAGATAATGGCACATCTTTTGCAGGTAGATAAATGCAGTCTTTCCTGAACCTAAATGGTATACGCTACATGTATACAGCTCCGTACCACCCGGCAAGCAACGGAAGGGCGGAGCGTATGATCCGTGAGCTGCCGTGTGCATTACGGAAACCGAAACAGGGCAGCGTGTGCCCTGTCGAACTGGGTAGAAATCGAAGTGATGCCGTCTCTGCAATCGTGTACTGTAATCGAGAAGTTGCGAAAAATGCTTCCAGCATATGGACTACCAGACTTGGTCGTGTCAGATAATGGCACATCTTTTGCAAGTAGATAAATGTAGTCTTTCCTGAACCTAAATGGTATACGCTACATGTATACAGCTCCGTACCATCCGGCAAGCAACGGAAGGGCGGAGCGTATGATCCGTGAGCTGCCGTGTGCATTACGGAAACCGAAACAGGGCAGCGTGTGCCCTGTCGAACTGGGCGGAAATCGAAGTGACGCCGTCTCTGCAATCGTGTACTGTAATCGAGAAGTTGCGAAAACTGCTTCCAGCATATGGACTACCAGACTTGGTCGTGTCAGATAATGGCACATCTTTTGCAAGTAGATAAATGCAGTCTTTCCTGAACCTAAATGGTATACGCTACATGTATACAGCTCCGTACCACCCGGCAAGCAACGGAAGGGCGGAGCGTATGATCCGTGAGCTGCCGTGTGCATTACGGAAACCGAAACAGGGCAGCGTGGAAATCGAAGTGATGCCGTCTCTGCAATCCTGTACTGTAATCGAGAAATTGCGAAAAATGCTTCCAGCATATGGTCTACCAGACTTGGTCGTGTCAGATAATGGCACATCTTTTGCAAGTAGATAAATGCAGTCTTTGCTGAACCTAAATGGTATACGCTACAATGTATACAGCTCCGTACCACCTGGCAAGCAACGGAAGGGCAGAGCGTATGATCCGTGAACTGACGTGTGCATTACGGAAACCGAAACAGGGCAGCGTGTGCCCTGTCGAACTGGGTGGAAATCGAAGTGATGCCGTCTCTGCAATCGTGTACTGTAATCGAGAAGTTGCGAAAAATGCTTCCAGCATATGGACTACCAGACTTGGTCGTGTCAGATAATGGCACATCTTTTGCAAGTAGATAAATGCAGTCTTTCCTGAACCTAAATGGTATACGCTACATGTATACAGCTCCGTACCACCCGGCAAGCAACGGAAGGGCGGAGCGTATGATCCGTGAGCTGCAGTGGGCATTACGGAAACCGAAACAGGGCAGCGTGTGCCCTGTCGAACTGGGTGGAAATCGAAGTGATGCTGTCTCTGCAATCGTGTACTGTAATCGAGAAGTTGCGAAAAATGCTTCCAGAATATGGACTACCAGACTTGGTCGTGTCAGATAATGGCACATCTTTTGCAGGTAGATAAATGCAGTCTTTCCTGAACCTAAATGGTATATGCTACATGTATACAGCTCCGTACCACCCGGCAAGCAACGGAAGGGCGGAGCGCATGATCCGTGAGCTGCCGTGTGCATTACGGAAACCGAAACAGGGCAGCGTGTGCCATGTCGAACTGGGTGGAAATCGAAGTGATGCCGTCTCTGCAATCGTGTACTGTAATCGAGAAGTTGCGAAAAATGCTTCCAGCATATGGACTACCAGACTTGGTCGTGTCAGATAATGGCACATCTTTTGCAAGTAGATAAATGCAGTCTTTCCTGAACCTAAATGGTATACGCTACATGTATACAGCTCCGTACCACCCGGCAAGCAACGGAAGGGCGGAGCGTATGATCCGTGAGCTGCCGTGTGCATTAGGGAAACCGAAACAGGGCAGCGTGTGCCCTGTCGAACTGGGTAGAAATCGAAGTGATGCCGTCTCTGCAATCGTGTACTGTAATCGAGAAGTTGCGAAAAATGCCTCCAGCATATGGACTACCAGACTTGGTCGTGTCGGATAATGGCACATCTTTTGCAAGTAGATAAATGCACTCTTTCCTGAACCTAAATGGTATACGCTGCATGTATACAGCTCCGTACCACCCGGCAAGCAACGGAAGGGCGGAGCGTATGATCCGTGAGCTGCCGTGTGAATTACGGAAACCGAAACAGGGCAGCGTGTGCCCTGTCGAACTGGGTGGAAATCGAAGTGATGCCGTCTCTGCAATCGTGTACTGTAATCGAGAAGTTGCGAAAAATGCTTCCAGCATATGGACTACCAGACTTGGTCGTGTCAGATAATGGCACATCTTTTGCAAGTAGATAAATGCAGTCTTTCCTGAACCTAAATGGTATACGCTACATGTATACAGCTCCGTACCACCCGGCAACCAACGGAAGGGCGGAGCGTATGATCCGTGAGCTGCAGTGGGCATTACGGAAACCGAAACAGGGCAGCGTGTGCCCTGTCGGACTGGGTGGAAATCGAAGTGATGCTGTCTCTGCAATCGTGTACTGTAATCGAGAAGTTGCGAAAAATGCTTCCAGCATATGGACTACCAGACTTGGCCGTGTCAGATAATGGCACATCTTTTGCAGGTAGATAAATGCAGTCTTTCCTGAACCTAAATGGTATATGCTACATGTATACAGCTCCGTACCACCCGGCAAGCAACGGAAGGGCGGAGCGTATGATCCGTGAGCTGCCGTGTGCATTACGGAAACCGAAACAGGGCAGCGTGTGCCATGTCGAACTGGGTGGAAATCGAAGTGATGCCGTCTCTGCAATCGTGTACTGTAATCGAGAAGTTGCGAAAAATGCTTCCAGCATATGGGCTACCAGACTTGGTCGTGTAAGATAATGGCACATCTTTTGCAAGTAGATAAATGTAGTCTTTCCTGAACCTAAATGGTATACGCTACATGTATACAGCTCCGTACCACCCGGCAAGCAACGGAAGGGCGGAGCGTATGATCCGTGAGCTGCAGTAGGCATTACGGAAACCGAAACAGGGCAGCGTGCCCTGTCGAACTGGGTGGAAATCGAAGTGATGCCGTCTCTGCAATCGTGTACTGTAATCGAGAAGTTGCGAAAAATGCTTCCAGCATATGGACTACCAGACTTGGTCGTGTCAGATAATGGCACATCTTTTGCAGGTAGATAAATGCAGTCTTTCCTGAACCTAAATGGTATACGCTACATGTATACAGCTCCGTACCACCCGGCAAGCAACGGAAGGGCGGAGCGTATGATCCGTGAGCTGCCGTGTGCATTACGGAAACCGAAACAGGGCAGCGTGTGCCCTGTCGAACTGGGTGGAAATCGAAGTGATGCCGTCTCTGCAATCGTGTACTGTAATCGAGAATTTGCGAAAAATGCTTCCAGCATATGGACTACCAGACTTGGTCGTGTCAGATAATGGCACATCTTTTGCAAGTAGATAAATCCAGTTTTTCCTGATCCTAAATGGTATACGCTACATGTATACAGCTCCGTACCACCTGGCAAGCAACGGAAGGGCAAAGCGTATGATCCGTGAGCTGCCGTGTGCATTACGGAAACCGAAACAGGGCAGCGTGTGCCCTGTCGAACTGGGTAGAAATCGAAGTGATGCCGTCTCTGCAATCGTGTACTGTAATCGAGAAGTTGCGAAAAATGCTTCCAGCATATGGACTACCAGACTTGGTCGTGTCAGATAATGGCACATATTTTGCAAGTAGATAAATGTAGTCTTTCCTGAACCTAAATGGTATACCCTACATGTATACAGCTCCGTACCATCCGGCAAGCAACGGAAGGGCGGAGCGTATGATCCGTGAGCTGCCGTGTGCATTACGGAAACCGAAACAGGGCAGCGTGTGCCCTGTCGAACTGGGCGGAAATCGAAGTGACGCTGTCTCTGCAATCGTGTACTGTAATCGAGAAGTTGCGAAAAATGCTTCCAGCATATGGACTACCAGACTTGGTCGTGTCGGATAATGGCACATCTTTTGCAAGTAGATAAATGCACTCTTTCCTGAACCTAAATGGTATACGCTGCATGTATACAGCTCCGTACCACCCGGCAAGCAACGGAAGCGCGGAGCGTATGATCCGTGAGCTGCCGTGTGAATTACGGAAACCGAAACAGGGCAGCGTGTGCTCTGTCGAACTGGGTGGAAATCGAAGTGATGCCGTCTCTGCAATCGTGTACTGTAATCGAGAAGTTGCGAAAAATGCTTCCAGCATATGGACTACCAGACTTGGTCGTGTCAGATAATAGCACATCTTTTGCAAGTAGATAAATGCAGTCTTTCCTGAACCTAAATGGTATACGCTACATGTATACAGCTCCGTACCACCCGGCAAGCAACGGAAGGGCGGAGCGTATGATCCGTGAGCTGCAGTGGGCATTACGGAAACCGAAACAGGGCAGCGTGTGCCCTGTCGGACTGGGTGGAAATCGAAGTGATGCTGTCTCTGCAATCGTGTACTGTAATCGAGAAGTTGCGAAAAATGCTTCCAGCATATGGACTACCAGACTTGGCCGTGTCAGATAATGGCACATCTTTTGCAGGTAGATAAATGCAGTGTTTCCTGAACCTAAATGGTATATGCTACATGTATACAGCTCCGTACCACCCGGCAAGCAACGGAAGGGCGGAGCGTATGATCCGTGAGCTGCCGTGTGCATTACGGAAACCGAAACAGGGCAGCGTGTGCCATGTCGAACTGGGTGGAAATCGAAGTGATGCCGTCTCTGCAATCGTGTACTGTAATCGAGAAGTTGCGAAAAATGCTTCCAGCATATGGGCTACCAGACTTGGTCGTGTAAGATAATGGCACATTTTTTGCAAGTAGATAAATGTAGTTTTTCCTGAACCTAAATGGTATACGCTACATGTATACAGCTCCGTACCATCCGGCAAGCAACGGAAGGGCGGAGCGTATGATCCGTGAGCTGCCGTGTGCATTACGGAAACCGAAACAGGGCAGCGTGTGCCCTGTTGAACTGGGTGGAAATCGAAGTGATGCCGTCTCTGCAATCGTGTACTGTAATCGAGAAGTTGCGAAAAATGCTTCCAGCATATGGACTACCAGACTTGGTCGTGTCAGATAATGGCACATCTTTTGCAAGTTGATAAATGCAGTCTTTCCTGAACCTAAATGGTATACGCTACATGTATACAGCTCCGTACCACCAGGCAAGCAACGGAAGGGCGGAGCGTATGATCCGTGAGCTGCCGTGTGCATTACGGAAACCGAAACAGGGCAGCGTGGAAATCGAAGTGATGCCGTCTCTGCAATCGTGTACTGTAATCGAGAAGTTGCCAAAAACTCTTCCAGCATATGGTCTACCAGACTTGGTCGTGTCAGATAATGGCACATCTTTTGCAAGTAGATAAATGCAGTCTTTGCTGAACCTAAATGGTATACGCTACATGTATACAGCTCCGTACCACCTGGCAAGCAACGGAAGGGCAGAGCGTATGATCCGTGAACTGACGTGTGCATTACGGAAACCGAAACAGGGCAGCGTGTCCCCTGTCGAACTGGGTGGAAATCGAAGTGATGCCGTCTCTGCAATCGTGTACTGTAATCGAGAATTTGCGAAAAATGCTTCCAGCATATGGACTACCAGACTTGGTCGTGTAAGATAATGGCACATCTTTTGCAAGTAGATAAATCCAGTCTTTCCTGAACCTAAATGGTATACGCTACATGTATACAGCTCCGTACCACCTGGCAAGCAACGGAAGGGCGGAGCGTATGATCCGTGAGCTGCCGTGTGCATTACGGAAACCGAAACAGGGCACCGTGTGCCCTGTTGAACTGGGTGGAAATCGAAGTGATGCCGTCTCTGCAATCGTGTACTGTAATCGAGAAGTTGCGAAAAATGCTTCCAGCATATGGACTACCAGACTTGGTCGTGTCAGATAATGGCACATCTTTTGCAAGTAGATAAATGCACTCTTTCCTGAACCTAAATGGTATACGCTGCATGTATACAGCTCCGTACCACCCGGCAAGCAACGGAAGGGCGGAGCGTATAATCCGTGAGCTGCCGTGTGCATTACGGAAACCGAAACAGGGCAGCGTGTGCCCTGTCGAACTGGGTGGAAATCGAAGTGATGCCGTCTCTGCAATCGTGTACTGTAATCGAGAAGTTGCGAAAAATGCTTCCAGCATATGGACTACCAGACTTGGTCGTGTCAGATAATGGCACATCTTTTGCAAGTAGATAAATGCAGTCTTTACTGAACCTAAATGGTATACGCTACATGTATACAGCTCCGTACCACCCGGCAAGCAACGGAAGGGCGGAGCGTATGATCCGTGAGCTGCAGTGGGCATTACGGAAACCGAAACAGGGCAGCGTGCCCTGTCGAACTGGGTGGAAATCGAAGTGATGCCGTCTCCGCAATCGTGTACTGTAATCGAGAAGTTGCGACAAAAGCTTCCAGCATATGGACTACCAGACTTGGTCGTGTCAGATAATGGCACATCTTTTGCAGGTAGATAAATGCAGTCTTTCCTGAACCTAAATGGTATACGCTACATGTATACAGCTCCGTACCACCCGGCAAGCAACGGAAGGGCGGAGCGTATGATCCGTGAGCTGCCGTGTGCATTACGGAAACCGAAACAGGGCAGCGTGTGCCCTGTCGAACTGGGTGGAAATCGAAGTGATGCCGTCTCTGCAATCGTGTACTGTAATCGAGAATTTGCGAAAAATGCTTCCAGCATATGGACTACCAGACTTGGTCGTGTCAGATAATGGCACATCTTTTGCAAGTAGATAAATCCAGTTTTTCCTGAACCTAAATGGTATACGCTACATGTATACAGCTCCGTACCACCTGGCAAGCAACGGAAGGGCAAAGCGTATGATCCGTGAGCTGCCGTGTGCATTACGGAAACCGAAACAGGGCAGCGTGTGCCCTGTCGAACTGGGTAGAAATCGAAGTGATGCCGTCTCTGCAATCGTGTACTGTAATCGAGAAGTTGCGAAAAATGCTTCCAGCATATGGACTACCAGACTTGGTCGTGTCAGATAATGGCACATATTTTGCAAGTAGATAAATGTAGTCTTTCCTGAACCTAAATGGTATACGCTACATGTATACAGCTCCGTACCATCCGGCAAGCAACGGAAGGGCGGAGCGTATGATCCGTGAGCTGCCGTGTGCATTACGGAAACCGAAACAGGGCAGCGTGTGCCCTGTCGAACTGGGCGGAAATCGAAGTGACGCTGTCTCTGCAATCGTGTACTGTAATCGAGAAGTTGCGAAAACTGCTTCCAGCATATGGACTACCAGACTTGGTCGTGTCAGATAATGGCACATCTTTTGCAAGTAGATAAATGCAGTCTTTCCTGAACCTAAATGGTATACGCTACATGTATACAGCTCCGTACCACCCGGCAAGCAACGGAAGGGCGGAGCGTATGATCCGTGAGCTGCCGTGTGCATTACGGAAACCGAAACAGGGCAGCGTGGAAATCGAAGTGATGCCGTCTCTGCAATCCTGTACTGTAATCGAGAAGTTGCGAAAAATGCTTCCAGCATATGGTCTACCAGACTTGGTCGTGTCAGATAATGGCACATCTTTTGCAAGTAGATAAATGCAGTCTTTGCTGAACCTAAATGGTATACGCTACAATGTATACAGCTCCGTACCACCTGGCAAGCAACGGAAGGGCAGAGCGTATGATCCGTGAACTGACGTGTGCATTACGGAAAGCGAAACAGGGCAGCGTGTGCCCTGTCGAACTGGGTGGAAATCGAAGTGATGCCGTCTCTGCAATCGTGTACTGTAATCGAGAAGTTGCGAAAAATGCTTCCAGCATATGGACTACCAGACTTGGTCGTGTCAGATAATGGCACATCTTTTGCAAGTAGATAAATGCAGTCTCTCCTGAACCTAAATGGTATACGCTACATGTATACAGCTCCGTACCACCCGGCAAGCAACGGAAGTGCGGAGCGTATGATCCGTGAGCTGCAGTGGGCATTACGGAAACCGAAACAGGGCAGCGTGTGCCCTGTCGAACTGGGTGGAAATCGAAGTGATGCTGTCTCTGCAATCGTGTACTGTAATCGAGAAGTTGCGAAAAATGCTTCCAGCATATGGACTACCAGACTTGGTCGTGTCAGATAATGGCACATCTTTTGCAGCGTGTGCCATGTCGAACTGGGTGGAAATCGAAGTGATGCCGTCTCTGCAATCGTGTACTGTAATCGAGAAGTTGCGAAAAATGCTTCCAGCATATGGACTACCAGACTTGGTCGTGTCAGATAATGGCACATCTTTTGCAGGTAGAAAAATGCAGTCTTTCCTGAACCTAAATAGTATACGCTACATGTATACAGCTCCGTACCACCCGGCAAGCAACGGAAGGGCGGAGCGTATGATCCGTGAGCTGCCGTGTGCATTACGGAAACCGAAACAGGGCAGCGTGTGCCCTGTCGAACTGGGTGGAAATCGAAGTGATGCCGTCTCTGCAATCGTGTACTGTAATCGAGAATTTGCGAAAAATGCTTCCAGCATATGGACTACCAGACTTGGTCGTGTCAGATAATGGCACATCTTTTGCAAGTAAATAAATCCAGTCTTTCCTGAACCTAAATGGTATACGCTACATGTATACAGCTCCGTACCACCTGGCAAGCAACGGAAGGGCAAAGCGTATGATCCGTGAGCTGACGTGTGCATTACGGAAACCGAAACAGGGCAGCGTGTGCCCTGTCGAACTGGGTGGAAATCGAAGTGACGCCGTCACTGCAATCGTGTACTGTAATCGAGAAGTTGCGAAAAATGCTTCCAGCATATGGACTACCAGACTTGGTCGTGTCAGATAATGACACACCTTTTGCAAGTAGATAAATGCAGTCTTTCCTGAACCTAAATCGTATACGCTACATGTATACAGCTCCGTACCACCCGGCAAGCAACGGAAGGGCGGAGCGTATGATCCGTGAGCTGCAGTGGGCATTACGGAAACCGAAACAGGCCAGCGTGTGCCCTGTCGAACTGGGTGGAAATCGAAGTGATGCTGTCTCTGCAATCGTGTACTGTAATCGAGAACTTGCGAAAAATGCTTCCAGCATATGGACTACCAGACTTGGTCGTGTCAGATAATGGCACATCTTTTGCAGCGTGTGCCATGTCGAACTGGGTGGAAATCGAAGTGATGCCGTCTCTGCAATCGTGTACTGTAATCGAGAAGTTGCGAAAAATGCTTCCAGCATATGGACTACCAGACTTGGTCGTGTCAGATAATGGCACATCGTTTGCAAGTAGATAAATGTAGTCTTTCCTGAACCTAAATGGTATACGCTACATGTATACAGCTCCGTACCACCTGGCAAGCAACGGAAGGGCAGAGCGTATGATCCGTGAACTGACGTGTGCATTACGGAAACCGAAACAGGGCAGCGTGTGCCCTGTCGAACTGGGTGGAAATCGAAGTGATGCCGTCTCTGCAATCGTGTACTGTAATCGAGAAGTTGCGAAAAATGCTTCCAGCATATGTACTACCAGACTTGGTCGTGTCAGATAATGGCACATCTTTTGCAGGTAGATAAATGCAGTCTTTCCTGAACCTAAATGGTATACGCTACATGTATACAGCTCCGTACCACCCGGCAAGCAACGGAAGGGCGGAGCGTATGATCCGTGAGCTGCCGTGTGCATTACGGAAACCGAAACAGGGCAGCGTGTGCCCTGTCGAACTGGGTGGAAATCGAAGTGATGCCGTCTCTGCAATCGTGTACTGTAATCGAGAATTTGCGAAAAATGCTTCCAGCATATGGACTACCAGTCTTGGTCGTGTCAGATAATGGCACATCTTTTGCAAGTAAATAAATCCAGTCTTTCCTGAACCTAAATGGTATACGCTACATGTATACAGCTCCGTACTCCCGGCAAGCAACGGAAGGGCGGAGCGTATGATCCGTGAGCTGCCGTGTGCATTACGGAAACCGAAACAGGGCAGCATGTGCCCTGTCGAACTGGGTGGAAATCGAAGTGATGCCGTCTCTGCAATCGTGTACTGTAATCGAGAAGTTGCGAAAAATGCTTCCAGCATATGGACTACCAGACTTGGTCGTGTCAGATAATGGCACATCTTTTGCAAGTAGATAAATGCAGTCTTTCCTGAACCTAAATGGTATACGCTACATGTATACAGCTCCGTACCACCCGGCAAGCAACGGAAGGGCGGAGCGTATGATCCGTGAGCTGCAGTGGGCATTACGGAAACCGAAACAGGGCAGCGTGTGCCCTGTCGAACTGGGTGGAAATCGAAGTGATGCTGTCTCTGCAATCGTGTACTGTAATCGAGAAGTTGCGAAAAATGCTTCCAGCATATGGACTACCAGACTTGGTCGTGTCAGATAATGGCACATCTTTTGCAGGTAGATAAATGCAGTCTTTCCTGAACCTAAATGGTATATGCTACATGTATACAGCTCCGTACCACCCGGCAAGCAACGGAAGGGCGGAGCGTATGATCCGTGAGCTGCAGTGGGCATTACGGAAACCGAAACAGGGCAGCGTGCCCTGTCGAACTGGGTGGAAATCGAAGTGATGCCGTTTCTGCAATCGTGTACTGTAATCGAGAAGTTGCGAAAAATGCTTCCAGCATATGGACTACCAGACTTGGTCGTGTCAGATAATGGCAAATCTTTTGCAGGTAGATAAATGCAGTCTTTCCTGAACCTAAATGGTATATGCTACATGTATACAGCTCCGTACCACCCGGCAAGCAACGGAAGGGCGGAGCGTATGATCCGTGAGCTGCCGTGTGCATTACGGAAACCGAAACAGGGCAGCGTGTGCCATGTCGAACTGGGTGGAAATCGAAGTGATGCTGTCTCTGCAATCGTGTACTGTAATCGAGAGGTTCCGAAAAATGCTTCCAGCATATGGACTACCAGACTTGGCCGTGTCAGATAATGGCAAATCTTTTGCAGGTAGATAAATGCAGTCTTTCCTGAACCTAAATGGTATATGCTACATGTATACAGCTCCGTACCACCCGGCAAGCAACGGAAGGGCGGAGCGTATGATCCGTGAGCTGCCGTGTGCATTACGGAAACCGAAACAGGGCAGCGTGTGCCATGTCGAACTGGGTGGAAATCGAAGTGATGCCGTCTCTGCAATCGTGTACTGTAATCGAGAAGTTGCGAAAAATGCTTCCAGCATATGGGCTACCAGACTTGGTCGTGTAAGATAATGGCACATCTTTTGCAAGTAGATAAATGTAGTCTTTCCTGAACCTAAATGGTATACGCCACATGTATACAGCTCCGTACCATCCGGCAAGCAACGGAAGGGCGGAGCGTATGATCCGTGAGCTGCCGTGTGCATTACGGAAACCGAAACAGGGCAGCGTGTGCCCTGTTGAACTGGGTCGAAATCGAAGTGATGCCGTCTCTGCAATCGTGTACTGTAATCGAGAAGTTGCGAAAAATGCTTCCAGCATATGGACTACCAGTCTTGGTCGTGTCAGATAATGGCACATCTTTTGCAAGTAAATAAATCCAGTCTTTCCTGAACCTAAATGGTATACGCTACATGTATACAGCTCCGTACTCCCGGCAAGCAACGGAAGGGCGGAGCGTATGATCCGTGAGCTGCCGTGTGCATTACGGAAACCGAAACAGGGCAGCATGTGCCCTGTCGAACTGGGTGGAAATCGAAGTGATGCCGTCTCTGCAATCGTGTACTGTAATCGAGAAGTTGCGAAAAATGCTTCCAGCATATGGACTACCAGACTTGGTCGTGTCAGATAATGGCACATCTTTTGCAAGTAGATAAATGCAGTCTTTCCTGAACCTAAATGGTATACGCTACATGTATACAGCTCCGTACCACCCGGCAAGCAACGGAAGGGCGGAGCGTATGATCCGTGAGCTGCAGTGGGCATTACGGAAACCGAAACAGGGCAGCGTGTGCCCTGTCGAACTGGGTGGAAATCGAAGTGATGCTGTCTCTGCAATCGTGTACTGTAATCGAGAAGTTGCGAAAAATGCTTCCAGCATATGGACTACCAGACTTGGTCGTGTCAGATAATGGCACATCTTTTGCAGGTAGATAAATGCAGTCTTTCCTGAACCTAAATGGTATATGCTACATGTATACAGCTCCGTACCACCCGGCAAGCAACGGAAGGGCGGAGCGTATGATCCGTGAGCTGCAGTGGGCATTACGGAAACCGAAACAGGGCAGCGTGCCCTGTCGAACTGGGTGGAAATCGAAGTGATGCCGTTTCTGCAATCGTGTACTGTAATCGAGAAGTTGCGAAAAATGCTTCCAGCATATGGACTACCAGACTTGGTCGTGTCAGATAATGGCAAATCTTTTGCAGGTAGATAAATGCAGTCTTTCCTGAACCTAAATGGTATATGCTACATGTATACAGCTCCGTACCACCCGGCAAGCAACGGAAGGGCGGAGCGTATGATCCGTGAGCTGCCGTGTGCATTACGGAAACCGAAACAGGGCAGCGTGTGCCATGTCGAACTGGGTGGAAATCGAAGTGATGCTGTCTCTGCAATCGTGTACTGTAATCGAGAGGTTCCGAAAAATGCTTCCAGCATATGGACTACCAGACTTGGCCGTGTCAGATAATGGCAAATCTTTTGCAGGTAGATAAATGCAGTCTTTCCTGAACCTAAATGGTATATGCTACATGTATACAGCTCCGTACCACCCGGCAAGCAACGGAAGGGCGGAGCGTATGATCCGTGAGCTGCCGTGTGCATTACGGAAACCGAAACAGGGCAGCGTGTGCCATGTCGAACTGGGTGGAAATCGAAGTGATGCCGTCTCTGCAATCGTGTACTGTAATCGAGAAGTTGCGAAAAATGCTTCCAGCATATGGGCTACCAGACTTGGTCGTGTAAGATAATGGCACATCTTTTGCAAGTAGATAAATGTAGTCTTTCCTGAACCTAAATGGTATACGCCACATGTATACAGCTCCGTACCATCCGGCAAGCAACGGAAGGGCGGAGCGTATGATCCGTGAGCTGCCGTGTGCATTACGGAAACCGAAACAGGGCAGCGTGTGCCCTGTTGAACTGGGTCGAAATCGAAGTGATGCCGTCTCTGCAATCGTGTACTGTAATCGAGAAGTTGCGAAAAATGCTTCCAGCATATGGACTACCAGACTTGGTCGTGTCAGATAATGGCACATCTTTTGCAAGTTGATAAATGCAGTCTTTCCTGAACCTAAATGGTATACGCTACATGTATACAGCTCCGTACCACCCGGCAAGCAACGGAAGGGCGGAGCGTATGATCCGTGAGCTGCCGTGTGCATTACGGAAACCGAAACAGGGCAGCGTGGAAATCGAAGTGATGCCGTCTCTGCAATCGTGTACTGTAATCGAGAAGTTGCCAAAAACTCTTCCAGCATATGGTCTACCAGACTTGGTCGGGTCAGATAATGGCACATCTTTTGCAAGTAGATAAATGCAGTCTTTGCTGAACCTAAATGGTATACGCTACATGTATACAGCTTCGTACCACCCGGCAAGCAACGGAAGGGCGGAGCGTATGATCCGTGAGCTGCCTTGTGCATTACGGAAACCGAAACAGGGCAGGGTGTGCCCTGTCGAACTGGGTGGAAATCGAAGTGATGCCGTCTCTGCAATCGTGTACTGTATCGAGAATTTGCGAAAAATGCTTCCAGCATATGGACTACCAGACTTGGTCGTGTCAGATAATGGCACATCTTTTGCAAGTAGATAAATCCAGTCTTTCCTGAACCTAAATGGTATACGCTACATGTATACAGCTCCGTACCACCTGGCAAGCAACGGAAGGGCAAAGCGTATGATCCGTGAGCTGCCGTGTGCATTACGGAAACCGAAACAGGGCAGCGTGTGCCCTGTCGAACTGGGTAGAAATCGAAGTGATGCCGCCTCTGCAATCGTGTACTGTAATCGAGAAGTTGCGAAAACTGTTTCCAGCATATGGACTACCAGACTTGGTCGTGTCAGATAACGGCACATCTTTTGCAAGTAGATAAATGCAGTCTTTCCTGAACCTAAATGGTATACGCTACATGTATACAGCTCCGTACCACCCGGCAAGCAACGGAAGGGCGGAGCGTATGATCCGTGAGCTGCCGTGTGCATTACGGAAACCGAAACAGGGCAGCGTGGAAATCGAAGTGATGCCGTCTCTGCAATCCTGTACTGTAATCGAGAAGTTGCGAAAAATGCTTCCAGCATATGGTCTACCAGACTTGGTCGTGTCAGATAATGGCACATCTTTTGCAAGTAGATAAATCCAGTCTTTCCTGAACCTAAATGGTATACGCTACATGTATACAGCTCCGTACCACCTGGCAAGCAACGGAAGGGCAAAGCGTATGATCCGTGAGCTGCCGTGTGCATTACGGAAACCGAAACAGGGCAGCGTGTGCCCTGTCGAACTGGGTGGAAATCGAAGTGATGCCGTCTCTGCAATCGTGTACTGTAATCGAGAATTTGCGAAAAATGCTTCCAGCATATGGACTACCAGACTTGGTCGTGTCAGATAATGGCACATCTTTTGCAAGTAGATAAATCCAGTCTTTCCTGAACCTAAATGGTATACGCTACATGTATACAGCTCCGTACCACCTGGCAAGCAACGGAAGGGCAAAGCGTATGATCCGTGAGCTGCCGTGTGCATTACGGAAACCGAAACAGGGCAGCGTGTGCCCTGTCGAACTGGGTAGAAATCGAAGTGATGCCGCCTCTGCAATCGTGTACTGTAATCGAGAAGTTGCGAAAACTGCTTCCAGCATATGGACTACCAGACTTGGTCGTGTCAGATAATGGCACATCTTTTGCAAGTAGATAAATGCAGTCTTTCCTGAACCTAAATGGTATACGCTACATGTATACAGCTCCGTACCACCTGGCAAGCAACGGAAGGGCAAAGCGTATGATCCGTGAGCTGCCGTGTGCATTACGGAAACCGAAACAGGGCAGCGTGTGCCCTGTCGAACTGGGTAGAAATCGAAGTGATGCCGCCTCTGCAATCGTGTACTGTAATCGAGAAGTTGCGAAAACTGCTTCCAGCATATGGACTACCAGACTTGGTCGTGTCAGATAATGGCACATCTTTTGCAAGTAGATAAATCCAGTCTTTCCTGAACCTAAATGGTATACGCTACATGTATACAGCTCCGTACCACCTGGCAAGCAACGGAAGGGCAAAGCGTATGATCCGTGAGCTGCCGTGTGCATTACGGAAACCGAAACAGGGCAGCGTGTGCCCTGTCGAACTGGGTGGAAATCGAAGTGATGCCGTCTCTGCAATCGTGTACTGTAATCGAGAATTTGCGAAAAATGCTTCCAGCATATGGACTACCAGACTTGGTCGTGTCAGATAATGGCACATCTTTTGCAAGTAGATAAATGCAGTCTTTGCTGAACCTAAATGGTATACGCTACAATGTATACAGCTCCGTACCACCTGGCAAGCAACGGAAGGGCAGAGCGTATGATCCGTGAACTGACGTGTGCATTACGGAAACCGAAACAGGGCAGCGTGTGCCCTGTCGAACTGGGTGGAAATCGAAGTGATGCCGTCTCTGCAATCGTGTACTGTAATCGAGAAGTTGCGAAAAATGCTTCCAGCATATGGACTACCAGACTTGGTCGTGTCAGATAATGGCACATCTTTTGCAAGTAGATAAATGCAGTCTTTCCTGAACCTAAATGGTATACGCTCCATGTATACAGCTCCGTACCACCCGGCAAGCAACGGAAGGGCGGAGCGTATGATCCGTGAGCTGCAGTGGGCATTACGGAAACCGAAACAGGGCAGCGTGTGCCCTGTCGAACTGGGTGGAAATCGAAGTGATGCCGTCTCTGCAATCGTGTACTGTAATCGAGAATTTGCGAAAAATGCTTCCAGCATATGGACTACCAGACTTGGTCGTGTCAGATAATGGCACATCTTTTGCAAGTAGATAAATCCAGTCTTTCCTGAACCTAAATGGTATATGCTACATGTATACAGCTCCGTACCACCTGGCAAGCAACGGAAGGGCAAAGCGTATGATCCGTGAGCTGCCGTGTGCATTACGGAAACCGAAACAGGGCAGCGTGTGCCCTGTCGAACTGGGTAGAAATCGAAGTGATGCCGCCTCTGCAATCGTGTACTGTAATCGAGAAGTTGCGAAAACTGCTTCCAGCATATGGACTACCAGACTTGGTCGTGTCAGATAATGGCACATCTTTTGCAAGTAGATAAATGCAGTCTTTCCTGAACCTAAATGGTATACGCTACATGTATACAGCTCCGTACCACCTGGCAAGCAACGGAAGGGCAAAGCGTATGATCCGTGAGCTGCCGTGTGCATTACGGAAACCGAAACAGGGCAGCGTGTGCCCTGTCGAACTGGGTAGAAATCGAAGTGATGCCGCCTCTGCAATCGTGTACTGTAATCGAGAAGTTGCGAAAACTGCTTCCAGCATATGGACTACCAGACTTGGTCGTGTCAGATAATGGCACATCTTTTGCAAGTAGATAAATCCAGTCTTTCCTGAACCTAAATGGTATACGCTACATGTATACAGCTCCGTACCACCTGGCAAGCAACGGAAGGGCAAAGCGTATGATCCGTGAGCTGCCGTGTGCATTACGGAAACCGAAACAGGGCAGCGTGTGCCCTGTCGAACTGGGTGGAAATCGAAGTGATGCCGTCTCTGCAATCGTGTACTGTAATCGAGAATTTGCGAAAAATGCTTCCAGCATATGGACTACCAGACTTGGTCGTGTCAGATAATGGCACATCTTTTGCAAGTAGATAAATGCAGTCTTTGCTGAACCTAAATGGTATACGCTACAATGTATACAGCTCCGTACCACCTGGCAAGCAACGGAAGGGCAGAGCGTATGATCCGTGAACTGACGTGTGCATTACGGAAACCGAAACAGGGCAGCGTGTGCCCTGTCGAACTGGGTGGAAATCGAAGTGATGCCGTCTCTGCAATCGTGTACTGTAATCGAGAAGTTGCGAAAAATGCTTCCAGCATATGGACTACCAGACTTGGTCGTGTCAGATAATGGCACATCTTTTGCAAGTAGATAAATGCAGTCTTTCCTGAACCTAAATGGTATACGCTCCATGTATACAGCTCCGTACCACCCGGCAAGCAACGGAAGGGCGGAGCGTATGATCCGTGAGCTGCAGTGGGCATTACGGAAACCGAAACAGGGCAGCGTGTGCCCTGTCGAACTGGGTGGAAATCGAAGTGATGCTGTCTCTGCAATCGTGTACTGTAATCGAGAAGTTGCGAAAAATGCTTCCAGCATATGGACTACCAGACTTGGTCGTGTCAGATAATGGCACATCTTTTGCAGCGTGTGCCATGTCGAACTGGGTGGAAATCGAAGTGATGCCGTCCCTGCAATCGTGTACTGTAATCGAGAAGTTGCGAAAAATGCTTCCAGCATATGGACTACCAGACTTGGTCGTGTCAGATAATGGCACATCGTTTGCAAGTAGATAAATGTAGTCTTTCCTGAACCTAAATGGTATACGCTACATGTATACAGCTCCGTACCATCCGGCAAGCAACGGAAGGGCGGAGCGTATGATCCGTGAGCTGCCGTGTGCATTACGGAAACCGAAACAGGGCAGCGTGGAAATCGAAGTGATGCCGTCTCTGCAATCGTGTACTGTAATCGAGAAGTTGCGAAAAACTCTTCCAGCATATGGTCTACCAGACTTGGTCGTGTCAGATAATGGCACATCTTTTGCAAGTAGATAAATGCAGTCTTTGCTGAGCCTAAATGGTATACGCTACATGTATACAGCTCCGTACCACCTGGCAAGCAACGGAAGGGCAGAGCGTATGATCCGTGAACTGACGTGTGGATTACGGAAACCGAAACAGGGCAGCGTGTGCCCTGTCGAACTGGGTGGAAATCGAAGTGATGCCGTCTCTGCAATCGTGTACTGTAATCGAGAAGTTGCGAAAAATGCTTCCAGCATATGTACTACCAGACTTGGTCGTGTCAGATAATGGCACATCTTTTGCAGGTAGATAAATGCAGTCTTTCCTGAACCTAAATGGTATACGCTACATGTATACAGCTCCGTACCACCCGGCAAGCAACGGAAGGGCGGAGCGTATGATCCGTGAGCTGCCGTGTGCATTACGGAAACCGAAACAGGGCAGCGTGTGCCCTGTCGAACTGGGTGGAAATCGAAGTGACGCCGTGACTGCAATCGTGTACTGTAATCGAGAAGTTGCGAAAAATGCTTCCAGCATATGGACTACCAGACTTGGTCGTGTCAGATAATGACACATCTTTTGCAAGTAGATAAATGCAGTCTTTCCTGAACCTAAATCGTATACGCTACATGTATACAGCTCCGTACCACCCGGCAAGCAACGGAAGGGCGGAGCGTATGATCCGTGAGCTGCCGTGTGCATTACGGAAACCGAAACAGGGCAGCATGTGCCCTGTCGAACTGGGTGGAAATCGAAGTGATGCCGTCTCTGCAATCGTGTACTGTAATCGAGAAGTTGCGAAAAATGCTTCCAGCATATGGACTACCAGACTTGGTCGTGTCAGATAATGGCACATCTTTTGCAAGTAGATAAATGCAGTCTTTCCTGAACCTAAATGGTATACGCTACATGTATACAGCTCCGTACCACCCGGCAAGCAACGGAAGGGCGGAGCGTATGATCCGTGAGCTGCAGTGGGCATTACGGAAACCGAAACAGGGCAGCGTGTGCCCTGTCGAACTGGGTGGAAATCTAAGTGATGCTGTCTCTGCAATCGTGTACTGTAATCGAGAAGTTGCGAAAAATGCTTCCAGCATATGGACTACCAGACTTGGTCGTGTCAGATAATGGCACATCTTTTGCAGGTAGATAAATGCAGTCTTTCCTGAACCTAAATGGTATATGCTACATGTATACAGCTCCGTACCACCCGGCAAGCAACGGAAGGGCGGAGCGTATGATCCGTGTGCTGCAGTGGGCATTACGGAAACCGAAACAGGGCAGCGTGCCCTGTCGAACTGGGTGGAAATCGAAGTGATGCCGTCTCTGCAATCGTGTACTGTAATCGAGAAGTTGCGAAAAATGCTTCCAGCATATGGACTACCAGACTTGGTCGTGTCAGATAATGGCAAATCTTTTGCAGGTAGATAAATGCAGTCTTTCCTGAACCTAAATGGTATATGCTACATGTATACAGCTCCGTACCACCCGGCAAGCAACGGAAGGGCGGAGCGTATGATCCGTGAGCTGCCGTGTGCATTACGGAAACCGAAACAGGGCAGCGTGTGCCATGTCGAACTGGGTGGAAATCGAAGTGATGCTGTCTCTGCAATCGTGTACTGTAATCGAGAGGTTCCGAAAAATGCTTCCAGCATATGGACTACCAGACTTGGCCGTGTCAGATAATGGCAAATCTTTTGCAGGTAGATAAATGCAGTCTTTCCTGAACCTAAATGGTATATGCTACATGTATACAGCTCCGTACCACCCGGCAAGCAACGGAAGGGCGGAGCGTATGATCCGTGAGCTGCCGTGTGCATTACGGAAACCGAAACAGGGCAGCGTGTGCCATGTCGAACTGGGTGGAAATCGAAGTGATGCCGTCTCTGCAATCGTGTACTGTAATCGAGAAGTTGCGAAAAATGCTTCCAGCATATGGGCTACCAGACTTGGTCGTGTAAGATAATGGCACATCTTTTGCAAGTAGATAAATGTAGTCTTTCCTGAACCTAAATGGTATACGCCACATGTATACAGCTCCGTACCATCCGGCAAGCAACGGAAGGGCGGAGCGTATGATCCGTGAGCTGCCGTGTGCATTACGGAAACCGAAACAGGGCAGCGTGTGCCCTGTTGAACTGGGTCGAAATCGAAGTGATGCCGTCTCTGCAATCGTGTACTGTAATCGAGAAGTTGCGAAAAATGCTTCCAGCATATGGACTACCAGACTTGGTCGTGTCAGATAATGGCACATCTTTTGCAAGTTGATAAATGCAGTCTTTCCTGAACCTAAATGGTATACGCTACATGTATACAGCTCCGTACCACCCGGCAAGCAACGGAAGGGCGGAGCGTATGATCCGTGAGCTGCCGTGTGCATTACGGAAACCGAAACAGGGCAGCGTGGAAATCGAAGTGATGCCGTCTCTGCAATCGTGTACTGTAATCGAGAAGTTGCCAAAAACTCTTCCAGCATATGGTCTACCAGACTTGGTCGTGTCAGATAATGGCACATCTTTTGCAAGTAGATAAATGCAGTCTTTGCTGAACCTAAATGGTATACGCTACATGTATACAGCTCCGTACCACCTGGCAAGCAACGGAAGGGCAGAGCGTATGATCCGTGAACTGACGTGTGCATTACGGAAACCGAAACAGGGCAGCGTGTGCCCTGTCGAACTGGGTGGAAATCGAAGTGATGCCGTCTCTGCAATCGTGTACTGTAATCGAGAATTTGCGAAAAATGCTTCCAGCATATGGACTACCAGACTTGGTCGTGTCAGATAATGGCACATCTTTTGCAAGTAGATAAATCCAGTCTTTCCTGAACCTAAATGGTATACGCTACATGTATACAGCTCCGTACCACCTGGCAAGCAACGGAAGGGCAAAGCGTATGATCCGTGAGCTGCCGTGTGCATTACGGAAACCGAAACAGGGCAGCGTGTGCCCTGTCGAACTGGGTAGAAATCGAAGTGATGCCGCCTCTGCAATCGTGTACTGTAATCGAGAAGTTGCGAAAAATGCTTCCAGCATATGGACTACCAGACTTGGTCGTGTCAGATAATGGCACATCTTTTGCAAGTAGATAAATGCAGTCTTTCCTGAACCTAAATGGTATGCGCTACATGTATACAGCTCCGTACCACCCGGCAAGCAACGGAAGGGCAGAGCGTATGATCCGTGAGCTGACGTGTGCATTACGGAAACCGAAACAGGGCAGCGTGTGCCCTGTCGAACTGGGTGGAAATCGAAGTGATGCCGCCTCTGCAATCGTGTACTGTAATCGAGAAGTTGCGAAAACTGCTTCCAGCATATGGACTACCAGACTTGGTCGTGTCAGATAATGGCACATCTTTTGCAAGTAGATAAATGCAGTCTTTCCTGAACCTAAATGGTATACGCTACATGTATACAGCTCCGTACCACCCGGCAAGCAACGGAAGGGCGGAGCGTATGATCCGTGAGCTGCCGTGTGCATTACGGAAACCGAAACAGGGCAGCGTGGAAATCGAAGTGAAGCCGTCTCTGCAATCCTGTACTGTAATCGAGAAGTTGCGAAAAATGCTTCCAGCATATGGTCTACCAGACTTGGTCGTGTCAGATAATGGCACATCTTTTGCAAGTAGATAAATGCAGTCTTTGCTGAACCTAAATGGTATACGCTACAATGTATACAGCTCCGTACCACCTGGCAAGCAACGGAAGGGCAGAGCGTATGATCCGTGAACTGACGTGTGCATTACGGAAACCGAAACAGGGCAGCGTGTGCCCTGTCGAACTGGGTGGAAATCGAAGTGACGCCGTGACTGCAATCGTGTACTGTAATCGAGAAGTTGCGAAAAATGCTTCCAGCATATGGACTACCAGACTTGGTCGTGTCAGATAATGACACATCTTTTGCAAGTAGATAAATGCAGTCTTTCCTGAACCTAAATCGTATACGCTACATGTATACAGCTCCGTACCACCCGGCAAGCAACGGAAGGGCGGAGCGTATGATCCGTGAGCTGCCGTGTGCATTACGGAAACCGAAACAGGGCAGCATGTGCCCTGTCGAACTGGGTGGAAATCGAAGTGATGCCGTCTCTGCAATCGTGTACTGTAATCGAGAAGTTGCGAAAAATGCTTCCAGCATATGGACTACCAGACTTGGTCGTGTCAGATAATGGCACATCTTTTGCAAGTAGATAAATGCAGTCTTTCCTGAACCTAAATGGTATACGCTACATGTATACAGCTCCGTACCACCCGGCAAGCAACGGAAGGGCGGAGCGTATGATCCGTGAGCTGCAGTGGGCATTACGGAAACCGAAACAGGGCAGCGTGTGCCCTGTCGAACTGGGTGGAAATCTAAGTGATGCTGTCTCTGCAATCGTGTACTGTAATCGAGAAGTTGCGAAAAATGCTTCCAGCATATGGACTACCAGACTTGGTCGTGTCAGATAATGGCACATCTTTTGCAGGTAGATAAATGCAGTCTTTCCTGAACCTAAATGGTATATGCTACATGTATACAGCTCCGTACCACCCGGCAAGCAACGGAAGGGCGGAGCGTATGATCCGTGTGCTGCAGTGGGCATTACGGAAACCGAAACAGGGCAGCGTGCCCTGTCGAACTGGGTGGAAATCGAAGTGATGCCGTCTCTGCAATCGTGTACTGTAATCGAGAATTTGCGAAAAATGCTTCCAGCATATGGACTACCAGACTTGGTCGTGTCAGATAATGGCACATCTTTTGCAAGTAAATAAATCCAGTCTTTCCTGAACCTAAATGGTATACGCTACATGTATACAGCTCCGTACCACCTGGCAAGCAACGGAAGGGCAAAGCGTATGATCCGTGAGCTGACGTGTGCATTACGGAAACCGAAACAGGGCAGCGTGTGCCCTGTCGAACTGGGTGGAAATCGAAGTGACGCCGTCACTGCAATCGTGTACTGTAATCGAGAAGTTGCGAAAAATGCTTCCAGCATATGGACTACCAGACTTGGTCGTGTCAGATAATGACACACCTTTTGCAAGTAGATAAATGCAGTCTTTCCTGAACCTAAATCGTATACGCTACATGTATACAGCTCCGTACCACCCGGCAAGCAACGGAAGGGCGGAGCGTATGATCCGTGAGCTGCAGTGGGCATTACGGAAACCGAAACAGGCCAGCGTGTGCCCTGTCGAACTGGGTGGAAATCGAAGTGATGCTGTCTCTGCAATCGTGTACTGTAATCGAGAACTTGCGAAAAATGCTTCCAGCATATGGACTACCAGACTTGGTCGTGTCAGATAATGGCACATCTTTTGCAGCGTGTGCCATGTCGAACTGGGTGGAAATCGAAGTGATGCCGTCTCTGCAATCGTGTACTGTAATCGAGAAGTTGCGAAAAATGCTTCCAGCATATGGACTACCAGACTTGGTCGTGTCAGATAATGGCACATCGTTTGCAAGTAGATAAATGTAGTCTTTCCTGAACCTAAATGGTATACGCTACATGTATACAGCTCCGTACCACCTGGCAAGCAACGGAAGGGCAGAGCGTATGATCCGTGAACTGACGTGTGCATTACGGAAACCGAAACAGGGCAGCGTGTGCCCTGTCGAACTGGGTGGAAATCGAAGTGATGCCGTCTCTGCAATCGTGTACTGTAATCGAGAAGTTGCGAAAAATGCTTCCAGCATATGTACTACCAGACTTGGTCGTGTCAGATAATGGCACATCTTTTGCAGGTAGATAAATGCAGTCTTTCCTGAACCTAAATGGTATACGCTACATGTATACAGCTCCGTACCACCCGGCAAGCAACGGAAGGGCGGAGCGTATGATCCGTGAGCTGCCGTGTGCATTACGGAAACCGAAACAGGGCAGCGTGTGCCCTGTCGAACTGGGTGGAAATCGAAGTGATGCCGTCTCTGCAATCGTGTACTGTAATCGAGAATTTGCGAAAAATGCTTCCAGCATATGGACTACCAGTCTTGGTCGTGTCAGATAATGGCACATCTTTTGCAAGTAAATAAATCCAGTCTTTCCTGAACCTAAATGGTATACGCTACATGTATACAGCTCCGTACTCCCGGCAAGCAACGGAAGGGCGGAGCGTATGATCCGTGAGCTGCCGTGTGCATTACGGAAACCGAAACAGGGCAGCATGTGCCCTGTCGAACTGGGTGGAAATCGAAGTGATGCCGTCTCTGCAATCGTGTACTGTAATCGAGAAGTTGCGAAAAATGCTTCCAGCATATGGACTACCAGACTTGGTCGTGTCAGATAATGGCACATCTTTTGCAAGTAGATAAATGCAGTCTTTCCTGAACCTAAATGGTATACGCTACATGTATACAGCTCCGTACCACCCGGCAAGCAACGGAAGGGCGGAGCGTATGATCCGTGAGCTGCAGTGGGCATTACGGAAACCGAAACAGGGCAGCGTGTGCCCTGTCGAACTGGGTGGAAATCGAAGTGATGCTGTCTCTGCAATCGTGTACTGTAATCGAGAAGTTGCGAAAAATGCTTCCAGCATATGGACTACCAGACTTGGTCGTGTCAGATAATGGCACATCTTTTGCAGGTAGATAAATGCAGTCTTTCCTGAACCTAAATGGTATATGCTACATGTATACAGCTCCGTACCACCCGGCAAGCAACGGAAGGGCGGAGCGTATGATCCGTGAGCTGCAGTGGGCATTACGGAAACCGAAACAGGGCAGCGTGCCCTGTCGAACTGGGTGGAAATCGAAGTGATGCCGTTTCTGCAATCGTGTACTGTAATCGAGAAGTTGCGAAAAATGCTTCCAGCATATGGACTACCAGACTTGGTCGTGTCAGATAATGGCAAATCTTTTGCAGGTAGATAAATGCAGTCTTTCCTGAACCTAAATGGTATATGCTACATGTATACAGCTCCGTACCACCCGGCAAGCAACGGAAGGGCGGAGCGTATGATCCGTGAGCTGCCGTGTGCATTACGGAAACCGAAACAGGGCAGCGTGTGCCATGTCGAACTGGGTGGAAATCGAAGTGATGCTGTCTCTGCAATCGTGTACTGTAATCGAGAGGTTCCGAAAAATGCTTCCAGCATATGGACTACCAGACTTGGCCGTGTCAGATAATGGCAAATCTTTTGCAGGTAGATAAATGCAGTCTTTCCTGAACCTAAATGGTATATGCTACATGTATACAGCTCCGTACCACCCGGCAAGCAACGGAAGGGCGGAGCGTATGATCCGTGAGCTGCCGTGTGCATTACGGAAACCGAAACAGGGCAGCGTGTGCCATGTCGAACTGGGTGGAAATCGAAGTGATGCCGTCTCTGCAATCGTGTACTGTAATCGAGAAGTTGCGAAAAATGCTTCCAGCATATGGGCTACCAGACTTGGTCGTGTAAGATAATGGCACATCTTTTGCAAGTAGATAAATGTAGTCTTTCCTGAACCTAAATGGTATACGCCACATGTATACAGCTCCGTACCATCCGGCAAGCAACGGAAGGGCGGAGCGTATGATCCGTGAGCTGCCGTGTGCATTACGGAAACCGAAACAGGGCAGCGTGTGCCCTGTTGAACTGGGTCGAAATCGAAGTGATGCCGTCTCTGCAATCGTGTACTGTAATCGAGAAGTTGCGAAAAATGCTTCCAGCATATGGACTACCAGTCTTGGTCGTGTCAGATAATGGCACATCTTTTGCAAGTAAATAAATCCAGTCTTTCCTGAACCTAAATGGTATACGCTACATGTATACAGCTCCGTACTCCCGGCAAGCAACGGAAGGGCGGAGCGTATGATCCGTGAGCTGCCGTGTGCATTACGGAAACCGAAACAGGGCAGCATGTGCCCTGTCGAACTGGGTGGAAATCGAAGTGATGCCGTCTCTGCAATCGTGTACTGTAATCGAGAAGTTGCGAAAAATGCTTCCAGCATATGGACTACCAGACTTGGTCGTGTCAGATAATGGCACATCTTTTGCAAGTAGATAAATGCAGTCTTTCCTGAACCTAAATGGTATACGCTACATGTATACAGCTCCGTACCACCCGGCAAGCAACGGAAGGGCGGAGCGTATGATCCGTGAGCTGCAGTGGGCATTACGGAAACCGAAACAGGGCAGCGTGTGCCCTGTCGAACTGGGTGGAAATCGAAGTGATGCTGTCTCTGCAATCGTGTACTGTAATCGAGAAGTTGCGAAAAATGCTTCCAGCATATGGACTACCAGACTTGGTCGTGTCAGATAATGGCACATCTTTTGCAGGTAGATAAATGCAGTCTTTCCTGAACCTAAATGGTATATGCTACATGTATACAGCTCCGTACCACCCGGCAAGCAACGGAAGGGCGGAGCGTATGATCCGTGAGCTGCAGTGGGCATTACGGAAACCGAAACAGGGCAGCGTGCCCTGTCGAACTGGGTGGAAATCGAAGTGATGCCGTTTCTGCAATCGTGTACTGTAATCGAGAAGTTGCGAAAAATGCTTCCAGCATATGGACTACCAGACTTGGTCGTGTCAGATAATGGCAAATCTTTTGCAGGTAGATAAATGCAGTCTTTCCTGAACCTAAATGGTATATGCTACATGTATACAGCTCCGTACCACCCGGCAAGCAACGGAAGGGCGGAGCGTATGATCCGTGAGCTGCCGTGTGCATTACGGAAACCGAAACAGGGCAGCGTGTGCCATGTCGAACTGGGTGGAAATCGAAGTGATGCTGTCTCTGCAATCGTGTACTGTAATCGAGAGGTTCCGAAAAATGCTTCCAGCATATGGACTACCAGACTTGGCCGTGTCAGATAATGGCAAATCTTTTGCAGGTAGATAAATGCAGTCTTTCCTGAACCTAAATGGTATATGCTACATGTATACAGCTCCGTACCACCCGGCAAGCAACGGAAGGGCGGAGCGTATGATCCGTGAGCTGCCGTGTGCATTACGGAAACCGAAACAGGGCAGCGTGTGCCATGTCGAACTGGGTGGAAATCGAAGTGATGCCGTCTCTGCAATCGTGTACTGTAATCGAGAAGTTGCGAAAAATGCTTCCAGCATATGGGCTACCAGACTTGGTCGTGTAAGATAATGGCACATCTTTTGCAAGTAGATAAATGTAGTCTTTCCTGAACCTAAATGGTATACGCCACATGTATACAGCTCCGTACCATCCGGCAAGCAACGGAAGGGCGGAGCGTATGATCCGTGAGCTGCCGTGTGCATTACGGAAACCGAAACAGGGCAGCGTGTGCCCTGTTGAACTGGGTCGAAATCGAAGTGATGCCGTCTCTGCAATCGTGTACTGTAATCGAGAAGTTGCGAAAAATGCTTCCAGCATATGGACTACCAGACTTGGTCGTGTCAGATAATGGCACATCTTTTGCAAGTTGATAAATGCAGTCTTTCCTGAACCTAAATGGTATACGCTACATGTATACAGCTCCGTACCACCCGGCAAGCAACGGAAGGGCGGAGCGTATGATCCGTGAGCTGCCGTGTGCATTACGGAAACCGAAACAGGGCAGCGTGGAAATCGAAGTGATGCCGTCTCTGCAATCGTGTACTGTAATCGAGAAGTTGCCAAAAACTCTTCCAGCATATGGTCTACCAGACTTGGTCGGGTCAGATAATGGCACATCTTTTGCAAGTAGATAAATGCAGTCTTTGCTGAACCTAAATGGTATACGCTACATGTATACAGCTTCGTACCACCCGGCAAGCAACGGAAGGGCGGAGCGTATGATCCGTGAGCTGCCTTGTGCATTACGGAAACCGAAACAGGGCAGGGTGTGCCCTGTCGAACTGGGTGGAAATCGAAGTGATGCCGTCTCTGCAATCGTGTACTGTAATCGAGAATTTGCGAAAAATGCTTCCAGCATATGGACTACCAGACTTGGTCGTGTCAGATAATGGCACATCTTTTGCAAGTAGATAAATCCAGTCTTTCCTGAACCTAAATGGTATACGCTACATGTATACAGCTCCGTACCACCTGGCAAGCAACGGAAGGGCAAAGCGTATGATCCGTGAGCTGCCGTGTGCATTACGGAAACCGAAACAGGGCAGCGTGTGCCCTGTCGAACTGGGTAGAAATCGAAGTGATGCCGCCTCTGCAATCGTGTACTGTAATCGAGAAGTTGCGAAAACTGTTTCCAGCATATGGACTACCAGACTTGGTCGTGTCAGATAACGGCACATCTTTTGCAAGTAGATAAATGCAGTCTTTCCTGAACCTAAATGGTATACGCTACATGTATACAGCTCCGTACCACCCGGCAAGCAACGGAAGGGCGGAGCGTATGATCCGTGAGCTGCCGTGTGCATTACGGAAACCGAAACAGGGCAGCGTGGAAATCGAAGTGATGCCGTCTCTGCAATCCTGTACTGTAATCGAGAAGTTGCGAAAAATGCTTCCAGCATATGGTCTACCAGACTTGGTCGTGTCAGATAATGGCACATCTTTTGCAAGTAGATAAATCCAGTCTTTCCTGAACCTAAATGGTATACGCTACATGTATACAGCTCCGTACCACCTGGCAAGCAACGGAAGGGCAAAGCGTATGATCCGTGAGCTGCCGTGTGCATTACGGAAACCGAAACAGGGCAGCGTGTGCCCTGTCGAACTGGGTGGAAATCGAAGTGATGCCGTCTCTGCAATCGTGTACTGTAATCGAGAATTTGCGAAAAATGCTTCCAGCATATGGACTACCAGACTTGGTCGTGTCAGATAATGGCACATCTTTTGCAAGTAGATAAATCCAGTCTTTCCTGAACCTAAATGGTATACGCTACATGTATACAGCTCCGTACCACCTGGCAAGCAACGGAAGGGCAAAGCGTATGATCCGTGAGCTGCCGTGTGCATTACGGAAACCGAAACAGGGCAGCGTGTGCCCTGTCGAACTGGGTAGAAATCGAAGTGATGCCGCCTCTGCAATCGTGTACTGTAATCGAGAAGTTGCGAAAACTGCTTCCAGCATATGGACTACCAGACTTGGTCGTGTCAGATAATGGCACATCTTTTGCAAGTAGATAAATGCAGTCTTTCCTGAACCTAAATGGTATACGCTACATGTATACAGCTCCGTACCACCTGGCAAGCAACGGAAGGGCAAAGCGTATGATCCGTGAGCTGCCGTGTGCATTACGGAAACCGAAACAGGGCAGCGTGTGCCCTGTCGAACTGGGTGGAAATCGAAGTGATGCCGTCTCTGCAATCGTGTACTGTAATCGAGAATTTGCGAAAAATGCTTCCAGCATATGGACTACCAGACTTGGTCGTGTCAGATAATGGCACATCTTTTGCAAGTAGATAAATGCAGTCTTTGCTGAACCTAAATGGTATACGCTACAATGTATACAGCTCCGTACCACCTGGCAAGCAACGGAAGGGCAGAGCGTATGATCCGTGAACTGACGTGTGCATTACGGAAACCGAAACAGGGCAGCGTGTGCCCTGTCGAACTGGGTGGAAATCGAAGTGATGCCGTCTCTGCAATCGTGTACTGTAATCGAGAAGTTGCGAAAAATGCTTCCAGCATATGGACTACCAGACTTGGTCGTGTCAGATAATGGCACATCTTTTGCAAGTAGATAAATGCAGTCTTTCCTGAACCTAAATGGTATACGCTCCATGTATACAGCTCCGTACCACCCGGCAAGCAACGGAAGGGCGGAGCGTATGATCCGTGAGCTGCAGTGGGCATTACGGAAACCGAAACAGGGCAGCGTGTGCCCTGTCGAACTGGGTGGAAATCGAAGTGATGCCGTCTCTGCAATCGTGTACTGTAATCGAGAATTTGCGAAAAATGCTTCCAGCATATGGACTACCAGACTTGGTCGTGTCAGATAATGGCACATCTTTTGCAAGTAGATAAATCCAGTCTTTCCTGAACCTAAATGGTATATGCTACATGTATACAGCTCCGTACCACCTGGCAAGCAACGGAAGGGCAAAGCGTATGATCCGTGAGCTGCCGTGTGCATTACGGAAACCGAAACAGGGCAGCGTGTGCCCTGTCGAACTGGGTAGAAATCGAAGTGATGCCGCCTCTGCAATCGTGTACTGTAATCGAGAAGTTGCGAAAACTGCTTCCAGCATATGGACTACCAGACTTGGTCGTGTCAGATAATGGCACATCTTTTGCAAGTAGATAAATGCAGTCTTTCCTGAACCTAAATGGTATACGCTACATGTATACAGCTCCGTACCACCTGGCAAGCAACGGAAGGGCAAAGCGTATGATCCGTGAGCTGCCGTGTGCATTACGGAAACCGAAACAGGGCAGCGTGTGCCCTGTCGAACTGGGTAGAAATCGAAGTGATGCCGCCTCTGCAATCGTGTACTGTAATCGAGAAGTTGCGAAAACTGCTTCCAGCATATGGACTACCAGACTTGGTCGTGTCAGATAATGGCACATCTTTTGCAAGTAGATAAATCCAGTCTTTCCTGAACCTAAATGGTATACGCTACATGTATACAGCTCCGTACCACCTGGCAAGCAACGGAAGGGCAAAGCGTATGATCCGTGAGCTGCCGTGTGCATTACGGAAACCGAAACAGGGCAGCGTGTGCCCTGTCGAACTGGGTGGAAATCGAAGTGATGCCGTCTCTGCAATCGTGTACTGTAATCGAGAATTTGCGAAAAATGCTTCCAGCATATGGACTACCAGACTTGGTCGTGTCAGATAATGGCACATCTTTTGCAAGTAGATAAATGCAGTCTTTGCTGAACCTAAATGGTATACGCTACAATGTATACAGCTCCGTACCACCTGGCAAGCAACGGAAGGGCAGAGCGTATGATCCGTGAACTGACGTGTGCATTACGGAAACCGAAACAGGGCAGCGTGTGCCCTGTCGAACTGGGTGGAAATCGAAGTGATGCCGTCTCTGCAATCGTGTACTGTAATCGAGAAGTTGCGAAAAATGCTTCCAGCATATGGACTACCAGACTTGGTCGTGTCAGATAATGGCACATCTTTTGCAAGTAGATAAATGCAGTCTTTCCTGAACCTAAATGGTATACGCTCCATGTATACAGCTCCGTACCACCCGGCAAGCAACGGAAGGGCGGAGCGTATGATCCGTGAGCTGCAGTGGGCATTACGGAAACCGAAACAGGGCAGCGTGTGCCCTGTCGAACTGGGTGGAAATCGAAGTGATGCTGTCTCTGCAATCGTGTACTGTAATCGAGAAGTTGCGAAAAATGCTTCCAGCATATGGACTACCAGACTTGGTCGTGTCAGATAATGGCACATCTTTTGCAGCGTGTGCCATGTCGAACTGGGTGGAAATCGAAGTGATGCCGTCCCTGCAATCGTGTACTGTAATCGAGAAGTTGCGAAAAATGCTTCCAGCATATGGACTACCAGACTTGGTCGTGTCAGATAATGGCACATCGTTTGCAAGTAGATAAATGTAGTCTTTCCTGAACCTAAATGGTATACGCTACATGTATACAGCTCCGTACCATCCGGCAAGCAACGGAAGGGCGGAGCGTATGATCCGTGAGCTGCCGTGTGCATTACGGAAACCGAAACAGGGCAGCGTGGAAATCGAAGTGATGCCGTCTCTGCAATCGTGTACTGTAATCGAGAAGTTGCGAAAAACTCTTCCAGCATATGGTCTACCAGACTTGGTCGTGTCAGATAATGGCACATCTTTTGCAAGTAGATAAATGCAGTCTTTGCTGAGCCTAAATGGTATACGCTACATGTATACAGCTCCGTACCACCTGGCAAGCAACGGAAGGGCAGAGCGTATGATCCGTGAACTGACGTGTGGATTACGGAAACCGAAACAGGGCAGCGTGTGCCCTGTCGAACTGGGTGGAAATCGAAGTGATGCCGTCTCTGCAATCGTGTACTGTAATCGAGAAGTTGCGAAAAATGCTTCCAGCATATGTACTACCAGACTTGGTCGTGTCAGATAATGGCACATCTTTTGCAGGTAGATAAATGCAGTCTTTCCTGAACCTAAATGGTATACGCTACATGTATACAGCTCCGTACCACCCGGCAAGCAACGGAAGGGCGGAGCGTATGATCCGTGAGCTGCCGTGTGCATTACGGAAACCGAAACAGGGCAGCGTGTGCCCTGTCGAACTGGGTGGAAATCGAAGTGACGCCGTGACTGCAATCGTGTACTGTAATCGAGAAGTTGCGAAAAATGCTTCCAGCATATGGACTACCAGACTTGGTCGTGTCAGATAATGACACATCTTTTGCAAGTAGATAAATGCAGTCTTTCCTGAACCTAAATCGTATACGCTACATGTATACAGCTCCGTACCACCCGGCAAGCAACGGAAGGGCGGAGCGTATGATCCGTGAGCTGCCGTGTGCATTACGGAAACCGAAACAGGGCAGCATGTGCCCTGTCGAACTGGGTGGAAATCGAAGTGATGCCGTCTCTGCAATCGTGTACTGTAATCGAGAAGTTGCGAAAAATGCTTCCAGCATATGGACTACCAGACTTGGTCGTGTCAGATAATGGCACATCTTTTGCAAGTAGATAAATGCAGTCTTTCCTGAACCTAAATGGTATACGCTACATGTATACAGCTCCGTACCACCCGGCAAGCAACGGAAGGGCGGAGCGTATGATCCGTGAGCTGCAGTGGGCATTACGGAAACCGAAACAGGGCAGCGTGTGCCCTGTCGAACTGGGTGGAAATCTAAGTGATGCTGTCTCTGCAATCGTGTACTGTAATCGAGAAGTTGCGAAAAATGCTTCCAGCATATGGACTACCAGACTTGGTCGTGTCAGATAATGGCACATCTTTTGCAGGTAGATAAATGCAGTCTTTCCTGAACCTAAATGGTATATGCTACATGTATACAGCTCCGTACCACCCGGCAAGCAACGGAAGGGCGGAGCGTATGATCCGTGTGCTGCAGTGGGCATTACGGAAACCGAAACAGGGCAGCGTGCCCTGTCGAACTGGGTGGAAATCGAAGTGATGCCGTCTCTGCAATCGTGTACTGTAATCGAGAAGTTGCGAAAAATGCTTCCAGCATATGGACTACCAGACTTGGTCGTGTCAGATAATGGCAAATCTTTTGCAGGTAGATAAATGCAGTCTTTCCTGAACCTAAATGGTATATGCTACATGTATACAGCTCCGTACCACCCGGCAAGCAACGGAAGGGCGGAGCGTATGATCCGTGAGCTGCCGTGTGCATTACGGAAACCGAAACAGGGCAGCGTGTGCCATGTCGAACTGGGTGGAAATCGAAGTGATGCTGTCTCTGCAATCGTGTACTGTAATCGAGAGGTTCCGAAAAATGCTTCCAGCATATGGACTACCAGACTTGGCCGTGTCAGATAATGGCAAATCTTTTGCAGGTAGATAAATGCAGTCTTTCCTGAACCTAAATGGTATATGCTACATGTATACAGCTCCGTACCACCCGGCAAGCAACGGAAGGGCGGAGCGTATGATCCGTGAGCTGCCGTGTGCATTACGGAAACCGAAACAGGGCAGCGTGTGCCATGTCGAACTGGGTGGAAATCGAAGTGATGCCGTCTCTGCAATCGTGTACTGTAATCGAGAAGTTGCGAAAAATGCTTCCAGCATATGGGCTACCAGACTTGGTCGTGTAAGATAATGGCACATCTTTTGCAAGTAGATAAATGTAGTCTTTCCTGAACCTAAATGGTATACGCCACATGTATACAGCTCCGTACCATCCGGCAAGCAACGGAAGGGCGGAGCGTATGATCCGTGAGCTGCCGTGTGCATTACGGAAACCGAAACAGGGCAGCGTGTGCCCTGTTGAACTGGGTCGAAATCGAAGTGATGCCGTCTCTGCAATCGTGTACTGTAATCGAGAAGTTGCGAAAAATGCTTCCAGCATATGGACTACCAGACTTGGTCGTGTCAGATAATGGCACATCTTTTGCAAGTTGATAAATGCAGTCTTTCCTGAACCTAAATGGTATACGCTACATGTATACAGCTCCGTACCACCCGGCAAGCAACGGAAGGGCGGAGCGTATGATCCGTGAGCTGCCGTGTGCATTACGGAAACCGAAACAGGGCAGCGTGGAAATCGAAGTGATGCCGTCTCTGCAATCGTGTACTGTAATCGAGAAGTTGCCAAAAACTCTTCCAGCATATGGTCTACCAGACTTGGTCGTGTCAGATAATGGCACATCTTTTGCAAGTAGATAAATGCAGTCTTTGCTGAACCTAAATGGTATACGCTACATGTATACAGCTCCGTACCACCTGGCAAGCAACGGAAGGGCAGAGCGTATGATCCGTGAACTGACGTGTGCATTACGGAAACCGAAACAGGGCAGCGTGTGCCCTGTCGAACTGGGTGGAAATCGAAGTGATGCCGTCTCTGCAATCGTGTACTGTAATCGAGAATTTGCGAAAAATGCTTCCAGCATATGGACTACCAGACTTGGTCGTGTCAGATAATGGCACATCTTTTGCAAGTAGATAAATCCAGTCTTTCCTGAACCTAAATGGTATACGCTACATGTATACAGCTCCGTACCACCTGGCAAGCAACGGAAGGGCAAAGCGTATGATCCGTGAGCTGCCGTGTGCATTACGGAAACCGAAACAGGGCAGCGTGTGCCCTGTCGAACTGGGTAGAAATCGAAGTGATGCCGCCTCTGCAATCGTGTACTGTAATCGAGAAGTTGCGAAAAATGCTTCCAGCATATGGACTACCAGACTTGGTCGTGTCAGATAATGGCACATCTTTTGCAAGTAGATAAATGCAGTCTTTCCTGAACCTAAATGGTATGCGCTACATGTATACAGCTCCGTACCACCCGGCAAGCAACGGAAGGGCAGAGCGTATGATCCGTGAGCTGACGTGTGCATTACGGAAACCGAAACAGGGCAGCGTGTGCCCTGTCGAACTGGGTGGAAATCGAAGTGATGCCGCCTCTGCAATCGTGTACTGTAATCGAGAAGTTGCGAAAACTGCTTCCAGCATATGGACTACCAGACTTGGTCGTGTCAGATAATGGCACATCTTTTGCAAGTAGATAAATGCAGTCTTTCCTGAACCTAAATGGTATACGCTACATGTATACAGCTCCGTACCACCCGGCAAGCAACGGAAGGGCGGAGCGTATGATCCGTGAGCTGCCGTGTGCATTACGGAAACCGAAACAGGGCAGCGTGGAAATCGAAGTGAAGCCGTCTCTGCAATCCTGTACTGTAATCGAGAAGTTGCGAAAAATGCTTCCAGCATATGGTCTACCAGACTTGGTCGTGTCAGATAATGGCACATCTTTTGCAAGTAGATAAATGCAGTCTTTGCTGAACCTAAATGGTATACGCTACAATGTATACAGCTCCGTACCACCTGGCAAGCAACGGAAGGGCAGAGCGTATGATCCGTGAACTGACGTGTGCATTACGGAAACCGAAACAGGGCAGCGTGTGCCCTGTCGAACTGGGTGGAAATCGAAGTGACGCCGTGACTGCAATCGTGTACTGTAATCGAGAAGTTGCGAAAAATGCTTCCAGCATATGGACTACCAGACTTGGTCGTGTCAGATAATGACACATCTTTTGCAAGTAGATAAATGCAGTCTTTCCTGAACCTAAATCGTATACGCTACATGTATACAGCTCCGTACCACCCGGCAAGCAACGGAAGGGCGGAGCGTATGATCCGTGAGCTGCCGTGTGCATTACGGAAACCGAAACAGGGCAGCATGTGCCCTGTCGAACTGGGTGGAAATCGAAGTGATGCCGTCTCTGCAATCGTGTACTGTAATCGAGAAGTTGCGAAAAATGCTTCCAGCATATGGACTACCAGACTTGGTCGTGTCAGATAATGGCACATCTTTTGCAAGTAGATAAATGCAGTCTTTCCTGAACCTAAATGGTATACGCTACATGTATACAGCTCCGTACCACCCGGCAAGCAACGGAAGGGCGGAGCGTATGATCCGTGAGCTGCAGTGGGCATTACGGAAACCGAAACAGGGCAGCGTGTGCCCTGTCGAACTGGGTGGAAATCTAAGTGATGCTGTCTCTGCAATCGTGTACTGTAATCGAGAAGTTGCGAAAAATGCTTCCAGCATATGGACTACCAGACTTGGTCGTGTCAGATAATGGCACATCTTTTGCAGGTAGATAAATGCAGTCTTTCCTGAACCTAAATGGTATATGCTACATGTATACAGCTCCGTACCACCCGGCAAGCAACGGAAGGGCGGAGCGTATGATCCGTGTGCTGCAGTGGGCATTACGGAAACCGAAACAGGGCAGCGTGCCCTGTCGAACTGGGTGGAAATCGAAGTGATGCCGTCTCTGCAATCGTGTACTGTAATCGAGAAGTTGCGAAAAATGCTTCCAGCATATGGACTACCAGACTTGGTCGTGTCAGATAATGGCAAATCTTTTGCAGGTAGATAAATGCAGTCTTTCCTGAACCTAAATGGTATATGCTACATGTATACAGCTCCGTACCACCCGGCAAGCAACGGAAGGGCGGAGCGTATGATCCGTGAGCTGCCGTGTGCATTACGGAAACCGAAACAGGGCAGCGTGTGCCATGTCGAACTGGGTGGAAATCGAAGTGATGCTGTCTCTGCAATCGTGTACTGTAATCGAGAGGTTCCGAAAAATGCTTCCAGCATATGGACTACCAGACTTGGCCGTGTCAGATAATGGCAAATCTTTTGCAGGTAGATAAATGCAGTCTTTCCTGAACCTAAATGGTATATGCTACATGTATACAGCTCCGTACCACCCGGCAAGCAACGGAAGGGCGGAGCGTATGATCCGTGAGCTGCCGTGTGCATTACGGAAACCGAAACAGGGCAGCGTGTGCCATGTCGAACTGGGTGGAAATCGAAGTGATGCCGTCTCTGCAATCGTGTACTGTAATCGAGAAGTTGCGAAAAATGCTTCCAGCATATGGGCTACCAGACTTGGTCGTGTAAGATAATGGCACATCTTTTGCAAGTAGATAAATGTAGTCTTTCCTGAACCTAAATGGTATACGCCACATGTATACAGCTCCGTACCATCCGGCAAGCAACGGAAGGGCGGAGCGTATGATCCGTGAGCTGCCGTGTGCATTACGGAAACCGAAACAGGGCAGCGTGTGCCCTGTTGAACTGGGTCGAAATCGAAGTGATGCCGTCTCTGCAATCGTGTACTGTAATCGAGAAGTTGCGAAAAATGCTTCCAGCATATGGACTACCAGACTTGGTCGTGTCAGATAATGGCACATCTTTTGCAAGTTGATAAATGCAGTCTTTCCTGAACCTAAATGGTATACGCTACATGTATACAGCTCCGTACCACCCGGCAAGCAACGGAAGGGCGGAGCGTATGATCCGTGAGCTGCCGTGTGCATTACGGAAACCGAAACAGGGCAGCGTGGAAATCGAAGTGATGCCGTCTCTGCAATCGTGTACTGTAATCGAGAAGTTGCCAAAAACTCTTCCAGCATATGGTCTACCAGACTTGGTCGTGTCAGATAATGGCACATCTTTTGCAAGTAGATAAATGCAGTCTTTGCTGAACCTAAATGGTATACGCTACATGTATACAGCTCCGTACCACCTGGCAAGCAACGGAAGGGCAGAGCGTATGATCCGTGAACTGACGTGTGCATTACGGAAACCGAAACAGGGCAGCGTGTGCCCTGTCGAACTGGGTGGAAATCGAAGTGATGCCGTCTCTGCAATCGTGTACTGTAATCGAGAATTTGCGAAAAATGCTTCCAGCATATGGACTACCAGACTTGGTCGTGTCAGATAATGGCACATCTTTTGCAAGTAGATAAATCCAGTCTTTCCTGAACCTAAATGGTATACGCTACATGTATACAGCTCCGTACCACCTGGCAAGCAACGGAAGGGCAAAGCGTATGATCCGTGAGCTGCCGTGTGCATTACGGAAACCGAAACAGGGCAGCGTGTGCCCTGTCGAACTGGGTAGAAATCGAAGTGATGCCGCCTCTGCAATCGTGTACTGTAATCGAGAAGTTGCGAAAAATGCTTCCAGCATATGGACTACCAGACTTGGTCGTGTCAGATAATGGCACATCTTTTGCAAGTAGATAAATGCAGTCTTTCCTGAACCTAAATGGTATGCGCTACATGTATACAGCTCCGTACCACCCGGCAAGCAACGGAAGGGCAGAGCGTATGATCCGTGAGCTGACGTGTGCATTACGGAAACCGAAACAGGGCAGCGTGTGCCCTGTCGAACTGGGTAGAAATCGAAGTGATGCCGCCTCTGCAATCGTGTACTGTAATCGAGAAGTTGCGAAAACTGCTTCCAGCATATGGACTACCAGACTTGGTCGTGTCAGATAATGGCACATCTTTTGCAAGTAGATAAATGCAGTCTTTCCTGAACCTAAATGGTATACGCTACATGTATACAGCTCCGTACCACCCGGCAAGCAACGGAAGGGCGGAGCGTATGATCCGTGAGCTGCCGTGTGCATTACGGAAACCGAAACAGGGCAGCGTGGAAATCGAAGTGATGCCGTCTCTGCAATCCTGTACTGTAATCGAGAAGTTGCGAAAAATGCTTCCAGCATATGGTCTACCAGACTTGGTCGTGTCAGATAATGGCACATCTTTTGCAAGTAGATAAATGCAGTCTTTGCTGAACCTAAATGGTATACGCTACAATGTATACAGCTCCGTACCACCTGGCAAGCAACGGAAGGGCAGAGCGTATGATCCGTGAACTGACGTGTGCATTACGGAAACCGAAACAGGGCAGCGTGTGCCCTGTCGAACTGGGTGGAAATCGAAGTGATGCCGTCTCTGCAATCGTGTACTGTAATCGAGAAGTTGCGAAAAATGCTTCCAGCATATGGACTACCAGACTTGGTCGTGTCAGATAATGGCACATCTTTTGCAAGTAGATAAATGCAGTCTTTCCTGAACCTAAATGGTATACGCTCCATGTATACAGCTCCGTACCACCCGGCAAGCAACGGAAGGGCGGAGCGTATGATCCGTGAGCTGCAGTGGGCATTACGGAAACCGAAACAGGGCAGCGTGTGCCCTGTCGAACTGGGTGGAAATCGAAGTGATGCTGTCTCTGCAATCATGTACTGTAATCGAGAAGTTGCGAAAAATGCTTCCAGCATATGGACTACCAGACTTGGTCGTGTCAGATAATGGCACATCTTTTGCAGGTAGATAAATCCAGTCTTTCCTGAACCTAAATGGTATATGCTACATGTATACAGCTCCGTACCACCCGGCAAGCAACGGAAGGGCGGAGCGTATGATCCGTGAGCTGCCGTGTGCATTACGGAAACCGAAACAGGGCAGCGTGTGCCATGTCGAACTGGGTGGAAATCGAAGTGATGCCGTCTCTGCAATCGTGTACTGTAATCGAGAAGTTGCGAAAAATGCTTCCAGCATATGGACTACCAGACTTGGTCGTGTCAGATAATGGCACATCTTTTGCAAGTAGATAAATGTAGTCTTTCCTGAACCTAAATGGTATACGCTACATGTATACAGCTCCGTACCATCCGGCAAGCAACGGAAGGGCGGAGCGTATGATCCGTGAGCTGCCGTGTGCATTACGGAAACCGAAACAGGGCAGCGTGTGCCCTGTTGAACTGGGTGGAAATCGAAGTGATGCCGTCTCTGCAATCGTGCACTGTAATCGGGAATTTGCGGAAAATGCTTCCAGCATATGGACTACCAGACTTGGTCGTATCAGATAATGGCACAACTTTTGCAAGTAGATAAATGCAGTCTTTCCTGAACCTAAATGGTATACGCTACATGTATACAGCTCCGTACCACCTGGCAAGCAACGGAAGGGCAAAGCGTATGATCCGTGAGCTGCCGTGTGAATTACGGAAACCAAAACAGGGCAGCGTGTGCCCTGTCGAACTGGGTGGAAATCGAAGTGATGCCGTCTCTGCAATCGTGTACTGTAATCGAGAAGTTGCGAAAAATGCTTCCAGCATGTGGACTACCAGACTTGGTCGTGTCAGATAATGGCACGTCTTTTGCAAGTAGATAAATGCAGTCTTTCCTGAACCTAAATGGTATACGCTACATGTATACAGCTCCGTACCACCCGGCAAGCAACGGAAGGGCGGAGCGTATGATCCGTGAGCTGCAGTGGGCATTACGGAAACCGAAACAGGGCAGCGTGTGCCCTGTCGAACTGGGTGGAAATCGAAGTGATGCTGTCTCTGCAATCGTGTACTGTAATCGAGAGGTTCCGAAAAATGCTTCCAGCATATGGACTACCAGACTTGGCCGTGTCAGATAATGGCACATCTTTTGCAGGTAGATAAATGCAGTCTTTCCTGAACCTAAATGGTATATGCTACATGTGTACAGCTCCGTACCACCCGGCAAGCAACGGAAGGGCGGAGCGTATGATCCGTGAGCTGCCGTGTGCATTACGGAAACCGAAACAGGGCAGCGTGTGCCATGTCGAACTGGGTGGAATTCGAAGTGATGCCGTCTCTGCAATCGTGTACTGTAATCGAGAAGTTGCGAAAAATGCTTCCAGCATATGGACTACCAGACTTGGTCGTGTCAGATAATGGCACATCTTTTGCAAGTAGATAAATGCAGTCTTTCCTGAACCTAAATGGTATACGCTACATGTATACAGCTCCGTACCACCCGGCAAGCTACGGAAGGGCAGAGCGTATGATCCGTGAGCTGCAGTGGGCATTACGGAAACCGAAACAGGGCAGCGTGTGCCCTGTCGAACTGGGTGGAAATCTAAGTTATGCTGTCTCTGCAATCGTGTACTGTAATCGAGAAGTTGCGAAAAATGCTTCCAGCATATGGACTACCAGACTTGGTCGTGTCAGATAATGGCACATCTTTTGCAGGTAGATAAATGCAGTCTTTCCTGAACCTAAATGGTATATGCTACATGTATACAGCTCCGTACCACCCGGCAAGCAACGGAAGGGCGGAGCGTATGATCCGTGTGCTGCAGTGGGCATTACGGAAACCGAAACAGGGCAGCGTGCCCTGTCGAACTGGGTGGAAATCGAAGTGATGCCGTCTCTGCAATCGTGTACTGTAATCGAGAAGTTGCGAAAAATGCTTCCAGCATATGGACTACCAGACTTGGTCGTGTCAGATAATGGCAAATCTTTTGCAGGTAGATAAATGCAGTCTTTCCTGAACCTAAATGGTATATGCTACATGTATACAGCTCCGTACCACCCGGCAAGCAACGGAAGGGCGGAGCGTATGATCCGTGAGCTGCCGTGTGCATTACGGAAACCGAAACAGGGCAGCGTGTGCCATGTCGAACTGGGTGGAAATCGAAGTGATGCTGTCTCTGCAATCGTGTACTGTAATCGAGAGGTTCCGAAAAATGCTTCCAGCATATGGACTACCAGACTTGGCCGTGTCAGATAATGGCAAATCTTTTGCAGGTAGATAAATGCAGTCTTTCCTGAACCTAAATGGTATATGCTACATGTATACAGCTCCGTACCACCCGGCAAGCAACGGAAGGGCGGAGCGTATGATCCGTGAGCTGCCGTGTGCATTACGGAAACCGAAACAGGGCAGCGTGTGCCATGTCGAACTGGGTGGAAATCGAAGTGATGCCGTCTCTGCAATCGTGTACTGTAATCGAGAAGTTGCGAAAAATGCTTCCAGCATATGGGCTACCAGACTTGGTCGTGTAAGATAATGGCACATCTTTTGCAAGTAGATAAATGTAGTCTTTCCTGAACCTAAATGGTATACGCCACATGTATACAGCTCCGTACCATCCGGCAAGCAACGGAAGGGCGGAGCGTATGATCCGTGAGCTGCCGTGTGCATTACGGAAACCGAAACAGGGCAGCGTGTGCCCTGTTGAACTGGGTCGAAATCAAAGTGATGCCGTCTCTGCAATCGTGTACTGTAATCGAGAAGTTGCGAAAAATGCTTCCAGCATATGGACTACCAGACTTGGTCGTGTCAGATAATGGCACATCTTTTGCAAGTTGATAAATGCAGTCTTTCCTGAACCTAAATGGTATAAGCTACATGTATACAGCTCCGTACCACCCGGCAAGCAACGGAAGGGCGGAGCGTATGATCCGTGAGCTGCCGTGTGCATTACGGAAACCGAAACAGGGCAGCGTGGAAATCGAAGTGATGCCGTCTCTGCAATCGTGTACTGTAATCGAGAAGTTGCCAAAAACTCTTCCAGCATATGGTCTACCAGACTTGGTCGTGTCAGATAATGGCACATCTTTTGCAAGTAGATAAATGCAGTCTTTGCTGAACCTAAATGGTATACGCTACATGTATACAGCTCCGTACCACCTGGCAAGCAACGGAAGGGCAGAGCGTATGATCCGTGAACTGACGTGTGCATTACGGAAACCGAAACAGGGCAGCGTGTGCCCTGTCGAACTGGGTGGAAATCGAAGTGATGCCGTCTCTGCAATCGTGTACTGTAATCGAGAATTTGCGAAAAATGCTTCCAGCATATGGACTACCAGACTTGGTCGTGTCAGATAATGGCACACCTTTTGCAAGTAGATAAATCCAGTCTTTCCTGAACCTAAATGGTATACGCTACATGTATACAGCTCCGTACCACCTGGCAAGCAACGGAAGGGCAAAGCGTATGATCCGTGAGCTGCCGTGTGCATTACGGAAACCGAAACAGGGCAGCGTGTGCCCTGTCGAACTGGGTAGAAATCGAAGTGATGCCGCCTCTGCAATCGTGTACTGTAATCGAGAAGTTGCGAAAAATGCTTCCAGCATATGGACTACCAGACTTGGTCGTGTCAGATAATGGCACATCTTTTGCAAGTAGATAAATGCAGTCTTTCCTGAACCTAAATGGTATGCGCTACATGTATACAGCTCCGTACCACCCGGCAAGCAACGGAAGGGCAGAGCGTATGATCCGTGAGCTGACGTGTGCATTACGGAAACCGAAACAGGGCAGCGTGTGCCCTGTCGAACTGGGTGGAAATCGAAGTGATGCCGCCTCTGCAATCGTGTACTGTAATCGAGAAGTTGCGAAAACTGCTTCCAGCATATGGACTACCAGACTTGGTCGTGTCAGATAATGGCACATCTTTTGCAAGTAGATAAATGCAGTCTTTCCTGAACCTAAATGGTATACGCTACATGTATACAGCTCCGTACCACCCGGCAAGCAACGGAAGGGCGGAGCGTATGATCCGTGAGCTGCCGTGTGCATTACGGAAACCGAAACAGGGCAGCGTGGAAATCGAAGTGATGCCGTCTCTGCAATCCTGTACTGTAATCGAGAAGTTGCGAAAAATGCTTCCAGCATATGGTCTACCAGACTTGGTCGTGTCAGATAATGGCACATCTTTTGCAAGTAGATAAATGCAGTCTTTGCTGAACCTAAATGGTATACGCTACAATGTATACAGCTCCGTACCACCTGGCAAGCAACGGAAGGGCAGAGCGTATGATCCGTGAACTGACGTGTGCATTACGGAAACCGAAACAGGGCAGCGTGTGCCCTGTCGAACTGGGTGGAAATCGAAGTGATGCCGTCTCTGCAATCGTGTACTGTAATCGAGAAGTTGCGAAAAATGCTTCCAGCATATGGACTACCAGACTTGGTCGTGTCAGATAATGGCACATCTTTTGCAAGTAGATAAATGCAGTCTTTCCTGAACCTAAATGGTATACGCTCCATGTATACAGCTCCGTACCACCCGGCAAGCAACGGAAGGGCGGAGCGTATGATCCGTGAGCTGCAGTGGGCATTACGGAAACCGAAACAGGGCAGCGTGTGCCCTGTCGAACTGGGTGGAAATCGAAGTGATGCTGTCTCTGCAATCGTGTACTGTAATCGAGAAGTTGCGAAAAATGCTTCCAGCATATGGACTACCAGACTTGGTCGTGTCAGATAATGGCACATCTTTTGCAGGTAGATAAATGCAGTCTTTCCTGAACCTAAATGGTATATGCTACATGTATACAGCTCCGTACCACCCGGCAAGCAACGGAAGGGCGGAGCGTATGATCCGTGAGCTGCCGTGTGCATTACGGAAACCGAAACAGGGCAGCGTGTGCCATGTCGAACTGGGTGGAAATCGAAGTGATGCCGTCTCTGCAATCGTGTACTGTAATCGAGAAGTTGCGAAAAATGCTTCCAGCATATGGACTACCAGACTTGGTCGTGTCAGATAATGGCACATCTTTTGCAAGTAGATAAATGTAGTCTTTCCTGAACCTAAATGGTATACGCTACATGTATACAGCTCCGTACCATCCGGCAAGCAACGGAAGGGCGGAGCGTATGATCCGTGAGCTGCCGTGTGCATTACGGAAACCGAAACAGGGCAGCGTGTGCCCTGTTGAACTGGGTGGAAATCGAAGTGATGCCGTCTCTGCAATCGTGCACTGTAATCGGGAATTTGCGGAAAATGCTTCCAGCATATGGACTACCAGACTTGGTCGTATCAGATAATGGCACAACTTTTGCAAGTAGATAAATGCAGTCTTTCCTGAACCTAAATGGTATACGCTACATGTATACAGCTCCGTACCACCTGGCAAGCAACGGAAGGGCAAAGCGTATGATCCGTGAGCTGCCGTGTGAATTACGGAAACCAAAACAGGGCAGCGTGTGCCCTGTCGAACTGGGTGGAAATCGAAGTGATGCCGTCTCTGCAATCGTGTACTGTAATCGAGAAGTTGCGAAAAATGCTTCCAGCATATGGACTACCAGACTTGGTCGTGTCAGATAATGGCACGTCTTTTGCAAGTAGATAAATGCAGTCTTTCCTGAACCTAAATGGTATACGCTACATGTATACAGCTCCGTACCACCCGGCAAGCAACGGAAGGGCGGAGCGTATGATCCGTGAGCTGCAGTGAGCATTACGGAAACCGAAACAGGGCAGCGTGTGCCCTGTCGAACTGGGTGGAAATCGAAGTGATGCTGTCTCTGCAATCGTGTACTGTAATCGAGAGGTTCCGAAAAATGCTTCCAGCATATGGACTACCAGACTTGGCCGTGTCAGATAATGGCACATCTTTTGCAGGTAGATAAATGCAGTCTTTCCTGAACCTAAATGGTATATGCTACATGTGTACAGCTCCGTACCACCCGGCAAGCAACGGAAGGGCGGAGCGTATGATCCGTGAGCTGCCGTGTGCATTACGGAAACCGAAACAGGGCAGCGTGTGCCATGTCGAACTGGGTGGAATTCGAAGTGATGCCGTCTCTGCAATCGTGTACTGTAATCGAGAAGTTGCGAAAAATGCTTCCAGCATATGGGCTACCAGACTTGGTCGTGTAAGATAATGGCACATCTTTTGCAAGTAGATAAATGTAGTCTTTCCTGAACCTAAATGGTATACGCTACATGTATACAGCTCCGTACCATCCGGCAAGCAACGGAAGGGCGGAGCGTATGATCCGTGAGCTGCCGTGTGCATTACGGAAACCGAAACAGGGCAGCGTGTGCCCTGTTGAACTGGGTCGAAATCGAAGTGATGCCGTCTCTGCAATCGTGTACTGTAATCGAGAAGTTGCGAAAAATGCTTCCAGCATATGGACTACCAGACTTGGTCGTGTCAGATAATGGCACATCTTTTGCAAGTTGATAAATGCAGTCTTTCCTGAACCTAAATGGTATACGCTACATGTATACAGCTCCGTACCACCCGGCAAGCAACGGAAGGGCGGAGCATATGATCCGTGAGCTGCCGTGTGCATTACGGAAACCGAAACAGGGCAGCGTGGAAATCGAAGTGATGCCGTCTCTGCAATCGTGTACTGTAATCGAGAAGTTGCCAAAAACTCTTCCAGCATATGGTCTACCAGACTTGGTCGTGTCAGATAATGGCACATCTTTTGCAAGTAGATAAATGCAGTCTTTGCTGAACCTAAATGGTATACGCTACATGTATACAGCTCCGTACCACCTGGCAAGCAACGGAAGGGCAGAGCGTATGATCCGTGAACTGACGTGTGCATTACGGAAACCGAAACAGGGCAGCGTGTGCCCTGTCGAACTGGGTGGAAATCGAAGTGATGCTGTCTCTGCAATCGTGTACTGTAATCGAGAAGTTGCGAAAAATGCTTCCAGCATATGGACTACCAGACTTGGTCGTGTCAGATAATGGCACATCTTTTGCAGGTAGATAAATGCAGTCTTTCCTGAACCTAAATGGTATATGCTACATGTATACAGCTCCGTACCACCCGGCAAGCAACGGAAGGGCGGAGCGTATGATCCGTGAGCTGCCGTGTGCATTACGGAAACCGAAACAGGGCAGCGTGTGCCATGTCGAACTGGGTGGAAATCGAAGTGATGCCGTCTCTGCAATCGTGTACTGTAATCGAGAAGTTGCGAAAAATGCTTCCAGCATATGGACTACCAGACTTGGTCGTGTCAGATAATGGCACATCTTTTGCAAGTAGATAAATGTAGTCTTTCCTGAACCTAAATTGTATACGCTACATGTATACAGCTCCGTACCATCCGGCAAGCAACGGAAGGGCGGAGCGTATGATCCGTGAGCTGCCGTGTGCATTACGGAAACCGAAACAGGGCAGCGTGTGCCCTGTTGAACTGGGTGGAAATCGAAGTGATGCCGTCTCTGCAATCGTGCACTGTAATCGGGAATTTGCGGAAAATGCTTCCAGCATATGGACTACCAGACTTGGTCGTATCAGATAATGGCACAACTTTTGCAAGTAGATAAATGCAGTCTTTCCTGAACCTAAATGGTATACGCTACATGTATACAGCTCCGTACCACCTGGCAAGCAACGGAAGGGCAAAGCGTATGATCCGTGAGCTGCCGTGTGAATTACGAAAACCAAAACAGGGCAGCGTGTGCCCTGTCGAACTGGGTGGAAATCGAAGTGATGCCGTCTCTGCAATCGTGTACTGTAATCGAGAAGTTGCGAAAAATGCTTCCAGCATATGGACTACCAGACTTGGTCGTGTCAGATAATGGCACGTCTTTTGCAAGTAGATAAATGCAGTCTTTCCTGAACCTAAATGGTATACGCTACATGTATACAGCTCCGTACCACCCGGCAAGCAACGGAAGGGCGGAGCGTATGATCCGTGAGCTGCAGTGGGCATTACGGAAACCGAAACAGGGCAGCGTGTGCCCTGTCGAACTGGGTGGAAATCGAAGTGATGCTGTCTCTGCAATCGTGTACTGTAATCGAGAAGTTGCGAAAAATGCTTCCAGCATGTGGACTACCAGACTTGGTCGTGTCAGATAATGGCACATCTTTTGCAAGTAGATAAATGCAGTCTTTCCTGAACCTAAATGGTATACGCTACATGTATACAGCTCCGTACCACCCGGCAAGCAACGGAAGGGCGGAGCGTATGATCCGTGAGCTGCAGTGGGCATTACGGAAACCGAAACAGGGCAGCGTGTGCCCTGTCGGACTGGGTGGAAATCGAAGTGATGCTGTCACTGCAATCGTGTACTGTAATCGAGAGGTTCCGAAAAATGCTTCCAGCATATGGACTACCAGACTTGGCCGTGTCAGATAATGGCACATCTTTTGCAGGTAGATAAATGCAGTCTTTCCTGAACCTAAATGGTATATGCTACATGTGTACAGCTCCGTACCACCCGGCAAGCAACGGAAGGGCGGAGCGTATGATCCGTGAGCTGCCGTGTGCATTACGGAAACCGAAACAGGGCAGCGTGTGCCATGTCGAACTGGGTGGAATTCGAAGTGATGCCGTCTCTGCAATCGTGTACTGTAATCGAGAAGTTGCGAAAAATGCTTCCAGCATATGGGCTACCAGACTTGGTCGTGTCAGATAATGGCACATCTTTTGCAAGTAGATAAATGCAGTCTTTCCTGAACCTAAATGGTATGCGCTACATGTATACAGCTCCGTACCACCCGGCAAGCAACGGAAGGGCAGAGCGTATGATCCGTGAGCTGACGTGTGCATTACGGAAACCGAAACAGGGCAGCGTGTGCCCTGTCGAACTGGGTGGAAATCGAAGTGATGCCGCCTCTGCAATCGTGTACTGTAATCGAGAAGTTGCGAAAACTGCTTCCAGCATATGGACTACCAGACTTGGTCGTGTCAGATAATGGCACATCTTTTGCAAGTAGATAAATGCAGTCTTTCCTGAACCTAAATGGTATACGCTACATGTATACAGCTCCGTACCACCCGGCAAGCAACGGAAGGGCGGAGCGTATGATCCGTGAGCTGCCGTGTGCATTACGGAAACCGAAACAGGGCAGCGTGGAAATCGAAGTGATGCCGTCTCTGCAATCCTGTACTGTAATCGAGAAGTTGCGAAAAATGCTTCCAGCATATGGTCTACCAGACTTGGTCGTGTCAGATAATGGCACATCTTTTGCAAGTAGATAAATGCAGTCTTTGCTGAACCTAAATGGTATACGCTACAATGTATACAGCTCCGTACCACCTGGCAAGCAACGGAAGGGCAGAGCGTATGATCCGTGAACTGACGTGTGCATTACGGAAACCGAAACAGGGCAGCGTGTGCCCTGTCGAACTGGGTGGAAATCGAAGTGATGCCGTCTCTGCAATCGTGTACTGTAATCGAGAAGTTGCGAAAAATGCTTCCAGCATATGGACTACCAGACTTGGTCGTGTCAGATAATGGCACATCTTTTGCAAGTAGATAAATGCAGTCTTTCCTGAACCTAAATGGTATACGCTCCATGTATACAGCTCCGTACCACCCGGCAAGCAACGGAAGGGCGGAGCGTATGATCCGTGAGCTGCAGTGGGCATTACGGAAACCGAAACAGGGCAGCGTGTGCCCTGTCGAACTGGGTGGAAATCGAAGTGATGCTGTCTCTGCAATCGTGTACTGTAATCGAGAAGTTGCGAAAAATGCTTCCAGCATATGGACTACCAGACTTGGTCGTGTCAGATAATGGCACATCTTTTGCAGGTAGATAAATGCAGTCTTTCCTGAACCTAAATGGTATATGCTACATGTATACAGCTCCGTACCACCCGGCAAGCAACGGAAGGGCGGAGCGTATGATCCGTGAGCTGCCGTGTGCATTACGGAAACCGAAACAGGGCAGCGTGTGCCATGTCGAACTGGGTGGAAATCGAAGTGATGCCGTCTCTGCAATCGTGTACTGTAATCGAGAAGTTGCGAAAAATGCTTCCAGCATATGGACTACCAGACTTGGTCGTGTCAGATAATGGCACATCTTTTGCAAGTAGATAAATGTAGTCTTTCCTGAACCTAAATGGTATACGCTACATGTATACAGCTCCGTACCATCCGGCAAGCAACGGAAGGGCGGAGCGTATGATCCGTGAGCTGCCGTGTGCATTACGGAAACCGAAACAGGGCAGCGTGTGCCCTGTTGAACTGGGTGGAAATCGAAGTGATGCCGTCTCTGCAATCGTGCACTGTAATCGGGAATTTGCGGAAAATGCTTCCAGCATATGGACTACCAGACTTGGTCGTATCAGATAATGGCACAACTTTTGCAAGTAGATAAATGCAGTCTTTCCTGAACCTAAATGGTATACGCTACATGTATACAGCTCCGTACCACCTGGCAAGCAACGGAAGGGCAAAGCGTATGATCCGTGAGCTGCCGTGTGAATTACGGAAACCAAAACAGGGCAGCGTGTGCCCTGTCGAACTGGGTGGAAATCGAAGTGATGCCGTCTCTGCAATCGTGTACTGTAATCGAGAAGTTGCGAAAAATGCTTCCAGCATATGGACTACCAGACTTGGTCGTGTCAGATAATGGCACGTCTTTTGCAAGTAGATAAATGCAGTCTTTCCTGAACCTAAATGGTATACGCTACATGTATACAGCTCCGTACCACCCGGCAAGCAACGGAAGGGCGGAGCGTATGATCCGTGAGCTGCAGTGAGCATTACGGAAACCGAAACAGGGCAGCGTGTGCCCTGTCGAACTGGGTGGAAATCGAAGTGATGCTGTCTCTGCAATCGTGTACTGTAATCGAGAGGTTCCGAAAAATGCTTCCAGCATATGGACTACCAGACTTGGCCGTGTCAGATAATGGCACATCTTTTGCAGGTAGATAAATGCAGTCTTTCCTGAACCTAAATGGTATATGCTACATGTGTACAGCTCCGTACCACCCGGCAAGCAACGGAAGGGCGGAGCGTATGATCCGTGAGCTGCCGTGTGCATTACGGAAACCGAAACAGGGCAGCGTGTGCCATGTCGAACTGGGTGGAATTCGAAGTGATGCCGTCTCTGCAATCGTGTACTGTAATCGAGAAGTTGCGAAAAATGCTTCCAGCATATGGGCTACCAGACTTGGTCGTGTAAGATAATGGCACATCTTTTGCAAGTAGATAAATGTAGTCTTTCCTGAACCTAAATGGTATACGCTACATGTATACAGCTCCGTACCATCCGGCAAGCAACGGAAGGGCGGAGCGTATGATCCGTGAGCTGCCGTGTGCATTACGGAAACCGAAACAGGGCAGCGTGTGCCCTGTTGAACTGGGTCGAAATCGAAGTGATGCCGTCTCTGCAATCGTGTACTGTAATCGAGAAGTTGCGAAAAATGCTTCCAGCATATGGACTACCAGACTTGGTCGTGTCAGATAATGGCACATCTTTTGCAAGTTGATAAATGCAGTCTTTCCTGAACCTAAATGGTATACGCTACATGTATACAGCTCCGTACCACCCGGCAAGCAACGGAAGGGCGGAGCATATGATCCGTGAGCTGCCGTGTGCATTACGGAAACCGAAACAGGGCAGCGTGGAAATCGAAGTGATGCCGTCTCTGCAATCGTGTACTGTAATCGAGAAGTTGCCAAAAACTCTTCCAGCATATGGTCTACCAGACTTGGTCGTGTCAGATAATGGCACATCTTTTGCAAGTAGATAAATGCAGTCTTTGCTGAACCTAAATGGTATACGCTACATGTATACAGCTCCGTACCACCTGGCAAGCAACGGAAGGGCAGAGCGTATGATCCGTGAACTGACGTGTGCATTACGGAAACCGAAACAGGGCAGCGTGTGCCCTGTCGAACTGGGTGGAAATCGAAGTGATGCTGTCTCTGCAATCGTGTACTGTAATCGAGAAGTTGCGAAAAATGCTTCCAGCATATGGACTACCAGACTTGGTCGTGTCAGATAATGGCACATCTTTTGCAGGTAGATAAATGCAGTCTTTCCTGAACCTAAATGGTATATGCTACATGTATACAGCTCCGTACCACCCGGCAAGCAACGGAAGGGCGGAGCGTATGATCCGTGAGCTGCCGTGTGCATTACGGAAACCGAAACAGGGCAGCGTGTGCCATGTCGAACTGGGTGGAAATCGAAGTGATGCCGTCTCTGCAATCGTGTACTGTAATCGAGAAGTTGCGAAAAATGCTTCCAGCATATGGACTACCAGACTTGGTCGTGTCAGATAATGGCACATCTTTTGCAAGTAGATAAATGTAGTCTTTCCTGAACCTAAATTGTATACGCTACATGTATACAGCTCCGTACCATCCGGCAAGCAACGGAAGGGCGGAGCGTATGATCCGTGAGCTGCCGTGTGCATTACGGAAACCGAAACAGGGCAGCGTGTGCCCTGTTGAACTGGGTGGAAATCGAAGTGATGCCGTCTCTGCAATCGTGCACTGTAATCGGGAATTTGCGGAAAATGCTTCCAGCATATGGACTACCAGACTTGGTCGTATCAGATAATGGCACAACTTTTGCAAGTAGATAAATGCAGTCTTTCCTGAACCTAAATGGTATACGCTACATGTATACAGCTCCGTACCACCTGGCAAGCAACGGAAGGGCAAAGCGTATGATCCGTGAGCTGCCGTGTGAATTACGAAAACCAAAACAGGGCAGCGTGTGCCCTGTCGAACTGGGTGGAAATCGAAGTGATGCCGTCTCTGCAATCGTGTACTGTAATCGAGAAGTTGCGAAAAATGCTTCCAGCATATGGACTACCAGACTTGGTCGTGTCAGATAATGGCACGTCTTTTGCAAGTAGATAAATGCAGTCTTTCCTGAACCTAAATGGTATACGCTACATGTATACAGCTCCGTACCACCCGGCAAGCAACGGAAGGGCGGAGCGTATGATCCGTGAGCTGCAGTGGGCATTACGGAAACCGAAACAGGGCAGCGTGTGCCCTGTCGAACTGGGTGGAAATCGAAGTGATGCTGTCTCTGCAATCGTGTACTGTAATCGAGAAGTTGCGAAAAATGCTTCCAGCATGTGGACTACCAGACTTGGTCGTGTCAGATAATGGCACATCTTTTGCAAGTAGATAAATGCAGTCTTTCCTGAACCTAAATGGTATACGCTACATGTATACAGCTCCGTACCACCCGGCAAGCAACGGAAGGGCGGAGCGTATGATCCGTGAGCTGCAGTGGGCATTACGGAAACCGAAACAGGGCAGCGTGTGCCCTGTCGGACTGGGTGGAAATCGAAGTGATGCTGTCACTGCAATCGTGTACTGTAATCGAGAGGTTCCGAAAAATGCTTCCAGCATATGGACTACCAGACTTGGCCGTGTCAGATAATGGCACATCTTTTGCAGGTAGATAAATGCAGTCTTTCCTGAACCTAAATGGTATATGCTACATGTGTACAGCTCCGTACCACCCGGCAAGCAACGGAAGGGCGGAGCGTATGATCCGTGAGCTGCCGTGTGCATTACGGAAACCGAAACAGGGCAGCGTGTGCCATGTCGAACTGGGTGGAATTCGAAGTGATGCCGTCTCTGCAATCGTGTACTGTAATCGAGAAGTTGCGAAAAATGCTTCCAGCATATGGGCTACCAGACTTGGTCATGTAAGATAATGGCACATCTTTTGCAAGTAGATAAATGTAGTCTTTCCTGAACCTAAATGGTATACGCTACATGTATACAGCTCCGTACCATCCGGCAAGCAACGGAAGGGCGGAGCGTATGATCCGTGAGCTGCCGTGTGCATTACGGAAACCGAAACAGGGCAGCGTGTGCCCTGTTGAACTGGGTCGAAATCGAAGTGATGCCGTCTCTGCAATCGTGTACTGTAATCGAGAAGTTGCGAAAAATGCTTCCAGCATATGGACTACCAGACTTGGTCGTGTCAGATAATGGCACATCTTTTGCAAGTTGATAAATGCAGTCTTTCCTGAACCTAAATGGTATACGCTACATGTATACAGCTCCGTACCACCCGGCAAGCAACGGAAGGGCGGAGCGTATGATCCGTGAGCTGCCGTGTGCATTACGGAAACCGAAACAGGGCAGCGTGGAAATCGAAGTGATGCCGTCTCTGCAATCGTGTACTGTAATCGAGAAGTTGCCAAAAACTCTTCCAGCATATGGTCTACCAGACTTGGTCGTGTCAGATAATGGCACATCTTTTGCAAGTAGATAAATGCAGTCTTTGCTGAACCTAAATGGTATACGCTACATGTATACAGCTCCGTACCACCTGGCAAGCAACGGAAGGGCAGAGCGTATGATCCGTGAACTGACGTGTGCATTACGGAAACCGAAACAGGGCAGCGTGTGCCCTGTCGAACTGGGTGGAAATCGAAGTGATGCCGTCTCTGCAATCGTGTACTGTAATCGAGAAGTTGCGAAAAATGCTTCCAGCATATGGACTACCAGACTTGGTCATGTCAGATAATGGCACATCTTTTGCAGGTAGATAAATGCAGTCTTTCCTGAACCTAAATGGTATACGCTACATGTATACAGCTCCGTACCACCCGGCAAGCAACGGAAGGGCGGAGCGTATGATCCGTGAGCTGCCGTGTGCATTACGGAAACCGAAACAGGGCAGCGTGTGCCCTGTTGAACTGGGTCGAAATCGAAGTGATGCCGTCTCTGCAATCGTGTACTGTAATCGAGAAGTTGCGAAAAATGCTTCCAGCATATGGACTACCAGACTTGGTCGTGTCAGATAATGGCACATCTTTTGCAAGTTGATAAATGCAGTCTTTCCTGAACCTAAATGGTACACGCTACATGTATACAGCTCCGTACCACCCGGCAAGCAACGGAAGGGCGGAGCGTATGATCCGTGAGCTGCCGTGTGCATTACGGAAACCGAAACAGGGCAGCGTGGAAATCGAAGTGATGCCGTCTCTGCAATCGTGTACTGTAATCGAGAAGTTGCCAAAAACTCTTCCAGCATATGGTCTACCAGACTTGGTCGTGTCAGATAATGGCACGTCTTTTGCAAGTAGATAAATGCAGTCTTTCCTGAACCTAAATGGTATACGCTACATGTATACAGCTCCGTACCACCCGGCAAGCAACGGAAGGGCGGAGCGTATGATCCGTGAGCTGCTGTGGGCATTACGGAAACCGAAACAGGGCAGCGTGTGCCCTGTCGAACTGGGTGGAAATCGAAGTGATGCTGTCTCTGCAATCGTGTACTGTAATCGAGAAGTTGCGAAAAATGCTTCCAGCATATGGACTACCAGACTCGGTCGTCTCAGATAATGGCACATCTTTTGCAGGTAGATAAATGCAGTCTTTCCTGAACCTAAATGGTATATGCTACATGTATACAGCTCCGTACCACCCGGCAAGCAACGGAAGGGCGGAGCGTATGATCCGTGAGCTGCTGTGGGCATTACGGAAACCGAAACAGGGCAGCGTGTGCCCTGTCGAACTGGGTGGAAATCGAAGTGATGCTGTCTCTGCAATCGTGTACTGTAATCGAGAAGTTGCGAAAAATGCTTCCAGCATATGGACTACCAGACTCGGTCGTCTCAGATAATGGCACATCTTTTGCAGGTAGATAAATGCAGTCTTTCCTGAACCTAAATGGTATATGCTACATGTATACAGCTCCGTACCACCCGACAAGCAACGGAAGGGCGGAGCGTATGATCCGTGAGCTGCCGTGTGCATTACGGAAACCGAAACAGGGCAGCGTGTGCCCTGTTGAACTGGGTCGAAATCGAAGTGATGCCGTCTCTGCAATCGTGTACTGTAATCGAGAAGTTGCGAAAAATGCTTCCAGCATATGGACTACCAGACTTGGTCGTGTCAGATAATGGCACATCTTTTGCAAGTTGATAAATGCAGTCTTTCCTGAACCTAAATGGTACACGCTACATGTATACAGCTCCGTACCACCCGGCAAGCAACGGAAGGGCGGAGCGTATGATCCGTGAGCTGCCGTGTGCATTACGGAAACCGAAACAGGGCAGCGTGGAAATCGAAGTGATGCCGTCTCTGCAATCGTGTACTGTAATCGAGAAGTTGCCAAAAACTCTTCCAGCATATGGTCTACCAGACTTGGTCGTGTCAGATAATGGCACGTCTTTTGCAAGTAGATAAATGCAGTCTTTCCTGAACCTAAATGGTATACGCTACATGTATACAGCTCCGTACCACCCGGCAAGCAACGGAAGGGCGGAGCGTATGATCCGTGAGCTGCTGTGGGCATTACGGAAACCGAAACAGGGCAGCGTGTGCCCTGTCGAACTGGGTGGAAATCGAAGTGATGCCGTCTCTGCAATCGTGTACTGTAATCGAGAAGTTGCGAAAAATGCTTCCAGCATATGGGCTACCAGACTTGGTCGTGTAAGATAATGGCACATCTTTTGCAAGTAGATAAATGTAGTCTTTCCTGAACCTAAATGGTATACGCTACATGTATACAGCTCCGTACCATCCGGCAAGCAACGGAAGGGCGGAGCGTATGATCCGTGAGCTGCCGTGTGCATTACGGAAACCGAAACAGGGCAGCGTGTGCCCTGTTGAACTGGGTCGAAATCGAAGTGATGCCGTCTCTGCAATCGTGTACTGTAATCGAGAAGTTGCGAAAAATGCTTCCAGCATATGGACTACCAGACTTGGTCGTGTCAGATAATGGCACATCTTTTTGCAAGTTGATAAATGCAGTCTTTCCTGAACCTAAATGGTATACGCTACATGTATACAGCTCCGTACCACCCGGCAAGCAACGGAAGGGCGGAGCGTATGATCCGTGAGCTGCCGTGTGCATTACGGAAACCGAAACAGGGCAGCGTGGAAATCGAAGTGATGCCGTCTCTGCAATCGTGTACTGTAATCGAGAAGTTGCCAAAAACTCTTCCAGCATATGGTCTACCAGACTTGGTCGTGTCAGATAATGGCACATCTTTTGCAAGTAGATAAATGCAGTCTTTGCTGAACCTAAATGGTATACGCTACATGTATACAGCTCCGTACCACCTGGCAAGCAACGGAAGGGCAGAGCGTATGATCCGTGAACTGACGTGTGCATTACGGAAACCGAAACAGGGCAGCGTGTGCCCTGTCGAACTGGGTGGAAATCGAAGTGATGCCGTCTCTGCAATCGTGTACTGTAATCGAGAAGTTGCGAAAAATGCTTCCAGCATATGGACTACCAGACTTGGTCGTGTCAGATAATGGCACATCTTTTGCAGGTAGATAAATGCAGTCTTTCCTGAACCTAAATGGTATACGCTACATGTATACAGCTCCGTACCACCCGGCAAGCAACGGAAGGGCGGAGCGTATGATCCGTGAGCTGCCGTGTGCATTACGGAAACCGAAACAGGGCAGCGTGTGCCCTGTCGAACTGGGTGGAAATCGAAGTGATGCCGTCTCTGCAATCGTGTACTGTAATCGAGAATTTGCGAAAAATGCTTCCAGCATATGGACTACCAGACTTGGTCGTGTCAGATAATGGCACATCTTTTGCAAGTAGATAAATCCAGTCTTTCCTGAACCTAAATGGTATACGCTACATGTATACAGCTCCGTACCACCTGGCAAGCAACGGAAGGGCAAAGCGTATGATCCGTGAGCTGCCGTGTGCATTACGGAAACCGAAACAGGGCAGCGTGTGCCCTGTCGAACTGGGTAGAAATCGAAGTGATGCCGCCTCTGCAATCGTGTACTGTAATCGAGAAGTTGCGAAAAATGCTTCCAGCATATGGACTACCAGACTTGGTCGTGTCAGATAATGGCACATCTTTTGCAAGTAGATAAATGCAGTCTTTCCTGAACCTAAATGGTATGCGCTACATGTATACAGCTCCGTACCACCCTGCAAGCAACGGAAGGGCAGAGCGTATGATCCGTGAGCTGACGTGTGCATTACGGAAACCGAAACAGGGCAGCGTGTGCCCTGTCGAACTGGGTGGAAATCGAAGTGATGCCGCCTCTGCAATCGTGTACTGTAATCGAGAAGTTGCGAAAACTGCTTCCAGCATATGGACTACCAGACTTGGTCGTGTCAGATAATGGCACATCTTTTGCAAGTAGATAAATGCAGTCTTTCCTGAACCTAAATGGTATACGCTACATGTACACAGCTCCGTACCACCCGGCAAGCAACGGAAGGGCGGAGCGTATGATCCGTGAGCTGCCGTGTGCATTACGGAAACCGAAACAGGGCAGCGTGGAAATCGAAGTGATGCCGTCTCTGCAATCCTGTACTGTAATCGAGAAGTTGCGAAAAATGCTTCCAGCATATGGTCTACCAGACTTGGTCGTGTCAGATAATGGCACATCTTTTGCAAGTAGATAAATGCAGTCTTTGCTGAACCTAAATGGTATACGCTACAATGTATACAGCTCCGTACCACCTGGCAAGCAACGGAAGGGCAGAGCGTATGATCCGTGAACTGACGTGTGCATTACGGAAACCGAAACAGGGCAGCGTGTGCCCTGTCGAACTGGGTGGAAATCGAAGTGATGCCGTCTCTGCAATCGTGTACTGTAATCGAGAAGTTGCGAAAAATGCTTCCAGCATATGGACTAGCAGACTTGGTCGTGTCAGATAATGGCACATCTTTTGCAAGTAGATAAATGCAGTCTTTCCTGAACCTAAATGGTATACGCTCCATGTATACAGCTCCGTACCACCCGGCAAGCAACGGAAGGGCGGAGCGTATGATCCGTGAGCTGCAGTGGGCATTACGGAAACCGAAACAGGGCAGCGTGTGCCCTGTCGAACTGGGTGGAAATCGAAGTGATGCTGTCTCTGCAATCGTGTACTGTAATCGAGAAGTTGCGAAAAATGCTTCCAGCATATGGACTACCAGACTTGGTCGTGTCAGATAATGGCACATCTTTTGCAGGTAGATAAATGCAGTCTTTCCTGAACCTAAATGGTATATGCTACATGTATACAGCTCCGCACCACCCGGCAAGCAACGGAAGGGCGGAGCGTATGATCCGTGAGCTGCCGTGTGCATTGCGGAAACCGAAACAGGGCAGCGTGTGCCATGTCGAACTGGGTGGAAATCGAAGTGATGCCGTCTCTGCAATCGTGTACTGTAATCGAGAAGTTGCGAAAAATGCTTCCAGCATATGGACTACCAGACTTGGTCGTGTCAGATAATGGCACATCTTTTGCAAGTAGATAAATGTAGTCTTTCCTGAACCTAAATGGTATACGCTACATGTATACAGCTCCGTACCATCCGGCAAGCAACGGAAGGGCGGAGCGTATGATCCGTGAGCTGCCGTGTGCATTACGGAAACCGAAACAGGGCAGCGTGTGCCCTGTCGAACTGGGTGGAAATCGAAGTGATGCCGTCTCTGCAATCGTGTACTGTAATCGAGAAGTTGCGAAAAATGCTTCCAGCATATGGTCTACCAGACTTGGTCGTGTCAGATAATGGCACATCTTTTGCAAGTAGATAAATGCAGTCTTTGCTGAACCTAAATGGTATACGCTACAATGTATACAGCTCCGTACCACCTGGCAAGCAACGGAAGGGCAGAGCGTATGATCCGTGAACTGACGTGTGCATTACGGAAACCGAAACAGGGCAGCGTGTGCCCTGTCGAACTGGGTGGAAATCGAAGTGATGCTGTCTCTGCAATCGTGTACTGTAATCGAGAAGTTGCGAAAAATGCTTCCAGCATATGGACTACCAGACTTGGTCGTGTCAGATAATGGCACATCTTTTGCAGGTAGATAAATGCAGTCTTTCCTGAACCTAAATGGTATATGCTACATGTATACAGCTCCGTACCACCCGGCAAGCAACGGAAGGGCGGAGCGTATGATCCGTGAGCTGCCGTGTGCATTGCGGAAACCGAAACAGGGCAGCGTGTGCCATGTCGAACTGGGTGGAAATCGAAGTGATGCCGTCTCTGCAATCGTGTACTGTAATCGAGAAGTTGCGAAAAATGCTTCCAGCATATGGACTACCAGACTTGGTCGTGTCAGATAATGGCACATCTTTTGCAAGTAGATAAATGTAGTCTTTCCTGAACCTAAATGGTATACGCTACATGTATACAGCTCCGTACCATCCGGCAAGCAACGGAAGGGCGGAGCGTATGATCCGTGAGCTGCCGTGTGCATTACGGAAACCGAAACAGGGCAGCGTGTGCCCTGTTGAACTGGGTGGAAATCGAAGTGATGCCGTCTCTGCAATCGTGTACTGTAATCGAGAAGTTGCGAAAAATGCTTCCAGCATATGGGCTACCAGACTTGGTCGTGTAAGATAATGGCACATCTTTTGCAAGTAGATAAATGTAGTCTTTCCTGAACCTAAATGGTATACGCTACATGTATACAGCTCCGTACCATCCGGCAAGCAACGGAAGGGCGGAGCGTATGATCCGTGAGCTGCCGTGTGCATTACGGAAACCGAAACAGGGCAGCGTGTGCCCTGTTGAACTGGGTCGAAATCGAAGTGATGCCGTCTCTGCAATCGTGTACTGTAATCGAGAAGTTGCGAAAAATGCTTCCAGCATATGGACTACCAGACTTGGTCGTGTCAGATAATGGCACATCTTTTTGCAAGTTGATAAATGCAGTCTTTCCTGAACCTAAATGGTACACGCTACATGTATACAGCTCCGTACCACCCGGCAAGCAACGGAAGGGCGGAGCGTATGATCCGTGAGCTGCCGTGTGCATTACGGAAACCGAAACAGGGCAGCGTGGAAATCGAAGTGATGCCGTCTCTGCAATCGTGTACTGTAATCGAGAAGTTGCCAAAAACTCTTCCAGCATATGGTCTACCAGACTTGGTCGTGTCAGATAATGGCACGTCTTTTGCAAGTAGATAAATGCAGTCTTTCCTGAACCTAAATGGTATACGCTACATGTATACAGCTCCGTACCACCCGGCAAGCAACGGAAGGGCGGAGCGTATGATCCGTGAGCTGCTGTGGGCATTACGGAAACCGAAACAGGGCAGCGTGCCCTGTCGAACTGGGTGGAAATCGAAGTGATGCCGTCTCTGCAATCGTGTACTGTAATCGAGAAGTTGCGAAAAATGCTTCCAGCATATGGGCTACCAGACTTGGTCGTGTAAGATAATGGCACATCTTTTGCAAGTAGATAAATGTAGTCTTTCCTGAACCTAAATGGTATACGCTACATGTATACAGCTCCGTACCATCCGGCAAGCAACGGAAGGGCGGAGCGTATGATCCGTGAGCTGCCGTGTGCATTACGGAAACCGAAACAGGGCAGCGTGTGCCCTGTTGAACTGGGTCGAAATCGAAGTGATGCCGTCTCTGCAATCGTGTACTGTAATCGAGAAGTTGCGAAAAATGCTTCCAGCATATGGACTACCAGACTTGGTCGTGTCAGATAATGGCACATCTTTTTGCAAGTTGATAAATGCAGTCTTTCCTGAACCTAAATGGTATACGCTACATGTATACAGCTCCGTACCACCCGGCAAGCAACGGAAGGGCGGAGCGTATGATCCGTGAGCTGCCGTGTGCATTACGGAAACCGAAACAGGGCAGCGTGGAAATCGAAGTGATGCCGTCTCTGCAATCGTGTACTGTAATCGAGAAGTTGCCAAAAACTCTTCCAGCATATGGTCTACCAGACTTGGTCGTGTCAGATAATGGCACATCTTTTGCAAGTAGATAAATGCAGTCTTTGCTGAACCTAAATGGTATACGCTACATGTATACAGCTCCGTACCACCTGGCAAGCAACGGAAGGGCAGAGCGTATGATCCGTGAACTGACGTGTGCATTACGGAAACCGAAACAGGGCAGCGTGTGCCCTGTCGAACTGGGTGGAAATCGAAGTGATGCCGTCTCTGCAATCGTGTACTGTAATCGAGAAGTTGCGAAAAATGCTTCCAGCATATGGACTACCAGACTTGGTCGTGTCAGATAATGGCACATCTTTTGCAGGTAGATAAATGCAGTCTTTCCTGAACCTAAATGGTATACGCTACATGTATACAGCTCCGTACCACCCGGCAAGCAACGGAAGGGCGGAGCGTATGATCCGTGAGCTGCCGTGTGCATTACGGAAACCGAAACAGGGCAGCGTGTGCCCTGTCGAACTGGGTGGAAATCGAAGTGATGCCGTCTCTGCAATCGTGTACTGTAATCAAGAATTTGCGAAAAATGCTTCCAGCATATGGACTACCAGACTTGGTCGTGTCAGATAATGGCACATCTTTTGCAAGTAGATAAATCCAGTCTTTCCTGAACCTAAATGGTATACGCTACATGTATACAGCTCCGTACCACCTGGCAAGCAACGGAAGGGCAAAGCGTATGATCCGTGAGCTGCCGTGTGCATTACGGAAACCGAAACAGGGCAGCGTGTGCCCTGTCGAACTGGGTAGAAATCGAAGTGATGCCGCCTCTGCAATCGTGTACTGTAATCGAGAAGTTGCGAAAAATGCTTCCAGCATATGGACTACCAGACTTGGTCGTGTCAGATAATGGCACATCTTTTGCAAGTAGATAAATGCAGTCTTTCCTGAACCTAAATGGTATGCGCTACATGTATACAGCTCCGTACCACCCTGCAAGCAACGGAAGGGCAGAGCGTATGATCCGTGAGCTGACGTGTGCATTACGGAAACCGAAACAGGGCAGCGTGTGCCCTGTCGAACTGGGTGGAAATCGAAGTGATGCCGCCTCTGCAATCGTGTACTGTAATCGAGAAGTTGCGAAAACTGCTTCCAGCATATGGACTACCAGACTTGGTCGTGTCAGATAATGGCACATCTTTTGCAAGTAGATAAATGCAGTCTTTCCTGAACCTAAATGGTATACGCTACATGTATACAGCTCCGTACCACCCGGCAAGCAACGGAAGGGCGGAGCGTATGATCCGTGAGCTGCCGTGTGCATTACGGAAACCGAAACAGGGCAGCGTGGAAATCGAAGTGATGCCGTCTCTGCAATCCTGTACTGTAATCGAGAAGTTGCGAAAAATGCTTCCAGCATATGGTCTACCAGACTTGGTCGTGTCAGATAATGGCACATCTTTTGCAAGTAGATAAATGCAGTCTTTGCTGAACCTAAATGGTATACGCTACAATGTATACAGCTCCGTACCACCTGGCAAGCAACGGAAGGGCAGAGCGTATGATCCGTGAACTGACGTGTGCATTACGGAAACCGAAACAGGGCAGCGTGTGCCCTGTCGAACTGGGTGGAAATCGAAGTGATGCCGTCTCTGCAATCGTGTACTGTAATCGAGAAGTTGCGAAAAATGCTTCCAGCATATGGACTAGCAGACTTGGTCGTGTCAGATAATGGCACATCTTTTGCAAGTAGATAAATGCAGTCTTTCCTGAACCTAAATGGTATACGCTCCATGTATACAGCTCCGTACCACCCGGCAAGCAACGGAAGGGCGGAGCGTATGATCCGTGAGCTGCAGTGGGCATTACGGAAACCGAAACAGGGCAGCGTGTGCCCTGTCGAACTGGGTGGAAATCGAAGTGATGCTGTCTCTGCAATCGTGTACTGTAATCGAGAAGTTGCGAAAAATGCTTCCAGCATATGGACTACCAGACTTGGTCGTGTCAGATAATGGCACATCTTTTGCAGGTAGATAAATGCAGTCTTTCCTGAACCTAAATGGTATATGCTACATGTATACAGCTCCGTACCACCCGGCAAGCAACGGAAGGGCGGAGCGTATGATCCGTGAGCTGCCGTGTGCATTGCGGAAACCGAAACAGGGCAGCGTGTGCCATGTCGAACTGGGTGGAAATCGAAGTGATGCCGTCTCTGCAATCGTGTACTGTAATCGAGAAGTTGCGAAAAATGCTTCCAGCATATGGACTACCAGACTTGGTCGTGTCAGATAATGGCACATCTTTTGCAAGTAGATAAATGTAGTCTTTCCTGAACCTAAATGGTATACGCTACATGTATACAGCTCCGTACCATCCGGCAAGCAACGGAAGGGCGGAGCGTATGATCCGTGAGCTGCCGTGTGCATTACGGAAACCGAAACAGGGCAGCGTGTGCCCTGTCGAACTGGGTGGAAATCGAAGTGATGCCGTCTCTGCAATCGTGTACTGTAATCGAGAAGTTGCGAAAAATGCTTCCAGCATATGGTCTACCAGACTTGGTCGTGTCAGATAATGGCACATCTTTTGCAAGTAGATAAATGCAGTCTTTGCTGAACCTAAATGGTATACGCTACAATGTATACAGCTCCGTACCACCTGGCAAGCAACGGAAGGGCAGAGCGTATGATCCGTGAACTGACGTGTGCATTACGGAAACCGAAACAGGGCAGCGTGTGCCCTGTCGAACTGGGTGGAAATCGAAGTGATGCTGTCTCTGCAATCGTGTACTGTAATCGAGAAGTTGCGAAAAATGCTTCCAGCATATGGACTACCAGACTTGGTCGTGTCAGATAATGGCACATCTTTTGCAGGTAGATAAATGCAGTCTTTCCTGAACCTAAATGGTATATGCTACATGTATACAGCTCCGTACCACCCGGCAAGCAACGGAAGGGCGGAGCGTATGATCCGTGAGCTGCCGTGTGCATTGCGGAAACCGAAACAGGGCAGCGTGTGCCATGTCGAACTGGGTGGAAATCGAAGTGATGCCGTCTCTGCAATCGTGTACTGTAATCGAGAAGTTGCGAAAAATGCTTCCAGCATATGGACTACCAGACTTGGTCGTGTCAGATAATGGCACATCTTTTGCAAGTAGATAAATGTAGTCTTTCCTGAACCTAAATGGTATACGCTACATGTATACAGCTCCGTACCATCCGGCAAGCAACGGAAGGGCGGAGCGTATGATCCGTGAGCTGCCGTGTGCATTACGGAAACCGAAACAGGGCAGCGTGTGCCCTGTTGAACTGGGTGGAAATCGAAGTGATGCCGTCTCTGCAATCGTGCACTGTAATCGGGAATTTGCGGAAAATGCTTCCAGCATATGGACTACCAGACTTGGTCGTGTCAGATAATGGCACATCTTTTGCAAGTAGATAAATCCAGTCTTTCCTGAACCTAAATGGTATACGCTACATGTATACAGCTCCGTACCACCTGGCAAGCAACGGAAGGGCAAAGCGTATGATCCGTGAGCTGCCGTGTGCATTACGGAAACCGAAACAGGGCAGCGTGTGCCCTGTCGAACTGGGTAGAAATCGAAGTGATGCCGCCTCTGCAATCGTGTACTGTAATCGAGAAGTTGCGAAAAATGCTTCCAGCATATGGACTACCAGACTTGGTCGTGTCAGATAATGGCACATCTTTTGCAAGTAGATAAATGCAGTCTTTCCTGAACCTAAATGGTATGCGCTACATGTATACAGCTCCGTACCACCCGGCAAGCAACGGAAGGGCAGAGCGTATGATCCGTGAGCTGACGTGTGCATTACGGAAACCGAAACAGGGCAGCGTGTGCCCTGTCGAACTGGGTGGAAATCGAAGTGATGCCGCCTCTGCAATCGTGTACTGTAATCGAGAAGTTGCGAAAACTGCTTCCAGCATATGGACTACCAGACTTGGTCGTGTCAGATAATGGCACATCTTTTGCAAGTAGATAAATGCAGTCTTTCCTGAACCTAAATGGTATACGCTACATGTATACAGCTCCGTACCATCCGGCAAGCAACGGAAGGGCGGAGCGTATGATCCGTGAGCTGCCGTGTGCATTACGGAAACCGAAACAGGGCAGCGTGGAAATCGAAGTGATGCCGTCTCTGCAATCCTGTACTGTAATCGAGAAGTTGCGAAAAATGCTTCCAGCATATGGTCTACCAGACTTGGTCGTGTCAGATAATGGCACATCTTTTGCAAGTAGATAAATGCAGTCTTTGCTGAACCTAAATGGTATACGCTACAATGTATACAGCTCCGTACCACCTGGCAAGCAACGGAAGGGCAGAGCGTATGATCCGTGAACTGACGTGTGCATTACGGAAACCGAAGCAGGGCAGCGTGTGCCCTGTCGAACTGGGTGGAAATCGAAGTGATGCCGTCTCTGCAATCGTGTACTGTATTCGAGAAGTTGCGAAAAATGCTTCCAGCATATGGACTACCAGACTTGGTCGTGTCAGATAATGGCACATCTTTTGCAAGTAGATAAATGCAGTCTTTCCTGAACCTAAATGGTATACGCTCCATGTATACAGCTCCGTACCACCCGGCAAGCAACGGAAGGGCGGAGCGTATGATCCGTGAGCTGCAGTGGGCATTACGGAAACCGAAACAGGGCAGCGTGTGCCCTGTCGAACTGGGTGGAAATCGAAGTGATGCTGTCTCTGCAATCGTGTACTGTAATCGAGAAGTTGCGAAAAATGCTTCCAGCATATGGACTACCAGACTTGGTCGTGTCAGATAATGGCACATCTTTTGCAGGTAGATAAATGCAGTCTTTCCTGAACCTAAATGGTATATGCTACATGTATACAGCTCCGTACCACCCGGCAAGCAACGGAAGGGTGGAGCGTATGATCCGTGAGCTGCCGTGTGCATTACGGAAACCGAAACAGGGCAGCGTGTGCCAAGTCGAACTGGGTGGAAATCGAAGTGATGCCGTCTCTGCAATCGTGTACTGTAATCGAGAAGTTGCGAAAAATGCTTCCAGCATATGGACTACCAGACTTGGTCGTGTCAGATAATGGCACATCTTTTGCAAGTAGATAAATGTAGTCTTTCCTGAACCTAAATGGTATACGCTACATGTATACAGCTCCGTACCATCCGGCAAGCAACGGAAGGGCGGAGCGTATGATCCGTGAGCTGCCGTGTGCATTACGGAAACCGAAACAGGGCAGCGTGTGCCCTGTTGAACTGGGTGGAAATCGAAGTGATGCCGTCTCTGCAATCGTGCACTGTAATCGGGAATTTGCGGAAAATGCTTCCAGCATATGGACTACCAGACTTGGTCGTATCAGATAATGGCACATCTTTTGCAAGTAGATAAATGCAGTCTTTCCTGAACCTAAATGGTATACGCTACATGTATACAGCTCCGTACCACCTGGCAAGCAACGGAAGGGCAAAGCGTATGATCCGTGAGCTGCCGTGTGAATTACGGAAACCAAAACAGGGCAGCGTGTGCCCTGTCGAACTGGGTGGAAATCGAAGTGATGCCGTCTCTGCAATCGTGTACTGTAATCGAGAAGTTGCGAAAAATGCTTCCAGCATATGGACTACCAGACTTGGTCGTGTCAGATAATGGCACGTCTTTTGCAAGTAGATAAATGCAGTCTTTCCAGAACCTAAATGGTATACGCTACATGTATACAGCTCCGTACCACCCGGCAAGCAACGGAAGGGCGGAGCGTATGATCCGTGAGCTGCAGTGGGCATTACGGAAACCGAAACAGGGCAGCGTGTGCCCTGTCGGACTGGGTGGAAATCGAAGTGATGCTGTCTCTGCAATCGTGTACTGTAATCGAGAAGTTGCGAAAAATCCTTCCAGCATATGGACTACCAGACTTGGCCGTGTCAGATAATGGCACATCTTTTGCAGGTAGATAAATGCAGTCTTTCCTGAACCTAAATGGTATATGCTACATGTATACAGCTCCGTACCACCCGGCAAGCAACGGAAGGGCGGAGCGTATGATCCGTGAGCTGCCGTGTGCATTACGGAAACCGAAACAGGGCAGCGTGTGCCCTGTTGAACTGGGTGGAAGTCGAAGTGATGCCGTCTCTGCAATCGTGTACTGTAATCGAGAAGTTGCGAAAAATGCTTCCAGCATATGGACTACCAGACTTGGTCGTGTCAGATAATGGCACATCTTTTGCAGGTAGATAAATGCAGTCTTTCCTGAACCTAAATGGTATACGCTACATGTATACAGCTCCGTACCACCCGGCAAGCAACGGAAGGGCGGAGCGTATGATCCGTGAGCTGCCGTGTGCATTACGGAAACCGAAACAGGGCAGCGTGTGCCCTGTCGAACTGGGTGGAAATCGAAGTGATGCCGTCTCTGCAATCGTGTACTGTAATCGAGAAATTGCGCAAAATGCTTCCAGCATATGGACTACCAGACTTGGTCGTGTCAGATAATGGCACATCTTTTGCAAGTAGATAAATGCAGTCTTTCCTGAACCTAAATGGTATACGCTACATGTATACAGCTCCGTACCACCCGGCAAGCAACGGAAGGGCGGAGCGTATGATCCGTGAGCTGCAGTGGGCATTACGGAAACCGAAACAGGGCAGCGTGTGCCCTGTCGGACTGGGTGGAAATCGAAGTGATGCTGTCTCTGCAATCGTGTACTGTAATCGAGAAGTTGCGAAAAATGCTTCCAGCATATGGGCTACCAGACTTGGTCGTGTAAGATAATGGCACATCTTTTGCAAGTAGATAAATGTAGTCTTTCCTGAACCTAAATGGTATACGCTACATGTATACAGGTCCGTACCATCCGGCAAGCAACGGAAGGGCGGAGCGTATGATCCGTGAGCTGCCGTGTGCATTACGGAAACCGAAACAGGGCAGCGTGTGCCCTGTCGAACTGGGTGGAAATCGAAGTGATGCCGTCTCTGCAATCGTGTACTGTAATCGAGAAGTTGCGAAAAATGCTTCCAGCATATGTACTACCAGACTTGGTCGTGTCAGATAATGGCACATCTTTTGCAGGTAGATAAATGCAGTCTTTCCTGAACCTAAATGGTATACGCTACATGTATACAGCTCCGTACCACCCGGCAAGCAACGGAAGGGCGGAGCGTATGATCCGTGAGCTGCCGTGTGCATTACGGAAACCGAAACAGGGCAGCGTGTGCCCTGTCGAACTGGGTGGAAATCGAAGTGATGCCGTCTCTGCAATCGTGTACTGTAATCGAGAATTTGCGAAAAATGCTTCCAGCATATGGACTACCAGACTTGGTCGTGTCAGATAATGGCACATCTTTTGCAAGTAGATAAATCCAGTCTTTCCTGAACCTAAATGGTATACGCTACATGTATACAGCTCCGTACCACCTGGCAAGCAACGGAAGGGCAAAGCGTATGATCCGTGAGCTGCCGTGTGCATTACGGAAACCGAAACAGGGCAGCGTGTGCCCTGTCGAACTGGGTAGAAATCGAAGTGATGCCGCCTCTGCAATCGTGTACTGTAATCGAGAAGTTGCGAAAAATGCTTCAAGCATATGGACTACCAGACTTGGTCGTGTCAGATAATGGCACATCTTTTGCAAGTAGATAAATGCAGTCTTTCCTGAACCTAAATGGTATGTGCTACATGTATACAGCTCCGTACCACCCGGCAAGCAACGGAAGGGCAGAGCGTATGATCCGTGAGCTGACGTGTGCATTACGTAAACCGAAACAGGGCAGCGTGTGCCCTGTCGAACTGGGTGGAAATCGAAGTGACGCCGTCACTGCAATCGTGTACTGTAATCGAGAAGTTGCGAAAAATGCTTCCAGCATATGGACTACCAGACTTGGTCGTGTCAGATAATGGCACATCTTTTGCAAGTAGATAAATGCAGTCTTTCCTGAACCTAAATCGTATACGCTACATGTATACAGCTCCGTACCACCCGGCAAGCAACGGAAGGGCGGAGCGTATGATCCGTGAGCTGCCGTGTGCATTACGGAAACCGAAACAGGGCAGCGTGTGCCCTGTCGAACTGGGTGGAAATCGAAGTGATGCCGTCTCTGCAATCGTGTACTGTAATCGAGAAGTTGCGAAAAATGCTTCCAGCATATGGACTACCAGACTTGGTCGTGTCAGATAATGGCACATCTTTTGCAAGTAGATAAATGCAGTCTTTCCTGAACTTAAATGGTATACGCTACATGTATACAGCTCCGTACCACCCGGCAAGCAACGGAAGGGCGGAGCGTATGATCCGTGAGCTGCAGTGGGCATTACGGAAACCCAAACAGGGCAGCGTGTGCCCTGTTGAACTGGGTGGAAATCGAAGTGATGCCGTCTCTGCAATCGTGTACTGTAATCGAGAAGTTGCGAAAAATGCTTCCAGCATATGGACTACCAGACTTGGTCGTGTCAGATAATGGCACATCTTTTGCAGGTAGATAAATGCAGTCTTTCCTGAACCTAAATGGTATACGCTACATGTATACAGCTCCGTACCACCCGGCAAGCAACGGAAGGGCGGAGCGTATGATCCGTGAGCTGCCGTGTGCATTACGGAAACCGAAACAGGGCAGCGTGTGCCCTGTCGAACTGGGTGGAAATCGAAGTGATGCCGTCTCTGCAATCGTGTACTGTAATCGAGAATTTGCGAAAAATGCTTCCAGCATATGGACTACCAGACTTGGTCGTGTCAGATAATGGCACATCTTTTGCAAGTAGATAAATGCAGTCTTTCCTGAACCTAAATGGTATACGCTACATGTATACAGCTCCGTACCACCCGGCAAGCAACGGAAGGGCGGAGCGTATGATCCGTGAGCTGCAGTGGGCATTACGGAAACCGAAACAGGGCAGCGTGTGCCCTGTCGGACTGGGTGGAAATCGAAGTGATGCTGTCTCTGCAATCGTGTACTGTAATCGAGAAGTTGCGAAAAATGCTTCCAGCATATGGGCTACCAGACTTGGTCGTGTAAGATAATGGCACATCTTTTGCAAGTAGATAAATGTAGTCTTTCCTGAACCTAAATGGTATACGCTACATGTATACAGGTCCGTACCATCCGGCAAGCAACGGAAGGGCGGAGCGTATGATCCGTGAGCTGCCGTGTGCATTACGGAAACCGAAACAGGGCAGCGTGTGCCCTGTCGAACTGGGTGGAAATCGAAGTGATGCCGTCTCTGCAATCGTGTACTGTAATCGAGAAGTTGCGAAAAATGCTTCCAGCATATGTACTACCAGACTTGGTCGTGTCAGATAATGGCACATCTTTTGCAGGTAGATAAATGCAGTCTTTCCTGAACCTAAATGGTATACGCTACATGTATACAGCTCCGTACCACCCGGCAAGCAACGGAAGGGCGGAGCGTATGATCCGTGAGCTGCCGTGTGCATTACGGAAACCGAAACAGGGCAGCGTGTGCCCTGTCGAACTGGGTGGAAATCGAAGTGATGCCGTCTCTGCAATCGTGTACTGTAATCGAGAATTTGCGAAAAATGCTTCCAGCATATGGACTACCAGACTTGGTCGTGTCAGATAATGGCACATCTTTTGCAAGTAGATAAATCCAGTCTTTCCTGAACCTAAATGGTATACGCTACATGTATACAGCTCCGTACCACCTGGCAAGCAACGGAAGGGCAAAGCGTATGATCCGTGAGCTGCCGTGTGCATTACGGAAACCGAAACAGGGCAGCGTGTGCCCTGTCGAACTGGGTAGAAATCGAAGTGATGCCGCCTCTGCAATCGTGTACTGTAATCGAGAAGTTGCGAAAAATGCTTCCAGCATATGGACTACCAGACTTGGTCGTGTCAGATAATGGCACATCTTTTGCAAGTAGATAAATGCAGTCTTTCCTGAACCTAAATGGTATGTGCTACATGTATACAGCTCCGTACCACCCGGCAAGCAACGGAAGGGCAGAGCGTATGATCCGTGAGCTGACGTGTGCATTACGTAAACCGAAACAGGGCAGCGTGTGCCCTGTCGAACTGGGTGGAAATCGAAGTGACGCCGTCACTGCAATCGTGTACTGTAATCGAGAAGTTGCGAAAAATGCTTCCAGCATATGGACTACCAGACTTGGTCGTGTCAGATAATGGCACATCTTTTGCAAGTAGATAAATGCAGTCTTTCCTGAACCTAAATCGTATACGCTACATGTATACAGCTCCGTACCACCCGGCAAGCAACGGAAGGGCGGAGCGTATGATCCGTGAGCTGCCGTGTGCATTACGGAAACCGAAACAGGGCAGCGTGTGCCCTGTCGAACTGGGTCGAAATCGAAGTGATGCCGTCTCTGCAATCGTGTACTGTAATCGAGAAGTTGCGAAAAATGCTTCCAGCATATGGACTACCAGACTTGGTCGTGTCAGATAATGGCACATCTTTTGCAAGTAGATAAATGCAGTCTTTCCTGAACCTAAATGGTATACGCTACATGTATACAGCTCCGTACCACCCGGCAAGCAACGGAAGGGCGGAGCGTATGATCCGTGAGCTGCAGTGGGCATTACGGAAACCCAAACAGGGCAGCGTGTGCCCTGTCGAACTGGGTGGAAATCGAAGTGATGCTGTCTCTGCAATCGTGTACTGTAATCGAGAAGTTGCGAAAAATGCTTCCAGCATATTGACTACCAGACTTGGTCGTGTCAGATAATGGCACATCTTTTGCAGGTAGATAAATGCAGTCTTTCCTGAACCTAAATGGTATATGCTACATGTATACAGCTCCGTACCACCCGGCAAGCAACGGAAGGGCGGAGCGTATGATCCGTGAGCTGCAGTGGGCATTACGGAAACCGAAACAGGGCAGCGTGCCCTGTCGAACTGGGTGGAAATCGAAGTGATGCCGTCTCTGCAATCGTGTACTGTAATCGAGAAGTTGCGAAAAATGCTTCCAGCATATGGACTACCAGACTTGATCGTGTCAGATAATGGCACATCTTTTGCAAGTAGATAAATGCAGTCTTTCCTGAACCTAAATGGTATACGCTACATGTATACAGCTCCGTACCACCCGGCAAGCAACGGAAGGGCGGAGCGTATGATCCGTGAGCTGCAGTGGGCATTACGGAAACCGAAACAGGGCAGCGTGTGCCCTGTCGGACTGGGTGGAAATCGAAGTGATGCTGTCTCTGCAATCGTGTACTGTAATCGAGAGGTTCCGAAAAATGCTTCCAGCATATGGACTACCAGACTTGGCCGTGTCAGATAATGGCACATCTTTTGCAGGTAGATAAATGCAGTCTTTCCTGAACCTAAATGGTATATGCTACATGTATACAGCTCCGTACCACCCGGCAAGCAACGGAAGGGCGGTGCGTATGATCCGTGAGCTGCCGTGTGCATTACGGAAACCGAAACAGGGCAGCGTGTGCCATGTCGAACTGGGTGGAAATCGAAGTGATGCCGTCTCTGCAATCGTGTACTGTTATCGAGAAGTTGCGAAAAATGCTTCCAGCATATGGGCTACCAGACTTGGTCGTGTAAGATAATGGCACATCTTTTGCAAGTAGATAAATGTAGTCTTTCCTGAACCTAAATGGTATACGCTACATGTATACAGCTCCGTACCATCCGGCAAGCAACGGAAGGGCGGAGCGTATGATCCGTGAGCTGCCGTGTGCATTACGGAAACCGAAACAGGGCAGCGTGTGCCCTGTTGAACTGGGTCGAAATCGAAGTGATGCCGTCTCTGCAATCGTGTACTGTAATCGAGAAGTTGCGAAAAATGCTTCCAGCATATGGACTACCAGACTTGGTCGTGTCAGATAATGGCACATCTTTTGCAAGTTGATAAATGCAGTCTTTCCTGAACCTAAATGGTATACGCTACATGTATACAGCTCCGTACCACCCGGCAAGCAACGGAAGGGCGGAGCGTATGATCCGTGAGCTGCCGTGTGCATTACGGAAACCGAAACAGGGCAGCGTGGAAATCGAAGTGATGCCGTCTCTGCAATCGTGTACTGTAATCGAGAAGTTGCCAAAAACTCTTCCAGCATATGGTCTACCAGACTTGGTCGTGTCAGATAATGGCACATCTTTTGCAAGTAGATAAATGCAGTCTTTGCTGAACCTAAATGGTATACGCTACATGTATACAGCTCCGTACCACCTGGCAAGCAACGGAAGGGCAGAGCGTATGATCCGTGAACTGACGTGTGCATTACGGAAACCGAAACAGGGCAGCGTGTGCCCTGTCGAACTGGGTGGAAATCGAAGTGATGCCGTCTCTGCAATCGTGTACTGTAATCGAGAAGTTGCGAAAAATGCTTCCAGCATATGGACTACCAGACTTGGTCGTGTCAGATAATGGCACATCTTTTGCAGGTAGATAAATGCAGTCTTTCCTGAACCTAAATGGTATACGCTACATGTATACAGCTCCGTACCACCCGGCAAGCAACGGAAGGGCGGAGCGTATGATCCGTGAGCTGCCGTGTGCATTACGGAAACCGAAACAGGGCAGCGTGTGCCCTGTCGAACTGGGTGGAAATCGAAGTGATGCCGTCTCTGCAATCGTGTACTGTAATCGAGAATTTGCGAAAAATACTTCCAGCATATGGACTACCAGACTTGGTCGTGTCAGATAATGGCACATCTTTTGCAAGTAGATAAATCCAGTCTTTCCTGAACCTAAATGGTATACGCTACATGTATACAGCTCCGTACCACCTGGCAAGCAACGGAAGGGCAAAGCGTATGATCCGTGAGCTGCCGTGTGCATTACGGAAACCGAAACAGGGCAGCGTGTGCCCTGTCGAACTGGGTGGAAATCGAAGTGATGCCGCCTCTGCAATCGTGTACTGTAATCGAGAAGTTGCGAAAAATGCTTCCAGCATATGGACTACCAGACTTGGTCGTGTCAGATAATGGCACATCTTTTGCAAGTAGATAAATGCAGTCTTTCCTGAACCTAAATGGTATGCGCTACATGTATACAGCTCCGTACCACCCGGCAAGCAACGGAAGGGCAGAGCGTATGATCCGTGAGCTGACGTGTGCATTACGGAAACCGAAACAGGGCAGCGTGTGCCCTGTCAAACTGGGTGGAAATCGAAGTGACGCCGTCACTGCAATCGTGTACTGTAATCGAGAAGTTGCGAAAAATGCTTCCAGCATATGGACTACCAGACTTGGTCGTGTCAGATAATGGCACATCTTTTGCAAGTAGATAAATGCAGTCTTTCCTGAACCTAAATCGTATACGCTACATGTATACAGCTCCGTACCACCCGGCAAGCAACGGAAGGGCGGAGCGTATGATCCGTGAGCTGCCGTGTGCATTACGGAAACCGAAACAGGGCAGTGTGTGCCCTGTCGAACTGGATGGAAATCGAAGTAATGCCGTCTCTGCAATCGTGTACTGTAATCGAGAAGTTGCGAAAAATGCTTCCAGCATATGGACTACCAGACTTGGTCGTGTCAGATAATGGCACATCTTTTGCAAGTAGATAAATGCAGTCTTTCCTGAACCTAAATGGTATACGCTACATGTATACAGCTCCGTACCACCCGGCAAGCAACGGAAGGGCGGAGCGTATGATCCGTGAGCTGCAGTGGGCATTACGGAAACCGAAACAGGGCAGCGTGTGCCCTGTCGAACTGCGTGGAAATCGAAGTGATGCTGTCTCTGCAATCGTGTACTGTAATCGAGAAGTTGCGAAAAATGCTTCCAGCATATGGACTACCAGACTTGGTCGTGTCAGATAATGGCACATCTTTTGCAGGTAGATAAATGCAGTCTTTCCTGAACCTAAATGGTATATGCTACATGTATACAGCTCCGTACCACCCGGCAAGCAACGGAAGGGCGGAGCGTATGATCCGTGAGCTGCAGTGGGCATTACGGAAACCGAAACAGGGCAGCGTGCCCTGTCGAACTGGGTGGAAATCGAAGTGATGCCGTCTCTGCAATCGTGTACTGTAATCGAGAAGTTGCGAAAAATGCTTCCAGCATATGGACTACCAGACTTGGTCGTGTCAGATAATGGCACATCTTTTGCAGGTAGATAAATGCAGTCTTTCCTGAACCTAAATGGTATATGCTACATGTATACAGCTCCGTACCACCCGGCAAGCAACGGAAGGGCGGAGCGTATGATCCGTGAGCTGCAGTGGGCATTACGGAAACCGAAACAGGGCAGCGTGCCCTGTCGAACTGGGTGGAAATCGAAGTGATGCCGTCTCTGCAATCGTGTACTGTAATCGAGAAGTTGCGAAAAATGCTTCCAGCATATGGACTACCAGACTTGGTCGTGTCAGATAATGGCACATCTTTTGCAAGTAGATAAATGCAGTCTTTCCTGAACCTAAATGGTATGCGCTACATGTATACAGCTCCGTACCACCCGGCAAGCAACGGAAGGGCAGAGCGTATGATCCGTGAGCTGACGTGTGCATTACGTAAACCGAAACAGGGCAGCGTGTGCCCTGTCGAACTGGGTGGAAATCGAAGTGACGCCGTCACTGCAATCGTGTACTGTAATCGAGAAGTTGCGAAAAATGCTTCCAGCATATGGACTACCAGACTTGGTCGTGTCAGATAATGGCACATCTTTTGCAAGTAGATAAATGCAGTCTTTCCTGAACCTAAATCGTATACGCTACATGTATACAGCTCCGTACCACCCGGCAAGCAACGGAAGGGCGGAGCGTATGATCCGTGAGCTGCCGTGTGCATTACGGAAACCGAAACAGGGCAGCGTGTGCCCTGTCGAACTGGGTGGAAATCGAAGTGATGCCGTCTCTGCAATCGTGTACTGTAATCGAGAAGTTGCGAAAAATGCTTCCAGCATATGGACTACCAGACTTGGTCGTGTCAGATAATGGCACATCTTTTGCAAGTAGATAAATGCAGTCTTTCCTGAACCTAAATGGTATACGCTACATGTATACAGCTCCGTACCACCCGGCAAGCAACGGAAGGGCGGAGCGTATGATCCGTGAGCTGCAGTGGGCATTACGGAAACCCAAACAGGGCAGCGTGTGCCCTGTCGAACTGGGTGGAAATCGAAGTGATGCTGTCTCTGCAATCGTGTACTGTAATCGAGAAGTTGCGAAAAATGCTTCCAGCATATTGACTACCAGACTTGGTCGTGTCAGATAATGGCACATCTTTTGCAGGTAGATAAATGCAGTCTTTCCTGAACCTAAATGGTATATGCTACATGTATACAGCTCCGTACCACCCGGCAAGCAACGGAAGGGCGGAGCGTATGATCCGTGAGCTGCAGTGGGCATTACGGAAACCGAAACAGGGCAGCGTGCCCTGTCGAACTGGGTGGAAATCGAAGTGATGCCGTCTCTGCAATCGTGTACTGTAATCGAGAAGTTGCGAAAAATGCTTCCAGCATATGGACTACCAGACTTGATCGTGTCAGATAATGGCACATCTTTTGCAAGTAGATAAATGCAGTCTTTCCTGAACCTAAATGGTATACGCTACATGTATACAGCTCCGTACCACCCGGCAAGCAACGGAAGGGCGGAGCGTATGATCCGTGAGCTGCAGTGGGCATTACGGAAACCGAAACAGGGCAGCGTGTGCCCTGTCGGACTGGGTGGAAATCGAAGTGATGCTGTCTCTGCAATCGTGTACTGTAATCGAGAGGTTCCGAAAAATGCTTCCAGCATATGGACTACCAGACTTGGCCGTGTCAGATAATGGCACATCTTTTGCAGGTAGATAAATGCAGTCTTTCCTGAACCTAAATGGTATATGCTACATGTATACAGCTCCGTACCACCCGGCAAGCAACGGAAGGGCGGTGCGTATGATCCGTGAGCTGCCGTGTGCATTACGGAAACCGAAACAGGGCAGCGTGTGCCATGTCGAACTGGGTGGAAATCGAAGTGATGCCGTCTCTGCAATCGTGTACTGTTATCGAGAAGTTGCGAAAAATGCTTCCAGCATATGGGCTACCAGACTTGGTCGTGTAAGATAATGGCACATCTTTTGCAAGTAGATAAATGTAGTCTTTCCTGAACCTAAATGGTATACGCTACATGTATACAGCTCCGTACCATCCGGCAAGCAACGGAAGGGCGGAGCGTATGATCCGTGAGCTGCCGTGTGCATTACGGAAACCGAAACAGGGCAGCGTGTGCCCTGTTGAACTGGGTCGAAATCGAAGTGATGCCGTCTCTGCAATCGTGTACTGTAATCGAGAAGTTGCGAAAAATGCTTCCAGCATATGGACTACCAGACTTGGTCGTGTCAGATAATGGCACATCTTTTGCAAGTTGATAAATGCAGTCTTTCCTGAACCTAAATGGTATACGCTACATGTATACAGCTCCGTACCACCCGGCAAGCAACGGGAGGGCGGAGCGTATGATCCGTGAGCTGCCGTGTGCATTACGGAAACCGAAACAGGGCAGCGTGGAAATCGAAGTGATGCCGTCTCTGCAATCGTGTACTGTAATCGAGAAGTTGCCAAAAACTCTTCCAGCATATGGTCTACCAGACTTGGTCGTGTCAGATAATGGCACATCTTTTGCAAGTAGATAAATGCAGTCTTTGCTGAACCTAAATGGTATACGCTACATGTATACAGCTCCGTACCACCTGGCAAGCAACGGAAGGGCAGAGCGTATGATCCGTGAACTGACGTGTGCATTACGGAAACCGAAACAGGGCAGCGTGTGCCCTGTCGAACTGGGTGGAAATCGAAGTGATGCCGTCTCTGCAATCGTGTACTGTAATCGAGAAGTTGCGAAAAATGCTTCCAGCATATGGACTACCAGACTTGGTCGTGTCAGATAATGGCACATCTTTTGCAGGTAGATAAATGCAGTCTTTCCTGAACCTAAATGGTATACGCTACATGTATACAGCTCCGTACCACCCGGCAAGCAACGGAAGGGCGGAGCGTATGATCCGTGAGCTGCCGTGTGCATTACGGAAACCGAAACAGGGCAGCGTGTGCCCTGTCGAACTGGGTGGAAATCGAAGTGATGCCGTCTCTGCAATCGTGTACTGTAATCGAGAATTTGCGAAAAATACTTCCAGCATATGGACTACCAGACTTGGTCGTGTCAGATAATGGCACATCTTTTGCAAGTAGATAAATCCAGTCTTTCCTGAACCTAAATGGTATACGCTACATGTATACAGCTCCGTACCACCTGGCAAGCAACGGAAGGGCAAAGCGTATGATCCGTGAGCTGCCGTGTGCATTACGGAAACCGAAACAGGGCAGCGTGTGCCCTGTCGAACTGGGTAGAAATCGAAGTGATGCCGCCTCTGCAATCGTGTACTGTAATCGAGAAGTTGCGAAAAATGCTTCCAGCATATGGACTACCAGACTTGGTCGTGTCAGATAATGGCACATCTTTTGCAAGTAGATAAATGCAGTCTTTCCTGAACCTAAATGGTATACGCTACATGTATACAGCTCCGTACCACCCGGCAAGCAACGGAAGGGCGGAGCGTATGATCCGTGAGCTGCAGTGGGCATTACGGAAACCGAAACAGGGCAGCGTGTGCCCTGTCGAACTGCGTGGAAATCGAAGTGATGCTGTCTCTGCAATCGTGTACTGTAATCGAGAAGTTGCGAAAAATGCTTCCAGCATATGGACTACCAGACTTGGTCGTGTCAGATAATGGCACATCTTTTGCAGGTAGATAAATGCAGTCTTTCCTGAACCTAAATGGTATATGCTACATGTATACAGCTCCGTACCACCCGGCAAGCAACGGAAGGGCGGAGCGTATGATCCGTGAGCTGCAGTGGGCATTACGGAAACCGAAACAGGGCAGCGTGCCCTGTCGAACTGGGTGGAAATCGAAGTGATGCCGTCTCTGCAATCGTGTACTGTAATCGAGAAGTTGCGAAAAATGCTTCCAGCATATGGACTACCAGACTTGGTCGTGTCAGATAATGGCACATCTTTTGCAGGTAGATAAATGCAGTCTTTCCTGAACCTAAATGGTATACGCTACATGTATACAGCTCCGTACCACCCGGCAAGCAACGGAAGGGCGGAGCGTATGACCCGTGAGCTGCCGTGTGCATTACTAAGCCGAAACAGGGCAGCGTGTGCCCTGTCGAACTGGGTGGAAATCGAGGTGATGCCGTCTCTGCAATCGTGTACTGTAATCGAGAATTTGCGAAAAATGCTTCCAGCATATGGACTGCCAGACTTGGTCGTGTCAGATAATGGCACATTTTTGCAAGTAGATAATCCAGTCTTTCCTGAACCTAAATGGTATACGCTACATGTATACAGCTCCGTACCACCCGGCAAGCAACGGAAGGGCAAAGCGTATGATCCGTGAGCTGCCGTGTGCATTACGGAAACCGAAACAGGGCAGCGTGTGCCCTGTCGAACTGGGTAGAAATCGAAGTGATGCCGTCTCTGCAATCGTGCACTGTAATAAAGAAGTTGCGACAAATGCTTCCAGCATATGGACTACCAGACTTGGTCGTGTCAGATAATGGCACATCTTTTGCAAGTAGATAAATGCAGTCTTTCCTGAACCTAAATGGTATGCGCTACATGTATACAGCTCCGTACCACCCGGCAAGCAACGGAAGGGCAGAGCGTATGATCCGTGAGCTGACGTGTGCATTACGGAAACCGAAACAGGGCAGCGTGTGCCCTGTCGAACTGGGTGGAAATCGAAGTGACGCCGTCACTGCAATCGTGTACTGTAATCGAGAAGTTGCGAAAAATGCTTCCAGCATATGGACTACCAGACTTGGTCGTGTCAGATAATGGCACATCTTTTGCAAGTAGATAAATGCAGTCTTTCCTGAACCTAAATGGTATACGCTACATGTATACAGCTCCGTACCACCCGGCAAGCAACGGAAGGGCGGAGCGTATGATCAGTGAGCTGCCGTGTGCATTACGGAAACCGAAACAGGGCAGCGTGTGCCCTGTCGAACTGGGTAGAAATCGAAGTGATGCTGTCTCTGCAATCGTGTACTGTAATCGAGAAGTTGCGAAAAATCCTTCCAGCATATGGACTACCAGACTTGGCCGTGTCAGATAATGGCACATCTTTTGCAGGTAGATAAATGCAGTCTTTCCTGAACCTAAATGGTATATGCTACATGTATACAGCTCCGTACCACCCGGCAAGCAACGGAAGGGCGGAGCGTATGATCCGTGAGCTGCCGTGTGCATTACGGAAACCGAAACAGGGCAGCGTGTGCCCTGTTGAACTGGGTGGAAATCGAAGTGATGCCGTCTCTGCAATCGTGTACTGTAATCGAGAAGTTGCGAAAAATGCTTCCAGCATATGGACTACCAGACTTAGTCGTGTCAGATAATGGCACATCTTTTGCAGGTAGATAAATGCAGTCTTTCCTGAACCTAAATGGTATACGCTACATGTATACAGCTCCGTACCACCCGGCAAGCAACGGAAGGGCAAAGCGTATGATCCGTGAGCTGCCGTGTGCATTACGGAAACCGAAACAGGGCAGCGTGTGCCCTGTCGAACTGGGTAGAAATCGAAGTGATGCCGCCTCTGCAATCGTGTACTGTAATCGAGAAGTTGCGAAAAATGCTTCCAGCATATGGACTACCAGACTTGGTCGTGTCAGATAATGGCACATCTTTTGCAAGTAGATAAATGTAGTCTTTCCTGAACCTAAATGGTATACGCTACATGTATACAGCTCCGTACCATCCGGCAAGCTACGGAAGGGCGGAGCGTATGATCCGTGAGCTGCAGTGTGCATTACGGAAACCGAAACAGGGCAGCGTGTGCCCTGTTGAACTGGGTGGAAATCGAAGTGATGCCGTCTCTGCAATCGTGTACTGTAATCGAGAATTTGCGGGAAATGCTTCCAGCATATGGACTACCAGACTTGGTCGTATCATATAATGGCACATCTTTTGCAAGTAGATAAATGCAGTCTTTCCTGAACCTAAATGGTATACGCTACATGTATACAGCTCCGTACCACCCGGCAAGCAACGGAAGGGCGGAGCGTATGATCCGTGAGCTGCAGTGGGCATTACGGAAACCGAAACAGGGCAGCGTGTGCCCTGTCGAACTGGGTGGAAATCGAAGTGATGCTGTCTCTGCAATCGTGTACTGTAATCGAGAAGTTGCGAAAAATGCTTCCAGCATATGGACTACCAGACTTGGTCGTGTCAGATAATGGCACATCTTTTGCAGGTAGATAAATGCAGTCTTTCCTGAACCTAAATGGCATATGCTACATGTATACAGCTCCGTACCACCCGGCAAGCAACGGAAGGGCGGAGCGTATGATCCGTGAGCTGCCGTGTGCATTACGGAAACCGAAACAGGGCAGCGTGTGCCCTGCTGAACTGGGTGGAAATCGAAGTGATGCCGTCTCTGCAATCGTGTACTGTAATCGAGAAGTTGCGAAAAATGCTTCCAGCATATAGACTACCAGACTTGGTCGTGTCAGATAATGGCACATCTTTTGCAGTTAGATAAATGCAGTCTTTCCTGAACCTAAATGGTATACGCTACATGTATACAGCTCCGTACCACCCGGCAAGCAACGGAAGGGCGGAGCGTATGATCCGTGAGCTGACGTGTGCATTACGGAAACCGAAACAGGGCAGCGTGTGCCCTGTCGAACTGGGCGGAAATCGAAGTGACGCCGTCTCTGCAATCGTGTACTGTAATCTAGAAGTTACGAAAACTGCTTCCAGCATATGGACTACCAGACTTGGTCGTGTCAGATAATGGCACATCTTTTGCAAGTAGATAAATGCAGTCTTTCCTGAACCTAAATGGTATATGCTACATGTATACAGCTCCGTACCACCTGGCAAGCAACGGAAGGGCAAAGCGTATGATCCGTGAGCTGCCGTGTGCATTACGGAAACCGAAACAGGGCAGCGTGTGCCCTGTCGAACTGGGTGGAAATCGAAGTGATGCCGTCTCTGCAATCGTGTACTGTAATCGAGAAGTTGCAAAAAATGCTTCCAGCATATGGACTACCAGACTTGGTCGTGTCAGATAAAGGCACATCTTTTGCAAGTAGATAAATGCAGTCTTTCCTGAACCTAAATGGTATACGCTACGTGTATACAGCTCCGTACCACCCGGCAAGCAACGGAAGGGCGGAGCGTATGATCCGTGAGCTGCGGTGGGCATTACGGAAACCGAAACAGGGCAGCGTGTGCCCTGTCGAACTGGGTGGAAATCGAAGTGATGCTGTCTCTGCAATCGTGTACTGTAATCGAGAAGTTGCGAAAAATGCTTCCAGCATATGGACTACCAGACTTGGTCGTGTCAGATAATGGCACATCTTTTGCAGGTAGATAAATGCAGTCTTTCCTGAACCTAAATGGCATATGCTACATGTATACAGCTCCGTACCACCCGGCAAGCAACGGAAGGGCGGAGCGTATGATCCGTGAGCTGCCGTGTGCATTACGGAAACCGAAACAGGGCAGCGTGTGCCCTGCTGAACTGGGTGGAAATCGAAGTGATGCCGTCTCTGCAATCGTGTACTGTAATCGAGAAGTTGCGAAAAATGCTTCCAGCATATGGACTACCAGACTTGGTCGTGTCAGATAATGGCACATCTTTTGCAGTTAGATAAATGCAGTCTTTCCTGAACCTAAATGGTATACGCTACATGTATACAGCTCCGTACCACCCGGCAAGCAACGGAAGGGCGGAGCGTATGATCCGTGAGCTGCCGTGTGCATTATGGAAACCGAAACAGGGCAGCGTGTGCCCTGTCGAACTGGGTGGAAATCGAAGTGACGCCGTCTCTGCAATCGTGTACTGTAATCGAGAAGTTGCGAAAAATGCTTCCAGCATATGGACTACCAGACTTGGTCGTGTCAGATAATGGCACATCTTTTGCAGGTAGATAAATGCAGTCTTTCCTGAACCTAAATGGTATACTCTACATGTATACAGCTCCGTACCATCCGGCAAGCAACGGAAGGGCGGAGCGTATGATCCGTGAGCTGCCGTGTGCATTACGGAAACCGAAACAGGGCAGCGTGTGCCCTGTTGAACTGGGTGGAAATCGAAGTGATGCCGTCTCTGCAATCGTGTACTGTAATCGAGAAGTTGCGAAAAATGCTTCCAGCATATGGACTACCAGACTTGGTCGTGTCAGATAATGGCACATCTTTTGCAAGTAGATAAATGCAGTCTTTCCTGAACCTAAATGGTATACTCTACATGTATACAGCTCCGTACCATCCGGCAAGCAACGGAAGGGCGGAGAGTATGATCCGTGAGCTGCCGTGTGCATTACGGAAACCGAAACAGGGCAGCGTGTGCCCTGTCGAACTGGGCGGAAATCGAAGTGACGCCGTCTCTGCAATCGTGTACTGTAATCGAGAAGTTGCGAAAACTGCTTCCAGCATATGGACTACCAGACTTGGTCGTGTCAGATAATGGCACATCTTTTGCAAGTAGATAAATGCAGTCTTTCCTGAACCTAAATGGTATATGCTACATGTATACAGCTCCGTACCACCTGGCAAGCAACGGAAGGGCAAAGCGTATGATCCGTGAGCTGCCGTGTGCATTACGGAAACCGAAACAGGGCAGCGTGTGCCCCGTCGAACTGGTTGGAAATCGAAGTGATGCCGTCTCTGCAATCGTGTACTGTAATCGAGAAGTTGCGAAAAATGCTTCCAGCATATGGACTACCAGACTTGGTCGTGTCAGATAATGGCACATCTTTTGCAGGTAGATAAATGCAGTCTTTCCTGAACCTAAATGGTATACGCTACATATATACAGCTCCGTACCACCCGGCAAGCAACGGAAGGGCGGAGCGTATGATCCGTGAGCTGCCGTGTGCATTACGGAAACCGAAACAGGGCAGCGTGTGCCCTGTCGAACTGCGTGAAAATCGAAGTGATGCCGTCTCTGCAATCGTGTACTGTAATCGAGAAGTTGCGAAAACTGCTTCCAGCATATGGACTACCAGACTTGGTCGTTCAGATAATGGCACATCTTTTGCAAGTAGATAAATGCAGTCTTTCCTGAACCTAAATGGTATATGCTACATGTATACAGCTCCGTACCACCTGGCAAGCAACGGAAGGGCAAAGCGTATGATCCGTGAGCTGCCGTGTGCATTACGGAAACCGAAACAGGGCAGCGTGTGCCTTGTCGAACTGGGTGGAAATCGAAGTGATGCCGTCTCTGCAATCGTGTACTGTAATCGAGAAGTTGCGAAAAATGCTTCCAGCATATGGACTACCAGACTTGGTCGTGTCAGATAATGGCACATCTTTTGCAAGTAGATAAATGCAGTCTTTCCTGAACCTAAATGGTATACGCTACATGTATACAGCTCCGTACCACCCGGCAAGCTACGAAAGGGCGGAGCGTATGATCCGTGAGCTGCAGAGGGCATTACGGAAACCGAAACAGGGCAGCGTGTGCCCCGTCGAACTGGGTGGAAATCGAAGTGATGCCGTCTCTGCAATCGTGTACTGTAATCGAGAAGTTGCGAAAAATGCTTCCAGCATATGGACTACCAGACTTGGTCGTGTCAGATAATGGCACATCTTTTGCAGGTAGATAAATGCAGTCTTTCCTGAACCTAAATGGTATACGCTACATATATACAGCTCCGTACCACCCGGCAAGCAACGGAAGGGCGGAGCGTATGATCCGTGAGCTGCCGTGTGCATTACGAAAACCGAAACAGGGCAGCGTGTGCCCTGTCGAACTGCGTGAAAATCGAAGTGATGCCGTCTCTGCAATTATGTACTGTAATCGAGAAGTTGCGAAAAATGCTTCCAGCATATGGACTACCAGACTTGGTCGTGTCAGATAATGGCACATCTTTTGCAAGTAGATAAATGTAGTCTTACCTGAACCTAAATGGTATACGCTACATGTATACAGCTCCGTACCATCCGGCAAGCAACGGAAGGGCGGAGCGTATGATCCGTGAGCTGCCGTGTGCATTACGGAAACCGTAACAGGGCACCGTGAGCCCTGTTGAACTGGGTGGAAATCGAAGTGATGCCGTCTCTGCAATCGTGTACTGTAATCGAGAAGTTGCGAAAAATGCTTCCAGCATATGGACTACCAGACTTGGTCGTGTCAGATAATGGCACATCTTTTGCAAGTAGATAAATGCACTCTTTCCTGAACCTAAATGGTATACGCTGCATGTATACAGCTCCGTACCACCCGGCAAGCAACGGAAGGGAGGAGCGTATGATCCGTGAGCTGCCGTGTGCATTACGGAAACCGAAACAGGGCAGCGTGTGCCCTGTTGAACTGGGTGGAAATCGCAGTGATGCCGTCTCTGCAATCGTGTGCTGTAATCGAGAATTTGCGGAATATGCTTCCAGCATATGGACTACCAGACTTGGTCGTATCAGATAATGGCACATCTTTTGCAAGTAGATAAATGCAGTCTTTCCTGAACCTAAATGGTATATGCTACATGTATACAGCTCCGTACCACCTGGCAAGCAACGGAAGGGCAAAGCGTATGATCCGTGAGCTGCCATGTGAATTACGGAAACCGAAACAGGGCAGCGTGTGCCCTGTCGAACTGGGTGGAAATCGAAGTGATGCCGTCTCTGCAATCGTGTACTGTAATCGAGAAGTTGCGAAAAATGCTTCCAGCATATGGACTACCAGACTTGGTCGTGTCAGATAATGGCACATCTTTTGCAGTTAGATAAATGCAGTCTTTCCTGAACCTAAATGGTATACGCTACATGTATACAGCTCCGTACCACCCGGCAAGCAACGGAAGGGCGGAGCGTATGATCCGTGAGCTGCCGTGTGCATTATGGAAACCGAAACAGGGCAGCGTGTGCCCTGTCGAACTAGGTGGAAATCGAAGTGACGCCGTCTCTGCAATCGTGTACTGTAATCGAGAAGTTGCGAAAAATGCTTCCAGCATATGGACTACCAGACTTGGTCGTGTCAGATAATGGCACATCTTTTGCAAGTAGATAAATGTAGTCTTTCCTGAACCTAAATGGTATACGCTACATGTATACAGCTCCGTACCATCCGGCAAGCAACGGAACGGCGGAGCGTATGCTCCGTGAGCTGCCGTGTGCATTACGGAAACCGAAACAGGGCAGCGTGTGCCCTGTCGAACTGGGTGGAAATCGAAGTGATGCCGTCTCTGCAATCGTGTACTGTAATCGAGAAGTTGCGAAAAATGCCTCCAGCATACGGACTACCAGACTTGGTCGTGTCAGATAATGGCACATCTTTTGCAAGTAGATAAATGCAGTCTGTCCTGAACCTAAATGGTATACGCTACATGTATACAGCTCCGTACCACCTGGCAAGCAACGGAAGGGCAAAGCGTATGATCCGTGAGCTGCCGTGTGCATTACGGAAACCGAAACAGGGCAGCGTGTGCCCTGTCGAACTGGGTGGAAATCGAAGTGATGCCGTCTCTGCAATCGTGTACTGTAATCGAGAAGTTGCACAAAATGCTTCCAGCATATGGACTACTAGACTTGGTCGTGTCAGATAAAGGCACATCTTTTGCAAGTAGATAAATGCAGTCTTTCCTGAACCTAAATGGTATACGCTACGTGTATACAGCTCCGTACCACCCGGCAAGCAACGGAAGGGCGGAGCGTATGATCCGTGAGCTGCGGTGGGCATTACGGAAACCGAAACAGGGCAGCGTGTGGCCTGTCGAACTGGGTGGAAATCGAAGTGATGTCGTCTCTGCAATCGTGTACTGTAATCGAGAAGTTGCGAAAAATGCTTCCAGCATATGGACTACCAGACTTGGTCGTGTCAGATAATGGCACATCTTTTGCAGGTAGATAAATGCAGTCTTTCCTGAACCTAAATGGTATACGCTACATATATACAGCTCCGTACCACCCGGCAAGCAACGGAAGGGCGGAGCGTATGATCCGTGAGCTGCCGTGTGCATTACGGAAACCGAAACAGGGCAGCGTGTGCCCTGTCGAACTGCGTGAAAATCGAAGTGATGCCGTCTCTGCAATCGTGTACTGTAATCGAGAAGTTGCGAAAAATGCTTCCAGCATATGGACTACCAGACTTGGTCGTGTCAGATAATGGCACATCTTTTGCAAGTAGATAAATGTAGTCTTACCTGAACCTAAATGGTATACGCTACATGTATACAGCTCCGTACCATCCGGCAAGCAACGGAAGGGCGGAGCGTATGATCCGTGAGCTGCCGTGTGCATTACGGAAACCGAAACAGGGCAGCGTGTGCCCTGTTGAACTGGGTGGAAATCGAAGTGATGCCGTCTCTGCAATCGTGTACTGTAATCGAGAAGTTGCGAAAAATGCTTCCAGCATATGTACTACCAGACTTGGTCGTGTCAGATAATGGCACATCTTTTGCAAGTAGATAAATGCACTCTTTCCTGAACCTAAATGGTATACGCTACGTGTATACAGCTCCGTACCACCCGGCAAGCAACAGAAGGGCGGAGCGTATGATCCGTGAGCTGCGGTGGGCATTACGGAAACCGAAACAGGGCAGCGTGTGCCCCGTCGAACTGGGTTGAAATCGAAGTGATGCCGTCTCTGCAATCGTGTACTGTAATCGAGAAGTTGCGAAAAATGCTTCCAGCATATGGACTACCAGACTTGGTCGTGTCAGATAATGGCACATCTTTTGCAGGTAGATAAATGCAGTCTTTCCTGAACCTAAATGGTATACGCTACATATATACAGCTCCGTACCACCCGGCAAGCAACGGAAGGGCGGAGCGTATGATCCGTGAGCTGCCGTGTGCATTACGAAAACCGAAACAGGGCAGCGTGTGCCCTGTCGAACTGCGTGAAAATCGAAGTGATGCCGTCTCTGCAATCGTGTACTGCAATCGAGAAGTTGCGAAAAATGCTTCCAGCATATGGACTACCAGACTTGGTCGTGTCAGATAATGGCACATCTTTTGCAAGTAGATAAATGTAGTCTTACCTGAACCTAAATGGTATACGCTACATGTATACAGCTCCGTACCATCCGGCAAGCAACGGAAGGGCGGAGCGTATAATCCGTGAGCTGCCGTGTGCATTACGGAAACCGTAACAGGGCACCGTGTGCCCTGTTGAACTGGGTGGAAATCGAAGTGATGCCGTCTCTGCAATCGTGTACTGTAATCGAGAAGTTGCGAAAAATGCTTCCAGCATATGGACTACCAGACTTGGTCGTGTCAGATAATGGCACATCTTTTGCAAGTAGATAAATGCACTCTTTCCTGAACCTAAATGGTATACGCTGCATGTATACAGCTCCGTACCACCCGGCAAGCAACGGAAGGGAGGAGCGTATGATCCGTGAGCTGCCGTGTGCATTACGGAAACCGAAACAGGGCAGCGTGTGCCCTGTTGAACTGGGTGGAAATCGAAGTGATGCCGTCTCTGCAATCGTGTGCTGTAATCGAGAATTTGCGGAATATGCTTCCAGCATATGGACTACCAGACTTGGTCGTATCAGATAATGGCACATCTTTTGCAAGTAGATAAATGCAGTCTTTCCTGAACCTATATGGTATATGCTACATGTATACAGCTCCGTACCACCTGGCAAGCAACGGAAGGGCAAAGCGTATGATCCGTGAGCTGCCATGTGAATTACGGAAACCGAAACAGGGCAGCGTGTGCCCTGTCGAACTGGGTGGAAATCGAAGTGATGCCGTCTCTGCAATCGTGTACTGTAATCGAGAAGTTGCGAAAAATGCTTCCAGCATATGGACTACCAGACTTGGTCGTGTCAGATAATGGCACATCTTTTGCAAGTAGATAAATGCAGTCTTTCCTGAACCTAAATGGTATACGCTACATGTATACAGCTCCGTACCACCCGGCAAGCAACGGAAGGGCGGAGCGTATGATCCGTGAGCTGCCGTGTGCATTACGGAAACCGAAACAGGGCAGCGTGGAAATCGAAGTGATGCCGTCTCTGCAATCGTGTACTGTAATCGAGAAGTAGCGAAAAATGCTCCCAGCATATGGACTACCAGACTTGGTCGTGTCAGATAATGGCACATCTTTTGCAAGTAGATAAATGCAGTCTTTCCTGAACCTAAATGGTATACGCTACATGTATACAGCTCCGTACCACCTGGCAAGCAACGGAAGGGCAGAGCGTATGATCCGTGAGCTGACGTGTGCATTACGGAAACCGAAACAGGGCAGCGTGTGCCCTGTCGAACTGGGCGGAAATCGAAGTGACGCCGTCTCTGCAATCGTGTACTGTAATCTAGAAGTTACGAAAACTGCTTCCAGCATATGGACTACCAGACTTGGTCGTGTCAGATAATGGCACATCTTTTGCAAGTAGATAAATGCAGTCTTTCCTGAACCTAAATGGTATATGCTACATGTATACAGCTCCGTACCACCTGGCAAGCAACGGAAGGGCAAAGCGTATGATCCGTGAGCTGCCGTGTGCATTACGGAAACCGAAACAGGGCAGCGTGTGCCCTGTCGAACTGGGTGGAAATCGAAGTGATGCCGTCTCTGCAATGGTGTACTGTAATCGAGAAGTTGCAAAAAATGCTTCCAGCATATGGACTACCAGACTTGGTCGTGTCAGATAAAGGCACATCTTTTGCAAGTAGATAAATGCAGTCTTTCCTGAACCTAAATGGTATACGCTACGTGTATACAGCTCCGTACCACCCGGCAAGCAACGGAAGGGCGGAGCGTATGATCCGTGAGCTGCGGTGGGCATTACGGAACCCGAAACAGGGCAGCGTGTGGCCTGTCGAACTGGGTGGAAATCGAAGTGATGTCGTCTCTGCAATCGTGTACTGTAATCGAGAAGTTGCGAAAAATGCTTCCAGCATATGGACTACCAGACTTGGTCGTGTCAGATAATGGCACATCTTTTGCAGGTAGATAAATGCAGTCTTTCCTGAACCTAAATGGTATACGCTACATATATACAGCTCCGTACCACCCGGCAAGCAACGGAAGGGCGGAGCGTATGATCCGTGAGCTGCCGTGTGCATTACGGAAACCGAAACAGGGCAGCGTGTGCCCTGTCGAACTGCGTGAAAATCGAAGTGATGCCGTCTCTGCAATCGTGTACTGTAATCGAGAAGTTGCGAAAAATGCTTCCAGCATATGGACTACCAGACTTGGTCGTGTCAGATAATGGCACATCTTTTGCAAGTAGATAAATGTAGTCTTACCTGAACCTAAATGGTATACGCTACATGTATACAGCTCCGTACCGTCCGGCAAGCAACGGAAGGGCGGAGCGTATGATCCGTGAGCTGCCGTGTGCATTACGGAAACCGAAACAGGGCAGCGTGTGCCCTGTTGAACTGGGTGGAAATCGAAGTGATGCCGTCTCTGCAATCGTGTACTGTAATCGAGAAGTTGCGAAAAATGCTTCCAGCATATGGACTACCAGACTTGGTCGTGTCAGATAATGGCACATCTTTTGCAAGTAGATAAATGCACTCTTTCCTGAACCTAAATGGTATACGCTACGTGTATACAGCTCCGTACCACCCGGCAAGCAACGGAAGGGCGGAGCGTATGATCCGTGAGCTGCAGTGGGCATTACGGAAACCGAAACAGGGCAGCGTGTGGCCTGTCGAACTGGGTGGAAATCGAAGTGATGCCGTCTCTGCAATCGTGTACTGTAATCGAGAAGTTGCGAAAAATGCTTCCAGCATATGGACTACCAGACTTGGCCGTGTCAGATAATGGCACATCTTTTGCAGGTAGATAAATGCAGTCTTTCCTGAACCTAAATGGTATACGCTACATGTATACAGCTCCGTACCACCCGGCAAGCAATGGAAGGGCGGAGCGTATGATCCGTGAGCTGCTGTGTGCATTACGGAAACCGAAACAGGGCAGCGTGTGCCCTGTCGAACTGGGTGGAAATCGAAGTGATGCCGTCTCTGCAATCGTGTACTGTAATCGAGAATTTGCGAAAAATGCTTCCAGCATATGGACTACCAGACTTTGTCGTGTCAGATAATGGCACATCTTTTGCAAGTAGATAAATCCAGTCTTTCCTGAACCTAAATGGTATACGCTACATGTATACAGCTCCGTACCAACTGGCAAGCAACGGAAGGGCAAAGCGTATGATCCGTGAGCTGCCGTGTGCATTACGGAAACCGAAACAGGGCAGCGTGTGCCCTGTCGAACTGGGCAGAAATCGAAGTGATGCCGTCTCTGCAATCGTGTACTGTAATCGAGAAGTTGCGAAAAATGCTTCCAGCATATGGACTACCAGACTTGGTCGTGTCAGATAATGGCACATCTTTTGCAAGTAGATAAATGCAGTCTTTCCTGAACCTAAATGGTATGCGCTACATGTATACAGCTCCGTACCACCCGGCAAGCAACGGAAGGGCAGAGCGTATGATCCGTGAGCTGACGTGTGCAATACGGAAACCGAAACAGGGCAGTGTGTGCCCTGTCGAACTGGGTGGAAATCGAAGTGACGTCGTCACTGCAATCGTGTACTGTAATCGAAAAGTTGCGAAAAATGCTTCCAGCATATGGACTACCAGACTTGGTCGTGTCAGATAATGGCACATCTTTTGCAGGTAGATAAATGCAGTCTTTCCTGAACCTAAATGGTATACTCTACATGTATACAGCTCCGTACCATCCGGCAAGCAACGGAAGGGCGGAGCGTATGATCCGTGAGCTGCCGTGTGCATTACGGAAACCGAAACAGGGCAGCGTGTGCCCTGTCGAACTGGGTGGAAATCGAAGTGATGCCGTCTCTGCAATCGTGTACTGTAATCGAGAAGTTGCGAAAAATGCTTCCAGCATATGGACTACCACACTTGGTCGTGTCAGATAATGGCACATCTTTTGCAGGTAGATAAATGCAGTCTTTCCTGAACCTAAATGGTATACGCTACATGTATACAGCTCCGTACCACCCGGCAAGCTACGGAAGGGCGGAGCGTATGATCCGTGAGCTGCAGTGGGCATTACGGAAACCGAAACAGGGCAGCGTGTGCCCCGTCGAACTGGGTGGAAATTGAAGTGATGCCGTCTCTGCAATCGTGTACTGTAATCGAGAAGTTGCGAAAAATGCTTCCAGCATATGGACTACCAGACTTGGTCGTGTCAGATAATGGCACATCTTTTGCAGGTAGATAAATGCAGTCTTTCCTGAACCTAAATGGTATACGCTACATATATACAGCTCCGTACCACCCGGCAAGCAACGGAAGGGCGGAGCGTATGATCCGTGAGCTGCCGTGTGCATTACGGAAACCGAAACAGGGCAGCGTGTGCCCTGTCGAACTGGGTGGAAATCGAAGTGATGCCGTCTCTGCAATCGTGTACTGTAATCGAGAATTTGCGAAAAATGCTTCCAGCATATGGACTACCAGACTTTGTCGTGTCAGATAATGGCACATCTTTTGCAAGTAGATAAATCCAGTCTTTCCTGAACCTAAATGGTATACGCTACATGTATACAGCTCCGTACCACCTGGCAAGCAACGGAAGGGCAAAGCGTATGATCCGTGAGCTGCCGTGTGCATTACGGAAACCGAAACAGGGCAGCGTGTGCCCTGTCGAACTGGGCAGAAATCGAAGTGATGCCGTCTCTGCAATCGTGTACTGTAATCGAGAAGTTGCGAAAAATGCTTCCAGCATATGGACTACCAGACTTGGTCGTGTCAGATAATGGCACATCTTTTGCAAGTAGATAAATGCAGTCTTTCCTGAACCTAAATGGTATGCGCTACATGTATACAGCTCCGTACCACCCGGCAAGCAACGGAAGGGCAGAGCGTATGATCCGTGAGCTGACGTGTGCAATACGGAAACCGAAACAGGGCAGTGTGTGCCCTGTCGAACTGGGTGGAAATCGAAGTGACGTCGTCACTGCAATCGTGTACTGTAATCGAGAAGTTGCGAAAAATGCTTCCAGCATATGGACTACCAGACTTGGTCGTGTCAGATAATGGCACATCTTTTGCAGGTAGATAAATGCAGTCTTTCCTGAACCTAAATGGTATACTCTACATGTATACAGCTCCGTACCATCCGGCAAGCAACGGAAGGGCGGAGCGTATGATCCGTGAGCTGCCGTGTGCATTACGGAAACCGAAACAGGGCAGCGTGTGCCCTGTCGAACTGGGTGGAAATCGAAGTGATGCCGTCTCTGCAATCGTGTACTGTAATCGAGAAGTTGCGAAAAATGCTTCCAGCATATGGACTACCAGACTTGGTCGTGTCAGATAATGGCACATCTTTTGCAGGTAGATAAATGCAGTCTTTCCTGAACCTAAATGGTATATGCTACATATATACAGCTCCGTACCACCCGGCAAGCAACGGAAGGGCGGAGCGTATGATCCGTGAGCTGCCGTGTGCATTACGGAAACCGAAACAGGGCAGCGTGTGCCCTGTCGAACTGCGTGAAAATCGAAGTGATGCCGTCTCTGCAATCGTGTACTGTAATCGAGAAGTTGCGAAAACTGCTTCCAGCATATGGACTACCAGACTTGGTCGTGTCAGATAATGGCACATCTTTTGCAAGTAGATAAATGCAGTCTTTCCTGAACCTAAATGGTATATGCTACATGTATACAGCTCCGTACCACCTGGCAAGCAACGGAAGGGCAAAGCGTATGATCCGTGAGCTGCCGTGTGCATTACGGAAACCGAAACAGGGCAGCGTGTGCCTTGTCGAACTGGGTGGAAATCGAAGTGATGCCGTCTCTGCAATCGTGTACTGTAATCGAGAAGTTGCGAAAAATGCTTCCAGCATATGGACTACCAGACTTGGTCGTGTCAGATAATGGCACATCTTTTGCAAGTAGATAAATGCAGTCTTTCCTGAACCTAAATGGTATACGCTACATGTATACAGCTCCGTACCACCCGGCAAGCTACGGAAGGGCGGAGCGTATGATCCGTGAGCTGCAGTGGGCATTACGGAAACCGAAACAGGGCAGCGTGTGCCCCGTCGAACTGCGTGAAAATCGAAGTGATGCCGTCTCTGCAATCGTGTACTGTAATCGAGAAGTTGCGAAAACTGCTTCCAGCATATGGACTACCAGACTTGGTCGTGTCAGATAATGGCACATCTTTTGCAAGTAGATAAATGCAGTCTTTCCTGAACCTAAATGGTATATGCTACATGTATACAGCTCCGTACCACCTGGCAAGCAACGGAAGGGCAAAGCGTATGATCCGTGAGCTGCCGTGTGCATTACGGAAACCGAAACAGGGCAGCGTGTGCCTTGTCGAACTGGGTGGAAATCGAAGTGATGCCGTCTCTGCAATCGTGTACTGTAATCGAGAAGTTGCGAAAAATGCTTCCAGCATATGGACTACCAGACTTGGTCGTGTCAGATAATGGCACATCTTTTGCAAGTAGATAAATGCAGTCTTTCCTGAACCTAAATGGTATACGCTACATGTATACAGCTCCGTACCACCCGGCAAGCTACGGAAGGGCGGAGCGTATGATCCGTGAGCTGCAGTGGGCATTACGGAAACCGAAACAGGGCAGCGTGTGCCCCGTCGAACTGGGTGGAAATCGAAGTGATGCCGTCTCTGCAATCGTGTACTGTAATCGAGAAGTTGCGAAAAATGCTTCCAGCATATGGACTACCAGACTTGGTCGTGTCAGATAATGGCACATCTTTTGCAGGTAGATAAATGCAGTCTTTCCTGAACCTAAATGGTATACGCTACATATATACAGCTCCGTACCACCCGGCAAGCAACGGAAGGGCGGAGCGTATGATCCGTGAGCTGCCGTGTGCATTACGGAAACCGAAACAGGGCAGCGTGTGCCCTGTCGAACTGCGTGAAAATCGAAGTGATGCCGTCTCTGCAATCATGTACTGTAATCGAGAAGTTGCGAAAAATGCTTCCAGCATATGGACTACCAGACTTGGTCGTGTCAGATAATGGCACATCTTTTGCAAGTAGATAAATGTAGTCTTACCTGAACCTAAATGGTATACGCTACATGTATACAGCTCCGTACCATCCGGCAAGCAACGGAAGGGCGGAGCGTATGATCCGTGAGCTGCCGTGTGCATTACGGAAACCGTAACAGGGCACCGTGTGCCCTGTTGAACTGGGTGGAAATCGAAGTGATGCCGTCTCTGCAATCGTGTACTGTAATCGAGAAGATGCGAAAAATGCTTCCAGCATATGGACTACCAGACTTGGTCGTGTCAGATAATGGCACATCTTTTGCAAGTAGATAAATGCACTCTTTCCTGAACCTAAATGGTATACGCTGCATGTATACAGCTCCGTACCACCCGGCAAGCAACGGAAGGGAGGAGCGTATGATCCGTGAGCTGCCGTGTGCATTACGGAAACCGAAACAGGGCACACGCTGCCCTGTCGAACTGGGTGGAAATCGAAGTGATGCCGTCTCTGCAATCGTGTACTGTAATCGAGAAGTTTCGAAAAATGCTTCCAGCATATGGACTACCAGACTTGGTCGTGTCAGATAATGGCACATCTTTTGCAAGTAGATAAATGCAGTCTTTCCTGAACCTAAATGGTATACGCTACATGTATACAGCTCCGTACCACCCGGCAAGCAACGGAAGGGCGGAGCGTATGATCCGTGAGCTGCAGTGGGCATTATGGAAACCGAAACAGGGCAGCGTGTGCCCTGTCGAACTGGGTGGAAATCGAAGTGATGCTGTCTCTGCAATCGTGTACTGTAATCGAGAAGTCGCGAAAAATGCTTCCAGCATATGGACTACCAGACTTGGTCGTGTCAGATAATGGCACATCTTTTGCAGGTAGATAAATGCAGTCTTTCCTGAACCTAAATGGTATACTCTACATGTATACAGCTCCGCACCACCCGGCAAGCAACGGAAGGGCGGAGCGTATGATCCGTGAGCTGCAGTGTGCATTACGGAAACCGAAACAGGGCAGCGTGTGCCATGTCGAACTGGGTGGAAATCGGAGTGATGCCGTCTCTGCAATCGTGTACTGTAATCGAGAAGTTGCGAAAAATGCTTCCAGCATATGGACTACCAGACTTGGTCGTGTCAGATAATGGCACATCTTTTGCAGGTAGATAAATGCAGTCTTTCCTGAACCTAAATGGTATACTCTACATGTATACAGCTCCGTACCATCCGGCAAGCAACGGAAGGGCGGAGCGTATGATCCGTGAGCTGCCGTGTGCATTACGGAAACCGAAACAGGGCAGCGTGTGCCCTGTCGAACTGGGTGGAAATCGAAGTGATGCTGTCTCTGCAATCGTGTACTGTAATCGAGAAGTCGCGAAAAATGCTTCCAGCATATGGACTACCAGACTTGGTCGTGTCAGATAATGGCACATCTTTTGCAGGTAGATAAATGCAGTCTTTCCTGAACCTAAATGGTATACTCTACATGTATACAGCTCCGTACCACCCGGCAAGCAACGGAAGGGCGGAGCGTATGATCCGTGAGCTGCCGTGTGCATTACGGAAACCGAAACAGGGCAGCGTGTGCCATGTCGAACTGGGTGGAAATCGGAGTGATGCCGTCTCTGCAATCGTGTACTGTAATCGAGAAGTTGCGAAAAATGCTTCCAGCATATGGACTACCAGACTTGGTCGTGTCAGATAATGGCACATCTTTTGCAGGTAGATAAATGCAGTCTTTCCTGAACCTAAATGGTATACTCTACATGTATACAGCTCCGTACCATCCGGCAAGCAACGGAAGGGCGGAGAGTATGATCCGTGAGCTGCCGTGTGCATTACGGAAACCGAAACAGGGCAGCGTGTGCCCTGTCGAACTGGGCGGAAATCGAAGTGACGCCGTCTCTGCAATCGTGTACTGTAATCGAGAAGTTGCGAAAACTGCTTCCAGCATATGGACTACCAGACTTGGTCGTGTCAGATAATGGCACATCTTTTGCAAGTAGATAAATGCAGTCTTTCCTGAACCTAAATGGTATATGCTACATGTATACAGCTCCGTACCACCTGGCAAGCAACGGAAGGGCAAAGCGTATGATCCGTGAGCTGCCGTGTGCATTACGGAAACCGAAACAGGGCAGCGTGTGCCCCGTCGAACTGGTTGGAAATCGAAGTGATGCCGTCTCTGCAATCGTGTACTGTAATCGAGAAGTTGCGAAAAATGCTTCCAGCATATGGACTACCAGACTTGGTCGTGTCAGATAATGGCACATCTTTTGCAGGTAGATAAATGCAGTCTTTCCTGAACCTAAATGGTATACGCTACATATATACAGCTCCGTACCACCCGGCAAGCAACGGAAGGGCGGAGCGTATGATCCGTGAGCTGCCGTGTGCATTACGGAAACCGAAACAGGGCAGCGTGTGCCCTGTCGAACTGCGTGAAAATCGAAGTGATGCCGTCTCTGCAATCGTGTACTGTAATCGAGAAGTTGCGAAAACTGCTTCCAGCATATGGACTACCAGACTTGGTCGTGTCAGATAATGGCACATCTTTTGCAAGTAGATAAATGCAGTCTTTCCTGAACCTAAATGGTATATGCTACATGTATACAGCTCCGTACCACCTGGCAAGCAACGGAAGGGCAAAGCGTATGATCCGTGAGCTGCCGTGTGCATTACGGAAACCGAAACAGGGCAGCGTGTGCCTTGTCGAACTGGGTGGAAATCGAAGTGATGCCGTCTCTGCAATCGTGTACTGTAATCGAGAAGTTGCGAAAAATGCTTCCAGCATATGGACTACCAGACTTGATCGTGTCAGATAATGGCACATCTTTTGCAAGTAGATAAATGCACTCTTTCCTGAACCTAAATGGTATACGCTGCATGTATACAGCTCCGTACCACCCGGCAAGCAACGGAAGGGAGGAGCGTATAATCCGTGAGCTGCCGTGTGCATTACGGAAACCGAAACAGGGCAGCGTGTGCCCTGTCGAACTGGGTGGAAATCGAAGTGATGCCGTCTCTGCAATCGTGTACTGTAATCGAGAAGTTGCGAAAAATGCTTCCAGCATATGGACTACCAGACTTGGTCGTGTCAGATAATGGCACATCTTTTGCAAGTAGATAAATGCAGTCTTTCCTGAACCTAAATGGTATACGCTACATGTATACAGCTCCGTACCACCTGGCAAGCAACGGAAGGGCAGAGCGTATGATCCGTGAGCTGACGTGTGCATTACGGAAACCGAAACAGGGCAGCGTGTGCCCTGTCGAACTGGGCGGAAATCGAAGTGACGCCGTCTCTGCAATCGTGTACTGTAATCTAGAAGTTACGAAAACTGCTTCCAGCATATGGACTACCAGACTTGGTCGTGTCAGATAATGGCACATCTTTTGCAAGTAGATAAATGCAGTCTTTCCTGAACCTAAATGGTATGCGCTACATGTATACAGCTCCGTACCATCCGGCAAGCAACGGAAGGGCGGAGCGTATGATCCGTGAGCTGCCGTGTGCATTACGGAAACCGAAACAGGGCAGCGTGTGCCCTGTCGAACTGGGTGGAAATCGAAGTGATGCCGTCTCTGCAATCGTGTACTGTAATCGAGAAGTTGCGAAAAATGCTTCCAGCATATGGACTACCACACTTGGTCGTGTCAGATAATGGCACATCTTTTGCAGGTAGATAAATGCAGTCTTTCCTGAACCTAAATGGTATACGCTACATATATACAGCTCCGTACCACCCGGCAAGCAACGGAAGGGCGGAGCGTATGATCCGTGAGCTGCCGTGTGCATTACGAAAACCGAAACAGGGCAGCGTGTGCCCTGTCGAACTGCGTGAAAATCGAAGTGATGCCGTCTCTGCAATCGTGTACTGTAATCGAGAAGTTGCGAAAACGGCTTCCAGCATATGGACTACCAGACTTGGTCGTGTCAGATAATGGCACATCTTTTGCAAGTAGATAAATGCAGTCTTTCCTGAACCTGAATGGTATATGCTACATGTATACAGCTCCGTACCACCTGGCAAGCAACGGAAGGGCAAAGCGTATGATCCGTGAGCTGCCGTGTGCATTACGGAAACCGAAACAGGGCAGCGTGTGCCTTGTCGAACTGGGTGGAAATCGAAGTGATGCCGTCTCTGCAATCGTGTACTGTAATCGAGAAGTTGCGACAAATGCTTCCAGCATATGGACTACCAGACTTGGTCGTGTCAGATAATGGCACATCTTTTGCAAGTAGATAAATGCAGTCTTTCCTGAACCTAAATGGTATACGCTACATGTATACAGCTCCGTACCACCCGGCAAGCTACGGAAGGGCGGAGCGTATGATCCGTGAGCTGCAGTGGGCATTACGGAAACCGAAACAGGGCAGCGTGTGCCCCGTCGAACTGGGTGGAAATCGAAGTGATGCCGTCTCTGCAATCGTGTACTGTAATCGAGAAGTTGCGAAAAATGCTTCCAGCATATGGACTACCAGACTTGGTCGTGTCAGATAATGGCACATCTTTTGCAGGTAGATAAATGCAGTCTTTCCTGAACCTAAATGGTATACGCTACATATATACAGCTCCGTACCACCCGGCAAGCAACGGAAGGGCGGAGCGTATGATCCGTGAGCTGCCGTGTGCATTACGGAAACCGAAACAGGGCAGCGTGTGCCCTGTCGAACTGGGTGGAAATCGAAGTGATGCCGTCTCTGCAATCGTGTACTGTAATCGAGAATTTGCGAAAAATGCTTCCAGCATATGGACTACCAGACTTTGTCGTGTCAGATAATGGCACATCTTTTGCAAGTAGATAAATCCAGTCTTTCCTGAACCTAAATGGTATACGCTACATGTATACAGCTCCGTACCACCTGGCAAGCAACGGAAGGGCAAAGCGTATGATCCGTGAGCTGCCGTGTGCATTACGGAAACCGAAACAGGGCAGCGTGTGCCCTGTCGAACTGGGCAGAAATCGAAGTGATGCCGTCTCTGCAATCGTGTACTGTAATCGAGAAGTTGCGAAAAATGCTTCCAGCATATGGACTACCAGACTTGGTCGTGTCAGATAATGGCACATCTTTTGCAAGTAGATAAATGCAGTCTTTCCTGAACCTAAATGGTATGCGCTACATGTATACAGCTCCGTACCACCCGGCAAGCAACGGAAGGGCAGAGCGTATGATCCGTGAGCTGACGTGTGCAATACGGAAACCGAAACAGGGCAGTGTGTGCCCTGTCGAACTGGGTGGAAATCGAAGTGACGTCGTCACTGCAATCGTGTACTGTAATCGAGAAGTTGCGAAAAATGCTTCCAGCATATGGACTACCAGACTTGGTCGTGTCAGATAATGGCACATCTTTTGCAGGTAGATAAATGCAGTCTTTCCTGAACCTAAATGGTATACTCTACATGTATACAGCTCCGTACCATCCGGCAAGCAACGGAAGGGCGGAGCGTATGATCCGTGAGCTGCCGTGTGCATTACGGAAACCGAAACAGGGCAGCGTGTGCCCTGTCGAACTGGGTGGAAATCGAAGTGATGCCGTCTCTGCAATCGTGTACTGTAATCGAGAAGTTGCGAAAAATGCTTCCAGCATATGGACTACCAGACTTGGTCGTGTCAGATAATGGCACATCTTTTGCAGGTAGATAAATGCAGTCTTTCCTGAACCTAAATGGTATATGCTACATATATACAGCTCCGTACCACCCGGCAAGCAACGGAAGGGCGGAGCGTATGATCCGTGAGCTGCCGTGTGCATTACGGAAACCGAAACAGGGCAGCGTGTGCCCTGTCGAACTGCGTGAAAATCGAAGTGATGCCGTCTCTGCAATCGTGTACTGTAATCGAGAAGTTGCGAAAACTGCTTCCAGCATATGGACTACCAGACTTGGTCGTGTCAGATAATGGCACATCTTTTGCAAGTAGATAAATGCAGTCTTTCCTGAACCTAAATGGTATATGCTACATGTATACAGCTCCGTACCACCTGGCAAGCAACGGAAGGGCAAAGCGTATGATCCGTGAGCTGCCGTGTGCATTACGGAAACCGAAACAGGGCAGCGTGTGCCTTGTCGAACTGGGTGGAAATCGAAGTGATGCCGTCTCTGCAATCGTGTACTGTAATCGAGAAGTTGCGAAAAATGCTTCCAGCATATGGACTACCAGACTTGGTCGTGTCAGATAATGGCACATCTTTTGCAAGTAGATAAATGCAGTCTTTCCTGAACCTAAATGGTATACGCTACATGTATACAGCTCCGTACCACCCGGCAAGCTACGGAAGGGCGGAGCGTATGATCCGTGAGCTGCAGTGGGCATTACGGAAACCGAAACAGGGCAGCGTGTGCCCCGTCGAACTGCGTGAAAATCGAAGTGATGCCGTCTCTGCAATCGTGTACTGTAATCGAGAAGTTGCGAAAACTGCTTCCAGCATATGGACTACCAGACTTGGTCGTGTCAGATAATGGCACATCTTTTGCAAGTAGATAAATGCAGTCTTTCCTGAACCTAAATGGTATATGCTACATGTATACAGCTCCGTACCACCTGGCAAGCAACGGAAGGGCAAAGCGTATGATCCGTGAGCTGCCGTGTGCATTACGGAAACCGAAACAGGGCAGCGTGTGCCTTGTCGAACTGGGTGGAAATCGAAGTGATGCCGTCTCTGCAATCGTGTACTGTAATCGAGAAGTTGCGAAAAATGCTTCCAGCATATGGACTACCAGACTTGGTCGTGTCAGATAATGGCACATCTTTTGCAAGTAGATAAATGCAGTCTTTCCTGAACCTAAATGGTATACGCTACATGTATACAGCTCCGTACCACCCGGCAAGCTACGGAAGGGCGGAGCGTATGATCCGTGAGCTGCAGTGGGCATTACGGAAACCGAAACAGGGCAGCGTGTGCCCCGTCGAACTGGGTGGAAATCGAAGTGATGCCGTCTCTGCAATCGTGTACTGTAATCGAGAAGTTGCGAAAAATGCTTCCAGCATATGGACTACCAGACTTGGTCGTGTCAGATAATGGCACATCTTTTGCAGGTAGATAAATGCAGTCTTTCCTGAACCTAAATGGTATACGCTACATATATACAGCTCCGTACCACCCGGCAAGCAACGGAAGGGCGGAGCGTATGATCCGTGAGCTGCCGTGTGCATTACGGAAACCGAAACAGGGCAGCGTGTGCCCTGTCGAACTGCGTGAAAATCGAAGTGATGCCGTCTCTGCAATCATGTACTGTAATCGAGAAGTTGCGAAAAATGCTTCCAGCATATGGACTACCAGACTTGGTCGTGTCAGATAATGGCACATCTTTTGCAAGTAGATAAATGTAGTCTTACCTGAACCTAAATGGTATACGCTACATGTATACAGCTCCGTACCATCCGGCAAGCAACGGAAGGGCGGAGCGTATGATCCGTGAGCTGCCGTGTGCATTACGGAAACCGTAACAGGGCACCGTGTGCCCTGTTGAACTGGGTAGAAATCGAAGTGATGCCGTCTCTGCAATCGTGTACTGTAATCGAGAAGATGCGAAAAATGCTTCCAGCATATGGACTACCAGACTTGGTCGTGTCAGATAATGGCACATCTTTTGCAAGTAGATAAATGCACTCTTTCCTGAACCTAAATGGTATACGCTGCATGTATACAGCTCCGTACCACCCGGCAAGCAACGGAAGGGAGGAGCGTATGATCCGTGAGCTGCCGTGTGCATTACGGAAACCGAAACAGGGCAGCGTGTGCCCTGTTGAACTGGGTGGAAATCGAAGTGATGCCGTCTCTGCAATCGTGTGCTGTAATCGAGAATTTGCGGAATATGCTTCCAGCATATGGACTACCAGACTTGGTCGTATCAGATAATGGCACATCTTTTGCAAGTAGATAAATGCAGTCTTTCCTGAACCTAAATGGTATACGCTACATGTATACAGCTCCGTACCACCTGGCAAGCAACGGAAGGGCAAAGCGTATGATCCGTGAGCTGCCATGTGAATTACGGAAACCGAAACAGGGCAGCGTGTGCCCTGTCGAACTGGGTGGAAATCGAAGTGATGCCGTCTCTGCAATCGTGTACTGTAATCGAGAAGTTTCGAAAAATGCTTCCAGCATATGGACTACCAGACTTGGTCGTGTCAGATAATGGCACATCTTTTGCAAGTAGATAAATGCAGTCTTTCCTGAACCTAAATGGTATACGCTACATGTATACAGCTCCGTACCACCCGGCAAGCAACGGAAGGGCGGAGCGTATGATCCGTGAGCTGCAGTGGGCATTATGGAAACCGAAACAGGGCAGCGTGTGCCCTGTCGAACTGGGTGGAAATCGAAGTGATGCTGTCTCTGCAATCGTGTACTGTAATCGAGAAGTCGCGAAAAATGCTTCCAGCATATGGACTACCAGACTTGGTCGTGTCAGATAATGGCACATCTTTTGCAGGTAGATAAATGCAGTCTTTCCTGAACCTAAATGGTATACTCTACATGTATACAGCTCCGTACCACCCGGCAAGCAACGGAAGGGCGGAGCGTATGATCCGTGAGCTGCAGTGTGCATTACGGAAACCGAAACAGGGCAGCGTGTGCCATGTCGAACTGGGTGGAAATCGGAGTGATGCCGTCTCTGCAATCGTGTACTGTAATCGAGAAGTTGCGAAAAATGCTTCCAGCATATGGACTACCAGACTTGGTCGTGTCAGATAATGGCACATCTTTTGCAGGTAGATAAATGCAGTCTTTCCTGAACCTAAATGGTATACTCTACATGTATACAGCTCCGTACCATCCGGCAAGCAACGGAAGGGCGGAGCGTATGATCCGTGAGCTGCCGTGTGCATTACGGAAACCGAAACAGGGCAGCGTGTGCCCTGTCGAACTGGGTGGAAATCGAAGTGATGCTGTCTCTGCAATCGTGTACTGTAATCGAGAAGTCGCGAAAAATGCTTCCAGCATATGGACTACCAGACTTGGTTGTGTCAGATAATGGCACATCTTTTGCAGGTAGATAAATGCAGTCTTTCCTGAACCTAAATGGTATACTCTACATGTATACAGCTCCGTACCACCCGGCAAGCAACGGAAGGGCGGAGCGTATGATCCGTGAGCTGCCGTGTGCATTACGGAAACCGAAACAGGGCAGCGTGTGCCATGTCGAACTGGGTGGAAATCGGAGTGATGCCGTCTCTGCAATCGTGTACTGTAATCGAGAAGTTGCGAAAAATGCTTCCAGCATATGGACTACCAGACTTGGTCGTGTCAGATAATGGCACATCTTTTGCAGGTAGATAAATGCAGTCTTTCCTGAACCTAAATGGTATACTCTACATGTATACAGCTCCGTACCATCCGGCAAGCAACGGAAGGGCGGAGAGTATGATCCGTGAGCTGCCGTGTGCATTACGGAAACCGAAACAGGGCAGCGTGTGCCCTGTCGAACTGGGCGGAAATCGAAGTGACGCCGTCTCTGCAATCGTGTACTGTAATCGAGAAGTTGCGAAAACTGCTTCCAGCATATGGACTACCAGACTTGGTCGTGTCAGATAATGGCACATCTTTTGCAAGTAGATAAATGCAGTCTTTCCTGAACCTAAATGGTATATGCTACATGTATACAGCTCCGTACCACCTGGCAAGCAACGGAAGGGCAAAGCGTATGATCCGTGAGCTGCCGTGTGCATTACGGAAACCGAAACAGGGCAGCGTGTGCCCCGTCGAACTGGTTGGAAATCGAAGTGATGCCGTCTCTGCAATCGTGTACTGTAATCGAGAAGTTTCGAAAAATGCTTCCAGCATATGGACTACCAGACTTGGTCGTGTCAGATAATGGCACATCTTTTGCAGGTAGATAAATGCAGTCTTTCCTGAACCTAAATGGTATACTCTACATGTATACAGCTCCGTACCATCCGGCAAGCAACGGAAGGGCGGAGAGTATGATCCGTGAGCTGCCGTGTGCATTACGGAAACCGAAACAGGGCAGCGTGTGCCCTGTCGAACTGGGCGGAAATCGAAGTGACGCCGTCTCTGCAATCGTGTACTGTAATCGAGAAGTTGCGAAAACTGCTTCCAGCATATGGACTACCAGACTTGGTCGTGTCAGATAATGGCACATCTTTTGCAAGTAGATAAATGCAGTCTTTCCTGAACCTAAATGGTATATGCTACATGTATACAGCTCCGTACCATCCGGCAAGCAACGGAAGGGCGGAGAGTATGATCCGTGAGCTGCCGTGTGCATTACGGAAACCGAAACAGGGCAGCGTGTGCCCTGTCGAACTGGGCGGAAATCGAAGTGACGCCGTCTCTGCAATCGTGTACTGTAATCGAGAAGTTGCGAAAACTGCTTCCAGCATATGGACTACCAGACTTGGTCGTGTCAGATAATGGCACATCTTTTGCAAGTAGATAAATGCAGTCTTTCCTGAACCTAAATGGTATATGCTACATGTATACAGCTCCGTACCACCTGGCAAGCAACGGAAGGGCAAAGCGTATGATCCGTGAGCTGCCGTGTGCATTACGGAAACCGAAACAGGGCAGCGTGTGCCCCGTCGAACTGGTTGGAAATCGAAGTGATGCCGTCTCTGCAACCGTGTACTGTAATCGAGAAGTTGCGAAAAATGCTTCCAGCATATGGACTACCAGACTTGGTCGTGTCAGATAATGGCACATCTTTTGCAGGTAGATAAATGCAGTCTTTCCTGAACCTAAATGGTATACGCTACATATATACAGCTCCGTACCACCCGGCAAGCAACGGAAGGGCGGAGCGTATGATCCGTGAGCTGCCGTGTGCATTACGGAAACCGAAACAGGGCAGCGTGTGCCCTGTCGAACTGGGTGGAAATCGAAGTGATGCCGTCTCTGCAATCGTGTACTGTAATCGAGAATTTGCGAAAAATGCTTCCAGCATATGGACTACCAGACTTTGTCGTGTCAGATAATGGCACATCTTTTGCAAGTAGATAAATCCAGTCTTTCCTGAACCTAAATGGTATACGCTACATGTATACAGCTCCGTACCACCTGGCAAGCAACGGAAGGGCAAAGCGTATGATCCGTGAGCTGCCGTGTGCATTACGGAAACCGAAACAGGGCAGCGTGTGCCCTGTCGAACTGGGCAGAAATCGAAGTGATGCCGTCTCTGCAATCGTGTACTGTAATCGAGAAGTTGCGAAAAATGCTTCCAGCATATGGACTACCAGACTTGGTCGTGTCAGATAATGGCACATCTTTTGCAAGTAGATAAATGCAGTCTTTCCTGAACCTAAATGGTATGCGCTACATGTATACAGCTCCGTACCACCCGGCAAGCAACGGAAGGGCAGAGCGTATGATCCGTGAGCTGACGTGTGCAATACGGAAACCGAAACAGGGCAGTGTGTGCCCTGTCGAACTGGGTGGAAATCGAAGTGACGTCGTCACTGCAATCGTGTACTGTAATCGAGAAGTTGCGAAAAATGCTTCCAGCATATGGACTACCAGACTTGGTCGTGTCAGATAATGGCACATCTTTTGCAGGTAGATAAATGCAGTCTTTCCTGAACCTAAATGGTATACTCTACATGTATACAGCTCCGTACCATCCGGCAAGCAACGGAAGGGCGGAGCGTATGATCCGTGAGCTGCCGTGTGCATTACGGAAACCGAAACAGGGCAGCGTGTGCCCTGTCGAACTGGGTGGAAATCGAAGTGATGCCGTCTCTGCAATCGTGTACTGTAATCGAGAAGTTGCGAAAAATGCTTCCAGCATATGGACTACCAGACTTGGTCGTGTCAGATAATGGCACATCTTTTGCAGGTAGATAAATGCAGTCTTTCCTGAACCTAAATGGTATATGCTACATATATACAGCTCCGTACCACCCGGCAAGCAACGGAAGGGCGGAGCGTATGATCCGTGAGCTGCCGTGTGCATTACGGAAACCGAAACAGGGCAGCGTGTGCCCTGTCGAACTGCGTGAAAATCGAAGTGATGCCGTCTCTGCAATCGTGTACTGTAATCGAGAAGTTGCGAAAACTGCTTCCAGCATATGGACTACCAGACTTGGTCGTGTCAGATAATGGCACATCTTTTGCAAGTAGATAAATGCAGTCTTTCCTGAACCTAAATGGTATATGCTACATGTATACAGCTCCGTACCACCTGGCAAGCAACGGAAGGGCAAAGCGTATGATCCGTGAGCTGCCGTGTGCATTACGGAAACCGAAACAGGGCAGCGTGTGCCTTGTCGAACTGGGTGGAAATCGAAGTGATGCCGTCTCTGCAATCGTGTACTGTAATCGAGAAGTTGCGAAAAATGCTTCCAGCATATGGACTACCAGACTTGGTCGTGTCAGATAATGGCACATCTTTTGCAAGTAGATAAATGCAGTCTTTCCTGAACCTAAATGGTATACGCTACATGTATACAGCTCCGTACCACCCGGCAAGCTACGGAAGGGCGGAGCGTATGATCCGTGAGCTGCAGTGGGCATTACGGAAACCGAAACAGGGCAGCGTGTGCCCCGTCGAACTGCGTGAAAATCGAAGTGATGCCGTCTCTGCAATCGTGTACTGTAATCGAGAAGTTGCGAAAACTGCTTCCAGCATATGGACTACCAGACTTGGTCGTGTCAGATAATGGCACATCTTTTGCAAGTAGATAAATGCAGTCTTTCCTGAACCTAAATGGTATATGCTACATGTATACAGCTCCGTACCACCTGGCAAGCAACGGAAGGGCAAAGCGTATGATCCGTGAGCTGCCGTGTGCATTACGGAAACCGAAACAGGGCAGCGTGTGCCTTGTCGAACTGGGTGGAAATCGAAGTGATGCCGTCTCTGCAATCGTGTACTGTAATCGAGAAGTTGCGAAAAATGCTTCCAGCATATGGACTACCAGACTTGGTCGTGTCAGATAATGGCACATCTTTTGCAAGTAGATAAATGCAGTCTTTCCTGAACCTAAATGGTATACGCTACATGTATACAGCTCCGTACCACCCGGCAAGCTACGGAAGGGCGGAGCGTATGATCCGTGAGCTGCAGTGGGCATTACGGAAACCGAAACAGGGCAGCGTGTGCCCCGTCGAACTGGGTGGAAATCGAAGTGATGCCGTCTCTGCAATCGTGTACTGTAATCGAGAAGTTGCGAAAAATGCTTCCAGCATATGGACTACCAGACTTGGTCGTGTCAGATAATGGCACATCTTTTGCAGGTAGATAAATGCAGTCTTTCCTGAACCTAAATGGTATACGCTACATATATACAGCTCCGTACCACCCGGCAAGCAACGGAAGGGCGGAGCGTATGATCCGTGAGCTGCCGTGTGCATTACGGAAACCGAAACAGGGCAGCGTGTGCCCTGTCGAACTGCGTGAAAATCGAAGTGATGCCGTCTCTGCAATCATGTACTGTAATCGAGAAGTTGCGAAAAATGCTTCCAGCATATGGACTACCAGACTTGGTCGTGTCAGATAATGGCACATCTTTTGCAAGTAGATAAATGTAGTCTTACCTGAACCTAAATGGTATACGCTACATGTATACAGCTCCGTACCATCCGGCAAGCAACGGAAGGGCGGAGCGTATGATCCGTGAGCTGCCGTGTGCATTACGGAAACCGTAACAGGGCACCGTGTGCCCTGTTGAACTGGGTGGAAATCGAAGTGATGCCGTCTCTGCAATCGTGTACTGTAATCGAGAAGATGCGAAAAATGCTTCCAGCATATGGACTACCAGACTTGGTCGTGTCAGATAATGGCACATCTTTTGCAAGTAGATAAATGCACTCTTTCCTGAACCTAAATGGTATACGCTGCATGTATACAGCTCCGTACCACCCGGCAAGCAACGGAAGGGAGGAGCGTATGATCCGTGAGCTGCCGTGTGCATTACGGAAACCGAAACAGGGCAGCGTGTGCCCTGTTGAACTGGGTGGAAATCGAAGTGATGCCGTCTCTGCAATCGTGTGCTGTAATCGAGAATTTGCGGAATATGCTTCCAGCATATGGACTACCAGACTTGGTCGTATCAGATAATGGCACATCTTTTGCAAGTAGATAAATGCAGTCTTTCCTGAACCTAAATGGTATACGCTACATGTATACAGCTCCGTACCACCTGGCAAGCAACGGAAGGGCAAAGCGTATGATCCGTGAGCTGCCATGTGAATTACGGAAACCGAAACAGGGCAGCGTGTGCCCTGTCGAACTGGGTGGAAATCGAAGTGATGCCGTCTCTGCAATCGTGTACTGTAATCGAGAAGTTTCGAAAAATGCTTCCAGCATATGGACTACCAGACTTGGTCGTGTCAGATAATGGCACATCTTTTGCAAGTAGATAAATGCAGTCTTTCCTGAACCTAAATGGTATACGCTACATGTATACAGCTCCGTACCACCCGGCAAGCAACGGAAGGGCGGAGCGTATGATCCGTGAGCTGCAGTGGGCATTATGGAAACCGAAACAGGGCAGCGTGTGCCCTGTCGAACTGGGTGGAAATCGAAGTGATGCTGTCTCTGCAATCGTGTACTGTAATCGAGAAGTCGCGAAAAATGCTTCCAGCATATGGACTACCAGACTTGGTCGTGTCAGATAATGGCACATCTTTTGCAGGTAGATAAATGCAGTCTTTCCTGAACCTAAATGGTATACTCTACATGTATACAGCTCCGTACCACCCGGCAAGCAACGGAAGGGCGGAGCGTATGATCCGTGAGCTGCAGTGTGCATTACGGAAACCGAAACAGGGCAGCGTGTGCCATGTCGAACTGGGTGGAAATCGGAGTGATGCCGTCTCTGCAATCGTGTACTGTAATCGAGAAGTTGCGAAAAATGCTTCCAGCATATGGACTACCAGACTTGGTCGTGTCAGATAATGGCACATCTTTTGCAGGTAGATAAATGCAGTCTTTCCTGAACCTAAATGGTATACTCTACATGTATACAGCTCCGTACCATCCGGCAAGCAACGGAAGGGCGGAGCGTATGATCCGTGAGCTGCCGTGTGCATTACGGAAACCGAAACAGGGCAGCGTGTGCCCTGTCGAACTGGGTGGAAATCGAAGTGATGCTGTCTCTGCAATCGTGTACTGTAATCGAGAAGTCGCGAAAAATGCTTCCAGCATATGGACTACCAGACTTGGTTGTGTCAGATAATGGCACATCTTTTGCAGGTAGATAAATGCAGTCTTTCCTGAACCTAAATGGTATACTCTACATGTATACAGCTCCGTACCACCCGGCAAGCAACGGAAGGGCGGAGCGTATGATCCGTGAGCTGCCGTGTGCATTACGGAAACCGAAACAGGGCAGCGTGTGCCATGTCGAACTGGGTGGAAATCGGAGTGATGCCGTCTCTGCAATCGTGTACTGTAATCGAGAAGTTGCGAAAAATGCTTCCAGCATATGGACTACCAGACTTGGTCGTGTCAGATAATGGCACATCTTTTGCAGGTAGATAAATGCAGTCTTTCCTGAACCTAAATGGTATACTCTACATGTATACAGCTCCGTACCATCCGGCAAGCAACGGAAGGGCGGAGAGTATGATCCGTGAGCTGCCGTGTGCATTACGGAAACCGAAACAGGGCAGCGTGTGCCCTGTCGAACTGGGCGGAAATCGAAGTGACGCCGTCTCTGCAATCGTGTACTGTAATCGAGAAGTTGCGAAAACTGCTTCCAGCATATGGACTACCAGACTTGGTCGTGTCAGATAATGGCACATCTTTTGCAAGTAGATAAATGCAGTCTTTCCTGAACCTAAATGGTATATGCTACATGTATACAGCTCCGTACCACCTGGCAAGCAACGGAAGGGCAAAGCGTATGATCCGTGAGCTGCCGTGTGCATTACGGAAACCGAAACAGGGCAGCGTGTGCCCCGTCGAACTGGTTGGAAATCGAAGTGATGCCGTCTCTGCAATCGTGTACTGTAATCGAGAAGTTGCGAAAAATGCTTCCAGCATATGGACTACCAGACTTGGTCGTGTCAGATAATGGCACATCTTTTGCAGGTAGATAAATGCAGTCTTTCCTGAACCTAAATGGTATACGCTACATATATACAGCTCCGTACCACCCGGCAAGCAACGGAAGGGCGGAGCGTATAATCCGTGAGCTGCCGTGTGCATTACGGAAACCGAAACAGGGCAGCGTGTGCCCTGTCGAACTGCGTGAAAATCGAAGTGATGCCGTCTCTGCAATCGTGTACTGTAATCGAGAAGTTGCGAAAACTGCTTCCAGCATATGGACTACCAGACTTGGTCGTGTCAGATAATGGCACATCTTTTGCAAGTAGATAAATGCAGTCTTTCCTGAACCTAAATGGTATATGCTACATGTATACAGCTCCGTACCACCTGGCAAGCAACGGAAGGGCGGAGCGTATGATCCGTGAGCTGCCGTGTGCATTACGGAAACCGAAACAGGGCAGCGTGTGCCCTGTCGAACTGGGTGGAAATCGAAGTGATGCCGTCTCTGCAATCGTGTACTGTAATCGAGAAGTTGCGAAAAATGCTTCCAGCATATGGACTACCACACTTGGTCGTGTCAGATAATGGCACATCTTTTGCAGGTAGATAAATGCAGTCTTTCCTGAACCTAAATGGTATACGCTACATATATACAGCTCCGTACCACCCGGCAAGCAACGGAAGGGCGGAGCGTATGATCCGTGAGCTGCCGTGTGCATTACGAAAACCGAAACAGGGCAGCGTGTGCCCTGTCGAACTGCGTGAAAATCGAAGTGATGCCGTCTCTGCAATCGTGTACTGTAATCGAGAAGTTGCGAAAACGGCTTCCAGCATATGGACTACCAGACTTTGTCGTGTCAGATAATGGCACATCTTTTGCAAGTAGATAAATCCAGTCTTTCCTGAACCTAAATGGTATACGCTACATGTATACAGCTCCGTACCACCTGGCAAGCAACGGAAGGGCAAAGCGTATGATCCGTGAGCTGCCGTGTGCATTACGGAAACCGAAACAGGGCAGCGTGTGCCCTGTCGAACTGGGCAGAAATCGAAGTGATGCCGTCTCTGCAATCGTGTACTGTAATCGAGAAGTTGCGAAAAATGCTTCCTGCATATGGACTACCAGACTTGGTCGTGTCAGATAATGGCACATCTTTTGCAAGTAGATAAATGCAGTCTTTCCTGAACCTAAATGGTATGCGCTACATGTATACAGCTCCGTACCACCCGGCAAGCAACGGAAGGGCAGAGCGTATGATCCGTGAGCTGACGTGTGCAATACGGAAACCGAAACAGGGCAGTGTGTGCCCTGTCGAACTGGGTGGAAATCGAAGTGACGTCGTCACTGCAATCGTGTACTGTAATCGAGAAGTTGCGAAAAATGCTTCCAGCATATGGACTACCAGACTTGGTCGTGTCAGATAATGGCACATCTTTTGCAGGTAGATAAATGCAGTCTTTCCTGAACCTAAATGGTATACTCTACATGTATACAGCTCCGTACCATCCGGCAAGCAACGGAAGGGCGGAGCGTATGATCCGTGAGCTGCCGTGTGCATTACGGAAACCGAAACAGGGCAGCGTGTGCCCTGTCGAACTGGGTGGAAATCGAAGTGATGCCGTCTCTGCAATCGTGTACTGTAATCGAGAAGTTGCGAAAAATGCTTCCAGCATATGGACTACCAGACTTGGTCGTGTCAGATAATGGCACATCTTTTGCAGGTAGATAAATGCAGTCTTTCCTGAACCTAAATGGTATATGCTACATATATACAGCTCCGTACCACCCGGCAAGCAACGGAAGGGCGGAGCGTATGATCCGTGAGCTGCCGTGTGCATTACGGAAACCGAAACAGGGCAGCGTGTGCCCTGTCGAACTGCGTGAAAATCGAAGTGATGCCGTCTCTGCAATCGTGTACTGTAATCGAGAAGTTGCGAAAACTGCTTCCAGCATATGGACTACCAGACTTGGTCGTGTCAGATAATGGCACATCTTTTGCAAGTAGATAAATGCAGTCTTTCCTGAACCTAAATGGTATATGCTACATGTATACAGCTCCGTACCACCTGGCAAGCAACGGAAGGGCAAAGCGTATGATCCGTGAGCTGCCGTGTGCATTACGGAAACCGAAACAGGGCAGCGTGTGCCTTGTCGAACTGGGTGGAAATCGAAGTGATGCCGTCTCTGCAATCGTGTACTGTAATCGAGAAGTTGCGAAAAATGCTTCCAGCATATGGACTACCAGACTTGGTCGTGTCAGATAATGGCACATCTTTTGCAAGTAGATAAATGCAGTCTTTCCTGAACCTAAATGGTATACGCTACATGTATACAGCTCCGTACCACCCGGCAAGCTACGGAAGGGCGGAGCGTATGATCCGTGAGCTGCAGTGGGCATTACGGAAACCGAAACAGGGCAGCGTGTGCCCCGTCGAACTGCGTGAAAATCGAAGTGATGCCGTCTCTGCAATCGTGTACTGTAATCGAGAAGTTGCGAAAACTGCTTCCAGCATATGGACTACCAGACTTGGTCGTGTCAGATAATGGCACATCTTTTGCAAGTAGATAAATGCAGTCTTTCCTGAACCTAAATGGTATATGCTACATGTATACAGCTCCGTACCACCTGGCAAGCAACGGAAGGGCAAAGCGTATGATCCGTGAGCTGCCGTGTGCATTACGGAAACCGAAACAGGGCAGCGTGTGCCTTGTCGAACTGGGTGGAAATCGAAGTGATGCCGTCTCTGCAATCGTGTACTGTAATCGAGAAGTTGCGAAAAATGCTTCCAGCATATGGACTACCAGACTTGGTCGTGTCAGATAATGGCACATCTTTTGCAAGTAGATAAATGCAGTCTTTCCTGAACCTAAATGGTATACGCTACATGTATACAGCTCCGTACCACCCGGCAAGCTACGGAAGGGCGGAGCGTATGATCCGTGAGCTGCAGTGGGCATTACGGAAACCGAAACAGGGCAGCGTGTGCCCCGTCGAACTGGGTGGAAATCGAAGTGATGCCGTCTCTGCAATCGTGTACTGTAATCGAGAAGTTGCGAAAAATGCTTCCAGCATATGGACTACCAGACTTGGTCGTGTCAGATAATGGCACATCTTTTGCAGGTAGATAAATGCAGTCTTTCCTGAACCTAAATGGTATACGCTACATATATACAGCTCCGTACCACCCGGCAAGCAACGGAAGGGCGGAGCGTATGATCCGTGAGCTGCCGTGTGCATTACGGAAACCGAAACAGGGCAGCGTGTGCCCTGTCGAACTGCGTGAAAATCGAAGTGATGCCGTCTCTGCAATCATGTACTGTAATCGAGAAGTTGCGAAAAATGCTTCCAGCATATGGACTACCAGACTTGGTCGTGTCAGATAATGGCACATCTTTTGCAAGTAGATAAATGCACTCTTTCCTGAACCTAAATGGTATACGCTGCATGTATACAGCTCCGTACCACCCGGCAAGCAACGGAAGGGAGGAGCGTATGATCCGTGAGCTGCCGTGTGCATTACGGAAACCGAAACAGGGCAGCGTGTGCCCTGTTGAACTGGGTGGAAATCGAAGTGATGCCGTCTCTGCAATCGTGTGCTGTAATCGAGAATTTGCGGAATATGCTTCCAGCATATGGACTACCAGACTTGGTCGTGTCAGATAATGGCACATCTTTTGCAAGTAGATAAATGCACTCTTTCCTGAACCTAAATGGTATACGCTACATGTATACAGCTCCGTACCACCTGGCAAGCAACGGAAGGGCAAAGCGTATGATCCGTGAGCTGCCATGTGAATTACGGAAACCGAAACAGGGCAGCGTGTGCCCTGTCGAACTGGGTGGAAATCGAAGTGATGCCGTCTCTGCAATCGTGTACTGTAATCGAGAAGTTTCGAAAAATGCTTCCAGCATATGGACTACCAGACTTGGTCGTGTCAGATAATGGCACATCTTTTGCAAGTAGATAAATGCAGTCTTTCCTGAACCTAAATGGTATACGCTACATGTATACAGCTCCGTACCACCTGGCAAGCAACGGAAGGGCAAAGCGTATGATCCGTGAGCTGCCATGTGAATTACGGAAACCGAAACAGGGCAGCGTGTGCCCTGTCGAACTGGGTGGAAATCGAAGTGATGCCGTCTCTGCAATCGTGTACTGTAATCGAGAAGTTTCGAAAAATGCTTCCAGCATATGGACTACCAGACTTGGTCGTGTCAGATAATGGCACATCTTTTGCAAGTAGATAAATGCAGTCTTTCCTGAACCTAAATGGTATACGCTACATGTATACAGCTCCGTACCACCCGGCAAGCAACGGAAAGGCGGAGCGTATGATCCGTGAGCAGCAGTGGGCATTATGGAAACCGAAACAGGGCAGCGTGTGCCCTGTCGAACTGGGTGGAAATCGAAGTGATGCTGTCTCTGCAATCGTGTACTGTAATCGAGAAGTCGCGAAAAATGCTTCCAGCATATGGACTACCAGACTTGGTCGTGTCAGATAATGGCACATCTTTTGCAGGTAGATAAATGCAGTCTTTCCTGAACCTAAATGGTATACTCTACATGTATACAGCTCCGTACCACCCGGCAAGCAACGGAAGGGCGGAGCGTATGATCCGTGAGCTGCAGTGTGCATTACGGAAACCGAAACAGGGCAGCGTGTGCCATGTCGAACTGGGTGGAAATCGGAGTGATGCCGTCTCTGCAATCGTGTACTGTAATCGAGAAGTTGCGAAAAATGCTTCCAGCATATGGACTACCAGACTTGGTCGTGTCAGATAATGGCACATCTTTTGCAGGTAGATAAATGCAGTCTTTCCTGAACCTAAATGGTATACTCTACATGTATACAGCTCCGTACCATCCGGCAAGCAACGGAAGGGCGGAGCGTATGATCCGTGAGCTGCCGTGTGCATTACGGAAACCGAAACAGGGCAGCGTGTGCCCTGTCGAACTGGGTGGAAATCGAAGTGATGCTGTCTCTGCAATCGTGTACTGTAATCGAGAAGTCGCGAAAAATGCTTCCAGCATATGGACTACCAGACTTGGTTGTGTCAGATAATGGCACATCTTTTGCAGGTAGATAAATGCAGTCTTTCCTGAACCTAAATGGTATACTCTACATGTATACAGCTCCGTACCACCCGGCAAGCAACGGAAGGGCGGAGCGTATGATCCGTGAGCTGCCGTGTGCATTACGGAAACCGAAACAGGGCAGCGTGTGCCATGTCGAACTGGGTGGAAATCGGAGTGATGCCGTCTCTGCAATCGTGTACTGTAATCGAGAAGTTGCGAAAAATGCTTCCAGCATATGGACTACCAGACTTGGTCGTGTCAGATAATGGCACATCTTTTGCAGGTAGATAAATGCAGTCTTTCCTGAACCTAAATGGTATACTCTACATGTATACAGCTCCGTACCATCCGGCAAGCAACGGAAGGGCGGAGAGTATGATCCGTGAGCTGCCGTGTGCATTACGGAAACCGAAACAGGGCAGCGTGTGCCCTGTCGAACTGGGCGGAAATCGAAGTGACGCCGTCTCTGCAATCGTGTACTGTAATCGAGAAGTTGCGAAAACTGCTTCCAGCATATGGACTACCAGACTTGGTCGTGTCAGATAATGGCACATCTTTTGCAAGTAGATAAATGCAGTCTTTCCTGAACCTAAATGGTATATGCTACATGTATACAGCTCCGTACCACCTGGCAAGCAACGGAAGGGCAAAGCGTATGATCCGTGAGCTGCCGTGTGCATTACGGAAACCGAAACAGGGCAGCGTGTGCCCCGTCGAACTGGTTGGAAATCGAAGTGATGCCGTCTCTGCAATCGTGTACTGTAATCGAGAAGTTGCGAAAAATGCTTCCAGCATATGGACTACCAGACTTGGTCGTGTCAGATAATGGCACATCTTTTGCAGGTAGATAAATGCAGTCTTTCCTGAACCTAAATGGTATACGCTACATATATACAGCTCCGTACCACCCGGCAAGCAACGGAAGGGCGGAGCGTATGATCCGTGAGCTGCCGTGTGCATTACGAAAACCGAAACAGGGCAGCGTGTGCCCTGTCGAACTGCGTGAAAATCGAAGTGATGCCGTCTCTGCAATCGTGTACTGTAATCGAGAAGTTGCGAAAACGGCTTCCAGCATATGGACTACCAGACTTGGTCGTGTCAGATAATGGCACATCTTTTGCAAGTAGATAAATGCAGTCTTTCCTGAACCTGAATGGTATATGCTACATGTATACAGCTCCGTACCACCTGGCAAGCAACGGAAGGGCAAAGCGTATGATCCGTGAGCTGCCGTGTGCATTACGGAAACCGAAACAGGGCAGCGTGTGCCTTGTCGAACTGGGTGGAAATCGAAGTGATGCCGTCTCTGCAATCGTGTACTGTAATCGAGAAGTTGCGACAAATGCTTCCAGCATATGGACTACCAGACTTGGTCGTGTCAGATAATGGCACATCTTTTGCAAGTAGATAAATGCAGTCTTTCCTGAACCTAAATGGTATACGCTACATGTATACAGCTCCGTACCACCCGGCAAGCTACGGAAGGGCGGAGCGTATGATCCGTGAGCTGCAGTGGGCATTACGGAAACCGAAACAGGGCAGCGTGTGCCCCGTCGAACTGGGTGGAAATCGAAGTGATGCCGTCTCTGCAATCGTGTACTGTAATCGAGAAGTTGCGAAAAATGCTTCCAGCATATGGACTACCAGACTTGGTCGTGTCAGATAATGGCACATCTTTTGCAGGTAGATAAATGCAGTCTTTCCTGAACCTAAATGGTATACGCTACATATATACAGCTCCGTACCACCCGGCAAGCAACGGAAGGGCGGAGCGTATGATCCGTGAGCTGCCGTGTGCATTACGGAAACCGAAACAGGGCAGCGTGTGCCCTGTCGAACTGGGTGGAAATCGAAGTGATGCCGTCTCTGCAATCGTGTACTGTAATCGAGAATTTGCGAAAAATGCTTCCAGCATATGGACTACCAGACTTTGTCGTGTCAGATAATGGCACATCTTTTGCAAGTAGATAAATCCAGTCTTTCCTGAACCTAAATGGTATACGCTACATGTATACAGCTCCGTACCACCTGGCAAGCAACGGAAGGGCAAAGCGTATGATCCGTGAGCTGCCGTGTGCCTTACGGAAACCGAAACAGGGCAGCGTGTGCCCTGTCGAACTGGGCAGAAATCGAAGTGATGCCGTCTCTGCAATCGTGTACTGTAATCGAGAAGTTGCGAAAAATGCTTCCAGCATATGGACTACCAGACTTGGTCGTGTCAGATAATGGCACATCTTTTGCAAGTAGATAAATGCAGTCTTTCCTGAACCTAAATGGTATGCGCTACATGTATACAGCTCCGTACCACCCGGCAAGCAACGGAAGGGCAGAGCGTATGATCCGTGAGCTGACGTGTGCAATACGGAAACCGAAACAGGGCAGTGTGTGCCCTGTCGAACTGGGTGGAAATCGAAGTGACGTCGTCACTGCAATCGTGTACTGTAATCGAGAAGTTGCGAAAAATGCTTCCAGCATATGGACTACCAGACTTGGTCGTGTCAGATAATGGCACATCTTTTGCAGGTAGATAAATGCAGTCTTTCCTGAACCTAAATGGTATACTCTACATGTATACAGCTCCGTACCATCCGGCAAGCAACGGAAGGGCGGAGCGTATGATCCGTGAGCTGCCGTGTGCATTACGGAAACCGAAACAGGGCAGCGTGTGCCCTGTCGAACTGGGTGGAAATCGAAGTGATGCCGTCTCTGCAATCGTGTACTGTAATCGAGAAGTTGCGAAAAATGCTTCCAGCATATGGACTACCAGACTTGGTCGTGTCAGATAATGGCACATCTTTTGCAGGTAGATAAATGCAGTCTTTCCTGAACCTAAATGGTATATGCTACATATATACAGCTCCGTACCACCCGGCAAGCAACGGAAGGGCGGAGCGTATGATCCGTGAGCTGCCGTGTGCATTACGGAAACCGAAACAGGGCAGCGTGTGCCCTGTCGAACTGCGTGAAAATCGAAGTGATGCCGTCTCTGCAATCGTGTACTGTAATCGAGAAGTTGCGAAAACTGCTTCCAGCATATGGACTACCAGACTTGGTCGTGTCAGATAATGGCACATCTTTTGCAAGTAGATAAATGCAGTCTTTCCTGAACCTAAATGGTATATGCTACATGTATACAGCTCCGTACCACCTGGCAAGCAACGGAAGGGCAAAGCGTATGATCCGTGAGCTGCCATGTGCATTACGGAAACCGAAACAGGGCAGCGTGTGCCTTGTCGAACTGGGTGGAAATCGAAGTGATGCCGTCTCTGCAATCGTGTACTGTAATCGAGAAGTTGCGAAAAATGCTTCCAGCATATGGACTACCAGACTTGGTCGTGTCAGATAATGGCACATCTTTTGCAAGTAGATAAATGCAGTCTTTCCTGAACCTAAATGGTATACGCTACATGTATACAGCTCCGTACCACCCGGCAAGCTACGGAAGGGCGGAGCGTATGATCCGTGAGCTGCAGTGGGCATTACGGAAACCGAAACAGGGCAGCGTGTGCCCCGTCGAACTGCGTGAAAATCGAAGTGATGCCGTCTCTGCAATCGTGTACTGTAATCGAGAAGTTGCGAAAACTGCTTCCAGCATATGGACTACCAGACTTGGTCGTGTCAGATAATGGCACATCTTTTGCAAGTAGATAAATGCAGTCTTTCCTGAACCTAAATGGTATATGCTACATGTATACAGCTCCGTACCACCTGGCAAGCAACGGAAGGGCAAAGCGTATGATCCGTGAGCTGCCGTGTGCATTACGGAAACCGAAACAGGGCAGCGTGTGCCTTGTCGAACTGGGTGGAAATCGAAGTGATGCCGTCTCTGCAATCGTGTACTGTAATCGAGAAGTTGCGAAAAATGCTTCCAGCATATGGACTACCAGACTTGGTCGTGTCAGATAATGGCACATCTTTTGCAAGTAGATAAATGCAGTCTTTCCTGAACCTAAATGGTATACGCTACATGTATACAGCTCCGTACCACCCGGCAAGCTACGGAAGGGCGGAGCGTATGATCCGTGAGCTGCAGTGGGCATTACGGAAACCGAAACAGGGCAGCGTGTGCCCCGTCGAACTGGGTGGAAATCGAAGTGATGCCGTCTCTGCAATCGTGTACTGTAATCGAGAAGTTGCGAAAAATGCTTCCAGCATATGGACTACCAGACTTGGTCGTGTCAGATAATGGCACATCTTTTGCAGGTAGATAAATGCAGTCTTTCCTGAACCTAAATGGTATACGCTACATATATACAGCTCCGTACCACCCGGCAAGCAACGGAAGGGCGGAGCGTATGATCCGTGAGCTGCCGTGTGCATTACGGAAACCGAAACAGGGCAGCGTGTGCCCTGTCGAACTGCGTGAAAATCGAAGTGATGCCGTCTCTGCAATCATGTACTGTAATCGAGAAGTTGCGAAAAATGCTTCCAGCATATGGACTACCAGACTTGGTCGTGTCAGATAATGGCACATCTTTTGCAAGTAGATAAATGTAGTCTTACCTGAACCTAAATGGTATACGCTACATGTATACAGCTCCGTACCATCCGGCAAGCAACGGAAGGGCGGAGCGTATGATCCGTGAGCTGCCGTGTGCATTACGGAAACCGTAACAGGGCACCGTGTGCCCTGTTGAACTGGGTGGAAATCGAAGTGATGCCGTCTCTGCAATCGTGTACTGTAATCGAGAAGATGCGAAAAATGCTTCCAGCATATGGACTACCAGACTTGGTCGTGTCAGATAATGGCACATCTTTTGCAAGTAGATAAATGCACTCTTTCCTGAACCTAAATGGTATACGCTGCATGTATACAGCTCCGTACCACCCGGCAAGCAACGGAAGGGAGGAGCGTATGATCCGTGAGCTGCCGTGTGCATTACGGAAACCGAAACAGGGCAGCGTGTGCCCTGTTGAACTGGGTGGAAATCGAAGTGATGCCGTCTCTGCAATCGTGTGCTGTAATCGAGAATTTGCGGAATATGCTTCCAGCATATGGACTACCAGACTTGGTCGTATCAGATAATGGCACATCTTTTGCAAGTAGATAAATGCAGTCTTTCTTGAACCTAAATGGTATACGCTACATGTATACAGCTCCGTACCACCTGGCAAGCAACGGAAGGGCAAAGCGTATGATCCGTGAGCTGCCATGTGAATTACGGAAACCGAAACAGGGCAGCGTGTGCCCTGTCGAACTGGGTGGAAATCGAAGTGATGCCGTCTCTGCAATCGTGTACTGTAATCGAGAAGTTTCGAAAAATGCTTCCAGCATATGGACTACCAGACTTGGTCGTGTCAGATAATGGCACATCTTTTGCAAGTAGATAAATGCAGTCTTTCCTGAACCTAAATGGTATACGCTACATGTATACAGCTCCGTACCACCCGGCAAGCAACGGAAGGGCGGAGCGTATGATCCGTGAGCTGCAGTGGGCATTATGGAAACCGAAACAGGGCAGCGTGTGCCCTGTCGAACTGGGTGGAAATCGAAGTGATGCTGTCTCTGCAATCGTGTACTGTAATCGAGAAGTCGCGAAAAATGCTTCCAGCATATGGACTACCAGACTTGGTCGTGTCAGATAATGGCACATCTTTTGCAGGTAGATAAATGCAGTCTTTCCTGAACCTAAATGGTATACTCTACATGTATACAGCTCCGTACCACCCGGCAAGCAACGGAAGGGCGGAGCGTATGATCCGTGAGCTGCAGTGTGCATTACGGAAACCGAAACAGGGCAGCGTGTGCCATGTCGAACTGGGTGGAAATCGGAGTGATGCCGTCTCTGCAATCGTGTACTGTAATCGAGAAGTTGCGAAAAATGCTTCCAGCATATGGACTACCAGACTTGGTCGTGTCAGATAATGGCACATCTTTTGCAGGTAGATAAATGCAGTCTTTCCTGAACCTAAATGGTATACTCTACATGTATACAGCTCCGTACCATCCGGCAAGCAACGGAAGGGCGGAGCGTATGATCCGTGAGCTGCCGTGTGCATTACGGAAACCGAAACAGGGCAGCGTGTGCCCTGTCGAACTGGGTGGAAATCGAAGTGATGCTGTCTCTGCAATCGTGTACTGTAATCGAGAAGTCGCGAAAAATGCTTCCAGCATATGGACTACCAGACTTGGTCGTGTCAGATAATGGCACATCTTTTGCAGGTAGATAAATGCAGTCTTTCCTGAACCTAAATGGTATACTCTACATGTATACAGCTCCGTACCACCCGGCAAGCAACGGAAGGGCGGAGCGTATGATCCGTGAGCTGCCGTGTGCATTACGGAAACCGAAACAGGGCAGCGTGTGCCATGTCGAACTGGGTGGAAATCGGAGTGATGCCGTCTCTGCAATCGTGTACTGTAATCGAGAAGTTGCGAAAAATGCTTCCAGCATATGGACTACCAGACTTGGTCGTGTCAGATAATGGCACATCTTTTGCAGGTAGATAAATGCAGTCTTTCCTGAGCCTAAATTGTATACTCTACATGTATACAGCTCCGTACCATCCGGCAAGCAACGGAAGGGCGGAGAGTATGATCCGTGAGCTGCCGTGTGCATTACGGAAACCGAAACAGGGCAGCGTGTGCCCTGTCGAACTGGGCGGAAATCGAAGTGACGCCGTCTCTGCAATCGTGTACTGTAATCGAGAAGTTGCGAAAACTGCTTCCAGCATATGGACTACCAGACTTGGTCGTGTCAGATAATGGCACATCTTTTGCAAGTAGATAAATGCAGTCTTTCCTGAACCTAAATGGTATATGCTACATGTATACAGCTCCGTACCACCTGGCAAGCAACGGAAGGGCAAAGCGTATGATCCGTGAGCTGCCGTGTGCATTACGGAAACCGAAACAGGGCAGCGTGTGCCCCGTCGAACTGGTTGGAAATCGAAGTGATGCCGTCTCTGCAATCGTGTACTGTAATCGAGAAGTTGCGAAAAATGCTTCCAGCATATGGACTACCAGACTTGGTCGTGTCAGATAATGGCACATCTTTTGCAGGTAGATAAATGCAGTCTTTCCTGAACCTAAATGGTATACGCTACATATATACAGCTCCGTACCACCCGGCAAGCAACGGAAGGGCGGAGCGTATGATCCGTGAGCTGCCGTGTGCATTACGGAAACCGAAACAGGGCAGCGTGTGCCCTGTCGAACTGCGTGAAAATCGAAGTGATGCCGTCTCTGCAATCGTGTACTGTAATCGAGAAGTTGCGAAAACTGCTTCCAGCATATGGACTACCAGACTTGGTCGTGTCAGATAATGGCACATCTTTTGCAAGTAGATAAATGCAGTCTTTCCTGAACCTAAATGGTATATGCTACATGTATACAGCTCCGTACCACCTGGCAAGCAACGGAAGGGCAAAGCGTATGATCCGTGAGCTGCCGTGTGCATTACGGAAACCGAAACAGGGCAGCGTGTGCCTTGTCGAACTGGGTGGAAATCGAAGTGATGCCGTCTCTGCAATCGTGTACTGTAATCGAGAAGTTGCGAAAAATGCTTCCAGCATATGGACTACCAGACTTGATCGTGTCAGATAATGGCACATCTTTTGCAAGTAGATAAATGCACTCTTTCCTGAACCTAAATGGTATACGCTGCATGTATACAGCTCCGTACCACCCGGCAAGCAACGGAAGGGAGGAGCGTATAATCCGTGAGCTGCCGTGTGCATTACGGAAACCGAAACAGGGCAGCGTGTGCCCTGTCGAACTGGGTGGAAATCGAAGTGATGCCGTCTCTGCAATCGTGTACTGTAATCGAGAAGTTGCGAAAAATGCTTCCAGCATATGGACTACCAGACTTGGTCGTGTCAGATAATGGCACATCTTTTGCAAGTAGATAAATGCAGTCTTTCCTGAACCTAAATGGTATACGCTACATGTATACAGCTCCGTACCACCTGGCAAGCAACGGAAGGGCAGAGCGTATGATCCGTGAGCTGACGTGTGCATTACGGAAACCGAAACAGGGCAGCGTGTGCCCTGTCGAACTGGGCGGAAATCGAAGTGACGCCGTCTCTGCAATCGTGTACTGTAATCTAGAAGTTACGAAAACTGCTTCCAGCATATGGACTACCAGACTTGGTCGTGTCAGATAATGGCACATCTTTTGCAAGTAGATAAATGCAGTCTTTCCTGAACCTAAATGGTATGCGCTACATGTATACAGCTCCGTACCATCCGGCAAGCAACGGAAGGGCGGAGCGTATGATCCGTGAGCTGCCGTGTGCATTACGGAAACCGAAACAGGGCAGCGTGTGCCCTGTCGAACTGGGTGGAAATCGAAGTGATGCCGTCTCTGCAATCGTGTACTGTAATCGAGAAGTTGCGAAAAATGCTTCCAGCATATGGACTACCACACTTGGTCGTGTCAGATAATGGCACATCTTTTGCAGGTAGATAAATGCAGTCTTTCCTGAACCTAAATGGTATACGCTACATATATACAGCTCCGTACCACCCGGCAAGCAACGGAAGGGCGGAGCGTATGATCCGTGAGCTGCCGTGTGCATTACGAAAACCGAAACAGGGCAGCGTGTGCCCTGTCGAACTGCGTGAAAATCGAAGTGATGCCGTCTCTGCAATCGTGTACTGTAATCGAGAAGTTGCGAAAACGGCTTCCAGCATATGGACTACCAGACTTGGTCGTGTCAGATAATGGCACATCTTTTGCAAGTAGATAAATGCAGTCTTTCCTGAACCTGAATGGTATATGCTACATGTATACAGCTCCGTACCACCTGGCAAGCAACGGAAGGGCAAAGCGTATGATCCGTGAGCTGCCGTGTGCATTACGGAAACCGAAACAGGGCAGCGTGTGCCTTGTCGAACTGGGTGGAAATCGAAGTGATGCCGTCTCTGCAATCGTGTACTGTAATCGAGAAGTTGCGACAAATGCTTCCAGCATATGGACTACCAGACTTGGTCGTGTCAGATAATGGCACATCTTTTGCAAGTAGATAAATGCAGTCTTTCCTGAACCTAAATGGTATACGCTACATGTATACAGCTCCGTACCACCCGGCAAGCTACGGAAGGGCGGAGCGTATGATCCGTGAGCTGCAGTGGGCATTACGGAAACCGAAACAGGGCAGCGTGTGCCCCGTCGAACTGGGTGGAAATCGAAGTGATGCCGTCTCTGCAATCGTGTACTGTAATCGAGAAGTTGCGAAAAATGCTTCCAGCATATGGACTACCAGACTTGGTCGTGTCAGATAATGGCACATCTTTTGCAGGTAGATAAATGCAGTCTTTCCTGAACCTAAATGGTATACGCTACATATATACAGCTCCGTACCACCCGGCAAGCAACGGAAGGGCGGAGCGTATGATCCGTGAGCTGCCGTGTGCATTACGGAAACCGAAACAGGGCAGCGTGTGCCCTGTCGAACTGGGTGGAAATCGAAGTGATGCCGTCTCTGCAATCGTGTACTGTAATCGAGAATTTGCGAAAAATGCTTCCAGCATATGGACTACCAGACTTTGTCGTGTCAGATAATGGCACATCTTTTGCAAGTAGATAAATCCAGTCTTTCCTGAACCTAAATGGTATACGCTACATGTATACAGCTCCGTACCACCTGGCAAGCAACGGAAGGGCAAAGCGTATGATCCGTGAGCTGCCGTGTGCATTACGGAAACCGAAACAGGGCAGCGTGTGCCCTGTCGAACTGGGCAGAAATCGAAGTGATGCCGTCTCTGCAATCGTGTACTGTAATCGAGAAGTTGCGAAAAATGCTTCCAGCATATGGACTACCAGACTTGGTCGTGTCAGATAATGGCACATCTTTTGCAAGTAGATAAATGCAGTCTTTCCTGAACCTAAATGGTATGCGCTACATGTATACAGCTCCGTACCACCCGGCAAGCAACGGAAGGGCAGAGCGTATGATCCGTGAGCTGACGTGTGCAATACGGAAACCGAAACAGGGCAGTGTGTGCCCTGTCGAACTGGGTGGAAATCGAAGTGACGTCGTCACTGCAATCGTGTACTGTAATCGAGAAGTTGCGAAAAATGCTTCCAGCATATGGACTACCAGACTTGGTCGTGTCAGATAATGGCACATCTTTTGCAGGTAGATAAATGCAGTCTTTCCTGAACCTAAATGGTATACTCTACATGTATACAGCTCCGTACCATCCGGCAAGCAACGGAAGGGCGGAGCGTATGATCCGTGAGCTGCCGTGTGCATTACGGAAACCGAAACAGGGCAGCGTGTGCCCTGTCGAACTGGGTGGAAATCGAAGTGATGCCGTCTCTGCAATCGTGTACTGTAATCGAGAAGTTGCGAAAAATGCTTCCAGCATATGGACTACCAGACTTGGTCGTGTCAGATAATGGCACATCTTTTGCAGGTAGATAAATGCAGTCTTTCCTGAACCTAAATGGTATATGCTACATATATACAGCTCCGTACCACCCGGCAAGCAACGGAAGGGCGGAGCGTATGATCCGTGAGCTGCCGTGTGCATTACGGAAACCGAAACAGGGCAGCGTGTGCCCTGTCGAACTGCGTGAAAATCGAAGTGATGCCGTCTCTGCAATCGTGTACTGTAATCGAGAAGTTGCGAAAACTGCTTCCAGCATATGGACTACCAGACTTGGTCGTGTCAGATAATGGCACATCTTTTGCAAGTAGATAAATGCAGTCTTTCCTGAACCTAAATGGTATATGCTACATGTATACAGCTCCGTACCACCTGGCAAGCAACGGAAGGGCAAAGCGTATGATCCGTGAGCTGCCGTGTGCATTACGGAAACCGAAACAGGGCAGCGTGTGCCTTGTCGAACTGGGTGGAAATCGAAGTGATGCCGTCTCTGCAATCGTGTACTGTAATCGAGAAGTTGCGAAAAATGCTTCCAGCATATGGACTACCAGACTTGGTCGTGTCAGATAATGGCACATCTTTTGCAAGTAGATAAATGCAGTCTTTCCTGAACCTAAATGGTATACGCTACATGTATACAGCTCCGTACCACCCGGCAAGCTACGGAAGGGCGGAGCGTATGATCCGTGAGCTGCAGTGGGCATTACGGAAACCGAAACAGGGCAGCGTGTGCCCCGTCGAACTGGGTGGAAATCGAAGTGATGCCGTCTCTGCAATCGTGTACTGTAATCGAGAAGTTGCGAAAAATGCTTCCAGCATATGGACTACCAGACTTGGTCGTGTCAGATAATGGCACATCTTTTGCAGGTAGATAAATGCAGTCTTTCCTGAACCTAAATGGTATACGCTACATATATACAGCTCCGTACCACCCGGCAAGCAACGGAAGGGCGGAGCGTATGATCCGTGAGCTGCCGTGTGCATTACGGAAACCGAAACAGGGCAGCGTGTGCCCTGTCGAACTGCGTGAAAATCGAAGTGATGCCGTCTCTGCAATCATGTACTGTAATCGAGAAGTTGCGAAAAATGCTTCCAGCATATGGACTACCAGACTTGGTCGTGTCAGATAATGGCACATCTTTTGCAAGTAGATAAATGTAGTCTTACCTGAACCTAAATGGTATACGCTACATGTATACAGCTCCGTACCATCCGGCAAGCAACGGAAGGGCGGAGCGTATGATCCGTGAGCTGCCGTGTGCATTACGGAAACCGTAACAGGGCACCGTGTGCCCTGTTGAACTGGGTGGAAATCGAAGTGATGCCGTCTCTGCAATCGTGTACTGTAATCGAGAAGATGCGAAAAATGCTTCCAGCATATGGACTACCAGACTTGGTCGTGTCAGATAATGGCACATCTTTTGCAAGTAGATAAATGCACTCTTTCCTGAACCTAAATGGTATACGCTGCATGTATACAGCTCCGTACCACCCGGCAAGCAACGGAAGGGAGGAGCGTATGATCCGTGAGCTGCCGTGTGCATTACGGAAACCGAAACAGGGCAGCGTGTGCCCTGTTGAACTGGGTGGAAATCGAAGTGATGCCGTCTCTGCAATCGTGTGCTGTAATCGAGAATTTGCGGAATATGCTTCCAGCATATGGACTACCAGACTTGGTCGTATCAGATAATGGCACATCTTTTGCAAGTAGATAAATGCAGTCTTTCCTGAACCTAAATGGTATACGCTACATGTATACAGCTCCGTACCACCTGGCAAGCAACGGAAGGGCAAAGCGTATGATCCGTGAGCTGCCATGTGAATTACGGAAACCGAAACAGGGCAGCGTGTGCCCTGTCGAACTGGGTGGAAATCGAAGTGATGCCGTCTCTGCAATCGTGTACTGTAATCGAGAAGTTTCGAAAAATGCTTCCAGCATATGGACTACCAGACTTGGTCGTGTCAGATAATGGCACATCTTTTGCAAGTAGATAAATGCAGTCTTTCCTGAACCTAAATGGTATACGCTACATGTATACAGCTCCGTACCACCCGGCAAGCAACGGAAGGGCGGAGCGTATGATCCGTGAGCTGCAGTGGGCATTATGGAAACCGAAACAGGGCAGCGTGTGCCCTGTCGAACTGGGTGGAAATCGAAGTGATGCTGTCTCTGCAATCGTGTACTGTAATCGAGAAGTCGCGAAAAATGCTTCCAGCATATGGACTACCAGACTTGGTCGTGTCAGATAATGGCACATCTTTTGCAGGTAGATAAATGCAGTCTTTCCTGAACCTAAATGGTATACTCTAAATGTATACAGCTCCGTACCACCCGGCAAGCAACGGAAGGGCGGAGCGTATGATCCGTGAGCTGCAGTGTGCATTACGGAAACCGAAACAGGGCAGCGTGTGCCATGTCGAACTGGGTGGAAATCGGAGTGATGCCGTCTCTGCAATCGTGTACTGTAATCGAGAAGTTGCGAAAAATGCTTCCAGCATATGGACTACCAGACTTGGTCGTCTCAGATAATGGCACATCTTTTGCAGGTAGATAAATGCAGTCTTTCCTGAACCTAAATGGTATACTCTACATGTATACAGCTCCGTACCATCCGGCAAGCAACGGAAGGGCGGAGCGTATGATCCGTGAGCTGCCGTGTGCATTACGGAAACCGAAACAGGGCAGCGTGTGCCCTGTCGAACTGGGTGGAAATCGAAGTGATGCTGTCTCTGCAATCGTGTACTGTAATCGAGAAGTCGCGAAAAATGCTTCCAGCATATGGACTACCAGACTTGGTCGTGTCAGATAATGGCACATCTTTTGCAGGTAGATAAATGCAGTCTTTCCTGAACCTAAATGGTATACTCTACATGTATACAGCTCCGTACCACCTGGCAAGCAACGGAAGGGCAAAGCGTATGATCCGTGAGCTGCCGTGTGCATTACGGAAACCGAAACAGGGCAGCGTGTGCCTTGTCGAACTGGGTGGAAATCGAAGTGATGCCGTCTCTGCAATCGTGTACTGTAATCGAGAAGTTGCGAAAAATGCTTCCAGCATATGGACTACCAGACTTGGTCGTGTCAGATAATGGCACATCTTTTGCAAGTAGATAAATGCAGTCTTTCCTGAACCTAAATGGTATACGCTACATGTATACAGCTCCGTACCACCCGGCAAGCTACGGAAGGGCGGAGCGTATGATCCGTGAGCTGCAGTGGGCATTACGGAAACCGAAACAGGGCAGCGTGTGCCCCGTCGAACTGGGTGGAAATCGAAGTGATGCCGTCTCTGCAATCGTGTACTGTAATCGAGAAGTTGCGAAAAATGCTTCCAGCATATGGACTACCAGACTTGGTCGTGTCAGATAATGGCACATCTTTTGCAGGTAGATAAATGCAGTCTTTCCTGAACCTAAATGGTATACGCTACATATATACAGCTCCGTACCACCCGCCAAGCAACGGAAGGGCGGAGCGTATGATCCGTGAGCTGCCGTGTGCATTACGGAAACCGAAACAGGGCAGCGTGTGCCCTGTCGAACTGCGTGAAAATCGAAGTGATGCCGTCTCTGCAATCATGTACTGTAATCGAGAAGTTGCGAAAAATGCTTCCAGCATATGGACTACCAGACTTGGTCGTGTCAGATAATGGCACATCTTTTGCAAGTAGATAAATGTAGTCTTACCTGAACCTAAATGGTATACGCTACATGTATACAGCTCCGTACCATCCGGCAAGCAACGGAAGGGCGGAGCGTATGATCCGTGAGCTGCCGTGTGCATTACGGAAACCGAAACAGGGCAGCGTGTGCCATGTCGAACTGGGTGGAAATCGAAGTGATGCCGTCTCTGCAATCGTGTACTGTAATCGAGAAGTTGCGAAAAATGCTTCCAGCATATGGACTACCAGACTTGGTCTTGTCAGAAAATGGCACATCTTTTGCAAGTAGATAAATGCAGTCTTTCCTGAACCTAAATGGTATACGCTACATGTATACAGCTCCGTACCACCCGGCAAGCAACGGAAGGGCGGAGCGTATGATCCGTGAGCTGCAGTGTGCATTACGGAAACCGAAACAGGGCAGCGTGTGCCATGTCGAACTGGGTGGAAATCGAAGTGATGCCGTCTCTGCAATCGTGTACTGTAATCGAGAAGTTGCGAAAAATGCTTCCAGCATATGGACTACCAGACTTGGTCGTGTCAGATAATGGCACATCTTTTGCAGGTAGATAAATGCAGTCTTTCCTGAACCTAAATGGTATACGCTACATATATACAGCTCCGTACCACCCGGCAAGCAACGGAAGGGCGGAGCGTATGATCCGTGAGCTGCCGTGTGCATTACGGAAACCGTAACAGGGCACCGTGTGCCCTGTTGAACTGGGTGGAAATCGAAGTGATGCCGTCTCTGCAATCGTGTACTGTAATCGAGAAGATGCGAAAAATGCTTCCAGCATATGGACTACCAGACTTGGTCGTGTCAGATAATGGCACATCTTTTGCAAGTAGATAAATGCACTCTTTCCTGAACCTAAATGGTATACGCTGCATGTATACAGCTCCGTACCACCCGGCAAGCAACGGAAGGGAGGAGCGTATGATCCGTGAGCTGCCGTGTGCATTACGGAAACCGAAACAGGGCAGCGTGTGCCCTGTTGAACTGGGTGGAAATCGAAGTGATGCCGTCTCTGCAATCGTGTGCTGTAATCGAGAATTTGCGGAATATGCTTCCAGCATATGGACTACCAGACTTGGTCGTATCAGATAATGGCACATCTTTTGCAAGTAGATAAATGCAGTCTTTCCTGAACCTAAATGGTATACGCTACATGTATACAGCTCCGTACCACCTGGCAAGCAACGGAAGGGCAAAGCGTATGATCCGTGAGCTGCCATGTGAATTACGGAAACCGAAACAGGGCAGCATGTGCCCTGTCGAACTGGGTGGAAATCGAAGTGATGCCGTCTCTGCAATCGTGTACTGTAATCGAGAAGTTTCGAAAAATGCTTCCAGCATATGGACTACCAGACTTGGTCGTGTCAGATAATGGCACATCTTTTGCAAGTAGATAAATGCAGTCTTTCCTGAACCTAAATGGTATACGCTACATGTATACAGCTCCGTACCACCCGGCAAGCAACGGAAGGGCGGAGCGTATGATCCGTGAGCTGCAGTGGGCATTATGGAAACCGAAACAGGGCAGCGTGTGCCCTGTCGAACTGGGTGGAAATCGAAGTGATGCTGTCTCTGCAATCGTGTACTGTAATCGAGAAGTCGCGAAAAATGCTTCCAGCATATGGACTACCAGACTTGGTCGTGTCAGATAATGGCACATCTTTTGCAGGTAGATAAATGCAGTCTTTCCTGAACCTAAATGGTATACTCTACATGTATACAGCTCCGTACCACCCGGCAAGCAACGGAAGGGCGGAGCGTATGATCCGTGAGCTGCAGTGTGCATTACGGAAACCGAAACAGGGCAGCGTGTGCCATGTCGAACTGGGTGGAAATCGGAGTGATGCCGTCTCTGCAATCGTGTACTGTAATCGAGAAGTTGCGAAAAATGCTTCCAGCATATGGACTACCAGACTTGGTCGTGTCAGATAATGGCACATCTTTTGCAGGTAGATAAATGCAGTCTTTCCTGAACCTAAATGGTATACTCTACATGTATACAGCTCCGTACCATCCGGCAAGCAACGGAAGGGCGGAGCGTATGATCCGTGAGCTGCCGTGTGCATTACGGAAACCGAAACAGGGCAGCGTGTGCCCTGTCGAACTGGGTGGAAATCGAAGTGATGCTGTCTCTGCAATCGTGTACTGTAATCGAGAAGTCGCGAAAAATGCTTCCAGCATATGGACTACCAGACTTGGTCGTGTCAGATAATGGCACATCTTTTGCAGGTAGATAAATGCAGTCTTTCCTGAACCTAAATGGTATACTCTACATGTATACAGCTCCGTACCACCCGGCAAGCAACGGAAGGGCGGAGCGTATGATCCGTGAGCTGCCGTGTGCATTACGGAAACCGAAACAGGGCAGCGTGTGCCATGTCGAACTGGGTGGAAATCGGAGTGATGCCGTCTCTGCAATCGTGTACTGTAATCGAGAAGTTGCGAAAAATGCTTCCAGCATATGGACTACCAGACTTGGTCGTGTCAGATAATGGCACATCTTTTGCAGGTAGATAAATGCAGTCTTTCCTGAACCTAAATGGTATACTCTACATGTATACAGCTCCGTACCATCCGGCAAGCAACGGAAGGGCGGAGAGTATGATCCGTGAGCTGCCGTGTGCATTACGGAAACCGAAACAGGGCAGCGTGTGCCCTGTCGAACTGGGCGGAAATCGAAGTGACGCCGTCTCTGCAATCGTGTACTGTAATCGAGAAGTTGCGAAAACTGCTTCCAGCATATGGACTACCAGACTTGGTCGTGTCAGATAATGGCACATCTTTTGCAAGTAGATAAATGCAGTCTTTCCTGAACCTAAATGGTATATGCTACATGTATACAGCTCCGTACCACCTGGCAAGCAACGGAAGGGCAAAGCGTATGATCCGTGAGCTGCCGTGTGCATTACGGAAACCGAAACAGGGCAGCGTGTGCCCCGTCGAACTGGTTGGAAATCGAAGTGATGTCGTCTCTGCAATCGTGTACTGTAATCGAGAAGTTGCGAAAAATGCTTCCAGCATATGGACTACCAGACTTGGTCGTGTCAGATAATGGCACATCTTTTGCAGGTAGATAAATGCAGTCTTTCCTGAACCTAAATGGTATACGCTACATATATACAGCTCCGTACCACCCGGCAAGCAACGGAAGGGCGGAGCGTATGATCCGTGAGCTGCCGTGTGCATTACGGAAACCGAAACAGGGCAGCGTGTGCCCTGTCGAACTGCGTGAAAATCGAAGTGATGCCGTCTCTGCAATCGTGTACTGTAATCGAGAAGTTGCGAAAACTGCTTCCAGCATATGGACTACCAGACTTGGTCGTGTCAGATAATGGCACATCTTTTGCAAGTAGATAAATGCAGTCTTTCCTGAACCTAAATGGTATATGCTACATGTATACAGCTCCGTACCACCTGGCAAGCAACGGAAGGGCAAAGCGTATGATCCGTGAGCTGCCGTGTGCATTACGGAAACCGAAACAGGGCAGCGTGTGCCTTGTCGAACTGGGTGGAAATCGAAGTGATGCCGTCTCTGCAATCGTGTACTGTAATCGAGAAGTTGCGAAAAATGCTTCCAGCATATGGACTACCAGACTTGATCGTGTCAGATAATGGCACATCTTTTGCAAGTAGATAAATGCACTCTTTCCTGAACCTAAATGGTATACGCTGCATGTATACAGCTCCGTACCACCCGGCAAGCAACGGAAGGGAGGAGCGTATAATCCGTGAGCTGCCGTGTGCATTACGGAAACCGAAACAGGGCAGCGTGTGCCCTGTCGAACTGGGTGGAAATCGAAGTGATGCCGTCTCTGCAATCGTGTACTGTAATCGAGAAGTTGCGAAAAATGCTTCCAGCATATGGACTACCAGACTTGGTCGTGTCAGATAATGGCACATCTTTTGCAAGTAGATAAATGCAGTCTTTCCTGAACCTAAATGGTATACGCTACATGTATACAGCTCCGTACCACCTGGCAAGCAACGGAAGGGCAGAGCGTATGATCCGTGAGCTGACGTGTGCATTACGGAAACCGAAACAGGGCAGCGTGTGCCCTGTCGAACTGGGCGGAAATCGAAGTGACGCCGTCTCTGCAATCGTGTACTGTAATCTAGAAGTTACGAAAACTGCTTCCAGCATATGGACTACCAGACTTGGTCGTGTCAGATAATGGCACATCTTTTGCAAGTAGATAAATGCAGTCTTTCCTGAACCTAAATGGTATGCGCTACATGTATACGGCTCCGTACCACCTGGCAAGCAACGGAAGGGCAGAGCGTATGATCCGTGAGCTGACGTGTGCATTACGGAAACCGAAACAGGGCAGCGTGTGCCCTGTCGAACTGCTTGGAAATCGAAGGGATGCCGTCTCTGCAATCGTGTACTGTAATCGAGAAGTTGCGAAAAATGCTCCCAGCATATGGACTACCAGACTTGGTCGTGTCAGATAACGGCATATCTTTTGCAAGCAGATAAATGCAGTCTTTCCTGAACCTAAATGGTATATGCTACATGTATACAGCTCCGTACCACCTGGCAAGCAACGGAAGGGCAAAGCGTATGATCCGTGAGCTGCAGTGGGCATTACGGAAACCGAAACAGGGCAGCGTGTGCCCTGTCGAACTGGGTGGAAATCGAAGTGATGCCGTCTCTGCAATCGTGTACTGTAATCGAGAATTTGCGAAAAATGCTTCCAGCATATGGACTACCGACTTGGTCGTGTCAGATAATGGCACATATTTTGCAAGTAGATAAATGCACTCTTTCCTGAACCTAAATGGTATACGCTACATGTATACAGCTCCGTACCACCCGGCAAGCAACGGAAGGGCGGAGCGTATGATCCGTGAGCTGCCGTGTGCATTACGGAAACCGAAACAGGGCAGCGTGTGCCCTGTCGAACTGGGTGGAAATCGAAGTTATGCCGTCTCTGCAATCGTGTACTGTAATCGAGAAGTTGCGAAAAATGCTTCCAGCATATGGACTACCAGACTTGGTCGTGTCAGATAATGGCACATCTTTTGCAAGTAGATAAATGCAGTCTTTCCTGAACCTAATTGGTATACGCTACATGTGTACAGCTCCGTACCACCCGGCAAGCAACGGAAGGGCGGAGCGTATGATCCGTGAGCTGCCGTGTGCATTACGGAAACCGAAACAGGGCAGCGTGTGCCCTGTCGAACTGGGTGGAAATCGAAGTGATGCCGTCTCTGCAATCGTGTACTGTAATCGAGAATTTGCGAAAAATGCTTCCAGCATATGGACTACCGACTTGGTCGTGTCAGATAATGGCACATATTTTGCAAGTAGATAAATGCAGTCTTTCCTGAACCTAAATGGTATACGCTACATGTATACAGCTCCGTACCACCCGGCAAGCAACGGAAGGGCGGAGCGTATGATCCGTGAGCTGCAGTGGGCATTACGGAAACCGAAACAGGGCAGCGTGTGCCCTGTCGAACTGGGTGGAAATCGAAGTGATGCCGTCTCTGCAATCGTGTACTGTAATCGAGAAGTTGCGAAAAATGCTTCCAGCATATGGACTACCAGACTTGGTCGTGTCAGATAATGGCACATCTTTTGCAAGTAGATAAATGCAGTCTTTCCTGAACCTAATTGGTATACGCTACATGTGTACAGCTCCGTACCACCCGGCAAGCAACGGAGGGGCGGAGCGTATGATCCGTGAGCTGCAGTGGTCATTACGGAAACCGAAACAGGGCAGCGTGTGCCCTGTCGAACTGGGTGGAAATCGAAGTGATGCCGTCTCTGCAATCGTGTACTCTAATCGAGAAGTTGCGAAAAATGCTTCCAGCATATGGACTACCAGACTTGATCGTGTCAGATAATGGCACATCTTTTTCAAGTAGATAAATGCAGTCTTTCCTGAACATAAATGGTATGCGCTACATGTATACAGCTCCGTACCACCTGGCAAGCAACGGAAGGGCAGAGCGTATGATCCGTGAGCTGACGTGTGCATTATGGAAACCGAAACAGGGCAGCATGTGCCCTGTCGAACTGGGTGGAAATCGAAGTGACGCCGTCTCTGCAATCGTGTACTGTAATCGAGAAGTTGCGAAAAATGCTTCCAGCATATGGACTACCAGGCTTAGTCGTGTCAGATAATGGCACATCTTTTGCAAGTAGATAAATGCAGTCTTTCCTGAACCAGAATGGTATACGCTACATGTATACAGCTCCGCACCACCCGGCAAGCAACGGAAGGGCGCAGCGTATGATCCGTGAGCTGCCGTGTGCAGTACGGAAACCGAAACAGGGCAGCGTGTGCCCTGTCGAACTGGGTGGAAATCGAAGTGATGCCGTCTCTGCAATCGTGTACTGTAATCGAGAAGTTGCGAAAAATGCTTCCAGCATATGGTCTTCCAGACTTGGTCGTGTCAGATAATGGCACATCTTTTGCAAGTAGATAGATGCAGTCTTTGCTGAACCTAAATGGTATACGCTACATGTATACAGATCCGTACCACCTGGCAAGCAACGGAAGGGCAGAGCGTATGATCCGTGAACTGACGTGTGCATTACGGAAACCGAAACAGGGCAGCGTCTGCCCTGTCGAACTGGGTGGAAATCGAAGTGACGCCGTCTCTGCAATCGTGTACTGTAATCGAGAAGTTGCGAAATATGCTTCCAGCATATGGACTACCAGACTTGGTCGTGTCAGATAATGGCACATCTTTTGCAAGTAGATAAATGCACTCTTTCCTGAACCTAAATGGTATGCGCTACATGTACACAGCTCCGTACCACCCGGCAAGCAACGGAAGGGCGGAGCGTATGATCCGTGAGCTGCCGTGTGCATTACGGAAACCGAAACAGGGCAGCGTGTGCCCTGTCGAACTGGGTGGAAATCGAAGTGATGCCGTCTCTGCAATCGTGTACTGTAATCGAGAAGTTGCGAAAAATGTTTCCAGCATATGGACTACCAGACTTGGTCTTGTCAGAAAATGGCACATCTTTTGCAAGTAGATAAATGCAGTCTTTCCTGAACCTAAATGGTATACGCTACATGTATACAGCTCCGTACCACCCGGCAAGCAACGGAAGGGCGGAGCGTATGATCCGTGAGCTGCAGTGGGCATTACGGAAACCGAAACAGGGCAGCGTGTGCCCTGTCGAACTGGGTGGAAATCGAAGTGATGCCGTCTCTGTAATCGTGTACTGTAATCGAGAAGTTGCGAAAAATGCTTCCAGCATATGGACTACCAGACTTGGTCATGTCAGATAATGGCACATCTTTTGCAAGTAGATAAATGCAGTCTTTCCTGAACCTAATTGGTATACGCTACATGTATACAGCTCCGTACCACCCGGCAAGCAACGGAAGGGCGGAGCGTATGATCCGTGAGCTGCAGTGGGCATTACGGAAACCGAAACAGGGCAGCGTGTGTGCCCTGTCGAACTGTGTGGAAATCGAAGTGATGCCGTCTCTGCAATCGTGTACTGTAATCGAGAAGTTGCGAAAAATGTTTCCAGCATATGGACTACCAGACTTGGTCGTGTCAGATAATGGCACATCTTTTGCAAGTAGATAAATGCAGTCTTTCCTGAACCTAAATGGTATGCGCTACATGTATACAGCTCCGTACCACCTGGCAAGCAACGGAAGGGCAGAGCGTATGATCCGTGAGCTGCCGTGTGCATTACGGAAACTGAAACAGGGCAGCGTGTGCCCTGTCGAACTGGGTGGAAATGATGCCGTCTCTGCAATCGTGTACTGTAATCGAGAAGTTGCGAAAAATGCTTCCAGCATATGGACTACCAGACTTGGTCGTGTCAGATAATGGCACATCTTTTGCAAGTAGATAAATGCACTTTTTCCTGAACCTAAATGGTATGCGCTACATGTATACAGCTCCGTACCACCCGGCAAGCAACGGAAGGGCGGAGCGTATGATCCGTGAGCTGCAGTGGGCAGTACGGAAACCGAAACAGGGCAGCGTGTGCCCTGTCGAACTGGGTGGAAATCGAAGTGATGCCGTCTCTGCAATCGTGTACTGTAATCGAGAAGTTGCGAAAAATGCTTCCAGCATATGGACTACCAGACTTAGTCGTGTCAGATAATGGCACATCTTTTGCAAGTAGATAAATGCAGTCTTTCCTGAACCTAAATAGTATGCGCTACATGTATACAGCTCCGTACCACCTGGCAAGCAACGGAAGGGCAGAGCGTATGATCCGTGAGCTGACGTGTGCATTACGGAAACCGAAACAGGGCAGCGTGTGCCCTGTCGAACTGAATGGAAATCGAAGTGATGCCGTCTCTGCAATCGTGTACTGTAATCGAGAAGTTGCGAAAAATGCTTCCAGCATATGGACTACCAGACTTGGTCGTGTCAGATAATGGCACATCTTTTGCAAGTAGATAAATGCAGTCTTTCCTGAACCTAATGGTATACGCTACATGTATACAGCTCCGTACCACCCGGCAAGCAACGGAAGGGCAGAGCGTATGATCCGTCAGCTGACGTGTGCATTACGGAAACCGAAACAGGGCAGCGTGTGCCCTGTCGAACTGGGTGGAAATCGAAGTTATGCCGTCTCTGCAATCGTGTACTGTAATCGAGAAGTTGCGAAAAATGCTTCCAGCATATGGACTACCAGACTTGGTCGTGTCAGATAATGGCACATCTTTTGCAGGTAGATAAATGCAGTGTTTCCTGAACCTAAATGGTATACGCTACATGTATACAGCTCCGTACCACGCGGCAAGCAACGGAAGGGCGGAGCGTATGATCCGTGAGCTGCAGTGGGCATTACGGAAACCGAAACAGGGCAGCGTGTGCCCTGTCGAACTAGGTGGAAATCGAAGTGATGCCGTCTCTGCAATCGTGTACTGTAATCGAGAAGTTACGAAAAATGCTTCCAGCATATGGACTACCAGACTTGGTCGTGTCAGATAATGGCACATCTTTTGCAAGTAGATAAATGCAGTCTTTCCTGAACCTAAATGGTATACGCTACATGTATACAGCTCCGTACCACCTGGCAAGCAATGGAAGGGCGGAGCGTATGATCCGTGAGCTGCAGTGGGCATTACGGAAACCGAAACAGGGCAGCGTGTGCCCTGTCGAACTGGGTGGAAATCGAAGTGATGCCGTCTCTGCAATCGTGTACTGTAATCGAGAAGTTGCGAAAAATGCTTCCAGCATATGGACTACCAGACTTGGTCGTGTCAGATAATGGCACATCTTTTGCAAGTAGATAAATGCAGTCTTTCCTGAACCTAATTGGTATACGCTACATGTGTACAGCTCCGTACCACCCGGCAAGCAACGGAAGGGCGGAGCGTATGATCCGTGAGCTGCAGTGGGCATTACGGAAACCGAAACAGGGCAGCGTGTGCCCTGTCGAACTGTGTGGAAATCGTAGTGATGCCGTCTCTGCAATCGTGTACTGTAATCGAGAAGTTGCGAAAAATGCTTCCAGCATATGGACTACCAGACTTGATGGTGTCAGATAATGGCACATCTTTTGCAAGTAGATAAATGCAGTCTTTCCTGAACCTAAATGGTATGCGCTACATGTATACAGCTCCGTACCACCTAGCAAGCAACGGAAGGGCAGAGCGTATGATCCGTGAGCTGACGTGTGCATTACGGAAACCGAAACAGGGCAGCATGTGCCCTGTCGAACTGGGTGGAAATCGAAGTGACGCCGTCTCTGCAATCGTGTACTGTAATCGAGAAGTTGCGAAAAATGCTTCCAGCATATGGACTACCAGGCTTGGTCGTGTCAGATAATGGCACATCTTTTGCAAGTAGATAAATGCAGTCTTTCCTGAACCAGAATGGTATACGCTACATGTATACAGCTCCGTACCACCCGGCAAGCAACGGAAGGGCGGAGCGTATGATCCGTGAGCTGCCGTGTGCATTACGGAAACCGAAACAGGGCAGCGTGTGCCCTGTCGAACTGGGTGGAAATCGAAGTGATGCCGTCTCTGCAATCGTGTACTGTAATCGAGAAGTTGCGAAAAATGCTTCCAGCATATGGTCTTCCAGACTTGGTCGTGTCAGATAATGGCACATCTTTTGCAAGTAGATAGATGCAGTCTTTGCTGAACCTAAATGGTATACGCTACATGTATACAGATCCGTACCACCTGGCAAGCAACGGAAGGGCAGAGCGTATGATCCGTGAACTGACGTGTGCATTACGGAAACCGAAACAGGGCAGCGTCTGCCCTGTCGAACTGGGTGGAAATCGAAGTGACGCCGTCTCTGCAATCGTGTACTGTAATCGAGAAGTTGCGAAAAATGCTTCCAGCATATGGACTACCAGACTTGGTTGTGTCAGATAATGGCACATCTTTTGCAAGTAGATAAATGCAGTCTTTCCTGAACCTAAATGGTATGCGCTACATGTATACAGCTCCGTACCACCTGGCAAGCAACGAAAGGGCAGAGCGTATGATCCGTGAGCTGACGTGTGCATTACGGAAACCGAAACAGGGCAGCGTGTGCCCTGTCGAACTGGGTGGAAATCGTAGTGACGCCGTCTCTGCAATCGTGTACTGTAATCGAGAAGTTGCGAAAAATGCTTCCAGCATATGGACTACCAGACTTGGTCGTGTCAGATAATGGCACATCTTTTGCAAGTAGATAAATGCAGTCTTTCCTGAACCTAAATGGTATACGCTACATGTATACAGCTCCGTACCACCCGGCAAGCAACGGAAGGGCGGAGCGTATGATCCGTGAGCTGCAGTGGGCATTACGGAAACCGAAACAGGGCAGCGTGTGCCCTGTCGAACTGGGTGGAAATCGAAGTGATGCCGTCTCTGCAATCGTGTACTGTAATCGAGAAGTTGCGAAAAATGCTCCCAGCATATGGACTACCAGACTTGGTCGTGTCAGATAACGGCATATCTTTTGCAAGCAGATAAATGCAGTCTTTCCTGAACCTAATTGGTATACGCTACATGTGTACAGCTCCGTACCACCCGGCAAGCAACGGAAGGGCGGAGCGTATGATCCGTGAGCTGCAGTGGGCATTACGGAAACCGAAACAGGGCAGCGTGTGCCCTGTCGAACTGGGTGGAAATCGAAGTCATGCCGTCTCTGCAATCGTGTACTGTAATCGAGAAGTTGCGAAAAATGCTTCCAGCATATGGACTACCACTTGGTCGTGTCTGATAATGGCACATCTTTTGCAAGTAGATAAATGCAGTCTTTCCTGAACCTAATTGGTATACGCTACATGTGTACAGCTCCGTACCACCCGGCAAGCAACGGAAGGGCGGAGCGTATGATCCGTGAGCTGCAGTGGGCATTACGGAAACCGAAACAGGGCAGCGTGTGCCCTGTCGAACTGGGTGGAAATCGAAGTGATGCCGTCTCTGCAATCGTGTACTGTAATCGAGAAGTTGCCAAAAATGCTTCCAGCATATGGACTACCAGACTTGGTCGTGTCAGATAAAGGCACATCTTTTGCAAGTAGATAAATGCACTCTTTCCTGAACCTAAATGGTATACGCTACATGTATACAGCTCCGTACCACCTGGCAAGCAACGGAAGGGCGGAGCGTATGATCCGTGAGCTGCCGTGTGCATTACGGAAACCGAAACAGGGCAGCGTGTGCCCTGTCAAACTGGGTGGAAATCGAAGTGATGCCGTCTCTGCAATCGTGTACTGTAATCGAGAATTTGCGAAAAATGCTTCCAGCATATGGACTACCGACTTGGTCGTGTCAGATAATGGCACATATTTTGCAAGTAGATAAATGCACTCTTTCCTGAACCTAAATGGTATACGCTACATGTATACAGCTCCGTACCACCCGGCAACCAACGGAAGGGCGGAGCGTATGATCCGTGAGCTGCAGTGGGCATTACGGAAACCGAAACAGGGCAGCGTGTGCCCTGTCGAACTGGGTGGAAATCGAAGTGATGCCGTCTCTGCAATCGTGTACTGTAATCGAGAAGTTGCGAAAAATGCTTCCAGCATATGGACTACCAGACTTGGTCGTGTCAGATAAAGGCACATCTTTTGCAAGTAGATAAATGCGCTCTTTCCTGAACCTAAATGGTATACGCTACATGTATACAGCTCCGTACCACCTGGCAAGCAACGGAAGGGCGGAGCGTATGATCCGTGAGCTGCCGTGTGCATTACGGAAACCGAAACAGGGCAGCGTGTGCCCTGTCGAACTGGGTGGAAATCGAAGTGATGCCGTCTCTGCAATCGTGTACTGTAATCGAGAATTTGCGAAAAATGCTTCCAGCATATGGACTACCGACTTGGTCGTGTCAGATAATGGCACATATTTTGCAAGTAGATAAATGCACTCTTTCCTGAACCTAAATGGTATACGCTACATGTATACAGCTCCGTACCACCCGGCAAGCAACGGAAGGGCGGAGCGTATGATCCGTGAGCTGCCGTGTGCATTACGGAAACCGAAACAGGGCAGCGTGTGCCCTGTCGAACTGGGTGGAAATCGAAGTGATGCCGTCTCTGCAATCGTGTACTGTAATCGAGAAGTTGCGAAAAATGCTTCCAGCATATGGACTACCAGACTTGGTCGTGTCAGATAATGGCACATCTTTTGCAAGTAGATAAATGCAGTCTTTCCTGAACCTAATTGGTATACGCTACATGTGTACAGCTCCGTACCACCCGGCAAGCAACGGAAGGGCGGAGCGTATGATCCGTGAGCTGCAGTGGGCATTACGGAAACCGCAACAGGGCAGCGTGTGCCCTGTCGAACTGGGTGGAAATCGAAGTGATGCCGTCTCTGCAATCGTGTACTCTAATCGAGAAGTTGCGAAAAATGCTTCCAGCATATGGACTACCAGACTTGATCGTGTCAGATAATGGCACATCTTTTGCAAGTAGATAAATGCAGTCTTTCCTGAACCTAAATGGTATGCGCTACATGTATACAGCTCCGTACCACCTGGCAAGCAACGGAAGGGCAGAGCGTAATATCCGTGAGCTGACGTGTGCATTATGGAAACCGAAACAGGGCAGCATGTGCCCTGTCGAACTGGGTGGAAATCGAAGTGACGCCGTCTCTGCAATCGTGTACTGTAATCGAGAAGTTGCGAAAAATGCTTCCAGCATATGGACTACCAAACTTGGTCGTGTCAGATAATGGCACATCTTTTGCAAGTAGATAAATGCAGTCTTTCCTGAACCAGAATGGTATACGCTACATGTATACAGCTCCGTACCACCCGGCAAGCAACGGAAGGGCGGAGCGTATGATCCGTGAGCAGCCGTGTGCAGTACGGAAACCGAAACAGGGCAGCGTGTGCCCTGTCGAACTGGGTGGAAATCGAAGTGATGCCGTCTCTGCAATCGTGTACTGTAATCGAGAAGTTGCGAAAAATGCTTCCAGCATATGGTCTTCCAGACTTGGTCGTGTCAGATAATGGCACATCTTTTGCAAGTAGATAGATGCAGTCTTTGCTGAACCTAAATGGTATACGCTACATGTATACAGATCCGTACCACCTGTCAAGCAACGGAAGGGCAGAGCGTATGATCCGTGAACTGACGTGTGCATTACGGAAACCGAAACTGGGCAGCGTCTGCCCTGTCGAACTGGGTGGAAATCGAAGTGACGCCGTCTCTGCAATCGTGTACTGTAATCGAGAAGTTCGAAATATGCTTCCAGCATATGGACTACCAGACTTGGTCGTGTCAGATAATGGCACATCTTTTGCAAGTAGATAAATGCACTCTTTCCTGAACCTAAATGGTATGCGCTACATGTACACAGCTCCGTACCACCCGGCAAGCAACGGAAGGGCGGAGCGTATGATCCGTGAGCTGCCGTGTGCATTACGGAAACCGAAACAGGGCAGCGTGTGCCCTGTCGAACTGGGTGGAAATCGAAGTGATGCCGTCTCTGCAATCGTGTACTGTAATCCAGAAGTTGCGAAAAATGTTTCCAGCATATGGACTACCGGACTTGGTCTTGTCAGAAAATGGCACATCTTTTGCAAGTAGATAAATGCAGTCTTTCCTGAACCTAAATGGTATACGCTACATGTATACAGCTCCGTACCACCCGGCAAGCAACGGAAGGGCGGAGCGTATGATCCGTGAGCTGCAGTGGGCATTACGGAAACCGAAACAGGGCAGCGTGTGCCCTGTCGAACTGGGTGGAAATCGAAGTGATGCCGTCTCTGCAATCGTGTACTGTAATCGAGAAGTTGCGAAAAATGCTTCCAGCATATGGACTACCAGACTTGGTCGTGTCAGATAATGGCACATCTTTTGCAAGTAGATAAATGCAGTCTTTCCTGAACCTAATTGGTATACGCTACATGTATACAGCTCCGTACCACCCGGCAAGCAACGGAAGGGCGGAGCGTATGATCCGTGAGCTGCAGTGGGCATTACGGAAACCGAAACAGGGCAGCGTGTGTGCCCTGTCGAACTGGGTGGAAATCGAAGTGATGCCGTCTCTGCAATCGTGTACTGTAATCGAGAAGTTGCGAAAAATGCTTCCAGCATATGGACTACCAGACTTGGTCGTGTCAGATAATGGCACATCTTTTGCAAGTAGATAAATGCAGTCTTTCCTGAACCTAAATGGTATGCGCTACATGTATACAGCTCCGTACCACCTGGCAAGCAACGGAAGGGCAGAGCGTATGATCCGTGAGCTGACGTGTGCATTACGGAAACCGAAACAGGGCAGCATGTGCCCTGTCGAACTGGGTGGAAATCGAAGTGACGCCGTCTCTGCAATCGTGTACTGTAATCGAGAAGTTGCGAAAAATGCTTCCAGCATATGGACTACCAGACATGGTCGTGTCAGATAATGGCACATCTTTTGCAAGTAGATAAATGCAGTCTTTCCTGAACCTAAATGGTATACGCTACATGTATACAGCTCCGTACCACCCGGCAAGCAACGGAAGGGCGGAGCGTATGATCCGTGAGCTGCCGTGTGCATTACGAAAACCGAAACAGGGCAGCGTGTGCCCTGTCGAACTGCATGAAAATCGAAGTGATGCCGTCTCTGCAATCATGTACTGTAATCGAGAAGTTGCGAAAAATGCTTCCAGCATATGGACTACCAGACTTGGTCGTGTCAGATAATGGCACATCTTTTGCAAGTAGATAAATGTAGTCTTACCTGAACCTAAATGGTATACGCTACATGTATACAGCTCCGTACCATCCGGCAAGCAACGGAAGGGCGGAGCGTATGATCCGTGAGCTGCCGTGTGCATTACGGAAACCGTAACAGGGCACCGTGTGCCCTGTTGAACTGGGTGGAAATCGAAGTGATGCCGTCTCTGCAATCGTGTACTGTAATCGAGAAGTTGCGAAAAATGCTTCCAGCATATGGACTACCAGACTTGATCGTGTCAGATAAGGGCACATCTTTTGCAAGTAGATAAATGCACTCTTTCCTGAACCTAAATGGTATACGCTGCATGTATACAGCTCCGTACCACCCGGCAAGCAACGGAAGGGAGGAGCGTATAATCCGTGAGCTGCCGTGTGCATTACGGAAACCGAAACAGGGCAGCGTGTGCCCTGTCGAACTGGGTGGAAATCGAAGTGATGCCGTCTCTGCAATCGTGTACTGTAATCGAGAAGTTGCGAAAAATGCTTCCAGCATATGGACTACCAGACTTGGTCATGTCAGATAATGGCACATCTTTTGCAAGTAGATAAATGCAGTCTTTCCTGAACCTAAATGGTATACGCTACATGTATACAGCTCCGTACCACCTGGCAAGCAACGGAAGGGCAGAGCGTATGATCCGTGAGCTGACGTGTGCATTACGGAAACCGAAACAGGGCAGCGTGTGCCCTGTCGAACTGGGCGGAAATCGAAGTGACGCCGTCTCTGCAATCGTGTACTGTAATCTAGAAGTTACGAAAACTGCTTCCAGCATATGGACTACCAGACTTGGTCGTGTCAGATAATGGCACATCTTTTGCAAGTAGATAAATGCAGTCTTTCCTGAACCTAAATGGTATGCGCTACATGTATACGGCTCCGTACCACCTGGCAAGCAACGGAAGGGCAGAGCGTATGATCCGTGAGCTGACGTGTGCATTACGGAAACCGAAACAGGGCAGCGTGTGCCCTGTCGAACTGCTTGGAAATCGAAGGGATGCCGTCTCTGCAATCGTGTACTGTAATCGAGAAGTTGCCAAAAATGCTTCCAGCATATGGACTACCAGACTTGGTCGTGTCAGATAAAGGCATATCTTTTGCAAGTAGATAAATGCACTCTTTCCTGAACCTAAATGGTATACGCTACATGTATACAGCTCCGTACCACCTGGCAAGCAACGGAAGGGCGGAGCGTATGATCCGTGAGCTGCCGTGTGCATTACGGAAACCGAAACAGGGCAGCGTGTGCCCTGTCAAACTGGGTGGAAATCGAAGTGATGCCGTCTCTGCAATCGTGTACTGTAATCGAGAATTTGCGAAAAATGCTTCCAGCATATGGACTACCGACTTGGTCGTGTCAGATAATGGCACATATTTTGCAAGTAGATAAATGCACTCTTTCCTGAACCTAAATGGTATACGCTACATGTATACAGCTCCGTACCACCCGGCAACCAACGGAAGGGCGGAGCGTATGATCCGTGAGCTGCAGTGGGCATTACGGAAACCGAAACAGGGCAGCGTGTGCCCTGTCGAACTGGGTGGAAATCGAAGTGATGCCGTCTCTGCAATCGTGTACTGTAATCGAGAAGTTGCGAAAAATGCTTCCAGCATATGGACTACCAGACTTGGTCGTGTCAGATAAAGGCACATCTTTTGCAAGTAGATAAATGCGCTCTTTCCTGAACCTAAATGGTATACGCTACATGTATACAGCTCCGTACCACCTGGCAAGCAACGGAAGGGCGGAGCGTATGATCCGTGAGCTGCCGTGTGCATTACGGAAACCGAAACAGGGCAGCGTGTGCCCTGTCGAACTGGGTGGAAATCGAAGTGATGCCGTCTCTGCAATCGTGTACTGTAATCGAGAATTTGCGAAAAATGCTTCCAGCATATGGACTACCGACTTGGTCGTGTCAGATAATGGCACATATTTTGCAAGTAGATAAATGCACTCTTTCCTGAACCTAAATGGTATACGCTACATGTATACAGCTCCGTACCACCCGGCAAGCAACGGAAGGGCGGAGCGTATGATCCGTGAACTGCCGTGTGCATTACGGAAACCGAAACAGGGCAGCGTGTGCCCTGTCGAACTGGGTGGAAATCGAAGTGATGCCGTCTCTGCAATCGTGTACTGTAATCGAGAAGTTGCGAAAAATGCTTCCAGCATATGGACTACCAGACTTGGTCGTGTCAGATAATGGCACATCTTTTGCAAGTAGATAAATGCAGTCTTTCCTGAACCTAATTGGTATACGCTACATGTGTACAGCTCCGTACCACCCGGCAAGCAACGGAAGGGCGGAGCGTATGATCCGTGAGCTGCAGTGGGCATTACGGAAACCGAAACAGGGCAGCGTGTGCCCTGTCGAACTGGGTGGAAATCGAAGTGATGCCGTCTCTGCAATCGTGTACTCTAATCGAGAAGTTGCGAAAAATGCTTCCAGCATATGGACTACCAGACTTGATCGTGTCAGATAATGGCACATCTTTTGCAAGTAGATAAATGCAGTCTTTCCTGAACCTAAATGGTATGCGCTACATGTATACAGCTCCGTACCACCTGGCAAGCAACGGAAGGGCAGAGCGTAATATCCGTGAGCTGACGTGTGCATTATGGAAACCGAAACAGGGCAGCATGTGCCCTGTCGAACTGGGTGGAAATCGAAGTGACGCCGTCTCTGCAATCGTGTACTGTAATCGAGAAGTTGCGAAAAATGCTTCCAGCATATGGACTACCAGGCTTGGTCGTGTCAGATAATGGCACATCTTTTGCAAGTAGATAAATGCAGTCTTTCCTGAACCAGAATGGTATACGCTACATGTATACAGCTCCGTACCACCCGGCAAGCAACGGAAGGGCGGAGCGTATGATCCGTGAGCTGCCGTGTGCAGTACGGAAACCGAAACAGGGCAGCGTGTGCCCTGTCGAACTGGGTGGAAATCGAAGTGATGCCGTCTCTGCAATCGTGTACTGTAATCGAGAAGTTGCGAAAAATGCTTCCAGCATATGGTCTTCCAGACTTGGTCGTGTCAGATAATGGCACATCTTTTGCAAGTAGATAGATGCAGTCTTTGCTGAACCTAAATGGTATACGCTACATGTATACAGATCCGTACCACCTGTCAAGCAACGGAAGGGCAGAGCGTATGATCCGTGAACTGACGTGTGCATTACGGAAACCGAAACAGGGCAGCGTCTGCCCTGTCGAACTGGGTGGAAATCGAAGTGACGCCGTCTCTGCAATCGTGTACTGTAATCGAGAAGTTCGAAATATGCTTCCAGCATATGGACTACCAGACTTGGTCGTGTCAGATAATGGCACATCTTTTGCAAGTAGATAAATGCACTCTTTCCTGAACCTAAATGGTATGCGCTACATGTACACAGCTCCGTACCACCCGGCAAGCAACGGAAGGGCGGAGCGTATGATCCGTGAGCTGCCGTGTGCATTACGGAAACCGAAACAGGGCAGCGTGTGCCCTGTCGAACTGGGTGGAAATCGAAGTGATGCCGTCTCTGCAATCGTGTACTGTAATCGAGAAGTTGCGAAAAATGTTTCCAGCATATGGACTACCGGACTTGGTCTTGTCAGAAAATGGCACATCTTTTGCAAGTAGATAAATGCAGTCTTTCCTGAACCTAAATGGTATACGCTACATGTATACAGCTCCGTACCACCCGGCAAGCAACGGAAGGGCGGAGCGTATGATCCGTGAGCTGCAGTGGGCATTACGGAAACCGAAACAGGGCAGCGTGTGCCCTGTCGAACTGGGTGGAAATCGAAGTGATGCCGTCTCTGCAATCGTGTACTGTAATCGAGAAGTTGCGAAAAATGCTTCCAGCATATGGACTACCAGACTTGGTCGTGTCAGATAATGGCACATCTTTTGCAAGTAGATAAATGCAGTCTTTCCTGAACCTAATTGGTATACGCTACATGTATACAGCTCCGTACCACCCGGCAAGCAACGGAAGGGCGGAGCGTATGATCCGTGAGCTGCAGTGGGCATTACGGAAACCGAAACAGGGCAGCGTGTGTGCCCTGTCGAACTGGGTGGAAATCGAAGTGATGCCGTCTCTGCAATCGTGTACTGTAATCGAGAAGTTGCGAAAAATGCTTCCAGCATATGGACTACCAGACTTGGTCGTGTCAGATAATGGCACATCTTTTGCAAGTAGATAAATGCAGTCTTTCCTGAACCTAAATGGTATGCGCTACATGTATACAGCTCCGTACCACCTGGCAAGCAACGGAAGGGCAGAGCGTATGATCCGTGAGCTGACGTGTGCATTACGGAAACCGAAACAGGGCAGCATGTGCCCTGTCGAACTGGGTGGAAATCGAAGTGACGCCGTCTCTGCAATCGTGTACTGTAATCGAGAAGTTGCGAAAAATGCTTCCAGCATATGGACTACCAGACTTGGTCGTGTCAGATAATGGCACATCTTTTGCAAGTAGATAAATGCAGTCTTTCCTGAACCTAAATGGTATACGCTACATGTATACAGCTCCGTACCACCCGGCAAGCAACGGAAGGGCGGAGCGTATGATCCGTGAGCTGCCGTGTGCATTACGAAAACCGAAACAGGGCAGCGTGTGCCCTGTCGAACTGCATGAAAATCGAAGTGATGCCGTCTCTGCAATCATGTACTGTAATCGAGAAGTTGCGAAAAATGCTTCCAGCATATGGACTACCAGACTTGGTCGTGTCAGATAATGGCACATCTTTTGCAAGTAGATAAATGTAGTCTTACCTGAACCTAAATGGTATACGCTACATGTATACAGCTCCGTACCATCCGGCAAGCAACGGAAGGGCGGAGTGTATGATCCGTGAGCTGCCGTGTGCATTACGGAAACCGTAACAGGGCACCGTGTGCCCTGTTGAACTGGGTGGAAATCGAAGTGATGCCGTCTCTGCAATCGTGTACTGTAATCGAGAAGTTGCGAAAAATGCTTCCAGCATATGGACTACCAGACTTGATCGTGTCAGATAATGGCACATCTTTTGCAAGTAGATAAATGCACTCTTTCCTGAACTAAATGGTATACGCTGCATGTATACAGCTCCGTACCACCCGGCAAGCAACGGAAGGGAGGAGCGTATAATCCGTGAGCTGCCGTGTGCATTACGGAAACCGAAACAGGGCAGCGTGTGCCCTGTCGAACTGGGTGGAAATCGAAGTGATGCCGTCTCTGCAATCGTGTACTGTAATCGAGAAGTTGCGAAAAATGCTTCCAGCATATGGACTACCAGACTTGGTCGTGTCAGATAATGGCACATCTTTTGCAAGTAGATAAATGCAGTCTTTCCTGAACCTAAATGGTATACGCTACATGTATACAGCTCCGTACCACCTGGCAAGCAACGGAAGGGCAGAGCGTATGATCCGTGAGCTGACGTGTGCATTACGGAAACCGAAACAGGGCAGCGTGTGCCCTGTCGAACTGGGCGGAAATCGAAGTGACGCCGTCTCTGCAATCGTGTACTGTAATCTAGAAGTTACGAAAACTGCTTCCAGCATATGGACTACCAGACTTGGTCGTGTCAGATAATGGCACATCTTTTGCAAGTAGATAAATGCAGTCTTTCCTGAACCTAAATGGTATGCGCTACATGTATACGGCTCCGTACCACCTGGCAAGCAACGGAAGGGCAGAGCGTATGATCCGTGAGCTGACGTGTGCATTACGGAAACCGAAACAGGGCAGCGTGTGCCCTGTCGAACTGCTTGGAAATCGAAGGGATGCCGTCTCTGCAATCGTGTACTGTAATCGAGAAGTTGCGAAAAATGCTCCCAGCATATGGACTACCAGACTTGGTCGTGTCAGATAACGGCATATCTTTTGCAAGCAGATAAATGCAGTCTTTCCTGAACCTAAATGGTATATGCTACATGTATACAGCTCCGTACCACCTGGCAAGCAACGGAAGGGCAAAGCGTATGATCCGTGAGCTGCAGTGGGCATTACGGAAACCGAAACAGGGCAGCGTGTGCCCTGTCGAACTGGGTGGAAATCGAAGTGATGCCGTCTCTGCAATCGTGTACTGTAATCGAGAAGTTGCGAAAAATGCTTCCAGCATATGGACTACCAGACTTGGTCGTGTCAGATAAAGGCACATCTTTTGCAAGTAGATAAATGCACTCTTTCCTGAACCTAAATGGTATACGCTACATGTATACAGCTCCGTACCACCTGGCAAGCAACGGAAGGGCGGAGCGTATGATCCGTGAGCTGCCGTGTGCATTACGGAAACCGAAACAGGGCAGCGTGTGCCCTGTCGAACTGGGTGGAAATCGAAGTGATGCCGTCTCTGCAATCGTGTACTGTAATCGAGAATTTGCGAAAAATGCTTCCAGCATATGGACTACCGACTTGGTCGTGTCAGATAATGGCACATATTTTGCTAGTAGATAAATGCACTCTTTCCTGAACCTAAATGGTATACGCTACATGTATACAGCTCCGTACCACCCGGCAAGCAACGGAAGGGCGGAGCGTATGATCCGTGAGCTGCCGTGTGCATTACGGAAACCGAAACAGGGCAGCGTGTGCCCTGTCGAACTGGGTGGAAATCGAAGTTATGCCGTCTCTGCAATCGTGTACTGTAATCGAGAAGTTGCGAAAAATGCTTCCAGCATATGGACTACCAGACTTGGTCGTGTCAGATAATGGCACATCTTTTGCAAGTAGATAAATGCAGTCTTTCCTGAACCTAATTGGTATACGCTACATGTGTACAGCTCCGTACCACCCGGCAAGCAACGGAAGGGCGGAGCGTATGATCCGTGAGCTGCCGTGTGCATTACGGAAACCGAAACAGGGCAGCGTGTGCCCTGTCGAACTGGGTGGAAATCGAAGTGATGCCGTCTCTGCAATCGTGTACTGTAATCGAGAATTTGCGAAAAATGCTTCCAGCATATGGACTACCGACTTGGTCGTGTCAGATAATGGCACATATTTTGCAAGTAGATAAATGCAGTCTTTCCTGAACCTAAATGGTATACGCTACATGTATACAGCTCCGTACCACCCGGCAAGCAACGGAAGGGCGGAGCGTATGATCCGTGAGCTGCAGTGGGCATTACGGAAACCGAAACAGGGCAGCGTGTGCCCTGTCGAACTGGGTGGAAATCGAAGTGATGCCGTCTCTGCAATCGTGTACTGTAATCGAGAAGTTGCGAAAAATGCTTCCAGCATATGGACTACCAGACTTGGTCGTGTCAGATAATGGCACATCTTTTGCAAGTAGATAAATGCAGTCTTTCCTGAACCTAATTGGTATACGCTACATGTGTACAGCTCCGTACCACCCGGCAAGCAACGGAAGGGCGGAGCGTATGATCCGTGAGCTGCAGTGGGCATTACGGAAACCGAAACAGGGCAGCGTGTGCCCTGTCGAACTGGGTGGAAATCGAAGTGATGCCGTCTCTGCAATCGTGTACTCTAATCGAGAAGTTGCGAAAAATGCTTCCAGCATATGGACTACCAGACTTGATCGTGTCAGATAATGGCACATCTTTTTCAAGTAGATAAATGCAGTCTTTCCTGAACATAAATGGTATGCGCTACATGTATACAGCTCCGTACCACCTGGCAAGCAACGGAAGGGCAGAGCGTATGATCCGTGAGCTGACGTGTGCATTATGGAAACCGAAACAGGGCAGCATGTGCCCTGTCGAACTGGGTGGAAATCGAAGTGACGCCGTCTCTGCAATCGTGTACTGTAATCGAGAAGTTGCGAAAAATGCTTCCAGCATATGGACTACCAGGCTTGGTCGTGTCAGATAATGGCACATCTTTTGCAAGTAGATAAATGCAGTCTTTCCTGAACCAGAATGGTATACGTTACATGTATACAGCTCCGCACCACCCGGCAAGCAACGGAAGGGCGCAGCGTATGATCCGTGAGCTGCCGTGTGCAGTACGGAAACCGAAACAGGGCAGCGTGTGCCCTGTCGAACTGGGTGGAAATCGAAGTGATGCCGTCTCTGCAATCGTGTACTGTAATCGAGAAGTTGCGAAAAATGCTTCCAGCATATGGTCTTCCAGACTTGGTCGTGTCAGATAATGGCACATCTTTTGCAAGTAGATAGATGCAGTCTTTGCTGAACCTAAATGGTATACGCTACATGTATACAGATCCGTACCACCTGGCAAGCAACGGAAGGGCAGAGCGTATGATCCGTGAACTGACGTGTGCATTACGGAAACCGCAACAGGGCAGCGTCTGCCCTGTCGAACTGGGTGGAAATCGAAGTGACGCCGTCTCTGCAATCGTGTACTGTAATCGAGAAGTTGCGAAATATGCTTCCAGCATATGGACTACCAGACTTGGTCGTGTCAGATAATGGCACATCTTTTGCAAGTAGATAAATGCACTCTTTCCTGAACCTAAATGGTATGCGCTACATGTACACAGCTCCGTACCACCCGGCAAGCAACGGAAGGGCGGAGCGTATGATCCGTGAGCTGCCGTGTGCATTACGGAAACCGAAACAGGGCAGCGTGTGCCCTGTCGAACTGGGTGGAAATCGAAGTGATGCCGTCTCTGCAATCGTGTACTGTAATCGAGAAGTTGCGAAAAATGTTTCCAGCATATGGACTACCAGACTTGGTCTTGTCAGAAAATGGCACATCTTTTGCAAGTAGATAAATGCAGTCTTTCCTGAACCTAAATGGTATACGCTACATGTATACAGCTCCGTACCACCCGGCAAGCAACGGAAGGGCGGAGCGTATGATCCGTGAGCTGCAGTGGGCATTACGGAAACCGAAACAGGGCAGCGTGTGCCCTGTCGAACTGGGTGGAAATCGAAGTGATGCCGTCTCTGTAATCGTGTACTGTAATCGAGAAGTTGCGAAAAATGCTTCCAGCATATGGACTACCAGACTTGGTCGTGTCAGATAATGGCAAATCTTTTGCAAGTAGATAAATGCAGTCTTTCCTGAACCTAATTGGTATACGCTACATGTATACAGCTCCGTACCACCCGGCAAGCAACGGAAGGGCGGAGCGTATGATCCGTGAGCTGCAGTGGGCATTACGGAAACCGAAACAGGGCAGCGTGTGTGCCCTGTCGAACTGTGTGGAAATCGAAGTGATGCCGTCTCTGCAATCGTGTACTGTAATCGAGAAGTTGCGAAAAATGTTTCCAGCATATGGACTACCAGACTTGGTCGTGTCAGATAATGGCACATCTTTTGCAAGTAGATAAATGCAGTCTTTCCTGAACCTAAATGGTATGCGCTACATGTATACAGCTCTGTACCACCTGGCAAGCAACGGAAGGGCAGAGCGTATGATCCGTGAGCTGCCGTGTGCATTACGGAAACTGAAACAGGGCAGCGTGTGCCCTGTCGAACTGGGTGGAAATGATGCCGTCTCTGCAATCGTGTACTGTAATCGAGAAGTTGCGAAAAATGCTTCCAGCATATGGACTACCAGACTTGGTCGTGTCAGATAATGGCACATCTTTTGCAAGTAGATAAATGCACTTTTTCCTGAACCTAAATGGTATACGCTACATGTATACAGCTCCGTACCACCCGGCAAGCAACGGAAGGGCGGAGCGTATGATCCGTGAGCTGCAGTGGGCAGTACGGAAACCGAAAGAGGGCAGCGTGTGCCCTGTCGAACTGGGTGGAAATCGAAGTGATGCCGTCTCTGCAATCGTGTACTGTAATCGAGAAGTTGCGAAAAATGCTTCCAGCATATGGACTACCAGACTTAGTCGTGTCAGATAATGGCACATCTTTTGCAAGTAGATAAATGCAGTCTTTCCTGAACCTAAATAGTATGCGCTACATGTATACAGTTCCGTACCACCTGGCAAGCAACGGAAGGGCAGAGCGTATGATCCGTGAGCTGACGTGTGCATTACGGAAACCGAAACAGGGCAGCGTGTGCCCTGTCGAACTGAATGGAAATCGAAGTGATGCCGTCTCTGCAATCGTGTACTGTAATCGAGAAGTTGCGAAAAATGCTTCCAGCATATGGACTACCAGACTTGGTCGTGTCAGATAATGGCACATCTTTTGCAAGTAGATAAATGCAGTCTTTCCTGAACCTAATGGTATACGCTACATGTATACAGCTCCGTACCACCCGGCAAGCAACGGAAGGGCAGAGCGTATGATCCGTCAGCTGACGTGTGCATTACGGAAACCGAAACAGGGCAGCGTGTGCCCTGTCGAACTGGGTGGAAATCGAAGTTATGCCGTCTCTGCAATCGTGTACTGTAATCGAGAAGTTGCGAAAAATGCTTCCAGCATATGGACTACCAGACTTGGTCGTGTCAGATAATGGCACATCTTTTGCAGGTAGATAAATGCAGTGTTTCCTGAACCTAAATGGTATACGCTACATGTATACAGCTCCGTACCACCCGGCAAGCAACGGAAGGGCGGAGCGTATGATCCGTGAGCTGCAGTGGGCATTACGGAAACCGAAACAGGGCAGCGTGTGCCCTGTCGAACTAGGTGGAAATCGAAGTGATGCCGTCTCTGCAATCGTGTACTGTAATCGAGAAGTTGCGAAAAATGCTTCCAGCATATGGACTACCAGACTTGGTCATGTCAGATAATGGCACATCTTTTGCAAGTAGATAAATGCAGTCTTTCCTGAACCTAAATGGTATACGCTACATGTATACAGCTCCGTACCACCTGGCAAGCAATGGAAGGGCGGAGCGTATGATCCGTGAGCTGCAGTGGGCATTACGGAAACCGAAACAGGGCAGCGTGTGCCCTGTCGAACTGGGTGGAAATCGAAGTGATGCCGTCTCTGCAATCGTGTACTGTAATCGAGAAGTTGCGAAAAATGCTTCCAGCATATGGACTACCAGACTTGGTCGTGTCAGATAATGGCACATCTTTTGCAAGTAGATAAATGCAGTCTTTCCTGAACCTAATTGGTATACGCTACATGTGTACAGCTCCGTACCACCCGGCAAGCAACGGAAGGGGGGAGCGTATGATCCGTGAGCTGCAGTGGGCATTACGGAAACCGAAACAGGGCAGCGTGTGCCCTGTCGAACTGTGTGAAAATCGAAGTGATGCCGTCTCTGCAATCGTGTACTGTAATCGAGAAGTTGCGAAAAATGCTTCCAGCATATGGACTACCAGACTTGATCGTGTCAGATAATGGCACATCTTTTGCAAGTAGATAAATGCAGTCTTTCCTGAACCTAAATGGTATGCGCTACATGTATACAGCTCCGTACCACCTAGCAAGCAACGGAAGGGCAGAGCGTATGATCCGTGAGCTGACGTGTGCATTACGGAAACCGAAACAGGGCAGCATGTGCCCTGTCGAACTGGGTGGAAATCGAAGTGACGCCGTCTCTGCAATCGTGTACTGTAATCGAGAAGTTGCGAAAAATGCTTCCAGCATATGGACTACCAGGCTTGGTCGTGTCAGATAATGGCACATCTTTTGCAAGTAGATAAATGCAGTCTTTCCTGAACCAGAATGGTATACGCTACATGTATACAGCTCCGTACCACCCGGCAAGCAACGGAAGGGCGGAGCGTATGATCCGTGAGCTGCCGTGTGCATTACGGAAACCGAAACAGGGCAGCGTGTGCCCTGTCGAACTGGGTGGAAATCGAAGTGATGCCGTCTCTGCAATCGTGTACTGTAATCGAGAAGTTGCGAAAAATGCTTCCAGCATATGGTCTTCCAGACTTGGTCGTGTCAGATAATGGCACATCTTTTGCAAGTAGATAGATGCAGTCTTTGCTGAACCTAAATGGTATACGCTACATGTATACAGATCCGTACCACCTGGCAAGCAACGGAAGGGCAGAGCGTATGATCCGTGAACTGACGTGTGCATTACGGAAACCGAAACAGGGCAGCGTCTGCCCTGTCGAACTGGGTGGAAATCGAAGTGACGCCGTCTCTGCAATCGTGTACTGTAATCGAGAAGTTGCGAAAAATGCTTCCAGCATATGGACTACCAGACTTGGTTGTGTCAGATAATGGCACATCTTTTGCAAGTAGATAAATGCAGTCTTTCCTGAACCTAAATGGTATGCGCTACATGTATACAGCTCCGTACCACCTGGCAAGCAACGAAAGGGCAGAGCGTATGATCCGTGAGCTGACGTGTGCATTACGGAAACCGAAACAGGGCAGCGTGTGCCCTGTCGAACTGGGTGGAAATCGAAGTGACGCCGTCTCTGCAATCGTGTACTGTAATCGAGAAGTTGCGAAAAATGCTTCCAGCATATGGACTACCAGACTTGGTCGTGTCAGATAATGGCACATCTTTTGCAAGTAGATAAATGCAGTCTTTCCTGAACCTAAATGGTATACGCTACATGTATACAGCTCCGTACCACCCGGCAAGCAACGGAAGGGCGGAGCGTATGATCCGTGAGCTGCAGTGGGCATTACGGAAACCGAAACAGGGCAGCGTGTGCCCTGTCGAACTGGGTGGAAATCGAAGTGATGCCGTCTCTGCAATCGTGTACTGTAATCGAGAAGTTGCGAAAAATGCTCCCAGCATATGGACTACCAGACTTGGTCGTGTCAGATAACGGCATATCTTTTGCAAGCAGATAAATGCAGTCTTTCCTGAACCTAAATGGTATATGCTACATGTATACAGCTCCGTACCACCTGGCAAGCAACGGAAGGGCAAAGCGTATGATCCGTGAGCTGCCGTGTGCATTACAGAAACCGAAACAGGGCAGCGTGTGCCCTGTCGAACTGGGTGGAAATCGAAGTCATGCCGTCTCTGCAATCGTGTACTGTAATTGAGAAGTTGCGAAAAATGCTTCCAGCATATGGACTACCAGACTTGGTCGTGTCAGATAATGGCACATCTTTTGCAAGTAGATAAATGCAGTCTTTCCTGAACCTAAATGGTATGCGCTACATGTATACAGCTCCGTACCACCTAGCAAGCAACGGAAGGGCAGAGCGTATGATCCGTGAGCTGACGTGTGCATTACGGAAACCGAAACAGGGCAGCATGTGCCCTGTCGAACTGGGTGGAAATCGAAGTGACGCCGTCTCTGCAATCGTGTACTGTAATCGAGAAGTTGCGAAAAATGCTTCCAGCATATGGACTACCAGGCTTGGTCGTGTCAGATAATGGCACATCTTTTGCAAGTAGATAAATGCAGTCTTTCCTGAACCAGAATGGTATACGCTACATGTATACAGCTCCGTACCACCCGGCAAGCAACGGAAGGGCGGAGCGTATGATCCGTGAGCTGCCGTGTGCATTACGGAAACCGAAACAGGGCAGCGTGTGCCCTGTCGAACTGGGTGGAAATCGAAGTGATGCCGTCTCTGCAATCGTGTACTGTAATCGAGAAGTTGCGAAAAATGCTTCCAGCATATGGTCTTCCAGACTTGGTCGTGTCAGATAATGGCACATCTTTTGCAAGTAGATAGATGCAGTCTTTGCTGAACCTAAATGGTATACGCTACATGTATACAGATCCGTACCACCTGGCAAGCAACGGAAGGGCAGAGCGTATGATCCGTGAACTGACGTGTGCATTACGGAAACCGAAACAGGGCAGCGTCTGCCCTGTCGAACTGGGTGGAAATCGAAGTGACGCCGTCTCTGCAATCGTGTACTGTAATCGAGAAGTTGCGAAAAATGCTTCCAGCATATGGACTACCAGACTTGGTTGTGTCAGATAATGGCACATCTTTTGCAAGTAGATAAATGCAGTCTTTCCTGAACCTAAATGGTATGCGCTACATGTATACAGCTCCGTACCACCTGGCAAGCAACGAAAGGGCAGAGCGTATGATCCGTGAGCTGACGTGTGCATTACGGAAACCGAAACAGGGCAGCGTGTGCCCTGTCGAACTGGGTGGAAATCGAAGTGACGCCGTCTCTGCAATCGTGTACTGTAATCGAGAAGTTGCGAAAAATGCTTCCAGCATATGGACTACCAGACTTGGTCGTGTCAGATAATGGCACATCTTTTGCAAGTAGATAAATGCAGTCTTTCCTGAACCTAAATGGTATACGCTACATGTATACAGCTCCGTACCACCCGGCAAGCAACGGAAGGGCGGAGCGTATGATCCGTGAGCTGCAGTGGGCATTACGGAAACCGAAACAGGGCAGCGTGTGCCCTGTCGAACTGGGTGGAAATCGAAGTGATGCCGTCTCTGCAATCGTGTACTGTAATCGAGAAGTTGCGAAAAATGCTCCCAGCATATGGACTACCAGACTTGGTCGTGTCAGATAACGGCATATCTTTTGCAAGCAGATAAATGCAGTCTTTCCTGAACCTAAATGGTATATGCTACATGTATACAGCTCCGTACCACCTGGCAAGCAACGGAAGGGCAAAGCGTATGATCCGTGAGCTGCCGTGTGCATTACAGAAACCGAAACAGGGCAGCGTGTGCCCTGTCGAACTGGGTGGAAATCGAAGTCATGCCGTCTCTGCAATCGTGTACTGTAATCGAGAAGTTGCGAAAAATGCTTCCAGCATATGGACTACCAGACTTGGTCGTGTCAGATAATGGCACATCTTTTGCAAGTAGATAAATGCAGTCTTTCCTGAACCTAATTGGTATACGCTACATGTGTACAGCTCCGTACCACCCGGCAAGCAACGGAAGGGCGGAGCGTATGATCCGTGAGCTGCAGTGGGCATTACGGAAACCGAAACAGGGCAGCGTGTGCCCTGTCGAACTGGGTGGAAATCGAAGTGATGCCGTCTCTGCAATCGTGTACTGTAATCGAGAAGTTGCCAAAAATGCTTCCAGCATATGGACTACCAGACTTGGTCGTGTCAGATAAAGGCACATCTTTTGCAAGTAGATAAATGCACTCTTTCCTGAACCTAAATGGTATACGCTACATGTATACAGCTCCGTACCACCTGGCAAGCAACGGAAGGGCGGAGCGTATGATCCGTGAGCTGCCGTGTGCATTACGGAAACCGAAACAGGGCAGCGTGTGCCCTGTCAAACTGGGTGGAAATCGAAGTGATGCCGTCTCTGCAATCGTGTACTGTAATCGAGAATTTGCGAAAAATGCTTCCAGCATATGGACTACCGACTTGGTCGTGTCAGATAATGGCACATATTTTGCAAGTAGATAAATGCACTCTTTCCTGAACCTAAATGGTATACGCTACATGTATACAGCTCCGTACCACCCGGCAACCAACGGAAGGGCGGAGCGTATGATCCGTGAGCTGCAGTGGGCATTACGGAAACCGAAACAGGGCAGCGTGTGCCCTGTCGAACTGGGTGGAAATCGAAGTGATGCCGTCTCTGCAATCGTGTACTGTAATCGAGAAGTTGCGAAAAATGCTTCCAGCATATGGACTACCAGACTTGGTCGTGTCAGATAAAGGCACATCTTTTGCAAGTAGATAAATGCGCTCTTTCCTGAACCTAAATGGTATACGCTACATGTATACAGCTCTGTACCACCTGGCAAGCAACGGAAGGGCGGAGCGTATGATCCGTGAGCTGCCGTGTGCATTACGGAAACCGAAACAGGGCAGCGTGTGCCCTGTCGAACTGGGTGGAAATCGAAGTGATGCCGTCTCTGCAATCGTGTACTGTAATCGAGAAGTTGCGAAAAATGCTTCCAGCATATGGACTACCAGACTTGGTCGTGTCAGATAAAGGCACATCTTTTGCAAGTAGATAAATGCAGTCTTTCCTGAACCTAATGGTATACGCTACATGTATACAGCTCCGTACCACCCGGCAAGCAACGGAAGGGCAGAGCGTATGATCCGTCAGCTGACGTGTGCATTACGGAAACCGAAACAGGGCAGCGTGTGCCCTGTCGAACTGGGTGGAAATCGAAGTTATGCCGTCTCTGCAATCGTGTACTGTAATCGAGAAGTTGCGAAAAATGCTTCCAGCATATGGACTACCAGACTTGGTCGTGTCAGATAATGGCACATCTTTTGCAGGTAGATAAATGCAGTGTTTCCTGAACCTAAATGGTATACGCTACATGTATACAGCTCCGTACCACCCGGCAAGCAACGGAAGGGCGGAGCGTATGATCCGTGAGCTGCAGTGGGCATTACGGAAACCGAAACAGGGCAGCGTGTGCCCTGTCGAACTAGGTGGAAATCGAAGTGATGCCGTCTCTGCAATCGTGTACTGTAATCGAGAAGTTGCGAAAAATGCTTCCAGCATATGGACTACCAGACTTGGTCGTGTCAGATAATGGCACATCTTTTGCAAGTAGATAAATGCAGTCTTTCCTGAACCTAAATGGTATACGCTACATGTATACAGCTCCGTACCACCTGGCAAGCAATGGAAGGGCGGAGCGTATGATCCGTGAGCTGCAGTGGGCATTACGGAAACCGAAACAGGGCAGCGTGTGCCCTGTCGAACTGGGTGGAAATCGAAGTGATGCCGTCTCTGCAATCGTGTACTGTAATCGAGAAGTTGCGAAAAATGCTTCCAGCATATGGACTACCAGACTTGGTCGTGTCAGATAATGGCACATCTTTTGCAAGTAGATAAATGCAGTCTTTCCTGAACCTAATTGGTATACGCTACATGTGTACAGCTCCGTACCACCCGGCAAGCAACGGAAGGGCGGAGCGTATGATCCGTGAGCTGCAGTGGGCATTACGGAAACCGAAACAGGGCAGCGTGTGCCCTGTCGAACTGTGTGGAAATCGAAGTGATGCCGCCTCTGCAATCGTGTACTGTAATCGAGAAGTTGCGAAAAATGCTTCCAGCATATGGACTACCAGACTTGATCGTGTCAGATAATGGCACATCTTTTGCAAGTAGATAAATGCAGTCTTTCCTGAACCTAAATGGTATGCGCTACATGTATACAGCTCCGTACCACCTAGCAAGCAACGGAAGGGCAGAGCGTATGATCCGTGAGCTGACGTGTGCATTACGGAAACCGAAACAGGGCAGCATGTGCCCTGTCGAACTGGGTGGAAATCGAAGTGACGCCGTCTCTGCAATCGTGTACTGTAATCGAGAAGTTGCGAAAAATGCTTCCAGCATATGGACTACCAGGCTTGGTCGTGTCAGATAATGGCACATCTTTTGCAAGTAGATAAATGCAGTCTTTCCTGAACCAGAATGGTATACGCTACATGTATACAGCTCCGTACCACCCGGCAAGCAACGGAAGGGTGGAGCGTATGATCCGTGAGCTGCCGTGTGCATTACGGAAACCGAAACAGGGCAGCGTGTGCCCTGTCGAACTGGGTGGAAATCGAAGTGATGCCGTCTCTGCAATCGTGTACTGTAATCGAGAAGTTGCGAAAAATGCTTCCAGCATATGGTCTTCCAGACTTGGTCGTGTCAGATAATGGCACATCTTTTGCAAGTAGATAGATGCAGTCTTTGCTGAACCTAAATGGTATACGCTACATGTATACAGATCCGTACCACCTGGCAAGCAACGGAAGGGCAGAGCGTATGATCCGTGAACTGACGTGTGCATTACGGAAACCGAAACAGGGCAGCGTGTGCCCTGTCGAACTGGGTGGAAATCGAAGTGATGCCGTCTCTGCAATCGTGTACTGTAATCGAGAAGTTGCGAAAAATGCTTCCAGCATATGGTCTTCCAGACTTGGTCGTGTCAGATAATGGCACATCTTTTGCAAGTAGATAGATGCAGTCTTTGCTGAACCTAAATGGTATACGCTACATGTATACAGATCCGTACCACCTGGCAAGCAACGGAAGGGCAGAGCGTATGATCCGTGAACTGACGTGTGCATTACGGAAACCGCAACAGGGCAGCGTCTGCCCTGTCGAACTGGGTGGAAATCGAAGTGACGCCGTCTCTGCAATCGTGTACTGTAATCGAGAAGTTGCGAAATATGCTTCCAGCATATGGACTACCAGACTTGGTCGTGTCAGATAATGGCACATCTTTTGCAAGTAGATAAATGCACTCTTTCCTGAACCTAAATGGTATGCGCTACATGTACACAGCTCCGTACCACCCGGCAAGCAACGGAAGGGCGGAGCGTATGATCCGTGAGCTGCCGTGTGCATTACGGAAACCGAAACAGGGCAGCGTGTGCCCTGTCGAACTGGGTGGAAATCGAAGTGATGCCGTCTCTGCAATCGTGTACTGTAATCGAGAAGTTGCGAAAAATGTTTCCAGCATATGGACTACCAGACTTGGTCTTGTCAGAAAATGGCACATCTTTTGCAAGTAGATAAATGCAGTCTTTCCTGAACCTAAATGGTATACGCTACATGTATACAGCTCCGTACCACCCGGCAAGCAACGGAAGGGCGGAGCGTATGATCCGTGAGCTGCAGTGGGCATTACGGAAACCGAAACAGGGCAGCGTGTGCCCTGTCGAACTGGGTGGAAATCGAAGTGATGCCGTCTCTGTAATCGTGTACTGTAATCGAGAAGTTGCGAAAAATGCTTCCAGCATATGGACTACCAGACTTGGTCGTGTCAGATAATGGCAAATCTTTTGCAAGTAGATAAATGCAGTCTTTCCTGAACCTAATTGGTATACGCTACATGTATACAGCTCCGTACCACCCGGCAAGCAACGGAAGGGCGGAGCGTATGATCCGTGAGCTGCAGTGGGCATTACGGAAACCGAAACAGGGCAGCGTGTGTGCCCTGTCGAACTGTGTGGAAATCGAAGTGATGCCGTCTCTGCAATCGTGTACTGTAATCGAGAAGTTGCGAAAAATGTTTCCAGCATATGGACTACCAGACTTGGTCGTGTCAGATAATGGCACATCTTTTGCAAGTAGATAAATGCAGTCTTTCCTGAACCTAAATGGTATGCGCTACATGTATACAGCTCTGTACCACCTGGCAAGCAACGGAAGGGCAGAGCGTATGATCCGTGAGCTGCCGTGTGCATTACGGAAACTGAAACAGGGCAGCGTGTGCCCTGTCGAACTGGGTGGAAATGATGCCGTCTCTGCAATCGTGTACTGTAATCGAGAAGTTGCGAAAAATGCTTCCAGCATATGGACTACCAGACTTGGTCGTGTCAGATAATGGCACATCTTTTGCAAGTAGATAAATGCACTTTTTCCTGAACCTAAATGGTATACGCTACATGTATACAGCTCCGTACCACCCGGCAAGCAACGGAAGGGCGGAGCGTATGATCCGTGAGCTGCAGTGGGCAGTACGGAAACCGAAAGAGGGCAGCGTGTGCCCTGTCGAACTGGGTGGAAATCGAAGTGATGCCGTCTCTGCAATCGTGTACTGTAATCGAGAAGTTGCGAAAAATGCTTCCAGCATATGGACTACCAGACTTAGTCGTGTCAGATAATGGCACATCTTTTGCAAGTAGATAAATGCAGTCTTTCCTGAACCTAAATAGTATGCGCTACATGTATACAGTTCCGTACCACCTGGCAAGCAACGGAAGGGCAGAGCGTATGATCCGTGAGCTGACGTGTGCATTACGGAAACCGAAACAGGGCAGCGTGTGCCCTGTCGAACTGAATGGAAATCGAAGTGATGCCGTCTCTGCAATCGTGTACTGTAATCGAGAAGTTGCGAAAAATGCTTCCAGCATATGGACTACCAGACTTGGTCGTGTCAGATAATGGCACATCTTTTGCAAGTAGATAAATGCAGTCTTTCCTGAACCTAATGGTATACGCTACATGTATACAGCTCCGTACCACCCGGCAAGCAACGGAAGGGCAGAGCGTATGATCCGTCAGCTGACGTGTGCATTACGGAAACCGAAACAGGGCAGCGTGTGCCCTGTCGAACTGGGTGGAAATCGAAGTTATGCCGTCTCTGCAATCGTGTACTGTAATCGAGAAGTTGCGAAAAATGCTTCCAGCATATGGACTACCAGACTTGGTCGTGTCAGATAATGGCACATCTTTTGCAGGTAGATAAATGCAGTGTTTCCTGAACCTAAATGGTATACGCTACATGTATACAGCTCCGTACCACCCGGCAAGCAACGGAAGGGCGGAGCGTATGATCCGTGAGCTGCAGTGGGCATTACGGAAACCGAAACAGGGCAGCGTGTGCCCTGTCGAACTAGGTGGAAATCGAAGTGATGCCGTCTCTGCAATCGTGTACTGTAATCGAGAAGTTGCGAAAAATGCTTCCAGCATATGGACTACCAGACTTGGTCATGTCAGATAATGGCACATCTTTTGCAAGTAGATAAATGCAGTCTTTCCTGAACCTAAATGGTATACGCTACATGTATACAGCTCCGTACCACCTGGCAAGCAATGGAAGGGCGGAGCGTATGATCCGTGAGCTGCAGTGGGCATTACGGAAACCGAAACAGGGCAGCGTGTGCCCTGTCGAACTGGGTGGAAATCGAAGTGATGCCGTCTCTGCAATCGTGTACTGTAATCGAGAAGTTGCGAAAAATGCTTCCAGCATATGGACTACCAGACTTGGTCGTGTCAGATAATGGCACATCTTTTGCAAGTAGATAAATGCAGTCTTTCCTGAACCTAATTGGTATACGCTACATGTGTACAGCTCCGTACCACCCGGCAAGCAACGGAAGGGGGGAGCGTATGATCCGTGAGCTGCAGTGGGCATTACGGAAACCGAAACAGGGCAGCGTGTGCCCTGTCGAACTGTGTGAAAATCGAAGTGATGCCGTCTCTGCAATCGTGTACTGTAATCGAGAAGTTGCGAAAAATGCTTCCAGCATATGGACTACCAGACTTGATCGTGTCAGATAATGGCACATCTTTTGCAAGTAGATAAATGCAGTCTTTCCTGAACCTAAATGGTATGCGCTACATGTATACAGCTCCGTACCACCTAGCAAGCAACGGAAGGGCAGAGCGTATGATCCGTGAGCTGACGTGTGCATTACGGAAACCGAAACAGGGCAGCATGTGCCCTGTCGAACTGGGTGGAAATCGAAGTGACGCCGTCTCTGCAATCGTGTACTGTAATCGAGAAGTTGCGAAAAATGCTTCCAGCATATGGACTACCAGGCTTGGTCGTGTCAGATAATGGCACATCTTTTGCAAGTAGATAAATGCAGTCTTTCCTGAACCAGAATGGTATACGCTACATGTATACAGCTCCGTACCACCCGGCAAGCAACGGAAGGGCGGAGCGTATGATCCGTGAGCTGCCGTGTGCATTACGGAAACCGAAACAGGGCAGCGTGTGCCCTGTCGAACTGGGTGGAAATCGAAGTGATGCCGTCTCTGCAATCGTGTACTGTAATCGAGAAGTTGCGAAAAATGCTTCCAGCATATGGTCTTCCAGACTTGGTCGTGTCAGATAATGGCACATCTTTTGCAAGTAGATAGATGCAGTCTTTGCTGAACCTAAATGGTATACGCTACATGTATACAGATCCGTACCACCTGGCAAGCAACGGAAGGGCAGAGCGTATGATCCGTGAACTGACGTGTGCATTACGGAAACCGAAACAGGGCAGCGTCTGCCCTGTCGAACTGGGTGGAAATCGAAGTGACGCCGTCTCTGCAATCGTGTACTGTAATCGAGAAGTTGCGAAAAATGCTTCCAGCATATGGACTACCAGACTTGGTTGTGTCAGATAATGGCACATCTTTTGCAAGTAGATAAATGCAGTCTTTCCTGAACCTAAATGGTATGCGCTACATGTATACAGCTCCGTACCACCTGGCAAGCAACGAAAGGGCAGAGCGTATGATCCGTGAGCTGACGTGTGCATTACGGAAACCGAAACAGGGCAGCGTGTGCCCTGTCGAACTGGGTGGAAATCGAAGTGACGCCGTCTCTGCAATCGTGTACTGTAATCGAGAAGTTGCGAAAAATGCTTCCAGCATATGGACTACCAGACTTGGTCGTGTCAGATAATGGCACATCTTTTGCAAGTAGATAAATGCAGTCTTTCCTGAACCTAAATGGTATACGCTACATGTATACAGCTCCGTACCACCCGGCAAGCAACGGAAGGGCGGAGCGTATGATCCGTGAGCTGCAGTGGGCATTACGGAAACCGAAACAGGGCAGCGTGTGCCCTGTCGAACTGGGTGGAAATCGAAGTGATGCCGTCTCTGCAATCGTGTACTGTAATCGAGAAGTTGCGAAAAATGCTCCCAGCATATGGACTACCAGACTTGGTCGTGTCAGATAACGGCATATCTTTTGCAAGCAGATAAATGCAGTCTTTCCTGAACCTAAATGGTATATGCTACATGTATACAGCTCCGTACCACCTGGCAAGCAACGGAAGGGCAAAGCGTATGATCCGTGAGCTGCCGTGTGCATTACAGAAACCGAAACAGGGCAGCGTGTGCCCTGTCGAACTGGGTGGAAATCGAAGTCATGCCGTCTCTGCAATCGTGTACTGTAATTGAGAAGTTGCGAAAAATGCTTCCAGCATATGGACTACCAGACTTGGTCGTGTCAGATAATGGCACATCTTTTGCAAGTAGATAAATGCAGTCTTTCCTGAACCTAAATGGTATGCGCTACATGTATACAGCTCCGTACCACCTAGCAAGCAACGGAAGGGCAGAGCGTATGATCCGTGAGCTGACGTGTGCATTACGGAAACCGAAACAGGGCAGCATGTGCCCTGTCGAACTGGGTGGAAATCGAAGTGACGCCGTCTCTGCAATCGTGTACTGTAATCGAGAAGTTGCGAAAAATGCTTCCAGCATATGGACTACCAGGCTTGGTCGTGTCAGATAATGGCACATCTTTTGCAAGTAGATAAATGCAGTCTTTCCTGAACCAGAATGGTATACGCTACATGTATACAGCTCCGTACCACCCGGCAAGCAACGGAAGGGCGGAGCGTATGATCCGTGAGCTGCCGTGTGCATTACGGAAACCGAAACAGGGCAGCGTGTGCCCTGTCGAACTGGGTGGAAATCGAAGTGATGCCGTCTCTGCAATCGTGTACTGTAATCGAGAAGTTGCGAAAAATGCTTCCAGCATATGGTCTTCCAGACTTGGTCGTGTCAGATAATGGCACATCTTTTGCAAGTAGATAGATGCAGTCTTTGCTGAACCTAAATGGTATACGCTACATGTATACAGATCCGTACCACCTGGCAAGCAACGGAAGGGCAGAGCGTATGATCCGTGAACTGACGTGTGCATTACGGAAACCGAAACAGGGCAGCGTCTGCCCTGTCGAACTGGGTGGAAATCGAAGTGACGCCGTCTCTGCAATCGTGTACTGTAATCGAGAAGTTGCGAAAAATGCTTCCAGCATATGGACTACCAGACTTGGTTGTGTCAGATAATGGCACATCTTTTGCAAGTAGATAAATGCAGTCTTTCCTGAACCTAAATGGTATGCGCTACATGTATACAGCTCCGTACCACCTGGCAAGCAACGAAAGGGCAGAGCGTATGATCCGTGAGCTGACGTGTGCATTACGGAAACCGAAACAGGGCAGCGTGTGCCCTGTCGAACTGGGTGGAAATCGAAGTGACGCCGTCTCTGCAATCGTGTACTGTAATCGAGAAGTTGCGAAAAATGCTTCCAGCATATGGACTACCAGACTTGGTCGTGTCAGATAATGGCACATCTTTTGCAAGTAGATAAATGCAGTCTTTCCTGAACCTAAATGGTATACGCTACATGTATACAGCTCCGTACCACCCGGCAAGCAACGGAAGGGCGGAGCGTATGATCCGTGAGCTGCAGTGGGCATTACGGAAACCGAAACAGGGCAGCGTGTGCCCTGTCGAACTGGGTGGAAATCGAAGTGATGCCGTCTCTGCAATCGTGTACTGTAATCGAGAAGTTGCGAAAAATGCTCCCAGCATATGGACTACCAGACTTGGTCGTGTCAGATAACGGCATATCTTTTGCAAGCAGATAAATGCAGTCTTTCCTGAACCTAAATGGTATATGCTACATGTATACAGCTCCGTACCACCTGGCAAGCAACGGAAGGGCAAAGCGTATGATCCGTGAGCTGCCGTGTGCATTACAGAAACCGAAACAGGGCAGCGTGTGCCCTGTCGAACTGGGTGGAAATCGAAGTCATGCCGTCTCTGCAATCGTGTACTGTAATCGAGAAGTTGCGAAAAATGCTTCCAGCATATGGACTACCAGACTTGGTCGTGTCAGATAATGGCACATCTTTTGCAAGTAGATAAATGCAGTCTTTCCTGAACCTAATTGGTATACGCTACATGTGTACAGCTCCGTACCACCCGGCAAGCAACGGAAGGGCGGAGCGTATGATCCGTGAGCTGCAGTGGGCATTACGGAAACCGAAACAGGGCAGCGTGTGCCCTGTCGAACTGGGTGGAAATCGAAGTGATGCCGTCTCTGCAATCGTGTACTGTAATCGAGAAGTTGCCAAAAATGCTTCCAGCATATGGACTACCAGACTTGGTCGTGTCAGATAAAGGCACATCTTTTGCAAGTAGATAAATGCACTCTTTCCTGAACCTAAATGGTATACGCTACATGTATACAGCTCCGTACCACCTGGCAAGCAACGGAAGGGCGGAGCGTATGATCCGTGAGCTGCCGTGTGCATTACGGAAACCGAAACAGGGCAGCGTGTGCCCTGTCAAACTGGGTGGAAATCGAAGTGATGCCGTCTCTGCAATCGTGTACTGTAATCGAGAATTTGCGAAAAATGCTTCCAGCATATGGACTACCGACTTGGTCGTGTCAGATAATGGCACATATTTTGCAAGTAGATAAATGCACTCTTTCCTGAACCTAAATGGTATACGCTACATGTATACAGCTCCGTACCACCCGGCAACCAACGGAAGGGCGGAGCGTATGATCCGTGAGCTGCAGTGGGCATTACGGAAACCGAAACAGGGCAGCGTGTGCCCTGTCGAACTGGGTGGAAATCGAAGTGATGCCGTCTCTGCAATCGTGTACTGTAATCGAGAAGTTGCGAAAAATGCTTCCAGCATATGGACTACCAGACTTGGTCGTGTCAGATAAAGGCACATCTTTTGCAAGTAGATAAATGCGCTCTTTCCTGAACCTAAATGGTATACGCTACATGTATACAGCTCTGTACCACCTGGCAAGCAACGGAAGGGCGGAGCGTATGATCCGTGAGCTGCCGTGTGCATTACGGAAACCGAAACAGGGCAGCGTGTGCCCTGTCGAACTGGGTGGAAATCGAAGTGATGCCGTCTCTGCAATCGTGTACTGTAATCGAGAAGTTGCGAAAAATGCTTCCAGCATATGGACTACCAGACTTGGTCGTGTCAGATAAAGGCACATCTTTTGCAAGTAGATAAATGCAGTCTTTCCTGAACCTAATGGTATACGCTACATGTATACAGCTCCGTACCACCCGGCAAGCAACGGAAGGGCAGAGCGTATGATCCGTCAGCTGACGTGTGCATTACGGAAACCGAAACAGGGCAGCGTGTGCCCTGTCGAACTGGGTGGAAATCGAAGTTATGCCGTCTCTGCAATCGTGTACTGTAATCGAGAAGTTGCGAAAAATGCTTCCAGCATATGGACTACCAGACTTGGTCGTGTCAGATAATGGCACATCTTTTGCAGGTAGATAAATGCAGTGTTTCCTGAACCTAAATGGTATACGCTACATGTATACAGCTCCGTACCACCCGGCAAGCAACGGAAGGGCGGAGCGTATGATCCGTGAGCTGCAGTGGGCATTACGGAAACCGAAACAGGGCAGCGTGTGCCCTGTCGAACTAGGTGGAAATCGAAGTGATGCCGTCTCTGCAATCGTGTACTGTAATCGAGAAGTTGCGAAAAATGCTTCCAGCATATGGACTACCAGACTTGGTCGTGTCAGATAATGGCACATCTTTTGCAAGTAGATAAATGCAGTCTTTCCTGAACCTAAATGGTATACGCTACATGTATACAGCTCCGTACCACCTGGCAAGCAATGGAAGGGCGGAGCGTATGATCCGTGAGCTGCAGTGGGCATTACGGAAACCGAAACAGGGCAGCGTGTGCCCTGTCGAACTGGGTGGAAATCGAAGTGATGCCGTCTCTGCAATCGTGTACTGTAATCGAGAAGTTGCGAAAAATGCTTCCAGCATATGGACTACCAGACTTGGTCGTGTCAGATAATGGCACATCTTTTGCAAGTAGATAAATGCAGTCTTTCCTGAACCTAATTGGTATACGCTACATGTGTACAGCTCCGTACCACCCGGCAAGCAACGGAAGGGCGGAGCGTATGATCCGTGAGCTGCAGTGGGCATTACGGAAACCGAAACAGGGCAGCGTGTGCCCTGTCGAACTGTGTGGAAATCGAAGTGATGCCGCCTCTGCAATCGTGTACTGTAATCGAGAAGTTGCGAAAAATGCTTCCAGCATATGGACTACCAGACTTGATCGTGTCAGATAATGGCACATCTTTTGCAAGTAGATAAATGCAGTCTTTCCTGAACCTAAATGGTATGCGCTACATGTATACAGCTCCGTACCACCTAGCAAGCAACGGAAGGGCAGAGCGTATGATCCGTGAGCTGACGTGTGCATTACGGAAACCGAAACAGGGCAGCATGTGCCCTGTCGAACTGGGTGGAAATCGAAGTGACGCCGTCTCTGCAATCGTGTACTGTAATCGAGAAGTTGCGAAAAATGCTTCCAGCATATGGACTACCAGGCTTGGTCGTGTCAGATAATGGCACATCTTTTGCAAGTAGATAAATGCAGTCTTTCCTGAACCAGAATGGTATACGCTACATGTATACAGCTCCGTACCACCCGGCAAGCAACGGAAGGGTGGAGCGTATGATCCGTGAGCTGCCGTGTGCATTACGGAAACCGAAACAGGGCAGCGTGTGCCCTGTCGAACTGGGTGGAAATCGAAGTGATGCCGTCTCTGCAATCGTGTACTGTAATCGAGAAGTTGCGAAAAATGCTTCCAGCATATGGTCTTCCAGACTTGGTCGTGTCAGATAATGGCACATCTTTTGCAAGTAGATAGATGCAGTCTTTGCTGAACCTAAATGGTATACGCTACATGTATACAGATCCGTACCACCTGGCAAGCAACGGAAGGGCAGAGCGTATGATCCGTGAACTGACGTGTGCATTACGGAAACCGAAACAGGGCAGCGTCTGCCCTGTCGAACTGGGTGGAAATCGAAGTGACGCCGTCTCTGCAATCGTGTACTGTAATCGAGAAGTTGCGAAAAATGCTTCCAGCATATGGACTACCAGGCTTGGTTGTGTCAGATAATGGCACATCTTTTGCAAGTAGATAAATGCAGTCTTTCCTGAACCTAAATGGTATGCGCTACATGTATACAGCTCCGTACCACCTGGCAAGCAACGAAAGGGCAGAGCGTATGATCCGTGAGCTGACGTGTGCATTACGGAAACCGAAACAGGGCAGCGTGTGCCCTGTCGAACTGGGTGGAAATCGAAGTGACGCCGTCTCTGCAATCGTGTACTGTAATCGAGAAGTTGCGAAAAATGCTTCCAGCATATGGACTACCAGACTTGGTCGTGTCAGATAATGGCACATCTTTTGCAAGTAGATAAATGCAGTCTTTCCTGAACCTAAATGGTATACGCTACATGTATACAGCTCCGTACCACCCGGCAAGCAACGGAAGGGCGGAGCGTATGATCCGTGAGCTGCAGTGGGCATTACGGAAACCGAAACAGGGCAGCGTGTGCCCTGTCGAACTGGGTGGAAATCGAAGTGATGCCGTCTCTGCAATCGTGTACTGTAATCGAGAAGTTGCGAAAAATGCTCCCAGCATATGGACTACCAGACTTGGTCGTGTCAGATAACGGCATATCTTTTGCAAGCAGATAAATGCAGTCTTTCCTGAACCTAAATGGTATATGCTACATGTATACAGCTCCGTACCACCTGGCAAGCAACGGAAGGGCAAAGCGTATGATCCGTGAGCTGCCGTGTGCATTACAGAAACCGAAACAGGGCAGCGCGTGCCCTGTCGAACTGGGTGGAAATCGAAGTCATGCCGTCTCTGCAATCGTGTACTGTAATCGAGAAGTTGCGAAAAATGCTTCCAGCATATGGACTACCAGACTTGGTCGTGTCAGATAATGGCACATCTTTTGCAAGTAGATAAATGCAGTCTTTCCTGAACCTAATTGGTATACGCTACATGTGTACAGCTCCGTACCACCCGGCAAGCAACGGAAGGGCGGAGCGTATGATCCGTGAGCTGCAGTGGGCATTACGGAAACCGAAACAGGGCAGCGTGTGCCCTGTCGAACTGGGTGGAAATCGAAGTGATGCCGTCTCTGCAATCGTGTACTGTAATCGAGAAGTTGCCAAAAATGCTTCCAGCATATGGACTACCAGACTTGGTCGTGTCAGATAAAGGCACATCTTTTGCAAGTAGATAAATGCACTCTTTCCTGAACCTAAATGGTATACGCTACATGTATACAGCTCCGTACCACCTGGCAAGCAACGGAAGGGCGGAGCGTATGATCCGTGAGCTGCCGTGTGCATTACGGAAACCGAAACAGGGCAGCGTGTGCCCTGTCAAACTGGGTGGAAATCGAAGTGATGCCGTCTCTGCAATCGTGTACTGTAATCGAGAATTTGCGAAAAATGCTTCCAGCATATGGACTACCGACTTGGTCGTGTCAGATAATGGCACATATTTTGCAAGTAGATAAATGCACTCTTTCCTGAACCTAAATGGTATACGCTACATGTATACAGCTCCGTACCACCCGGCAACCAACGGAAGGGCGGAGCGTATGATCCGTGAGCTGCAGTGGGCATTACGGAAACCGAAACAGGGCAGCGTGTGCCCTGTCGAACTGGGTGGAAATCGAAGTGATGCCGTCTCTGCAATCGTGTACTGTAATCGAGAAGTTGCGAAAAATGCTTCCAGCATATGGACTACCAGACTTGGTCGTGTCAGATAAAGGCACATCTTTTGCAAGTAGATAAATGCGCTCTTTCCTGAACCTAAATGGTATACGCTACATGTATACAGCTCTGTACCACCTGGCAAGCAACGGAAGGGCGGAGCGTATGATCCGTGAGCTGCCGTGTGCATTACGGAAACCGAAACAGGGCAGCGTGTGCCCTGTCGAACTGGGTGGAAATCGAAGTGATGCCGTCTCTGCAATCGTGTACTGTAATCGAGAATTTGCGAAAAATGCTTCCAGCATATGGACTACCGACTTGGTCGTGTCAGATAATGGCACATATTTTGCAAGTAGATAAATGCACTCTTTCCTGAACCTAAATGGTATACGCTACATGTATACAGCTCCGTACCACCCGGCAAGCAACGGAAGGGCGGAGCGTATGATCCGTGAGCTGCCGTGTGCATTACGGAAACCGAAACAGGGCAGCGTGTGCCCTGTCGAACTGGGTGGAAATCGAAGTGATGCCGTCTCTGCAATCGTGTACTGTAATCGAGAAGTTGCGAAAAATGCTCCCAGCATATGGACTACCAGACTTGGTCGTGTCAGATAACGGCATATCTTTTGCAAGCAGATAAATGCAGTCTTTCCTGAACCTAAATGGTATATGCTACATGTATACAGCTCCGTACCACCTGGCAAGCAACGGAAGGGCAAAGCGTATGATCCGTGAGCTGCCGTGTGCATTACAGAAACCGAAACAGGGCAGCGTGTGCCCTGTCGAACTGGGTGGAAATCGAAGTCATGCCGTCTCTGCAATCGTGTACTGTAATCGAGAAGTTGCGAAAAATGCTTCCAGCATATGGACTACCAGACTTGGTCGTGTCAGATAATGGCACATCTTTTGCAAGTAGATAAATGCAGTCTTTCCTGAACCTAATTGGTATACGCTACATGTGTACAGCTCCGTACCACCCGGCAAGCAACGGAAGGGCGGAGCGTATGATCCGTGAGCTGCAGTGGGCATTACGGAAACCGAAACAGGGCAGCGTGTGCCCTGTCGAACTGGGTGGAAATCGAAGTGATGCCGTCTCTGCAATCGTGTACTGTAATCGAGAAGTTGCCAAAAATGCTTCCAGCATATGGACTACCAGACTTGGTCGTGTCAGATAAAGGCACATCTTTTGCAAGTAGATAAATGCACTCTTTCCTGAACCTAAATGGTATACGCTACATGTATACAGCTCCGTACCACCTGGCAAGCAACGGAAGGGCGGAGCGTATGATCCGTGAGCTGCCGTGTGCATTACGGAAACCGAAACAGGGCAGCGTGTGCCCTGTCAAACTGGGTGGAAATCGAAGTGATGCCGTCTCTGCAATCGTGTACTGTAATCGAGAATTTGCGAAAAATGCTTCCAGCATATGGACTACCGACTTGGTCGTGTCAGATAATGGCACATATTTTGCAAGTAGATAAATGCACTCTTTCCTGAACCTAAATGGTATACGCTACATGTATACAGCTCCGTACCACCCGGCAACCAACGGAAGGGCGGAGCGTATGATCCGTGAGCTGCAGTGGGCATTACGGAAACCGAAACAGGGCAGCGTGTGCCCTGTCGAACTGGGTGGAAATCGAAGTGATGCCGTCTCTGCAATCGTGTACTGTAATCGAGAAGTTGCGAAAAATGCTTCCAGCATATGGACTACCAGACTTGGTCGTGTCAGATAAAGGCACATCTTTTGCAAGTAGATAAATGCGCTCTTTCCTGAACCTAAATGGTATACGCTACATGTATACAGCTCTGTACCACCTGGCAAGCAACGGAAGGGCGGAGCGTATGATCCGTGAGCTGCCGTGTGCATTACGGAAACCGAAACAGGGCAGCGTGTGCCCTGTCGAACTGGGTGGAAATCGAAGTGATGCCGTCTCTGCAATCGTGTACTGTAATCGAGAATTTGCGAAAAATGCTTCCAGCATATGGACTACCGACTTGGTCGTGTCAGATAATGGCACATATTTTGCAAGTAGATAAATGCACTCTTTCCTGAACCTAAATGGTATACGCTACATGTATACAGCTCCGTACCACCCGGCAAGCAACGGAAGGGCGGAGCGTATGATCCGTGAGCTGCCGTGTGCATTACGGAAACCGAAACAGGGCAGCGTGTGCCCTGTCGAACTGGGTGGAAATCGAAGTGATGCCGTCTCTGCAATCGTGTACTGTAATCGAGAAGTTGCGAAAAATGCTTCCAGCATATGGACTACCAGACTTGGTCGTGTCAGATAATGGCACATCTTTTGCAAGTAGATAAATGCAGTCTTTCCTGAACCTAATTGGTATACGCTACATGTGTACAGCTCCGTACCACCCGGCAAGCAACGGGAGGGCAGAGCGTATGATCCGTGAACTGACGTGTGCATTACGGAAACCGAAACAGGGCAGCGTCTGCCCTGTCGAACTGGGTGGAAATCGAAGTGACGCCGTCTCTGCAATCGTGTACTGTAATCGAGAAGTTGCGAAAAATGCTTCCAGCATATGGACTACCAGGCTTGGTCGTGTCAGATAATGGCACATCTTTTGCAAGTAGATAAATGCAGTCTTTCCTGAACCAGAATGGTATACGCTACATGTATACAGCTCCGTACCACCCGGCAAGCAACGGAAGGGCGGAGCGTATGATCCGTGAGCTGCCGTGTGCAGTACGGAAACCGAAACAGGGCAGCGTGTGCCCTGTCGAACTGGGTGGAAATCGAAGTGATGCCGTCTCTGCAATCGTGTACTGTAATCGAGAAGTTGCGAAAAATGCTTCCAGCATATGGTCTTCCAGACTTGGTCGTGTCAGATAATGGCACATCTTTTGCAAGTAGATAGATGCAGTCTTTGCTGAACCTAAATGGTATACGCTACATGTATACAGATCCGTACCACCTGTCAAGCAACGGAAGGGCAGAGCGTATGATCCGTGAACTGACGTGTGCATTACGGAAACCGAAACAGGGCAGCGTCTGCCCTGTCGAACTGGGTGGAAATCGAAGTGACGCCGTCTCTGCAATCGTGTACTGTAATCGAGAAGTTCGAAATATGCTTCCAGCATATGGACTACCAGACTTGGTCGTGTCAGATAATGGCACATCTTTTGCAAGTAGATAAATGCACTCTTTCCTGAACCTAAATGGTATGCGCTACATGTACACAGCTCCGTACCACCCGGCAAGCAACGGAAGGGCGGAGCGTATGATCCGTGAGCTGCCGTGTGCATTACGGAAACCGAAACAGGGCAGCGTGTGCCCTGTCGAACTGGGTGGAAATCGAAGTGATGCCGTCTCTGCAATCGTGTACTGTAATCGAGAAGTTGCGAAAAATGTTTCCAGCATATGGACTACCGGACTTGGTCTTGTCAGAAAATGGCACATCTTTTGCAAGTAGATAAATGCAGTCTTTCCTGAACCTAAATGGTATACGCTACATGTATACAGCTCCGTACCACCCGGCAAGCAACGGAAGGGCGGAGCGTATGATCCGTGAGCTGCAGTGGGCATTACGGAAACCGAAACAGGGCAGCGTGTGCCCTGTCGAACTGGGTGGAAATCGAAGTGATGCCGTCTCTGCAATCGTGTACTGTAATCGAGAAGTTGCGAAAAATGCTTCCAGCATATGGACTACCAGACTTGGTCGTGTCAGATAATGGCACATCTTTTGCAAGTAGATAAATGCAGTCTTTCCTGAACCTAATTGGTATACGCTACATGTATACAGCTCCGTACCACCCGGCAAGCAACGGAAGGGCGGAGCGTATGATCCGTGAGCTGCAGTGGGCATTACGGAAACCGAAACAGGGCAGCGTGTGTGCCCTGTCGAACTGGGTGGAAATCGAAGTGATGCCGTCTCTGCAATCGTGTACTGTAATCGAGAAGTTGCGAAAAATGCTTCCAGCATATGGACTACCAGACTTGGTCGTGTCAGATAATGGCACATCTTTTGCAAGTAGATAAATGCAGTCTTTCCTGAACCTAAATGGTAGGCGCTACATGTATACAGCTCCGTACCACCTGGCAAGCAACGGAAGGGCAGAGCGTATGATCCGTGAGCTGACGTGTGCATTACGGAAACCGAAACAGGGCAGCATGTGCCCTGTCGAACTGGGTGGAAATCGAAGTGACGCCGTCTCTGCAATCGTGTACTGTAATCGAGAAGTTGCGAAAAATGCTTCCAGCATATGGACTACCAGACTTGGTCGTGTCAGATAATGGCACATCTTTTGCAAGTAGATAAATGCAGTCTTTCCTGAACCTAAATGGTATGCGCTACATGTATACAGCTCCGTACCACCTGGCAAGCAACGAAAGGGCAGAGCGTATGATCCGTGAGCTGACGTGTGCATTACGGAAACCGAAACAGGGCAGCGTGTGCCCTGTCGAACTGGGTGGAAATCGAAGTGACGCCGTCTCTGCAATCGTGTACTGTAATCGAGAAGTTGCGAAAAATGCTTCCAGCATATGGACTACCAGACTTGGTCGTGTCAGATAATGGCACATCTTTTGCAAGTAGATAAATGCAGTCTTTCCTGAACCTAAATGGTATACGCTACATGTATACAGCTCCGTACCACCCGGCAAGCAACGGAAGGGCGGAGCGTATGATCCGTGAGCTGCAGTGGGCATTACGGAAACCGAAACAGGGCAGCGTGTGCCCTGTCGAACTGGGTGGAAATCGAAGTGATGCCGTCTCTGCAATCGTGTACTGTAATCGAGAAGTTGCGAAAAATGCTCCCAGCATATGGACTACCAGACTTGGTCGTGTCAGATAACGGCATATCTTTTGCAAGCAGATAAATGCAGTCTTTCCTGAACCTAAATGGTATATGCTACATGTATACAGCTCCGTACCACCTGGCAAGCAACGGAAGGGCAAAGCGTATGATCCGTGAGCTGCCGTGTGCATTACAGAAACCGAAACAGGGCAGCGTGTGCCCTGTCGAACTGGGTGGAAATCGAAGTCATGCCGTCTCTGCAATCGTGTACTGTAATCGAGAAGTTGCGAAAAATGCTTCCAGCATATGGACTACCAGACTTGGTCGTGTCAGATAATGGCACATCTTTTGCAAGTAGATAAATGCAGTCTTTCCTGAACCTAATTGGTATACGCTACATGTGTACAGCTCCGTACCACCCGGCAAGCAACGGAAGGGCGGAGCGTATGATCCGTGAGCTGCAGTGGGCATTACGGAAACCGAAACAGGGCAGCGTGTGCCCTGTCGAACTGGGTGGAAATCGAAGTGATGCCGTCTCTGCAATCGTGTACTGTAATCGAGAAGTTGCGAAAAATGCTTCCAGCATATGGACTACCAGACTTGGTCGTGTCAGATAAAGGCACATCTTTTGCAAGTAGACAAATGCACTCTTTCCTGAACCTAAATGGTATACGCTACATGTATACAGCTCCGTACCACCTGGCAAGCAACGGAAGGGCGGAGCGTATGATCCGTGAGCTGCCGAGTGCATTACGGAAACCGAAACAGGGCAGCGTGTGCCCTGTCGAACTGGGTGGAAATCGAAGTGATGCCGTCTCTGCAATCGTGTACTGTAATCGAGAATTTGCGAAAAATGCTTCCAGCATATGAACTACCGACTTGGTCGTGTCAGATAATGGCACATATTTTGCAAGTAGATAAATGCACTCTTTCCTGAACCTAAATGGTATACGCTACATGTATACAGCTCCGTACCACCCGGCAAGCAACGGAAGGGCAGAGCGTATGATCCGTGAGCTGACGTGTGCATTACGGAAACCGAAACAGGGCAGCGAGTGCCCTGTCGAACTGGGTGGAAATCGAAGTGACGCCGTCTCTGCAATCGTGTACTGTAATCGAGAAGTTGCGAAAAATGCTTCCAGCATATGGACTACCAGACTTGGTCGTGTCAGATAATGGCACATCTTTTGCAAGTAGATAAATGCAGTCTTTCCTGAACCTAAATGGTATACGCTACATGTATACAGCTCCGTACCACCCGGCAAGCAACGGAAGGGCGGAGCGTATGATCCGTGAGCTGCAGTGGGCATTACGGAAACCGAAACAGGGCAGCGTGTGCCCTGTCGAACTGGGTGGAAATCGAAGTGATGCCGTCTCTGCAATCGTGTACTGTAAACGAGAAGTTGCGAAAAATGCTCCCAGCATATGGACTACCAGACTTGGTCGTGTCAGATAACGGCATATCTTATGCAAGCAGATAAATGCAGTCTTTCCTGAACCTAAATGGTATATGCTACATGTATACAGCTCCGTACCACCTGGCAAGCAACGGAAGGGCAAAGCGTATGATCCGTGAGCTGCCGTGTGCATTACGGAAACCGAAACAGGGCAGCGTGTGCCCTGTCGAACTGGGTGGAAATCGAAGTTATGCCGTCTCTGCAATCGTGTACTGTAATCGAGAAGTTGCGAAAAATGCTTCCAGCATATGGACTACCAGACTTGGTCGTGTCAGATAATGGCACATCTTTTGCAAGTAGATAAATGCAGTCTTTCCTGAACCTAAATGGTATACGCTACATGTATACAGCTCCGTACCACCCGGCAAGCAACGGAAGGGCGGAGCGTGTGATCCGTGAGCTGCAGTGGGCATTACGGAAACCGAAACAGGGCAGCGTGTGCCCTGTCGAACTGGGTGGAAATCGAAGTGATGCCGTCTCTGCAATCGTGTACTGTAATCGAGAAGTTGCGAAAAATGCTTCCAGCATATGGACTACCAGACTTGGTCATGTCAGATAATGGCACATCTTTTGCAAGTAGATAAATGCAGTCTTTCCTGAACCTAATTGGTATACGCTACATGTGTACAGCTCCGTACCACCCGGCAAGCAACGGAAGGGCGGAGCGTATGATCCGAGAGCTGCAGTGGGCATTACGGAAACCGAAACAGGGCAGCGTGTGCCCTGTCGAACTGGGTGGAAATCGAAGTGATGCCGTCTCTGCAATCGTGTACTCTAATCGAGAAGTTGCGAAAAATGCTTCCAGCATATGGACTACCAGACTTGATCGTGTCAGATAATGGCACATCTTTTGCAAGTAGATAAATGCAGTCTTTCCTGAACCTAAATGGTATGCGCTACATGTATACAGCTCCGTACCACCTGGCAAGCAACGGAAGGGCGGAGCGTATGATCCGTGAGCTGCCGTGTGCAGTACGGAAACCGAAACAGGGCAGCGTGTGCCCTGTCGAACTGGGTGGAAATCGAAGTGATGCCGTCTCTGCAATCGTGTACTGTAATCGAGAAGTTGCGAAAAATGCTTCCAGCATATGGTCTTCCAGACTTGGTCGTGTCAGATAATGGCACATCTTTTGCAAGTAGATAGATGCAGTCTTTGCTGAACCTAAATGGTATACGCTACATGTATACAGATCCGTACCACCTGTCAAGCAACGGAAGGGCAGAGCGTATGATCCGTGAACTGACGTGTGCATTACGGAAACCGAAACAGGGCAGCGTCTGCCCTGTCGAACTGGGTGGAAATCGAAGTGACGCCGTCTCTGCAATCGTGTACTGTAATCGAGAAGTTCGAAATATGCTTCCAGCATATGGACTACCAGACTTGGTCGTGTCAGATAATGGCACATCTTTTGCAAGTAGATAAATGCACTCTTTCCTGAACCTAAATGGTATGCGCTACATGTACACAGCTCCGTACCACCCGGCAAGCAACGGAAGGGCGGAGCGTATGATCCGTGAGCTGCCGTGTGCATTACGGAAACCGAAACAGGGCAGCGTGTGCCCTGTCGAACTGGGTGGAAATCGAAGTGATGCCGTCTCTGCAATCGTGTACTGTAATCGAGAAGTTGCGAAAAATGTTTCCAGCATATGGACTACCGGACTTGGTCTTGTCAGAAAATGGCACATCTTTTGCAAGTAGATAAATGCAGTCTTTCCTGAACCTAAATGGTATACGCTACATGTATACAGCTCCGTACCACCCGGCAAGCAACGGAAGGGCGGAGCGTATGATCCGTGAGCTGCAGTGGGCATTACGGAAACCGAAACAGGGCGGCGTGTGCCCTGTCGAACTGGGTGGAAATCGAAGTGATGCCGTCTCTGCAATCGTGTACTGTAATCGAGAAGTTGCGAAAAATGCTTCCAGCATATGGACTACCAGACTTGGTCGTGTCAGATAATGGCACATCTTTTGCAAGTAGATAAATGCAGTCTTTCCTGAACCTAATTGGTATACGCTACATGTATACAGCTCCGTACCACCCGGCAAGCAACGGAAGGGCGGAGCGTATGATCCGTGAGCTGCAGTGGGCATTACGGAAACCGAAACAGGGCAGCGTGTGTGCCCTGTCGAACTGGGTGGAAATCGAAGTGATGCCGTCTCTGCAATCGTGTACTGTAATCGAGAAGTTGCGAAAAATGCTTCCAGCATATGGACTACCAGACTTGGTCGTGTCAGATAATGGCACATCTTTTGCAAGTAGATAAATGCAGTCTTTCCTGAACCTAAATGGTAGGCGCTACATGTATACAGCTCCGTACCACCTGGCAAGCAACGGAAGGGCAGAGCGTATGATCCGTGAGCTGACGTGTGCATTACGGAAACCGAAACAGGGCAGCATGTGCCCTGTCGAACTGGGTGGAAATCGAAGTGACGCCGTCTCTGCAATCGTGTACTGTAATCGAGAAGTTGCGAAAAATGCTTCCAGCATATGGACTACCAGACTTGGTCGTGTCAGATAATGGCACATTTTTTGCAAGTAGATAAATGCAGTCTTTCCTGAACCTAAATGGTATGCGCTACATGTATACAGCTCCGTACCACCTGGCAAGCAACGAAAGGGCAGAGCGTATGATCCGTGAGCTGACGTGTGCATTACGGAAACCGAAACAGGGCAGCGTGTGCCCTGTCGAACTGGGTGGAAATCGAAGTGACGCCGTCTCTGCAATCGTGTACTGTAATCGAGAAGTTGCGAAAAATGCTTCCAGCATATGGACTACCAGACTTGGTCGTGTCAGATAATGGCACATCTTTTGCAAGTAGATAAATGCAGTCTTTCCTGAACCTAAATGGTATACGCTACATGTATACAGCTCCGTACCACCCGGCAAGCAACGGAAGGGCGGAGCGTATGATCCGTGAGCTGCAGTGGGCATTACGGAAACCGAAACAGGGCAGCGTGTGCCCTGTCGAACTGGGTGGAAATCGAAGTGATGCCGTCTCTGCAATCGTGTACTGTAATCGAGAAGTTGCGAAAAATGCTCCCAGCATATGGACTACCAGACTTGGTCGTGTCAGATAACGGCATATCTTTTGCAAGCAGATAAATGCAGTCTTTCCTGAACCTAAATGGTATATGCTACATGTATACAGCTCCGTACCACCTGGCAAGCAACGGAAGGGCAAAGCGTATGATCCGTGAGCTGCCGTGTGCATTACAGAAACCGAAACAGGGCAGCGTGTGCCCTGTCGAACTGGGTGGAAATCGAAGTCATGCCGTCTCTGCAATCGTGTACTGTAATCGAGAAGTTGCGAAAAATGCTTCCAGCATATGGACTACCAGACTTGGTCGTGTCAGATAATGGCACATCTTTTGCAAGTAGATAAATGCAGTCTTTCCTGAACCTAATTGGTATACGCTACATGTGTACAGCTCCGTACCACCCGGCAAGCAACGGAAGGGCGGAGCGTATGATCCGTGAGCTGCAGTGGGCATTACGGAAACCGAAACAGGGCAGCGTGTGCCCTGTCGAACTGGGTGGAAATCGAAGTGATGCCGTCTCTGCAATCGTGTACTGTAATCGAGAAGTTGCGAAAAATGCTTCCAGCATATGGACTACCAGACTTGGTCGTGTCAGATAAAGGCACATCTTTTGCAAGTAGACAAATGCACTCTTTCCTGAACCTAAATGGTATACGCTACATGTATACAGCTCCGTACCACCTGGCAAGCAACGGAAGGGCGGAGCGTATGATCCGTGAGCTGCCGAGTGCATTACGGAAACCGAAACAGGGCAGCGTGTGCCCTGTCGAACTGGGTGGAAATCGAAGTGATGCCGTCTCTGCAATCGTGTACTGTAATCGAGAATTTGCGAAAAATGCTTCCAGCATATGAACTACCGACTTGGTCGTGTCAGATAATGGCACATATTTTGCAAGTAGATAAATGCACTCTTTCCTGAACCTAAATGGTATACGCTACATGTATACAGCTCCGTACCACCCGGCAAGCAACGGAAGGGCAGAGCGTATGATCCGTGAGCTGACGTGTGCATTACGGAAACCGAAACAGGGCAGCGTGTGCCCTGTCGAACTGGGTGGAAATCGAAGTGACGCCGTCTCTGCAATCGTGTACTGTAATCGAGAAGTTGCGAAAAATGCTTCCAGCATATGGACTACCAGACTTGGTCGTGTCAGATAATGGCACATCTTTTGCAAGTAGATAAATGCAGTCTTTCCTGAACCTAAATGGTATACGCTACATGTATACAGCTCCGTACCACCCGGCAAGCAACGGAAGGGCGGAGCGTATGATCCGTGAGCTGCAGTGGGCATTACGGAAACCGAAACAGGGCAGCGTGTGCCCTGTCGAACTGGGTGGAAATCGAAGTGATGCCGTCTCTGCAATCGTGTACTGTAAACGAGAAGTTGCGAAAAATGCTCCCAGCATATGGACTACCAGACTTGGTCGTGTCAGATAACGGCATATCTTTTGCAAGCAGATAAATGCAGTCTTTCCTGAACCTAAATGGTATATGCTACATGTATACAGCTCCGTACCACCTGGCAAGCAACGGAAGGGCAAAGCGTATGATCCGTGAGCTGCCGTGTGCATTACGGAAACCGAAACAGGGCAGCGTGTGCCCTGTCGAACTGGGTGGAAATCGAAGTTATGCCGTCTCTGCAATCGTGTACTGTAATCGAGAAGTTGCGAAAAATGCTCCCAGCATATGGACTACCAGACTTGGTCGTGTCAGATAACGGCATATCTTTTGCAAGCAGATAAATGCAGTCTTTCCTGAACCTAAATGGTATATGCTACATGTATACAGCTCCGTACCACCTGGCAAGCAACGGAAGGGCAAAGCGTATGATCCGTGAGCTGCCGTGTGCATTACAGAAACCGAAACAGGGCAGCGTGTGCCCTGTCGAACTGGGTGGAAATCGAAGTCATGCCGTCTCTGCAATCGTGTACTGTAATCGAGAAGTTGCGAAAAATGCTTCCAGCATATGGACTACCAGACTTGGTCGTGTCAGATAATGGCACATCTTTTGCAAGTAGATAAATGCAGTCTTTCCTGAACCTAATTGGTATACGCTACATGTGTACAGCTCCGTACCACCCGGCAAGCAACGGAAGGGCGGAGCGTATGATCCGTGAGCTGCAGTGGGCATTACGGAAACCGAAACAGGGCAGCGTGTGCCCTGTCGAACTGGGTGGAAATCGAAGTGATGCCGTCTCTGCAATCGTGTACTGTAATCGAGAAGTTGCGAAAAATGCTTCCAGCATATGGACTACCAGACTTGGTCGTGTCAGATAAAGGCACATCTTTTGCAAGTAGACAAATGCACTCTTTCCTGAACCTAAATGGTATACGCTACATGTATACAGCTCCGTACCACCTGGCAAGCAACGGAAGGGCGGAGCGTATGATCCGTGAGCTGCCGAGTGCATTACGGAAACCGAAACAGGGCAGCGTGTGCCCTGTCGAACTGGGTGGAAATCGAAGTGATGCCGTCTCTGCAATCGTGTACTGTAATCGAGAATTTGCGAAAAATGCTTCCAGCATATGAACTACCGACTTGGTCGTGTCAGATAATGGCACATATTTTGCAAGTAGATAAATGCACTCTTTCCTGAACCTAAATGGTATACGCTACATGTATACAGCTCCGTACCACCCGGCAAGCAACGGAAGGGCAGAGCGTATGATCCGTGAGCTGACGTGTGCATTACGGAAACCGAAACAGGGCAGCGTGTGCCCTGTCGAACTGGGTGGAAATCGAAGTGACGCCGTCTCTGCAATCGTGTACTGTAATCGAGAAGTTGCGAAAAATGCTTCCAGCATATGGACTACCAGACTTGGTCGTGTCAGATAATGGCACATCTTTTGCAAGTAGATAAATGCAGTCTTTCCTGAACCTAAATGGTATACGCTACATGTATACAGCTCCGTACCACCCGGCAAGCAACGGAAGGGCGGAGCGTATGATCCGTGAGCTGCAGTGGGCATTACGGAAACCGAAACAGGGCAGCGTGTGCCCTGTCGAACTGGGTGGAAATCGAAGTGATGCCGTCTCTGCAATCGTGTACTGTAAACGAGAAGTTGCGAAAAATGCTCCCAGCATATGGACTACCAGACTTGGTCGTGTCAGATAACGGCATATCTTATGCAAGCAGATAAATGCAGTCTTTCCTGAACCTAAATGGTATATGCTACATGTATACAGCTCCGTACCACCTGGCAAGCAACGGAAGGGCAAAGCGTATGATCCGTGAGCTGCCGTGTGCATTACGGAAACCGAAACAGGGCAGCGTGTGCCCTGTCGAACTGGGTGGAAATCGAAGTTATGCCGTCTCTGCAATCGTGTACTGTAATCGAGAAGTTGCGAAAAATGCTTCCAGCATATGGACTACCAGACTTGGTCGTGTCAGATAATGGCACATCTTTTGCAAGTAGATAAATGCAGTCTTTCCTGAACCTAAATGGTATACGCTACATGTATACAGCTCCGTACCACCCGGCAAGCAACGGAAGGGCGGAGCGTGTGATCCGTGAGCTGCAGTGGGCATTACGGAAACCGAAACAGGGCAGCGTGTGCCCTGTCGAACTGGGTGGAAATCGAAGTGATGCCGTCTCTGCAATCGTGTACTGTAATCGAGAAGTTGCGAAAAATGCTTCCAGCATATGGACTACCAGACTTGGTCATGTCAGATAATGGCACATCTTTTGCAAGTAGATAAATGCAGTCTTTCCTGAACCTAATTGGTATACGCTACATGTGTACAGCTCCGTACCACCCGGCAAGCAACGGAAGGGCGGAGCGTATGATCCGAGAGCTGCAGTGGGCATTACGGAAACCGAAACAGGGCAGCGTGTGCCCTGTCGAACTGGGTGGAAATCGAAGTGATGCCGTCTCTGCAATCGTGTACTCTAATCGAGAAGTTGCGAAAAATGCTTCCAGCATATGGACTACCAGACTTGATCGTGTCAGATAATGGCACATCTTTTGCAAGTAGATAAATGCAGTCTTTCCTGAACCTAAATGGTATGCGCTACATGTATACAGCTCCGTACCACCTGGCAAGCAACGGAAGGGCGGAGCGTATGATCCGTGAGCTGCCGTGTGCAGTACGGAAACCGAAACAGGGCAGCGTGTGCCCTGTCGAACTGGGTGGAAATCGAAGTGATGCCGTCTCTGCAATCGTGTACTGTAATCGAGAAGTTGCGAAAAATGCTCCCAGCATATGGTCTTCCAGACTTGGTCGTGTCAGATAATGGCACATCTTTTGCAAGTAGATAGATGCAGTCTTTGCTGAACCTAAATGGTATACGCTACATGTATACAGATCCGTACCACCTGTCAAGCAACGGAAGGGCAGAGCGTATGATCCGTGAACTGACGTGTGCATTACGGAAACCGAAACAGGGCAGCGTCTGCCCTGTCGAACTGGGTGGAAATCGAAGTGACGCCGTCTGTGCAATCGTGTACTGTAATCGAGAAGTTCGAAATATGCTTCCAGCATATGGACTACCAGACTTGGTCGTGTCAGATAATGGCACATCTTTTGCAAGTAGATAAATGCACTCTTTCCTGAACCTAAATGGTATGCGCTACATGTACACAGCTCCGTACCACCCGGCAAGCAACGGAAGGGCGGAGCGTATGATCCGTGAGCTGCCGTGTGCATTACGGAAACCGAAACAGGGCAGCGTGTGCCCTGTCGAACTGGGTGGAAATCGAAGTGATGCCGTCTCTGCAATCGTGTACTGTAATCGAGAAGTTGCGAAAAATGTTTCCAGCATATGGACTACCGGACTTGGTCTTGTCAGAAAATGGCACATCTTTTGCAAGTAGATAAATGCAGTCTTTCCTGAACCTAAATGGTATACGCTACATGTATACAGCTCCGTACCACCCGGCAAGCAACGGAAGGGCGGAGCGTATGATCCGTGAGCTGCAGTGGGCATTACGGAAACCGAAACAGGGCAGCGTGTGCCCTGTCGAACTGGGTGGAAATCGAAGTGATGCCGTCTCTGCAATCGTGTACTGTAATCGAGAAGTTGCGAAAAATGCTTCCAGCATATGGACTACCAGACTTGGTCGTGTCAGATAATGGCACATCTTTTGCAAGTAGATAAATGCAGTCTTTCCTGAACCTAATTGGTATACGCTACATGTATACAGCTCCGTACCACCCGGCAAGCAACGGAAGGGCGGAGCGTATGATCCGTGAGCTGCAGTGGGCATTACGGAAACCGAAACAGGGCAGCGTGTGTGCCCTGTCGAACTGGGTGGAAATCGAAGTGATGCCGTCTCTGCAATCGTGTACTGTAATCGAGAAGTTGCGAAAAATGCTTCCAGCATATGGACTACCAGACTTGGTCGTGTCAGATAATGGCACATCTTTTGCAAGTAGATAAATGCAGTCTTTCCTGAACCTAAATGGTAGGCGCTACATGTATACAGCTCCGTACCACCTGGCAAGCAACGGAAGGGCAGAGCGTATGATCCGTGAGCTGACGTGTGCATTACGGAAACCGAAACAGGGCAGCATGTGCCCTGTCGAACTGGGTGGAAATCGAAGTGACGCCGTCTCTGCAATCGTGTACTGTAATCGAGAAGTTGCGAAAAATGCTTCCAGCATATGGACTACCAGACTTGGTCGTGTCAGATAATGGCACATCTTTTGCAAGTAGATAAATGCAGTCTTTCCTGAACCTAAATGGTATGCGCTACATGTATACAGCTCCGTACCACCTGGCAAGCAACGAAAGGGCAGAGCGTATGATCCGTGAGCTGACGTGTGCATTACGGAAACCGAAACAGGGCAGCGTGTGCCCTGCCGAACTGGGTGGAAATCGAAGTGACGCCGTCTCTGCAATCGTGTACTGTAATCGAGAAGTTGCGAAAAATGCTTCCAGCATATGGACTACCAGACTTGGTCGTGTCAGATAATGGCACATCTTTTGCAAGTAGATAAATGCAGTCTTTCCTGAACCTAAATGGTATACGCTACATGTATACAGCTCCGTACCACCCGGCAAGCAACGGAAGGGCGGAGCGTATGATCCGTGAGCTGCAGTGGGCATTACGGAAACCGAAACAGGGCAGCGTGTGCCCTGTCGAACTGGGTGGAAATCGAAGTGATGCCGTCTCTGCAATCGTGTACTGTAATCGAGAAGTTGCGAAAAATGCTCCCAGCATATGGACTACCAGACTTGGTCGTGTCAGATAACGGCATATCTTTTGCAAGCAGATAAATGCAGTCTTTCCTGAACCTAAATGGTATATGCTACATGTATACAGCTCCGTACCACCTGGCAAGCAACGGAAGGGCAAAGCGTATGATCCGTGAGCTGCCGTGTGCATTACAGAAACCGAAACAGGGCAGCGTGTGCCCTGTCGAACTGGGTGGAAATCGAAGTCATGCCGTCTCTGCAATCGTGTACTGTAATCGAGAAATTGCGAAAAATGCTTCCAGCATATGGACTACCAGACTTGGTCGTGTCAGATAATGGCACATCTTTTGCAAGTAGATAAATGCAGTCTTTCCTGAACCTAATTGGTATACGCTACATGTGTACAGCTCCGTACCACCCGGCAAGCAACGGAAGGGCGGAGCGTATGATCCGTGAGCTGCAGTGGGCATTACGGAAACCGAAACAGGGCAGCGTGTGCCCTGTCGAACTGGGTGGAAATCGAAGTGATGCCGTCTCTGCAATCGTGTACTGTAATCGAGAAGTTGCGAAAAATGCTTCCAGCATATGGACTACCAGACTTGGTCGTGTCAGATAAAGGCACATCTTTTGCAAGTAGACAAATGCACTCTTTCCTGAACCTAAATGGTATACGCTACATGTATACAGCTCCGTACCACCTGGCAAGCAACGGAAGGGCGGAGCGTATGATCCGTGAGCTGCCGAGTGCATTACGGAAACCGAAACAGGGCAGCGTGTGCCCTGTCGAACTGGGTGGAAATCGAAGTGATGCCGTCTCTGCAATCGTGTACTGTAATCGAGAATTTGCGAAAAATGCTTCCAGCATATGAACTACCGACTTGGTCGTGTCAGATAATGGCACATATTTTGCAAGTAGATAAATGCACTCTTTCCTGAACCTAAATGGTATACGCTACATGTATACAGCTCCGTACCACCCGGCAAGCAACGGAAGGGCAGAGCGTATGATCCGTGAGCTGACGTGTGCATTACGGAAACCGAAACAGGGCAGCGTGTGCCCTGTCGAACTGGGTGGAAATCGAAGTGACGCCGTCTCTGCAATCGTGTACTGTAATCGAGAAGTTGCGAAAAATGCTTCCAGCATATGGACTACCAGACTTGGTCGTGTCAGATAATGGCACATCTTTTGCAAGTAGATAAATGCAGTCTTTCCTGAACCTAAATGGTATACGCTACATGTATACAGCTCCGTACCACCCGGCAAGCAACGGAAGGGCGGAGCGTATGATCCGTGAGCTGCAGTGGGCATTACGGAAACCGAAACAGGGCAGCGTGTGCCCTGTCGAACTGGGTGGAAATCGAAGTGATGCCGTCTCTGCAATCGTGTACTGTAAACGAGAAGTTGCGAAAAATGCTCCCAGCATATGGACTACCAGACTTGGTCGTGTCAGATAACGGCATATCTTTTGCAAGCAGATAAATGCAGTCTTTCCTGAACCTAAATGGTATATGCTACATGTATACAGCTCCGTACCACCTGGCAAGCAACGGAAGGGCAAAGCGTATGATCCGTGAGCTGCCGTGTGCATTACGGAAACCGAAACAGGGCAGCGTGTGCCCTGTCGAACTGGGTGGAAATCGAAGTTATGCCGTCTCTGCAATCGTGTACTGTAATCGAGAAGTTGCGAAAAATGCTTCCAGCATATGGACTACCAGACTTGGTCGTGTCAGATAATGGCACATCTTTTGCAAGTAGATAAATGCAGTCTTTCCTGAACCTAAATGGTATACGCTACATGTATACAGCTCCGTACCACCCGGCAAGCAACGGAAGGGCGGAGCGTGTGATCCGTGAGCTGCAGTGGGCATTACGGAAACCGAAACAGGGCAGCGTGTGCCCTGTCGAACTGGGTGGAAATCGAAGTGATGCCGTCTCTGCAATCGTGTACTGTAATCGAGAAGTTGCGAAAAATGCTTCCAGCATATGGACTACCAGACTTGGTCATGTCAGATAATGGCACATCTTTTGCAAGTACATAAATGCAGTCTTTCCTGAACCTAATTGGTATACGCTACATGTGTACAGCTCCGTACCACCCGGCAAGCAACGGAAGGGCGGAGCGTATGATCCGAGAGCTGCAGTGGGCATTACGGAAACCGAAACAGGGCAGCGTGTGCCCTGTCGAACTGGGTGGAAATCGAAGTGATGCCGTCTCTGCAATCGTGTACTCTAATCGAGAAGTTGCGAAAAATGCTTCCAGCATATGGACTACCAGACTTGATCGTGTCAGATAATGGCACATCTTTTGCAAGTAGATAAATGCAGTCTTTCCTGAACCTAAATGGTATGCGCTACATGTATACAGCTCCGTACCACCTGGCAAGCAACGGAAGGGCAGAGCGTATGATCCGTGAGCTGACGTGTGCATTATGGAAACCGAAACAGGGCAGCATGTGCCCTGTCGAACTGGGTGGAAATCGAAGTGACGCCGTCTCTGCAATCGTGTACTGTAATCGAGAAGTTGCGAAAAATGCTTCCAGCATATGGACTACCAGGCTTGGTCGTGTCAGATAATGGCACATCTTTTGCAAGTAGATAAATGCAGTCTTTCCTGAACCTAAATGGTATGCGCTACATGTATACAGCTCCGTACCACCTGACAAGCAACGAAAGGGCAGAGCGTATGATCCGTGAGCTGACGTGTGCATTACGGAAACCGAAACAGGGCAGCGTGTGCCCTGTCGAACTGGGTGGAAATCGAAGTGACGCCGTCTCTGCAATCGTGTACTGTAATCGAGAAGTTGCGAAAAATGCTTCCAGCATATGGACTACCAGACTTGGTCGTGTCAGATAATGGCACATCTTTTGCAAGTAGATAAATGCAGTCTTTCCTGAACCTAAATGGTATACGCTACATGTATACAGCTCCGTACCACCCGGCAAGCAACGGAAGGGCGGAGCGTATGATCTGTGAGCTGCAGTGGGCATTACGGAAACCGAAACAGGGCAGCGTGTGCCCTGTCGAACTGGGTGGAAATCGAAGTGATGCCGTCTCTGCAATCGTGTACTGTAAACGAGAAGTTGCGAAAAATGCTCCCAGCATATGGACTACCAGACTTGGTCGTGTCAGATAACGGCATATCTTTTGCAAGCAGATAAATGCAGTCTTTCCTGAACCTAAATGGTATATGCTACATGTATACAGCTCCGTACCACCTGGCAAGCAACGGAAGGGCAAAGCGTATGATCCGTGAGCTGCCGTGTGCATTACGGAAACCGAAACAGGGCAGCGTGTGCCCTGTCGAACTGGGTGGAAATCGAAGTTATGCCGTCTCTGCAATCGTGTACTGTAATCGAGAAGTTGCGAAAAATGCTTCCAGCATATGGACTACCAGACTTGGTCGTGTCAGATAATGGCACATCTTTTGCAAGTAGATAAATGCAGTCTTTCCTGAACCTAAATGGTATACGCTACATGTATACAGCTCCGTACCACCCGGCAAGCAACGGAAGGGCGGAGCGTATGATCCGTGAGCTGACGTGTGCATTACGGAAACCGAAACAGGGCAGCGTGTGCCCTGTCGAACTGGGTGGAAATCGAAGTGACGCCGTCTCTGCAATCGTGTACTGTAATCGAGAAGTTGCGAAAAATGCTTCCAGCATATGGACTACCAGACTTGGTCATGTCAGATAATGGCACATCTTTTGCAAGTAGATAAATGCAGTCTTTCCTGAACCTAATTGGTATACGCTACATGTGTACAGCTCCGTACCACCCGGCAAGCAACGGAAGGGCGGAGCGTATGATCCGAGAGCTGCAGTGGGCATTACGGAAACCGAAACAGGGCAGCGTGTGCCCTGTCGAACTGGGTGGAAATCGAAGTGATGCCGTCTCTGCAATCGTGTACTCTAATCGAGAAGTTGCGAAAAATGCTTCCAGCATATGGACTACCAGACTTGATCGTGTCAGATAATGGCACATCTTTTGCAAGTAGATAAATGCAGTCTTTCCTGAACCTAAATGGTATGCGCTACATGTATACAGCTCCGTACCACCTGGCAAGCAACGGAAGGGCAGAGCGTATGATCCGTGAGCTGACGTGTGCATTATGGAAACCGAAACAGGGCAGCATGTGCCCTGTCGAACTGGGTGGAAATCGAAGTGACGCCGTCTCTGCAATCGTGTACTGTAATCGAGAAGTTGCGAAAAATGCTTCCAGCATATGGACTACCAGGCTTGGTCGTGTCAGATAATGGCACATCTTTTGCAAGTAGATAAATGCAGTCTTTCCTGAACCAGAATGGTATACGCTACATGTATACAGCTCCGTACCACCCGGCAAGCAACGGAAGGGCGGAGCGTATGATCCGTGAGCTGCCGTGTGCAGTACGGAAACCGAAACAGGGCAGCGTGTGCCCTGTCGAACTGGGTGGAAATCGAAGTGATGCCGTCTCTGCAATCGTGTACTGTAAACGAGAAGTTGCGAAAAATGCTCCCAGCATATGGACTACCAGACTTGGTCGTGTCAGATAACGGCATATCTTTTGCAAGCAGATAAATGCAGTCTTTCCTGAACCTAAATGGTATATGCTACATGTATACAGCTCCGTACCACCTGGCAAGCAACGGAAGGGCAAAGCGTATGATCCGTGAGCTGCCGTGTGCATTACGGAAACCGAAACAGGGCAGCGTGTGCCCTGTCGAACTGGGTGGAAATCGAAGTTATGCCGTCTCTGCAATCGTGTACTGTAATCGAGAAGTTGCGAAAAATGCTTCCAGCATATGGACTACCAGACTTGGTCGTGTCAGATAATGGCACATCTTTTGCAAGTAGATAAATGCAGTCTTTCCTGAACCTAAATGGTATACGCTACATGTATACAGCTCCGTACCACCCGGCAAGCAACGGAAGGGCGGAGCGTGTGATCCGTGAGCTGCAGTGGGCATTACGGAAACCGAAACAGGGCAGCGTGTGCCCTGTCGAACTGGGTGGAAATCGAAGTGATGCCGTCTCTGCAATCGTGTACTGTAATCGAGAAGTTGCGAAAAATGCTTCCAGCATATGGACTACCAGACTTGGTCATGTCAGATAATGGCACATCTTTTGCAAGTAGATAAATGCAGTCTTTCCTGAACCTAATTGGTATACGCTACATGTGTACAGCTCCGTACCACCCGGCAAGCAACGGAAGGGCGGAGCGTATGATCCGAGAGCTGCAGTGGGCATTACGGAAACCGAAACAGGGCAGCGTGTGCCCTGTCGAACTGGGTGGAAATCGAAGTGATGCCGTCTCTGCAATCGTGTACTCTAATCGAGAAGTTGCGAAAAATGCTTCCAGCATATGGACTACCAGACTTGATCGTGTCAGATAATGGCACATCTTTTGCAAGTAGATAAATGCAGTCTTTCCTGAACCTAAATGGTATGCGCTACATGTATACAGCTCCGTACCACCTGGCAAGCAACGGAAGGGCAGAGCGTATGATCCGTGAGCTGACGTGTGCATTATGGAAACCGAAACAGGGCAGCATGTGCCCTGTCGAACTGGGTGGAAATCGAAGTGACGCCGTCTCTGCAATCGTGTACTGTAATCGAGAAGTTGCGAAAAATGCTTCCAGCATATGGACTACCAGGCTTGGTCGTGTCAGATAATGGCACATCTTTTGCAAGTAGATAAATGCAGTCTTTCCTGAACCTAAATGGTATGCGCTACATGTATACAGCTCCGTACCACCTGACAAGCAACGAAAGGGCAGAGCGTATGATCCGTGAGCTGACGTGTGCATTACGGAAACCGAAACAGGGCAGCGTGTGCCCTGTCGAACTGGGTGGAAATCGAAGTGACGCCGTCTCTGCAATCGTGTACTGTAATCGAGAAGTTGCGAAAAATGCTTCCAGCATATGGACTACCAGACTTGGTCGTGTCAGATAATGGCACATCTTTTGCAAGTAGATAAATGCAGTCTTTCCTGAACCTAAATGGTATACGCTACATGTATACAGCTCCGTACCACCCGGCAAGCAACGGAAGGGCGGAGCGTATGATCTGTGAGCTGCAGTGGGCATTACGGAAACCGAAACAGGGCAGCGTGTGCCCTGTCGAACTGGGTGGAAATCGAAGTGATGCCGTCTCTGCAATCGTGTACTGTAAACGAGAAGTTGCGAAAAATGCTCCCAGCATATGGACTACCAGACTTGGTCGTGTCAGATAACGGCATATCTTTTGCAAGCAGATAAATGCAGTCTTTCCTGAACCTAAATGGTATATGCTACATGTATACAGCTCCGTACCACCTGGCAAGCAACGGAAGGGCAAAGCGTATGATCCGTGAGCTGCCGTGTGCATTACGGAAACCGAAACAGGGCAGCGTGTGCCCTGTCGAACTGGGTGGAAATCGAAGTTATGCCGTCTCTGCAATCGTGTACTGTAATCGAGAAGTTGCGAAAAATGCTTCCAGCATATGGACTACCAGACTTGGTCGTGTCAGATAATGGCACATCTTTTGCAAGTAGATAAATGCAGTCTTTCCTGAACCTAAATGGTATACGCTACATGTATACAGCTCCGTACCACCCGGCAAGCAACGGAAGGGCGGAGCGTATGATCCGTGAGCTGACGTGTGCATTACGGAAACCGAAACAGGGCAGCGTGTGCCCTGTCGAACTGGGTGGAAATCGAAGTGACGCCGTCTCTGCAATCGTGTACTGTAATCGAGAAGTTGCGAAAAATGCTTCCAGCATATGGACTACCAGACTTGGTCATGTCAGATAATGGCACATCTTTTGCAAGTAGATAAATGCAGTCTTTCCTGAACCTAATTGGTATACGCTACATGTGTACAGCTCCGTACCACCCGGCAAGCAACGGAAGGGCGGAGCGTATGATCCGACAGCTGCAGTGGGCATTACGGAAACCGAAACAGGGCAGCGTGTGCCCTGTCGAACTGGGTGGAAATCGAAGTGATGCCGTCTCTGCAATCGTGTACTCTAATCGAGAAGTTGCGAAAAATGCTTCCAGCATATGGACTACCAGACTTGATCGTGTCAGATAATGGCACATCTTTTGCAAGTAGATAAATGCAGTCTTTCCTGAACCTAAATGGTATGCGCTACATGTATACAGCTCCGTACCACCTGGCAAGCAACGGAAGGGCAGAGCGTATGATCCGTGAGCTGACGTGTGCATTATGGAAACCGAAACAGGGCAGCATGTGCCCTGTCGAACTGGGTGGAAATCGAAGTGACGCCGTCTCTGCAATCGTGTACTGTAATCGAGAAGTTGCGAAAAATGCTTCCAGCATATGGACTACCAGGCTTGGTCGTGTCAGATAATGGCACATCTTTTGCAAGTAGATAAATGCAGTCTTTCCTGAACCAGAATGGTATACGCTACATGTATACAGCTCCGTACCACCCGGCAAGCAACGGAAGGGCGGAGCGTATGATCCGTGAGCTGCCGTGTGCAGTACGGAAACCGAAACAGGGCAGCGTGTGCCCTGTCGAACTGGGTGGAAATCGAAGTGATGCCGTCTCTGCAATCGTGTACTGTAATCGAGAAGTTGCGAAAAATGCTTCCAGCATATGGTCTTCCAGACTTGGTCGTGTCAGATAATGGCACATCTTTTGCATGTAGATAGATGCAGTCTTTGCTGAACCTAAAAGGTATACGCTACATGTATACAGATCGGTACCACCTGGCAAGCAACGGAAGGGCAGAGCGTATGATCCGTGAACTGACGTGTGCATTACAGAAACCGAAACAGGGCAGCGTCTGCCCTGTCGAACTGGGTAGAAATCGGAGTGACGCCGTCTCTGCAATCGTGTACTGTAATCGAGAAGTTGCGAAATATGCTTCCAGCATATGGACTACCAGACTTGGTCGTGTCAGATAATGGCACATCTTTTGCAAGTAGATAAATGCAGTCTTTCCTGAACCTAAATGGTATGCGCTACATGTATACAGCTCCGTACCACCTGACAAGCAACGAAAGGGCAGAGCGTATGATCCGTGAGCTGACGTGTGCATTACGGAAACCGAAACAGGGCAGCGTGTGCCCTGTCGAACTGGGTGGAAATCGAAGTGACGCCGTCTCTGCAATCGTGTACTGTAATCGAGAAGTCGCGAAAAATGCTTCCAGCATATGGACTACCAGACTTGGTCGTGTCAGATAATGGCACATCTTTTGCAAGTAGATAAATGCAGTCTTTCCTGAACCTAAATGGTATACGCTACATGTATACAGCTCCGTACCACCCGGCAAGCAACGGAAGGGCGGAGCGTATGATCCGTGAGCTGCAGTGGGCATTACGGAAACCGAAACAGGGCAGCGTGTGCCCTGTCGAACTGGGTGGAAATCGAAGTGATGCCGTCTCTGCAATCGTGTACTGTAATCGAGAAGTTGCGAAAAATGCTCCCAGCATATGGACTACCAGACTTGGTCGTGTCAGATAACGGCATATCTTTTGCAAGCAGATAAATGCAGTCTTTCCTGAACCTAAATGGTATATGCTACATGTATACAGCTCCGTACCACCTGGCAAGCAACGGAAGGGCAAAGCGTATGATCCGTGAGCTGCCGTGTGCATTACGGAAACCGAAACAGGGCAGCGTGTGCCCTGTCGAACTGGGTGGAAATCGAAGTCATGCCATCTCTGCAATCGTGTACTGTAATCGAGAAGTTGCGAAAAATGCTTCCAGCATATGGACTACCAGACTTGGTCGTGTCAGATAATGGCACATCTTTTGCAAGTAGATAAATGCAATCTTTCCTGAACCTAAATGGTATACGCTACATGTATACAGCTCCGTACCACCCGGCAAGCAACGGAAGGGCGGAGCGTATGATCCGTGAGCTGCAGTAGGCATTACGGAAACCGAAACAGGGCAGCGTGTGCCCTGTCGAACTGGGTGGAAATCGAAGTGATGCCGTCTCTGCAATCGTGTATTGTAATCGAGAAGTTGCGAAAAATGCTTCCAGCATATGGACTACCAGACTTGGTCATGTCAGATAATGGCACATCTTTTGCAGGTAGATAAATGCAGTCTTTCCTGAACCTAAATGGTATACGCTACATGTATACAGCTCCGTACCACCTGGCAAGCAACGGAAGGGCGGAGCGTATGATCCGTGAGTGCCGTGTGCATTACGGAAACCGAAACAGGGCAGCGTGTGCCCTGTCGAACTGGGTGGAAATCGAAGTCATGCCATCTCTGCAATCGTGTACTGTAATCGAGAAGTTGCGAAAAATGCTTCCAGCATATGGACTACCAGACTTGGTCGTGTCAGATAATGGCACATCTTTTGCAAGTAGATAAATGCAATCTTTCCTGAACCTAAATGGTATACGCTACATGTATACAGCTCCGTACCACCCGGCAAGCAACGGAAGGGCGGAGCGTATGATCCTTGAGCTGCAGTGGGCAGTACGGAAACCGAAACAGGGCAGCGTGTGCCCTGTCGAACTGGGTGGAAATCGAAGTGATGCCGTCTCTGCAATCGCGTACTGTAATCGAGAAGTTGCGAAAAATGCTTCCAGCATATGGACTACCAGACTTGGTCGTGTCAGATAATGGCACATCTTTTGCAAGTAGATAGATGCACTCTTTCCTGAACCTAAATGGTATACGCTACATGTATACAGCTCCGTACCACCTGGCAAGCAACGGAAGGGCGGAGCGTATGATCCGTGAGTGCCGTGTGCATTACGGAAACCGAAACAGGGCAGCGTGTGCCCTGTCGAACTGGGTGGAAATCGAAGTTATGCCGTCTCTGCAATCGTGTACTGTAATCGAGAAGTTGCGAAAAATGCTTCCAGCATATGGACTACCAGACTTAGTCATGTCAGATAATGGCACACCTTTTGCAGGTAGATAAATGCAGTCTTTCCTGAAACTAAATGGTATACGCTACATGTATACAGCTCCGTACCACCCGGCAAGCAACGGAAGGGCGGAGCGTATGATCCGTGAGCTGCCGTGTGCATTACGGAAACCGAAACAGGGCAGCGTGTGCCCTGTCGAACTGGGTGGAAATCGAAGTGATGCCGTCTCTGCAATCGTGTACTGTAATCGAGAAGTTGCGAAAAATGCTTCCAGCATATGGACTACCAGACTTGGTCGTGTCAGATAATGGCACATCTTTTGCAAGTAGATAAATGCAGTCTTTCCTGAACCTAATTGGTATACGCTACATGTGTACAGCTCCGTACCACCCGGCAAGCAACGGAAGGGCGGAGCGTATGATCCGTGAGCTGCAGTGGGCATTACGGAAACCGAAACATTGCAGCGTGTGCCCTGTCGAACTGGGTGGAAATCGAAGTGATGCCGTCTCTGCAATCGTGTACTGTAATCGAGAAGTTGCGAAAAATGCTTCCAGCATATGGACTACCAGACTTGATCGTGTCAGATAATGGCACATCTTTTGCAAGTAGATAAATGCAGTCTTTCCTGAACCTAAATGGTATACGCTACATGTATACAGCTCCGTACCACCCGGCAAGCAACGGAAGGGCAGAGCGTATGATCCGTGAGCTGACGTGTGCATTACGGAAACCGAAACAGGGCAGCGTGTGCCCTGTCGAACTGGGTGGAAATCGAAGTTATGCCGTCTCTGCAATCGTGTACTGTAATCGAGAAGTTGCGAAAAATGCTTCACGCATATGGGCTACCAGACCTGGTCGTGTCAGATAATGGCACATCTTTTGCAAGTAGATAAATGTAGTCTTACCTGAACCTAAATGGTATACGCTACATGTATACAGCTCCGAACCATCCGGCAAGCAACGGAAGGGCGGAGCGTATGATCAGTGAGCTGCCGTGTGCATTACGGAAACCGAAACATGGCAGCGTGTGCCCTGTTGAACTGGATGGAAATCGAAGTGATGCCGTCTCTGCAATCGTGTACTGTAATCAAGAAGTTGCGAAAAATGCTTCCAGCATATGGAATACCAGACTTGGTCGTGTCAGATAATGGCATATCTTTTGCAAGTAGATAAATGCAGTCTTTCCTGAACCTAAATGGTATACGCTACATGTATACAGCTCCGTACCACCCGGCAAGCAACGGAAGGGCGGAGCGTATGATCCGTGAGCTGCAGTGGGCATTACGGAAACCGAAACAAGGCAGCGTGTGCCCTGTCGAACTGGGTGGAAATCGAAGTGATGCCGTCTCTGCAATCGTGTACTGTAATCGAGAAGTTGCGAAAAATGCTTCCAGCATATGGACTACCAGACTTGGTCGTGTCAGATAATGGCACATCTTTTGCAAGTAGATAAATGCAGTCTTTCCTGAACCTAAATGGTATACGCTACATGTATACAGCTCCGTACCACCTGGCAAGCAACGGAAGGGCGGAGCGTATGATCCGTGAGCTGCCGTGTGCATTACGGAAACCGAAACAGGGCAGCGTGTGTCCTGTCGAACTGGGTGGAAATCGAAGTGATGCCGTCTCTGCAATCGTGTACTGTAATCGAGAATTTGCGAAAAATGCTTCCAGCATATGGACTACCAGACTTGGTCGTGTCAGATAATGGCACATCTTTTGCAAGTAGATAAATGCACTCTTTCCTGAACCTAAATGGTATACGCTACATGTATACAGCTCCGTACCACCCGGCAAGCAACGGAAGGGCGGAGCGTATGATCCGTGAGCTGCCGTGTGCATTACGGAAACCGAAACAGGGCAGCGTGTGCCCTGTCGAACTGGGTGGAAATCGAAGTGATGCCGTCTCTGCAATCGTGTACTGTAATCGAGAAGTTGCGAAAAATGCTTCCAGCATATGGACTACCAGACTTGGTCGTGTCAGATAATGGCACATCTTTTGCAAGTAGATAAATGCAGTCTTTCCTGAACCTAAATGGTATACGCTACATGTATACAGCTCCGTACCACCCGGCAAGCAACGAAAGGGCGGAGCGTATGATCCGTGAGCTGCAGTGGGCATTACGGAAACCGAAACAGGGCAGCGTGTGCCCTGTCGAACTGAGTGGAAATCGAAGTGATGCCGTCTCTGCAATCGTGTACTGTAATCGAGAAGTTGCGAAAAATGCTTCCAGCATATGGACTACCAGACTTGGTCGTGTCAGATAATGGCACATCTTTTGCAAGTAGATAAATGCAGTCTTTCCTGAACCTAATTGGTATACGCTACATGTGTACAGCTCCGTACCACCCGGCAAGCAACGGAAGGGCGGAGCGTATGATCCGTGAGCTGCAGTGGGCATTACGGAAACCGAAACAGGGCAGCGTGTGCCCTGTCGAACTGGGTGGAAATCGAAGTGATGCCGTCTCTGCAATCGTGTACTGTAATCGAGAAGTTGCGAAAAATGCTTCCAGCATATGGACTACCAGACTTGATCGTGTCAGATAATGGCACACCTTTTGCAAGTAGATGAATGCAGTCTTTCCTGAACCTAAATGGTATGCGCTACATGTATACAGCTCCGTACCACCTGGCAAGCAACGGAAGGGCAGAGCGTATGATCCGTGAGCTGACCTGTGCATTACGGAAACCGAAACAGGGCAGCATGTGCCCTGTCGAACTGGGTGGAAATCGAAGTGACGCCGTCTCTGCAATCGTGTACTTTAATCGAGAAGTTGCGAAAAATGCTTCCAGCATATGGACTACCAGGCTTGGTCGTGTCAGATAATGGCACATCTTTTGCAAGTAGATAAATGCAGTCTTTCCTGAACCAGAATGGTATACGCTACATGTATACAGCTCCGTACCACCCGGCAAGCAACGGAAGGGCGGAGCGTATGATCCGTGAGCTGACGTGTGCATTACGGAAACCGGAACAGGGCAGCGTGTGCCCTGTCGAACTGGGTGGAAATCGAAGTTATGCCGTCTCTGCAATCGTGTACTGTAATCGAGAAGTTGCGAAAAATGCTCCCAGCATATGGACTACCAGACTTGGTCGTGTCAGATAACGGCATATCTTTTGCAAGCAGATAAATGCAGTCTTTCCTGAACCTAAATGGTATATGCTACATGTATACAGCTCCGTACCACCTGGCAAGCAACGGAAGGGCGAAGCGTATGATCCGTGAGCTGCCGTGTGCATTACAGAAACCGAAACAGGGCAGCGTGTGCCCTGTCGAACTGGGTGGAAATCGAAGTCATGCCGTCTCTGCAATCGTGTACTGTAATCGAGAAGTTGCGAAAAATGCTTCCAGCATATGGACTACCAGACTTGGTCGTGTCAGATAATGGCACATCTTTTGCAAGTAGATAAATGCAGTCTTTCCTGAACCTAAATGGTATACGCTACATGTATACAGCTCCGTACCACGCGGCAAGCAACGGAAGGGCGGAGCGTATGATCCGTGAGCTGCAGTAGGCATTACGGAAACCGAAACAGGGCAGCGTGTGCCCTGTCGAACTGGGTGGAAATCGAAGTGATGCCGTCTCTGCAATCGTGTACTGTAATCGAGAAGTTGCGAAAAATGCTTCCAGCATATGGACTACCAGACTTGGTCGTGTCAGATAATGGCACATCTTTTGCAGGTAGATAAATGCAGTCTTTCCTGAACCTAAATGGTACACGCTACATGTATACAGCTCCGTACCACCCGGCAAGCAACGGAAGGGCGGAGCGTATGATCCGTGAGCTGCCGTGTCCATTACGGAAACCGAAACAGGGCAGCGTGTGCCCTGTCGAACTGCGTGGAAATCGAAGTGATGCCGTCTCTGCAATCATGTACTGTAATCGAGAAGTTGCGAAAAATGCTTCACGCATATGGGCTACCAGACCTGGTCGTGTCAGATAATGGCACATCTTTTGCAAGTAGATAAATGTAGTCTTACCTGAACCTAAATGGTATACGCTACATGTATACAGCTCCGAACCATCCGGCAAGCAACGGAAGGGCGGAGCGTATGATCAGTGAGCTGCCGTGTGCATTACGGAAACCGAAACATGGCAGCGTGTGCCCTGTTGAACTGGATGGAAATCGAAGTGATGCCGTCTCTGCAATCGTGTACTGTAATCAAGAAGTTGCGAAAAATTCTTCCAGCATATGGAATACCAGACTTGGTCGTGTCAGATAATGGCATATCTTTTGCAAGTAGATAAATGCAGTCTTTCCTGAACCTAAATGGTATACGCTACATGTATACAGCTCCGTACCACCCGGCAAGCAACGGAAGGGCGGAGCGTATGATCCGTGAGCTGCAGTGGGCATTACGGAAACCGAAACAAGGCAGCGTGTGCCCTGTCGAACTGGGTGGAAATCGAAGTGATGCCGTCTCTGCAATCGTGTACTGTAATCGAGAAGTTGCGAAAAATGCTTCCAACATATGGACTACCAGACTTGGTCGTGTCAGATAATGGCACATCTTTTGCAAGTAGATAAATGCAGTCTTTCCTGAACCTAAATGGTATACGCTACATGTATACAGCTCCGTACCACCTGGCAAGCAACGGAAGGGCGGAGCGTATGATCCGTGAGCTGCCGTGTGCATTACGGAAACCGAAACAGGGCAGCGTGTGTCCTGTCGAACTGGGTGGAAATCGAAGTGATGCCGTCTCTGCAATCGTGTACTGTAATCGAGAATTTGCGAAAAATGCTTCCAGCATATGGACTACCAGACTTGGTCGTGTCAGATAATGGCACATCTTTTGCAAGTAGATAAATGCACTCTTTCCTGAACCTAAATGGTATACGCTACATGTATACAGCTCCGTACCACCCGGCAAGCAACGGAAGGGCGGAGCGTATGATCCGTGAGCTGCCGTGTGCATTACGGAAACCGAAACAGGGCAGCGTGTGCCCTGTCGAACTGGGTGGAAATCGAAGTGATGCCGTCTCTGCAATCGTGTACTGTAATCGAGAAGTTGCGAAAAATGCTTCCAGCATATGGACTACCAGACTTGGTCGTGTCAGATAATGGCACATCTTTTGCAAGTAGATAAATGCAGTTTTTCCTGAACCTAAATGGTATACGCTACATGTATACAGCTCCGTACCACCCAGCAAGCAACGAAAGGGCGGAGCGTATGATCCGTGAGCTGCAGTGGGCATTACGGAAACCGAAACAGGGCAGCGTGTGCCCTGTCGAACTGGGTGGAAATCGAAGTGATGCCGTCTCTGCAATCGTGTACTGTAATCGAGAAGTTGCGAAAAATGCTTCCAGCATATGGACTACCAGACTTGGTCGTGTCAGATAATGGCACATCTTTTGCAAGTAGATAAATGCAGTCTTTCCTGAACCTAATTGGTATACGCTACATGTGTACAGCTCCGTACCACCCGGCAAGCAACGGAAGGGCGGAGCGTATGATCCGTGAGCTGCAGTGGGCATTACGGAAACCGAAACAGGGCAGCGTGTGCCCTGTCGAACTGGGTGGAAATCGAAGTGATGCCGTCTCTGCAATCGTGTACTGTAATCGAGAAGTTGCGAAAAATGCTTCCAGCATATGGACTACCAGACTTGATCGTGTCAGATAATGGCACACCTTTTGCAAGTAGATAAATGCAGTCTTTCCTGAACCTAAATGGTATGCGCTACATGTATACAGCTCCGTACCACCTGGCAAGCAACGGAAGGGCAGAGCGTATGATCCGTGAGCTGACGTGTGCATTACGGAAACCGAAACAGGGCAGCATGTGCCCTGTCGAACTGGGTGGAAATCGAAGTGATGCCGTCTCTGCAATCGTGTACTGTAATCGAGAAGTTGCGAAAAATGCTTCCAGCATATGGTCTTCCAGACTTGGTCGTGTCAGATAATGGCACATCTTTTGCAAGTAGATAGATGCAGTCTTTGCTGAACCTAAATGGTATACGCTACATGTATACAGATCCGTACCACCTGGCAAGCAACGGAAGGGCAGAGCGTATGATCCGTGAACTGACGTGTGCATTACGGAAACCGAAACAGGGCAGCGTCTGCCCTGTCGAACTGGGTGGAAATCGAAGTGACGCCGTCTCTGCAATCGTGTACTGTAATCGAGAAGTTGCGAAAAATGCTTCCAGCATATGGACTACCAGACTTGGTCGTGTCAGATAATGGCACATCTTTTGCAAGTAGATAAATGCAGTCTTTCCTGAACCTAAATGGTATGCGCTACATGTATACAGCTCCGTACCACCTGGCAAGCAACGAAAGGGCAGAGCGTATGATCCGTGAGCTGACGTGTGCATTACAGAAACCGAAACAGGGCAGCGTGTGCCCTGTCGAACTGGGTGGAAATCGAAGTGACGCCGTCTCTGCAATCGTGTACTGTAATCGAGAAGTTGCGAAAAATGCTTCCAGCATATGGACTACCAGACTTGGTCGTGTCAGATAATGGCACATCTTTTGCAAGTAGATAAATGCAGTCTTTCCTGAACCTAAATGGTATACGCTACATGTATACAGCTCCGTACCACCCGGCAAGCAACGGAATGGCGGAGCGTATGATCCGTGAGCTGCAGTGGGCATTACGGAAACCGAAACAGGGCAGCGTGTGCCCTGTCGAACTGGGTGGAAATCGAAGTGATGCCGTCTCTGCAATCGTGTACTGTAATCGAGAAGTTGCGAAAAATGCTCCCAGCATATGGACTACCAGACTTGGTCGTGTCAGATAACGGCATATCTTTTGCAAGCAGATAAATGCAGTCTTTCCTGAACCTAAATGGTATATGCTACATGTATACAGCTCCGTACCACCTGGCAAGCAACGGATGGGCAAAGCGTATGATCCGTGAGCTGCCGTGTGCATTACAGAAACCGAAACAGGGCAGCGTGTGCCCTGTCGAACTGGGTGGAAATCGAAGTCATGCCGTCTCTGCAATCGTGTACTGTAATCGAGAAGTTGCGAAAAATGCTTCCAGCATATGGACTACCAGACTTGGTCGTGTCAGATAATGGCACATCTTTTGCAAGTAGATAAATGCAGTCTTTCCTGAACCTAAATGGTATACGCTACATGTATACAGCTCCGTACCACCCGGCAAGCAACGGAAGGGCGGAGCGTATGATCCGTGAGCTGCAGTGGGCATTACGGAAACCGAAACAGGGCAGCGTGTGCCCTGTCGAACTGGGTGGAAATCGAAGTGATGCCGTCTCTGCAATCGTGTACTGTAATCGAGAAGTTGCGAAAAATGCTTCCAGCATATGGACTACCAGACTTGATCGTGTCAGATAATGGCACACCTTTTGCAAGTAGATAAATGCAGTCTTTCCTGAACCTAAATGGTATGCGCTACATGTATACAGCTCCGTACCACCTGGCAAGCAACGGAAGGGCAGAGCGTATGATCCGTGAGCTGACGTGTGCATTACGGAAACCGAAACAGGGCAGCATGTGCCCTGTCGAACTGGGTGGAAATCGAAGTGACGCCGTCTCTGCAATCGTGTACTGTAATCGAGAAGTTGCGAAAAATGCTTCCAGCATATGGACTACCAGGCTTGGTCGTGTCAGATAATGGCACATCTTTTGCAAGTAGATAAATGCAGTCTTTCCTGAACCAGAATGGTATACGCTACATGTATACAGCTCCGTACCACCCGGCAAGCAACGGAAGGGCGGAGCGTATGATCCGTGAGCTGACGTGTGCATTACGGAAACCGAAACAGGGCAGCGTGTGCCCTGTCGAACTGGGTGGAAATCGAAGTTATGCCGTCTCTGCAATCGTGTACTGTAATCGAGAAGTTGCGAAAAATGCTCCCAGCATATGGACTACCAGACTTGGTCGTGTCAGATAACGGCATATCTTTTGCAAGCAGATAAATGCAGTCTTTCCTGAACCTAAATGGTATATGCTACATGTATACAGCTCCGTACCACCTGGCAAGCAACGGAAGGGCGAAGCGTATGATCCGTGAGCTGCCGTGTGCATTACAGAAACCGAAACAGGGCAGCGTGTGCCCTGTCGAACTGGGTGGAAATCGAAGTCATGCCGTCTCTGCAATCGTGTACTGTAATCGAGAAGTTGCGAAAAATGCTTCCAGCATATGGACTACCAGACTTGGTCGTGTCAGATAATGGCACATCTTTTGCAAGTAGATAAATGCAGTCTTTCCTGAACCTAAATGGTATACGCTACATGTATACAGCTCCGTACCACGCGGCAAGCAACGGAAGGGCGGAGCGTATGATCCGTGAGCTGCAGTAGGCATTACGGAAACCGAAACAGGGCAGCGTGTGCCCTGTCGAACTGGGTGGAAATCGAAGTGATGCCGTCTCTGCAATCGTGTACTGTAATCGAGAAGTTGCGAAAAATGCTTCCAGCATATGGACTACCAGACTTGGTCGTGTCAGATAATGGCACATCTTTTGCAGGTAGATAAATGCAGTCTTTCCTGAACCTAAATGGTACACGCTACATGTATACAGCTCCGTACCACCCGGCAAGCAACGGAAGGGCGGAGCGTATGATCCGTGAGCTGCCGTGTCCATTACGGAAACCGAAACAGGGCAGCGTGTGCCCTGTCGAACTGCGTGGAAATCGAAGTGATGCCGTCTCTGCAATCATGTACTGTAATCGAGAAGTTGCGAAAAATGCTTCACGCATATGGGCTACCAGACCTGGTCGTGTCAGATAATGGCATATCTTTTGCAAGTAGATAAATGCAGTCTTTCCTGAACCTAAATGGTATACGCTACATGTATACAGCTCCGTACCACCCGGCAAGCAACGGAAGGGCGGAGCGTATGATCCGTGAGCTGCAGTGGGCATTACGGAAACCGAAACAAGGCAGCGTGTGCCCTGTCGAACTGGGTGGAAATCGAAGTGATGCCGTCTCTGCAATCGTGTACTGTAATCGAGAAGTTGCGAAAAATGCTTCCAGCATATGGACTACCAGACTTGGTCGTGTCAGATAATGGCACATCTTTTGCAAGTAGATAAATGCAGTCTTTCCTGAACCTAAATGGTATACGCTACATGTATACAGCTCCGTACCACCCGGCAAGCAACGGAAGGGCGGAGCGTATGATCCGTGAGCTGCAGTGGGCATTACGGAAACCGAAACAAGGCAGCGTGTGCCCTGTCGAACTGGGTGGAAATCGAAGTGATGCCGTCTCTGCAATCGTGTACTGTAATCGAGAAGTTGCGAAAAATGTTTCCAGCATATGGACTACCAGACTTGGTCGTGTCAGATAATGGCACATCTTTTGCAAGTAGATAAATGCAGTCTTTCCTGAACCTAATTGGTATACGCTACATGTATACAGCTCCGTACCACCCGGCAAGCAACGGAAGGGCGGAGCGTATGATCCGTGAGCTGCAGTGGGCATTACGGAAACCGAAACAAGGCAGCGTGTGCCCTGTCGAACTGGGTGGCAATCGAAGTGATGCCGTCTCTGCAATCGTGTACTGTAATCGAGAAGTTGCGAAAAATGCTTCCAGCATATGGACTACCAGACTTGGTCGTGTCAGATAATGGCACATCTTTTGCAAGTAGATAAATGCAGTCTTTCCTGAACCTAATTGGTATACGCTACATGTGTACAGCTCCGTACCACCCGGCAAGCAACGGAAGGGCGGAGCGTATGATCCGTGAGCTGCAGTGGGCATTACGGAAACCGAAACAGGGCAGCGTGTGCCCTGTCGAACTGGGTGGAAATCGAAGTGATGCCGTCTCTGCAATCGTGTACTGTAATCGAGAAGTTGCGAAAAATGCTTCCAGCATATGGACTACCAGACTTGATCGTGTCAGATAATGGCACACCTTTTGCAAGTAGATAAATGCAGTCTTTCCTGAACCTAAATGGTATGCGCTACATGTATACAGCTCCGTACCACCTGGCAAGCAACGGAAGGGCAGAGCGTATGATCCGTGAGCTGACGTGTGCATTACGGAAACCGAAACAGGGCAGCATGTGCCCTGTCGAACTGGGTGGAAATCGAAGTGACGCCGTCTCTGAAATCGTGTACTGTAATCGAGAAGTTGCGAAAAATGCTTCCAGCATATGGACTACCAGGCTTGGTCGTGTCAGATAATGGCACATCTTTTGCAAGTAGATAAATGCAGTCTTTCCTGAACCAGAATGGTATACGCTACATGTATACAGCTCCGTACCACCCGGCAAGCAACGGAAGGGCGGAGCGTATGATCCGTGAGCTGACGTGTGCATTACGGAAACCGAAACAGGGCAGCGTGTGCCCTGTCGAACTGGGTGGAAATCGAAGTTATGCCGTCTCTGCAATCGTGTACTGTAATCGAGAAGTTGCGAAAAATGCTCCCAGCATATGGACTACCAGACTTGGTCGTGTCAGATAACGGCATATCTTTTGCAAGCAGATAAATGCAGTCTTTCCTGAACCTAAATGGTATATGCTACATGTATACAGCTCCGTACCACCTGGCAAGCAACGGAAGGGCGAAGCGTATGATCCGTGAGCTGCCGTGTGCATTACAGAAACCGAAACAGGGCAGCGTGTGCCCTGTCGAACTGGGTGGAAATCGAAGTCATGCCGTCTCTGCAATCGTGTACTGTAATCGAGAAGTTGCGAAAAATGCTTCCAGCATATGGACTACCAGACTTGGTCGTGTCAGATAATGGCACATCTTTTGCAAGTAGATAAATGCAGTCTTTCCTGAACCTAAATGGTATACGCTACATGTATACAGCTCCGTACCACGCGGCAAGCAACGGAAGGGCGGAGCGTATGATCCGTGAGCTGCAGTAGGCATTACGGAAACCGAAACAGGGCAGCGTGTGCCCTGTCGAACTGGGTGGAAATCGAAGTGATGCCGTCTCTGCAATCGTGTACTGTAATCGAGAAGTTGCGAAAAATGCTTCCAGCATATGGACTACCAGACTTGGTCGTGTCAGATAATGGCACATCTTTTGCAGGTAGATAAATGCAGTCTTTCCTGAACCTAAATGGTACACGCTACATGTATACAGCTCCGTACCACCCGGCAAGCAACGGAAGGGCGGAGCGTATGATCCGTGAGCTGCCGTGTCCATTACGGAAACCGAAACAGGGCAGCGTGTGCCCTGTCGAACTGCGTGGAAATCGAAGTGATGCCGTCTCTGCAATCATGTACTGTAATCGAGAAGTTGCGAAAAATGCTTCACGCATATGGGCTACCAGACCTGGTCGTGTCAGATAATGGCATATCTTTTGCAAGTAGATAAATGTAGTCTTACCTGAACCTAAATGGTATACGCTACATGTATACAGCTCCGAACCATCCGGCAAGCAACGGAAGGGCGGAGCGTATGATCAGTGAGCTGCCGTGTGCATTACGGAAACCGAAACATGGCAGCGTGTGCCCTGTTGAACTGGATGGAAATCGAAGTGATGCCGTCTCTGCAATCGTGTACTGTAATCAAGAAGTTGCGAAAAATGCTTCCAGCATATGGAATACCAGACTTGGTCGTGTCAGATAATGGCATATCTTTTGCAAGTAGATAAATGCAGTCTTTCCTGAACCTAAATGGTATACGCTACATGTATACAGCTCCGTACCACCCGGCAAGCAACGGAAGGGCGGAGCGTATGATCCGTGAGCTGCAGTGGGCATTACGGAAACCGAAACAAGGCAGCGTGTGCCCTGTCGAACTGGGTGGAAATCGAAGTGATGCCGTCTCTGCAATCGTGTACTGTAATCGAGAAGTTGCGAAAAATGCTTCCAGCATATGGACTACCAGACTTGATCGTGTCAGATAATGGCACACCTTTTGCAAGTAGATAAATGCAATCTTTCCTGAACCTAAATGGTATGCGCTACATGTATACAGCTCCGTACCACCTGGCAAGCAACGGAAGGGCAGAGCGTATGATCCGTGAGCTGACGTGTGCATTACGGAAACCGAAACAGGGCAGCATGTGCCCTGTCGAACTGGGTGGAAATCGAAGTGACGCCGTCTCTGCAATCGTGTACTGTAATCGAGAAGTTGCGAAAAATGCTTCCAGCATATGGACTACCAGGCTTGGTCGTGTCAGATAATGGCACATCTTTTGCAAGTAGATAAATGCAGTCTTTCCTGAACCAGAATGGTATACGCTACATGTATACAGCTCCGTACCACCCGGCAAGCAACGGAAGGGCGGAGCGTATGATCCGTGAGCTGACGTGTGCATTACGGAAACCGAAACAGGGCAGCGTGTGCCCTGTCGAACTGGGTGGAAATCGAAGTTATGCCGTCTCTGCAATCGTGTACTGTAATCGAGAAGTTGCGAAAAATGCTCCCAGCATATGGACTACCAGACTTGGTCGTGTCAGATAACGGCATATCTTTTGCAAGCAGATAAATGCAGACTTTCCTGAACCTAAATGGTATATGCTACATGTATACAGCTCCGTACCACCTGGCAAGCAACGGAAGGGCGAAGCGTATGATCCGTGAGCTGCCGTGTGCATTACAGAAACCGAAACAGGGCAGCGTGTGCCCTGTCGAACTGGGTGGAAATCGAAGTCATGCCGTCTCTGCAATCGTGTACTGTAATCGAGAAGTTGCGAAAAATGCTTCCAGCATATGGACTACCAGACTTGGTCGTGTCAGATAATGGCACATCTTTTGCAAGTAGATAAATGCAGTCTTTCCTGAACCTAAATGGTATACGCTACATGTATACAGCTCCGTACCACGCGGCAAGCAACGGAATGGCGGAGCGTATGATCCGTGAGCTGCAGTAGGCATTACGGAAACCGAAACAGGGCAGCGTGTGCCCTGTCGAACTGGGTGGAAATCGAAGTGATGCCGTCTCTGCAATCGTGTACTGTAATCGAGAAGTTGCGAAAAATGCTTCCAGCATATGGACTACCAGACTTGGTCGTGTCAGATAATGGCACATCTTTTGCAGGTAGATAAATGCAGTCTTTCCTGAACCTAAATGGTACACGCTACATGTATACAGCTCCGTACCACCCGGCAAGCAACGGAAGGGCGGAGCGTATGATCCGTGAGCTGCCGTGTCCATTACGGAAACCGAAACAGGGCAGCGTGTGCCCTGTCGAACTGCGTGGAAATCGAAGTGATGCCGTCTCTGCAATCATGTACTGTAATCGAGAAGTTGCGAAAAATGCTTCACGCATATGGGCTACCAGACCTGGTCGTGTCAGATAATGGCATATCTTTTGCAAGTAGATAAATGTAGTCTTACCTGAACCTAAATGGTATACGCTACATGTATACAGCTCCGAACCATCCGGCAAGCAACGGAAGGGCGGAGCGTATGATCAGTGAGCTGCCGTGTGCATTACGGAAACCGAAACATGGCAGCGTGTGCCCTGTTGAACTGGATGGAAATCGAAGTGATGCCGTCTCTGCAATCGTGTACTGTAATCAAGAAGTTGCGAAAAATGCTTCCAGCATATGGAATACCAGACTTGGTCGTGTCAGATAATGGCATATCTTTTGCAAGTAGATAAATGCAGTCTTTCCTGAACCTAAATGGTATACGCTACATGTATACAGCTCCGTACCACCCGGCAAGCAACGGAAGGGCGGAGCGTATGATCCGTGAGCTGCAGTGGGCATTACGGAAACCGAAACAAGGCAGCGTGTGCCCTGTCGAACTGGGTGGAAATCGAAGTGATGCCGTCTCTGCAATCGTGTACTGTAATCGAGAAGTTGCGAAAAATGCTTCCAGCATATGGACTACCAGACTTGGTCGTGTCAGATAATGGCACATCTTTTGCAAGTAGATAAATGCAGTCTTTCCTGAACCTAAATGGTATACGCTACATGTATACAGCTCCGTACCACCTGGCAAGCAACGGAAGGGCGGAGCGTATGATCCGTGAGCTGCCGTGTGCATTACGGAAACCGAAACAGGGCAGCGTGTGTCCTGTCGAACTGGGTGGAAATCGAAGTGATGCCGTCTCTGCAATCGTGTACTGTAATCGAGAATTTGCGAAAAATGCTTCCAGCATATGGACTACCAGACTTGGTCGTGTCAGATAATGGCACATCTTTTGCAAGTAGATAAATGCACTCTTTCCTGAACCTAAATGGTATACGCTACATGTATACAGCTCCGTACCACCCGGCAAGCAACGGAAGGGCGGAGCGTATGATCCGTGAGCTGCCGTGTGCATTACGGAAACCGAAACAGGGCAGCGTGTGCCCTGTCGAACTGGGTGGAAATCGAAGTGATGCCGTCTCTGCAATCGTGTACTGTAATCGAGAAGTTGCGAAAAATGCTTCCAGCATATGGACTACCAGACTTGGTCGGGTCAGATAATGGCACATCTTTTGCAAGTAGATAAATGCAGTCTTTCCTGAACCTAAATGGTATACGCTACATGTATACAGCTCCGTACCACCCGGCAAGCAACGAAAGGGCGGAGCGTATGATCCGTGAGCTGCAGTGGGCATTACGGAAACCGAAACAGGGCAGCGTGTGCCCTGTCGAACTGGGTGGAAATCGAAGTGATGCCGTCTCTGCAATCGTGTACTGTAATCGAGAAGTTGCGAAAAATGCTTCCAGCATATGGACTACCAGACTTGGTCGTGTCAGATAATGGCACATCTTTTGCAAGTAGATAAATGCAGTCTTTCCTGAACCTAATTGGTATACGCTACATGTGTACAGCTCCGTACCACCCGGCAAGCAACGGAAGGGCGGAGCGTATGATCCGTGAGCTGCAGTGGGCATTACGGAAACCGAAACAGGGCAGCGTGTGCCCTGTCGAACTGGGTGGAAATCGAAGTGATGCCGTCTCTGCAATCGTGTACTGTAATCGAGAAGTTGCGAAAAATGCTTCCAGCATATGGACTACCAGACTTGATCGTGTCAGATAATGGCACACCTTTTGCAAGTAGATAAATGCAGTCTTTCCTGAACCTAAATGGTATGCGCTACATGTATACAGCTCCGTACCACCTGGCAAGCAACGGAAGGGCAGAGCGTATGATCCGTGAGCTGACGTGTGCATTACGGAAACCGAAACAGGGCAGCATGTGCCCTGTCGAACTGGGTGGAAATCGAAGTGACGCCGTCTCTGCAATCGTGTACTGTAATCGAGAAGTTGCGAAAAATGCTTCCAGCATATGGACTACCAGGCTTGGTCGTGTCAGATAATGGCACATCTTTTGCAAGTAGATAAATGCAGTCTTTCCTGAACCAGAATGGTATACGCTACATGTATACAGCTCCGTACCACCCGGCAAGCAATGGAAGGGCGGAGCATATGAACCGTGAGCTGCCGTGTGCATTACGGAAACCGCAACAGGGCAGCGTGTGCCCTGTCGAACTGGGTGGAAATCGAAGTGATGCCGTCTCTGCAATCGTGTACTGTAATCGAGAAGTTGCGAAAAATGCTTCCAGCATATGGTCTTCCAGACTTGGTCGTGTCAGATAATGGCACATCTTTTGCAAGTAGATAGATGCAGTCTTTGCTGAACCTAAATGGTATACGCTACATGTATACAGATCCGTACCACCTGGCAAGCAACGGAAGGGCAGAGCGTATGATCCGTGAACTGACGTGTGCATTACGGAAACCGAAACAGGGCAGCGTCTGCCCTGTCGAACTGGGTGGAAATCGAAGTGACGCCGTCTCTGCAATCGTGTACTGTAATCGAGAAGTTACGAAAAATGCTTCCAGCATATGGACTACCAGACTTGGTCGTGTCAGATAATGGCACATCTTTTGCAAGTAGATAAATGCAGTCTTTCCTGAACCTAAATGGTATGCGCTACATGTATACAGCTCCGTACCACCTGGCAAGCAACGAAAGGGCAGAGCGTATGATCCGTGAGCTGACGTGTGCATTACGGAAACCGAAACAGGGCAGCGTGTGCCCTGTCGAACTGGGTGGAAATCGAAGTGACGCCGTCTCTGCAATCGTGTACTGTAATCGAGAAGTTGCGAAAAATGCTTCCAGCATATGGACTACCAGACTTGGTCGTGTCAGATAATGGCACATCTTTTGCAAGTAGATAAATGCAGTCTTTCCTGAACCTAAATGGTATACGCTACATGTATACAGCTCCGTACCACCCGGCAAGCAACGGAATGGCGGAGCGTATGATCCGTGAGCTGCAGTGGGCATTACGGAAACCGAAACAGGGCAGCGTGTGCCCTGTCGAACTGGGTGGAAATCGAAGTGATGCCGTCTCTGCAATCGTGTACTGTAATCGAGAAGTTGCGAAAAATGCTCCCAGCATATGGACTACCAGACTTGGTCGTGTCAGATAACGGCATATCTTTTGCAAGCAGATAAATGCAGTCTTTCCTGAACCTAAATGGTATATGCTACATGTATACAGCTCCGTACCACCTGGCAAGCAACGGATGGGCAAAGCGTATGATCCGTGAGCTGCCGTGTGCATTACAGAAACCGAAACAGGGCAGCGTGTGCCCTGTCGAACTGGGTGGAAATCGAAGTCATGCCGTCTCTGCAATCGTGTACTGTAATCGAGAAGTTGCGAAAAATGCTTCCAGCATATGGACTACCAGACTTGGTCGTGTCAGATAATGGCACATCTTTTGCAAGTAGATAAATGCAGTCTTTCCTGAACCTAAATGGTATACGCTACATGTATACAGCTCCGTACCACCCGGCAAGCAACGGAAGGGCGGAGCGTATGATCCGTGAGCTGCAGTAGGCATTACGGAAACCGAAACAGGGCAGCGTGTGCCCTGTCGAACTGGGTGGAAATCGAAGTGATGCCGTCTCTGCAATCGTGTACTGTAATCGAGAAGTTGCGAAAAATGCTTCCAGCATATGGACTACCAGACTTGGTCGTGTCAGATAATGGCACATCTTTTGCAGGTAGATAAATGCAGTCTTTCCTGAACCTAAATGGTACACGCTACATGTATACAGCTCCGTACCACCCGGCAAGCAACGGAAGGGCGGAGCGTATGATCCGTGAGCTGCCGTGTCCATTACGGAAACCGAAACAGGGCAGCGTGTGCCCTGTCGAACTGCGTGGAAATCGAAGTGATGCCGTCTCTGCAATCATGTACTGTAATCGAGAAGTTGCGAAAAATGCTTCCAGCATATGGGCTACCAGACCTGGTCGTGTCAGATAATGGCACATCTTTTGCAAGTAGATAAATGTAGTCTTACCTGAACCTAAATGGTATACGCTACATGTATACAGCTCCGAACCATCCGGCAAGCAACGGAAGGGCGGAGCGTATGATCAGTGAGCTGCCGTGTGCATTACGGAAACCGAAACAGGGCAGCGTGTGCCCTGTTGAACTGGATGGAAATCGAAGTGATGCCGTCTCTGCAATCGTGTACTGTAATCAAGAAGTTGCGAAAAATGCTTCCAGCATATGGAATACCAGACTTGGTCGTGTCAGATAATGGCATATCTTTTGCAAGTAGATAAATGCAGTCTTTCCTGAACCTAAATGGTATACGCTACATGTATACAGCTCCGTACCACCCGGCAAGCAACGGAAGGGCGGAGCGTATGATCCGTGAGCTGCAGTGGGCATTACGGAAACCGAAACAGGGCAGCGTGTGCCCTGTCGAACTGGGTGGAAATCGAAGTGATGCCGTCTCTGCAATCGTGTACTGTAAACGAGAAGTTGCGAAAAATGCTTCCAGCATATGGACTACCAGACTTGGTCGTGTCAGATAATGGCACATCTTTTGCAAGTAGATAAATGCAGTCTTTCCTGAACCTAAATGGTATACGCTACATGTATACAGCTCCGTACCACCTGGCAAGCAACGGAAGGGCGGAGCGTATGATCCGTGAGCTGCCGTGTGCATTACGGAAACCGAAACAGGGCAGCGTGTGTCCTGTCGAACTGGGTGGAAATCGAAGTGATGCCGTCTCTGCAATCGTGTACTGTAATCGAGAATTTGCGAAAAATGCTTCCAGCATATGGACTACCAGACTTGGTCGTGTCAGATAATGGCACATCTTTTGCAAGTAGATAAATGCACTCTTTCCTGAACCTAAATGGTATACGCTACATATATACAGCTCCGTACCACCCGGCAAGCAACGGAAGGGCGGAGCGTATGATCCGTGAGCTGCCGTGTGCATTACGGAAACCGAAACAGGGCAGCGTGTGCCCTGTCGAACTGGGTGGAAATCGAAGTGATGCCGTCTCTGCAATCGTGTACTGTAATCGAGAAGTTGCGAAAAATGCTTCCAGCATATGGACTACCAGACTTGGTCGTGTCAGATAATGGCACATCTTTTGCAAGTAGATAAATGCAGTCTTTCCTGAACCTAAATGGTATACGCTACATGTATACAGCTCCGTACCACCCGGCAAGCAACGAAAGGGCGGAGCGTATGATCCGTGAGCTGCAGTGGGCATTACGGAAACCGAAACAGGGCAGCGTGTGCCCTGTCGAACTGGGTGGAAATCGAAGTGATGCCGTCTCTGCAATCGTGTACTGTAATCGAGAAGTTGCGAAAAATGCTTCCAGCATATGGACTACCAGACTTGGTCGTGTCAGATAATGGCACATCTTTTGCAAGTAGATAAATGCAGTCTTTCCTGAACCTAATTGGTATACGCTACATGTGTACAGCTCCGTACCACCCGGCAAGCAACGGAAGGGCGGAGTGTATGATCCGTGAGCTGCAGTGGGCATTACGAAAACCGAAACAGGGCAGCGTGTGCCCTGTCGAACTGGGTGGAAATCGAAGTGATGCCGTCTCTGCAATCGTGTACTGTAATCGAGAAGTTGCGAAAACTGCTTCCAGCATATGGACTACCAGACTTGATCGTGTCAGATAATGGCACATCTTTTGCAAGTAGATAAATGCAGTCTTTCCTGAACCTAAATGGTATGCGCTACATGTATACAGCTCCGTACCACCTGGCAAGCAACGGAAGGGCAGAGCGTATGATCCGTGAGCTGACGTGTGCATTACGGAAACCGAAACAGGGCAGCATGTGCCCTGTCGAACTGGGTGGAAATCGAAGTGACGCCGTCTCTGCAATCGTGTACTGTAATCGAGAAGTTGCGAAAAATGCTTCCAGCATATGGACTACCAGGCTTGGTCGTGTCAGATAATGGCACATCTTTTGCAAGTAGATAAATGCAGTCTTTCCTGAACCAGAATGGTATACGCTACATGTATACAGCTCCGTACCACCCGGCAAGCAACGGAAGGGCGGAGCGTATGATCCGTGAGCTGCCGTGTGCATTACGGAAACCGAAACAGGGCAGCGTGTGCCCTGTCGAACTGGGTGGAAATCGAAGTGATGCCGTCTCTGCAATCGTGTACTGTAATCGAGAAGTTGCGAAAAATGCTTCCAGCATATGGACTACCAGACTTGATCGTGTCAGATAATGGCACATCTTTTGCAAGTAGATAAATGCAGTCTTTCCTGAACCTAAATGGTATGCGCTACATGTATACAGCTCCGTACCACCTGGCAAGCAACGGAAGGGCAGAGCGTATGATCCGTGAGCTGACGTGTGCATTACGGAAACCGAAACAGGGCAGCATGTGCCCTGTCGAACTGGGTGGAAATCGAAGTGACGCCGTCTCTGCAATCGTGTACTGTAATCGAGAAGTTGCGAAAAATGCTTCCAGCATATGGACTACCAGGCTTGGTCGTGTCAGATAATGGCACATCTTTTGCAAGTAGATAAATGCAGTCTTTCCTGAACCAGAATGGTATACGCTACATGTATACAGCTCCGTACCACCCGGCAAGCAACGGAAGGGTGGAGCGTATGATCCGTGAGCTGCCGTGTGCATTACGGAAACCGAAACAGGGCAGCGTGTGCCCTGTCGAACTGGGTGGAAATCGAAGTGATGCCGTCTCTGCAATCGTGTACTGTAATCGAGAAGTTGCGAAAAATGCTTCCAGCATATGGTCTTCCAGACTTGGTCGTGTCAGATAATGGCACATCTTTTGCAAGTAGATAGATGCAGTCTTTGCTGAACCTAAATGGTATACGCTACATGTATACAGATCCGTACCACCTGGCAAGCAACGGAAGGGCAGAGCGTATGATCCGTGAACTGACGTGTGCATTACGGAAACCGAAACAGGGCAGCGTCTGCCCTGTCGAACTGGGTGGAAATCGAAGTGACGCCGTCTCTGCAATCGTGTACTGTAATCGAGAAGTTGCGAACTATGCTTCCAGCATATGGACTACCAGACTTGGTCGTGTCAGATAATGGCACATCTTTTGCAAGTAGATAAATGCAGTCTTTCCTGAACCTAAATGGTATGCGCTACATGTATACAGCTCCGTACCACCTGGCAAGCAACGAAAGGGCAGAGCGTATGATCCGTGAGCTGACGTGTGCATTACGGAAACCGAAACAGGGCAGCGTGTGCCCTGTCGAACTGGGTGGAAATCGAAGTGACGCCGTCTCTGCAATCGTGTACTGTAATCGAGAAGTTGCGAAAAATGCTTCCAGCATATGGACTACCAGACTTGGTCGTGTCAGATAATGGCACATCTTTTGCAAGTAGATAAATGCAGTCTTTCCTGAACCTAAATGGTATACGCTACATGTATACAGCTCCGTACCACCCGGAAAGCAACGGAAGGGCGGAGCGTATGATCCGTGAGCTGCAGTGGGCATTACGGAAACCGAAACAGGGCAGCGTGTGCCCTGTCGAACTGGGTGGAAATCGAAGTGATGCCGTCTCTGCAATCGTGTACTGCAATCGAGAAGTTGCGAAAAATGCTCCCAGCATATGGACTACCAGACTTGGTCGTGTCAGATAACGGCATATCTTTTGCAAGCAGATAAATGCAGTCTTTCCTGAACCTAAATGGTATATGCTACATATATACAGCTCCGTACCACCTGGCAAGCAACGGAAGGGCAAAGCGTATGATCCGTGAGCTGCCGTGTGCATTACGGAAACCGAAACAGGGCAGCGTGTGCCCTGTCGAACTGGGTGGAAATCGAAGTCATGCCGTCTCTGCAATCGTGTACTGTAATCGAGAAGTTGCGAAAAATGCTTCCAGCATATGGACTACCAGATTTGGCCGTGTCAGATAATGGCACATCTTTTGCAAGTAGATAAATGCAGTCTTTCCTGAACCTAAATGGTATACGCTACATGTATACAGCTCCGTACCACCCGGCAAGCAACGGAAGGGCGGAGCGTATGATCCGTGAGCTGCAGTAGGCATTACGGAAACCGAAACAGGGCAGCGTGTGCCCTGTCGAACTGGGTGGAAATCGAAGTGATGCCGTCTCTGCAATCGTGTACTGTAATCGAGAAGTTGCGAAAAATGCTTCCAGCATATGGACTACCAGACTTGGTCGTGTCAGATAATGGCACATCTTTTGCAGGTAGATAAATGCAGTCTTTCCTGAACCTAAATGGTACACGCTACATGTATACAGCTCCGTACCACCCGGCAGGCAACGGAAGGGCGGAGCGTATGATCCGTGAGCTGCCGTGTCCATTACGGAAACCGAAACAGGGCAGCGTGTGCCCTGTCGAACTTCGTGGAAATCGAAATTATGCCGTCTCTGCAATTGTGTACTGTAATCGAGAAGTTGCGAAAAATGCTTCCAGCATATGGACTACCAGACTTGGTCGCGTCAGATAATGGCACATCTTTTGCAAGTAGATAAATGCAGTCTTTCCTGAACCTAAATGGTATACGCTACATGTATACAGCTCCGTACCACCCGGCAAGCAACGGAAGGGCGGAGCGTATGATCCGTGAGCTGCAGTGGGCAGTACGGAAACCGAAACAGGGCAGCGTGTGCCCTGTCGAACTGGGTGGAAATCGAAGTGATGCCGTCTCTGCAATCGTGTACTGTAATCGAGAAGTTGCGAAAAATGCTTCCAGCATATGGACTACCAGACTAGGTCGTGTCAGATAATGGCACATCTTTTGCAGGTAGATAAATGCAGTCTTTCCTGAACCTAAATGGTATACGCTACATGTATACAGCTCCGTACCACCCGGCAAGCAACGGAAGGGCGGAGCGTATTATCCGTGAGCTGCCGTGTGCATTACGGAAACCGAAACAGGGCAGCGTGTGCCCTGTCGAACTGGGTGGAAATCGAAGTGATGCCGTCTCTGCAATCGTGTACTGTAATCGAGAAGTTGCAAAAAATGTTTCCAGCATATGGACTACCAGACTTGGTCGTGTCAGATAATGGCACATCTTTTGCAAGTAGATAAATGCAGTCTTTCCTGAACCTAAATGGTATACGCTACATGTATACAGCTCCGTACCACCCGGCAAGCAACGGAAGGGCAGAGCGTATGATCCGTGAGCTGACGTGTGCATTACGGAAACCGAAACAGGGCAGCGTGTGCCCTGTCGAACTGGGTGGAAATCGAAGTTATGCCGTCTCTGCAATCGTGTACTGTAATCGAGAAGTTGCGAAAAATGCTTCCAGCATATGGACTACCAGACTTGGTCGTGTCAGATAATGGCACATCTTTTGCAAGTAGATAAATGCAGTCTTTCCTGAACCTAAATGGTATACGCTACATGTATACAGCTCCGTACCACCCGGCAAGCAACGGAAGGGCGGAGCGTATGATCCGTGAGCTGCAGTGGGCATTACGGAAACCGAAACAGGGCAGCGTGTGCCCTGTCGAACTGGGTGGAAATCGAAGTGATGCCGTCTCTGCAATCGTGTACTGTAAACGAGAAGTTGCGAAAAATGCTTCCAGCATATGGACTACCAGACTTGGTCGTGTCAGATAATGGCACATCTTTTGCAAGTAGATAAATGCAGTCTTTCCTGAACCTAAATGGTATACGCTACATGTATACAGCTCCGTACCACCCGGCAAGCAACGGAAGGGCGGAGCGTATGATCCGTGAGCTGCAGTGGGCATTACGGAAACCGAAACAGGGCAGCGTGTGCAATGTCGAACTGGGTGGAAATCGAAGTGATGCCGTCTCTGCAATCGTGTACTGTAAACGAGAAGTTGCGAAAAATGCTTCCAGCATATGGACTACCAGACTTGGTCGTGTCAGATAATGGCACATCTTTTGCAGGTAGATAAATGCAGTCTTTCCTGAACCTAAATGGTACACGCTACATGTATACAGCTCCGTACCACCCGGCAAGCAACGGAAGGGCGGAGCGTATGATCCGTGAGCTGCCGTGTCCATTACGGAAACCGAAACAGGGCAGCGTGTGCCCTGTCGAACTGCGTGGAAATCGAAGTGATGCCGTCTCTGCAATCATGTACTGTAATCGAGAAGTTGCGAAAAATGCTTCACGCATATGGGCTACCAGACCTGGTCGTGTCAGATAATGGCATATCTTTTGCAAGTAGATAAATGTAGTCTTACCTGAACCTAAATGGTATACGCTACATGTATACAGCTCCGAACCATCCGGCAAGCAACGGAAGGGCGGAGCGTATGATCAGTGAGCTGCCGTGTGCATTACGGAAACCGAAACATGGCAGCGTGTGCCCTGTTGAACTGGATGGAAATCGAAGTGATGCCGTCTCTGCAATCGTGTACTGTAATCAAGAAGTTGCGAAAAATGCTTCCAGCATATGGAATACCAGACTTGGTCGTGTCAGATAATGGCATATCTTTTGCAAGTAGATAAATGCAGTCTTTCCTGAACCTAAATGGTATACGCTACATGTATACAGCTCCGTACCACCCGGCAAGCAACGGAAGGGCGGAGCGTATGATCCGTGAGCTGCAGTGGGCATTACGGAAACCGAAACAAGGCAGCGTGTGCCCTGTCGAACTGGGTGGAAATCGAAGTGATGCCGTCTCTGCAATCGTGTACTGTAATCGAGAAGTTGCGAAAAATGCTTCCACCATATGGACTACCAGACTTGGTCGTGTCAGATAATGGCACATCTTTTGCAAGTAGATAAATGCAGTCTTTCCTGAACCTAAATGGTATACGCTACATGTATACAGCTCCGTACCACCTGGCAAGCAACGGAAGGGCGGAGCGTATGATCCGTGAGCTGCCGTGTGCATTACGGAAACCGAAACAGGGCAGCGTGTGTCCTGTCGAACTGGGTGGAAATCGAAGTGATGCCGTCTCTGCAATCGTGTACTGTAATCGAGAATTTGCGAAAAATGCTTCCAGCATATGGACTACCAGACTTGGTCGTGTCAGATAATGGCACATCTTTTGCAAGTAGATAAATGCACTCTTTCCTGAACCTAAATGGTATACGCTACATGTATACAGCTCCGTACCACCCGGCAAGCAACGGAAGGGCGGAGCGTATGATCCGTGAGCTGCCGTGTGCATTACGGAAACCGAAACAGGGCAGCGTGTGCCCTGTCGAACTGGGTGGAAATCGAAGTGATGCCGTCTCTGCAATCGTGTACTGTAATCGAGAAGTTGCGAAAAATGCTTCCAGCATATGGACTACCAGACTTGGTCGTGTCAGATAATGGCACATCTTTTGCAAGTAGATAAATGCAGTCTTTCCTGAACCTAAATGGTATACGCTACATGTATACAGCTCCGTACCACCCGGCAAGCAACGAAAGGGCGGAGCGTATGATCCGTGAGCTGCAGTGGGCATTACGGAAACCGAAACAGGGCAGCGTGTGCCCTGTCGAACTGGGTGGAAATCGAAGTGATGCCGTCTCTGCAATCGTGTACTGTAATCGAGAAGTTGCGAAAAATGCTTCCAGCATATGGACTACCAGACTTGGTCGTGTCAGATAATGGCACATCTTTTGCAAGTAGATAAATGCAGTCTTTCCTGAACCTAATTGGTATACGCTACATGTGTACAGCTCCGTACCACCCGGCAAGCAACGGAAGGGCGGAGCGTATGATCCGTGAGCTGCAGTGGGCATTACGGAAACCGAAACAGGGCAGCGTGTGCCCTGTCGAACTGGGTGGAAATCGAAGTGATGCCGTCTCTGCAATCGTGTACTGTAATCGAGAAGTTGCGAAAAATGCTTCCAGCATATGGACTACCAGACTTGATCGTGTCAGATAATGGCACACCTTTTGCAAGTAGATAAATGCAGACTTTCCTGAACCTAAATGGTATGCGCTACATGTATACAGCTCCGTACCACCTGGCAAGCAACGGAAGGGCAGAGCGTATGATCCGTGAGCTGACGTGTGCATTACGGAAACCGAAACAGGGCAGCATGTGCCCTGTCGAACTGGGTGGAAATCGAAGTGACGCCGTCTCTGCAATCGTGTACTGTAATCGAGAAGTTGCGAAAAATGCTTCCAGCATATGGACTACCAGGCTTGGTCGTGTCAGATAATGGCACATCTTTTGCAAGTAGATAAATGCAGTCTTTCCTGAACCAGAATGGTATACGCTACATGTATACAGCTCCGTACCACCCGGCAAGCAACGGAAGGGCGGAGCATATGAACCGTGAGCTGCCGTGTGCATTACGGAAACCGCAACAGGGCAGCGTGTGCCCTGTCGAACTGGGTGGAAATCGAAGTGATGCCGTCTCTGCAATCGTGTACTGTAATCGAGAAGTTGCGAAAAATGCTTCCAGCATATGGTCTTCCAGACTTGGTCGTGTCAGATAATGGCACATCTTTTGCAAGTAGATAGATGCAGTCTTTGCTGAACCTAAATGGTATACGCTACATGTATACAGATCCGTACCACCTGGCAAGCAACGGAAGGGCAGAGCGTATGATCCGTGAACTGACGTGTGCATTACGGAAACCGAAACAGGGCAGCGTCTGCCCTGTCGAACTGGGTGGAAATCGAAGTGACGCCGTCTCTGCAATCGTGTACTGTAATCGAGAAGTTACGAAAAATGCTTCCAGCATATGGACTACCAGACTTGGTCGTGTCAGATAATGGCACATCTTTTGCAAGTAGATAAATGCAGTCTTTCCTGAACCTAAATGGTATGCGCTACATGTATACAGCTCCGTACCACCTGGCAAGCAACGAAAGGGCAGAGCGTATGATCCGTGAGCTGCCGTGTGCATTACGGAAACCGAAACAGGGCAGCGTGTGCCCTGTCGAACTGGGTGGAAATCGAAGTGATGCCGTCTCTGCAATCGTGTACTGTAATCGAGAAGTTGCGAAAAATGCTTCCAGCATATGGACTACCAGACTTGGTCGTGTCAGATAATGGCACATCTTTTGCAAGTAGATAAATGCAGTCTTTCCTGAACCTAAATGGTATACGCTACATGTATACAGCTCCGTACCACCCGGCAAGCAACGAAAGGGCGGAGCGTATGATCCGTGAGCTGCAGTGGGCATTACGGAAACCGAAACAGGGCAGCGTGTGCCCTGTCGAACTGGGTGGAAATCGAAGTGATGCCGTCTCTGCAATCGTGTACTGTAATCGAGAAGTTGCGAAAAATGCTTCCAGCATATGGACTACCAGACTTGGTCGTGTCAGATAATGGCACATCTTTTGCAAGTAGATAAATGCAGTCTTTCCTGAACCTAATTGGTATACGCTACATGTGTACAGCTCCGTACCACCCGGCAAGCAACGGAAGGGCGGAGCGTATGATCCGTGAGCTGCAGTGGGCATTACGGAAACCGAAACAGGGCAGCGTGTGCCCTGTCGAACTGGGTGGAAATCGAAGTGATGCCGTCTCTGCAATCGTGTACTGTAATCGAGAAGTTGCGAAAAATGCTTCCAGCATATGGACTACCAGACTTGATCGTGTCAGATAATGGCACACCTTTTGCAAGTAGATAAATGCAGACTTTCCTGAACCTAAATGGTATGCGCTACATGTATACAGCTCCGTACCACCTGGCAAGCAACGGAAGGGCAGAGCGTATGATCCGTGAGCTGACGTGTGCATTACGGAAACCGAAACAGGGCAGCATGTGCCCTGTCGAACTGGGTGGAAATCGAAGTGACGCCGTCTCTGCAATCGTGTACTGTAATCGAGAAGTTGCGAAAAATGCTTCCAGCATATGGACTACCAGGCTTGGTCGTGTCAGATAATGGCACATCTTTTGCAAGTAGATAAATGCAGTCTTTCCTGAACCAGAATGGTATACGCTACATGTATACAGCTCCGTACCACCCGGCAAGCAACGGAAGGGCGGAGCATATGAACCGTGAGCTGCCGTGTGCATTACGGAAACCGCAACAGGGCAGCGTGTGCCCTGTCGAACTGGGTGGAAATCGAAGTGATGCCGTCTCTGCAATCGTGTACTGTAATCGAGAAGTTGCGAAAAATGCTTCCAGCATATGGTCTTCCAGACTTGGTCGTGTCAGATAATGGCACATCTTTTGCAAGTAGATAGATGCAGTCTTTGCTGAACCTAAATGGTATACGCTACATGTATACAGATCCGTACCACCTGGCAAGCAACGGAAGGGCAGAGCGTATGATCCGTGAACTGACGTGTGCATTACGGAAACCGAAACAGGGCAGCGTCTGCCCTGTCGAACTGGGTGGAAATCGAAGTGACGCCGTCTCTGCAATCGTGTACTGTAATCGAGAAGTTACGAAAAATGCTTCCAGCATATGGACTACCAGACTTGGTCGTGTCAGATAATGGCACATCTTTTGCAAGTAGATAAATGCAGTCTTTCCTGAACCTAAATGGTATGCGCTACATGTATACAGCTCCGTACCACCTGGCAAGCAACGAAAGGGCAGAGCGTATGATCCGTGAGCTGACGTGTGCATTACGGAAACCGAAACAGGGCAGCGTGTGCCCTGTCGAACTGGGTGGAAATCGAAGTGACGCCGTCTCTGCAATCGTGTACTGTAATCGAGAAGTTGCGAAAAATGCTTCCAGCATATGGACTACCAGACTTGGTCGTGTCAGATAATGGCACATCTTTTGCAAGTAGATAAATGCAGTCTTTCCTGAACCTAAATGGTATACGCTACATGTATACAGCTCCGTACCACCCGGCAAGCAACGGAATGGCGGAGCGTATGATCCGTGAGCTGCAGTGGGCATTACGGAAACCGAAACAGGGCAGCGTGTGCCCTGTCGAACTGGGTGGAAATCGAAGTGATGCCGTCTCTGCAATCGTGTACTGTAATCGAGAAGTTGCGAAAAATGCTCCCAGCATATGGACTACCAGACTTGGTCGTGTCAGATAACGGCATATCTTTTGCAAGCAGATAAATGCAGTCTTTCCTGAACCTAAATGGTATATGCTACATGTATACAGCTCCGTACCACCTGGCAAGCAACGGATGGGCAAAGCGTATGATCCGTGAGCTGCCGTGTGCATTACAGAAACCGAAACAGGGCAGCGTGTGCCCTGTCAAACTGGGTGGAAATCGAAATCATGCCGTCTCTGCAATCGTGTACTGTAATCGAGAAGTTGCGAAAAATGCTTCCAGCATATGGACTACCAGACTTGGTCGTGTCAGATAATGGCACATCTTTTGCAAGTAGATAAATGCAGTCTTTCCTGAACCTAAATGGTATACGCTACATGTATACAGCTCCGTACCACCCGGCAAGCAACGGAAGGGCGGAGCGTATGATCCGTGAGCTGCAGTAGGCATTACGGAAACCGAAACAGGGCAGCGTGTGCCCTGTCGAACTGGGTGGAAATCGAAGTGATGCCGTCTCTGCAATCGTGTACTGTAATCGAGAAGTTGCGAAAAATGCTTCCAGCATATGGACTACCAGACTTGGTCGTGTCAGATAATGGCACATCTTTTGCAGGTAGATAAATGCAGTCTTTCCTGAACCTAAATGGTACACGCTACATGTATACAGCTCCGTACCACCCGGCAAGCAACGGAAGGGCGGAGCGTATGATCCGTGAGCTGCCGTGTCCATTACGGAAACCGAAACAGGGCAGCGTGTGCCCTGTCGAACTGCGTGGAAATCGAAGTGATGCCGTCTCTGCAATCATGTACTGTAATCGAGAAGTTGCGAAAAATGCTTCCAGCATATGGGCTACCAGACCTGGTCGTGTCAGATAATGGCACATCTTTTGCAAGTAGATAAATGTAGTCTTACCTGAACCTAAATGGTATACGCTACATGTATACAGCTCCGAACCATCCGGCAAGCAACGGAAGGGCGGAGCGTATGATCAGTGAGCTGCCGTGTACATTACGGAAACCGAAACAGGGCAGCGTGTGCCCTGTTGAACTGGATGGAAATCGAAGTGATGCCGTCTCTGCAATCGTGTACTGTAATCAAGAAGTTGCGAAAAATGCTTCCAGCATATGGAATACCAGACTTGGTCGTGTCAGATAATGGCATATCTTTTGCAAGTAGATAAATGCAGTCTTTCCTGAACCTAAATGGTATACGCTACATGTATACAGCTCCGTACCACCCGGCAAGCAACGGAAGGGCGGAGCGTATGATCCGTGAGCTGCAGTGGGCATTACGGAAACCGAAACAGGGCAGCGTGTGCCCTGTCGAACTGGGTGGAAATCGAAGTGATGCCGTCTCTGCAATCGTGTACTGTAAACGAGAAGTTGCGAAAAATGCTTCCAGCATATGGACTACCAGACTTGGTCGTGTCAGATAATGGCACATCTTTTGCAAGTAGATAAATGCAGTCTTTCCTGAACCTAAATGGTATACGCTACATGTATACAGCTCCGTACCACCTGGCAAGCAACGGAAGGGCGGAGCGTATGATCCGTGAGCTGCCGTGTGCATTACGGAAACCGAAACAGGGCAGCGTGTGTCCTGTCGAACTGGGTGGAAATCGAAGTGATGCCGTCTCTGCAATCGTGTACTGTAATCGAGAATTTGCGAAAAATGCTTCCAGCATATGGACTACCAGACTTGGTCGTGTCAGATAATGGCACATCTTTTGCAAGTAGATAAATGCACTCTTTCCTGAACCTAAATGGTATACGCTACATGTATACAGCTCCGTACCACCCGGCAAGCAACGGAAGGGCGGAGCGTATGATCCGTGAGCTGCCGTGTGCATTACGGAAACCGAAACAGGGCAGCGTGTGCCCTGTCGAACTGGGTGGAAATCGAAGTGATGCCGTCTCTGCAATCGTGTACTGTAATCGAGAAGTTGCGAAAAATGCTTCCAGCATATGGACTACCAGACTTGGTCGTGTCAGATAATGGCACATCTTTTGCAAGTAGATAAATGCAGTCTTTCCTGAACCTAAATGGTATACGCTACATGTATACAGCTCCGTACCACCCGGCAAGCAACGAAAGGGCGGAGCGTGTGATCCGTGAGCTGCAGTGGGCATTACGGAAACCGAAACAGGGCAGCGTGTGCCCTGTCGAACTGGGTGGAAATCGAAGTGATGCCGTCTCTGCAATCGTGTACTGTAATCGAGAAGTTGCGAAAAATGCTTCCAGCATATGGACTACCAGACTTGGTCGTGTCAGATAATGGCACATCGTTTGCAAGTAGATAAATGCAGTCTTTCCTGAACCTAATTGGTATACGCTACATGTGTACAGCTCCGTACCACCCGGCAAGCAACGGAAGGGCGGAGCGTATGATCCGTGAGCTGCAGTGGGCATTACGAAAACCGAAACAGGGCAGCGTGTGCCCTGTCGAACTGGGTGGAAATCGAAGTGATGCCGTCTCTGCAATCGTGTACTGTAATCGAGAAGTTGCGAAAAATGCTTCCAGCATATGGACTACCAGACTTGATCGTGTCAGATAATGGCACATCTTTTGCAAGTAGATAAATGCAGTCTTTCCTGAACCTAAATGGTATGCGCTACATGTATACAGCTCCGTACCACCTGGCAAGCAACGGAAGGGCAGAGCGTATGATCCGTGAGCTGACGTGTGCATTACGGAAACCGAAACAGGGCAGCATGTGCCCTGTCGAACTGGGTGGAAATCGAAGTGACGCCGTCTCTGCAATCGTGTACTGTAATCGAGAAGTTGCGAAAAATGCTTCCAGCATATGGACTACCAGGCTTGGTCGTGTCAGATAATGGCACATCTTTTGCAAGTAGATAAATGCAGTCTTTCCTGAACCAGAATGGTATACGCTACATGTATACAGCTCCGTACCACCCGGCAAGCAACGGAAGGGCGGAGCGTATGATCCGTGAGCTGCCGTGTGCATTACGGAAACCGAAACAGGGCAGCGTGTGCCCTGTCGAACTGGGTGGAAATCGAAGTGATGCCGTCTCTGCAATCGTGTACTGTAATCGAGAAGTTGCGAAAAATGCTTCCAGCATATGGACTACCAGACTTGATCGTGTCAGATAATGGCACATCTTTTGCAAGTAGATAAATGCAGTCTTTCCTGAACCTAAATGGTATGCGCTACATGTATACAGCTCCGTACCACCTGGCAAGCAACGGAAGGGCAGAGCGTATGATCCGTGAGCTGACGTGTGCATTACGGAAACCGAAACAGGGCAGCATGTGCCCTGTCGAACTGGGTGGAAATCGAAGTGACGCCGTCTCTGCAATCGTGTACTGTAATCGAGAAGTTGCGAAAAATGCTTCCAGCATATGGACTACCAGGCTTGGTCGTGTCAGATAATGGCACATCTTTTGCAAGTAGATAAATGCAGTCTTTCCTGAACCAGAATGGTATACGCTACATGTATACAGCTCCGTACCACCCGGCAAGCAACGGAAGGGCGGAGCGTATGATCCGTGAGCTGCCGTGTGCATTACGGAAACCGAAACAGGGCAGCGTGTGCCCTGTCGAACTGGGTGGAAATCGAAGTGATGCCGTCTCTGCAATCGTGTACTGTAATCGAGAAGTTGCGAAAAATGCTTCCAGCATATGGTCTTCCAGACTTGGTCGTGTCAGATAATGGCACATCTTTTGCAAGTAGATAGATGCAGTCTTTGCTGAACCTAAATGGTATACGCTACATGTATACAGATCCGTACCACCTGGCAAGCAACGAAAGGGCAGAGCGTATGATCCGTGAACTGACGTGTGCATTACGGAAACCGAAACAGGGCAGCGTCTGCCCTGTCGAACTGGGTGGAAATCGAAGTGACGCCGTCTCTGCAATCGTGTACTGTAATCGAGAAGTTGCGAACTATGCTTCCAGCATATGGACTACCAGACTTGGTCGTGTCAGATAATGGCACATCTTTTGCAAGTAGATAAATGCAGTCTTTCCTGAACCTAAATGGTATGCGCTACATGTATACAGCTCCGTACCACCTGGCAAGCAACGAAAGGGCAGAGCGTATGATCCGTGAGCTGACGTGTGCATTACGGAAACCGAAACAGGGCAGCGTGTGCCCTGTCGAACTGGGTGGAAATCGAAGTGACGCCGTCTCTGCAATCGTGTACTGTAATCGAGAAGTTGCGAAAAATGCTTCCAGCATATGGACTACCAGACTTGGTCGTGTCAGATAATGGCACATCTTTTGCAAGTAGATAAATGCAGTCTTTCCTGAACCTAAATGGTATACGCTACATGTATACAGCTCCGTACCACCCGGAAAGCAACGGAAGGGCGGAGCGTATGATCCGTGAGCTGCAGTGGGCATTACGGAAACCGAAACAGGGCAGCGTGTGCCCTGTCGAACTGGGTGGAAATCGAAGTGATGCCGTCTCTGCAATCGTGTACTGCAATCGAGAAGTTGCGAAAAATGCTCCCAGCATATGGACTACCAGACTTGGTCGTGTCAGATAACGGCATATCTTTTGCAAGCAGATAATTGCAGTCTTTCCTGAACCTAAATGGTATATGCTACATATATACAGCTCCGTACCACCTGGCAAGCAACGGAAGGGCAAAGCGTATGATCCGTGAGCTGCCGTGTGCATTACGGAAACCGAAACAGGGCAGCGTGTGCCCTGTCGAACTGGGTGGAAATCGAAGTCATGCCGTCTCTGCAATCGTGTACTGTAATCGAGAAGTTGCGAAAAATGCTTCCAGCATATGGACTACCAGATTTGGCCGTGTCAGATAATGGCACATCTTTTGCAAGTAGATAAATGCAGTCTTTCCTGAACCTAAATGGTATACGCTACATGTATACAGCTCCGTACCACCCGGCAAGCAACGGAAGGGCGGAGCGTATGATCCGTGAGCTGCAGTAGGCATTACGGAAACCGAAACAGGGCAGCGTGTGCCCTGTCGAACTGGGTGGAAATCGAAGTGATGCCGTCTCTGCAATCGTGTACTGTAATCGAGAAGTTGCGAAAAATGCTTCCAGCATATGGACTACCAGACTTGGTCGTGTCAGATAATGGCACATCTTTTGCAGGTAGATAAATGCAGTCTTTCCTGAACCTAAATGGTACACGCTACAAGTATACAGCTCCGTACCACCCGGCAGGCAACGGAAGGGCGGAGCGTATGATCCGTGAGCTGCCGTGTCCATTACGGAAACCGAAACAGGGCAGCGTGTGCCCTGTCGAACTTCGTGGAAATCGAAATTATGCCGTCTCTGCAATTGTGTACTGTAATCGAGAAGTTGCGAAAAATGCTTCCAGCATATGGACTACCAGACTTGGTCGCGTCAGATAATGGCACATCTTTTGCAAGTAGATAAATGCAGTCTTTCCTGAACCTAAATGGTATACGCTACATGTATACAGCTCCGTACCACCCGGCAAGCAACGGAAGGGCGGAGCGTATGATCCGTGAGCTGCAGTGGGCAGTACGGAAACCGAAACAGGGCAGCGTGTGCCCTGTCGAACTGGGTGGAAATCGAAGTGATGCCGTCTCTGCAATCGTGTACTGTAATCGAGAAGTTGCGAAAAATGCTTCCAGCATATGGACTACCAGACTTGGTCGTGTCAGATAATGGCACATCTTTTGCAGGTAGATAAATGCAGTCTTTCCTGAACCTAAATGGTATACGCTACATGTATACAGCTCCGTACCACCCGGCAAGCAACGGAAGGGCGGAGCGTATTATCCGTGAGCTGCCGTGTGCATTACGGAAACCGAAACAGGGCAGCGTGTGCCCTGTCGAACTGGGTGGAAATCGAAGTGATGCCGTCTCTGCAATCGTGTACTGTAATCGAGAAGTTGCAAAAAATGTTTCCAGCATATGGACTACCAGACTTGGTCGTGTCAGATAATGGCACATCTTTTGCAAGTAGATAAATGCAGTCTTTCCTGAACCTAAATGGTATACGCTACATGTATACAGCTCCGTACCACCCGGCAAGCAACGGAAGGGCAGAGCGTATGATCCGTGAGCTGACGTGTGCATTACGGAAACCGAAACAGGGCAGCGTGTGCCCTGTCGAACTGGGTGGAAATCGAAGTTATGCCGTCTCTGCAATCGTGTACTGTAATCGAGAAGTTGCGAAAAATGCTTCCAGCATATGGACTACCAGACTTGGTCGTGTCAGATAATGGCACATCTTTTGCAAGTAGATAAATGCAGTCTTTCCTGAACCTAAATGGTATACGCTACATGTATACAGCTCCGTACCACCCGGCAAGCAACGGAAGGGCGGAGCGTATGATCCGTGAGCTGCAGTGGGCATTACGGAAACCGAAACAGGGCAGCGTGTGCCCTGTCGAACTGGGTGGAAATCGAAGTGATGCCGTCTCTGCAATCGTGTACTGTAAACGAGAAGTTGCGAAAAATGCTTCCAGCATATGGACTACCAGACTTGGTCGTGTCAGATAATGGCACATCTTTTGCAAGTAGATAAATGCAGTCTTTCCTGAACCTAAATGGTATACGCTACATGTATACAGCTCCGTACCACCCGGCAAGCAACGGAAGGGCGGAGCGTATGATCCGTGAGCTGCAGTGGGCATTACGGAAACCGAAACAGGGCAGCGTGTGCCCTGTCGAACTGGGTGGAAATCGAAGTGATGCCGTCTCTGCAATCGTGTACTGTAAACGAGAAGTTGCGAAAAATGCTTCCAGCATATGGACTACCAGACTTGGTCGTGTCAGATAATGGCACATCTTTTGCAAGTAGATAAATGCAGTCTTTCCTGAACCTAAATGGTATACGCTACATGTATACAGCTCCGTACCACCTGGCAAGCAACGGAAGGGCGGAGCGTATGATCCGTGAGCTGCCGTGTGCATTACGGAAACCGAAACAGGGCAGCGTGTGTCCTGTCGAACTGGGTGGAAATCGAAGTGATGCCGTCTCTGCAATCGTGTACTGTAATCGAGAATTTGCGAAAAATGCTTCCAGCATATGGACTACCAGACTTGGTCGTGTCAGATAATGGCACATCTTTTGCAAGTAGATAAATGCACTCTTTCCTGAACCTAAATGGTATACGCTACATGTATACAGCTCCGTACCACCCGGCAAGCAACGGAAGGGCGGAGCATATGATCCGTGAGCTGCCGTGTGCATTACGGAAACCGAAACAGGGCAGCGTGTGCCCTGTCGAACTGGGTGGAAATCGAAGTGATGCCGTCTCTGCAATCGTGTACTGTAATCGAGAAGTTGCGAAAAATGCTTCCAGCATATGGACTACCAGACTTGGTCGTGTCAGATAATGGCACATCTTTTGCAAGTAGTTAAATGCAGTCTTTCCTGAACCTAAATGGTATACGCTACATGTATACAGCTCCGTACCACCCGGCAAGCAACGAAAGGGCGGGGCGTATGATCCGTGAGCTGCAGTGGGCATTACGGAAACCGAAACAGGGCAGCGTGTGCCCTGTCGAACTGGGTGGAAATCGAAGTGATGCCGTCTCTGCAATCGTGTACTGTAATCGAGAAGTTGCGAAAAATGCTTCCAGCATATGGACTACCAGACTTGGTCGTGTCAGATAATGGCACATCTTTTGCAAGTAGATAAATGCAGTCTTTCCTGAACCTAATTGGTATACGCTACATGTATACAGCTCCGTACCACCTGGCAAGCAACGGAAGGGCAGAGCGTATGATCCGTGAGCTGACGTGTGCATTACGGAAACCGAAACAGGGCAGCATGTGCCCTGTCGAACTGGGTGGAAATCGAAGTGACGCCGTCTCTGCAATCGTGTACTGTAATCGAGAAGTTGCGAAAAATGCTTCCAGCATATGGACTACCAGGCTTGGTCGTGTCAGATAATGGCACATCTTTTGCAAGTAGATAAATGCAGTCTTTCCTGAACCAGAATGGTATACGCTACATGTATACAGCTTCGTACCACCCGGCAAGCAACGGAAGGGCGGAGCGTATGATCCGTGAGCTGCCGTGTGCATTACGGAAACCGAAACAGGGCAGCGTGTGCCCTGTCGAACTGGGTGGAAATCGAAGTGATGCCGTCTCTGCAATCGTGTACTGTAATCGAGAAGTTGCGAAAAATGCTTCCAGCATATGGACTACCAGACTTGATCGTGTCAGATAATGGCACATCTTTTGCAAGTAGATAAATGCAGTCTTTCCTGAACCTAAATGGTATGCGCTACATGTATACAGCTCCGTACCACCTGGCAAGCAACGGAAGGGCAGAGCGTATGATCCGTGAGCTGACGTGTGCATTACGGAAACCGAAACAGGGCAGCATGTGCCCTGTCGAACTGGGTGGAAATCGAAGTGACGCCGTCTCTGCAATCGTGTACTGTAATCGAGAAGTTGCGAAAAATGCTTCCAGCATATGGACTACCAGGCTTGGTCGTGTCAGATAATGGCACATCTTTTGCAAGTAGATAAATGCAGTCTTTCCTGAACCAGAATGGTATACGCTACATGTATACAGCTCCGTACCACCCGGCAAGCAACGGAAGGGCGGAGCGTATGATCCGTGAGCTGCCGTGTGCATTACGGAAACCGAAACAGGGCAGCGTGTGCCCTGTCGAACTGGGTGGAAATCGAAGTGATGCCGTCTCTGCAATCGCGTACTGTAATCGAGAAGTTGCGAAAAATGCTTCCAGCATATGGTCTTCCAGACTTGGTCGTGTCAGATAATGGCACATCTTTTGCAAGTAGATAGATGCAGTCTTTGCTGAACCTAAATGGTATACGCTACATGTATACAGATCCGTACCACCTGGCAAGCAACGGAAGGGCAGAGCGTATGATCCGTGAACTGACGTGTGCATTACGGAAACCGAAACAGGGCAGCGTCTGCCCTGTCGAACTGGGTGGAAATCGAAGTGACGCCGTCTCTGCAATCGTGTACTGTAATCGAGAAGTTGCGAAAAATGCTTCCAGCATATGGACTACCAGACTTGGTCGTGTCAGATAATGGCACATCTTTTGCAAGTAGATAAATGCAGTCTTTCCTGAACCTAAATGGTATACGCTACATGTATACAGCTCCGTACCACCCGGAAAGCAACGGAAGGGCGGAGCGTATGATCCGTGAGCTGCAGTGGGCATTACGGAAACCGAAACAGGGCAGCGTGTGCCCTGTCGAACTGGGTGGAAATCGAAGTGATGCCGTCTCTGCAATCGTGTACTGTAATCGAGAAGTTGCGAAAAATGCTCCCAGCATATGGACTACCAGACTTGGTCGTGTCAGATAACGGCATATCTTTTGCAAGCAGATAAATGCAGTCTTTCCTGAACCTAAATGGTATATGCTACATATATACAGCTCCGTACCACCTGGCAAGCAACGGAAGGGCAAAGCGTATGATCCGTGAGCTGCCGTGTGCATTACGGAAACCGAAACAGGGCAGCGTGTGCCCTGTCGAACTGGGTGGAAATCGAAGTCATGCCGTCTCTGCAATCGTGTACTGTAATCGAGAAGTTGCGAAAAATGCTTCCAGCATATGGACTACCAGATTTGGCCGTGTCAGATAATGGCACATCTTTTGCAAGTAGATAAATGCAGTCTTTCCTGAACCTAAATGGTATACGCTACATGTATACAGCTCCGTACCACCCGGCAAGCAACGGAAGGGCGGAGCGTATGATCCGTGAGCTGCAGTAGGCATTACGGAAACCGAAACAGGGCAGCGTGTGCCCTGTCGAACTGGGTGGAAATCGAAGTGATGCCGTCTCTGCAATCGTGTACTGTAATCGAGAAGTTGCGAAAAATGCTTCCAGCATATGGACTACCAGACTTGGTCGTGTCAGATAATGGCACATCTTTTGCAGGTAGATAAATGCAGTCTTTCCTGAACCTAAATGGTACACGCTACATGTATACAGCTCCGTACCACCCGGCAGGCAACGGAAGGGCGGAGCGTATGATCCGTGAGCTGCCGTGTCCATTACGGAAACCGAAACAGGGCAGCGTGTGCCCTGTCGAACTTCGTGGAAATCGAAATTATGCCGTCTCTGCAATTGTGTACTGTAATCGAGAAGTTGCGAAAAATGCTTCCAGCATATGGACTACCAGACTTGGTCGCGTCAGATAATGGCACATCTTTTGCAAGTAGATAAATGCAGTCTTTCCTGAACCTAAATGGTATACGCTACATGTATACAGCTCCGTACCACCCGGCAAGCAACGGAAGGGCGGAGCGTATGATCCGTGAGCTGCAGTGGGCAGTACGGAAACCGAAACAGGGCAGCGTGTGCCCTGTCGAACTGGGTGGAAATCGAAGTGATGCCGTCTCTGCAATCGTGTACTGTAATCGAGAAGTTGCGAAAAATGCTTCCAGCATATGGACTACCAGACTTGGTCGTGTCAGATAATGGCACATCTTTTGCAGGTAGATAAATGCAGTCTTTCCTGAACCTAAATGGTATACGCTACATGTATACAGCTCCGTACCACCCGGCAAGCAACGGAAGGGCGGAGCGTATTATCGGTGAGCTGCCGTGTGCATTACGGAAACCGAAACAGGGCAGCGTGTGCCCTGTCGAACTGGGTGGAAATCGAAGTGATGCCGTCTCTGCAATCGTGTACTGTAATCGAGAAGTTGCAAAAAATGTTTCAAGCATATGGACTACCAGACTTGGTCGTGTCAGATAATGGCACATCTTTTGCAAGTAGATAAATGCAGTCTTTCCTGAACCTAAATGGTATACGCTACATGTATACAGCTCCGTACCACCCGGCAAGCAACGGAAGGGCGGAGCGTATGATCCGTGAGCTGCAGTGGGCATTACGGAAACCGAAACAGGGCAGCGTGTGCCCTGTCGAACTGGGTGGAAATCGAAGTGATGCCGTCTCTGCAATCGTGTACTGTAAACGAGAAGTTGCGAAAAATGCTTCCAGCATATGGACTACCAGACTTGGTCGTGTCAGATAATGGCACATCTTTTGCAAGTAGATAAATGCAGTCTTTCCTGAACCTAAATGGTATACGCTACATGTATACAGCTCCGTACCACCCGGCAAGCAACGGAAGGGCGGAGCGTATGATCCGTGAGCTGCAGTGGGCATTACGGAAACCGAAACAGGGCAGCGTGTGCCCTGTCGAACTGGGTGGAAATCGAAGTGATACCGTCTCTGCAATCGTGTACTGTAAACGAGAAGTTGCGAAAAATGCTTCCAGCATATGGACTACCAGACTTGGTCGTGTCAGATAATGGCACATCTTTTGCAAGTAGATAAATGCAGTCTTTCCTGAACCTAAATGGTATACGCTACATGTATACAGCTCCGTACCACCTGGCAAGCAACGGAAGGGCGGAGCGTATGATCCGTGAGCTGCCGTGTGCATTACGGAAACCGAAACAGGGCAGCGTGTGTCCTGTCGAACTGGGTGGAAATCGAAGTGATGCCGTCTCTGCAATCGTGTACTGTAATCGAGAATTTGCGAAAAATGCTTCCAGCATATGGACTACCAGACTTGGTCGTGTCAGATAATGGCACATCTTTTGCAAGTAGATAAATGCACTCTTTCCTGAACCTAAATGGTATACGCTACATGTATACAGCTCCGTACCACCCGGCAAGCAACGGAAGGGCGGAGCGTATGATCCGTGAGCTGCCGTGTGCATTACGGAAACCGAAACAGGGCAGCGTGTGCCCTGTCGAACTGGGTGGAAATCGAAGTGATGCCGTCTCTGCAATCGTGTACTGTAATCGAGAAGTTGCGAAAAATGCTTCCAGCATATGGACTACCAGACTTGGTCGTGTCAGATAATGGCACATCTTTTGCAAGTAGTTAAATGCAGTCTTTCCTGAACCTAAATGGTATACGCTACATGTATACAGCTCCGTACCACCCGGCAAGCAACGAAAGGGCGGGGCGTATGATCCGTGAGCTGCAGTGGGCATTACGGAAACCGAAACAGGGCAGCGTGTGCCCTGTCGAACTGGGTGGAAATCGAAGTGATGCCGTCTCTGCAATCGTGTACTGTAATCGAGAAGTTGCGAAAAATGCTTCCAGCATATGGACTACCAGACTTGGTCGTGTCAGATAATGGCACATCTTTTGCAAGTAGATAAATGCAGTCTTTCCTGAACCTAATTGGTATACGCTACATGTGTACAGCTCCGTACCACCCGGCAAGCAACGGAAGGGCGGAGCGTATGATCCGTGAGCTGCAGTGGGCATTACGAAAACCGAAACAGGGCAGCGTGTGCCCTGTCGAACTGGGTGGAAATCGAAGTGATGCCGTCTCTGCAATCGTGTACTGTAATCGGGAACTTGCGAAAAATGCTTCCAGCATATGGACTACCAGACTTGATCGTGTCAGATAATGGCACATCTTTTGCAAGTAGATAAATGCAGTCTTTCCTGAACCTAAATGGTATGCGCTACATGTATACAGCTCCGTACCACCTGGCAAGCAACGGAAGGGCAGAGCGTATGATCCGTGAGCTGACGTGTGCATTACGGAAACCGAAACAGGGCAGCATGTGCCCTGTCGAACTGGGTGGAAATCGAAGTGACGCCGTCTCTGCAATCGTGTACTGTAATCGAGAAGTTGCGAAAAATGCTTCCAGCATATGGACTACCAGGCTTGGTCGTGTCAGATAATGGCACATCTTTTGCAAGTAGATAAATGCAGTCTTTCCTGAACCAGAATGGTATACGCTACATGTATACAGCTCCGTACCACCCGGCAAGCAACGGAAGGGCGGAGCGTATGATCCGTGAGCTGCCGTGTGCATTACGGAAACCGAAACAGGGCAGCGTGTGCCCTGTCGAACTGGGTGGAAATCGAAGTGATGCCGTCTCTGCAATCGTGTACTGTAATCGAGAAGTTGCGAAAAATGCTTCCAGCATATGGACTACCAGACTTGATCGTGTCAGATAATGGCACATCTTTTGCAAGTAGATAAATGCAGTCTTTCCTGAACCTAAATGGTATGCGCTACATGTATACAGCTCCGTACCACCTGGCAAGCAACGGAAGGGCAGAGCGTATGATCCGTGAGCTGACGTGTGCATTACGGAAACCGAAACAGGGCAGCATGTGCCCTGTCGAACTGGGTGGAAATCGAAGTGACGCCGTCTCTGCAATCGTGTACTGTAATCGAGAAGTTGCGAAAAATGCTTCCAGCATATGGACTACCAGGCTTGGTCGTGTCAGATAATGGCACATCTTTTGCAAGTAGATAAATGCAGTCTTTCCTGAACCAGAATGGTATACGCTACATGTATACAGCTCCGTACCACCTGGCAAGCAACGGAAGGGCAAAGCGTATGATCCGTGAGCTGCCGTGTGCATTACGGAAACCGAAACAGGGCAGCGTGTGCCCTGTCGAACTGGGTGGAAATCGAAGTCATGCCGTCTCTGCAATCGTGTACTGTAATCGAGAAGTTGCGAAAAATGCTTCCAGCATATGGACTACCAGATTTGGCCGTGTCAGATAATGGCACATCTTTTGCAAGTAGATAAATGCAGTCTTTCCTGAACCTAAATGGTATACGCTACATGTATACAGCTCCGTACCACCCGGCAAGCAACGGAAGGGCGGAGCGTATGATCCGTGAGCTGCAGTAGGCATTACGGAAACCGAAACAGGGCAGCGTGTGCCCTGTCGAACTGGGTGGAAATCGAAGTGATGCCGTCTCTGCAATCGTGTACTGTAATCGAGAAGTTGCGAAAAATGCTTCCAGCATATGGACTACCAGACTTGGTCGTGTCAGATAATGGCACATCTTTTGCAGGTAGATAAATGCAGTCTTTCCTGAACCTAAATGGTACACGCTACATGTATACAGCTCCGTACCACCCGGCAGGCAACGGAAGGGCGGAGCGTATGATCCGTGAGCTGCCGTGTCCATTACGGAAACCGAAACAGGGCAGCGTGTGCCCTGTCGAACTTCGTGGAAATCGAAATTATGCCGTCTCTGCAATTGTGTACTGTAATCGAGAAGTTGCGAAAAATGCTTCCAGCATATGGACTACCAGACTTGGTCGCGTCAGATAATGGCACATCTTTTGCAAGTAGATAAATGCAGTCTTTCCTGAACCTAAATGGTATACGCTACATGTATACAGCTCCGTACCACCCGGCAAGCAACGGAAGGGCGGAGCGTATGATCCGTGAGCTGCAGTGGGCAGTACGGAAACCGAAACAGGGCAGCGTGTGCCCTGTCGAACTGGGTGGAAATCGAAGTGATGCCGTCTCTGCAATCGTGTACTGTAATCGAGAAGTTGCGAAAAATGCTTCCAGCATATGGACTACCAGACTTGGTCGTGTCAGATAATGGCACATCTTTTGCAGGTAGATAAATGCAGTCTTTCCTGAACCTAAATGGTATACGCTACATGTATACAGCTCCGTACCACCCGGCAAGCAACGGAAGGGCGGAGCGTATTATCCGTGAGCTGCCGTGTGCATTACGGAAACCGAAACAGGGCAGCGTGTGCCCTGTCGAACTGGGTGGAAATCGAAGTGATGCCGTCTCTGCAATCGTGTACTGTAATCGAGAAGTTGCAAAAAATGTTTCCAGCATATGGACTACCAGACTTGGTCGTGTCAGATAATGGCACATCTTTTGCAAGTAGATAAATGCAGTCTTTCCTGAACCTAAATGGTATACGCTACATGTATACAGCTCCGTACCACCCGGCAAGCAACGGAAGGGCAGAGCGTATGATCCGTGAGCTGACGTGTGCATTACGGAAACCGAAACAGGGCAGCGTGTGCCCTGTCGAACTGGGTGGAAATCGAAGTTATGCCGTCTCTGCAATCGTGTACTGTAATCGAGAAGTTGCGAAAAATGCTTCCAGCATATGGACTACCAGACTTGGTCGTGTCAGATAATGGCACATCTTTTGCAAGTAGATAAATGCAGTCTTTCCTGAACCTAAATGGTATACGCTACATGTATACAGCTCCGTACCACCCGGCAAGCAACGGAAGGGCGGAGCGTATGATCCGTGAGCTGCAGTGGGCATTACGGAAACCGAAACAGGGCAGCGTGTGCCCTGTCGAACTGGGTGGAAATCGAAGTGATGCCGTCTCTGCAATCGTGTACTGTAAACGAGAAGTTGCGAAAAATGCTTCCAGCATATGGACTACCAGACTTGGTCGTGTCAGATAATGGCACATCTTTTGCAAGTAGATAAATGCAGTCTTTCCTGAACCTAAATGGTATACGCTACATGTATACAGCTCCGTACCACCCGGCAAGCAACGGAAGGGCGGAGCGTATGATCCGTGAGCTGCAGTGGGCATTACGGAAACCGAAACAGGGCAGCATGTGCCCTGTCGAACTGGGTGGAAATCGAAGTGATGCCGTCTCTGCAATCGTGTACTGTAAACGAGAAGTTGCGAAAAATGCTTCCAGCATATGGACTACCAGACTTGGTCGTGTCAGATAATGGCACATCTTTTGCAAGTAGATAAATGCAGTCTTTCCTGAACCTAAATGGTATACGCTACATGTATACAGCTCCGTACCACCTGGCAAGCAACGGAAGGGCGGAGCGTATGATCCGTGAGCTGCCGTGTGCATTACGGAAACCGAAACAGGGCAGCGTGTGTCCTGTCGAACTGGGTGGAAATCGAAGTGATGCCGTCTCTGCAATCGTGTACTGTAATCGAGAATTTGCGAAAAATGCTTCCAGCATATGGACTACCAGACTTGGTCGTGTCAGATAATGGCACATCTTTTGCAAGTAGATAAATGCACTCTTTCCTGAACCTAAATGGTATACGCTACATGTATACAGCTCCGTACCACCCGGCAAGCAACGGAAGGGCGGAGCGTATGATCCGTGAGCTGCCGTGTGCATTACGGAAACCGAAACAGGGCAGCGTGTGCCCTGTCGAACTGGGTGGAAATCGAAGTGATGCCGTCTCTGCAATCGTGTACTGTAATCGAGAAGTTGCGAAAAATGCTTCCAGCATATGAACTACCAGACTTGGTCGTGTCAGATAATGGCACATCTTTTGCAAGTAGATAAATGCAGTCTTTCCTGAACCTAAATGGTATACGCTACATGTATACAGCTCCGTACCACCCGGCAAGCAACGAAAGGGCGGAGCGTATGATCCGTGAGCTGCAGTGGGCATTACGGAAACCGAAACAGGGCAGCGTGTGCCCTGTCGAACTGGGTGGAAATCGAAGTGATGCCGTCTCTGCAATCGTGTACTGTAATCGAGAAGTTGCGAAAAATGCTTCCAGCATATGGACTACCAGACTTGGTCGTGTCAGATAATGGCACATCTTTTGCAAGTAGATAAATGCAGTCTTTCCTGAACCTAATTGGTATACGCTACATGTGTACAGCTCCGTACCACCCGGCAAGCAACGGAAGGGCGGAGCGTATGATCCGTGAGCTGCAGTGGGCATTACGAAAACCGAAACAGGGCAGCGTGTGCCCTGTCGAACTGGGTGGAAATCGAAGTGATGCCGTCTCTGCAATCGTGTACTGTAATCGAGAAGTTGCGAAAAATGCTTCCAGCATATGGACTACCAGACTTGATCGTGTCAGATAATGGCACATCTTTTGCATGTAGATAAATGCAGTCTTTCCTGAACCTAAATGGTATGCGCTACATGTATACTGCTCCGTACCACCTGGCAAGCAACGGAAGGGCAGAGCGTATGATCCGTGAGCTGACGTGTGCATTACGGAAACCGAAACAGGGCAGCATGTGCCCTGTCGAACTGGGTGGAAATCGAAGTGACGCCATCTCTGCAATCGTGTACTGTAATCGAGAAGTTGCGAAAAATGCTTCCAGCATATGGACTACCAGGCTTGGTCGTGTCAGATAATGGCACATCTTTTGCAAGTAGATAAATGCAGTCTTTCCTGAACCAGAATGGTATACGCTACATGTATACAGCTCCGTACCACCCGGCAAGCAACGGAAGGGCGGAGCGTATGATCCGTGAGCTGCCGTGTGCATTACGGAAACCGAAACAGGGCAGCGTGTGCCCTGTCGAACTGGGTGGAAATCGAAGTGATGCCGTCTCTGCAATCGTGTACTGTAATCGAGAAGTTGCGAAAAATGCTTCCAGCATATGGACTACCAGACTTGATCGTGTCAGATAATGGCACATCTTTTGCAAGTAGATAAATGCAGTCTTTCCTGAACCTAAATGGTATGCGCTACATGTATACAGCTCCGTACCACCTGGCAAGCAACGGAAGGGCAGAGCGTATGATCCGTGAGCTGACGTGTGCATTACGGAAACCGAAACAGGGCAGCATGTGCCCTGTCGAACTGGGTGGAAATCGAAGTGACGCCGTCTCTGCAATCGTGTACTGTAATCGAGAAGTTGCGAAAAATGCTTCCAGCATATGGACTACCAGGCTTGGTCGTGTCAGATAATGGCACATCTTTTGCAAGTAGATAAATGCAGTCTTTCCTGAACCAGAATGGTATACGCTACATGTATACAGCTCCGTACCACCCGGCAAGCAACGGAAGGGCGGAGCGTATGATCCGTGAGCTGCCGTGTGCATTACGGAAACCGAAACAGGGCAGCGTGTGCCCTGTCGAACTGGGTGGAAATCGAAGTGATGCCGTCTCTGCAATCGTGTACTGTAATCGAGAAGTTGCGAAAAATGCTTCCAGCATATGGTCTTCCAGACTTGGTCGTGTCAGATAATGGCACATCTTTTGCAAGTAGATAGATGCAGTCTTTGCTGAACCTAAATGGTATACGCTACATGTATACAGATCCGTACCACCTGGCAAGCAACGGAAGGGCAGAGCGTATGATCCGTGAACTGACGTGTGCATTACGGAAACCGAAACAGGGCAGCGTCTGCCCTGTCGAACTGGGTGGAAATCGAAGTGACGCCGTCTCTGCAATCGTGTACTGTAATCGAGAAGTTGCGAACTATGCTTCCAGCATATGGACTACCAGACTTGGTCGTGTCAGATAATGGCACATCTTTTGCAAGTAGATAAATGCAGTCTTTCCTGAACCTAAATGGTATGCGCTACATGTATACAGCTCCGTACCACCTGGCAAGCAACGAAAGGGCAGAGCGTATGATCCGTGAGCTGACGTGTGCATTACGGAAACCGAAACAGGGCAGCGTGTGCCCTGTCGAACTGGGTGGAAATCGAAGTGACGCCGTCTCTGCAATCGTGTACTGTAATCGAGAAGTTGCGAAAAATGCTTCCAGCATATGGACTACCAGACTTGGTCGTGTCAGATAATGGCACATCTTTTGCAAGTAGATAAATGCAGTCTTTCCTGAACCTAAATGGTATACGCTACATGTATACAGCTCCGTACCACCCGGAAAGCAACGGAAGGGCGGAGCGTATGATCCGTGAGCTGCAGTGGGCATTACGGAAACCGAAACAGGGCAGCGTGTGCCCTGTCGAACTGGGTGGAAATCGAAGTGATGCCGTCTCTGCAATCGTGTACTGTAATCGAGAAGTTGCGAAAAATGCTCCCAGCATATGGACTACCAGACTTGGTCGTGTCAGATAACGGCATATCTTTTGCAAGCAGATAAATGCAGTCTTTCCTGAACCTAAATGGTATATGCTACATATATACAGCTCCGTACCACCTGGCAAGCAACGGAAGGGCAAAGCGTATGATCCGTGAGCTGCCGTGTGCATTACGGAAACCGAAACAGGGCAGCGTGTGCCCTGTCGAACTGGGTGGAAATCGAAGTCATGCCGTCTCTGCAATCGTGTACTGTAATCGAGAAGTTGCGAAAAATGCTTCCAGCATATGGACTACCAGATTTGGCCGTGTCAGATAATGGCACATCTTTTGCAAGTAGATAAATGCAGTCTTTCCTGAACCTAAATGGTATACGCTACATGTATACAGCTCCGTACCACCCGGCAAGCAACGGAAGGGCGGAGCGTATGATCCGTGAGCTGCAGTAGGCATTACGGAAACCGAAACAGGGCAGCGTGTGCCCTGTCGAACTGGGTGGAAATCGAAGTGATGCCGTCTCTGCAATCGTGTACTGTAATCGAGAAGTTGCGAAAAATGCTTCCAGCATATGGACTACCAGACTTGGTCGTGTCAGATAATGGCACATCTTTTGCAGGTAGATAAATGCAGTCTTTCCTGAACCTAAATGGTACACGCTACATGTATACAGCTCCGTACCACCCGGCAGGCAACGGAAGGGCGGAGCGTATGATCCGTGAGCTGCCGTGTCCATTACGGAAACCGAAACAGGGCAGCGTGTGCCCTGTCGAACTTCGTGGAAATCGAAATTATGCCGTCTCTGCAATTGTGTACTGTAATCGAGAAGTTGCGAAAAATGCTTCCAGCATATGGACTACCAGACTTGGTCGCGTCAGATAATGGCACATCTTTTGCAAGTAGATAAATGCAGTCTTTCCTGAACCTAAATGGTATACGCTACATGTATACAGCTCCGTACCACCCGGCAAGCAACGGAAGGGCGGAGCGTATGATCCGTGAGCTGCAGTGGGCAGTACGGAAACCGAAACAGGGCAGCGTGTGCCCTGTCGTCTGGGTGGAAATCGAAGTGATGCCGTCTCTGCAATCGTGTACTGTAATCGAGAAGTTGCGAAAAATGCTTCCAGCATATGGACTACCAGACTTGGTCGTGTCAGATAATGGCACATCTTTTGCAGGTAGATAAATGCAGTCTTTCCTGAACCTAAATGGTATACGCTACATGTATACAGCTCCGTACCACCCGGCAAGCAACGGAAGGGCGGAGCGTATTATCCGTGAGCTGCCGTGTGCATTACGGAAACCGAAACAGGGCAGCGTGTGCCCTGTCGAACTGGGTGGAAATCGAAGTGATGCCGTCTCTGCAATCGTGTACTGTAATCGAGAAGTTGCAAAAAATGTTTCCAGCATATGGACTACCAGACTTGGTCGTGTCAGATAATGGCACATCTTTTGCAAGTAGATAAATGCAGTCTTTCCTGAACCTAAATGGTATACGCTACATGTATACAGCTCCGTACCACCCGGCAAGCAACGGAAGGGCAGAGCGTATGATCCGTGAGCTGACGTGTGCATTACGGAAACCGAAACAGGGCAGCGTGTGCCCTGTCGAACTGGGTGGAAATCGAAGTTATGCCGTCTCTGCAATCGTGTACTGTAATCGAGAAGTTGCGAAAAATGCTTCCAGCATATGGACTACCAGACTTGGTCGTGTCAGATAATGGCACATCTTTTGCAGGTAGATAAATGCAGTCTTTCCTGAAACTAAATGGTATACGCTACATGTATACAGCTCCGTACCACCCGGCAAGCAACGGAAGGGCGGAGCGTATGATCCGTGAGCTGCAGTGGGCATTACGGAAACCGAAACAGGGCAGCGTGTGCCCTGTCGAACTGGGTGGAAATCGAAGTGATGCCGTCTCTGCAATCGTGTACTGTAATCGAGAAGTTGCGAAAAATGCTTCCAGCATATGGACTACCAGACTTGGTCGTGTCAGATAATGGCACATCTTTTGCAAGTAGATAGATGCACTCTTTCCTGAACCTAAATGGTATACGCTACATGTATACAGCTCCGTACCACCTGGCAAGCAACGGAAGGGCGGAGCGTATGATCCGTGAGCTGCCGTGTGCATTACGGAAACCGAAACAGGGCAGCGTGTGCCCTGTCGATCTGGGTGGAAATTGAAGTGATGCCGTCTCTGCAATCGTGTACTGTAATCGAGAATTTGCGAAAAATGCTTCCAGCATATGGACTACCAGACTTGGTCGTGTCAGATAATGGCACATCTTTTGCAAGTAGATAAATGCACTCTTTCCTGAACCTAAATGGTATGCGCTACATGTACACAGCTCCGTACCACCCGGCAAGCAACGGAAGGGCGGAGCGTATGATCCGTGAGCTGCCGTGTGCATTACGGAAACCGAAACAGGGCAGCGTGTGCCCTGTCGAACTGGGTGGAAATCGAAGTGATGCCGTCTCTGCAATCGGGTACTGTAATCGAGAAGTTGCGAAAAATGTTTCCAGCATATGGACTACCAGACTTGGTCGTGTCAGATAATGGCACATCTTTTGCAAGTAGATAAATGCAGTCTTTCCTGAACCTAATTGGTATACGCTACATGTATACAGCTCCGTACCACCCGGCAAGCAACGGAAGGGCGGAGCGTATGATCCGTGAGCTGCAGTGGGCATTACGGAAACCGAAACAGGGCAGCGTGTGTGCCCTGTCGAACTGGGTGGAAATCGAAGTGATGCTGTCTCTGCAATCGTGTACTGTAATCGAGAAGTTGCGAAAAATGCTTCCAGCATATGGACTACCAGACTTGGTCGTGTCAGATAATGGCACATCTTTTGCAAGTAGATAAATGCAGTCTTTCCTGAACCTAAATGGTATGCGCTACATGTATACAGCTCCGTACCACCTGGCAAGCAACGGAAGGGCAGAGCGTATGATCCGTGAGCTGACGTGTGCATTACGGAAACCGAAACAGGGCAGCATGTGCCCTGTCGAACTGGGTGGAAATCGAAGTGACGCCGTCTCTGCAATCGTGTACTGTAATCGAGAAGTTGCGAAAAATGCTTCCAGCATATGGACTACCAGGCTTGGTCGTGTCAGATAATGGCACATCTTTGCAAGTAGATAAATGCAGTCTTTCCTGAACCAGAATGGTATACGCTACATGTATACAGCTCCGTACCACCCGGCAAGCAACGGAAGGGCGGAGCGTATGATCCGTGAGCTGCCGTGTGCATTACGGAAACCGAAACAGGGCAGCGTGTGCCCTGTCGAACTGGGTGGAAATCGAAGTGATGCCGTCTCTGCAATCGTGTACTGTAATCGAGAAGTTGCAAAAAATGTTTCCAGCATATGGACTACCAGACTTGGTCGTGTCAGATAACGGCATATCTTTTGCAAGCAGATAAATGCAGTCTTTCCTGAACCTAAATGGTATATGCTACATGTATACAGCTCCGTACCACCTGGCAAGCAACGGAAGGGCGAAGCGTATGATCCGTGAGCTGCCGTGTGCATTACAGAAACCGAAACAGGGCAGCGTGTGCCCTGTCGAACTGGGTGGAAATCGAAGTCATGCCGTCTCTGCAATCGTGTACTGTAATCGAGAAGTTGCGAAAAATGCTTCCAGCATATGGACTACCAGACTTGGTCGTGTCAGATAATGGCACATCTTTTGCAAGTAGATAAATGCAGTCTTTCCTGAACCTAAATGGTATACGCTACATGTATACAGCTCCGTACCACCCGGCAAGCAACGGAAGGGCGGAGCGTATGATCCGTGAGCTGCAGTAGGCATTACGGAAACCGAAACAGGGCAGCGTGTGCCCTGTCGAACTGGGTGGAAATCGAAGTGATGCCGTCTCTGCAATCGTGTACTGTAATCGAGAAGTTGCGAAAAATGCTTCCAGCATATAGACTACCAGACTTGGTCGTGTCAGATAATGGCACATCTTTTGCAGGTAGATAAATGCAGTCTTTCCTGAACCTAAATGGTACACGCTACATGTATACAGCTCCGTACCACCCGGCAAGCAACGGAAGGGCGGAGCGTATGATCCGTGAGCTGCCGTGTCCATTACGGAAACCGAAACAGGGCAGCGTGTGCCCTGTCGAACTGCGTGGAAATCGAAGTGATGCCGTCTCTGCAATCATGTACTGTAATCGAGAAGTTGCGAAAAATGCTTCCAGCATATGGGCTACCAGACCTGGTCGTGTCAGATAATGGCACATCTTTTGCAAGTAGATAAATGTAGTCTTACCTGAACCTAAATGGTATACGCTACATGTATACAGCTCCGAACCATCCGGCAAGCAACGGAAGGGCGGAGCGTATGATCAGTGAGCTGCCGTGTGCATTACGGAAACCGAAACAGGGCAGCGTGTGCCCTGTTGAACTGGATGGAAATCGAAGTGATGCCGTCTCTGCAATCGTGTACTGTAATCAAGAAGTAGCGAAAAATGCTTCCAGCATATGGAATACCAGACTTGGTCGTGTCAGATAATGGCATATCTTTTGCAAGTAGATAAATGCAGTCTTTCCTGAACCTAAATGGTATACGCTACATGTATACAGCTCCGTACCACCCGGCAAGCAACGGAAGGGCGGAGCGTATGATCCGTGAGCTGCAGTGGGCATTACGGAAACCGAAACAGGGCAGCGTGTGTGCCCTGTCGAACTGGGTGGAAATCGAAGTGATGCTGTCTCTGCAATCGTGTACTGTAATCGAGAAGTTGCGAAAAATGCTTCCAGCATATGGACTACCAGATTTGGTCGTGTCAGATAATGGCACATCTTTTGCAAGTAGATAAATGTAGTCTTACCTGAACCTAAATGGTATACGCTACATGTATACAGCTCCGAACCATCCGGCAAGCAACGGAAGGGCGGAGCGTATGATCAGTGAGCTGCCGTGTGCATTACGGAAACCGAAACAGGGCAGCGTGTGCCCTGTTGAACTGGATGGAAATCGAAGTGATGCCGTCTCTGCAATCGTGTACTGTAATCAAGAAGTTGCGAAAAATGCTTCCAGCATATGGAATACCAGACTTGGTCGTGTCAGATAATGGCACATCTTTTGCAAGTAGATAAATGCAGTCTTTCCTGAACCTAAATGGTATACGCTACATGTATACAGCTCCGTACCACCCGGCAAGCAACGGAAGGGCGGAGCGTATGATCCGTGAGCTGCAGTAGGCATTACGGAAACCGAAACAGGGCAGCGTGTGCCCTGTCGAACTGGGTGGAAATCGAAGTGATGCCGTCTCTGCAATCGTGTACTGTAATCGAGAAGTTGCGAAAAATGCTTCCAGCATATAGACTACCAGACTTGGTCGTGTCAGATAATGGCACATCTTTTGCAGGTAGATAAATGCAGTCTTTCCTGAACCTAAATGGTACACGCTACATGTATACAGCTCCGTACCACCCGGCAAGCAACGGAAGGGCGGAGCGTATGATCCGTGAGCTGCCGTGTCCATTACGGAAACCGAAACAGGGCAGCGTGTGCCCTGTCGAACTGCGTGGAAATCGAAGTGATGCCGTCTCTGCAATCATGTACTGTAATCGAGAAGTTGCGAAAAATGCTTCCAGCATATGGGCTACCAGACCTGGTCGTGTCAGATAATGGCACATCTTTTGCAAGTAGATAAATGTAGTCTTACCTGAACCTAAATGGTATACGCTACATGTATACAGCTCCGAACCATCCGGCAAGCAACGGAAGGGCGGAGCGTATGATCAGTGAGCTGCCGTGTGCATTACGGAAACCGAAACAGGGCAGCGTGTGCCCTGTTGAACTGGATGGAAATCGAAGTGATGCCGTCTCTGCAATCGTGTACTGTAATCAAGAAGTTGCGAAAAATGCTTCCAGCATATGGAATACCAGACTTGGTCGTGTCAGATAATGGCATATCTTTTGCAAGTAGATAAATGCAGTCTTTCCTGAACCTAAATGGTATACGCTACATGTATACAGCTCCGTACCACCCGGCAAGCAACGGAAGGGCGGAGCGTATGATCCGTGAGCTGCAGTGGGCATTACGGAAACCGAAACAGGGCAGCGTGTGCCCTGTCGAACTGGGTGGAAATCGAAGTGATGCCGTCTCTGCAATCGTGTACTGTAATCGAGAAGTTGCGAAAAATGCTTCCAGCATATGGACTACCAGACTTGGTCGTGTCAGATAATGGCACATCTTTTGCAAGTAGATAAATGCAGTCTTTCCTGAACCTAAATGGTATACGCTACATGTATACAGCTCCGTACCACCTGGCAAGCAACGGAAGGGCGGAGCGTATGATCCGTGAGCTGCCGTGTGCATTACGGAAACCGAAACAGGGCAGCGTGTGTCCTGTCGAACTGGGTGGAAATCGAAGTGATGCCCTCTCTGCAATCGTGTACTGTAATCGAGAATTTGCGAAAAATGCTTCCAGCATATGGACTACCAGACTTGGTCGTGTCAGATAATGGCACATCTTTTGCAAGTAGATAAATGCAGTCTTTCCTGAACCTAAATGGTATACGCTACATGTATACAGCTCCGTACCACCCGGCAAGCAACGGAAGGGCGGAGCGTATGATCCGTGAGCTGCCGTGTGCATTACGGAAACCGAAACAGGGCAGCGTGTGCCCTGTCGAACTGGGTGGAAATCGAAGTGATGCCGTCTCTGCAATCGTGTACTGTAATCGAGAAGTTGCGAAAAATGCTTCCAGCATATGGACTACCAGACTTGGTCGTGTCCGATAATGGCACATCTTTTGCAAGTAGATAAATGCAGTCTTTCCTGACCTAAATGGTATACGCTACATGTATACAGCTCCGTACCACCCGGCAAGCAACGAAAGGGCGGAAGCGTATGATCCGTGAGCTGCAGTGGGCATTACGGAAACCGAAACAGGGCAGCGTGTGCCCTGTCGAACTGGGTGGAAATCGAAGTGATGCCGTCTCTGCAATCGTGTACTGTAATCGAGAAGTTGCGAAAAATGCTTCCAGCATATGGACTACCAGACTTGGTCGTGTCAGATAATGGCACATCTTTTGCAAGTAGATAAATGCAGTCTTTCCTGAACCTAATTGGTATACGCTACATGTGTACAGCTCCGTACCACCCGGCAAGCAACGGAAGGGCGGAGCGTATGATCCGTGAGCTGCAGTGGGCATTACGGAAACCGAAACAGGGCAGCGTGTGCCCTGTCGAACTGGGTGGAAATCGAAGTGATGCCGTCTCTGCAATCGTGTACTGTAATCGAGAAGTTGCGAAAAATGCTTCCAGCATATGGACTACCAGACTTGATCGTGTCAGATAATGGCACATCTTTTGCAAGTAGATAAATGCAGTCTTTCCTGAACCTAAATGGTATGCGCTACATGTATACAGCTCCGTACCACCTGGCAAGCAACGGAAGGGCAGAGCGTATGATCCGTGAGCTGACGTGTGCATTACGGAAACCGAAACAGGGCAGCATGTGCCCTGTCGAACTGGGTGGAAATCGAAGTGACGCCGTCTCTGCAATCGTGTACTGTAATCGAGAAGTTGCGAAAAATGCTTCCAGCATATGGACTACCAGGCTTGGTCGTGTCAGATAATGGCACATCTTTTGCAAGTAGATAAATGCAGTCTTTCCTGAACCAGAATGGTATACGCTACATGTATACAGCTCCGTACCACCTGGCAAGCAACGGAAGGGCAGAGCGTATGATCCGTGAACTGACGTGTGCATTACGGAAACCGAAACAGGGCAGCGTCTGCCCTGTCGAACTGGGTGGAAATCGAAGTGACGCCGTCTCTGCAATCGTGTACTGTAATCGAGAAGTTGCGAAAAATGCTTCCAGCATATGGACTACCAGACTTGGTCGTGTCAGATAATGGCACATCTTTTGCAAGTAGATAAATGCAGTCTTTCCTGAACCTAAATGGTATGCGCTACATGTATACAGCTCCGTACCACCTGGCAAGCAACGAAAGGGCAGAGCGTATGATCCGTGAGCTGACGTGTGCATTACGGAAACCGAAACAGGGCAGCGTGTGCCCTGTCGAACTGGGTGGAAATCGAAGTGACGCCGTCTCTGCAATCGTGTACTGTAATCGAGAAGTTGCGAAAAATGCTTCCAGCATATGGACTACCAGACTTGGTCGTGTCAGATAATGGCACATCTTTTGCAAGTAGATAAATGCAGTCTTTCCTGAACCTAAATGGTATACGCTACATGTATACAGCTCCGTACCACCCGGCAAGCAACGGAATGGCGGAGCGTATGATCCGTGAGCTGCAGTGGGCATTACGGAAACCGAAACAGGGCAGCGTGTGCCCTGTCGAACTGGGTGGAAATCGAAGTGATGCCGTCTCTGCAATCGTGTACTGTAATCGAGAAGTTGCGAAAAATGCTCCCAGCATATGGACTACCAGACTTGGTCGTGTCAGATAACGGCATATCTTTTGCGAGCAGATAAATGCAGTCTTTCCTGAACCTAAATGGTATATGCTACATGTATACAGCTCCGTACCACCTGGCAAGCAACGGAAGGGCAAAGCGTATGATCCGTGAGCTGCCGTGTGCATTACAGAAACCGAAACAGGGCAGCGTGTGCCCTGTCGAACTGGGTGGAAATCGAAGTCATGCCGTCTCTGCAATCGTGTACTGTAATCGAGAAGTTGCGAAAAATGCTTCCAGCATATGGACTACCAGAATTGGTCGTGTCAGATAATGGCACATCTTTTGCAAGTAGATAAATGCAGTCTTTCCTGAACCTAAATGGTATACGCTACATGTATACAGCTCCGTACCACCCGGCAAGCAACGGAAGGGCGGAGCGTATGATCCGTGAGCTGCAGTAGGCATTACGGAAACCGAAACAGGGCAGCGTGTGCCCTGTCGAACTGGGTGGAAATCGAAGTGATGCCGTCTCTGCAATCGTGTACTGTAATCGAGAAGTTGCGAAAAATGCTTCCAGCATATGAACTACCAGACTTGGTCGTGTCAGATAATGGCACATCTTTTGCAGGTAGATAAATGCAGTCTTTCCTGAACCTAAATGGTACACGCTACATGTATACACCTCCGTACCACCCGGCAAGCAACGGAAGGGCGGAGCGTATGATCCGTGAGCTGCCGTGTCCATTACGGAAACCGAAACAGGGCAGCGTGTGCCCTGTCGAACTGCGTGGAAATCGAAGTGATGCCGTCTCTGCAATCATGTACTGTAATCGAGAAGTTGCGAAAAATGCTTCCAGCATATGGGCTACCAGACCTGGTCGTGTCAGATAATGGCACATCTTTTGCAAGTAGATAAATGTAGTCTTACCTGAACCTAAATGGTATACGCTACATGTATACAGCTCCGAACCATCCGGCAAGCAACGGAAGGGCGGAGCGTATGATCAGTGAGCTGCCGTGTGCATTACTGAAACCGAAACAGGGCAGCGTGTGCCCTGTTGAACTGGATGGAAATCGAAGTGATGCCGTCTCTGCAATCGTGTACTGTAATCAAGAAGTTGCGAAAAATGCTTCTAGCATATGGAATACCAGACTTGGTCGTGTCAGATAATGGCATATCTTTTGCCAGTAGATAAATGCAGTCTTTCCTGAACCTAAATGGTATACGCTACATGTATACAGCTCCGTACCACCCGGCAAGCAACGGAAGGGCGGAGCGTATGATCCGTGAGCTGCAGTGGGCATTACGGAAACCGAAACAGGGCAGCGTGTGCCCTGTCGAACTGGGTGGAAATCGAAGTGATGCCGTCTCTGCAATCGTGTACTGTAATCGAGAAGTTGCGAAAAATGCTTCCAGCATATGGACTACCAGACTTGGTCGTGTCAGATAATGGCACATCTTTTGCAAGTAGATAAATGCAGTCTTTCCTGAACCTAAATTGTATACGCTACATGTATACAGCTCCGTACCACCTGGCAAGCAACGGAAGGGCGGAGCGTATGATCCGTGAGCTGCCGTGTGCATTACGGAAACCGAAACAGGGCAGCGTGTGTCCTGTCGAACTGGGTGGAAATCGAAGTGATGCCGTCTCTGTAATCGCGTACTGTAATCGAGAATTTGCGAAAAATGCTTCCAGCATATGGACTACCAGACTTGGTCGTGTCAGATAATGGCACATCTTTTGCAAGTAGATAAATGCACTCTTTCCTGAACCTAAATGGTATACGCTACATGTATACAGCTCCGTACCACCCGGCAAGCAACGGAAGGGCGGAGCGTATGATCCGTGAGCTGCCGTGTGCATTACGGAAACCGAAACAGGGCAGCGTGTGCCCTGTCGAACTGGGTGGAAATCGAAGTGATGCCGTCTCTGCAATCGTGTACTGTAATCGAGAAGTTGCGAAAAATGCTTCCAGCATATGGACTACCAGACTTGGTCGTGTCAGATAATGGCACATCTTTTGCAAGTAGATAAATGCAGTCTTTCCTGAACCTAATTGGTATACGCTACATGTGTACAGCTCCGTACCACCCGGCAAGCAACGGAAGGGCGGAGCGTATGATCCGTGAGCTGCAGTGGGCATTACGAAAACCGAAACAGGGCAGCGTGTGCCCTGTCGAACTGGGTGGAAATCGAAGTGATGCCGTCTCTGCAATCGTGTACTGTAATCGAGAAGTTGCAAAAAATGCTTCCAGCATATGGACTACCAGACTTGATCGTGTCAGATAATGGCACATCTTTTGCAAGTAGATAAATGCAGTCTTTCCTGAACCTAAATGGTATGCGCTACATGTATACAGCTCCGTACCACCTGGCAAGCAACGGAAGGGCAGAGCGTATGATCCGTGAGCTGACGTGTGCATTACGGAAACCGAAACAGGGCAGCATGTGCCCTGTCGAACTCGGTGGAAATCGAAGTGATGCCCTCTCTGCAATCGTGTACTGTAATCGAGAATTTGCGAAAAATGCTTCCAGCATATGGACTACCAGACTTGGTCGTGTCAGATAATGGCACATCTTTTGCAAGTAGATAAATGCAGTCTTTCCTGAACCTAAATGGTATACGCTACATGTATACAGCTCCGTACCACCCGGCAAGCAACGGAAGGGCGGAGCGTATGATCCGTGAGCTGCCGTGTGCATTACGGAAACCGAAACAGGGCAGCGTGTGCCCTGTCGAACTGGGTGGAAATCGAAGTGATGCCGTCTCTGCAATCGTGTACTGTAATCGAGAAGTTGCGAAAAATGCTTCCAGCATATGGACTACCAGACTTGGTCGTGTCCGATAATGGCACATCTTTTGCAAGTAGATAAATGCAGTCTTTCCTGAACCTAAATGGTATACGCTACATGTATACAGCTCCGTACCACCCGGCAAGCAACGAAAGGGCGGAGCGTATGATCCGTGAGCTGCAGTGGGCATTACGGAAACCGAAACAAGGCAGCGTGTGCCCTGTCGAACTGGGTGGAAATCGAAGTGATGCCGTCTCTGCAATCGTGTACTGTAATCGAGAAGTTGCGAAAAATGCTTCCAGCATATGGACTACCAGACTTGGTCGTGTCAGATAATGGCACATCTTTTGCAAGTAGATAAATGCAGTCTTTCCTGAACCTAATTGGTATACGCTACATGTGTACAGCTCCGTACCGCCCGGCAAGCAACGGAAGGGCGGAGCGTATGATCCGTGAGCTGCAGTGGGCATTACGGAAACCGAAACAGGGCAGCGTGTGCCCTGTCGAACTGGGTGGAAATCGAAGTGATGCCGTCTCTGCAATCGTGTACTGTAATCGAGAAGTTGCGAAAAATGCTTCCAGCATATGGACTACCAGACTTGGTCGTGTCCGATAATGGCACATCTTTTGCAAGTAGATAAATGCAGTCTTTCCTGAACCTAAATGGTATACGCTACATGTATACAGCTCCGTACCACCCGGCAAGCAACGAAAGGGCGGAGCGTATGATCCGTGAGCTGCAGTGGGCATTACGGAAACCGAAACAGGGCAGCGTGTGCCCTGTCGAACTGGGTGGAAATCGAAGTGATGCCGTCTCTGCAATCGTGTACTGTAATCGAGAAGTTGCGAAAAATGCTTCCAGCATATGGACTACCAGACTTGGTCGTGTCAGATAATGGCACATCTTTTGCAAGTAGATAAATGCAGTCTTTCCTGAACCTAATTGGTATACGCTACATGTGTACAGCTCCGTACCACCCGGCAAGCAACGGAAGGGCGGAGCGTATGATCCGTGAGCTGCAGTGGGCATTACGGAAACCGAAACAGGGCAGCGTGTGCCCTGTCGAACTGGGTGGAAATCGAAGTGATGCCGTCTCTGCAATCGTGTACTGTAATCGAGAAGTTGCGAAAAATGCTTCCAGCATATGGACTACCAGACTTGATCGTGTCAGATAATGGCACATCTTTTGCAAGTAGATAAATGCATTCTTTCCTGAACCTAAATGGTATGCGCTACATGTATACAGCTCCGTACCACCTGGCAAGCAACGGAAGGGCAGAGCGTATGATCCGTGAGCTGACGTGTGCATTACGGAAACCGAAACAGGGCAGCATGTGCCCTGTCGAACTGGGTGGAAATCGAAGTGACGCCGTCTCTGCAATCGTGTACGGTAATCGAGAAGTTGCGAAAAATGCTTCCAGCATATGGACTACCAGGCTTGGTCGTGTCAGATAATGGCACATCTTTTGCAAGTAGATAAATGCAGTCTTTCCTGAACCAGAATGGTATACGCTACATGTATACAGCTCCGTACCACCCGGCAAGCAACGGAAGGGCGGAGCGTATGATCCATGAGCTGCCGTGTGCATTACGGAAACCGAAACAGGGCAGCGTGTGCCCTGTCGAACTGGGTGGAAATCGAAGTGATGCCGTCTCTGCAATCGTGTACTGTAATCGAGAAGTTGCGAAAAATGCTTCCAGCATATGGTCTTCCAGACTTGGTCGTGTCAGATAATGGCACATCTTTTGCAAGTAGATAGATGCAGTCTTTGCTGAACCTAAATGGTATACGCTACATGTATACAGATCCGTACCACCTGGCAAGCAACGGAAGGGCAGAGCGTATGATCCGTGAACTGACGTGTGCATTACGGAAACCGAAACAGGGCAGCGTCTGCCCTGTCGAACTGGGTGGAAATCGAAGTGACGCCGTCTCTGCAATCGTGTACTGTAATCGAGAAGTTGCGAAAAATGCTTCCAGCATATGGACTACCAGACTTGGTCGTGTCAGATAATGGCACATCTTTTGCAAGTAGATAAATGCAGTCTTTCCTGAACCTAAATGGTATGCGCTACATGTATACAGCTCCGTACCACCTGGCAAGCAACGAAAGGGCAGAGCGTATGATCCGTGAGCTGACGTGTGCATTACGGAAACCGAAACAGGGCAGCGTGTGCCCTGTCGAACTGGGTGGAAATCGAAGTGACGCCGTCTCTGCAATCGTGTACTGTAATCGAGAAGTTGCGAAAAATGCTTCCAGCATATGGACTACCAGACTTGGTCGTGTCAGATAATGGCACATCTTTTGCAAGTAGATAAATGCAGTCTTTCCTGAACCTAAATGGTATACGCTACATGTATACAGCTCCGTACCACCCGGCAAGCAACGGAATGGCGGAGCGTATGATCCGTGAGCTGCAGTGGGCATTACGGAAACCGAAACAGGGCAGCGTGTGCCCTGTCGAACTGGGTGGAAATCGAAGTGATGCCGTCTCTGCAATCGTGTACTGTAATCGAGAAGTTGCGAAAAATGCTCCCAGCATATGGACTACCAGACTTGGTCGTGTCAGATAACGGCATATCTTTTGCAAGCAGATAAATGCAGTCTTTCCTGAACCTAAATGGTATATGCTACATGTATACAGCTCCGTACCACCTGGCAAGCAACGGAAGGGCAAAGCGTATGATCCGTGAGCTGCCGTGTGCATTACAGAAACCGAAACAGGGCAGCGTGTGCCCTGTCGAACTGGGTGGAAATCGAAGTCATGCCGTCTCTGCAATCGTGTACTGTAATCGAGAAGTTGCGAAAAATGCTTCCAGCATATGGACTACCAGACTTGGTCGTGTCAGATAATGGCACATCTTTTGCAAGTAGATAAATGCAGTCTTTCCTGAACCTAAATGGTATACGCTACATGTATACAGCTCCGTACCACCCGGCAAGCAACGGAAGGGCGGAGCGTATGATCCGTGAGCTGCAGTAGGCATTACGGAAACCGAAACAGCGCAGCGTGTGCCCTGTCGAACTGGGTGGAAATCGAAGTGATGCCGTCTCTGCAATCGTGTACTGTAATCGAGAAGTTGCGAAAAATGCTTCCAGCATATGGACTACCAGACTTGGTCGTGTCAGATAATGGCACATCTTTTGCAGGTAGATAAATGCAGTCTTTCCTGAACCTAAATGGTACACGCTACATGTATACAGCTCCGTACCACCCGGCAAGCAACGGAAGGGCGGAGCGTATGATCCGTGAGCTGCCGTGTCCATTACGGAAACCGAAACAGGGCAGCGTGTGCCCTGTCGAACTGCGTGGAAATCGAAGTGATGCCGTCTCTGCAATCATGTACTTTAATCGAGAAGTTGCGAAAAATGCTTCCAGCATATGGGCTACCAGACCTGGTCGTGTCAGATAATGGCACATCTTTTGCAAGTAGATAAATGTAGTCTTACCTGAACCTAAATGGTATACGCTACATGTATACAGCTCCGAACCATCCGGCAAGCAACGGAAGGGCGGAGCGTATGATCAGTGAGCTGCCGTGTGCATTACGGAAACCGAAACAGGGCAGCGTGTGCCCTGTTGAACTGGATGGAAATCGAAGTGATGCCGTCTCTGCAATCGTGTACTGTAATCAAGAAGTTGCGAAAAATGCTTCTAGCATATGGAATACCAGACTTGGTCGTGTCAGATAATGGCATATCTTTTGCAAGTAGATAAATGCAGTCTTTCCTGAACCTAAATGGTATACGCTACATGTATACAGCTCCGTACCACCCGGCAAGCAACGGAAGGGCGGAGCGTATGATCCGTGAGCTGCAGTGGGCATTACGGAAACCGAAACAGGGCAGCGTGTGCCCTGTCGAACTGGGTGGAAATCGAAGTGATGCCGTCTCTGCAATCGTGTACTGTAATCGAGAAGTTGCGAAAAATGCTTCCGGCATATGGACTACCAGACTTGGTCGTGTCAGATAATGGCACATCTTTTGCAAGTAGATAAATGCAGTCTTTCCTGAACCTAAATTGTATACGCTACATGTATACAGCTCCGTACCACCTGGCAAGCAACGGAAGGGCGGAGCGTATGATCCGTGAGCTGCCGTGTGCATTACGGAAACCGAAACAGGGCAGCGTGTGTCCTGTCGAACTGGGTGGAAATCGAAGTGATGCCGTCTCTGCAATCGTGTACTGTAATCGAGAATTTGCGAAAAATGCTTCCAGCATATGGACTACCAGACTTGGTCGTTTCAGATAATGGCACATCTTTTGCAAGTAGATAAATGCACTCTTTCCTGAACCTAAATGGTATACGCTACATGTATACAGCTCCGTACCACCCGGCAAGCAACGGAAGGGCGGAGCGTATGATCCGTGAGCTGCCGTGTGCATTACGGAAACCGAAACAGGGCAGCGTGTGCCCTGTCGAACTGGGTGGAAATCGAAGTGATGCCGTCTCTGCAATCGTGTACTGTAATCGAGAAGTTGCGAAAAATGCTTCCAGCATATGGACTACCAGACTTGGTCGTGTCAGATAATGGCACATCTTTTGCAAGTAGATAAATGCAGTCTTTCCTGAATCTAATTGGTATACGCTACATGTGTACAGCTCCGTACCACCCGGCAAGCAACGGAAGGGCGGAGCGTATGATCCGTGAGCTGCAGTGGGCATTACGAAAACCGAAACAGGGCAGCGTGTGCCCTGTCGAACTGGGTGGAAATCGAAGTGATGCCGTCTCTGCAATCGTGTACTGTAATCGAGAAGTTGCGAAAAATGCTTCCAGCATATGGACTACCAGACTTGATCGTGTCAGATAATGGCACATCTTTTGCAAGTAGATAAATGCAGTCTTTCCTGAACCTAAATGGTATGCGCTACATGTATACAGCTCCGTACCACCTGGCAAGCAACGGAAGGGCAGAGCGTATGATCCGTGAGCTGACGTGTGCATTACGGAAACCGAAACAGGGCAGCATGTGCCCTGTCGAACTGGGTGGAAATCGAAGTGACGCCGTCTCTGCAATCGTGTACTGTAATCGAGAAGTTGCGAAAAATGCTTCCAGCATATGGACTACCAGGCTTGGTCGTGTCAGATAATGGCACATCTTTTGCAAGTAGATAAATGCAGTCTTTCCTGAACCAGAATGGTATACGCTACATGTATACAGCTCCGTACCACCCGGCAAGTAACGGAAGGGCGGAGCGTATGATCCGTGAGCTGCAGTGGGCATTACGGAAACCGAAACAGGGCAGCGTGTGCCCTGTCGAACTGGGTGGAAATCGAAGTGATGCCGTCTCTGCAATCGTGTACTGTAATCGAGAAGTTGCGAAAAATGCTTCCAGCATATGGACTACCAGACTTGGTCGTGTCAGATAATGGCACATCTTTTGCAAGTAGATAAATGCAGTCTTTCCTGAACCTAAATGGTATACGCTACATGTATACAGCTCCGTACCACCTGGCAAGCAACGGAAGCGCGGAGCGTATGATCCGTGAGCTGCCGTGTGCATTACGGAAACCGAAACAGGGCAGCGTGTGTCCTGTCGAACTGGGTGGAAATCGAAGTGATGCCCTCTCTGCAATCGTGTACTGTAATCGAGAATTTGCGAAAAATGCTTCCAGCATATGGACTACCAGACTTGGTCGTGTCAGATAATGGCACATCTTTTGCAAGTAGATAAATGCAGTCTTTCCTGAACCTAAATGGTATACGCTACATGTATACAGCTCCGTACCACCCGGCAAGCAACGGAAGGGCGGAGCGTATGATCCGTGAGCTGCCGTGTGCATTACGGAAACCGAAACAGGGCAGCGTGTGCCCTGTCGAACTGGGTGGAAATCGAAGTGATGCCGTCTCTGCAATCGTGTACTGTAATCGAGAAGTTGCGAAAAATGCTTCCAGCATATGGACTACCAGACTTGGTCGTGTCCGATAATGGCACATCTTTTGCAAGTAGATAAATGCAGTCTTTCCTGAACCTAAATGGTATACGCTACATGTATACAGCTCCGTACCACCCGGCAAGCAACGAAAGGGCGGAGCGTATGATCCGTGAGCTGCAGTGGGCATTACGGAAACCGAAACAGGGCAGCGTGTGCCCTGTCGAACTGGGTGGAAATCGAAGTGATGCCGTCTCTGCAATCGTGTACTGTAATCGAGAAGTTGCGAAAAATGCTTCCAGCATATGGACTACCAGACTTGGTCGTGTCAGATAATGGCACATCTTTTGCAAGTAGATAAATGCAGTCTTTCCTGAACCTAATTGGTATACGCTACATGTGTACAGCTCCGTACCACCCGGCAAGCAACGGAAGGGCGGAGCGTATGATCCGTGAGCTGCAGTGGGCATTACGGAAACCGAAACAGGGCAGCGTGTGCCCTGTCGAACTGGGTGGAAATCGAAGTGATGCCGTCTCTGCAATCGTGTACTGTAATCGAGAAGTTGCGAAAAATGCTTCCAGCATATGGACTACCAGACTTGATCGTGTCAGATAATGGCACATCTTTTGCAAGTAGATAAATGCAGTCTTTCCTGAACCTAAATGGTATGTGCTACATGTATACAGCTCCGTACCACCTGGCAAGCAACGGAAGGGCAGAGCGTATGATCTGTGAGCTGACGTGTGCATTACGGAAACCGAAACAGGGCAGCATGTGCCCTGTCGAACTGGGTGGAAATCGAAGTGACGCCGTCTCTGCAATCGTGTACTGTAATCGAGAAGTTGCGAAAAATGCTTCCAGCATATGGACTACCAGGCTTGGTCGTGTCAGATAATGGCACATCTTTTGCAAGTAGATAAATGCAGTCTTTCCTGAACCAGAATGGTATACGCTACATGTATACAGCTCCGTACCACCCGGCAAGCAACGGAAGGGCGGAGCGTATGATCCGTGAGCTGCCGTGTGCATTACGGAAACCGAAACAGGGCAGCGTGTGCCCTGTCGAACTGGGTGGAAATCGAAGTGATGCCGTCTCTGCAATCGTGTACTGTAATCGAGAAGTTGCGAAAAATGCTTCCAGCATATGGTCTTCCAGACTTGGTCGTGTCAGATAATGGCACATCTTTTGCAAGTAGATAGATGCAGTCTTTGCTGAACCTAAATGGTATACGCTACATGTATACAGATCCGTACCACCTGGCAAGCAACGGAAGGGCAGAGCGTATGATCCGTGAACTGACGTGTGCATTACGGAAACCGAAACAGGGCAGCGTCTGCCCTGTCGAACTGGGTGGAAATCGAAGTGACGCCGTCTCTGCAATCGTGTACTGTAATCGAGAAGTTGCGAAAAATGCTTCCAGCATATGGACTACCAGACTTGGTCGTGTCAGATAATGGCACATCTTTTGCAAGTAGATAAATGCAGTCTTTCCTGAACCTAAATGGTATGCGCTACATGTATACAGCTCCGTACCACCTGGCAAGCAACGAAAGGGCAGAGCGTATGATCCGTGAGCTGACGTGTGCATTACGGAAACCGAAACAGGGCAGCGTGTGCCCTGTCGAACTGGGTGGAAATCGAAGTGACGCCGTCTCTGCAATGGTGTACTGTAATCGAGAAGTTGCGAAAAATGCTTCCAGCATATGGACTACCAGACTTGGTCGTGTCAGATAATGGCACATCTTTTGCAAGTAGATAAATGCAGTCTTTCCTGAACCTAAATGGTATGCGCTACATGTATACAGCTCCGTACCACCTGGCAAGCAACGGAAGGGCAGAGCGTATGATCCGTGAGCTGACGTGTGCATTACGGAAACCGAAACAGGGCAGCATGTGCCCTGTCGAACTGGGTGGAAATCGAAGTGACGCCGTCTCTGCAATCGTGTACTGTAATCGAGAAGTTGCGAAAAATGCTTCCAGCATATGGACTACCAGGCTTGGTCGTGTCAGATAATGGCACATCTTTTGCAAGTAGATAAATGCAGTCTTTCCTGAACCAGAATGGTATACGCTACATGTATACAGCTCCGTACCACCCGGCAAGTAACGGAAGGGCGGAGCGTATGATCCGTGAGCTGCCGTGTGCATTACGGAAACCGAAACAGGGCAGCGTGTGTCCTGTCGAACTGGGTGGAAATCGAAGTGATGCCCTCTCTGCAATCGTGTACTGTAATCGAGAAGTTGCGAAAAATGCTTCCAGCATATGGACTACCAGACTTGGTCGTGTCAGATAATGGCACATCTTTTGCAGGTAGATAAATGCAGTCTTTCCTGAACCTAAATGGTACACGCTACATGTATACAGCTCCGTACCACCCGGCAAGCAACGGAAGGGCGGAGCGTATGATCCGTGAGCTGCCGTGTCCATTACGGAAACCGAAACAGGGCAGCGTGTGCCCTGTCGAACTGCGTGGAAATCGAAGTGATGCCGTCTCTGCAATCATGTACTTTAATCGAGAAGTTGCGAAAAATGCTTCCAGCATATGGGCTACCAGACCTGGTCGTGTCAGATAATGGCACATCTTTTGCAAGTAGATAAATGTAGTCTTACCTGAACCTAAATGGTATACGCTACATGTATACAGCTCCGAACCATCCGGCAAGCAACGGAAGGGCGGAGCGTATGATCAGTGAGCTGCCGTGTGCATTACGGAAACCGAAACAGGGCAGCGTGTGCCCTGTTGAACTGGATGGAAATCGAAGTGATGCCGTCTCTGCAATCGTGTACTGTAATCAAGAAGTTGCGAAAAATGCTTCTAGCATATGGAATACCAGACTTGGTCGTGTCAGATAATGGCATATCTTTTGCAAGTAGATAAATGCAGTCTTTCCTGAACCTAAATGGTATACGCTACATGTATACAGCTCCGTACCACCCGGCAAGCAACGGAAGGGCGGAGCGTATGATCCGTGAGCTGCAGTGGGCATTACGGAAACCGAAACAGGGCAGCGTGTGCCCTGTCGAACTGGGTGGAAATCGAAGTGATGCCGTCTCTGCAATCGTGTACTGTAATCGAGAAGTTGCGAAAAATGCTTCCAGCATATGGACTACCAGACTTGGTCGTGTCAGATAATGGCACATCTTTTGCAAGTAGATAAATGCAGTCTTTCCTGAACCTAAATTGTATACGCTACATGTATACAGCTCCGTACCACCTGGCAAGCAACGGAAGGGCGGAGCGTATGATCCCTGAGCTGCAGTGGGCATTACGGAAACCGAAACAGGGCAGCGTGTGCCCTGTCGAACTGGGTGGAAATCGAAGTGATGCCGTCTCTGCAATCGTGTACTGTAATCGAGAAGTTGCGAAAAATGCTTCCAGCATATGGACTACCAGACTTGGTCGTGTCAGATAATGGCACATCTTTTGCAAGTAGATAAATGCAGTCTTTCCTGAACCTAAATGGTATACGCTACATGTATACAGCTCCGTACCACCTGGCAAGCAACGGAAGCGCGGAGCGTATGATCCGTGAGCTGCCGTGTGCATTACGGAAACCGAAACAGGGCAGCGTGTGTCCTGTCGAACTGGGTGGAAATCGAAGTGATGCCCTCTCTGCAATCGTGTACTGTAATCGAGAATTTGCGAAAAATGCTTCCAGCATATGGACTACCAGACTTGGTCGTTTCAGATAATGGCACATCTTTTGCAAGTAGATAAATGCACTCTTTCCTGAACCTAAATGGTATACGCTACATGTATACAGCTCCGTACCACCCGGCAAGCAACGGAAGGGCGGAGCGTATGATCCGTGAGCTGCCGTGTGCATTACGGAAACCGAAACAGGGCAGCGTGTGCCCTGTCGAACTGGGTGGAAATCGAAGTGATGCCGTCTCTGCAATCGTGTACTGTAATCGAGAAGTTGCGAAAAATGCTTCCAGCATATGGACTACCAGACTTGGTCGTGTCAGATAATGGCACATCTTTTGCAAGTAGATAAATGCAGTCTTTCCTGAATCTAATTGGTATACGCTACATGTGTACAGCTCCGTACCACCCGGCAAGCAACGGAAGGGCGGAGCGTATGATCCGTGAGCTGCAGTGGGCATTACGAAAACCGAAACAGGGCAGCGTGTGCCCTGTCGAACTGGGTGGAAATCGAAGTGATGCCGTCTCTGCAATCGTGTACTGTAATCGAGAAGTTGCGAAAAATGCTTCCAGCATATGGACTACCAGACTTGATCGTGTCAGATAATGGCACATCTTTTGCAAGTAGATAAATGCAGTCTTTCCTGAACCTAAATGGTATGCGCTACATGTATACAGCTCCGTACCACCTGGCAAGCAACGGAAGGGCAGAGCGTATGATCCGTGAGCTGACGTGTGCATTACGGAAACCGAAACAGGGCAGCATGTGCCCTGTCGAACTGGGTGGAAATCGAAGTGACGCCGTCTCTGCAATCGTGTACTGTAATCGAGAAGTTGCGAAAAATGCTTCCAGCATATGGACTACCAGGCTTGGTCGTGTCAGATAATGGCACATCTTTTGCAAGTAGATAAATGCAGTCTTTCCTGAACCAGAATGGTATACGCTACATGTATACAGCTCCGTACCACCCGGCAAGTAACGGAAGGGCGGAGCGTATGATCCGTGAGCTGCAGTGGGCATTACGGAAACCGAAACAGGGCAGCGTGTGCCCTGTCGAACTGGGTGGAAATCGAAGTGATGCCGTCTCTGCAATCGTGTACTGTAATCGAGAAGTTGCGAAAAATGCTTCCAGCATATGGACTACCAGACTTGGTCGTGTCAGATAATGGCACATCTTTTGCAAGTAGATAAATGCAGTCTTTCCTGAACCTAAATGGTATACGCTACATGTATACAGCTCCGTACCACCTGGCAAGCAACGGAAGCGCGGAGCGTATGATCCGTGAGCTGCCGTGTGCATTACGGAAACCGAAACAGGGCAGCGTGTGTCCTGTCGAACTGGGTGGAAATCGAAGTGATGCCCTCTCTGCAATCGTGTACTGTAATCGAGAATTTGCGAAAAATGCTTCCAGCATATGGACTACCAGACTTGGTCGTGTCAGATAATGGCACATCTTTTGCAAGTAGATAAATGCAGTCTTTCCTGAACCTAAATGGTATACGCTACATGTATACAGCTCCGTACCACCCGGCAAGCAACGGAAGGGCGGAGCGTATGATCCGTGAGCTGCCGTGTGCATTACGGAAACCGAAACAGGGCAGCGTGTGCCCTGTCGAACTGGGTGGAAATCGAAGTGATGCCGTCTCTGCAATCGTGTACTGTAATCGAGAAGTTGCGAAAAATGCTTCCAGCATATGGACTACCAGACTTGGTCGTGTCCGATAATGGCACATCTTTTGCAAGTAGATAAATGCAGTCTTTCCTGAACCTAAATGGTATACGCTACATGTATACAGCTCCGTACCACCCGGCAAGCAACGAAAGGGCGGAGCGTATGATCCGTGAGCTGCAGTGGGCATTACGGAAACCGAAACAGGGCAGCGTGTGCCCTGTCGAACTGGGTGGAAATCGAAGTGATGCCGTCTCTGCAATCGTGTACTGTAATCGAGAAGTTGCGAAAAATGCTTCCAGCATATGGACTACCAGACTTGGTCGTGTCAGATAATGGCACATCTTTTGCAAGTAGATAAATGCAGTCTTTCCTGAACCTAATTGGTATACGCTACATGTGTACAGCTCCGTACCACCCGGCAAGCAACGGAAGGGCGGAGCGTATGATCCGTGAGCTGCAGTGGGCATTACGGAAACCGAAACAGGGCAGCGTGTGCCCTGTCGAACTGGGTGGAAATCGAAGTGATGCCGTCTCTGCAATCGTGTACTGTAATCGAGAAGTTGCGAAAAATGCTTCCAGCATATGGACTACCAGACTTGATCGTGTCAGATAATGGCACATCTTTTGCAAGTAGATAAATGCAGTCTTTCCTGAACCTAAATGGTATGTGCTACATGTATACAGCTCCGTACCACCTGGCAAGCAACGGAAGGGCAGAGCGTATGTTCTGTGAGCTGACGTGTGCATTACGGAAACCGAAACAGGGCAGCATGTGCCCTGTCGAACTGGGTGGAAATCGAAGTGACGCCGTCTCTGCAATCGTGTACTGTAATCGAGAAGTTGCGAAAAATGCTTCCAGCATATGGACTACCAGGCTTGGTCGTGTCAGATAATGGCACATCTTTTGCAAGTAGATAAATGCAGTCTTTCCTGAACCAGAATGGTATACGCTACATGTATACAGCTCCGTACCACCCGGCAAGCAACGGAAGGGCGGAGCGTATGATCCGTGAGCTGCCGTGTGCATTACGGAAACCGAAACAGGGCAGCGTGTGCCCTGTCGAACTGGGTGGAAATCGAAGTGATGCCGTCTCTGCAATCGTGTACTGTAATCGAGAAGTTGCGAAAAATGCTTCCAGCATATGGTCTTCCAGACTTGGTCGTGTCAGATAATGGCACATCTTTTGCAAGTAGATAGATGCAGTCTTTGCTGAACCTAAATGGTATACGCTACATGTATACAGATCCGTACCACCTGGCAAGCAACGGAAGGGCAGAGCGTATGATCCGTGAACTGACGTGTGCATTACGGAAACCGAAACAGGGCAGCGTCTGCCCTGTCGAACTGGGTGGAAATCGAAGTGACGCCGTCTCTGCAATCGTGTACTGTAATCGAGAAGTTGCGAAAAATGCTTCCAGCATATGGACTACCAGACTTGGTCGTGTCAGATAATGGCACATCTTTTGCAAGTAGATAAATGCAGTCTTTCCTGAACCTAAATGGTATGCGCTACATGTATACAGCTCCGTACCACCTGGCAAGCAACGAAAGGGCAGAGCGTATGATCCGTGAGCTGACGTGTGCATTACGGAAACCGAAACAGGGCAGCGTGTGCCCTGTCGAACTGGGTGGAAATCGAAGTGACGCCGTCTCTGCAATGGTGTACTGTAATCGAGAAGTTGCGAAAAATGCTTCCAGCATATGGACTACCAGACTTGGTCGTGTCAGATAATGGCACATCTTTTGCAAGTAGATAAATGCAGTCTTTCCTGAACCTAAATGGTATGCGCTACATGTATACAGCTCCGTACCACCTGGCAAGCAACGGAAGGGCAGAGCGTATGATCCGTGAGCTGACGTGTGCATTACGGAAACCGAAACAGGGCAGCATGTGCCCTGTCGAACTGGGTGGAAATCGAAGTGACGCCGTCTCTGCAATCGTGTACTGTAATCGAGAAGTTGCGAAAAATGCTTCCAGCATATGGACTACCAGGCTTGGTCGTGTCAGATAATGGCACATCTTTTGCAAGTAGATAAATGCAGTCTTTCCTGAACCAGAATGGTATACGCTACATGTATACAGCTCCGTACCACCCGGCAAGTAACGGAAGGGCGGAGCGTATGATCCGTGAGCTGCCGTGTGCATTACGGAAACCGAAACAGGGCAGCGTGTGTCCTGTCGAACTGGGTGGAAATCGAAGTGATGCCCTCTCTGCAATCGTGTACTGTAATCGAGAAGTTGCGAAAAATGCTTCCAGCATATGGACTACCAGACTTGGTCGTGTCAGATAATGGCACATCTTTTGCAGGTAGATAAATGCAGTCTTTCCTGAACCTAAATGGTACACGCTACATGTATACAGCTCCGTACCACCCGGCAAGCAACGGAAGGGCGGAGCGTATGATCCGTGAGCTGCCGTGTCCATTACGGAAACCGAAACAGGGCAGCGTGTGCCCTGTCGAACTGCGTGGAAATCGAAGTGATGCCGTCTCTGCAATCATGTACTTTAATCGAGAAGTTGCGAAAAATGCTTCCAGCATATGGGCTACCAGACCTGGTCGTGTCAGATAATGGCACATCTTTTGCAAGTAGATAAATGTAGTCTTACCTGAACCTAAATGGTATACGCTACATGTATACAGCTCCGAACCATCCGGCAAGCAACGGAAGGGCGGAGCGTATGATCAGTGAGCTGCCGTGTGCATTACGGAAACCGAAACTGGGCAGCGTGTGCCCTGTTGAACTGGATGGAAATCGAAGTGATGCCGTCTCTGCAATCGTGTACTGTAATCAAGAAGTTGCGAAAAATGCTTCTAGCATATGGAATACCAGACTTGGTCGTGTCAGATAATGGCATATCTTTTGCAAGTAGATAAATGCAGTCTTTCCTGAACCTAAATGGTATACGCTACATGTATACAGCTCCGTACCACCCGGCAAGCAACGGAAGGGCGGAGCGTATGATCCGTGAGCTGCAGTGGGCATTACGGAAACCGAAACAGGGCAGCGTGTGCCCTGTCGAACTGGGTGGAAATCGAAGTGATGCCGTCTCTGCAATCGTGTACTGTAATCGAGAAGTTGCGAAAAATGCTTCCAGCATATGGACTACCAGACTTGGTCGTGTCAGATAATGGCACATCTTTTGCAAGTAGATAAATGCAGTCTTTCCTGAACCTAAATTGTATACGCTACATGTATACAGCTCCGTACCACCTGGCAAGCAACGGAAGGGCGGAGCGTATGATCCCTGAGCTGCAGTGGGCATTACGGAAACCGAAACAGGGCAGCGTGTGCCCTGTCGAACTGGGTGGAAATCGAAGTGATGCCGTCTCTGCAATCGTGTACTGTAATCGAGAAGTTGCGAAAAATGCTTCCAGCATATGGACTACCAGACTTGGTCGTGTCAGATAATGGCACATCTTTTGCAAGTAGATAAATGCAGTCTTTCCTGAACCTAAATGGTATACGCTACATGTATACAGCTCCGTACCACCTGGCAAGCAACGGAAGCGCGGAGCGTATGATCCGTGAGCTGCCGTGTGCATTACGGAAACCGAAACAGGGCAGCGTGTGTCCTGTCGAACTGGGTGGAAATCGAAGTGATGCCCTCTCTGCAATCGTGTACTGTAATCGAGAATTTGCGAAAAATGCTTCCAGCATATGGACTACCAGACTTGGTCGTGTCAGATAATGGCACATCTTTTGCAAGTAGATAAATGCAGTCTTTCCTGAACCTAAATGGTATACGCTACATGTATACAGCTCCGTACCACCCGGCAAGCAACGGAAGGGCGGAGCGTATGATCCGTGAGCTGCCGTGTGCATTACGGAAACCGAAACAGGGCAGCGTGTGCCCTGTCGAACTGGGTGGAAATCGAAGTGATGCCGTCTCTGCAATCGTGTACTGTAATCGAGAAGTTGCGAAAAATGCTTCCAGCATATGGACTACCAGACTTGGTCGTGTCCGATAATGGCACATCTTTTGCAAGTAGATAAATGCAGTCTTTCCTGAACCTAAATTGTATACGCTACATGTATACAGCTCCGTACCACCCGGCAAGCAACGAAAGGGCGGAGCGTATGATCCGTGAGCTGCAGTGGGCATTACGGAAACCGAAACAGGGCAGCGTGTGCCCTGTCGAACTGGGTGGAAATCGAAGTGATGCCGTCTCTGCAATCGTGTACTGTAATCGAGAAGTTGCGAAAAATGCTTCCAGCATATGGACTACCAGACTTGGTCGTGTCAGATAATGGCACATCTTTTGCAAGTAGATAAATGCAGTCTTTCCTGAACCTAATTGGTATACGCTACATGTGTACAGCTCCGTACCACCCGGCAAGCAACGGAAGGGCGGAGCGTATGATCCGTGAGCTGCAGTGGGCATTACGGAAACCGAAACAGGGCAGCGTGTGCCCTGTCGAACTGGGTGGAAATCGAAGTGATGCCGTCTCTGCAATCGTGTACTGTAATCGAGAAGTTGCGAAAAATGCTTCCAGCATATGGACTACCAGACTTGATCGTGTCAGATAATGGCACATCTTTTGCAAGTAGATAAATGCAGTCTTTCCTGAACCTAAATGGTATGTGCTACATGTATACAGCTCCGTACCACCTGGCAAGCAACGGAAGGGCAGAGCGTATGATCTGTGAGCTGACGTGTGCATTACGGAAACCGAAACAGGGCAGCATGTGCCCTGTCGAACTGGGTGGAAATCGAAGTGACGCCGTCTCTGCAATCGTGTACTGTAATCGAGAAGTTGCGAAAAATGCTTCCAGCATATGGACTACCAGGCTTGGTCGTGTCAGATAATGGCACATCTTTTGCAAGTAGATAAATGCAGTCTTTCCTGAACCAGAATGGTATACGCTACATGTATACAGCTCCGTACCACCCGGCAAGCAACGGAAGGGCGGAGCGTATGATCCGTGAGCTGCCGTGTGCATTACGGAAACCGAAACAGGGCAGCGTGTGCCCTGTCGAACTGGGTGGAAATCGAAGTGATGCCGTCTCTGCAATCGTGTACTGTAATCGAGAAGTTGCGAAAAATGCTTCCAGCATATGGTCTTCCAGACTTGGTCGTGTCAGATAATGGCACATCTTTTGCAAGTAGATAGATGCAGTCTTTGCTGAACCTAAATGGTATACGCTACATGTATACAGATCCGTACCACCTGGCAAGCAACGGAAGGGCAGAGCGTATGATCCGTGAACTGACGTGTGCATTACGGAAACCGAAACAGGGCAGCGTCTGCCCTGTCGAACTGGGTGGAAATCGAAGTGACGCCGTCTCTGCAATCGTGTACTGTAATCGAGAAGTTGCGAAAAATGCTTCCAGCATATGGACTACCAGACTTGGTCGTGTCAGATAATGGCACATCTTTTGCAAGTAGATAAATGCAGTCTTTCCTGAACCTAAATGGTATGCGCTACATGTATACAGCTCCGTACCACCTGGCAAGCAACGAAAGGGCAGAGCGTATGATCCGTGAGCTGACGTGTGCATTACGGAAACCGAAACAGGGCAGCGTGTGCCCTGTCGAACTGGGTGGAAATCGAAGTGACGCCGTCTCTGCAATGGTGTACTGTAATCGAGAAGTTGCGAAAAATGCTTCCAGCATATGGACTACCAGACTTGGTCGTGTCAGATAATGGCACATCTTTTGCAAGTAGATAAATGCAGTCTTTCCTGAACCTAAATGGTATGCGCTACATGTATACAGCTCCGTACCACCTGGCAAGCAACGGAAGGGCAGAGCGTATGATCCGTGAGCTGACGTGTGCATTACGGAAACCGAAACAGGGCAGCATGTGCCCTGTCGAACTGGGTGGAAATCGAAGTGACGCCGTCTCTGCAATCGTGTACTGTAATCGAGAAGTTGCGAAAAATGCTTCCAGCATATGGACTACCAGGCTTGGTCGTGTCAGATAATGGCACATCTTTTGCAAGTAGATAAATGCAGTCTTTCCTGAACCAGAATGGTATACGCTACATGTATACAGCTCCGTACCACCCGGCAAGTAACGGAAGGGCGGAGCGTATGATCCGTGAGCTGCAGTGGGCATTACGGAAACCGAAACAGGGCAGCGTGTGCCCTGTCGAACTGGGTGGAAATCGAAGTGATGCCGTCTCTGCAATCGTGTACTGTAATCGAGAAGTTGCGAAAAATGCTTCCAGCATATGGACTACCAGACTTGGTCGTGTCAGATAATGGCACATCTTTTGCAAGTAGATAAATGCAGTCTTTCCTGAACCTAAATGGTATACGCTACATGTATACAGCTCCGTACCACCTGGCAAGCAACGGAAGCGCGGAGCGTATGATCCGTGAGCTGCCGTGTGCATTACGGAAACCGAAACAGGGCAGCGTGTGTCCTGTCGAACTGGGTGGAAATCGAAGTGATGCCCTCTCTGCAATCGTGTACTGTAATCGAGAAGTTGCGAAAAATGCTTCCAGCATATGGACTACCAGACTTGGTCGTGTCCGATAATGGCACATCTTTTGCAAGTAGATAAATGCAGTCTTTCCTGAACCTAAATTGTATACGCTACATGTATACAGCTCCGTACCACCCGGCAAGCAACGAAAGGGCGGAGCGTATGATCCGTGAGCTGCAGTGGGCATTACGGAAACCGAAACAGGGCAGCGTGTGCCCTGTCGAACTGGGTGGAAATCGAAGTGATGCCGTCTCTGCAATCGTGTACTGTAATCGAGAAGTTGCGAAAAATTCTTCCAGCATATGGACTACCAGACTTGGTCGTGTCAGATAATGGCACATCTTTTGCAAGTAGATAAATGCAGTCTTTCCTGAACCTAATTGGTATACGCTACATGTGTACAGCTCCGTACCACCCGGCAAGCAACGGAAGGGCGGAGCGTATGATCCGTGAGCTGCAGTGGGCATTACGGAAACCGAAACAGGGCAGCGTGTGCCCTGTCGAACTGGGTGGAAATCGAAGTGATGCCGTCTCTGCAATCGTGTACTGTAATCGAGAAGTTGCGAAAAATGCTTCCAGCATATGGACTACCAGACTTGATCGTGTCAGATAATGGCACATCTTTTGCAAGTAGATAAATGCAGTCTTTCCTGAACCTAAATGGTATGTGCTACATGTATACAGCTCCGTACCACCTGGCAAGCAACGGAAGGGCAGAGCGTATGATCTGTGAGCTGACGTGTGCATTACGGAAACCGAAACAGGGCAGCATGTGCCCTGTCGAACTGGGTGGAAATCGAAGTGACGCCGTCTCTGCAATCGTGTACTGTAATCGAGAAGTTGCGAAAAATGCTTCCAGCATATGGACTACCAGGCTTGGTCGTGTCAGATAATGGCACATCTTTTGCAAGTAGATAAATGCAGTCTTTCCTGAACCAGAATGGTATACGCTACATGTATACAGCTCCGTACCACCCGGCAAGCAACGGAAGGGCGGAGCGTATGATCCGTGAGCTGCCGTGTGCATTACGGAAACCGAAACAGGGCAGCGTGTGCCCTGTCGAACTGGGTGGAAATCGAAGTGATGCCGTCTCTGCAATCGTGTACTGTAATCGAGAAGTTGCGAAAAATGCTTCCAGCATATGGTCTTCCAGACTTGGTCGTGTCAGATAATGGCACATCTTTTGCAAGTAGATAGATGCAGTCTTTGCTGAACCTAAATGGTATACGCTACATGTATACAGATCCGTACCACCTGGCAAGCAACGGAAGGGCAGAGCGTATGATCCGTGAACTGACGTGTGCATTACGGAAACCGAAACAGGGCAGCGTCTGCCCTGTCGAACTGGGTGGAAATCGAAGTGACGCCGTCTCTGCAATCGTGTACTGTAATCGAGAAGTTGCGAAAAATGCTTCCAGCATATGGACTACCAGACTTGGTCGTGTCAGATAATGGCACATCTTTTGCAAGTAGATAAATGCAGTCTTTCCTGAACCTAAATGGTATGCGCTACATGTATACAGCTCCGTACCACCTGGCAAGCAACGAAAGGGCAGAGCGTATGATCCGTGAGCTGACGTGTGCATTACGGAAACCGAAACAGGGCAGCGTGTGCCCTGTCGAACTGGGTGGAAATCGAAGTGACGCCGTCTCTGCAATGGTGTACTGTAATCGAGAAGTTGCGAAAAATGCTTCCAGCATATGGACTACCAGACTTGGTCGTGTCAGATAATGGCACATCTTTTGCAAGTAGATAAATGCAGTCTTTCCTGAACCTAAATGGTATGCGCTACATGTATACAGCTCCGTACCACCTGGCAAGCAACGGAAGGGCAGAGCGTATGATCCGTGAGCTGACGTGTGCATTACGGAAACCGAAACAGGGCAGCATGTGCCCTGTCGAACTGGGTGGAAATCGAAGTGACGCCGTCTCTGCAATCGTGTACTGTAATCGAGAAGTTGCGAAAAATGCTTCCAGCATATGGACTACCAGGCTTGGTCGTGTCAGATAATGGCACATCTTTTGCAAGTAGATAAATGCAGTCTTTCCTGAACCAGAATGGTATACGTTACATGTATACAGCTCCGTACCACCCGGCAAGTAACGGAAGGGCGGAGCGTATGATCCGTGAGCTGCAGTGGGCATTACGGAAACCGAAACAGGGCAGCGTGTGCCCTGTCGAACTGGGTGGAAATCGAAGTGATGCCGTCTCTGCAATCGTGTACTGTAATCGAGAAGTTGCGAAAAATGCTTCCAGCATATGGACTACCAGACTTGGTCGTGTCAGATAATGGCACATCTTTTGCAAGTAGATAAATGCAGTCTTTCCTGAACCTAAATGGTATACGCTACATGTATACAGCTCCGTACCACCTGGCAAGCAACGGAAGCGCGGAGCGTATGATCCGTGAGCTGCCGTGTGCATTACGGAAACCGAAACAGGGCAGCGTGTGTCCTGTCGAACTGGGTGGAAATCGAAGTGATGCCCTCTCTGCAATCGTGTACTGTAATCGAGAATTTGCGAAAAATGCTTCCAGCATATGGACTACCAGACTTGGTCGTGTCAGATAATGGCACATCTTTTGCAAGTAGATAAATGCAGTCTTTCCTGAACCTAAATGGTATACGCTACATGTATACAGCTCCGTACCACCCGGCAAGCAACGGAAGGGCGGAGCGTATGATCCGTGAGCTGCCGTGTGCATTACGGAAACCGAAACAGGGCAGCGTGTGCCCTGTCGAACTGGGTGGAAATCGAAGTGATGCCGTCTCTGCAATCGTGTACTGTAATCGAGAAGTTGCGAAAAATGCTTCCAGCATATGGACTACCAGACTTGGTCGTGTCCGATAATGGCACATCTTTTGCAAGTAGATAAATGCAGTCTTTCCTGAACCTAAATGGTATACGCTACATGTATACAGCTCCGTACCACCCGGCAAGCAACGAAAGGGCGGAGCGTATGATCCGTGAGCTGCAGTGGGCATTACGGAAACCGAAACAGGGCAGCGTGTGCCCTGTCGAACTGGGTGGAAATCGAAGTGATGCCGTCTCTGCAATCGTGTACTGTAATCGAGAAGTTGCGAAAAATGCTTCCAGCATATGGACTACCAGACTTGGTCGTGTCAGATAATGGCACATCTTTTGCAAGTAGATAAATGCAGTCTTTCCTGAACCTAATTGGTATACGCTACATGTGTACAGCTCCGTACCACCCGGCAAGCAACGGAAGGGCGGAGCGTATGATCCGTGAGCTGCAGTGGGCATTACGGAAACCGAAACAGGGCAGCGTGTGCCCTGTCGAACTGGGTGGAAATCGAAGTGATGCCGTCTCTGCAATCGTGTACTGTAATCGAGAAGTTGCGAAAAATGCTTCCAGCATATGGACTACCAGACTTGATCGTGTCAGATAATGGCACATCTTTTGCAAGTAGATAAATGCAGTCTTTCCTGAACCTAAATGGTATGTGCTACATGTATACAGCTCCGTACCACCTGGCAAGCAACGGAAGGGCAGAGCGTATGATCCGTGAGCTGACGTGTGCATTACGGAAACCGAAACAGGGCAGCATGTGCCCTGTCGAACTGGGTGGAAATCGAAGTGACGCCGTCTCTGCAATCGTGTACTGTAATCGAGAAGTTGCGAAAAATGCTTCCAGCATATGGACTACCAGGCTTGGTCGTGTCAGATAATGGCACATCTTTTGCAAGTAGATAAATGCAGTCTTTCCTGAACCAGAATGGTATACGCTACATGTATACAGCTCCGTACCACCCGGCAAGCAACGGAAGGGCGGAGCGTATAATCCGTGAGCTGCCGTGTGCATTACGGAAACCGAAACAGGGCAGCGTGTGCCCTGTCGAACTGGGTGGAAATCGAAGTGATGCCGTCTCTGCAATCGTGTACTGTAATCGAGAAGTTGCGAAAAATGCTTCCAGCATATGGTCTTCCAGACTTGGTCGTGTCAGATAATGGCACATCTTTTGCAAGTAGATAGATGCAGTCTTTGCTGAACCTAAATGGTATACGCTACATGTATACAGATCCGTACCACCTGGCAAGCAACGGAAGGGCAGAGCGTATGATCCGTGAACTGACGTGTGCATTACGGAAACCGAAACAGGGCAGCGTCTGCCCTGTCGAACTGGGTGGAAATCGAAGTGACGCCGTCTCTGCAATCGTGTACTGTAATCGAGAAGTTGCGAAAAATGCTTCCAGCATATGGACTACCAGACTTGGTCGTGTCAGATAATGGCACATCTTTTGCAAGTAGATAAATGCAGTCTTTCCTGAACCTAAATGGTATGCGCTACATGTATACAGCTCCGTACCACCTGGCAAGCAACGAAAGGGCAGAGCGTATGATCCGTGAGCTGACGTGTGCATTACGGAAACCGAAACAGGGCAGCGTGTGCCCTGTCGAACTGGGTGGAAATCGAAGTGACGCCGTCTCTGCAATGGTGTACTGTAATCGAGAAGTTGCGAAAAATGCTTCCAGCATATGGACTACCAGACTTGGTCGTGTCAGATAATGGCACATCTTTTGCAAGTAGATAAATGCAGTCTTTCCTGAACCTAAATGGTATACGCTACATGTATACAGCTCCGTACCACCCGGCAAGCAACGGAATGGCGGAGCGTATGATCCGTGAGCTGCAGTGGGCATTACGGAAACCGAAACAGGGCAGCGTGTGCCCTGTCGAACTGGGTGGAAATCGAAGTGATGCCGTCTCTGCAATCGTGTACTGTAATCGAGAAGTTGCGAAAAATGCTCCCAGCATATGGACTACCAGACTTGGTCGTGTCAGATAACGGCATATCTTTTGCAAGCAGATAAATGCAGTCTTTCCTGAACCTAAATGGTATATACTACATGTATACAGCTCCGTACCACCTGGCAAGCAACGGAAGGGCAAAGCGTATGATCCGTGAGCTGCCGTGTGCATTACAGAAACCGAAACAGGGCAGCGTGTGCCCTGTCGAACTGGGTGGAAATCGAAGTCATGCCGTCTCTGCAATCGTGTACTGTAATCGAGAAGTTGCGAAAAATGATTCCAGCATATGGACTACCAGACTTGGTCGTGTCAGATAATGGCACATCTTTTGCAGGTAGATAAATGCAGTCTTTCCTGAACCTAAATGGTACACGCTACATGTATACAGCTCCGTACCACCCGGCAAGCAACGGAAGGGCGGAGCGTATGATCCGTGAGCTGCCGTGTCCATTACGGAAACCGAAACAGGGCAGCGTGTGCCCTGTCGAACTGCGTGGAAATCGAAGTGATGCCGTCTCTGCAATCATGTACTGTAATCGAGAAGTTGCGAAAAATGCTTCCAGCATATGGGCTACCAGACCTGGTCGTGTCAGATAATGGCACATCTTTTGCAAGTAGATAAATGTAGTCTTACCTGAACCTAAATGGTATACGCTACATGTATACAGCTCCGAACCATCCGGCAAGCAACGGAAGGGCGGAGCGTATGATCAGTGAGCTGCCGTGTGCATTACGGAAACCGAAACAGGGCAGCGTGTGCCCTGTTGAACTGGATGGAAATCGAAGTGATGCCGTCTCTGCAATCGTGTACTGTAATCAAGAAGTTGCGAAAAATGCTTCTAGCATATGGAATACCAGACTTGGTCGTGTCAGATAATGGCATATCTTTTGCAAGTAGATAAATGCAGTCTTTCCTGAACCTAAATGGTATACGCTACATGTATACAGCTCCGTACCACCCGGCAAGCAACGGAAGGGCGGAGCGTATGATCCGTGAGCTGCAGTGGGCATTACGGAAACCGAAACAGGGCAGCGTGTGCCCTGTCGAACTGGGTGGAAATCGAAGTGATGCCGTCTCTGCAATCGTGTACTGTAATCGAGAAGTTGCGAAAAATGCTTCCAGCATATGGACTACCAGACTTGGTCGTGTCAGATAATGGCACATCTTTTGCAAGTAGATAAATGCAGTCTTTCCTGAACCTAAATTGTATACGCTACATGTATACAGCTCCGTACCACCTGGCAAGCAACGGAAGGGCGGAGCGTATGATCCGTGAGCTGCCGTGTGCATTACGGAAACCGAAACAGGGCAGCGTGTGTCCTGTCGAACTGGGTGGAAATCGAAGTGATGCCGTCTCTGCAATCGTGTACTGTAATCGAGAATTTGCGAAAAATGCTTCCAGCATATGGACTACCAGACTTGGTCGTGTCAGATAATGGCACAGCTTTTGCAAGTAGATAAATGCACTCTTTCCTGAACCTAAATGGTATACGCTACATGTATACAGCTCCGTACCACCCGGCAAGCAACGGAAGGGCGGAGCGTATGATCCGTGAGCTGCCGTGTGCATTACGGAAACCGAAACAGGGCAGCGTGTGCCCTGTCGAACTGGGTGGAAATCGAAGTGATGCCGTCTCTGCAATCGTGTACTGTAATCGAGAAGTTGCGAAAAATGCTTCCAGCATATGGACTACCAGACTTGGTCGTGTCAGATAATGGCACATCTTTTGCAAGTAGATAAATGCAGTCTTTCCTGAACCTAATTGGTATACGCTACATGTGTACAGCTCCGTACCACCCGGCAAGCAACGGAAGGGCGGAGCGTATGATCCGTGAGCTGCAGTGGGCATTACGAAAACCGAAACAGGGCAGCGTGTGCCCTGTCGAACTGGGTGGAAATCGAAGTGATGCCGTCTCTGCAATCGTGTACTGTAATCGAGAAGTTGCGAAAAATGCTTCCAGCATATGGACTACCAGACTTGATCGTGTCAGATAATGGCACATCTTTTGCAAGTAGATAAATGCAGTCTTTCCTGAACCTAAATGGTATGCGCTACATGTATACAGCTCCGTACCACCTGGCAAGCAACGGAAGGGCAGAGCGTATGATCCGTGAGCTGACGTGTGCATTACGGAAACCGAAACAGGGCAGCATGTGCCCTGTCGAACTGGGTGGAAATCGAAGTGACGCCGTCTCTGCAATCGTGTACTGTAATCGAGAAGTTGCGAAAAATGCTTCCAGCATATGGACTACCAGGCTTGGTCGTGTCAGATAATGGCACATCTTTTGCAAGTAGATAAATGCAGTCTTTCCTAACCAGAATGGTATACGCTACATGTATACAGCTCCGTACCACCCGGCAAGCAACGGAAGGGCGGAGCGTATGATCCGTGAGCTGCCGTGTGCATTACGGAAACCGAAACAGGGCAGCGTGTGCCCTGTCGAACTGGGTGGAAATCGAAGTGATGCCGTCTCTGCAATCGTGTACTGTAATCGAGAAGTTGCGAAAAATGCTTCCAGCATATGGACTACCAGACTTGATCGTGTCAGATAATGGCACATCTTTTGCAAGTAGATAAATGCAGTCTTTCCTGAACCTAAATGGTATGCGCTACATGTATACAGCTCCGTACCACCTGGCAAGCAACGGAAGGGCAGAGCGTATGATCCGTGAGCTGACGTGTGCATTACGGAAACCGAAACAGGGCAGCATGTGCCCTGTCGAACTGGGTGGAAATCGAAGTGACGCCGTCTCTGCAATCGTGTACTGTAATCGAGAAGTTGCGAAAAATGCTTCCAGCATATGGACTACCAGGCTTGGTCGTGTCAGATAATGGCACATCTTTTGCAAGTCGATAAATGCAGTCTTTCCTGAACCTAAATGGTATGCGCTACATGTATACAGCTCCGTACCACCTGGCAAGCAACGAAAGGGCAGAGCGTATGATCCGTGAGCTGACGTGTGCATTACGGAAACCGAAACAGGGCAGCGTGTGCCCTGTCGAACTGGGTGGAAATCGAAGTGACGCCGTCTCTGCAATCGTGTACTGTAATCGAGAAGTTGCGAAAAATGCTTCCAGCATATGGACTACCAGACTTGGTCGTGTCAGATAATGGCACATCTTTTGCAAGTAGATAAATGCAGTCTTTCCTGAACCTAAATGGTATACGCTACATGTATACAGCTCCGTGCCACCCGGCAAGCAACGGAAGGGCGGAGCGTATGATCCGTGAGCTGCAGTAGGCATTACGGAAACCGAAACAGGGCAGCGTGTGCCCTGTCGAACTGGGTGGAAATCGAAGTGATGCCGTCTCTGCAATCGTGTACTGTAATCGAGAAGTTGCGAAAAATGCTTCCAGCATATGGACTACCAGACTTGGTCGTGTCAGATAATGGCACATCTTTTGCAGGTAGATAAATGCAGTCTTTCCTGAACCTAAATGGTACACGCTACATGTATACAGCTCCGTACCACCCGGCAAGCAACGGAAGGGCGGAGCGTATGATCCGTGAGCTGCCGTGTCCATTACGGAAACCGAAACAGGGCAGCGTGTGCCCTGTCGAACTGCGTGGAAATCGAAGTGATGCCGTCTCTGCAATCGTGTACTGTAATCGAGAAGTTGCGAAAAATGCTTCCAGCATATGGACTACCAGACTTGGTCGTGTCAGATAATGGCACATCTTTTGCAAGTAGATAAATGCAGTCTTTCCTGAACCTAAATGGTATACGCTACATGTATACAGCTCCGTACCACCTGGCAAGCAACGGAAGGGCAGAGCGTATGATCCGTGAGCTGACGTGTGCATTACGGAAACCGAAACAGGGCAGCATGTGCCCTGTCGAACTGGGTGGAAATCGAAGTGACGCCGTCTCTGCAATCGTGTACTGTAATCGAGAAGTTGCGAAAAATGCTTCCAGCATATGGACTACCAGACTTGATCGTGTCAGATAATGGCACATCTTTTGCAAGTAGATAAATGCAGTCTTTCCTGAACCTAAATGGTATGCGCTACATGTATACAGCTCCGTACCACCTGGCAAGCAACGGAAGGGCAGAGCGTATGATCCGTGAGCTGACGTGTGCATTACGGAAACCGAAACAGGGCAGCATGTGCCCTGTCGAACTGGGTGGAAATCGAAGTGACGCCGTCTCTGCAATCGTGTACTGTAATCGAGAAGTTGCGAAAAATGCTTCCAGCATATGGACTACCAGGCTTGGTCGTGTCAGATAATGGCACATCTTTTGCAAGTAGATAAATGCAGTCTTTCCTGAACCAGAATGGTATACGCTACATGTATACAGCTCCGTACCACCCGGCAAGCAACGGAAGGGCGGAGCGTATGATCCGTGAGCTGCCGTGTCCATTACGGAAACCGAAACAGGGCAGCGTGTGCCCTGTCGAACTGGGTGGAAATCGAAGTGATGCCGTCTCTGCAATCGTGTACTGTAATCGAGAAGTTGCGAAAAATGCTTCCAGCATATGGACTACCAGACTTGATCGTGTCAGATAATGGCACATCTTTTGCAAGTAGATAAATGCAGTCTTTCCTGAACCTAAATGGTATGCGCTACATGTATACAGCTCCGTACCACCTGGCAAGCAACGGAAGGGCAGATCGTATGATCCGTGAGCTGACGTGTGCATTACGGAAACCGAAACAGGGCAGCATGTGCCCTGTCGAACTGGGTGGAAATCGAAGTGACGCCGTCTCTGCAATCGTGTACTGTAATCGAGAAGTTGCGAAAAATGCTTCCAGCATATGGACTACCAGGCTTGGTCGTGTCAGATAATGGCACATCTTTTGCAAGTCGATAAATGCAGTCTTTCCTGAACCAGAATGGTATACGCTACATGTATACAGCTCCGTACCACCCGGCAAGCAACGGAAGGGCGGAGCGTATGATCCGTGAGCTGCCGTGTGCATTACGGAAACCGAAACAGGGCAGCGTGTGCCCTGTCGAACTGGGTGGAAATCGAAGTGATGCCATCTCTTCAATCGTGTACTGTAATCGAGAAGTTGCGAAAAATGCTTCCAGCATATGGTCTTCCAGACTTGGTCGTGTCAGATAATGGCACATCTTTTGCAAGTAGATAGATGCAGTCTTTGCTGAACCTAAATGGTATACGCTACATGTATACAGATCCGTACCACCTGGCAAGCAACGGAAGGGCAGAGCGTATGATCCGTGATCTGACGTGTGCATTACGGAAACCGAAACAGGGCAGCGTGTGCCCTGTTGAACTGGATGGAAATCGAAGTGATGCCGTCTCTGCAATCGTGTACTGTAATCAAGAAGTTGCGAAAAATGCTTCTAGCATATGGAATACCAGACTTGGTCGTGTCAGATAATGGCATATCTTTTGCAAGTAGATAAATGCAGTCTTTCCTGAACCTAAATGGTATACGCTACATGTATACAGCTCCGTACCACCCGGCAAGCAACGGAAGGGCGGAGCGTATGATCCGTGAGCTGCAGTGGGCATTACGGAAACCGAAACAGGGCAGCGTGTGCCCTGTCGAACTGGGTGGAAATCGAAGTGATGCCGTCTCTGCAATCGTGTACTGTAATCGAGAAGTTGCGAAAAATGCTTCCAGCATATGGACTACCAGACTTGGTCGTGTCAGATAATGGCACATCTTTTGCAAGTAGATAAATGCAGTCTTTCCTGAACCTAAATTGTATACGCTACATGTATACAGCTCCGTACCACCTGGCAAGGAACGGAAGGGCGGAGCGTATGATCCGTGAGCTGCCGTGTGCATTACGGAAACCGAAACAGGGCAGCGTGTGTCCTGTCGAACTGGGTGGAAATCGAAGTGATGCCGTCTCTGCAATCGTGTACTGTAATCGAGAATTTGCGAAAAATGCTTCCAGCATATGGACTACCAGACTTGGTCGTGTCAGATAATGGCACATCTTTTGCAAGTAGATAAATGCACTCTTTCCTGAACCTAAATGGTATACGCTACATGTATACAGCTCCGTACCACCCGGCAAGCAACGGAAGGGCGGAGCGTATGATCCGTGAGCTGCCGTGTGCATTACGGAAACCGAAACAGGGCAGCGTGTGCCCTGTCGAACTGGGTGGAAATCGAAGTGATGCCGTCTCTGCAATCGTGTACTGTAATCGAGAAGTTGCGAAAAATGCTTCCAGCATATGGACTACCAGACTTGGTCGTGTCAGATAATGGCACATCTTTTGCAAGTAGATAAATGCAGTCTTTCCTGAACCTAATTGGTATACGCTACATGTGTACAGCTCCGTACCACCCGGCAAGCAACGGAAGGGCGGAGCGTATGATCCGTGAGCTGCAGTGGGCATTACGAAAACCGAAACAGGGCAGCGTGTGCCCTGTCGAACTGGGTGGAAATCGAAGTGATGCCGTCTCTGCAATCGTGTACTGTAATCGAGAAGTTGCGAAAAATGCTTCCAGCATATGGACTACCAGACTTGATCGTGTCAGATAATGGCACATCTTTTGCAAGTAGATAAATGCAGTCTTTCCTGAACCTAAATGGTATGCGCTACATGTATACAGCTCCGTACCACCTGGCAAGCAACGGAAGGGCAGAGCGTATGATCCGTGAGCTGACGTGTGCATTACGGAAACCGAAACAGGGCAGCATGTGCCCTGTCGAACTGGGTGGAAATCGAAGTGACGCCGTCTCTGCAATCGTGTACTGTAATCGAGAAGTTGCGAAAAATGCTTCCAGCATATGGACTACCAGGCTTGGTCGTGTCAGATAATGGCACATCTTTTGCAAGTAGATAAATGCAGTCTTTCCTGAACCAGAATGGTATACGCTACATGTATACAGCTCCGTACCACCCGGCAAGCAACGGAAGGGCGGAGCGTATGATCCGTGAGCTGCCGTGTGCATTACGGAAACCGAAACAGGGCAGCGTGTGCCCTGTCGAACTGGGTGGAAATCGAAGTGATGCCATCTCTTCAATCGTGTACTGTAATCGAGAAGTTGCGAAAAATGCTTCCAGCATATGGTCTTCCAGACTTGGTCGTGTCAGATAATGGCACATCTTTTGCAAGTAGATAGATGCAGTCTTTGCTGAACCTAAATGGTATACGCTACATGTATACAGATCCGTACCACCTGGCAAGCAACGGAAGGGCAGAGCGTATGATCCGTGATCTGACGTGTGCATTACGGAAACCGAAACAGGGCAGCGTCTGCCCTGTCGAACTGGGTGGAAATCGAAGTGACGCCGTCTCTGCAATCGTGTACTGTAATCGAGAAGTTGCGAACTATGCTTCCAGCATATGGACTACCAGACTTGGTCGTGTCAGATAATGGCACATCTTTTGCAAGTAGATAAATGCAGTCTTTCCTGAACCTAAATGGTATGCGCTACATGTATACAGCTCCGTACCACCTGGCAAGCAACGAAAGGGCAGAGCGTATGATCCGTGAGCTGACGTGTGCATTACGGAAACCGAAACAGGGCAGCGTGTGCCCTGTCGAACTGGGTGGAAATCGAAGTGACGCCGTCTCTGCAATCGTGTACTGTAATCGAGAAGTTGCGAAAAATGCTTCCAGCATATGGACTACCAGACTTGGTCGTGTCAGATAATGGCACATCTTTTGCAAGTAGATAAATGCAGTCTTTCCTGAACCTAAATGGTATACGCTACATGTATACAGCTCCGTACCACCCGGCAAGCAACGGAAGGGCGGAGCGTATGATCCGTGAGCTGCAGTAGGCATTACGGAAACCGAAACAGGGCAGCGTGTGCCCTGTCGAACTGGGTGGAAATCGAAGTGATGCCGTCTCTGCAATCGTGTACTGTAATCGAGAAGTTGCGAAAAATGCTTCCAGCATATGGACTACCAGACTTGGTCGTGTCAGATAATGGCACATCTTTTGCAGGTAGATAAATGCAGTCTTTCCTGAACCTAAATGGTACACGCTACATGTATACAGCTCCGTACCACCCGGCAAGCAACGGAAGGGCGGAGCGTATGATCCGTGAGCTGCCGTGTCCATTACGGAAACCGAAACAGGGCAGCGTGTGCCCTGTCGAACTGCGTGGAAATCGAAGTGATGCCGTCTCTGCAATCGTGTACTGTAATCGAGAAGTTGCGAAAAATGCTTCCAGCATATGGACTACCAGACTTGGTCGTGTCAGATAATGGCACATCTTTTGCAAGTAGATAAATGCAGTCTTTCCTGAACCTAAATGGTATACGCTACATGTATACAGCTCCGTACCACCTGGCAAGCAACGGAAGGGCAGAGCGTATGATCCGTGAGCTGACGTGTGCATTACGGAAACCGAAACAGGGCAGCATGTGCCCTGTCGAACTGGGTGGAAATCGAAGTGACGCCGTCTCTGCAATCGTGTACTGTAATCGAGAAGTTGCGAAAAATGCTTCCAGCATATGGACTACCAGACTTGATCGTGTCAGATAATGGCACATCTTTTGCAAGTAGATAAATGCAGTCTTTCCTGAACCTAAATGGTATGCGCTACATGTATACAGCTCCGTACCACCTGGCAAGCAACGGAAGGGCAGAGCGTATGATCCGTGAGCTGACGTGTGCATTACGGAAACCGAAACAGGGCAGCATGTGCCCTGTCGAACTGGGTGGAAATCGAAGTGACGCCGTCTCTGCAATCGTGTACTGTAATCGAGAAGTTGCGAAAAATGCTTCCAGCATATGGACTACCAGGCTTGGTCGTGTCAGATAATGGCACATCTTTTGCAAGTAGATAAATGCAGTCTTTCCTGAACCAGAATGGTATACGCTACATGTATACAGCTCCGTACCACCCGGCAAGCAACGGAAGGGCGGAGCGTATGATCCGTGAGCTGCCGTGTGCATTACGGAAACCGAAACAGGGCAGCGTGTGCCCTGTCGAACTGGGTGGAAATCGAAGTGATGCCGTCTCTGCAATCGTGTACTGTAATCGAGAAGTTGCGAAAAATGCTTCCAGCATATGGCCTACCAGACTTGATCGTGTCAGATAATGGCACATCTTTTGCAAGTAGATAAATGCAGTCTTTCCTGAACCTAAATGGTATGCGCTACATGTATACAGCTCCGTACCACCTGGCAAGCAACGGAAGGGCAGATCGTATGATCCGTGAGCTGACGTGTGCATTACGGAAACCGAAACAGGGCAGCATGTGCCCTGTCGAACTGGGTGGAAATCGAAGTGACGCCGTCTCTGCAATCGTGTACTGTAATCGAGAAGTTGCGAAAAATGCTTCCAGCATATGGACTACCAGGCTTGGTCGTGTCAGATAATGGCACATCTTTTGCAAGTCGATAAATGCAGTCTTTCCTGAACCAGAATGGTATACGCTACATGTATACAGCTCCGTACCACCCGGCAAGCAACGGAAGGGCGGAGCGTATGATCCGTGAGCTGCCGTGTGCATTACGGAAACCGAAACAGGGCAGCGTGTGCCCTGTCGAACTGGGTGGAAATCGAAGTGATGCCATCTCTTCAATCGTGTACTGTAATCGAGAAGTTGCGAAAAATGCTTCCAGCATATGGTCTTCCAGACTTGGTCGTGTCAGATAATGGCACATCTTTTGCAAGTAGATAGATGCAGTCTTTGCTGAACCTAAATGGTATACGCTACATGTATACAGATCCGTACCACCTGGCAAGCAACGGAAGGGCAGAGCGTATGATCCGTGATCTGACGTGTGCATTACGGAAACCGAAACAGGGCAGCGTCTGCCCTGTCGAACTGGGTGGAAATCGAAGTGACGCCGTCTCTGCAATCGTGTACTGTAATCGAGAAGTTGCGAACTATGCTTCCAGCATATGGACTACCAGACTTGGTCGTGTCAGATAATGGCACATCTTTTGCAAGTAGATAAATGCAGTCTTTCCTGAACCTAAATGGTATGCGCTACATGTATACAGCTCCGTACCACCTGGCAAGCAACGAAAGGGCAGAGCGTATGATCCGTGAGCTGACGTGTGCATTACGGAAACCGAAACAGGGCAGCGTGTGCCCTGTCGAACTGGGTGGAAATCGAAGTGACGCCGTCTCTGCAATCGTGTACTGTAATCGAGAAGTTGCGAAAAATGCTTCCAGCATATGGACTACCAGACTTGGTCGTGTCAGATAATGGCACATCTTTTGCAAGTAGATAAATGCAGTCTTTCCTGAACCTAAATGGTATACGCTACATGTATACAGCTCCGTACCACCCGGCAAGCAACGGAAGGGCGGAGCGTATGATCCGTGAGCTGCAGTAGGCATTACGGAAACCGAAACAGGGCAGCGTGTGCCCTGTCGAACTGGGTGGAAATCGAAGTGATGCCGTCTCTGCAATCGTGTACTGTAATCGAGAAGTTGCGAAAAATGCTTCCAGCATATGGACTACCAGACTTGGTCGTGTCAGATAATGGCACATCTTTTGCAAGTAGATAAATGCAGTCTTTCCTGAACCTAATCGGTATACGCTACATGTGTACAGCTCCGTACCACCCGGCAAGCAACGGAAGGGCGGAGCGTATGATCCGTGAGCTGCAGTGGGCATTACGAAAACCGAAACAGGGCAGCGTGTGCCCTGTCGAACTGGGTGGAAATCGAAGTGATGCCGTCTCTGCAATCGTGTACTGTAATCGAGAAGTTGCGAAAAATGCTTCCAGCATATGGACTACCAGACTTGATCGTGTCAGATAATGGCACATCTTTTGCAAGTAGATAAATGCAGTCTTTCCTGAACCTAAATGGTATGCGCTACATGTATACAGCTCCGTACCACCTGGCAAGCAACGGAAGGGCAGAGCGTATGATCCGTGAGCTGACGTGTGCATTACGGAAACCGAAACAGGGCAGCATGTGCCCTGTCGAACTGGGTGGAAATCGAAGTGACGCCGTCTCTGCAATCGTGTACTGTAATCGAGAAGTTGCGAAAAATGCTTCCAGCATATGGACTACCAGACTTGATCGTGTCAGATAATGGCACATCTTTTGCAAGTAGATAAATGCAGTCTTTCCTGAACCTAAATGGTATGCGCTACATGTATACAGCTCCGTACCACCTGGCAAGCAACGGAAGGGCAGAGCGTATGATCCGTGAGCTGACGTGTGCATTACGGAAACCGAAACAGGGCAGCATGTGCCCTGTCGAACTGGGTGGAAATCGAAGTGACGCCGTCTCTGCAATCGTGTACTGTAATCGAGAAGTTGCGAAAAATGCTTCCAGCATATGGACTACCAGGCTTGGTCGTGTCAGATAATGGCACATCTTTTGCAAGTCGATAAATGCAGTCTTTCCTGAACCAGAATGGTATACGCTACATGTATACAGCTCCGTACCACCCGGCAAGCAACGGAAGGGCGGAGCGTATGATCCGTGAGCTGCCGTGTGCATTACGGAAACCGAAACAGGGCAGCGTGTGCCCTGTCCAACTGGGTGGAAATCGAAGTGATGCCATCTCTTCAATCGTGTACTGTAATCAAGAAGTTGCGAAAAATGCTTCCAGCATATGGTCTTCCAGACTTGGTCGTGTCAGATAATGGCACATCTTTTGCAAGTAGATAGATGCAGTCTTTGCTGAACCTAAATGGTATACGCTACATGTATACAGATCCGTACCACCTGGCAAGCAACGGAAGGGCAGAGCGTATGATCCGTGAACTGACGTGTGCATTACGGAAACCGAAACAGGGCAGCGTCTGCCCTGTCGAACTGGGTGGAAATCGAAGTGACGCCGTCTCTGCAATCGTGTACTGTAATCGAGAAGTTGCGAACTATGCTTCCAGCATATGGACTACCAGACTTGGTCGTGTCAGATAATGGCACATCTTTTGCAAGTAGATAAATGCAGTCTTTCCTGAACCTAAATGGTATGCGCTACATGTATACAGCTCCGTACCACCTGGCAAGCAACGGAAGGGCAGAGCGTATGATCCGTGAGCTGACGTGTGCATTACGGAAACCGAAACAGGGCAGCATGTGCCCTGTCGAACTGGGTGGAAATCGAAGTGATGCCGTCTCTGCAATCGTGTACTGTAATCGAGAAGTTGCGAAAAATGCTCCCAGCATATGGACTACCAGACTTGGTCGTGTCAGATAACGGCATATCTTTTGCAAGCAGATAAATGCAGTCTTTCCTGAACCTAAATGGTATATGCTACATGTATACAGCTCCGTACCACCTGGCAAGCAACGGAAGGGCAAAGCGTATGATCCGTGAGCTGCCGTGTGCATTACAGAAACCGAAACAGGGCAGCGTGTGCCCTGTCGAACTGGGTGGAAATCGAAGTCATGCCGTCTCTGCAATCGTGTACTGTAATCGAGAAGTTGCGAAAAATGCTTCCAGCATATGGACTACCAGACTTGGTCGTGTCAGATAATGGCACATCTTTTGCAAGTAGATAAATGCAGTCTTTCCTGAACCTAAATGGTATACGCTACATGTATACAGCTCCGTACCACCCGGCAAGCAACGGAAGGGCGGAGCGTATGATCCGTGAGCTGCAGTAGGCATTACGGAAACCGAAACAGGGCAGCGTGTGCCCTGTCGAACTGGGTGGAAATCGAAGTGATGCCGTCTCTGCAATCGTGTACTGTAATCGAGAAGTTGCGAAAAATGCTTCCAGCATATGGACTACCAGACTTGGTCGTGTCAGATAATGGCACATCTTTTGCAGGTAGATAAATGCAGTCTTTCCTGAACCTAAATGGTACACGCTACATGTATACAGCTCCGTACCACCCGGCAAGCAACGGAAGGGCGGAGCGTATGATCCGTGAGCTGCCGTGTCCATTACGGAAACCGAAACAGGGCAGCGTGTGCCCTGTCGAACTGCGTGGAAATCGAAGTGATGCCGTCTCTGCAATCATGTACTGTAATCGAGAAGTTGCGAAAAATGCTTCCAGCATATGGGCTACCAGACCTGGTCGTGTCAGATAATGGCACATCTTTTGCAAGTAGATAAATGTAGTCTTACCTGAACCTAAATGGTATACGCTACATGTATACAGCTCCGAACCATCCGGCAAACAACGGAAGGGCGGAGCGTATGATCAGTGAGCTGCCGTGTGCATTACGGAAACCGAAACAGGGCAGCGTGTGCCCTGTTGAACTGGATGGAAATCGAAGTGATGCCGTCTCTGCAATCGTGTACTGTAATCAAGAAGTTGCGAAAAATGCTTCTAGCATATGGAATACCAGACTTGGTCGTGTCAGATAATGGCATATCTTTTGCAAGTAGATAAATGCAGTCTTTCCTGAACCTAAATGGTATACGCTACATGTATACAGCTCCGTACCACCCGGCAAGCAACGGAAGGGCGGAGCGTATGATCCGTGAGCTGCAGTGGGCATTACGGAAACCGAAACAGGGCAGCGTGTGCCCTGTCGAACTGGGTGGAAATCGAAGTGATGCCGTCTCTGCAATCGTGTACTGTAATCGAGAAGTTGCGAAAAATGCTTCCAGCATATGGACTACCAGACTTGGTCGTGTCAGATAATGGCACATCTTTTGCAAGTAGATAAATGCAGTCTTTCCTGAACCTAAATTGTATACGCTACATGTATACAGCTCCGTACCACCTGGCAAGCAACGGAAGGGCGGAGCGTATGATCCGTGAGCTGCCGTGTGCATTACGGAAACCGAAACAGGGCAGCGTGTGTCCTGTCGAACTGGGTGGAAATCGAAGTGATGCCGTCTCTGCAATCGTGTACTGTAATCGAGAATTTGCGAAAAATGCTTCCAGCACATGGACTACCAGACTTGGTCGTGTCAGATAATGGCACATCTTTTGCAGGTAGATAAATGCAGTCTTTCCTGAACCTAAATGGCACACGCTACATGTATACAGCTCCGTACCACCCGGCAAGCAACGGAAGGGCGGAGCGTATGATCCGTGAGCTGCCGTGTCCATTACGGAAACCGAAACAGGGCAGCGTGTGCCCTGTCGAACTGCGTGGAAATCGAAGTGATGCCGTCTCTGCAATCATGTACTGTAATCGAGAAGTTGCGAAAAATGCTTCCAGCATATGGGCTACCAGACCTGGTCGTGTCAGATAATGGCACATCTTTTGCAAGTAGATAAATGCAGTCTTTCCTGAACCTAAATGGTATACGCTACATGTATACAGCTCCGTACCACCCGGCAAGCAACGAAAGGGCGGAGCGTATGATCCGTGAGCTGCAGTGGGCATTACAGAAACCGAAACAGGGCAGCGTGTGCCCTGTCGAACTGGGTGGAAATCGAAGTGATGCCGTCTCTGCAATCGTGTACTGTAATCGAGAAGTTGCGAAAAATGCTTCCAGCATATGGACTACCAGACTTGGTCGTGTCAGATAATGGCACATCTTTTGCAAGTAGATAAATGCAGTCTTTCCTGAACCTAAATGGTATACGCTACATGTATACAGCTCCGTACCACCTGGCAAGCAACGGAAGGGCAGAGCGTATGATCCGTGAGCTGACGTGTGCATTACGGAAACCGAAACAGGGCAGCATGTGCCCTGTCGAACTGGGTGGAAATCGAAGTGACGCCGTCTCTGCAATCGTGTACTGTAATCGAGAAGTTGCGAAAAATGCTTCCAGCATATGGACTACCAGACTTGATCGTGTCAGATAATGGCACATCTTTTGCAAGTAGATAAATGCAGTCTTTCCTGAACCTAAATGGTATGCGCTACATGTATACAGCTCCGTACCATCTGGCAAGCAACGGAAGGGCAGAGCGTATGATCCGTGAGCTGACGTGTGCATTACGGAAACCGAAACAGGGCAGCATGTGCCCTGTCGAACTGGGTGGAAATCGAAGTGACGCCGTCTCTGCAATCGTGTACTGTAATCGAGAAGTTGCGAAAAATGCTTCCAGCATATGGACTACCAGACTTGATCGTGTCAGATAATGGCACATCTTTTGCAAGTAGATAAATGCAGTCTTTCCTGAACCTAAATGGTATGCGCTACATGTATACAGCTCCGTACCACCTGGCAAGCAACGGAAGGGCAGAGCGTATGATCCGTGAGCTGACGTGTGCATTACGGAAACCGAAACAGGGCAGCATGTGCCCTGTCGAACTGGGTGGAAATCGAAGTGACGCCGTCTCTGCAATCGTGTACTGTAATCGAGAAGTTGCGAAAAATGCTTCCAGCATATGGACTACCAGGCTTGGTCGTGTCAGATAATGGCACATCTTTTGCAAGTCGATAAATGCAGTCTTTCCTGAACCAGAATGGTATACGCTACATGTATACAGCTCCGTACCACCCGGCAAGCAACGGAAGGGCGGAGCGTATGATCCGTGAGCTGCCGTGTGCATTACGGAAACCGAAACAGGGCAGCGTGTGCCCTGTCGAACTGGGTGGAAATCGAAGTGATGCCATCTCTTCAATCGTGTACTGTAATCGAGAAGTTGCGAAAAATGCTTCCAGCATATGGTCTTCCAGACTTGGTCGTGTCAGATAATGGCACATCTTTTGCAAGTAGATAGATGCAGTCTTTGCTGAACCTAAATGGTATACGCTACATGTATACAGATCCGTACCACCTGGCAAGCAACGGAAGGGCAGAGCGTATGATCCGTGAACTGACGTGTGCATTACGGAAACCGAAACAGGGCAGCGTCTGCCCTGTCGAACTGGGTGGAAATCGAAGTGACGCCGTCTCTGCAATCGTGTACTGTAATCGAGAAGTTGCGAACTATGCTTCCAGCATATGGACTACCAGACTTGGTCGTGTCAGATAATGGCACATCTTTTGCAAGTAGATAAATGCAGTCTTTCCTGAACCTAAATGGTATGCGCTACATGTATACAGCTCCGTACCACCTGGCAAGCAACGGAAGGGCAGAGCGTATGATCCGTGAGCTGACGTGTGCATTACGGAAACCGAAACAGGGCAGCATGTGCCCTGTCGAACTGGGTGGAATCGAAGTGATGCCGTCTCTGCAATCGTGTACTGTAATCGAGAAGTTGCGAAAAATGCTCCCAGCATATGGACTACCAGACTTGGTCGTGTCAGATAACGGCATATCTTTTGCAAGCAGATAAATGCAGTCTTTCCTGAACCTAAATGGTATATGCTACATGTATACAGCTCCGTACCACCTGGCAAGCAACGGAAGGGCAAAGCGTATGATCCGTGAGCTGCCGTGTGCATTACAGAAACCGAAACAGGGCAGCGTGTGCCCTGTCGAACTGGGTGGAAATCGAAGTCATGCCGTCTCTGCAATCGTGTACTGTAATCGAGAAGTTGCGAAAAATGCTTCCAGCATATGGACTACCAGACTTGGTCGTGTCAGATAATGGCACATCTTTTGCAAGTAGATAAATGCAGTCTTTCCTGAACCTAAATGGTATACGCTACATGTATACAGCTCCGTACCACCCGGCAAGCAACGGAAGGGCGGAGCGTATGATCCGTGAGCTGCAGTAGGCATTACGGAAACCGAAACAGGGCAGCGTGTGCCCTGTCGAACTGGGTGGAAATCGAAGTGATGCCGTCTCTGCAATCGTGTACTGTAATCGAGAAGTTGCGAAAAATGCTTCCAGCATATGGACTACCAGACTTGGTCGTGTCAGATAATGGCACATCTTTTGCAGGTAGATAAATGCAGTCTTTCCTGAACCTAAATGGTACACGCTACATGTATACAGCTCCGTACCACCCGGCAAGCAACGGAAGGGCGGAGCGTATGATCCGTGAGCTGCCGTGTCCATTACGGAAACCGAAACAGGGCAGCGTGTGCCCTGTCGAACTGCGTGGAAATCGAAGTGATGCCATCTCTGCAATCATGTACTGTAATCGAGAAGTTGCGAAAAATGCTTCCAGCATATGGGCTACCAGACCTGGTCGTGTCAGATAATGGCACATCTTTTGCAAGTAGATAAATGTAGTCTTACCTGAACCTAAATGGTATACGCTACATGTATACAGCTCCGAACCATCCGGCAAGCAACGGAAGGGCGGAGCGTATGATCAGTGAGCTGCCGTGTGCATTACGGAAACCGAAACAGGGCAGCGTGTGCCCTGTTGAACTGGATGGAAATCGAAGTGATGCCGTCTCTGCAATCGTGTACTGTAATCAAGAAGTTGCGAAAAATGCTTCTAGCATATGGAATACCAGACTTGGTCGTGTCAGATAATGGCATATCTTTTGCAAGTAGATAAATGCAGCCTTTCCTGAACCTAAATGGTATACGCTACATGTATACAGCTCCGTACCACCCGGCAAGCAACGGAAGGGCGGAGCGTATGATCCGTGAGCTGCAGTGGGCATTACGGAAACCGAAACAGGGCAGCGTGTGCCCTGTCGAACTGGGTGGAAATCGAAGTGATGCCGTCTCTGCAATCGTGTACTGTAATCGAGAAGTTGCGAAAAATGCTTCCAGCATATGGACTACCAGACTTGGTCGTGTCAGATAATGGCACATCTTTTGCAAGTAGATAAATGCAGTCTTTCCTGAACCTAAATTGTATACGCTACATGTATACAGCTCCGTACCACCTGGCAAGCAACGGAAGGGCGGAGCGTATGATCCGTGAGCTGCCGTGTGCATTACGGAAACCGAAACAGGGCAGCGTGTGTCCTGTCGAACTGGGTGGAAATCGAAGTGATGCCGTCTCTGCAATCGTGTACTGTAATCGAGAATTTGCGAAAAATGCTTCCAGCATATGGACTACCAGACTTGGTCGTGTCAGATAATGGCACATCTTTTGCAGGTAGATAAATGCAGTCTTTCCTGAACCTAAATGGTACACGCTACATGTATACAGCTCCGTACCACCCGGCAAGCAACGGAAGGGCGGAGCGTATGATCCGTGAGCTGCCGTGTCCATTACGGAAACCGAAACAGGGCAGCGTGTGCCCTGTCGAACTGCGTGGAAATCGAAGTGATGCCGTCTCTGCAATCATGTACTGTAATCGAGAAGTTGCGAAAAATGCTTCCAGCATATGGGCTACCAGACCTGGTCGTGTCAGATAATGGCACATCTTTTGCAAGTAGATAAATGTAGTCTTACCTGAACCTAAATGGTATACGCTACATGTATACAGCTCCGAACCATCCGGCAAGCAACGGAAGGGCGGAGCGTATGATCAGTGAGCTGCCGTGTGCATTACGGAAACCGAAACAGGGCAGCGTGTGCCCTGTTGAACTGGATGGAAATCGAAGTGATGCCGTCTCTGCAATCGTGTACTGTAATCAAGAAGTTGCGAAAAATGCTTCTAGCATATGGAATACCAGACTTGGTCGTGTCAGATAATGGCATATCTTTTGCAAGTAGATAAATGCAGTCTTTCCTGAACCTAAATGGTATACGCTACATGTATACAGCTCCGTACCACCCGGCAAGCAACGGAAGGGCGGAGCGTATGATCCGTGAGCTGCAGTGGGCATTACGGAAACCAAAACAGGGCAGCGTGTGCCCTGTCGAACTGGGTGGAAATCGAAGTGATGCCGTCTCTGCAATCGTGTACTGTAATCGAGAAGTTGCGAAAAATGCTTCCAGCATATGGACTACCAGACTTAGTCGTGTCAGATAATGGCACATCTTTTGCAAGTAGATAAATGCAGTCTTTCCTGAACCTAAATTGTATACGCTACATGTATACAGCTCCGTACCACCTGGCAAGCAACGGAAGGGCGGAGCGTATGATCCGTGAGCTGCCGTGTGCATTACGGAAACCGAAACAGGGCAGCGTGTGTCCTGTCGAACTGGGTGGAAATCGAAGTGATGCCGTCTCTGCAATCGTGTACTGTAATCGAGAATTTGCGAAAAATGCTTCCAGCATATGGACTACCAGACTTGGTCGTGTCAGATAATGGCACATCTTTTGCAAGTAGATAAATGCACTCTTTTCTGAACCTAAATGGTATACGCTACATGTATACAGCTCCGTACCACCCGGCAAGCAACGGAAGGGCGGAGCGTATGATCCGTGAGCTGCCGTGTGCATTACCGAAACCGAAACAGGGCAGCGTGTGCCCTGTCGAACTGGGTGGAAATCGAAGTGATGCCGTCTCTGCAATCGTGTACTGTAATCGAGAAGTTGCGAAAAATGCTTCCAGCATATGGACTACCAGACTTGATCGTGTCAGATAATGGCACATCTTTTGCAAGTAGATAAATGCAGTCTTTCCTGAACCTAAATGGTATGCGCTACATGTATACAGCTCCGTACCACCTGGCAAGCAACGGAAGGGCAGAGCGTATGATCCGTGAGCTGACGTGTGCATTACGGAAACCGAAACAGGGCAGCATGTGCCCTGTCGAACTGGGTGGAAATCGAAGTGACGCCGTCTCTGCAATCGTGTACTGTAATCGAGAAGTTGCGAAAAATGCTTCCAGCATATGGACTACCAGGCTTGGTCGTGTCAGATAATGGCACATCTTTTGCAAGTAGATAAATGCAGTCTTTCCTGAACCAGAATGGTATACGCTACATGTATACAGCTCCGTACCACCCGGCAAGCAACGGAAGGGCGGAGCGTATGATCCGTGAGCTGCCGTGTGCATTACGGAAACCGAAACAGGGCAGCGTGTGCCCTGTCGAACTGGGTGGAAATCGAAGTGATGCCGTCTCTGCAATCGTGTACTGTAATCGAGAAGTTGCGAAAAATGCTTCCAGCATATGGACTACCAGACTTGATCGTGTCAGATAATGGCACATCTTTTGCAAGTAGATAAATGCAGTCTTTCCTGAACCTAAATGGTATGCGCTACATGTATACAGCTCCGTACCACCTGGCAAGCAACGGAAGGGCAGAGCGTATGATCCGTGAGCTGACGTGTGCATTACGGAAACCGAAACAGGGCAGCATGTGCCCTGTCGAACTGGGTGGAAATCGAAGTGACGCCGTCTCTGCAATCGTGTACTGTAATCGAGAAGTTGCGAAAAATGCTTCCAGCATATGGACTACCAGGCTTGGTCGTGTCAGATAATGGCACATCTTTTGCAAGTCGATAAATGCAGTCTTTCCTGAACCAGAATGGTATACGCTACATGTATACAGCTCCGTACCACCCGGCAAGCAACGGAAGGGCGGAGCGTATGATCCGTGAGCTGCCGTGTGCATTACGGAAACCGAAACAGGGCAGCGTGTGCCCTGTCGAACTGGGTGGAAATCGAAGTGATGCCATCTCTTCAATCATGTACTGTAATCGAGAAGTTGCGAAAAATGCTTCCAGCATATGGTCTTCCAGACTTGGTCGTGTCAGATAATGGCACATCTTTTGCAAGTAGATAGATGCAGTCTTTGCTGAACCTAAATGGTATACGCTACATGTATACAGATCCGTACCACCTGGCAAGCAACGGAAGGGCAGAGCGTATGATCCGTGAACTGACGTGTGCATTACGGAAACCGAAACAGGGCAGCGTCTGCCCTGTCGAACTGGGTGGAAATCGAAGTGACGCCGTCTCTGCAATCGTGTACTGTAATCGAGAAGTTGCGAACTATGCTTCCAGCATATGGACTACCAGACTTGGTCGTGTCAGATAATGGCACATCTTTTGCAAGTAGATAAATGCAGTCTTTCCTGAACCTAAATGGTATGCGCTACATGTATACAGCTCCGTACCACCTGGCAAGCAACGAAAGGGCAGAGCGTATGATCCGTGAGCTGACGTGTGCATTACGGAAACCGAAACAGGGCAGCGTGTGCCCTGTCGAACTGGGTGGAAATCGAAGTGACGCCATCTCTTCAATCGTGTACTGTAATCGAGAAGTTGCGAAAAATGCTTCCAGCATATGGTCTTCCAGACTTGGTCGTGTCAGATAATGGCACATCTTTTGCAAGTAGATAGATGCAGTCTTTGCTGAACCTAAATGGTATACGCTACATGTATACAGATCCGTACCACCTGGCAAGCAACGGAAGGGCAGAGCGTATGATCCGTGAACTGACGTGTGCATTACGGAAACCGAAACAGGGCAGCGTCTGCCCTGTCGAACTGGGTGGAAATCGAAGTGACGCCGTCTCTGCAATCGTGTACTGTAATCGAGAAGTTGCGAACTATGCTTCCAGCATATGGACTACCAGACTTGGTCGTGTCAGATAATGGCACATCTTTTGCAAGTAGATAAATGCAGTCTTTCCTGAACCTAAATGGTATGCGCTACATGTATACAGCTCCGTACCACCTGGCAAGCAACGGAAGGGCAGAGCGTATGATCCGTGAGCTGACGTGTGCATTACGGAAACCGAAACAGGGCAGCATGTGCCCTGTCGAACTGGGTGGAAATCGAAGTGATGCCGTCTCTGCAATCGTGTACTGTAATCGAGAAGTTGCGAAAAATGCTCCCAGCATATGGACTACCAGACTTGGTCGTGTCAGATAACGGCATATCTTTTGCAAGCAGATAAATGCAGTCTTTCCTGAACCTAAATGGTATATGCTACATGTATACAGCTCCGTACCACCTGGCAAGCAACGGAAGGGCAAAGCGTATGATCCGTGAGCTGCCGTGTGCATTACAGAAACCGAAACAGGGCAGCGTGTGCCCTGTCGAACTGGGTGGAAATCGAAGTCATGCCGTCTCTGCAATCGTGTACTGTAATCGAGAAGTTGCGAAAAATGCTTCCAGCATATGGACTACCAGACTTGGTCGTGTCAGATAATGGCACATCTTTTGCAAGTAGATAAATGCAGTCTTTCCTGAACCTAAATGGTATACGCTACATGTATACAGCTCCGTACCACCCGGCAAGCAACGGAAGGGCGGAGCGTATGATCCGTGAGCTGCAGTAGGCGTTACGGAAACCGAAACAGGGCAGCGTGTGCCCTGTCGAACTGGGTGGAAATCGAAGTGATGCCGTCTCTGCAATCGTGTACTGTAATCGAGAAGTTGCGAAAAATGCTTCCAGCATATGGACTACCAGACTTGGTCGTGTCAGATAATGGCACATCTTTTGCAGGTAGATAATTGCAGTCTTTCCTGAACCTAAATGGTACACGCTACATGTATACAGCTCCGTACCACCCGGCGAGCAACGGAAGGGCGGAGCGTATGATCCGTGACCTGCCGTGTCCATTACGGAAACCGAAACAGGGCAGCGTGTGCCCTGTCGAACTGCGTGGAAATCGAAGTGATGCCGTCTCTGCAATCATGTACTGTAATCGAGAAGTTGCGAAAAATGCTTCCAGCATATGGGCTACCAGACCTGGTCGTGTCAGATAATGGCACATCTTTTGCAAGTAGATAAATGTAGTCTTACCTGAACCTAAATGGTATACGCTACATGTATACAGCTCCGAACCATCCGGCAAGCAACGGAAGGGCGGAGCGTATGATCAGTGAGCTGCCGTGTGCATTACGGAAACCGAAACAGGGCAGCGTGTGCCCTGTTGAACTGGATGGAAATCGAAGTGATGCCGTCTCTGCAATCGTGTACTGTAATCAAGAAGTTGCGAAAAATGCTTCTAGCATATGGAATACCAGACTTGGTCGTGTCAGATAATGGCATATCTTTTGCAAGTAGATGAATGCAGTCTTTCCTGAACCTAAATGGTATACGCTACATGTATACAGCTCCGTACCACCCGGCAAGCAACGGAAGGGCGGAGCGTATGATCCGTGAGCTGCAGTGGGCATTACGGAAACCGAAACAGGGCAGCGTGTGCCCTGTCGAACTGGGTGGAAATCGAAGTGATGCCGTCTCTGCAATCGTGTACTGTAATCGAGAAGTTGCGAAAAATGCTTCCAGCATATGGACTACCAGACTTGGTCGTGTCAGATAATGGCACATCTTTTGCAAGTAGATAAATGCAGTCTTTCCTGAACCTAAATTGTATACGCTACATGTATACAGCTCCGTACCACCTGGCAAGCAACGGAAGGGCGGAGCGTATAATCCGTGAGCTGCCGTGTTCATTACGGAAACCGAAACAGGGCAGCGTGTGTCCTGTCGAACTGGGTGGAAATCGAAGTGATGCCGTCTCTGCAATCGTGTACTGTAATCGAGAATTTGCGAAAAATGCTTCCAGCATATGGACTACCAGACTTGGTCGTGTCAGATAATGGCACATCTTTTGCAAGTAGATAAATGCACTCTTTCCTGAACCTAAATGGTATACGCTACATGTATACAGCTCCGTACCACCCGGCAAGCAACGGAAGGGCGGAGCGTATGATCCGTGAGCTGCCGTGTGCATTACGGAAACCGAAACAGGGCAGCGTGTGCCCTGTCGAACTGGGTGGAAATCGAAGTGATGCCGTCTCTGCAATCGTGTACTGTAATCGAGAAGTTGCGAAAAATGCTTCCAGCATATGGACTACCAGACTTGATCGTGTCAGATAATGGCACATCTTTTGCAAGTAGATAAATGCAGTCTTTCCTGAACCTAAATGGTATGCGCTACATGTATACAGCTCCGTACCACCTGGCAAGCAACGGAAGGGCAGAGCGTATGATCCGTGAGCTGACGTGTGCATTACGGAAACCGAAACAGGGCAGCATGTGCCCTGTCGAACTGGGTGGAAATCGAAGTGACGCCGTCTCTGCAATCGTGTACTGTAATCGAGAAGTTGCGAAAAATGCTTCCAGCATATGGACTACCAGGCTTGGTCGTGTCAGATAATGGCACATCTTTTGCAAGTCGATAAATGCAGTCTTTCCTGAACCAGAATGGTATACGCTACATGTATACAGCTCCGTACCACCCGGCAAGCAACGGAAGGGCGGAGCGTATGATCCGTGAGCTGCCGTGTGCATTACGGAAACCGAAACAGGGCAGCGTGTGCCCTGTCGAACTGGGTGGAAATCGAAGTGATGCCATCTCTTCAATCATGTACTGTAATCGAGAAGTTGCGAAAAATGCTTCCAGCATATGGTCTTCCAGACTTGGTCGTGTCAGATAATGGCACATCTTTTGCAAGTAGATAGATGCAGTCTTTGCTGAACCTAAATGGTATACGCTACATGTATACAGATCCGTACCACCTGGCAAGCAACGGAAGGGCAGAGCGTATGATCCGTGAACTGACGTGTGCATTACGGAAACCGAAACAGGGCAGCGTCTGCCCTGTCGAACTGGGTGGAAATCGAAGTGACGCCGTCTCTGCAATCGTGTACTGTAATCGAGAAGTTGCGAACTATGCTTCCAGCATATGGACTACCAGACTTGGTCGTGTCAGATAATGGCACATCTTTTGCAAGTAGATAAATGCAGTCTTTCCTGAACCTAAATGGTATGCGCTACATGTATACAGCTCCGTACCACCTGGCAAGCAACGAAAGGGCAGAGCGTATGATCCGTGAGCTGACGTGTGCATTACGGAAACCGAAACAGGGCAGCGTGTGCCCTGTCGAACTGGGTGGAAATCGAAGTGATGCCATCTCTTCAATCGTGTACTGTAATCGAGAAGTTGCGAAAAATGCTTCCAGCATATGGTCTTCCAGACTTGGTCGTGTCAGATAATGGCACATCTTTTGCAAGTAGATAGATGCAGTCTTTGCTGAACCTAAATGGTATACGCTACATGTATACAGATCCGTACCACCTGGCAAGCAACGGAAGGGCAGAGCGTATGATCCGTGAACTGACGTGTGCATTACGGAAACCGAAACAGGGCAGCGTCTGCCCTGTCGAACTGGGTGGAAATCGAAGTGACGCCGTCTCTGCAATCGTGTACTGTAATCGAGAAGTTGCGAACTATGCTTCCAGCATATGGACTACCAGACTTGGTCGTGTCAGATAATGGCACATCTTTTGCAAGTAGATAAATGCAGTCTTTCCTGAACCTAAATGGTATGCGCTACATGTATACAGCTCCGTACCACCTGGCAAGCAACGGAAGGGCAGAGCGTATGATCCGTGAGCTGACGTGTGCATTACGGAAACCGAAACAGGGCAGCATGTGCCCTGTCGAACTGGGTGGAAATCGAAGTGATGCCGTCTCTGCAATCGTGTACTGTAATCGAGAAGTTGCGAAAAATGCTCCCAGCATATGGACTACCAGACTTGGTCGTGTCAGATAACGGCATATCTTTTGCAAGCAGATAAATGCAGTCTTTCCTGAACCTAAATGGTATATGCTACATGTATACAGCTCCGTACCACCTGGCAAGCAACGGAAGGGCAAAGCGTATGATCCGTGAGCTGCCGTGTGCATTACAGAAACCGAAACAGGGCAGCGTGTGCCCTGTCGAACTGGGTGGAAATCGAAGTCATGCCGTCTCTGCAATCGTGTACTGTAATCGAGAAGTTGCGAAAAATGCTTCCAGCATATGGACTACCAGACTTGGTCGTGTCAGATAATGGCACATCTTTTGCAAGTAGATAAATGCAGTCTTTCCTGAACCTAAATGGTATACGCTACATGTATACAGCTCCGTACCACCCGGCAAGCAACGGAAGGGCGGAGCGTATGATCCGTGAGCTGCAGTAGGCGTTACGGAAACCGAAACAGGGCAGCGTGTGCCCTGTCGAACTGGGTGGAAATCGAAGTGATGCCGTCTCTGCAATCGTGTACTGTAATCGAGAAGTTGCGAAAAATGCTTCCAGCATATGGACTACCAGACTTGGTCGTGTCAGATAATGGCACATCTTTTGCAGGTAGATAAATGCAGTCTTTCCTGAACCTAAATGGTACACGCTACATGTATACAGCTCCGTACCACCCGGCGAGCAACGGAAGGGCGGAGCGTATGATCCGTGACCTGCCGTGTCCATTACGGAAACCGAAACAGGGCAGCGTGTGCCCTGTCGAACTGCGTGGAAATCGAAGTGATGCCGTCTCTGCAATCATGTACTGTAATCGAGAAGTTGCGAAAAATGCTTCCAGCATATGGGCTACCAGACCTGGTCGTGTCAGATAATGGCACATCTTTTGCAAGTAGATAAATGTAGTCTTACCTGAACCTAAATGGTATACGCTACATGTATACAGCTCCGAACCATCCGGCAAGCAACGGAAGGGCGGAGCGTATGATCAGTGAGCTGCCGTGTGCATTACGGAAACCGAAACAGGGCAGCGTGTGCCCTGTTGAACTGGATGGAAATCGAAGTGATGCCGTCTCTGCAATCGTGTACTGTAATCAAGAAGTTGCGAAAAATGCTTCTAGCATATGGAATACCAGACTTGGTCGTGTCAGATAATGGCATATCTTTTGCAAGTAGATGAATGCAGTCTTTCCTGAACCTAAATGGTATACGCTACATGTATACAGCTCCGTACCACCCGGCAAGCAACGGAAGGGCGGAGCGTATGATCCGTGAGCTGCAGTGGGCATTACGGAAACCGAAACAGGGCAGCGTGTGCCCTGTCGAACTGGGTGGAAATCGAAGTGATGCCGTCTCTGCAATCGTGTACTGTAATCGAGAAGTTGCGAAAAATGCTTCCAGCATATGGACTACCAGACTTGGTCGTGTCAGATAATGGCACATCTTTTGCAAGTAGATAAATGCAGTCTTTCCTGAACCTAAATTGTATACGCTACATGTATACAGCTCCGTACCACCTGGCAAGCAACGGAAGGGCGGAGCGTATGATCCGTGAGCTGCCGTGTTCATTACGGAAACCGAAACAGGGCAGCGTGTGTCCTGTCGAACTGGGTGGAAATCGAAGTGATGCCGTCTCTGCAATCGTGTACTGTAATCGAGAATTTGCGAAAAATGCTTCCAGCATATGGACTACCAGACTTGGTCGTGTCAGATAATGGCACATCTTTTGCAAGTAGATAAATGCACTCTTTCCTGAACCTAAATGGTATACGCTACATGTATACAGCTCCGTACCACCCGGCAAGCAACGGAAGGGCGGAGCGTATGATCCGTGAGCTGCCGTGTGCATTACGGAAACCGAAACAGGGCAGCGTGTGCCCTGTCGAACTGGGTGGAAATCGAAGTGATGCCGTCTCTGCAATCGTGTACTGTAATCGAGAAGTTGCGAAAAATGCTTCCAGCATATGGACTACCAGACTTGGTCGTGTCAGATAATGGCACATCTTTTGCAAGTAGATAAATGCAGTCTTTCCTGAACCTAATTGGTATACGCTACATGTGTACAGCTCCGTACCACCCGGCAAGCAACGGAAGGGCGGAGCGTATGATCCGTGAGCTGCAGTGGGCATTACGAAAACCGAAACAGGGCAGCGTGTGCCCTATCGAACTGGGTGGAAATCGAAGTGATGCCGTCTCTGCAATCGTGTACTGTAATCGAGAAGTTGCGAAAAATGCTTCCAGCATATGGACTACCAGACTTGATCGTGTCAGATAATGGCACATCTTTTGCAAGTAGATAAATGCAGTCTTTCCTGAACCTAAATGGTATGCGCTACATGTATACAGCTCCGTACCACCTGGCAAGCAACGGAAGGGCAGAGCGTATGATCCGTGAGCTGACGTGTGCATTACGGAAACCGAAACAGGGCAGCATGTGCCCTGTCGAACTGGGTGGAAATCGAAGTGACGCCGTCTCTGCAATCGTGTACTGTAATCGAGAAGTTGCGAAAAATGCTTCCAGCATATGGACTACCAGGCTTGGTCGTGTCAGATAATGGCACATCTTTTGCAAGTAGATAAATGCAGTCTTTCCTGAACCAGAATGGTATACGCTACATGTATACAGCTCCGTACCACCCGGCAAGCAACGGAAGGGCGGAGCGTATGATCCGTGAGCTGCCGTGTGCATTACGGAAACCGAAACAGGGCAGCGTGTGCCCTGTCGAACTGGGTGGAAATCGAAGTGATGCCGTCTCTGCAATCGTGTACTGTAATCGAGAAGTTGCGAAAAATGCTTCCAGCATATGGACTACCAGACTTGATCGTGTCAGATAATGGCACATCTTTTGCAAGTAGATAAATGCAGTCTTTCCTGAACCTAAATGGTATGCGCTACATGTATACAGCTCCGTACCACCTGGCAAGCAACGGAAGGGCAGAGCGTATGATCCGTGAGCTGACGTGTGCATTACGGAAACCGAAACAGGGCAGCATGTGCCCTGTCGAACTGGGTGGAAATCGAAGTGACGCCGTCTCTGCAATCGTGTACTGTAATCGAGAAGTTGCGAAAAATGCTTCCAGCATATGGACTTCCAGGCTTGGTCGTGTCAGATAATGGCACATCTTTTGCAAGTCGATAAATGCAGTCTTTCCTGAACCAGAATGGTATACGCTACATGTATACAGCTCCGTACCACCCGGCAAGCAACGGAAGGGCGGAGCGTATGATCCGTGAGCTGCCGTGTGCATTACGGAAACCGAAACAGGGCAGCGTGTGCCCTGTCGAACTGGGTGGAAATCGAAGTGATGCCATCTCTTCAATCGTGTACTGTAATCGAGAAGTTGCGAAAAATGCTTCCAGCATATGGTCTTCCAGACTTGGTCGTGTCAGATAATGGCACATCTTTTGCAAGTAGATAGATGCAGTCTTTGCTGAACCTAAATGGTATACGCTACATGTATAGAGATCCGTATCACCTGGCAAGCAACGGAAGGGCAGAGCGTATGATCCGTGAACTGACGTGTGCATTACGGAAACCGAAACAGGGCAGCGTCTGCCCTGTCGAACTGGGTGGAAATCGAAGTGACGCCGTCTCTGCAATCGTGTACTGTAATCGAGAAGTTGCGAACTATGCTTCCAGCATATGGACTACCAGACTTGGTCGTGTCAGATAATGGCACATCTTTTGCAAGTAGATAAATGCAGTCTTTCCTGAACCTAAATGGTATGCGCTACATGTATACAGCTCCGTACCACCTGGCAAGCAACGAAAGGGCAGAGCGTATGATCCGTGAGCTGACGTGTGCATTACGGAAACCGAAACAGGGCAGCGTGTGCCCTGTCGAACTGGGTGGAAATCGAAGTGACGCCGTCTCTGCAATCGTGTACTGTAATCGAGAAGTTGCGAAAAATGCTTCCAGCATATGGACTACCAGACTTGGTCGTGTCAGATAATGGCACATCTTTTGCAAGTAGATAAATGCAGTCTTTCCTGAACCTAAATGGTATACGCTACATATATACAGCTCCGTACCACCCGGCAAGCAACGGAAGGGCGGAGCGTATGATCCGTGAGCTGCAGTAGGCATTACGGAAACCGAAACAGGGCAGCGTGTGCCCTGTCGAACTGGGTGGAAATCGAAGTGATGCCGTCTCTGCAATCGTGTACTGTAATCGAGAAGTTGCGAAAAATGCTTCCAGCATATGGACTACCAGACTTGGTCGTGTCAGATAATGGCACATCTTTTGCAGGTAGATAAATGCAGTCTTTCCTGAACCTAAATGGTACACGCTACATGTATACAGCTCCGTACCACCCGGCAAGCAACGGAAGGGCGGAGCGTATGATCCGTGAGCTGCCGTGTCCATTACGGAAACCGAAACAGGGCAGCGTGTGCCCTGTCGAACTGCGTGGAAATCGAAGTGATGCCGTCTCTGCAATCGTGTACTGTAATCGAGAAGTTGCGAAAAATGCTTCCAGCATATGGACTACCAGACTTGGTCGTGTCAGATAATGGCACATCTTTTGCAGGTAGATAAATGCAGTCTTTCCTGAACCTAATTGGTATACGCTACATGTGTACAGCTCCGTACCACCCGGCAAGCAACGGAAGGGCGGAGCGTATGATCCGTGAGCTGCAGTGGGCATTACGAAAACCGAAACAGGGCAGCGTGTGCCCTATCGAACTGGGTGGAAATCGAAGTGATGCCGTCTCTGCAATCGTGTACTGTAATCGAGAAGTTGCGAAAAATGCTTCCAGCATATGGACTACCAGACTTGATCGTGTCAGATAATGGCACATCTTTTGCAAGTAGATAAATGCAGTCTTTCCTGAACCTAAATGGTATGCGCTACATGTATACAGCTCCGTACCACCTGGCAAGCAACGGAAGGGCAGAGCGTATGATCCGTGAGCTGACGTGTGCATTACGGAAACCGAAACAGGGCAGCATGTGCCCTGTCGAACTGGGTGGAAATCGAAGTGACGCCGTCTCTGCAATCGTGTACTGTAATCGAGAAGTTGCGAAAAATGCTTCCAGCATATGGACTACCAGGCTTGGTCGTGTCAGATAATGGCACATCTTTTGCAAGTAGATAAATGCAGTCTTTCCTGAACCAGAATGGTATACGCTACATGTATACAGCTCCGTACCACCCGGCAAGCAACGGAAGGGCGGAGCGTATGATCCGTGAGCTGCCGTGTGCATTACGGAAACCGAAACAGGGCAGCGTGTGCCCTGTCGAACTGGGTGGAAATCGAAGTGATGCCGTCTCTGCAATCGTGTACTGTAATCGAGAAGTTGCGAAAAATGCTTCCAGCATATGGACTACCAGACTTGATCGTGTCAGATAATGGCACATCTTTTGCAAGTAGATAAATGCAGTCTTTCCTGAACCTAAATGGTATGCGCTACATGTATACAGCTCCGTACCACCTGGCAAGCAACGGAAGGGCAGAGCGTATGATCCGTGAGCTGACGTGTGCATTACGGAAACCGAAACAGGGCAGCATGTGCCCTGTCGAACTGGGTGGAAATCGAAGTGACGCCGTCTCTGCAATCGTGTACTGTAATCGAGAAGTTGCGAAAAATGCTTCCAGCATATGGACTACCAGGCTTGGTCGTGTCAGATAATGGCACATCTTTTGCAAGTCGATAAATGCAGTCTTTCCTGAACCAGAATGGTATACGCTACATGTATACAGCTCCGTACCACCCGGCAAGCAACGGAAGGGCGGAGCGTATGATCCGTGAGCTGCCGTGTGCATTACGGAAACCGAAACAGGGCAGCGTGTGCCCTGTCGAACTGGGTGGAAATCGAAGTGATGCCATCTCTTCAATCGTGTACTGTAATCGAGAAGTTGCGAAAAATGCTTCCAGCATATGGTCTTCCAGACTTGGTCGTGTCAGATAATGGCACATCTTTTGCAAGTAGATAGATGCAGTCTTTGCTGAACCTAAATGGTATACGCTACATGTATAGAGATCCGTACCACCTGGCAAGCAACGGAAGGGCAGAGCGTATGATCCGTGAACTGACGTGTGCATTACGGAAACCGAAACAGGGCAGCGTCTGCCCTGTCGAACTGGGTGGAAATCGAAGTGACGCCGTCTCTGCAATCGTGTACTGTAATCGAGAAGTTGCGAACTATGCTTCCAGCATATGGACTACCAGACTTGGTCGTGTCAGATAATGGCACATCTTTTGCAAGTAGATAAATGCAGTCTTTCCTGAACCTAAATGGTATGCGCTACATGTATACAGCTCCGTACCACCTGGCAAGCAACGAAAGGGCAGAGCGTATGATCCGTGAGCTGACGTGTGCATTACGGAAACCGAAACAGGGCAGCGTGTGCCCTGTCGAACTGGGTGGAAATCGAAGTGACGCCGTCTCTGCAATCGTGTACTGTAATCGAGAAGTTGCGAAAAATGCTTCCAGCATATGGACTACCAGACTTGGTCGTGTCAGATAATGGCACATCTTTTGCAAGTAGATAAATGCAGTCTTTCCTGAACCTAAATGGTATACGCTACATATATACAGCTCCGTACCACCCGGCAAGCAACGGAAGGGCGGAGCGTATGATCCGTGAGCTGCAGTAGGCATTACGGAAACCGAAACAGGGCAGCGTGTGCCCTGTCGAACTGGGTGGAAATCGAAGTGATGCCGTCTCTGCAATCGTGTACTGTAATCGAGAAGTTGCGAAAAATGCTTCCAGCATATGGACTACCAGACTTGGTCGTGTCAGATAATGGCACATCTTTTGCAGGTAGATAAATGCAGTCTTTCCTGAACCTAAATGGTACACGCTACATGTATACAGCTCCGTACCACCCGGCAAGCAACGGAAGGGCGGAGCGTATGATCCGTGAGCTGCCGTGTCCATTACGGAAACCGAAACAGGGCAGCGTGTGCCCTGTCGAACTGCGTGGAAATCGAAGTGATGCCGTCTCTGCAATCGTGTACTGTAATCGAGAAGTTGCGAAAAATGCTTCCAGCATATGGACTACCAGACTTGGTCGTGTCAGATAATGGCACATCTTTTGCAAGTAGATAAATGCAGTCTTTCCTGAACCTAAATGGTATACGCTACATGTATACAGCTCCGTACCACCTGGCAAGCAACGGAAGGGCGGAGCGTATGATCCGTGAGCTGCCGTGTGCATTACGGAAACCGAAACAGGGCAGCGTGTGTCCTGTCGAACTGGGTGGAAATCGAAGTGATGCCGTCTCTGCAATCGTGTACTGTAATCGAGAATTTGCGAAAAATGCTTCCAGCACATGGACTACCAGACTTGGTCGTGTCAGATAATGGCACATCTTTTGCAAGTAGATAAATGCACTCTTTCCTGAACCGAAATGGTATACGCTACATGTATACAGCTCCGTACCACCCGGCAAGCAACGGAAGGGCGGAGCGTATGATCCGTGAGCTGCCGTGTGCATTACGGAAACCGAAACAGGGCGGCGTGTGCCCTGTCGAACTGGGTGGAAATTGAAGTGATGCCGTCTCTGTAGTCGTGTACTGTAATCGAGAATTTGCGAAAAATGCTTCCAGCATATGGACTACCAGACTTGGTCGTGTCAGATAATGGCACATCTTTTGCAAGTAGATAAATGCACTCTTTCCTGAACCTAAATGGTATACGCTACATGTATACAGCTCCGTACCACCCGGCAAGCAACGGAAGGGCGGAGCGTATGATCCGTGAGCTGCCGTGGCATTACGGAAACCGAAACAGGGCGGCGTGTGCCCTGTCGAACTGGGTGGAAATCGAAGTGATGCCGTCTCTGCAATCGTGTACTGTAATCGAGAAGTTGCGAAAAATGCTTCCAGCATATGGACTACCAGACTTGGTCGTGTCAGATAATGGCACATCTTTTGCAAGTAGATAAATGCAGTCTTTCCTGAACCTAAATGGTATACGCTACATGTATACAGCTCCGTACCACCCGGCAAGCAACGAAAGGGCGGAGCGTATGATCCGTGAGCTGCAGTGGGCATTACGGAAACCGAAACAGGGCAGCGTGTGCCCTGTCGAACTGGGTGGAAATCGAAGTGATGCCGTCTCTGCAATCGTGTACTGTAATCGAGAAGTTGCGAAAAATGCTTCCAGCATATGGACTACCAGACTTGGTCGTGTCAGATAATGGCACATCTTTTGCAAGTAGATAAATGCAATCTTTCCTGAACCTAATTGGTATACGCTACATGTGTACAGCTCCGTACCACCCGGCAAGCAACGGAAGGGCGGAGCGTATGATCCGTGAGCTGCAGTGGGCATTACGAAAACCGAAACAGGGCAGCGTGTGCCCTGTCGAACTGGGTGGAAATCGAACTGATGCCGTCTCTGCAATCGTGTACTGTAATCGAGAAGTTGCGAAAAATGCTTCCAGCATATGGACTACCAGACTTGATCGTGTCAGATAATGGCACATCTTTTGCAAGTAGATAAATGCAGTCTTTCCTGAACCTAAATGGTATGCGCTACATGTATACAGCTCCGTACCACCTGGCAAGCAACGGAAGGGCAGAGCGTATGATCCGTGAGCTGACGTGTGCATTACGGAAACCGAAACAGGGCAGCATGTGCCCTGTCGAACTGGGTGGAAATCGAAGTGACGCCGTCTCTGCAATCGTGTACTGTAATCGAGAAGTTGCGAAAAATGCTTCCAGCATATCGACTACCAGGCTTGGTCGTGTCAGATAATGGCACATCTTTTGCAAGTAGATAAATGCAGTCTTTCCTGAACCAGAATGGTATACGCTACATGTATACAGCTCCGTACCACCCGGCAAGCAACGGAAGGGCGGAGCGTATGATCCGTGAGCTGCCGTGTGCATTACGGAAACCGAAACAGGGCAGCGTGTGCCCTGTCGAACTGGGTGGAAATCGAAGTGATGCCGTCTCTGCAATCGTGTACTGTAATCGAGAAGTTGCGAAAAATGCTTCCAGCATATGGACTACCAGACTTGATCGTGTCAGATAATGGCACATCTTTTGCAAGTAGATAAATGCAGTCTTTCCTGAACCTAAATGGTATGCGCTACATGTATACAGCTCCGTACCACCTGGCAAGCAACGGAAGGGCAGAGCGCATGATCCGTGAGCTGACGTGTGCATTACGGAAACCGAAACAGGGCAGCATGTGCCCTGTCGAACTGGGTGGAAATCGAAGTGACGCCGTCTCTGCAATCGTGTACTGTAATCGAGAAGTTGCGAAAAATGCTTCCAGCATATGGACTACCAGGCTTGGTCGTGTCAGATAATGGCACATCTTTTGCAAGTAGATAAATGCAGTCTTTCCTGAACCAGAATGGTATACGCTACATGTATACAGCTCCGTACCACCCGGCAAGCAACGGAAGGGCGGAGCGTATGATCCGTGAGCTGCCGTGTGCATTACGGAAACCGAAACAGGGCAGCGTGTGCCCTGTCGAACTGGGTGGAAATCGAAGTGATGCCGTCTCTGCAATCGTGTACTGTAATCGAGAAGTTGCGAAAAATGCTTCCAGCATATGGTCTTCCAGACTTGGTCGTGTCAGATAATGGCACATCTTTTGCAAGTAGATAGATGCAGTCTTTGCTGAACCTAAATGGTATACGCTACATGTGTACAGATCCGTACCACCTGGCAAGCAACGGAAGGGCAGAGCGTATGATCCGTGAACTGACGTGTGCATTACGGAAACCGAAACAGGGCAGCGTCTGCCCTGTCGAACTGGGTGGAAATCGAAGTGACGCCGTCTCTGCAATCGTGTACTGTAATCGAGAAGTTGCGAACTATGCTTCCAGCATATGGACTACCAGACTTGGTCGTGTCAGATAATGGCACATCTTTTGCAAGTAGATAAATGCAGTCTTTCCTGAACCTAAATGGTATGCGCTACATGTATACAGCTCCGTACCACCTGGCAAGCAACGAAAGGGCAGAGCGTATGATCCGTGAGCTGACGTATGCATTACGGAAACCGAAACAGGGCAGCGTGTGCCCTGTCGAACTGGGTGGAAATCGAAGTGACGCCGTCTCTGCAATCGTGTACTGTAATCGAGAAGTTGCGAAAAATGCTTCCAGCATATGGACTACCAGACTTGGTCGTGTCAGATAATGGCACATCTTTTGCAAGTAGATAAATGCAGTCTTTCCTGAACCTAAATGGTATACGCTAGATGTATACAGCTCCGTACCACCCGGAAAGCAACGGAAGGGCGGAGCGTATGATCCGTGAGCTGCAGTGGGCATTACGGAAACCGAAACAGGGCAGCGTGTGCCCTGTCGAACTGGGTGGAAATCGAAGTGATGCCGTCTCTGCAATCGTGTACTGTAATCGAGAAGTTGCGAAAAATGCTCCCAGAATATGGACTACCAGACTTGGTCGTGTCAGATGACGGCATGTCTTTTGCAAGCAGATAAATGCAGTCTTTCCTGAACCTAAATGGTATATGCTACATATATACAGCTCCGTACCACCTGGCAAGCAACGGAAGGGCAAAGCGTATGATCCGTGAGCTGCCGTGTGCATTACGGAAACCGAAACATGGCAGCGTGTGCCCTGTCGAACTGGGTGGAAATCGAAGTCATGCCGTCTCTGCAATCGTGTACTGTAATCGAGAAGTTGCGAAAAATGCTTCCAGCATATGGACTACCAGACTTGGTCGTGTCAGATAATGGCACATCTTTTGCAAGTAGATAAATGCAGTCTTTCCTGAACCTAAATGGTATACGCTACATGTATACAGCTCCGTACCACCCGGCAAGCAACGGAAGGGCGGAGCGTATGATCCGTGAGCTGCAGTAGGCATTACGGAAACCGAAACAGGGCAGCGTGTGCCCTGTCGAACTGGGTGGAAATCGAAGTGATGCCGTCTCTGCAATCGTGTACTGTAATCGAGAAGTTGCGAAAAATGCTTCCAGCATATGGACTACCAGACTTGGTCACGTCAGATAATGGCACATCTTTTGCAGGTAGATAAATGCAGTCTTTCCTGAACCTAAATGGTACACGCTACATGTATACAGCTCCGTACCACCCGGCAGGCAACGGAAGGGCGGAGCGTATGATCCGTGAGCTGCCGTGTCCATTACGGAAACCGAAACAGGGCAGCGTGTGCCCTGTCGAACTTCGTGGAAATCGAAATTATGCCGTCTCTGCAATTGTGTACTGTAATCGAGAAGTTGCGAAAAATGCTTCCAGCATATGGACTACCAGACTTGGTCGCGTCAGATAATGGCACATCTTTTGCAAGTAGATAAATGCAGTCTTTCCTGAACCTAAATGGTATACGCTACATGTATACAGCTCCGTACCACCCGGCAAGCAACGGAAGGGCGGAGCGTATGATCCGTGAGCTGCAGTGGGCAGTACGGAAACCGAAACAGGGCAGCGTGTGCCCTGTCGAACTGGGTGGAAATCGAAGTGATGCCGTCTCTGCAATCGTGTACTGTAATCGAGAAGTTGCGAAAAATGCTTCCAGCATATGGACTACCAGACTTGGTCGTGTCAGATAATGGCACATCTTTTGCAGGTAGATAAATGCAGTCTTTCCTGAACCTAAATGGTATACGCTACATGTATACAGCTCCGTACCACCCGGCAAGCAACGGAAGGGCGGAGCGTATTATCCGTGAGCTGCCGTGTGCATTACGGAAACCGAAACAGGGCAGCGTGTGCCCTGTCGAACTGGGTGGAAATCGAAGTGATGCCGTCTCTGCAATCGTGTACTGTAATCGAGAAGTTGCAAAAAATGTTTCCAGCATATGGACTACCAGACTTGGTCGTGTCAGATAATGGCACATCTTTTGCAAGTAGATAAATGCAGTCTTTCCTGAACCTAAATGGTATACGCTACATGTATACAGCTCCGTACCACCCGGCAAGCAACGGAAGGGCAGAGCGTATGATCCGTGAGCTGACGTGTGCATTACGGAAACCGAAACAGGGCAGCGTGTGCCCTGTCGAACTGGGTGGAAATCGAAGTTATGCCGTCTCTGCAATCGTGTACTGTAATCGAGAAGTTGCGAAAAATGCTTCCAGCATATGGACTACCAGACTTGGTCGTGTCAGATAATGGCACATCTTTTGCAGGTAGATAAATGCAGTCTTTCCTGAAACTAAATGGTATACGCTACATGTATACAGCTCCGTACCACCCGGCAAGCAACGGAAGGGCGGAGCGTATGATCCGTGAGCTGCAGTGGGCATTACGGAAACCGAAACAGGGCAGCGTGTGTGCCCTGTCGAACTGGGTGGAAATCGAAGTGATGCTGTCTCTGCAATCGTGTACTGTAATCGAGAAGTTGCGAAAAATGCTTCCAGCATATGGACTACCAGACTTGGTCGTGTCAGATAATGGCACATCTTTTGCAAGTAGATAAATGCAGTCTTTCCTGAACCTAAATGGTATGCGCTACATGTATACAGCTCCGTACCACCTGGCAAGCAACGGAAGGGCAGAGCGTATGATCCGTGATCTGACGTGTGCATTACGGAAACCGAAACAGGGCAGCATGTGCCCTGTCGAACTGGGTGGAAATCGAAGTGACGCCGTCTCTGCAATTGTGTACTGTAATCGAGAAGTTGCGAAAAATGCTTCCAGCATATGGACTACCAGGCTTGGTCGTGTCAGATAATGGCACATCTTTGCAAGTAGATAAATGCAGTCTTTCCTGAACCAGAATGGTATACGCTACATGTATACAGCTCCGTACCACCCGGCAAGCAACGGAAGGGCGGAGCGTATGATCCGTGAGCTGCCGTGTGCATTACGGAAACCGAAACAGGGCAGCGTGTGCCCTGTCGAACTGGGTGGAAATCGAAGTGATGCCGTCTCTGCAATCGTGTACTGTAATCGAGAAGTTGCGAAAAATGCTTCCAGCATATGGACTACCAGACTTGGTCGTGTCAGATAATGGCACATCTTTTGCAAGTAGATAAATGCACTCTTTCCTGAACCTAAATGGTATACGCTACATGTATACAGCTCCGTACCACCCGGCAAGCAACGGAAGGGCGGAGCGTATTCTCCGTGAGCTGCAGTGGGCAGTACGGAAACCGAAACAGGGCAGCGTGTGCCCTGTCGAACTGGGTGGAAATCGAAGTGATGCCGTCTCTGCAATCGTGTACTGTAATCGAGAAGTTGCGAAAAATGCTTCCAGCATATGGACTACCAGACTTAGTCGTGTCAGATAATGGCACATCTTTTGCAAGTAGATAAATGCAGTCTTTCCTGAACCTAAATGGTATGCGCTACATGTATACAGCTCCGTACCACCTGGCAAGCAACGGAAGGGCAGAGCGTATGATCCGGGAGCTGACATGTGCATTACGGAAACCGAAACAGGGCAGCGTGTGCCCTGTCGAACTGACTGGAAATCGAAGTGATGCCGTCTCTGCAATCGTGTACTGTAATCGAGAAGTTGCGAAAAATGCTTCCAGCATATGGACTACCAGACTTGGTCGTGTCAGATAATGGCACATCTTTTGCAAGTAGATAAATGCAGTCTTTCCTGAACCTAAATGGTATACGCTACATGTATACAGCTCCGTACCACCCGGCATGCAACGGAAGGGCAGAGCGTATGATCCGTGAGCTGACGTGTGCATTACGGAAACCGAAACAGGGCAGCGTGTGCCCTGTCGAACTGGGTGGAAATCGAAGTTATGCCGTCTCTGAGAAGTTGCGAAAAATGCTTCCAGCATATGGACTACCAGACTTGGTCGTGTCAGATAATGGCACATCTTTTGCAGGTAGATAAATGCAGTCTTTCCAGAACCTAAATGGTATACGCTACATGTATACAGCTCCGTACCACCCGGCAAGCAACGGAAGGGCGGAGCGTATGATCCGTGAGCTGCAGTGGGCATTACGGAAACCGAAACAGGGCAGCGTGTGCCCTGTCGAACTGGGTGGAAATCGAAGTGATGCCGTCTCTGCAATCGTGTACTGTAATCGAGAAGTTGCGAAAAATGCTTCCAGCATATATGGACTACCAGACTTGGTCGTGTCAGATAATGGCACATCTTTTGCAAGTAGATAAATGCACTCTTTCCTGAACCTAAATGGTATACGCTACATGTATACAGCTCCGTACCACCTGGCAAGCAACGGAAGGGCGGAGCGTATGATCCGTGAGCTGCCGTGTGCATTACGGAAACCGAAACAGGGCAGCGTGTGCCCTGTCGAACTGGGTGGAAATCGAAGTGATGCCGTCTCTGCAATCGTGTACTGTAATCGAGAATTTGCGAAAAATGCTTCCAGCATATGGACTACCAGACTTGGTCGTGTCAGATAATGGCACATCTTTTGCAAGTAGATAAATGCAGTCTTTGCTGAACCTAAATGGTATACGCTACATGTATACAGATCCGTACCACCTGGCAAGCAACGGAAGGGCAGAGCGTATGATCCGTGAACTGACGTGTGCATTACGGAAACCGAAACAGGGCAGCGTCTGCCCTGTCGAACTGGGTGGAAATCGAAGTGACGCCGTCTCTGCAATCGTGTACTGTAATCGAGAAGTTGCGAAAAATGCTTCCAGCATATGGACTACCAGACTTGGTCGTGTCAGATAATGGCACATCTTTTGCAAGTAGATAAATGCAGTCTTTCCTGAACCTAAATGGTATACGCTACATGTATACAGCTCCGTAACACCCGGCAAGCAACGGAAGGGCGGAGCGTATGATCCGTGAGCTGACGTGTGCATTACGGAAACCGAAACGGCAGCGTGTGCCCTGTCGAACTGGGTGGAAATCGAAGTGACGCCGTCTCTGCAATCGTGTACTGTAATCGAGAAGTTGCGAAAAATGCTTCCAGCATATGGACTACCAGACTTGGTCGTGTCAGATAATGGCACATCTTTTGCAAGTAGATAAATGCAGTCTTTCCTGAACCTAAATGGTATACGCTACATGTATACAGCTCCGTACCACCCGGCAAGCAACGGAAGGGCGGAGCGTATGATCCGTGAGCTGCAGTGGGCATTACGGAAACCGAAACAGGGCAGCGTGTGCCCTGTCGAACTGGGTGGAAATCGAAGTGATGCCGTCTCTGCAATCGTGTACTGTAATCGAGAAGTTGCGAAAAATGCTCCCAGCATATGGACTACCAGACTTGGTCGTGTCAGATAACGGCATATCTTTTGCAAGCAGATAAATGCAGTCTTTCCTGAACCCAAATGGTATATGCTACATGTATACAGCTCCGTACCACCTGGCAAGCAACGGAAGGGCAAAGCGTATGATCCGTGAGCTGCCGTGTGCATTATAGAAACCGAAACAGGGCAGCGTGTGCCCTGTCGAACTGGGTGGAAATCGAAGTCATGCCGTCTCTGCAATCGTGTACTGTAATCGAGAAGTTGCGAAAAATGCTTCCAGCATATGGACTACCAGACTTGGTCGTGTCAGATAATGGCACATCTTTTGCAAGTAGATAGATGCACTCTTTCCTGAACCTAAATGGTATACGCTACATGTATACAGCTCCGTACCACCCGGCAAGCAACGGAAGGGCGGAGCGTATGATCCGTGAGCTGCAGTGGGCATTACGGAAACCGAAACAGGGCAGCGTGTGCCCTGTCGAACTGGGTGGAAATCGAAGTGATGCCGTCTCTGCAATCGTGTACTGTAATCGAGAAGTTGCGAAAAATGCTCCCAGCATATGGACTACCAGACTTGGTCGTGTCAGATAACGGCATATCTTTTGCAAGCAGATAAATGCAGTCTTTCCTGAACCCAAATGGTATATGCTACATGTATACAGCTCCGTACCACCTGGCAAGCAACGGAAGGGCAAAGCGTATGATCCGTGAGCTGCCGTGTGCATTATAGAAACCGAAACAGGGCAGCGTGTGCCCTGTCGAACTGGGTGGAAATCGAAGTCATGCCGTCTCTGCAATCGTGTACTGTAATCGAGAAGTTGCGAAAAATGCTTCCAGCATATGGACTACCAGACTTGGTCGTGTCAGATAATGGCACATCTTTTGCAAGTAGATAGATGCACTCTTTCCTGAACCTAAATGGTATACGCTACATGTATACAGCTCCGTACCACCTGGCAAGCAACGGAAGGGCGGAGCGTATGATCCGTGAGCTGCCGTGTGCATTACGGAAACCGAAACAGGGCAGCGTGTGCCCTGTCGAACTGGGTGGAAATTGAAGTGATGCCGTCTCTGCAATCGTGTACTGTAATCGAGAATTTGCGAAAAATGCTTCCAGCATATGGACTACCAGACTTGGTCGTGTCAGATAATGGCACATCTTTTGCAAGTAGATAAATGCACTCTTTCCTGAACCTAAATGGTATGCGCTACATGTACACAGCTCCGTACCACCCGGCAAGCAACGGAAGGGCGGAGCGTATGATCCGTGAGCTGCCGTGTGCATTACGGAAACCGAAACAGGGCAGCGTGTGCCCTGTCGAACTGGGTGGAAATCGAAGTGATGCCGTCTCTGCAATCGTGTACTGTAATCGAGAAGTTGCGAAAAATGTTTCCAGCATATGGACTACCAGACTTGGTCGTGTCAGATAATGGCACATCTTTTGCAAGTAGATAAATGCAGTCTTTCCTGAACCTAATTGGTATACGCTACATGTATACAGCTCCGTACCACCCGGCAAGCAACGGAAGGGCGGAGCGTATGATCCGTGAGCTGCAGTGGGCATTACGGAAACCGAAACAGGGCAGCGTGTGTGCCCTGTCGAACTGGGTGGAAATCGAAGTGATGCCGTCTCTGCAATCGTGTACTGTAATCGAGAAGTTGCGAAAAATGCTTCCAGCATATGGACTACCAGACTTGGTCGTGTCAGATAATGGCACATCTTTTGCAAGTAGATAAATGCAGTCTTTCCTGAACCTAAATGGTATGCGCTACATGTATACAGCTCCGTACCACCTGGCAAGCAACGGAAGGGCAGAGCGTATGATCCGTGAGCTGACGTGTGCATTACGGAAACCGAAACAGGGCAGCATGTGCCCTGTCGAACTGGGTGGAAATCGAAGTGACGCCGTCTCTGCAATCGTGTACTGTAATCGAGAAGTTGCGAAAAATGCTTCCAGCATATGGACTACCAGGCTTGGTCGTGTCAGATAATGGCACATCTTTGCAAGTAGATAAATGCAGTCTTTCCTGAACCAGAATGGTATACGCTACATGTATACAGCTCCGTACCACCCGGCAAGCAACGGAAGGGCGGAGCGTATGATCCGTGAGCTGCCGTGTGCATTACGGAAACCGAAACAGGGCAGCGTGTGCCCTGTCGAACTGGGTGGAAATCGAAGTGATGCCGTCTCTGCAATCGTGTACTGTAATCGAGAAGTTGCGAAAAATGCTTCCAGCATATGGACTACCAGACTTGGTCGTGTCAGATAATGGCACATCTTTTGCAAGTAGATAAATGCACTCTTTCCTGAACCTAAATGGTATACGCTACATGTATACAGCTCCGTACCACCCGGCAAGCAACGGAAGGGCGGAGCGTATGATCCGTGAGCTGCAGTGGGCAGTACGGAAACCGAAACAGGGCAGCGTGTGCCCTGTCGAACTGGGTGGAAATCGAAGTGATGCCGTCTCTGCAATCGTGTACTGTAATCGAGAAGTTGCGAAAAATGCTTCCAGCATATGGACTACCAGACTTAGTCGTGTCAGATAATGGCACATCTTTTGCAAGTAGATAAATGCAGTCTTTCCTGAACCTAAATGGTATGCGCTACATGTATACAGCTCCGTACCACCTGGCAAGCAACGGAAGGGCAGAGCGTATGATCCGGGAGCTGACGTGTGCATTACGGAAACCGAAACAGGGCAGCGTGTGCCCTGTCGAACTGACTGGAAATCGAAGTGATGCCGTCTCTGCAATCGTGTACTGTAACCGAGAAGTTGCGAAAAATGCTTCCAGCATATGGACTACCAGACTTGGTCGTGTCAGATAATGGCACATCTTTTGCAGGTAGATAAATGCAGTCTTTCCTGAACCTAAATGGTATACGCTACATGTATACAGCTCCGTACCACCCGGCAAGCAACGGAAGGGCGGAGCGTATGATCCGTGAGCTGCAGTGGGCATTACGGAAACCGAAACAGGGCAGCGTGTGCCCTGTCGAACTGGGTGGAAATCGAAGTGATGCCGTCTCTGCAATCGTGTACTGTAATCGAGAAGTTGCGAAAAATGCTTCCAGCATATGGACTACCAGACTTGGTCGTGTCAGATAATGGCACATCTTTTGCAAGTAGATAAATGCACTCTTTCCTGAACCTAAATGGTATACGCTACATGTATACAGCTCCGTACCACCTGGCAAGCAACGGAAGGGCGGAGCGTATGATCCGTGAGCTGCCGTGTGCATTACGGAAACCGAAACAGGGCAGCGTGTGCCCTGTCGAACTGGGTGGAAATCGAAGTGATGCCGTCTCTGCAATCGTGTACTGTAATCGAGAATTTGCGAAAAATGCTTCCAGCATATGGACTACCAGACTTGGTCGTGTCAGATAATGGCACATCTTTTGCAAGTAGATAAATGCAGTCTTTGCTGAACCTTAATGGTATACGCTACATGTATACAGATCCGTACCACCTGGCAAGCAACGGAAGGGCAGAGCGTATGATCCGTGAACTGACGTGTGCATTACGGAAACCGAAACAGGGCAGCGTCTGCCCTTTCGAACTGGGTGGAAATCGAAGTGACGCCGTCTCTGCAATCGTGTACTGTAATCGAGAAGTTGCGAAAAATGCTTCCAGCATATGGACTACCAGACTTGGTCGTGTCAGATAATGGCACATCTTTTGCAAGTAGATAAATGCAGTCTTTCCTGAACCTAAATGGTATACGCTACATGTATACAGCTCCGTACCACCCGGCAAGCAACGGAAGGGCGGAGCGTATGATCCGTGAGCTGACGTGTGCATTACGGAAACCGAAACGGCAGCGTGTGCCCTGTCGAACTGGGTGGAAATCGAAGTGACGCCGTCTCTGCAATCGTGTACTGTAATCGAGAAGTTGCGAAAAATGCTTCCAGCATATGGACTACCAGACTTGGTCGTGTCAGATAATGGCACATCTTTTGCAAGTAGATAAATGCAGTCTTTCCTGAACCTAAATGGTATACGCTACATGTATACAGCTCCGTACCACCCGGCAAGCAACGGAAGGGCGGAGCGTATGATCCGTGAGCTGCAGTGGGCATTACGGAAACCGAAACAGGGCAGCGTGTGCCCTGTCGAACTGGGTGGAAATCGAAGTGATGCCGTCTCTGCAATCGTGTACTGTAATCGAGAAGTTGCGAAAAATGCTCCCAGCATATGGACTACCAGACTTGGTCGTGTCAGATAACGGCATATCTTTTGCAAGCAGATAAATGCAGTCTTTCCTGAACCCAAATGGTATATGCTACATGTATACAGCTCCGTACCACCTGGCAAGCAACGGAAGGGCAAAGCGTATGATCCGTGAGCTGCCGTGTGCATTATAGAAACCGAAACAGGGCAGCGTGTGCCCTGTCGAACTGGGTGGAAATCGAAGTCATGCCGTCTCTGCAATCGTGTACTGTAATCGAGAAGTTGCGAAAAATGCTTCCAGCATATGGACTACCAGACTTGGTCGTGTCAGATAATGGCACATCTTTTGCAAGTAGATAGATGCACTCTTTCCTGAACCTAAATGGTATACGCTACATGTATACAGCTCCGTACCACCTGGCAAGCAACGGAAGGGCGGAGCGTATGATCCGTGAGCTGCCGTGTGCATTACGGAAACCGAAACAGGGCAGCGTGTGCCCTGTCGAACTGGGTGGAAATTGAAGTGATGCCGTCTCTGCAATCGTGTACTGTAATCGAGAATTTGCGAAAAATGCTTCCAGCATATGGACTACCAGACTTGGTCGTGTCAGATAATGGCACATCTTTTGCAAGTAGATAAATGCACTCTTTCCTGAACCTAAATGGTATGCGCTACATGTACACAGCTCCGTACCACCCGGTAAGCAACGGAAGGGCGGAGCGTATGATCCGTGAGCTGCCGTGTGCATTACGGAAACCGAAACAGGGCAGCGTGTGCCCTGTCGAACTGGGTGGAAATCGAAGTGATGCCGTCTCTGCAATCGTGTACTGTAAACGAGAAGTTGCGAAAAATGTTTCCAGCATATGGACTACCAGACTTGGTCGTGTCAGATAATGGCACATCTTTTGCAAGTAGATAAATGCAGTCTTTCCTGAACCTAATTGGTATACGCTACATGTATACAGCTCCGTACCACCCGGCAAGCAACGGAAGGGCGGAGCGTATGATCCGTGAGCTGCACTGGGCATTACGGAAACCGAAACAGGGCAGCGTGTGTGCCCTGTCGAACTGGGTGGAAATCGAAGTGATGCCGTCTCTGTAATCGTGTACTGTAATCGAGAAGTTGCGAAAAATGCTTCCAGCATATGGACTACCAGACTTGGTCGTGTCAGATAATGGCACATCTTTTGCAAGTAGATAAATGCAGTCTTTCCTGAACCTAAATGGTATGCGCTACATGTATACAGCTCCGTACCACCTGGCAAGCAACGGAAGGGCAGAGCGTATGATCCGTGAGCTGACGTGTGCATTACGGAAACCGAAACAGGGCAGCATGTGCCCTGTCGAACTGGGTGGAAATCGAAGTGACGCCGTCTCTGCAATCGTGTACTGTAATCGAGAAGTTGCGAAAAATGCTTCCAGCATATGGACCACCAGGCTTGGTCGTGTCAGATAATGGCACATCTTTGCAAGTAGATAAATGCAGTCTTTCCTGAACCAGAATGGTATACGCTACATGTATACAGCTCCGTACCACCCGGCAAGCAACGGAAGGGCGGAGCGTATGATCCGTGAGCTGCCGTGTGCATTACGGAAACCGAAACAGGGCAGCGTGTGCCCTGTCGAACTGGGTGGAAATCGAAGTGATGCCGTCTCTGCAATCGTGTACTGTAATCGAGAAGTTGCGAAAAATGCTTCCAGCATATGGACTACCAGACTTGGTCGTGTCAGATAATGGCACATCTTTTGCAAGTAGATAAATGCAGTCTTTCCTGAACCTAAATGGTATACGCTACATGTATACAGCTCCGTACCACCCGGCAAGCAACGGAAGGGCGGAGCGTATGATCCGTGAGCTGCAGTGGGCATTACGGAAACCGAAACAGGGCAGCGTGTGCCCTGTCGAACTGGGTGGAAATCGAAGTGATGCCGTCTCTGCAATCGTGTACTGTAATCGAGAAGTTGCGAAAAATGCTTCCAGCATATGGACTACCAGACTTGGTCGTGTCAGATAATGGCACATCTTTTGCAAGTAGATAAATGCAGTCTTTCCTGAACCTAAATGGTATACGCTACATGTATACAGCTCCGTACCACCCGGCAAGCAACGGAAGGGCGGAGCGTATGATCCGTGAGCTGCAGTGGGCATTACGGAAACCGAAACAGGGCAGCGTGTGCCCTGTCGAACTGGGTGGAAATCGAAGTGATGCCGTCTCTGCAATCGTGTACTGTAATCGAGAAGTTGCGAAAAATGCTTCCAGCATATGGACTACCAGACTTGGTCGTGTCAGATAATGGCACATCTTTTGCAAGTAGATAAATGCACTCTTTCCTGAACCTAAATGGTATACGCTACATGTATACAGCTCCGTACCACCTGGCAAGCAACGGAAGGGCGGAGCGTATGATCCGTGAGCTGCCGTGTGCATTACGGAAACCGAAACAGGGCAGCGTGTGCCCTGTCGAACTGGGTGGAAATCGAAGTGATGCCGTCTCTGCAATCGTGTACTGTAATCGAGAATTTGCGAAAAATGCTTCCAGCATATGGACTACCAGACTTGGTCGTGTCAGATAATGGCACATCTTTTGCAAGTAGATAAATGCAGTCTTTGCTGAACCTAAATGGTATACGCTACATGTATACAGATCCGTACCACCTGGCAAGCAACGGAAGGGCAGAGCGTATGATCCGTGAACTGACGTGTGCATTACGGAAACCGAAACAGGGCAGCGTCTGCCCTGTCGAACTGGGTGGAAATCGAAGTGACGCCGTCTCTGCAATCGTGTACTGTAATCGAGAAGTTGCGAAAAATGCTTCCAGCATATGGACTACCAGACTCGGTCGTGTCAGATAATGGCACATCTTTTGCAAGTAGATAAATGCAGTCTTTCCTGAACCTAAATGGTATACGCTACATGTATACAGCTCCGTACCACCCGGCAAGCAACGGAAGGGCGGAGCGTATGATCCGTGAGCTGACGTGTGCATTACGGAAACCGAAACAGGGCAGCGTGTGCCCTGTCGAACTGGGTGGAAATCGAAGTGACGCCGTCTCTGCAATCGTGTACTGTAATCGAGAAGTTGCGAAAAATGCTTCCAGCATATGGACTACCAGACTTGGTCGTGTCAGATAATTACACATCTTTTGCAAGTAGATAAATGCAGTCTTTCCTGAACCTAAATGGTATTCGCTACATGTATACAGCTCCGTACCACCCGGCAAGCAACGGAAGGGCGGAGCGTATGATCCGTGAGCTGCAGTGGGCATTACGGAAACCGAAACAGGGCAGCGTGTGCCCTGTCGAACTGGGTGGAAATCGAAGTGATGCCGTCTCTGCAATCGTGTACTGTAATCGAGAAGTTGCGAAAAATGCTCCCAGCATATGGACTACCAGCCTTGGTCGTGTCAGATAACGGCATATCTTTTGCAAGCAGATAAATGCAGTCTTTCCTGAACCTAAATGGTATATGCTACATGTATACAGCTCCGTACCACCTGGCAAGCAACGGAAGGGCAAAGCGTATGATCCGTGAGCTGCCGTGTGCATTACAGAAACCGAAACAGGGCAGCGTGTGCCCTGTCGAACTGGGTGGAAATCGAAGTCATGCCGTCTCTGCAATCGTGTACTGTAATCGAGAAGTTGCGAAAAATGCTTCCAGCATATGGACTACCAGACTTGGTCGTGTCAGATAATGGCACATCTTTTGCAAGTAGATAAATGCAGTCTTTCCTGAACCTAAATGGTATACGCTACATGTATACAGCTCCGTACCACCCGGCAAGCAACGGAAGGGCGGAGCGTATGATCCGTGAGCTGCAGTGGGCATTACGGAAACCGAAACAGGGCAGCGTGTGCCCTGTCGAACTGGGTGGAAATCGAAGTGATGCCGTCTCTGCAATCGTGTACTGTAATCGAGAAGTTGCGAAAAATGCTTCCAGCATATGGACTACCAGACTTGGTCGTGTCAGATAATGGCACATCTTTTGCAAGTAGATAAATGCACTCTTTCCTGAACCTAAATGGTATACGCTACATGTATACAGCTCCGTACCACCTGGCAAGCAACGGAAGGGCGGAGCGTATGATCCGTGAGCTGCCGTGTGCATTACGGAAACCGAAACAGGGCAGCGTGTGCCCTGTCCAATTTGGTGGAAATCGAAGTGATGCCGTCTCTGCAATCGTGTACTGTAATCGAGAATTTGCGAAAAATGCTTCCAGCATATGGACTACCAGACTTGGTCGTGTCAGATAATGGCACATCTTTTGCAAGTAGATAAATGCAGTCCTTGCTGAACCTAAATGGTATACGCTACATGTATACAGATCCGTACCACCTGGCAAGCAACGGAAGGGCAGAGCGTATGATCCGTGAACTGACGTGTGCATTACGGAAACCGAAACAGGGCAGCGTCTGCCCTGTCGAACTGGGTGGAAATCGAAGTGACGCCGTCTCTGCAATCGTGTACTGTAATCGAGAAGTTGCGAAAAATGCTTCCAGCATATGGACTACCAGACTTGGTCGTGTCAGATAATGGCACATCTTTTGCAAGTAGATAAATGCAGTTTCCTGAACCTAAATGGTATACGCTACATGTATACAGCTCCGTACCACCCAGCAAGCAACGGAAGGGCGGAGCGTATGATCCGTCAGCTGACGTGTGCATTACGGAAACCGAAACAGGGCAGCGTGTGCCCTGTCGAACTGGGTGGAAATCGAAGTGACGCCGTCTCTGCAATCGTGTACTGTAATCGAGAAGTTGCGAAAAATGCTTCCAGCATATGGACTACCAGACTTGGTCGTGTCAGATAATGGCACATCTTTTGCAAGTAGATAAATGCAGTCTTTCCTGAACCTAAATGGTATACGCTACATGTATACAGCTCCGTACCACCCGGCAAGCAACGGAAGGGCGGAGCGTATGATCCGTGAGCTGCAGTGGGCATTACGGAAACCGAAACAGGGCAGCGTGTGCCCTGTCGAACTGGGTGGAAATCGAAGTGATGCCGTCTCTGCAATCGTGTACTGTAATCGAGAAGTTGCGAAAAATGCTCCCAGCATATGGACTACCAGACTTGGTCGTGTCAGATAACGGCCTATCTTTTGCAAGCAGATAAATGCAGTCTTTCCTGAACCTAAATGGTATATGCTACATGTATACAGCTCCGTACCACCTGGCAAGCAACGGAAGGGCAAAGCGTATGATCCGTGAGCTGCCGTGTGCATTACAGAAACCGAAACAGGGCAGCGTGTGCCCTGTCGAACTGGGTGGAAATCGAAGTCATGCCGTCTCTGCAATCGTGTACTGTAATCGAGAAGTTGCGAAAAATGCTTCCAGCATATGGACTACCAGACTTGGTCGTGTCAGATAATGGCACATCTTTTGCAAGTAGATAAATGCAGTCTTTCCTGAACCTAAATGGTATACGCTACATGTATACAGCTCCGTACCACCCGGCAAGCAACGGAAGGGCGGAGCGTATGATCCGTGAGCTGCAGTAGGCATTACGGAAACCGAAACAGGGCAGCGTGTACCCTGTCGAACTAGGTGGAAATCGAAGTGATGCCGTCTCTCAATCGTGTACTGTAATCGAGAAGTTGCGAAAAATGCTTCCAGCATATGGACTACCAGACTTGGTCGTGTCAGATAATGGCACATCTTTTGCAAGTAGATAAATGTAGTCTTACCTGAACCTAAATGGTATACGCTACATGTATACAGCTCCGTACCATCCGGCAAGCAACGGAAGGGCGGAGCGTATGATCAGTGAGCTGCCGTGTGCATTACGGAAACCGAAACAGGGCAGCGTGTGCCCTGTTGAACTGGATGGAAATCGAAGTGATGCCGTCTCTGCAATCGTGTACTGTAATCAAGAAGTTGCGAAAAATGCTTCCAGCATATGGACTACCAGACTTGGTCGTGTCAGATAATGGCATATCTTTTGCAAGTAGATAAATGCACTCTTTCCTGAACCTAAATGGTATACGCTACATGTATACAGCTCCGTACCACCCGGCAAGCAACGGAAAGGTGGAGCGTATGATCCGTCAGTTGCCGTGTGCATTACGGAAACCGAAACAGGGCAGCGTGTGCACTGTCGAACTGGGTGGAAATCGAAGTGATGCCGTCTCTGCAATCGTGTACTGTAATCGAGAATTTACGAAAAATGCTTCCAGCATACGGACTACCAGACTTGGTCGTGTCAGATAATGGCACATCTTTTGCAAGTAGATAAATGCAGTCTTTCCTGAACCTAAATGGTATACGCTTCATGTATACAGCTCCGTACCACCTGGCAAGCAACGGAAGGGCAAAGCGTATGATCCGTGAGCTGCCGTGTGCTTTACGGAAACCGAAACAGGGCAGCGTGTGCCCTGTCGAACTGGGTAGAAATCGAAGTGATGCCGTCTCTGCAATCATGTACTGTAATCGAGAAGTTGCGAAAAATGCTTCCAGCATATCGACTACCAGACTTGGTCGTGTCAGATAATGGCACATCTTTTGCAAGTAGATAAATGCAGTCTTTCCTGAACCTAAATGGTGTACGCTACATGTATACAGCTCCGTACCACCCGGCAAGCAACGGAAGGGCGGAACGTATGATCCCTGAGCTGCAGTGGGCATTACGGAAACCGAAACAGGGCAGCGTGTGCCCTGTCGAACTGGGTGGAAATCGAAGTGATGCCGTCTCTGCAATCGTGTACTGTAATCGAGCAGTTGCGAAAAATGCTTCCAGCATATGGACTACCAGACTTGGTCGTGTCAGATAATGGCACATCTTTTGCAGGGAGATAATTGCAGTCTTTCCTGAACCTAAATGGTATACGCTACATGTATACAGCTCCGTACCACCCGGCAAGCAACGGAAGGGCGGAGCGTATGATCCGTGAGCTGCCGTGTGCATTACGGAAACCGAAACAGGGCAGCGTGTGCCCTGTCGAACTGGGTGGAAATCGAAGTGATGCCGTCTCTGCAATCGTGTACTGTAATCGAGAAGTTGCGAAAAATGCTTCCAGCATATGGACTACCAGACTTGGTTGTGTTAGATAATGGCACATCTTTTGCAGGTAGATAAATGCAGTCTTTCCTGAACCTAAATGGTATACGCTACATGTATACAGCTCCGTACCACCCGGCAAGCAACGGAAGGGCGGAGCGTATGATCCGTGAGCTGCCGTGTGCATTACGGAAACCGAAACAGGGCAGCGTGTGCCCTGTCGAACTGGGTGGAAATCGAGGTGATGCCGTCTCTGCAATCGTGTACTGTAATCGAGAAGTTGCGAAAAATGCTTCCAGCATATGGACTACCAGACTTGGTTGTGTTAGATAATGGCACATCTTTTGCAGGTAGATAAATGCAGTCTTTCCTGAACCTAAATGGTATACGCTACATGTATACAGCTCCGTACCACCCGGCAAGCAACGGAAGGGCGGAGCGTATGATCCCTGAGCTGCCGTGTGCATTACGGAAACCGAAACAGGGCAGCGTGTGCCCTGTCGAACTGGGTGGAAATCGAAGTGATGCCGTCTCTGCAATCGTGTTCTGTAATCGAGAAGTTGCGAAAAATGCTTCCAGCATATGGACTACCAGACTTGGTCGTGTCAGATAATGGCACATCTTTTGCAAGTAGATAAATGTAGTCTTTCCTGAACCTAAATGGTATACGCTACATGTATACAGCTCCGTACCATCCGGCAAGCAACGGAAGGGCGGAGCGTATGATCCGTGAGCTGCCGTGTGCATTACGGAAACCGAAACAGGGCAGCGTGTGCCTTGTTGAACTGGGTGGAAATCGAAGTGATGCCGTCTCTGCAATCGTGTGCTGTAATCGAGAATTTGCGGAAAATGCTTCCAGCATATGGACTACCATACTTGGCGGTATCAGATAATGGCACATCTTTTGCAAGTAGATAAATGCAGTCTTTCCTGAACCTAAATGGTATACGCTACATGTATACAGCTCCGTACCACCTGGCAAGCAACGGAAGGGCAAAGCGTATGATCCGTGAGCTGCCGTGTGAATTACGGAAACCGAAACAGGGCAGCGTGTGCCCTGTCAAACTGGGTGGAAATCGAAGTGATGCCGTCTCTGCAATCGTGTACTGTAATCTAGAAGTTGCGAAAAATGCTTCCAGCATATGGACTACCAGACTTGGTCGTGTCAGATAATGGCACATCTTTTGCAAGTAGATAAATGCAGTCTTTCCTGAACCTAAATGGTATACGCTACATGTATACAGCTCCGTACCACCCGGCAAGCAACGGAAGGGCGGAGCGTATGATCCGTGAGCTGCAGTTGGCATTACGGAAACCGAAACAGGGCAGCGTGTGCCCTCTGGGTGGAAATCGAAGTGATGTGGTCACTGCAATCGTGTACTGTAATCGAGAATTTGCGAAAAATGCTTCCAGCATATGGACTACCAGACTTGGTCGTGTCAGATAATGGCACATCTTTTGCAAGTAGATAAATGCAGTCTTTCCTGAACCTAAATGGTATACGCTACATGTATACAGCTCCGTACCACCTGGCAAGCAACGGAAGGGCAAAGCGTATGATCCGTGAGCTGCCGTATGCATTACGGAAACCGAAACAGTGCAGCGTGTGCCCTGTGGAACTGGGTAGAAATCGAAGTGATGCCGTCTCTGCAATCGTGTACTGTAATCGAGAAGTTGCGAAAAATGCTTCCAGCATATGGACTACCAGACTTGGTCGTGTCAGATAATGGCACATCTTTTGCAAGTAGATAAATGCAGTCTTTCCTGAACCTAAATGGTGTACGCTACATGTATACAGCTCCGTACCACCCGGCAAGCAACGGAAGGGCGGAGCGTATGATCCGTAAGCTGCAGTGGGCATTACGGAAACCGAAACAGGGCAGCGTGTGCCCTGTCGAACTGGGTGGAAATCGAAGTGATGCCGTCTCTGCAATCGTGTACTGTAATCGAGCAGTTGCGAAAAATGCTTCCAGCATATGGACTACCAGACTTGGTCGTGTCAGATAATGGCACATCTTTTGCAGGGAGATAAATGCAGTCTTTCCTGAACCTAAATGGTATACGCTACATGTATACAGCTCCGTACCACCCGGCAAGCAACGGAAGGGCGGAACGTATGATCCGTGAGCTGCCGTGTGCGTTACGGAAACCGAAACAGGGCAGCGTGTGCCCTGTCGAACTGGGTGGAAATCGAAGTGATGCCGTCTCTGCAATCGTGTACTGTAATCGAGAAGTTGCGAAAAATGCTTCCAGCATATGGACTACCAGACTTGGTCGTGTCAGATAATGGCACATCTTTTGCAAGTAGATAAATGCAGTCTTTCCTGAACCTAAATGGTATACGCTACATGTATACAGCTCCGTACCACCCGGCAAGCAACGGAAGGGCGGAGCGTATGATCCGTGAGCTGCAGTGGGCATTACGGAAAACGAAACCGGGCAGCGTGTGCCCTGTCGAACTGGGTGGAAATCGAAGTGATGCCGTCTCTGCAATCATGTACTGTAATCGAGAAGTTGCGAAAAATGCTTCCAGCATATGGACTACCAGACTTGGTTGTGTTAGATAATGGCACATCTTTTGCAGGTAGATAAATGCAGTCTTTCCTGAACCTAAATGGTATACGCTACATGTATACAGCTCCGTACCACCCGGCAAGCAACGGAAGGGCGGAGCGTATGATCCGTGAGCTGCAGTGGGCATAACGGAAACCGAAACAGGGCAGCGTGTGCCCTGTCGAACTGGGTGGAAATCGAAGTGATGTGGTCTCTGCAATCGTGTACTGTAATCGAGAAGTTGCGAAAAATGCTTCCAGCATGCGGACTACCAGACTTGGTCGTGTCAGATAATGGCACATCTTTTGCAGGTAGATAAATGCAGTCTTTCCTGAACCTAAATGGTATACGCTACATGTATACAGCTCCGTACCACCCGGCAAGCAACGGAAGGGCGGAGCGTATGATCCGTGAGCTGCCGTGTGCATTACGGAAACCGAAACAGGGCAGCGTGTCCCCTGTCGAACTGGGTGGAAATCGAAGTGATGCCGTCTCTGCAATCGTGTACTGTAATCGAGAAGTTGCGAAAAATGCTTCCAGCATATGGACTACCAGACTTGGTCGTGTCAGATAATAGCACATCTTTTACAAGTAGATAAATGCAGTCTTTCCTGAACCTAAATGGTATACGCTACATGTATACAGCTCCGTACCACCCGGCAAGCAACGGAAGGGCGGAGCGTATGATCCGTGAGCTGCAGTGGGCATTACGGAAACCGAAACAGGGCAGCGTGTGCCCTGTCGAACTGGGTGGAAATCGAAGTGATGTGGTCACTGCAATCGTGTACTGTAATCGAGAATTTGCGAAAAATGCTTCCAGCATATGGACTACCAGACTTGGTCGTGTCAGATAATGGCACATCTTTTGCAAGTAGATAAATGCAGTCTTTCCTGAACCTAAATGGTATACGCTACATGTATACAGCTCCGTACCACCTGGCAAGCAACGGAAGGACAAAGCGTATGATCCGTGAGCTGCCGTGTGCATTACGGAAACCGAAACAGGGCAGCGTGTGCCCTGTGGAACTGGGTAGAAATCGAAGTGATGCCGTCTCTGCAATCGTGTACTGTAATCGAGAAGTTGCGAAAAATGCTTCCAGCATATGGACTACCAGACTTGGTCGTGTCAGATAATGGCACATCTTTTGCAAGTAGATAAATGCAGTCTTTCCTGAACCTAAATGGTGTACGCTACATGTATACAGCTCCGTACCACCCGGCAAGCAACGGAAGGGCGGAGCGTATGATCCGTGAGCTGCAGTGGGCATTACGGAAACCGAAACAGGGCAGCGTGTGCCCTGTCGAACTGGGTGGAAATCGAAGTGATGCCGTCTCTGCAATCGTGTACTGTAATCGAGAAGTTGCGAAAAATGCTTCCAGCATATGGACTACCAGACTTGGTCGTGTCAGATAATGGCACATCTTTTGCAGGGAGATAAATGCAGTCTTTCCTGAACCTAAATGGTATACGCTACATGTATGCAGCTCCGTACCACCCGGCAAGCAACGGAAGGGCGGAACGTATGATCCGTGAGCTGCCGTGTGCATTACGGAAACCGAAACAGGGCAGCGTGTGCCCTGTCGAACTGGGTGGAAATCGAAGTGATGCCGTCTCTGCAATCGTGTACTGTAATCGAGAAGTTGCGAAAAATGCTTCCAGCATATGGACTACCAGACTTGGTCGTGTCAGATAATGGCACATCTTTTGCAAGTAGATAAATGCAGTCTTTCCTGAACCTAAATGGTATACGCTACATGTATACAGCTCCGTACCACCCGGCAAGCAACGGAAGGGCGGAGCGTATGATCCGTGAGCTGCAGTGGGCATTACGGAAACCGAAACAGGGCAGCCTGTGCCCTGTCGAACTGGGTGGAAATCGAAGTGATGCCGTCTCTGCAATCGTGTACTGTAATCGAGAAGTTGCGAAAAATGCTTCCAGCATATGGACTACCAGACTTGGTTGTGTTAGATAATGGCACATCTTTTGCAGGTAGATAAATGCAGTCTTTCCTGAACCTAAATGGTATACGCTACATGTATACAGCTCCGTACCACCCGGCAAGCAACGGAAGGGCGGAGCGTATGATCCGTGAGCTGCCGTGTGCATTACGGAAACCGAAACAGGGCAGCGTGTGCCCTGTCGAACTGGGTGGAAATCGAAGTGATGCCGTCTCTGCAATCGTGTACTGTAATCGAGAAGTTGCGAAAAATGCTTCCAGCATATGGACTACCAGACTTGGTCGTGTCAGATAATGGCACATCTTTTGCAAGTAGATAAATGTAGTCTTTCCTGAACCTAAATGGTATACGCTACATGTATACAGCTCCGTACAATCCGGCAAGCAACGGAAGGGCGGAGCGTATGATCCGTGAGCTGCCGTGTGCATTACGGAAACCGAAACAGGGCAGCGTGTGCCCTGTTGAACTGGGTGGAAATCGAAGTGATGCCGTCTCTGCAATCGTGTACTGTAATCGAGAATTTGCGGAAAATGCTTCCAGCATATGGACTACCAGACTTGGTCGTATCAGGTAATGGCACATCTTTTGCAAGTAGATAAATGCAGTCTTTCCTGAACCTAAATAGTATACGCTACATGTATACAGCTCCGTACCACCCGGCAAGCAACGGAAGGGCGGAGCGTATGATCCGTGAGCTGCAGTGGGCACAACGGAAACCGAAACAGGGCAGCGTGTGCCCTGTCGAACTGGGTGGAAATCGAAGTGATGTGGTCTCTGCAATCGTGTACTGTAATCGAGAAGTTGCGAAAAATGCTTCCAGCATGCGGACTACCAGACTTGGTCGTGTCAGATAATGGCACATCTTTTGCAGGTAGATAAATGCAGTCTTTCCTGAACCTAAATGGTATACGCTACATGTATACAGCTCCGTACCACCCGGCAAGCATCGGAAGGGCGGAGCGTATGATCCGTGAGCTGCCGTGTGCATTACGGAAACCGAAACAGGGCAGCGTGTGCCCTGTCGAACTGGGTGGAAATCGAAGTGATGCCGTCTCTGCAATCGTGTACTGTAATCGAGAAGTTGCGAAAAATGCTTCCAGCATATGGACTACCAGACTTGGTCGTGTCAGATAATGGCACATCTTTTGCAAGTAGATAAATGCAGTCTTTCCTGAACCTAAATGGTATACGCTACATGTATACAGCTCAGTACCACCCGGCAAGCAACGGAAGGGCGGAGCGTATGATCCGTGAGCTGCAGTGTGCATTACGGAAACAGAAACAGGGAGGCGTGTCATGCAAGGTTTCTCGGTTTCTGTTCAAACCACACTCTACGCCGCACTCAGAGACCGGTAAATCGCCAGCCGAAGTCATGTTGGGCCGAAAATTCAAGACCGCCTTATCAAGCCTTCACCCTGATGAGAGAGACTCCAGATGCTTACTGCTGCTGCCACCACAAGGTTTCCAGTCGGGTGAATGTGTGTACGTGCGGACCTTCCGGTCAGGGCCTGAGTGTTGCCCGGCTCGCGTTGTGCGGCGCATAGTCACGTCATGTATGAGCTGCGGACTGCAGACGGAGCTGTGCACCGACGTCACATAGGAACCACGTTCGCAAAGCGTGCCGTTCTGAGTCCCGGGTCACAGACCAGAATGTCTACCCCTCGTTCGCTCTCCCGGATACGTCTAGCCCCGTCCAGGGACCTCCTCAGCCAGAGACGTCGCATCCGCTCCGGCGTTCCACTCGCCAACGTCGTCCATTGCGACGGTACGGCATCGATGCTAAAGAGGAAAGGGATGTGACACACTCTGTAATAACGCGCTGTGTCATCGGTGCGTTTCAAGAGAGCGTACGCCAGGTTTTGTGCCTGTGTCTGTTATCACCAGATGGCACTTGCCGTAGCCAGTTTGGAGAACGGGCCGATATTATTCTGCTGGGGGACATGAGCGGCCACATTGACAATCTAGATGGATACACGGATTGTAACGGGAAGCTAATGCTAGATTTCTGTGAGCGACACGACCTAGTTATAGTAAACAGAGAAACAAAATGCGAAGGACAAATCACGTGGGAATTCCGCAACAGGCAGACGACCATTGACTGCTGTCTAATGTCGCAAGAAATTTATAGCAAGGTCCCGAAAATGTAAATAGACGAAGAAGGGGAGTGTAGGGATCATAAATGCATTAGTCTGCAGATGGGGTCCTTGATAAAAAGAGAAATGGAACTTCGATAAAAAATAAACGCAAAATTAAGCGACGATCAAATAGAGCAGATAGCAGCAGACATAGAGGAAGCAATAGAGAAAAGCCCAAGGGAAGACTGGGATTATGAACAATTAGAACTACTCATAAGGAGGAAAATTAAGGAGGTTAAAGTAGCAAACCGCTGGAATGGAAAGAGGACGCCAGAGAGCTGGTGGAATAAGGAAATCAGTGAAGCCATTGAACAACGGCAGGCTGCTCCAAGGGAACATCCAGAGGCAAAGAAAGCACAGGTATCTCAGGAGGAAATCGACCAAAAATGGGAATCATATCGACAAAAAAAAACGATGTACAGGCCCTCGTCTAAAGTAAAATAAAGCAGTCCACCGATTGCTGGATGGCTGACATACACGATGCCTCTAGAGGCTGACCAAGAAAATTCTTGAACCATATAAGCTGGCTAGGTAAAAAAAATCAAAGAAAGAGGACCGGATTCAAGATAAGGAGGGAAATTGTTTCATCATCATCATCAGCCTGATTATACCCACTGCAGGGCGAAGGCCTCTCCCATATTTCTCCACTTAACCCGGTTCTGTGCTAGCTGCATCCACTTGAACCCTGGGAACTGCTTAACCTCATCCGCCCACCTAACTTTCTGCCGCCCCCTGCTACGCTTTCCTTCCCTTGGAATCCAGTTTGTTACCCTCAGCGACCATCGGTTATCCTCTCTTCGCACTACATGTCCTGCCCATGTCCATTTCTTCTTCTTAATTTCCACTAGAATGTCGGTAACTTGAGTTATTTCTCTGACCCACTCTGCACGCTTTCTATCTCTTAATGTTACCCCTACCATTTTTCGTTCCATAGCCCTCTGGGTTGTCCTCAACTTAAATAGAACTCTCTTGGTTAGCCTCCACGTTTCAGCCCCATAGGTGAGTACAGGCAAGACGCAACTGTTGTATACTTTCCTCTTGAGCGATACCGGTAAGCTGCTAGTCATAATCTGCGAGTGCTTGCCAAATGCGCTCCATGCCAATCTTATTCTTCTTGTTATTTCCTTTTCATGGTCCGGATCTGCGGCTACTACCTGTCCTAAGTAGACATATTCGCCTACTACTTCCAATATTTCGCTACCTAACGTAAACTGCTGTTCCTTCCCGAGGCTGTTGAACATTACCTTAGTCTTCTGCATATTGATTTTCAAGCCTACCTTTCTACTTTTTCTGTCTAGGTCATCAATCATTATTTGCAGTTCATCCCCCGCGTTGCTTAGCAAGGCAATGTCATCAGCAAATCGCAGATTACTGAGGTATTCTCCATCTACCCTTATCCCTAACTGCTCCCATTCCAAGTCTCTGAATACTTCCTCTAAACAAGCTGTGAATAGTACTGGGGAGATTGTGTCTCCTTGCCTAACACCTTTCTTTATGGGAATTTTGTTACTTTCTTTATGCAGAACTATGGTTGCTGTGCAGCCACTATATATATCTTCCAGCACTTTCACGTACGGCTCGTCTACCCCCTGATTTCGCAATGCCTGCATCACCGCCGAGGTTTCAACTGAGTCAAATGCTTTTTCGTAATCAATGAATGTTATGTATAAGGGCTGGTTATATTCCGAGCATTTTTCTATCACCTGATTGATGGTATGGATATGATCGATAGTAGAGTACCGTTTCCGAAACCCTGCTTGATCCTTTGCTTGATTGCAGTCTAAGGTTGTCCTGATTCTATTAGCGATTACCTTAGTAAATACCTTATACGTAACAGACAGTAAGCTGATTGGTCTGTAATTTTTAAGGTCCTTAGAGTCCCCTTTCTTGTGAATGAGGATAATGTTTGCATTCTTCCATGGTTCCGGTACCGTCGATGACACCAGGCACTGCGTATACAGGGTGGCCAGTTTTTCTAGCACGATATCCCCCCCGTCCTTCAGCAAATCTGTAGTTATCTGATCCTCTCCAGCTGATTTCCCCCTTTTCATAGTTTCTAGTGCTTTCTTAAAGGGAGACAACGCAGTGAACTACATCACATCAGTTATAGCCGGGTCATTTAAGAGCGATGATAGGGTAATCTCCGCAAATCAGGAAGCAACACAAGATAGCAGAATACAAAGTAGCTTAGAACTGGCCAATCTAAACTGGAAAAATGCAGAAAAACAATATTCCTAAAAACACATTTACAGGAATAGACGGAATTCTGATCAAGCTGTTTAATGAACTTGATCCAAGAAGTAAGGAAACGTTGTTAAAAGCTTTGGAAACAGTCATAACGAATAAGCAAATTCCGGACAGCTGGCGGCAGAGTAAAATGAATTTGATTTATAAAGAGAAAGGAGACAGGATGCACAATAAAATCTTACAGGCCGAATACCACAACATCTGTTATGTACAGGTCGGCCATGCAAGCGGTGAAATTAAAGGTGCAAGCATAAGCAGAAAGTAACACGATACTCTAAGAACTTCAGAACGGCTTTAGAAATGGTAGGCGCTTACATGATAGCCTGTTCGTGCTTACCCAATGCATCGAAATATAGAGTGGAAAATACACCTTTGCATTTGGCCTTCCTGTACATGAACGGGGCGTACGACAACGTAAACAAGGACCTCATGGGGAACATAATAAAATAAAAAGGTATCGGTTATGAGACAAGAGTTCCAACAGGAAATATACCGGGATAACTAAGTAGAAATTGCATGGGAATGGATAAAAAGTACGGAAGCTGTCAAGGTATGCAAAAGATTAAGACAAGGTTGTCCTCTATCACCGCAGCTGCCCATGCTTTATATGATAAACCTGGAACGGAGGATACAAGACAGTAACCGACGTTTTAACCTGTCATATAGATTAGGTGAAAAGGCGGTAGAGCAGCGCCTCCCCGGTTTGATGTATGCAGACGATATTGTGCTGCTAGCTGAGAGTCTGGAAGAATAGCAAACTCTAGTTAAGTATTGCGGAGACTGAATGGACGCTCTAGGCTTCAGTTTTTGCGCAGTTAAGTCGGGTCTGACGATTTTCAAAGGTTCAACTGATCAGGGTCTTAAAATACAAGGCCATGAAATACCTAGAGTTGCAGAATATAAATATGTCGGGGTATGGGTAAACGAAGGATTGGTATACTTTGTAAAGCATGAGGAGGAGGAGGAAGATGAGGAGGAAAGGCAGGGAGGTTAACCGGTAAAGGAACAGGTTTGCTACTCTGCACTGGGGGAGAGGGGTAGATGGGAATAAAAGTTGTGGGTGAGAGAGGGATGGGTGATGACAGTACAGTTACATCACAGACATGTCACATCACATCGTGTCACAGTAATATCACGTAACATAAAAACATTATAGCCTTTCGATCAGTCCTGTGCTTTTCATAAAGCGGAGCAGTGCCTGGGAAGCCTTCACTGCAGACGATCGCCGTGGCCAGGGACCTAGGATCTTAATTTCAGTTAGTGGGCGTCCATCTAGACGCTCCCGCGCACGGCATAGGCACTGTCTTTCCTCGCTGTATATGGGGCACTCACAAAAAATGTGGCCTATAGTCTCGTCGCACCCGAAGTTTGTGCATACGGGGCTATTTGCCATACCTATCACAAAAGAATAAGAGTTTGTAAATGCTACACCAACCCACAGGCGGCACAGCAAAGTTTCTTCACACTGGGGTAGGCCAGGTAGAAGCCGGAGCTTCAGGTTAGGGTCCGGGGATTTTAAGCGGCAGTTCGCAAACTGGTCAGAATTCCACAAGAAAAAGCATGAGCAATCACTTAAGGCCAAAGGGCGAAGAAATGCCGGGATAATGAAGCATAGGGCATTGTGGGAATGCAACAGGTATGAGGTATTGAGGGGTATTTGGAAAGGAATTATGGTTCTCGGGCTTACTTTCGGGAATGCGGTTTTGTGCCTAAAACCAGAGGTACAGTCGACATCAGAAATAAATCAGAGAGCCATCGGACAATTAGCACTAGGTGCCCACGGCAAAACCACGAATCAGGCGGTACAGGAAGATATGGGCTGAGCATCTTTTGAAGTACGGAAAGCTCAGAGTAAAATATTATATGAGGAACGCCTGAGGAAATTTGACAGTAACAGATGGGCAGCTAAAGTATTTAAATCAGTTCAGTTCAGTCGTTCAGTCGTGTCTGACTCTTCGTGCCCCTATGGATCTTATTTCCACGTGCCTAGTGCCGCGCGGCTGCCGAGCTTGGTGCCGACGACGATGAAGCGGTGGTTGGCTCGAGCGGCGCACTGGTGCTGGACACCGTCATCGGAGCTAGAAGCAAGCCTGACTCTCGGGTCTTACCTTCACGGTACCGTGTACCTTGACGGCACCCTGTGGCTTGAGTCCTGACACTGGTGGAGGTGCCATTGATGATCCCTTCTCCTGCGGAAGACACAAAGTGGCCGCCTACCGTGACCACTCCAGTTCATCGCGCAAGCCGGCTGCTCGAGACCTTCCCTCTTGATGAAGAGCCCCTAGCTTCCACCCTAGCTATGGCAACAACACCGGCCGCGCATACCACGACTATCCCTTCCACTCTTTCGTCCTGTCTTATCCTTCAGACCCCACGTACCCCTAAGCCATTTCACGGTGAGTAGTTCGAAGACGCCGAGGACTGGCTAGCTCACTACGAAAGAGTCGCGACGTTTAACGGCTGGGACGACGCTGCAACAATGCGAAACATCTACTTCAATCTTGAAGACGCTGCTCGAACGTGGTTCGAGAACCGTGAGGCCACATTCTATATGTAAGCAGCCTTCCGAAGCCAGCTCCTCGGTACGTACGCCAACAGTGACCGCCGGGAGAACGCTGAGCGTGCCCTGACCTCTCGAGTTCTGTGTCAGAACGAAGGGGTCGCAATGTACGTTGAAGACGTCATGCGCCTTTGCAATTGCGCCGACCCGTCCATGAGTGAAGCGACAAAGGTGCGGCACCTGATGCACAGCGTCAAAGATCAGTTTTTTCCGGCCTTGTGCGGAACCCGCCCACCACCGTCGCGGCGTTTCTGGCTGAAGCTGTGACTATGGAGAAACTGCTAGAGCAGCGATGCAGTCAGTATGCTCGGCCACTGAATTCCCTCTCCGTACGACCGCCGACTGATGGCGCCGACTACAATCCCGGGGCAGACCTGAGCTCCCTTCGCGACCTCATTCGCACCGTAGTTCGCGAGGAGCTGCAGCAACTTCATGGGACATTTGCCCCAGGTCCGGCTTCTCTGGCCAGAGTCATCCGTGAAGAGGTCCAGAACGCACTTACGCCACCGATAAGTGCAGTCGTTCAACCGCCGCATCCGGGCCTCACGTAGCCGATTACTTATGCTGATGTCACACGCCGCCCAGCTCTGCTTCCAACTCCTTCTCCTTACAATCCACCCAAGGTCGCTGTACACGCTGCGGAACCGCCGCCCCTCTGGGCAGTTCGGCGCCAGGCGCCCCAAAAGACTGATATCTGGCGCGCTGCAGATAACCGCCCTCTATGCTACCATTGTGGAGAGGCTGGTCATCTCTACCGGAAGTGCCCTTATCGCCAGATGGGCCTGAGAGGATTTGCTCCCGACAGCCCTCTCCACGACCTGGTCAACGGCCTCAGGACATCGCCGAGTACGTCACCCGCCAGCTAGTCCGCCGCATTCTCCTCGTCGTGAATCGCGATCGCCTTCGCCACGCCGCTCTTCGCCCTCTGGGCCACGTTATACCGCCGCACACCTTGGTTCCTCGAGGCCTCGTCGGGAAAACTAGCTCCGGCGACTTTTGGGGGCGAGGCCGCCGCAAACCAATTCGCCGCAAAGCTTCCACCGCCGCACCGCTCGATTCGCCCCGACGTCGAACGCCGAATTCCCGTTCAATTTTTGCCGCACAGACCAGATCTCCTCGACGTCGTCCGCATCGCCGACCAGTTATCATCACCGTGTCGACTGAATGGTCCCGACGCAGACCACACAACTGCCGCCCAGCTTCCGCCGCCGCACCGCTCGCTTCACTCCGAACCGACGTCGACAGGCCCTGGTCGGGACCGGGTCTCCCTGGACATCCCTGTTATCATCGACACGAAGGAGGTCAGTGCTTTAGTTGATACGGGAGCCGATTATTCTATCCTTAGCGGGCGGCTTACAAGGACGCTGAGAAAAGTGATGACGCCATGGAACAGACCAGACATACGTATGGCAGGCGGACATGTAGTGACACCACTGGGTATGTGTACGGCTCGGGTTACGGTGCGAGCCTACACATTTGCCGCAACGTTTCTTGTTCTACGCGAATGCTCTCGCGATGTTATTCTTGGTATCGACTTCCTTCGTGAGCACGGTGCCACTATAGATCTCCTGAATCGCTTGGTGACGTTTTCCTCTAAACTAGCCATCAAAAAGCATGAGTACCGTGAGTCCCACTCCACGCTGCGAGTCGCCAATGATAGCCTCACAGTGCCACCACGCGCCAGCATCCTCGCCAGAGTTACCTGTGACGAGTCACATCACGGCCTCCGGTTTGTTGAGCCTAATGTATCCCTCTCACTCGCCGTGGGAGTTTCTGTGGCAAAGAGGTCTTTGTTTCTTTCGTGGCAGAGAGACGAAGGCGCTCGTCACCAATTTCTCCAATGAACATCGACATCTGTTCTGTGGCACTGCGATCGCTTACGTTGACCATGTGCATGAAATCGCCGAATGTTTTGCTTCCCAGGAAGCTACGCCTAGCACCGAACCGGATGATGCCGTACACGTGGTGGACATCAATTCTAGCTTTTCCTCCACTGAAAAGAGGCAACTCTAGGATCTATTGCTGGAGTTTCATGCGTGTTTCACGTCTTCGTCTAAAGTGCAGCAAACGTCGGTCATTAAACACCGGATTATCACGCATGAAGGTACTCGACCTATCCATCAACAGCCCTATCGTGTGTCTCCTCGGGAAAGAGAAGCTATCCAACAGCAAGTCAAAGAGATGCTTGCCGATGGCGTCATTCAACCGTCAAGCAGCCTATGGTCGTCCCCGGTCGTCCTCGTCAAAAAGAAAGACGGAACACTGCGCTTCTGCGTTGACTACCGGAAGCTTAACAGTATGACAAAGAAGGATGTCTATCCGCTGCCACGGATCGACGACTCTCTCGACTGACTTCGCCGAGCCAAGTACTTCTCCTCGATTGACCTCAGGAGTGGTTATTGGCAAATCGAAGTTGATGAGAGGGACCGTGAAAAAACTGCCTTCGTGACACCTGATAGGCTCTATGAATTCCGCGTCCTCCCACTCGGGCTCTGCTGCGCTCCTGCCACCTTCCAGTGGATGATGGACACTGTGCTCACAAGTCTGAAGGGGCAGACATGCCTTGTTTATGTCGACGACGTGATAATCCTTTCGCCGTCGTTCACGGAACACCTACGCCGCCTTAGAGCTGTTCTCGAAGCTGTTCAGTCTACCAACCTTTCTCTCAATCCTCAAAAGGGTCACTTCGGGTTCACCGAATTGAAGTTCCTTGGGCACAATGTCAGTGCTGACGACATCCGAGCGGACCCCGAGAAACTTGCTGCCGTTGCTGCCTTTCCCATTCCCACCCAAAAAAAAGCAGTCCGACGGTTTTTAGGGCTGTGCTCCTATTATCGCCGCTTCATTAAAAACTGCACAGATGGCCAACCTCTGACACTACTGACCCGAGATGACGCATCATTTTTCTGGGGCGCCGAGCAGCAGATGGCTTTCGACGAGTTACGACGCCGGCTCCAGTCACCCCCGATCCTGGCACATTTTGACGACGATGCCGACACGGAGCTACACACGGATGCGAGCAACGTCGGCCTTGGTGCCGTTCTAGTTCAGCACCAAGACGGGGTCGACAAAGTAATTGCCTACGCCAGTCATGCACTTTCACGAGCTGAGTCCAACTATTGTGCCACCGAAAAAGAATGTTTGGTGGTAGTATGGGCCGCTGCCAAGTTCCCCCCCCCCGTAACTTTATGGCCGACCGTTTCGAGTGATCACTGACCATCACTCGTTGTGTTGGCTGAAAAACTTAAAGGACCCTTGACGAAATCCTCCTGGCCTGCCACGACGAACCAACTTCCGGTCACCTTGGCTTTACACGCACTCTAAACCGAGTCCAGCAGAACTATTACTGGCTACATCTTACTCCGAGCGGTAAACGTTACGTCCAGACTGGTCGACAATGCCAGCGGCGAAAAAAACCCGCGCTCAAGCCATCCGACATGTTGCAATCTATTGAACCACCCCTCACACCATTCGAGCAAGTGGGCATGGACCTTTTAGGCTCATTTCCTTCATCCTCGAACGGAAATAAGTGGATCGTAGTCGCCACAGACTACCTGACACGCTACGCTGAAGAAAAGGCCCTTGCCCGAGGTACTGCCGGGAAAGTCGCTCACTTCTTTTTGAATGAAATTGTGCTTAGACACGGTGCACCGTCCACCATTATTACTGACCGAGGCAAGGCATTTACAGCTCGGCTACTGCGGGACACCTTAATTCTCAGCCATACCGATCATCGCAAAACAGCCTATCACCCACAAGCAAATGGCTTAACGGAACGACTCAACAAAACGTTAGCGGACATGATTTCAATATACGTTGACGTTGAACATAAAATGTGGGACGAGATCCTGCCGTATGTCACCTTCGCCTACAATACGGCGCTGCAGGAAACCACGCCGTTTACGCCATTCCATCTCATATATGGCAGGGAGGCCCGCACGATGTTGGACGCAATGCTCCCGTGCGGGGATGAAGCGGTCGAACCCGATGCCGTCCATTTCTCGGAACAGGCCGAGCAAGCCCGCCAGCTGGCCCGCTTGCACATCAAGGAGCAGCATGTCACCGACGCTCGATACTATTACCCTCGGCACAGGGAAGTCCACTTCGAAGCAGGGGACCAATTGTGGGTGTGGACCCCCGTGCGCCACAAAGGCTTGTGTGAAAAACTGCTACACCGGTATTTCGGACCCTATAAAGTGCTGCGCCGCTTAAACAGTGTTAACTACGAAGTTGTTCCTGATGGAAGTGTAACCGTCAGTGTTCGGCGTCAGCGACCTGAAATTGTGCACGTACTTTTCACGTGACTGAGCGCTGTGTCAACGTCGCGCTTTATAACCTTCACGCTGCAGTGAGACCTTGACTTATTGTACAGTTATCCTCACCCCTAATTTTTTTCTCTTCTCACCTTAACATCGGGACGATGTTTCCCTTTCGCGGGGGGGGGGGGGGGGGGCGGGGGAATAATGCCACGTGCCTAGCGCCGCGTGGCCGCCTTGCTTGGTGCCGACGACGACGAAGCGGTGGTTGTCTCGAGCGGCGCACTGGTGCTGGACACCGTCATCGGAGGTAGAAGCAAGCCTGACTCTCGAGTCTTACCTTCACGGTACCGTGTACCTTGGCGGCTCCCTGTGGCTTGAGTCGTGACAATATCACGCCACGCTTTCCGGTCTCTCACTATCTTCCTAACATCACATAACTTCATCTGCAGCGCATCTAGAATGCCATCTAACCATCGCGTTCGCTGCCTACCCCTTCTCCGGTGACCCTCAAGCTTTCCCAACATCAAACCTTTCTCCAGCGACTCCTCTCTTCTCATCAGATGACCAAAGTAGCTGAGCTTTAACTTTAGAATTTGACCCTCCAATGAGCAGTCAGGGTTTATGGTCGACAATATCGACTGATTTGATCTTCTGACCGTCCAAGGAACTCTCAAGATTCTCCGCCAGCACCACAATTCAAACGCGTCAATTCTTCGGCGGTCAGCCTTCTTCACAGTCCAACTCTCGCATCTATACATCACAACTGAAAAGACAATAGCACGAGTTATACGGATCTTGGTTAGCAGACTAATGTATCTGCCCTTTACTAGGCGGTCAAGGCTAGCCATGGCTCTCTTTCCCAGAAGTAGGCGTCTCCTAATTTCATGGTTGCAGTCTCCTTCCGGAGTTCTCTTGGAGCCCAAGAAGAGAAAATCTGTTACAGCTTCCACTTCTTGTCCCTTGATGCTCCAGGACTTGATGGGGCAAGACGCCATGATCTTTATTTATTTAAAAAGTATTTAAATAGTACCTGTACCTAATAAGCGTTGACTCACAATGGAGGAAACAACTAGGAAACTAACCAGTAAGTATTCTGGTCAGAAGGACGAAGAAATAAAAAGCTTTAAGCAACAGGTGAAAAACACAGAAGATAAAAATTAGATAAATTTGATGGAAAAGAAACAGAGTGCGGAATTATACCTAAAGTGGAAAAGGCAGATCAAGAAGGAAGCTTTCTTTACAAACTCAAGTGGCAGTGCCCTAATTTTGAAGCTAGTCAGGGTGCCTCAGAATATGCAACTGCAAAAAGAAATTTAACAATGAAGATGACGCATGGGCTGTTCGTGGTAACTCCAGTGAAACAATTGACCATATAGTAAATACTGACCGCCTCAGGCAAAGCTCCTGGATCCGCTCCAGCCTTGCACAGCCGTCGACATGGCAGCGCTTCTGCCTTCGGCCACGATCGGAGAATTATCGCCCGCCAAGCCTTCGTCCTGGCCAGTTCTACGCCTCGAGTTCTACTTTCAAGCCCACGGCATCCAGTCCGATGAGAAGAAACGGGCTTTCCTTTGCAGTGTATGCGGTGTCGACGCGTATACCCTGCTTCGTTCGCTCTGCGCACCCAAGGCATCTTCGGAGGTTCTTTTCTCAGAAATCGTTTCCAAGCTCGACACCACTTCATCGGGATACCTTCCGTGACTATGGAACGCTTCCGCTTCAACAAGCGAGACCAGCACCCTAGCGAATCGGTACCGGATTATCTCGCCGCTCTTCGACTCTTGGCCCGCCACTGTGAGTTCGCGGATTTGCTGGATCGACGTCTTTGCGACCGCCTAGTCTGTGGCCTGCGTGAAGAGCTCATTCAAAGACGTCTCCTGGCTGAACCGGATCTAAAACTCTCAAATGCCATCCTACTGGCACGTGCTGCAGAGGAAGCGGCGTCCAAGACAGAAGAGGTTTGCTGCTTGAGGGTCCCCTCGGAAACGCATTAATTGCAAAGGAACCCCAAGCACCCGGACGTAAAGCCAGCCAACCATCCTTCGAGTCTGCAATGTTGGCGTTGCACCGGCGAGCATGACGCTCGTACTTGCTCCTACCATTGCGCCATCTGTCACTACTGCGGAACCAAAGGACACCTCGAGGAGGCTTGCAGGAAAAAGGCAGCAAAAGAAAAAGCTTCCAAGCCTGTTCAGCATCGAAAGGAGTTTTCCCGCAAAAACGAGCACTCTCGTGGACGCAACCACTAAATCTTGCAATCAGCTGATCCGGCTCAAGACGTAAATTCTATGACTTCGGTCAGTTTTCATCGCGAAATTCAAAACCGCAAGTCTACGGGTAGTGCCAACAACGTCACTCCTCCGGCAGTCTGCGTGGACGTCCTGATAAACAGTAGGCCTCTGACTATGGAAGTTGATTCCGGGGCCGCCTGCAGCATCATCAGCGAGAACACCATGCAGAAACTTCGGCTGTCAATGCAAGACCTAAAGCCATCTTCTCTACAGCTGCGCTCTTTGGCCTGAGTCGCCCTTGCGCCATTAAAATCCATCATCATCATCTTATTCAAGGGAATGCTTAGAGATTGCGGGATCATTAGAAATCACTGTCTCATACAGAACGAAAAGCGCTCGCCTACACCTTCTCGTTGTCCGAGGAAATGGCACCAAGCTGTTAGGGAGAGACTGCTTTTCGGCGTTGGGCATTTCACTCTGCGGAATAAATCACGCGTCTCAAATCGAAGTTCCGCTAACCTTGTTGAACGCCGTCTCTGAATACCCAGAAGTCTTCGCTGAAGGACTAGGGAAGAGCAAGGGACAATCCGTTCGCATCGAGCTCAAGGCTGAAATCACTCCTATCTTCATGAAAGCACGTCAAGTTCCGGTGGCTCTACCGCCCAGAGTGGACGAAGCCATCGACGTTCTCGTACAGGAAGGCGTCTACCAGCCCGTGCGATCCTCCAGATGGGCGACGCCGGTAGTCTGCGTCGTTAAGAATAACAGCAAGATCAGACTGTATGGTGATTACAAAAGCACCGTTAACCAAGCAATCAAAATGGAAACGTATCCTCTTCCAACCATCGATCAGCTTTTTTCGAACCTTGCTGGATGCACTGTGTGGTAGACGTAGCCGGTATAACAAGCAAAACTGTTTATTTATACATAAGGTAATGACGCCCGTTTTCGCTCTGCTTCGCGCGGTCGCCCATGCCGGGATCTCCCGGCGGTCCGCCTGGTTAGCGTGCCGCTTGGGGCGCTGTCGTCAGTGGCGCCCACAACACCCCCCTTTCTTGAAAGGTTTGATCTCACAGGTCCAGGTGTTCTGGCCGCTTACAAACACGTCCACTTCTTGTGATGCTCGTGTCCTGCAACGGTTGCAGGTGTCTTGCTGTACGTCTTGCTTGTCCTCTGTCGGTTTGTACAACGTAGGACCTTGGTTCTGATGTTGGCTGTTTTACCACGCCGTGTGATGCAGCTCCAGCAAGGATGCGCACCGCTGTGCCTGGTGGTAAGCGCTCTCGGCTCCGTACCTTGTGCCGGGTGTCGTAGGATCGTTTTGCGCGAGCTCTGTAGGCTTCATTATTTTGTCTGAATTCGCTGTCGTCCCACTTCGGGGCTAGCAGCTTCGAAGTGGTTGGTACTGTGGTGTTCAGACGACGACCCATTAAGAGTTCTCCTGGTGAAAACCCTTCCACGCTGGATGTGGCTCTGTAGGCAAGCAGCTCTTCGTGTATGTTGGAAGACTTCCTCAAAAGCTACTTTGCTGTCTGCACAGCCCTCTCAGCCATACCGTTGCTCTGCGGGTAGTAAGGGCTTGAGGTTGCGTGTGTGGCTCCCCAGTGATGCACTAGTTCTTTGAACTCTGTGGAAGTGAACTGCGGCCCGTTGTCTGTGCGTATTGTCCGTGGAACACCGTACCGTGCAAACATTGGCTCCAAGATTAGGGCTATGTTTTTTGTAGCTGTCCTACAACATACTCTTTCCCCTCCAGCGTGAAGAGATCCATGCCGACTGTGTCTCAAGGGTGTGCTGGCAATGGGGTTTGAAGCACGGGTTCTGTTTCTGGCTTTCTGTGCTCTCTGCAAGTTGGACACTTTTCCACGTAGTCTTCAATTTGCTTGCCTATGCCTGGCCACCATATGCATTCTCTTGCCCTCGCTCGGCACCTCGTTGTGCCCAAGTGGCCTGCATGGAGTTTTTCCAGAACCTCTACTCTGATGTCTGGCGGGATGATTATTCTGTCGCCTTTGAATAGCAGACCATCAACGAGCGAAATCTCACTAGCCACCTCGACGTACCTTTTCAGGTCAGGTGACAGCCCATGCACAGTTGGCCATGATGTAGTGCAGAAGGTAGCCACCCTGGAAAGTGTTTAGTCTGACTGGATGCTTGCCCTGATTCTGTCCAGCTTTGGTTTGAAGCAGGGAGCTGTTCATGTGCTAATTCTTCAAACTCGCGTACTGCACTCTCGAGAGTTCTTTCTTTGTCAGCTGGTTCCCCAGATGGCTTCCGGGACAGAAGGTCAGCTGTGTACAGCTTTTTGCCGGGAGTGCGGGACGTGGTGTAGTCGTACTCCAAAAGGCGCATCCTGAAACGTTGAAGGCGAGGACTCAGCTCGTCAAGTCGTTTAGTCGTCAGCAGTGGTATTAGCGGTTTGTGGTCTGTTTCCACGTGAAAGGTTGATCCCAGCAGGTATTTGCGGAAATATTCGCAAGCACATGTGATTGCCAGTGCCTCCTTTTCGATTTGGGCATATCTTTGTTCTGTATCCGTAAGGGAGCATGATGCATATGCCACAGGTAGGAGCTTTTCGTGCGACTGCTGTAGAAGTACAGCCCCAAGACCGTATGAGGAAGCATCCACAGACACTGTGTGAGGCGACTGAGCATCGTAGTGAGTAAGAATCGGCGTCCTGCTTAAAGCTTACTTTAGTTTTTTCAGAACTCTGCTGCTGATCTGGGCCCCAGTGCCAGTCGGCGTCTTGGTGGAGCAAGTCTCTGAGAGCTTTCCTAAAGTCTGCTAGCTCTGGAAGAAATTTCTCTAGGTGGTTTGCAGAGCCCAACAAAGACCTGACTTCTGACACATGACATGGGTCGAGCTGGACTATTGCCCTCACCTTTTCCGGGTCGGCGCTGACGACCCGGAAAAGGACGACGACGGGTTGAGTTTACGACGTGTCCTAAGAATGTTACTTCTGTTTGTCGAAAGGAGCACTTGTCGATGTTGAGAGTAACACCTTCATCTTCCAGCTTCCTCAGCACCAGCAGTAGGTTGGTGTCATGTTCCTCAGTTGTCTTCCCTGAGACAATGATGTCATCTTGTAGATCATCTAGTCCTTCGAGCACACGGATCATTTCTCGTTGGTAGAACTCTGGCGCTGTGGAGATTCCGAAGGGAAGTCTCAGGAACTAGAACCTGCCAACTGGTGTGATAAAGGTTGTGTATTCGCGAGAGTCCTTGGACAGTGGCACCTGCCAGTACCCTGCTCGTGCATCTAGGCGGCTGAAAACTGTTGCACCAGCTAATTTTGCAAGACACTCGTCACACGTTCGCGTATTATTTGTTGGTTGAGTTGACCATAGTCCACGCAGATGGGCAGCTCATTGTTCTTTTTTCGTGCGACCACCATTGGAAAACACCACTCGGTTGCTCACTCGATCTTCTTGATGACTCCCAAGTCTTCCATCCTTTCTAGTTCTTTCTTCACAAGTGGAAGCAGTGAAGGAGGCACGCGCCTAAGATAACTGACTGCGTATGGCTCTGTATTCTTTTTTTGCTTTGATACTGTACTCAGTCTTCATGACTCCAAGCCCAGACGTTAGCTTTGAGTATGACGCCAAGAAGTTGGGGACATTAGGCGAGCTTTGACGTTTGTCTGGCCGCGAACTTCTCCCATGTCGAGAGCTGGCTGTTCGATAGAGCGAATTTTCTTGTGTTGAAGTTTCACACTCTCTGAATTGCGGGCAGCTGTGATTGGTTTTTCGAAAGTGAGTTCTGCGTCAAGCTGCAGGCTCTCGCTGAGTTTTACGTCTCGCAAGCCGACCACGAGCCTTTCCCGAATCAGTTCGTCTTTTAGAGGTCTAGCTCAAGAGGGCACTGTAGAATCCCAAGTGATTCTATACCTGGCCGACTGAGCAGCGGTTCTTTTAATCCTTTCATGACGAAGACTGCTTCTTGGACTTCATTGTTGCGCCAGGTGACTGTTGCATCGATGTAGCCAACAGTGGCTATTGCTGTCTTGCCTGGGCCTACCAACAGCTGTTGCGTTGACTTGATGGGTCCCATGACGGTTCTATCGTACTGGTTGTGTGCGATTGCAGTCACATCCGCGCCGGTGTCGACCTTGAAGGTAAAAGGCAAGTTGTTCACAGTAGCAGTAATCCTCCACGGCGTGTTCACCCCCACTTTGATTTCGCCTAGATATAGCTCTCCGAGATCTTTTGGTCGTTGTCGGATACTCGAGGTCTCGTCCTTCGGCTTAGACATGCAGACGCGGGCGTAGCGGCCTTTTTTCCCACACTGGTTGCACGTCTTGTCTATCGCGGGACACTGTGTCTTCGTGTGGTCACGCACACCACCACACCACTTGCAGCATTCGTCTCCCGTCTCGTGTGTACGTTGAGGGCGCGACTTGAAAGGCACCTTCGCGAGTTTTGACGTTTGTCTGGCCGCGAACATCTCCCATGTCGAGAGCTGGCTGTTCAATGGAGCGAATTTCCTTGCGTTGAAGTTTCACGCTGTCTGAATTGCGGGCAGCTGTGATTGCTTTTTCGAGAGTGAGTTCTGCGTCAAGCTGCAGGCTCTCGCTGAGTTCTACGTCTCGCAAGCCGACCACGAGCCTGTCCCGAATCAGTTCGTCTCTGAGAGTTCCGTAATCGCAACTTTCGGCCATCTTGAACAGTTCAGTCGTAAATGCGTCGACGTTTTCATGTTCCTCTTGTTTCCGAGAGTTAAATCACGCTCTCTCATAGATGACATTCTTTCGAGGTAGGAAATGCTTTTCAAAAGCACTCACCACGATGGAGTATGATGCCGGAGTATGCCATATGTTCGTCTGCCAGTTTCAAAGCAGCGAGCACGTCCTCCGCTTCTTCGCCTATGGCGTAGAGTAATGTGTTGATTTGCGTCGTCTCGTCCTGTCCTGTCAGACCGGAGATGAGTCGATAGCGTTCCCACCTGCGGTGCCACCGTTTCCAATCTTCGGGCTTGCGGAAATCGAGCTTTGTCGGCAGTTCCACGGCGAGCGGGTAGAACGTCATTCTCGGAGTGCCGCTCGCGCGCTCTTCGTTCGCGCCGCGAGTGTCTGGCATGACGCTGCGGCCGCTTAGTTGGGCTCGCTGTCCTTCTGGGTGTCATGCTGCGTTGGTTATCCCGCCGCTGCCACCATATGGTAAACGTAGCCGGTATAACAAGCAAAACTGTTTATTTATACATCAGGTAATGACGCCTGTTGTCGCTCTGCTTCCAATTCCGTTGTCGTTATGCTTTGCCGCTTGGGGCGCTGTCGTCAGTGGCGCCCACAACACACTGTATTTTCACAACTAGACCTCAGTCAAGCCTATCAGCAGCTTGCCGTGGACGATGACACAGCCGATCTCCTAACAGTAAATACGCACCGGAGACTGTTCAAAGTTACTCGCGTTCAGTTCGGGGTGTCGTCCGCTGTAGCCATATTTCAGCGCTACATGGAAGAGCTCCTCTTGGGACTACCTGGAGTCCACGTGTACCTGGACGATATTATAGTGGGAGGTCAGGATGCTTACGAGCTGTGCTGAAACGCATAAGGGACGACAACATTCGTCTGAGCCGAGAGAAATGCACTTTCGGCACGCCGGAAGTAACCTTCCTTGGATACCGCATCGACGCCGCCGGTATTCATCCGACTGAAGAAAAGGTCAAAGCACTTAAAGAAGCTCCCAGCCCAAAGAACAAGCAGCGACTTCAGTCTTTTCTCGGACGGCTAAACTTCTACAACAGATTCTTGCACGGTGCAGCTCACACCCTCGAGCCTTTATACCGCCTGCTTGCAAAGGATCGGATGTGGAGATGGCGCCAAGAAGAAGCAGACGCTTTCAAGCGCGCCAAGGAGCTCATAAAGACATCCGATATCTTAGTCCATTACGACGTGCACAAGCCGCTCATGCTTGCCTGCGAGGCATCTACCTAGGGCATAAGGATTTGTCCTTAGTCACGAGGACACTACCGGACACGAATCTCCTATTGCCTTCAGTTCCCGTACTCTCAGCTCGACCTAAAGGAACTATTCTCAGACAGACACTTTCAAGCGTGCCAAGGAGCTCATACAGACATCCGATATCTTAGTCCATTACGACGTGCACAAGCCGCTCATGCTTGCCTGCGAGGCATCTGCCTAGGGCATAAGGATTTGTCCTTAGTCACGAGGACACTACCGGACACGAATCTCCTATTGTCTTCGGTTCCCGTACTCTCAGCTCGACCTAAAGGAACTATTCTCAGACAGACCTAGAAGCTCTGGCTGTCATTTCCGGCGTCAAGAAGTTTCATCAATACCTTTATGGCAGACACGGACCACAAGCCTCTGCTGGGTCTGCTGCATCACAGTCGTCCAATACTTAGTGTACTTTCACTGAGGATGCTTCGATGGAATTTGCTCCTCGCACAGTACGACTATGAACTGATCTACCGACTAGGAAGAGGACTTAGGACTTAGGAAGAGGACAATAAAATGTACGATGTCTGATGCGTGGGTGATCCGCCTCTCCTGGAGCTGTCAACCATCCGTCACCAGAGTCCATGGGACCGATGGCTCGAGGTCACGTCCGGCAGCTTGGGCGGGGGTTGCGTGTTCGTGTCCATCGGTTCCCTCGGGTCCTTCGTCTCGGTTCTGATTGGTCTGCCTGTTATCCTTGTCTTCAGATCCGGGCTGGGGGCTGGGCGGTGGTAGTTGGTCAGGTCTGGGCTTGAAGGGCTGGAGCGAAGCTGCTCGACGATGTCCCTGGGCCCTCGGTTGATGATCCCGGCATACAGATGGTGTCGATGCTCCAAGGCGAGGATGGCGATGACGCACCCAACACCTCCACCAAAGATATGTTACGAGAGGAAATCACGCACCGATGGTAACACCATTCTGAAATCACTGGGCACCGCTGTCACGAAATCGGCGCACATTTTGATTAAGCCGGCGCGGCGCGAGGCCCACGCGGCGCCGCATGTAAAAGTTGGAGAAAAACCTCCTTCCCCGCGCGAGAGGGCGCATTGCTTTGTACGCGTCGCCGTCGCCCTCTTTCTCATCAGTCTGGAATATGCCAGAAAACCCCAGAACATTCTATGGGACCTAGCCAATGACGACGCGCGGCTCGGCGGGAGGAGAAGGGAGCGATCTAACCAGCGAAGCTAAGTGTGTGTGCACGCTAGCTTTAGCGCGCCTTAACAGACAGATGCAGCGCGCCCTATTTATTGAGGCTGCGCTGCTTGTGCAGTCAGTCAGTCAGTCAGCGATTGCGGCGTGTTCGCAAGTACCTCAGCTGGACTCCCGGGGATCACCCGCTGCTGGCAAGCCCACGGACCTGCGAGGGAGTGGCGCTCATCTTGCATGGCGGCCACATCGTGACTCTCGAGGCGTCGGACTGCAACAGTGCCCGATGAACAATTTTGTGTTTGTTTTTGTGACTCTCTCGTGTTTGATCTATTGTAAATTATCTGTGTTATTGAATACCTCTGTAATTGTATGCTTAGCGTTTGTTTTTCTGTGAACCTCTCGTCTGTGCAATTTTAGTGTTTGTGTATTCCTGTGTATCGTCTCTTGCTGTGTATAAAGTTTGTTTTGTTTGTTACTTCTGACTCCGAACCTTACTCTGGCTTGAACCGGCGACAGCTGGGCACCAAACGGCCACCTCCTTCTGTGACTACAAGGTAGTTGAATTCCGGCTGAGCTTGCCACGCAGGTCGAGGGCATCTCCTTTGTGACCGGAACAGCAACCCCCACTCACTCTAAAGGTGTCTGGGAGTGTGCGCACCGTTAAGGGCGCATCGTTAAAATCCCCCTAATTATTAACGGGTGACAACCGCTCAGCCGCACAACTCAACACTGAGCGTCGCCTTCGTCCACACACCCAGACACTTCTTTCTTCACTTGCTGAATGCCAGCATGGTACACCACAACTATATATATATATATATATATATATATATATATATATATATATATATATATCATTAATTTCAATAAAATGTACAAATCGCAAAAAATGTTGGGCCAGTAGCCGAAGCTAGTTTAGGCCCGTACATACATACATACATACATACATACATACATACATACATACATACATACATACATACATACATGCATGCATACATACATACATACATACATACATACATACATACATACATACATACATACATACATACATACATACATACATACATACATACATACATACATACATACATACATACATACATACATACATACATACATACATATATACATACATACATACATACATACATACATACATACATACATACATACATACATACATACATACATACATACATACATACATACATACATACATACATACATACATACATACATACATACATACATACATACATACATACATACATACATACATACATACATACATACATACATATGTACAGGGTCGTCCACTTCTAGCTAGAACACGGTCACTGCTTTTAAAGCAACATTGTATCTGACGCAGGCAGATATCGATGCAAAGCGATGCAAGCACACAGAAACACGGATGTGCTGCTTCACATGGCCAGCCACTTTAGATTACTGCGTGGCCGGGTCGGATGCAATGTTGCTTTAAAAGCAGTGACCGTGTTCTAGCTAGAAGTGGACGAGGCTGTACATATACACGTACGGCAGATGGAGACATGCTAAAGGACATGTAACAAATGTTTTCAGGCTTATTATACACACGCCAATGTAACAATTAATGAGCACAGAAAGTAAAGTATAAAAACATAACACACATAACAGCATAGAAATTAAAAGCAGACATGCACATACATAAATTATTTTATGCACCTTGCATAACTGAGAGGTCACGGAATATGGAATACAAGTAATGGCAACCCACTCCAGTATTTTCTACCAAGAAAACCCTATGGCCAGTCACAAGAGCATTAATGATAGGGCACCGGAAGATGAGCCCCCCAGGTTGGAAGGCGTCACATGTTACTGGGGATGAACAAAGGTCGATTCCTAGTAGCTCCAGGACGAATGAAGCGGCTGGGCTAAATCCAAAAGGACGCTCAGCAGTGGACGTGTCTGGGAGCGACAGGAAAGTCTTATGTTGTAAGGAGATTTATCACATAGCAACATGGAATGTAAGATCTACGACGCAAGGTATGTAAACTGGATGTCAAGCGAGAAATGGACACATTGAGCATTACTATCTTGGGTATCAGCGAGCTCAAGTGGATCGGAATGGCAGAATTCAATTCCGACGACCATTATGCCTTTTACTGTGGGCACGAATCCAGGAGAAGGAATGAGGTCGCTCTCATAGTAAACAGAAGAATGGGCAAAGCAGCGCTAGGGTACAACCCCCAAAACGACCGAATGAGTTTACATCGATTCCAAAGTCACCCTTTCAACATAACAGTTATCCAAATCTTTGCACCAACCACTACTGCTGAAGAAGCTGATGTTGAGAGATTTTATGCTGGCCTGCAATGCCTTTTAGACTGCACTCCATCATCAGACGTCATTTTGCTTATAGGAGACTGGAATGCTAAGATGGGCAGTGAAGAAATATCCGGAATTACGGGCAAGTTCGGTCTTGGTGACCCATATGAAGCTGGGCAGAGGCTAGTAGAGTTTTGTCAAGAAAACAACCTGACCATAGCGAATACTCATTTTCAACAGCACAAGAGGCGCCTGTACACATGGACTTGACCGGACGGTCTGTACAGGAATCAGATTGATTATATCCTTTGCCGGCAGAGACGAAGAAGCGCTATACAAGCAGTAAAAACAAGACATGGGCACCGATCATCAGCTTCTTGTTGCCAAATTTAAGCTTCGATTGAGGAAAACGCAGAAAACTAGAAGGCCTTTCAGGTATGATCTGGATCAAATTCCATCAGAATATGCGGTGGAAGTGAGGAATCGATTTCAAGAATTAGATCTAGAAGAGCGAGAGTCTAAAGAGTTGTGGGCTGATGTTCGTGATATAATACAAGAAGTTGCTACTAAGGTAGTTCCAAAGAAAAAGAATTGCAAGAAAGCAAACTGGTTGTCTGAATAGGCTTTGCAAATAGCTGAGGAAACGAGGATGGCAAAAGTTATGGGTGAAAGAGAAAGATACAAGCTTCTGAATGCGGATTTTCAGAGAATAGTAAGGAGAGATAAGATTGCCTTCCTGAACACACAGTGCCAAGCAGTTGAGAACAACAGCCAATTGAAGAACACAAGAGCTCTGTATAAGAAAATCAAAGATATCAAAGGAAGCTTCTGTGGTATACGCTGGGAGTGATAAAGGACACACGAGGCAGGGACCTCACTGAAGCGTCAGAGATAAAGAAAAGGTGGCGAGAATACACAGAAGAACTGTACAAGAAGGACCCGGATGTGCAAACCCAACATAAGACGGTTGCGATCACTGGTCTCGAGACGGGCATCCTGAAGAGTGAAGTTGAATGGGCCTTAGCCAGCCTTGTAAGGAACAAAGCTAGCGGAATTGATGGCATTCCAGCCGATTTGCTTCAAAACCTTAACGACGACGCTGTTAACATTCTGTTTAACTTATTCAACAAATTTGGACAACCCTGCAGTGGCCACAGGTTTGGAGGAGGTCAGTTTACATACCTATTCCAAACAAGGCACTGCCAAATATTAAATAGTTTTTGAAGCGCGTAGCCAGACAAGGACAAAGACGGAGGTACATGTAAGACGCACAGGCGCTTTGTCCTTGCCCGGCTACGCGCTGCAAAAACTATGAAAGACCAACTAGCCCGACAGCTTGTCCTTGCCAAAGATTGTTCCAACTACTGCACAATCGCGCTTATTTCGCATGCTAGCAAGGTGATGTTGAAAATCCTCCAAGGTAGGCTGCAGCAGTATGTGGATAGGGAGCTTCCGGACGTGCAAGCTCGGTTTCGCAAGGGAAGAGGAACTAGAGACCAGATTACCAACCTTCGCTCGATCATGTAAAAAGCAAGAGGGTTCCAGAAGCCCATCTACGTCAGCTTTATTGATTATGCGAAAGCGTTTGACTGCGTAGATCACAACAGATTGTGGCAAGCTCACCAAGAGATGGGAGTTCTAATTCACCTCACCTATCTCCTAAGAAACCTGTGTGAAGGGCAAGAGGCCACAGTTAGAACTGGACATGGTCTCACTGATTGGTTTCCGATTGAGAAAGGAGTGAGACAAGGCTGCATACTGTCGCCCTGCCAATTTAACCTATGATGCTGAGTGCATCATGAGGAAGGCCGGTCTGGACGAGTCTTCAGCTGGAGTGAAGATTGCTGGAAAACATATCAACAACCTTAGACATGCGGATGATACCACTTTAATGGCAGAAAGTGAAGTGGAACTCAAGAGACTTCTGATGCGCCTACAAGAAGAGAGTGAGAATTTCGGGCTTAAACTGAACATTAAAAACACAAAGATCATGGCGTATTGCCCTATCAAGTCCTGGAGCATCAAGGGACAATAAGTGGAAGCTGTGACAGATTTTCTCTTCTTGGGCTCCAAGATTACCCCGGAAGGTCACTGCAGCCATGAAATTAGGAGACGCCTGCTTTTAGGAAAGAGAGCCATGGTTGGCCTTAACCGCCTAGTTAAGAGCAGATACATTAGTCTGCCAACCAAGATCCGTATAACTCGTACTATTGTCTTTTCACTTGTGATGTATAGATGCGAGAGTTGGACTGTGAAAAAGGCTGACCGCCGAAGAATTGAAGTGTTTGAATCGTGATGCTGGCGGAGACTCTTGAGAGTTCCTTGGACTGCCAGAAGATCAAATCAGTCGATATCGTCGACCATAAACCCTGACTGCTCATTGGAGGGTCAAATTCTAAAGTTAAAGCTCAGCTACTTTGGTCATCTGATGAGAAAAGAGGAGTCGCTGGAGAGAGCTTTGATGTTGGGAAAGGTTGAGGGTTACCGGAAACGGGGTAGGCAGCGAACGCGATGGTTAAATGGCATCGTCTAGAAACTGCAGATAAAGTTATGTGATGTTAGGAAGATAATGACAGATCGTAAAGCGTGGCGTGATATGGTCCATAGGGTCACGAAGAGTCGGACACGACTGAACTGAACTGAAGACATACACATTTGGTAGCACCAGAAATGGAAGCATTTGTAATCCATTTTATTTTGGGATATAATGCTAGAGTTCTGTCAAAATAAAATATTTTGATAGAAAATAAAAGGTTATTTGCCATTTTAATTTCAGTACTTTTACACCGACACACTTTATTAGGTGCTGGTCGTAAAACTGTCTTGTGATAGGAAGGTTAAAGTTTATGTTGTTTGCATTTGTGGTGTTCTTGTAGGGTGTAATAAAGAATCTAATTCTTTGTTACACCCAACACCCAATTAAGAATCTAAAGGGTGAACATTCAGGAGAATGGCATTTACTGCACAACACACTTTCATTTCTGAAGCGAGAGTAAAAGGAAGTATATGAAGCTCTGAGAACAATAAGGTGTAGATGAGTGCCAGTGCGAGAAGGTCATTATACGTACAGCTCTTTTTTAATGACGAATGATGGGACCTAAGTATGTTTTAAATGTGAATGCCCATGACTCGCTGCAGTAGATTAGGTGGGAATGAAATATGGTAAAGTAAACCATTATTAATATACGGGTGCAGAAATATATTCGTGTTCAAAAAAGGAATATAACAAGCTGAAGCAGAAGCAAGTTTCAGACACACATTTGTAATGTGTTCTTTAAAGTTTACGTGGTTATCAATTGTAATGCCAAAATATTTTATTGATTCTGTCGCCACCGCGGCTCACATCCTTTGGGACTGTAGAGTAAATCCGCGCGAAGCCAGCGAGAAGACGACGATCCCGCCGCAGCTAGAGGCTGCAACGAGGAGCTGTGATCAAGAGACACAACTCAAGGCCGTCCAGCAGGTCTCGGCAGCTCTAGAGAGGCAGCGACCGAGCGAAACCGAGGAGAGGGGGGGCAGCACCCCCAAGAAGGGGGCGGCGGCCCTCTCGAACCCGCGGAAGTAGCGAGGGACGTAACAAGACCTCAAGGAGCACAACGCACGAGACTGACGTAGTGGCCGCGTCGCGGTAAAAGCTCGTCCTCCCTGCGTGGAGGGAGCCTAACCGATTCTGCAGGCATTTTAAATAAAAGTTGTTCTCTCTCTCTCTCTTCTCCAAGGCTGCTCCATCAATTAAAATATTGAGCCTAGAAGTGTTAACAAACTCATTTCCGGCATGAAATAAAGCCAATTTGTTTTTTTTTTAGCGTGAGTTTTTTGCAATAAACCATTCATTTTTTCAACATGCTTCGTAATTACTGCTTCCTATATATATATATATATATATATATATATATATATATATATATATATATATATATATATATATATTGTTACGACGGGGGTAAGACGTCGGAGCGCTGGACAACAAGACAATAGGGCAGGGAGCTCAGCTGGTCAATGGCAGCGCTTCCGGCACGAGAGTCTTTCTCCAACGTCTTTCTCTTTCACTTGTGTTGTAAGCTTCATCTTCTTCTGTACTGTTACATTTTTCCCTCTGGGCAGACGAAGACACGGCTTCATCCGGGCGACATGGGCAACTTCGGTTCTGACTGAACGACGACCACTGGCTGTCATACGTGCTATTTGGTAGTTCACTTCACTGACGCGTTCAAGCACAACGTAAGGGCCAGCGTAATGCGCCAACATTTTCTGGGCTAAACCACGCTTTCAGAGAGGTCGCCAAGGCCACACTGTCTCCAGGGGTGTAAGACACATGGTTATGCCGGCTGTCGTACCGAGCTTTTGAACGCTCTTGCGAAGCGAGAATTCGTAAACGGGCGAGACGGCGAGCTTATTCGGCTCGACAAAGAGTTTCCGCGATGCACGGTTCGTCATGGACGGAGTAAGGAAGAATGGTGTCTAGACAATACCGAGGAGGATGGGCATATAGCAGGAAGAACGGGCTGTAACCAGTCGTCTCATGTGTTGCAGTGTTGAATGCAAACGTTATAAACGGCAGTATAGTATCCCAATTCTTGTGGTCAGATGCGATGTACATATATAGCATGTTTGTGAGTGTGCGGTTTGTGCGCTCCGTCAAGCCGTTGGTTTGAGGGTGATATGGTGTGGAATGCCGAAAATGCGACGCACACAAACGAAGAAGCTCTTCCACAACATCTGCCATAAACTGGCGACCTCGATCACTGATGCTCACTCGCGGAGATCCATGGCGGAAGATCACAGAACGGAGCAAGAACAGGGACACGTGGTGAGCGGTGTCTGAATGAAGAGCTGCCGTTTCGCAGTAGCGGGTGAGATAGTCGGCACAAACCACGATCCAACGATTTCTGTTGGATGACACCGGGAAGGGACCCATAAGGTCGATTCCGATTTTCTCAAATGCGCCACGTGGTGGAGTCACAGGATGCAGCAGGCCCTAGCTGTGACGTGGACGTAGGACGAGTGTGTCGTTGGCACTCAGTGCAGCTCGCCACATATCGCTCGGTCGTCTGGCGCATCTTTGGCCAATAAAAGCGGTCGCGGGCACGATGGAGCGTTCGTGCAGAGCCCAGGTGACCGGAAGTGGGGTCGTCGTGCATGGCACGCAAGATGCAAGAGCGGTAGCTCTCGGGAACCACAAGCAGAAAATTCGTGCCGGTGCTTGAGTAAGCCTTTTTGTACAAAATGCCATCACGAAGACAAAATGGGCTGGAAGCAGTGGAATCCCGCGCCTCCGCAAGCAGTGGCTCGAGGCTTATGTCGACCTCTTACGCAGTCCGCAGAGCCAAGGCGTCGGGAAACTCGGGCACGACGGAGGCGATGTAATGATCAAAATCATCAGAGTCACATTCGTCGTAGGAAGAGGAAGACGTGAAAGACAGTCTGCATCGGCGTGTTTGCGGCCACTCTTGTACGAAACAGTGAAGTCTTACTCCTGCAGACGAAGGGCCCAGCGTGCCAGACGACCAGATGGATCACGAAGGTTGACGAGCCAACACAGGGCATGATGGTCCGTCACAACCGTGAAATGGCGTCCATATAGGTAGCACCGAAACCGCTGAACAGCGAAAACTACAGCGAGACACTCCTGCTCCGTAACAGTGTGGTCACGCTCAGGTTTGCTGAGGGAACGACTTGCATACGCAATTACATGCTCGCCTGTTGCCGAACGTTGTACAAGCACAGCTCCAACACCAATCCCACTTGCATCAGTATGGACTTTAGTTGGAGCGGAGGGGTTGAAGTGCCGTAGTATGGGATGTGCCGTAAGCAGAAATTTTAGTTGGCGGAAAGACGCGTCACAATCTGAGGTCCAGTCGAAAGGGACGTCCTTTTGTAGAAGGGACGTCAGAGGGTAGGCGGCGTCGGCAAACCTTGGGATGAACCGTCGAAAGTAGGCACACAGCCCCAGAAAACCGCGGAGCTCCTTTTGAGTCTGTGGTCGTTGGAATGCATCAACTGCTGCAGTCTTCTGTGGATCTGGCCGAACTCCATCGCGGTCGACGAGGTGCCCGAGTACCAGCGCTTGACGTTCACCAAAACGGCACTTTTTGGAATTTAGGACAAGGCCAGTCTTCTGTAGGCAATCTAAAACAGCAGCGAGTCGCGTGTTATGTTCGGTAATAGTCCGGCCAAAAATAACAACATCGTCTAAATAGCACATGCAGATTTCCCACTTGAGGCCACGAAGTATTGTGTCCATAAATCTTTCAAATGTGGCCGGCGCATCACATAGGCCGAAGGGCATCACGTTAAATTTAAATAGGCCGTCCGGCGTAACAAATGCAGTTTTTTCCTTGTCAGCAGGGTCCATCGGAATCTGCCAATATCCCGCTCGCAAATCAACTGAAGAAAAATAGGACGCGCAGAAAGGGCAATCTGTGGCATCGTCGATGCGCGGGAGAGGATACACATCCTTTTTAGCGATGGAGTTGAGGCGACGATAGTCAATGCGGAACCTCCATGTTCCGTCTTTTTTCTTTACCAATATCGCGGGAGCAGCCCAAGGACTGGAGGATTCCTGTATTACGCCCCTGTTCAACATGTCTTGGACTTGCTCGGTGATGATCTTACGCTCTGATGGCGACACACGGTACGGCATTTGACGGATCGGATCGGGAGATCCCGTGTCAATCCTGTGGCGTGCGCGCGACAGCGGGAAACGTTGCGAGCCGTCGGACTGCGCGAAATCAAAGACGGATAGGTGCTGGGACAAGAGGTTCTTCAATATCTCTCGTTGTGAGTTGTTCAACGATGCGCTGATCATCGGAAGAAGCTTTTCGTCAGCAGGTGAGTTAGTAGCGGGGTTGCCTAGGGAAGGAATAACGACAGCTACACAATTCAGGAGGGTTGCGCTACATGAAGCTAGTTTGGAGCCCGCTGGAAAAATAACTGGTTGCGATGAGCAATTTGTAGTCCACAGTCCGGTGCGGCCCTCTTTCACGTGAACCAAACAATGCGGCACTAACGCATTTTCCTTTACGCACTGTAAATTAAGAGGCGCCACAGTAGCCACGAGAGCAGGACACGGACACACACTGACACACTGCAGAATGTGGCGGTATGACGACTTCATCACACACACACAAAACGTCTTCATAATTTGACGTCTCTTCCAAAAGTTCACGAGGAAGAGAACCACTAACACTTAGCTCTCCTGTTCGACAATCAACTGTAGCGCCGCGCATACGCAGGAAGTCAATTCCCAAGATTACGTCGTGTGTAGATCGGGGAGTACTGCAAACTCCGCCGGAAATGCTGTGCCCCCCAAAGAAACTTTAACGCTGCATACCCCAACCGGATACAATAACTCTCCACTTACTCCATAAAAATTTGCAGTTTTGTCCCAAAGAAACGTAACTTTGTTCTTCAAAAGTTTCTTAAAATCTAAACTCATTACTGAATTACTGTAGCACCAGTGTCTACCAACGCCATCGTTGGCAAACCATCAACAATCACATTGACCTTGTTCTTTAACATGCACACAGACGGAGGAATAATAGGTAGCAGCGCACATTGTCCAGCAACCTCACCTCCATTGGCCGCGCTGGCTAGTTTTCCGTCTTTGGTAGCGGAGATCGCCGCCGTGGCGGAGAGCGGCGCACACGAAATGACGGAGGTGGCGTCACACCACGGTCAGACGCTGGCGAATGGCTGCGGAGCTCTTCGTTTTGAAAACGGCCCCTCCGGGAGGGATGTTCTGGCCGATAGCTGTCGATGTAGGGCTGGACGGTGCGTCGGTTCGATGCCGTCGGGGGATTCCTGAAGGATGCGCGCCGATTGCAGTAGCGGGAAATGTGACCCGCGACACCACACCGGTAGCAAACCGGAAGAGGTCGGTCAAAAAGTGGCGTGTAAGCAGGTTCCTGCACGGTAGGCAGCGACGAATATCGTCCCGGAGGACGATGTAGCTGTCCGGCGATTGGCGCGATGTACGACTGGAGAAAGGGAGAGGATCTCTACGCTGATGTCAAGAGAATTGTTGGTAACTCTCTTCCGGCCTTGGTCGCGGAGTGTATAGGTGTTCGCGGCAGGCAAAGTCGGTGACATTCGCGGATATCGGCGAGCACGCACCCCCATATGTTGGAAGAGCATGTACGTCCCCTCCGAAGCCATTTGGCCGGGAAAGCTGCTGACGTCGTGACATCTCATCTCGAACAATTTCACGGATGGCGCACAGGAGGCTTTGAGATGGCGATTCTTCAAAACTAGCCACTGTAGTTACATTTGCGAGCCGTCCAAATTTCGGTGTAATGCGGCGAGTCTTTAGGGCCTCGAATGTTCGGCAGTGCCGGATAACGTCAGAGACCTAACTCAAGTTTTCCTTGGCAATGAGGAAGTGGTAGACATCTTCCGCAATAGGGGACCCAAGCATCGCAGGGTGGCGCTGCGGGCGCCAGTGAAACAATTGACCATATTATACTCGAATGTAATGGTATCCATCCGGAAGTTGGTGCAGGCGCAATCACTGTTCCTGATTCTCTGGGCTTTAGAGATAACAGTGGCCGGGTGAATAAACCGGCGGTGGAAACTAGCAAAAAACGACTGGAAGATTGGTGGCTTAAAAGCAGAGAAGTGACATAATGTTAGTATTGTAGGAACAAAACTTAATAAATAGAATGGTGGTTTAGTTAACCATTCTAAATCAATAATTAAGATATAGGGAGAAAAATGAGCATGATAGCTACTGCTACCACCCCGTTTCAAAGGGGACGCTCCTATATTCCATCCATCCATCCATCCAACAGCGCCCTCTCCGGCCAACGCCATGTAATTGGTCAGGGCAGAGTGACTAGCTCGCCGGTAGACTTTCGTGTCTTTGTGGTTTCTGCACACGGAAGCAACTCGCTTTGCGCGCGCTCGCGTTCTTTGTCGCTCGCGTTGTTGAAAGCTGCTGGTGCGCGCGTGCTCCCTGATCGCAATCTAGTCGCTTTGCGCGCGCTTAGATTTCCGTGCTGAAAGAAAGCGGTCTCGCGCGCGCGTGCTCCTGCTTCTACTTTTCAAACTCGCGCTTGGACGAAGTGGTCTTTGAAGCGAGTGTGCAGCAATGTACACGCTTCGATGTGGTTTTAAGAAAATAGCCGACAGCGGTGGCTATTTTCGCAGCACAAATGTCAAAAAGGGAGAGCTTTTAGTCAGGCATGTGCATTCTGTTGAGAACATTATAGAAGATAAGCTGTTATCGAGTAGGCTAAGTGTGTGTCGCAAGTCAGCGACCACATCGCGTACGACGTGGGATTTGAAGCAAATATTTAATTTCATTAAGGCCCAGATTTGTAAGGCGCATGCAACAGTTCGATGCGCTGTTTGCTTTAATATCTGAAGGGCTTGCAGATGTAATCTAGTTGTGCCTATGAACTTAATAAAAGATAGGTGGGTTCCTTCGCATCTTAGGCGCGCTTTTCTGTACATGCCGATGTGTTAATTTTGATGGCTATTGTCGCGCAATTGCATACCCAGAACATTTTATACGTAGCTTCCACCTGAATAGAATGTGCATTCACATGTACTATACAAAGAAACATCAACCCTTCTGCTTCAAACGAAATTTTTTTAATCGATATTTATTGCCTCAGGGCATCAGTAGGGTACGAGATGAAGGATGAATAAATGATTAAATGAATGGAGAAAGGTTGGCTGATGTTATGAAGTCCAGAAGTGAGCGATGATGAGGTCCCTGCGTCCAAGTGACGTATGAAGCAGGATTGGTTGCTGTAAGGCCTGCTATGCTCAGGTGCCGGATTCGGGTTAGTTTGAGTGCTGGGCAGTCCCACAGCAAGTGGTGGATGTCGGCCTCAATATCTTCGTTTTTACAGATCGGATACCCTGGGCGGGGATATAAGTGCTGGAAGTATGACCACGTCCTAGCGACAGCTGGTGCAAGGGCAACACCGACCCGGATCCTCCTAAGCGCAACCTCCTCTGCACGGGTGAGACCGCGGGGAAGGGATATCGCACACGGAGGGATAAGTGCACGTGTGCGGCGCCGGAGGTGATCCTTTCTTGACAAAAGGAGGGTAGCGTCGTCCACTTCGAGGAGCCGTGGGGTTGATGCGTCTTGGTTCACGAGGCGGGTTGCTAAGTCAGCTTCACTTTGGAAAGGCGGCAGATCCCGTGGGACCCACTCAATGCGTATTGACTGTGGGGTGCGCGCCGCAAGCTGGTGGATGTCTTGGCATATTTTAGGGCAGCGGCTGACACGTCGGAGCAGACGTACTGCTTGAAGTGCGTCAGTGCGGATGACAACGTGGGCTGTAGGGAGCATGGTTATGGGCCTCCTGAACTGCCACGAGCTCAGCGCAGAAAGATGTCATCATCGTCATCATCATCATCAGCCTGATTATACCCACTGCAGGGCGAAGGCCTCTCTCATATTTCTCCACTCAACCCGGTTCTGTGCTAGCTGCATCCACTTGACCCCTGCGAACTTCTAAATCTCATCCGCCCACCTAACTTTCTGCCGCCCCCTGCTACGCTTTCCTTCCCTTGGAATCCAGTTTTTTACCCTCAGCGACCATCGGTTATCCTCTCTTCGCACTACATGTCCTGCCCATGTCCAATTCTTCTTCTTAATTTCCACTAGAATGTCGGTAACTTGAGTTATTTCTCTGACCCACTCTGCACGCTTTCTATCTCTTAATGTTACCCCTACCATTTTTCGTTCCATAGCCCTCTGAGTTGTCCTCAACTTAAGTAGAACTCTCTTGGTTAGCCTCCACGTTTCAGCCCCATAGGTGAGTACAGGCAAGATGCAACTGTTGTATACTTTCCTCTTGAGCGATACCGGTAAGTTGCTAGTCATAATCTTCGAGTGCTTGCCAAATGCGCTCCATCCCAATCTTATTCTTCTTGTTATTTCCTTTTCATGGTCCGGATCTGCGGTTACTACCTGTCCTAAGTAGACATATTCGCCTACTACTTCCAGTATTTCGCTACCTAATGTAAACTGCTGTTCCTTCCCGAGGCTGTTGAACATTACCTTAGTATTCTGCATATTGATTGTCAAGCCTACCTTTCTACTTTTTCTGTCTAGGTCATCAATCATTATTTGCAGTTCATCCCCCGAGTTGCTTAGCAAGGCAATGTCATCAGCAAAACGCAGATTACTGAGGTATTCTCCATCTACCCTTATCCCTAACTGCTCCCATTCCAAGTCTCTGAATACTTCCTCTAAACAAGCTGTGAATAGTACTGGAGAGATTGTGTCTCCTTGCCTAACACCTTTCTTTATGGGAATTTTGTTACTTTCTTTATGCAGAACTATGGTTGCTGTGCAGCCACTATATTTATCTTTCAACACTTTCACGTACAGCTAGTTTACCCCCTGGTTTTGCAATGCCTGCATCACCGCCGAGGTTTCAACTGAGTCAAATGCTTTTTCGTAATCAATGAATGCTATGTATAAGGGCTGATATATTCCGAGCATTTTTCTATCACCTGATTGATGGTATGAATATGATCGATAGTAGAGTACCGTTTCCGAAACCCTGCTTGATCCTTTGCTTGATTGCAGTCTAAGGTTGTCCTGATTCTATTAGCGATTACCTTAGTAAATACCTTATACGTAACAGACAGTAAGCTGATTGGTCTGTAATTTTTAAGGTCCTTAGAGTCCCCTTTCTTCTGAATGAGGATAATGTTTGCATTCTTCCATGGTTCCAGTACCGTCGATGACACCAGGCACTGCGTATACAGGGTGGCCAGTTTTTCTAGCACGATATCCCCCCCCCCCCTTCCTTCAGCAAATCTGTAGTTATCTGATCCTCTCCAGCTGATTTCCCCCTTTTCATAGTTTCTAGTGCTTTCTTGACCTCGTCCTTCGTCACTGGTGGAACGTCTGACTGTTTTTCCCTACCGCCAATCTCATTACGGTCCTGACTACTTTGGCTACTGTAGAGATCTGTATAGAACTCCTAGGCTATTTTGACTATCTTGTCCATATTAGTGATGATGTTGCCTGCTTTGTCCCTTATCGCATACATCTGGTTTTTGCCTATGCCCAATTTCTTCTTTACCGCTTTAAGGCTTCCCCCGTTCTTTACAGCATGCTCAATTTTCTCCATGTTATACTTCCTTATATCGGCCACCTTACGCTTATTGATTAGCTTTGATATCTCGGCGAATTCGATCTGTTCTGTTGGATTGGAAGCTTTCATACTCTGGCGTTTCTTAATCAAATCTTTCGTCTCCTTAGACAGCTTACCGGTATCCTCTCTAACTATCCTACCGCCTACTTCTACCGCGCACTCAGTAATGATATCTCTGAAATTATTGCTCTTTGCCTCTAGGGTAATGTCGCCATCCTCAGTTAGAGCTGAATACCTATTCTGTAGCGAGATCCAAAACTCTTCTGCCCTCCCTCTCACCGCTAATTCGTTGATGGGTTTCTTTCTTACTAGTCTGTTGCGTTCCTTCTTCAGATTTAGGCTAATTTGGGACCTCACCATCCTGTGGTCACTGCATCGCACTTTCCCGATTAGCTCTACATCCTGCACAATGGCGGGGGTAGGACACATTATGAAGTCGATTTCATTTTTATTCTCTCCGTTAGAATTTTTCCATGTCCATTTCCGGTTCTTCCGTTTGCTGAAGAAGGTATTCATGATTCGTAAGTTATTGCGCTCTGCAAACTCAACTAGTAACTCCCCCCTGCTATTCCTAGAGCCAATGCCATAGTCACCTACTGCCTTGTCTCCTGCCTGTCTTTTCCCTACCTTGGCATTGAAGTCGCCCATTAGTACAGTATACTGCGTCTTTACTTTTCGCATTGCCGATTCTACATCTTCATAGAAGCTTTCAACTGCCTGGTCAGCATAATTACATGTAGGTGCATAGGCCTGTACAACCTTCAGTTTATACCGCTTATTGAGCCTAATTACGATGCCTGCAACTTTCTCATTAACACTATAGAATTCATCTATATTACCTGCTATATACTTATTGACAAGGAAACCTACTCCTAGTTGTCGCTTCTCTGGTAAACCTCGATAACACAGTACATGCCCATCCTTCAGTACAGTATATGCCTCATTCGGCCTCCTAACCTCACTAAGCCCTATGACATCCCATTTCATGCCCTCTAGTTCCTCTAACAGCACTACTAAACTAGCTTCACTAGCTAGGGTTCTAGCATTAAACGTTGCCAGGGTCAGTTTCCAATGGCGGCCTGTCCAGCGGAGCCAGGCTTTCTTAGCACCCCCTGCTGCGGCACAGGTCTGACCGCCGCCGTGGTCAGTTGTTCCGCAGCCGCTGGTGACTGAGGGCCGGGGTTTTATGGAGCTTATCATAGGAGGTTGTGGCCAATTACTGCACCAGGGTGGCCAACTCCTGTTCTGGTGAGGGAGTGCGTTGCCGGGGGTGTTCATCGGCATCAGGTCGCACCCCAAACCTGTTTATGCAATTCCATCGACACGCGGATTTTTTTTTTTTTTCATCCGGTGGAGAATTGCGCGGCACCGGGATTTGAGCCCCGGTCCTCCTGCATGCGAGGCGGATGTTCTACCGCTACGCCACCGCTGCACCGCAGAAAGATGTAAGTGGTTCCAAAAGCTGAAACGTAGTGGTCTGATTCAGGCTAGGTCTCCGTAGACAGTAGATTGCCATTTTGACTTCACAGCCTTGCAGGCTTCCATCCACGTACATTACTATAGAATCTTGAAGCAGGTGAGTATCTTGCTCTTCAAATTTCTGGCGAAGCAACGATGCCGAGTTGGCAGACGTTGGTCTGCGGATATCAGTTGGCTTGTTGTTTCCTAACTGTACAAATTTCCAGAAAGGAAGAACTGGCGCAGGTGGCTCAAGAATAATGTGAGACGTTGCATACGCCCTCAGTGCTTGCGTGAATGTGACAAAGTGGCCTTGAGTCTGCGAGCATCACGGCGCTGCTGCTCCAGTTCATCGATGGTGTTGAGCTGCGCATTCTCCTGTAACGCTACGACCGGTGTGATTCGTGGAAGGCATGTTATGGTCATCATATCTTCTCGATTTATGGCTTCAAGGCGATCCCATTGTGCTCTTGTAAGATGCTGGAACTGGGCCTGATAAACAATACGTGGCTGCCGAACCGCCCTCACTAACTGACATGCAACAGACGAGCCAGCGCCACCCGTTTTAGGTGCATCATCATCATCATCATCAGCCTGACTATACCCACTGCAGGGCGAAGGCCTCTCCCATATTTCTCCACCTAACCCTTCTTATTAAACTTATTCTTCTTATTAAACTCTTAGTTTGAAGTGCTTGCTTTTTGCCTGAGAAAGCTAAGCAGTCGCTTATCCTGATTGGTGAATTGTTAAGCCCAGAATTTTCAGGCTCGAACTTTCTTGTATTGGGGTGCCTGATAGAGAGAGACGAATTGGATTTGAGGTAAGTTTACGGCGTCCCCAGCGGTTGGCGACTGACGTGTATGAAGTTTTACACACAGAAAGTTGAAGGCCAATGGAGGGTGCGTAATCAGAGGTGACGTCTAATGCTGACTGAAGGGCGGCCTCTTGAGTGAGAAGATCATGGTGAGTGCTCTATACCGTGATATCATCTGCGTATTGTAAAAACTTGATTTCAGGGATATCATGTAAGCGCCACGTCAATGGGATGAAAGTAATATTGAACAACGTCGGAGACAATACTGATCCCTGGGGCACGCCACGTAGTGAAACGAACGAACCAACTGTGTCACCACTGAGGCGTATTGCAAATTTTCTTCCGTCCAAAAAGGATGCGACAAAAGTGCGTACTCTCGGAGGAAGATGAAGCATGTCAATGGCATTCAGGATTGCAGCATGACTGATGTCATATGCCTTTTCAACGTCCATTGCTAATATGGTACGTACATTGCGGCTGCGGGTAGATGATAGAACTGCTGATGCCAAGACAGCCAACCCGTCCTCTGTACCTACGTATGGACGAAATCCAATTTGAGCAGGGTGATAAAAACCGCGCTGTTCAAGCCACCAAGAAAGCCGCGTGGCTAGCATTTTCTCTGCAAGCTTGCAAAGCGTTGATGTTAAGGAGAATGGTCGTAAGTTGGCGAGGTCTGTTGGAGGCTTCCCAGGTTTGGGAATAGGGATCACGACAGCGGTTTTCCAGCTATCGGTTACGACACCATCACGCCACACTTTATTTATGGTGTCTAGTAGTTCAGGAAGTGCAGCAGTACTGAGGTTCTTGTAAGCCTCATACTGAATTTTGTCCAGGCCGGGCGCTGTTTTCCGTTTCGCATCGTCAATTGCAGCCCGCAGCTCAGACATCGAAAAGGGGCTCGCAATTCCATCTGCGTCGGCAGCAGATGGTAGTTTCCATGCGACTGCAGGGATACCTGCCAAATTAAGATTTGCAGCTGAAGGAGGCAGTATATCGTAAGTTGGAAGAAATTTTCGACCAGCTTCCTTGGCGATATCGCCCGGCGGATTAGCCGCAAAGCATGCTGTTGCTTCTGCGTCAGTAGAACGACGACCGCGTTCCATTGCATGAAACGTTCGCCAGAGTGAGGCATTCGATGATATATCAGAGAGTTGTTCACACCGTGCATGCCACTGGCGTCGCGAGAGATCGCGTTCATATCTCCGAGCCTTCGCAGTAAGATACTTCAGACGTGTACGTGCCTGTCCCGAAGTAGGGTCTCGCGTAGCAGCCAGCTCAGCTTGACGGCGGGCTGCCCACAAGTTAGGCAGGCCAAGATCTGGTGCCGGTCGACCTACATCAATCCAGGTAGTAGTCGTAGCACTGTTTAGTGCTCTTTGTATACGGTCAACAAGGAGTGACGGCGAATCTGGAGACATGCTGTCGAGACATGAGCGAAAGCTGTCCCAGTTGATCACAGAGCATTTGTGGCGTAAAGGGCGGAGACGGGAGGGGTGGATACGGATGATGATAGGGTGGTGATTACTTCCCCAGCAGTCTGGCTCCATGTGCCATGAGGGAGTTCCCGCGCCCAACCACCACGTCAAGTCTGGAGCATAGGCAGCACTACGTATGTGACGCACAGGCCGTGTTGCTGTCCCAGGATGAGTAAGCAGAACAAACAGGGCATTAGTGAAGGCGTCCCGCACACGCCTACCACGAGGGCTTGCAGTCGAATACCCCCAATCCGGGTGAGGGGCGTTAAAGTCGCCTCCGACTAAAATTGGGACACCCGGGGTATTGCCGACGAACACTTAATAACTAGCCAAGATTAATACGAGAAGGGGCGCCTCCAGCTGGTCGAACGTAATATGAAACGAGGACAACAGTTCCTTTCAGAAATCTCACAGCAACTGCTACTACATCTTGGTATGATGTGCACCAGTTTTAGAGAGAAAGGCGCACATAGAGGAATACGCGTTTGAACATATACCGCCGCCTTTCCCGGAGGAGAAGCAGTCTGCACGCGACGGTCGGTCATTGAAGGAGACACTTAGCCGCTGAAGCCCGGAATTGATGGCAAGGCGTTCGTTTCCTGAAGTCGCATAGCCCCCACCCGAAGCTTGTTAAATCGCAAGCGGGTCTTGAGCTCCGCCACCTTCGTGGAAATGCCTCTACAGTTCACTGTAGTACACCAGGACGACCGGATTTAGCCATTTTCGTGTGCTAGTCCAAGCGCTGCAGTATAACAGATGTCAGGTTGGACAACTGGTTGACCATATAGCGGAGCAGCGATGTTGCAGAGTTATCATTGGGCGTTGTGGTACACTGGGAAAAGGCAGCAAACGGCCCTGTTGCGCGGGAGGAAGGCGGCGGTGCTGGAAAATTGCTGGATTTGGCGGTTACTTCTGCAGCTCGCCGACGTCGAGCAAGCATTTCGCGGTGTTGTCGGAGCTTAGAGACCTCTGCTAAGAGACGATTTATTTGCTCATCCAGTACAGTCATATCGTCGTCTGGTAGATCAGTACGCTGCTGTATTGGCTGTTGTCGACGGCTTTCTTGAGCACCGTATCGTTAGACTATCTTAGCTGGAGGTGCATTCGAAGCGGGCTCAGGAAGCTCTGGCCACTCATCATCCCACTGGAGAGCTGCAAAGCGATTGGATGTCTGCACTGGTTTCATGTCTTCTCTTGGCCAATGCTTAGCGTTTCGAAGACGAGCCTTCGGCGTTGCCTTTTGCTTTGTCGGACAACTTGGAGATGTTATCTCGTGGTCGTCCGATTTTCAGAGGCCGCATCGGTACGTAACTTTTCCTTCAGACGCACCTTCATCGGCAGTAGCAAAAGGGCAAGATTTGCGCATGTGCCCTGCCCGGAAACAGTTGTAGCAGTGAACCACACTCGGTTTATACAGCCGTGGCCTTAATATGCAGCCGTAGTAGTACAGACAGGCTGGGAGTGTCGGAGGGCCTTTCAAGGTGATCATGCAGGAACGCCCCTTCCCTATGTGTCGGGCCTGTATGACTCGGTGCGTTGGGCAGTACAGCTTACCTTGAAGGTTGGCTTGATCTTTGTTTATGTCGACGTTGTAAACGACGCAACGCTGCAAGTCGGAGCCTTCAACTAGATACACTTGCACAGGCACTGAGATATCACTTGTGACTGAAATACAACCAAGCGTTTGGATACGTTCCAGCGCAGTAAGTGTCGGAAGCCACACAGCTATAGTGTTTGACTTCTTCCTTGCCGTGAAGCCCCGAAAACCTCTGGTTCCGAGACACGCATTCAAGTTGGCCTGGATGATCCTGTTTGGTATATCGGTAAGGCTTTTGATGCCTAGAGATTTAATCGCCACTTTATAAGAGGTCGATCCCGGTGTAGGTGCAACCTGGTTTTCGATAGTTAGGAGCGCTTTCGTTGATAGCCACCACTTGCCGACGACGAAATCGGTTGATTATCTTCCAAAGGACGCTTGTGAGGGGCACGGGTGCTCGTTGACACGGATGGTGGTGCCGATAAGTCCATAAGTCCATTGGAGAGCACGGCTCCTCATGTCGCCCTGTTGGATGCCCATTTCGGCGTGTTAACTGGGTGGCCATAGCCGTGCTCCGCCCAGAGAACAGGTCACTTACGGGCTGTTGTGCATTTTGGGAAAGCTGAATGGGCGCTGGTGCTGAAGAACCAGGAGCACCAAGCTGGACCTGAGGCCGATGGTCAGTTTGAAGTGTCGATGGCAGGGCAGTAGTTGCAGCGAGCAACTCCGACGAAGCTACTTCTGCCAGCGTGGCAGCGGCAGCACTAGGCCTAGCCTCCGTGCCGACCTGAGCTGCATTCATGCATGGGTAGCATGCGCTGGAGTTCTCGCAACCTGACGCTGAGATGACGTCTGGAGCTTCCTCGGAAGTAGAGGATCCACTTCTCTGGAGAAAGGACAGGCACTTACAAGGACGACAAGAATTTTCAGAGGAGCGATGAAGCCACCTTAGCAGGAAGACACTTCTTCTTTCATTCACCTTCGGCTCTTCCAAACGAGATATTTTCGCGTTATAATTTTCGTGAATCGCATTCAGCTCCTAATAACTGGTCCCGCAATTGATCGAGTAATTTCAATTCTACAGAGTAAATGAGGCAGTTCTGGACAATATCTAGAAAAACAAATTTTCGCTATGTGGTTATTAATTGTTCCTATAGCTTTTATATTGGTATATAACTGTTTTATTCAATCACTCGCCCCGCCGCGGTGGCTCACGTGTTAGCTATGGACTGCTGGTCGTGGCGACGCGGGTTTGATCCCGGCCGCCGCTCGCTGGAGACGAACTGCAAGGAGGTCTTTAGAAATATAAGTGCCCGTTTAAATAACCACGAAAGGGAGGAGGGGGGGTGAAATTTTTACAGGTCTCCAATACAGCGCTCCTCGTAGCCTTGTCGCGCTGAGGTGTACGTTAAACACTACAAAACTAAACGAACATGTTCACTTAATTGTATCCTTGCTTACAGGTCATTTTTATATATCCTGCCTTAGAGCTTCAGTGTCGGCTTTCTAAAGAAGAAACACTCTGCGTCTGAGCATGAGTTGCGAGGCAGCATATCCTAGCTTGTTCTATTATTTTAGTTTTGCTCCTTACGTCGTGGGTTCGGAATGAACCAAACGGCCTCTGTTATGTGACATGTTTCTTTGCAGCTAGCATGAACTTGCCCTGAAAAGCGCCAGCTTGCGATTTCCCGTGCTAAGTGTACCTGCAAGGCAGGAATTCAGGGGCGCTGCAAGCATGTTGCTGCTGTGTGCTGTTTCATAAACTCCCACGAAGATGAGTCCTGCACAAACCAGGCGCAACAATGGGGCAAAGCCAGCGGCAAAAATCCGAAGCCCTCTTTAGAGAGCATCTGGGCCTTAATGAAAGGGGTATAATAAAAATGAAATACTTGCCTCTAATCCCACGTCGTAGACGATGTGGTCGCTGACCTTCTCCAAGCTGCTCAACAGATTTGCACATGGCTGACTAACAGCTCTCCCTTTTTGACATTTGCGCTGCAAAAATAGCCACCGCTGTCGGCTATTTTCTTAAAACCACATCGAAGCGTGAACATTGCTGCACACTCGCTTTAAACACCACTTCGTCCAAGCGCGAGTTTGAAAAGTAGAAGCAGGAGCGCGCGCAAGACAGCTTTCTTTCAGCACGGAAATCCAAGCGCGCGCAAAGCGACTGCGGTCAGTGTGCGCGCGCGCGCAAGCAGCTTTCAACAACGCGAGCGACAAAGAACGCGAGCGCGAGTAAAGCGAGCTGCTTCCGCGTGCAGAAGCCGCAAAGACACGAAAGTCTACAGGCGATCTGTTGCGACAGCCAACCACACAACAATACACTTCCCCACATTTCGAGCGTCGCGGAACCACTCCAGCTATGTTTTAAACTCAGCTGTGACACCAGTTTGCATGCCTGTGAAGCCACGGTGGCGGGCCGGCGCGGGCACTCACAGAGAGGTAACGCTAAAACCCCTTGGTAACGCGAGCGACGCGAGCAGCACACGAAGCCGCCAGAACACATTCGTTCAAGCGCCGTATCAGCGCCGCGCCCAACCAATGCTTCAAAATTTTGCCGCTTGCGGAGGAGCGCGCGCTGCAGTCGCGCAGCAAAACTTGAGGTTGGGTTCCCAATGCCCTTGAGCAGATGGCCTACTTTATCGTCTTCAGTCATCCTACTGTCGACGGTCTTGCACAACTTATGGCCTCTATGTAGGTGGTGCAAGTTTCCCCGGCTGCCTGGGCCCTTTGGGCAAGTGTCTGCTCGGCCTGTTTCCTTTGCAGCTAGGTCCCCGAAACATTCCCTGATTGCTTCGACAAAACTTTCCCGAGTTGTCAGGGCGTCCTTGTGGTTCTCATACCACATCAAGGCGGTTAGCGTCAAAAAAAAAGACAACATTGGCTAGTTTAGCCACTGAATCCCAGCGGTTATAGCGGCTCACATGTTCATAATGGGTGAGCCAGTCATCAATATCTTCCCCTGCTTGGCGGGCAAAGGAACGAGGCTCGCGAAACGGTAGCGTCGCATTCGTGGTGGTCGGCGGCACATCGCGAGACGGGGTAGAAGGTCCCGTGTTGATGTTCGGGGCTGCTCGGTAGTCTGCTGCATTCTTAATTTTTCCTGAAGAGGGTGGGAGACCAGCGAGGCGACGGCTCCGACGAAGCTCCAGCGGTTGAGGATGCGTCTTGAGGGTAGTCGCACCCAGTACCTGACCACCAAAAAAAATTGTTACGACGGTGGTGGATTCACACGACGAAGCGAAGCGATCGGTCACGTGACCTCTGATCCGGGGTCCGCCCATCCGCGGCGAGCATTCACACGGTGGGAGAGAATAGCAGACGACAGAGCGGACTCACTCTTTCTCCCAGAGCACTGCGCGATAGCCGAGCTACAGTTCACTGTAGCCGAGCCTTGTTCTGGCGCACCGTTATCGAGGGTAGCCTACTATGGACGATGCGTGGACGGTGGGTGAAATGCGCGGGTACGGCGGCCTGCAGCTACTGCTGCTGCGCCGTTTTGCCAAAGTATTGTTGTGGTGACTGTTCCGCTCGATGTGGTGTATACTACGCAGGTATATACTCTGCAGTGCAAGCGACTGCTCTGTGCAGCCACAAAACCCACGCATTCGGTATCGCTTTCTGTGAAAACCATGTATTGCGAATGAAGGCAAAAACAGGCTAGTTCGACTCCAAAATAGGAACGACTGCCGTCAGTCGTTTGAAGCCGCTTCTCGCTTTCCTGCTGCAGCGTTTTAGTGCAATGTATATGTTACGTTGTCTATGCTTGGGCACCGGGAGCATAGCTGGGACATGGGCTGGGAAGCGTTCCGCGAGAGAAATAAATAAATAAAAAATGTCTTGTCTGTGAAGGGTCCGAATTGTGAAAAGGACTCGCAGCGGAAATCACTGACGTAGGGCCACGTCACAGCGAATCGTGAGCGTGATTCGCGATTTGGTCCGCCGTGTGAATATAGTGTGAATCCACCAAGGTCAATGTACAACTGGTCGCGCAACTCGGAAGAAAACGCGTGCAGCTGCCTACTGCCAGCGGCATCAACTCGATGATGAGGGCTCCTGCGAACTGTGAGGCAAATTACTAGCGCACAGAAAATAAGATCTGCCAGAACCGCAAAGAACTAGAAAGTAAACATAATATTCGAGCTCAGGAATGAATGCAGTTTTTTGTTTCTTGCGTAAGAAAAAACGTGTCACCTTTTTAATAATATTTTAACTTGTTTCTAACGGCCTCTCTCGGCCGTAGTTGCCCAAAGCTCACACGCTCAGATATGGTTCAGACTGTTCAGACCAAAGCTTTTTTTATCCGCGGAATGGGTGCGTCGTCGGCCCCTGTTCAATGTTCATCGTTGCGTGCTGCGTACAGAGTGGGTTATCTGTAACAAACAGTCAGTATTTCATTCTGCTGGTTTTGGTAGAGCTTTACTGCAAGGCGAAGACTGTCTGTGCTCGATGAGAAACTGATTGCCGCTGCATGTGCGCATTTCCGGACGATGGGACAATGCTGCGTCACAGCTCGGCGGCTCGGCCTCCCAGGCACATCGCAAAAGTGGTGGCTTGTTTTACGGATACACGTCTGCATGAGCGGCGTATCGCTGCATGTTTTAATTGAGCGGTGAAGGTGAGATTTTATTGCCCCCAAGAAGCGTGTCGCATTGCTCAAAGCCTTCTGTTCCGCTCCCCTTGCTGCGTGTTTTGCTTACTGCGTCGTATTACCGCACCAACGTTCGCTGAACGTGCTTTAGCTGTTATTACAGTGATGTTCCTATTGTCAATGGGATCTTTCTCATGAACATGTTAAATGCTTAAGTTGTAAATTTGTAACCTCACATTGACTCCTAAATTTCAGTGGCAAATGAAGCGCGAGTAAAATATGGGAATCATGAACAGGGCAAGATTTATTGGAGCGAAGCTATATCGTAGATATTTTCACTTCTCAGGCGCATTAACTTCTAAATACTAGCAATCCCAATATGAATTGCTTACCTAAGCTCTTACAGGTTGGCGTTCTAGCGCTAGCGTTATTCCGTTCGTTTGTTTTTGTTGTTCTTTGACGCTGATATGTATACTTTGTTTGTTAGCAAGATCTTTTACCCTTTTATAATCTCACCGCGTCTCGTTTGGAGACCTACGCTCAGGTCATTTTGTTATCACGAGGATTTCATGAAGACCGTGACGAATGAGCGGTGGTCGCTCTCCTACACTTAGATTTCATTGTCGTGAAGCGTCTATGTAAGTAATCGTGAATTAATAAAGCCTGGCTTTCTGTGCAGCGCAGCTTCACTCATTTATGCCCTTAAGCCATGTGGTTCTATCCATGTGCTTGCCGAATTCACTTGAAGGCCCTTGTTCACAAACGTACCCGAAGAAATAAGCCCCAGAAGGCGTTTACATGACGCGCGACGAAAGACTAGGCTAACGACGACGGAGGCAGAACGATGCTATGATAAGGTGGTTAAAGATGCCGTAACATTTCAGTTAACGTAAAACTTGACAGTAGAAATCCATGTCAAGTAAAGTTGGCTGAACAGTTACGGTGTCCATTTTTCTGCCTTATCCGAGCATCGTTCTGCCTCCGTCGTTGTTGGCCTTGTTTTTCGTTAAGTAAAAAGACAATCAAATTCCCCGCCAAAAGTACGTTACTGTGACGTCACAAGCAACGGCACGCGTTTGTTGTGCCTCACAGTTCGCAGGGAGCGCTGGGAAACTAAAGCCTCGCTCAGAGTCGACACGCAGGCTTCTATGGGAGTTACGCTACCATTTGCTCTTCTACCATGAATCCACCTAGCACTGTAACAATATTCTAGAACACTGTAGTCAACGGCAGCACGTCCGGCACGAGAGTCTTTTTCCAACGTCTTTCTTTTTCACTTGTGTTGTAAGCTTCATCTTCTTCTGTACTGTTAATATAATATATATATATATATATATATATATATATATATATATATATATATATATATATATATATATATATATATATATATATATATAGACCTCCTTCACTCCGGCTACGTCACGAAAATGCGGTGGCGCTGTCGTCGTTAGTGACTTTCGCCTGGTAGGCAAAACAACACTTCTGTCGCTTTGCCTACCGTGATTACGCGATGGCTTGCTGCTGCCGGGAAATGCAGAGCACCATGCCGACTTATCGCGTCGCTATGACATGTGCTGAAAGGCACACTAGAGGAAGTTTAGTAAGCTTGCACAGGTTTCTTGCCCTACGATGGTCGCCGTAAACAGTGGTGGGCCGCCGCGGTGAAGCGCCAAGGCTGGCTACCGATGCCTGCTCATCGAATATGCGGCAAACACTTCGTCACGGCTAAGCTGGAGCTTATTCACCTTTACGCCAGAGCGGTCTACCGGATTAGATTAAAGGTCGCGAATAACTCGGGTTTGGCCTTCTTACGACGCGTGATGGGATCTTGGTACTGTTTTAGTGCCGGTGCGGGCGCGGGTGCGGGTGCGCAGGTAACATATGTAGACGAGGACGTCATATATATGTTATAATGCGTAGGCTTGTTTCTTTGTTGGAGCATGCATAGATGTTTTACCTATGTAAACTGTTCCTCAAGCCTGTTTTTTTTTTTTTACTTTGGTAATTGTATGTATGCGCAGTGAGCTGCTACGCGAGAGATCAGTGTTGCACTCCTCGATCCGTGGTATATATATGTTGCATAACCTTGGCCACGTTCACGTCAAATTATTTTAATCTACTTCCTGATGAACATTCCCACTTCACGTTGGCAGCTATACTAATCAATTGGGTTGGAGCTGCATTTTTTTATTTATGCTGAGTGCTTTTATTTGTATTCACAGCGGTTGATTGTGAATGCGAGTTGGGAGGGCTTATCCTACATTAACGCGGCCACAGTGGCCGAGACCGAACTGGGCCGCCTTAACTACGGAACCACGGGTGAAAGTAAAAACGACCCCAGAAAAGAGGTCCCCAGAAAATACAGCCCCGAAAAAGAAGGTCCGTGGAATATACGGCCCCGGAAAAAACGTGCAGAAAGGTCCCCTCAGGAAGCGGCTCCTAGGAAAAAATGTTACCGAAGAAATTGATTGAAAATCTGCCCGGAACTCACTTCGCAAAAAAACTGAACATCTTATTGGATGCCTTTTTTTTTAGAATAGATATAACCATTGTCGGGGCACTGGGTCATCTGGGTGCTTTACACATTTACAGGAACTGGAGAAGGCTTGGCGAGAAAGCATTGCGAAAAAAAAAAAAAGAACCCCACCACTATATAACATCCAGCGAGTATTATGCAGTGCATAAGCTGTCAGTTTCCAAGCTGGGAAATATCTCTCTTTATTATAGGTCTAATCACCCGGGTAATATTACACATTCGAGAGACGTGCTTGTCCTCGACCGCACAAATTTCGGCGCCATAATGATTTTTTTTTTGTAAACGCATAGCATCAGTACCATGTTTTGCAAATTTCAAGCGGACGGGTAGAAAGAATCACTGTAGCATACATTACTGCGGCTATAGACACGAGGAAACTCAGTCTACGCCTTTAGTAAACAGAACTACAAAACGTGAAAAAAAAAAATAATAAAACGGCGGGATTAAAGATATAAATAATGTTCAAGCTAAAATCACAAACGCAGATGTAAGATAAGAACAGTAAAAGTTGATTAGAATGAGCGCTATTCATCGCTGATAAGCCAAGCACCAGGCAAGGCGAAAGCTCGACTTTGCAGTACGTTTGATTCCATCTGTTTGGGGACGTTTTATCTGGGGCCATTTTTTTCCGGGACCATTTTTTCCTGGGACGATTTTGCCGGAACCCACGGACCACAGCGGCCGCTGCAGCTCGTAATGGTAATGGAAGCTTTAAGCGTGACTACCCGGGATAAAATTGCTAGCATTAACGACGACAGCCGCCCACGAACAGAGCAGATATCAAAGAAGCGCCGCTTTGTGATTTCAACGAATTGGTACGCAAATCCTTGCGGTGTCAAGGCTACTGTTGCCGTGCTGACCTAAATCATCCTAACCATACAGCCACTCGACGCAATCGAGGTGCTTCGTGCTTATCAAGAACGCTCATTTGCCGCTCGGTGTGAAGAATCATCCGATAACGCAATGGTGCTTCGAGCGGACTATTTCGTACGCGGTTTGCGCGCGCAATTTATGGCGAGAAAAATCACCGTCAGCTTACTCGACTCAAAGTAGTTGTAAGCATCCGAAGCTTTGTAATTCTCTATACGTTCCGCGCCTAATTTTCTGGGAGAAAACAGCGAATAGATGTCAACGTCGGTCATTTTCTCTGGCTGGCAGCAACGCTTCTCTTGGGCGTCTTGAACCCAATCTCCACCGGTACGGCGTGCGGGTGCGTACGCTGCACGCCGTGTACGTTTCAATGTATCGTATTTGTCTTCACCGCTGAGGCTCACGAAATACTAGCACATGGTGATTTCGTCTGCCAAGAAGGCGCCTACAGATCACACGGCCTTGGCAAGCTTAGCCACAGTGCCGCGGCCGCGGTGGTGCTTTTTGCCTACCGTGGGATCGCTGACGAGAGCAGCGCCACCTCGATCTTCTTGTTTGTTTGCAAACATGAAGGAGGTCTATATATATATATATATATATATATATATATATATATATATATATATATATATATATATATATATATATATATATATATATATATATATACAGCGTGTTGCAGGATTAGAGGCGCGATGTAGAATGCTTCTCCCAGCTAAACCGCGGAATCCTTGCTGTTCAAATTTCGCACACAAATCACATTTTGTCGCTAGTATTTTTTAATACTAAATTTGTTTGGGGTACTTGCCTGATTCGATCAGAAGAAGTCAGATGTTCCCATCGCCTGCGGCGGCGGCGACGCCAGACGAACCGCTGCCCCAGCGATGGGACTGGTGGCGCCACCTCATGCTGCTTACAACAACTCTATAGCAGGACAAAAGGGGGCGAACGTTTCTGGCAGAAGGTTTTTTTTTTTTTTTTTTTTTTTTTTTGAGCACGCTTGCAACTATTCTTGGCAATGGGACCGCGGCATCGCGAACCATTATTTTGGTTGTTCGTTCCTTGACGCCTTTTCAGGCGTGACTACAGCTTAAAAAGCGCTTTAAGTACTTGCAACTGACACATGGAGCACCATCTTGTGTTGCCTTGGCAGCGAGTACATATGCTGTTCTTGATTTGTACTCAATATGAACTGTGCAAGCTTGCTGGTCATCAAGAAGTTTTCATCCCTTGACGCTGCACCTCTGCAGATGTGAAAATCATGCGCTTCCTGCCACTTGCGCGCACTTTCCCACTCATGCCACCGAATGACCGAATCGTCACACACGCATGAGACACGCAGGAGGAAAAAATAAAAATAAAAAAAAAAACCTGTTGCGAGGGCAAGGCGAGGGTAGCGAGTGCCAGTGACGTAGGATTTCTCCAAAAAGAACAGAAAACGTTGCCCTGGAAGTGCTTCAGCTCTGCAATTGGAATTCACTATTTAGTAACCCAAAGTAAAAAAAAAATGTTTTAACATTTAAGTTTTTGTTGTTGTTGTTATTTTTTTACATTGTAGCGGCGAAGCCGAGCCAATCCGTTTCCGCACAGGTATGGTGGCACAGGTGTTTTCGTTTACTTAAGTGCCATAGATACCAAAGACCCCAAAGCCATGGCTGATTGCATCGGTCTACGACAGCTGTTGGATAACGTCCTGCGGACGACAGTTTTTTGCACTCGGTTGTTACCCTGAGCACCCCGTGACAGCGCACCTGTACGACCGGACGTGTGTGGCGCCTGTTAAAGCGGGACTCGTTTTTTTCGGTGAGGAATTCAGTGACCGCGATGACTGGGCGCGCTGTGATGCGAGTAACGTTTGTGGTCTTCGCGTTTTCGTCGCTGGCCTCGGTGTTGTGCGACGAAGGCGTCACCGCGTCGGACTCGTCGGTGTGTCCCGCTGCAAGTTCGAAAGTCGCCGAAAAGCCGTCTGAAAACGGCGCTAACGAGCACTCTGACGAAAGCGGTTCGTCCTCGTGCGGTTGCAGCTCCTTGAAGCGGGAGAGACCGGACAAATCTTCCGACACCGATAACGATCAAGAGTCAAGAGTCGAAGTCGAAGATGAGGACTCCGGAAACAGTGGTGGGTGACGATAAAGAAAGGCTCGCGTGTGCATCATACTCGCATACTTTGCTGGGGCACCAATTAAAATTTGATGACCGAACGAGAAGTTCATGGGAAGCCCCTCTATTTGGAACCCTACTGCTTTTTTTCAGTCGTGTTCACGCCGCACGTTCCAGATTCCGAACTTCGCATCGTAGCTGGCAAAATCGTCGTATCGTTTGCTGCCCCACTTTGTATGAAGTTCGAAGAGGCGATCTATGTTTTCGTCCGAAAAAGGGTCAATTAGTGCAGCATGCTATTGTGCCCATTCTGGATCAACCAAACTAAGATATCGCAGATACGCTTAGCTTCATGTATTGGTCAGCAAAAGAGAGCACCGCGCACGGGTTTTTCTAGGTACCGCAAATAAAGGGGGCGATGTCTTATTCTAGGGAGGGTGATGGGAGGGCATGTTGAGCTTGGAGAAGCAGTAATCGTCTTTGCAGAAGAAAAAAATTGAAGGCGGGCCTTCATAAGGAAATAGGGTGTGTAGGGAAATTACTGGTACTACGTGTCAGTTTTCCCAGTTCTGTAAACTCAATTAGCCCATATCAGAGCACTGGAAGATACCACAAGCCATATCTGCTGCATCGGTTTTTGCAGCGCGTAACAGGACGAGTACAGAACACAGAGAAACACACCCAGCTAGCCTTACAGCTTTCCCTCTTAAAATACCTGCTGCAGTTTTGCTGTGGCAGTGTTTTGCTTCGCATTATCTACGTGCAAGCACTACTTTTAATTTGAGATATTTCAACTACTACACTTTTCGTATGAAGTGAACTCATCACTTAAAAGCAAAAGTTACTAAAGGTTTTCTCACCTGAACACCTCATCAGTTACCTTTTTTTACATTCTTGTGCAAGTGCTTTATGTTTGATCTTGATAACCTCTCGAACGTCTCCATTGCAGCTATTTTGGCTTGGCCTAGCTCACCTTAACTTGGGACTACTTGAAAACATATTGTTGAGTATTCTATCCTGTCAATCACAAATTATTGTCCACTATGGTGCAAAGCTTTCTCATTACTGTAATCTTGTTTCGGAAACATGTGAAAGTTATATAAAACGTGCTTCCTCTGTCCTAGCTGATTAGCCATACAATTTTCATAAGGCCGTCATGTGTCCAAACTGTTACTCGACCTTGCTCTTTCTGTCTTGGTTATACCCCTTCTGACACATTCATGTCATAGAAATTAGTTAAAACTCTGTGTAACGAAGTTGAGCGGAGCCAAAAATATTTTGTTAAAATGGGAACTTTGTTAACATGAGTGAAGCATTTGTCGGTCTCTTCGTTTGATGTATTCGTAGCAGCACAAGAAAGCAACAGCGTCATCCAAAGCGTAATTGCACCGAGAATGAAATGGCAGCCCGCAAAAACAACCGACACCACATATGAAGAAACAAAACTTTTTTTCCTACAAGAAGAGCTCTAGAGAACTACCAATTTACCTCCCAGCAGAGAAGTCTTTCTCCATACTCTGGTGTGTTCTAGCAAACTGCCACAGGATATAAAGAGAATCTACCACATCGCCTGCTTTAAGGTGAAGTCAGTCCAGATTTATTTGTTGTTTTGGATGAAGTAGCTTGGTGAAAACGAGAGTAAGGCATTCAACGATGTTTCCATTGGCTCGCGATCAATAAATTTTGGAGCCTTGTCTACGAAACAGATCAAAATTGACATTTCTCGCTTTGATTTTTTAAAAATAAGGCTCAATAAATTGTAACAGGTCACAAAATAGTTTCTTTATTTCAAGTTAGTCGAAGCATTGGAATCTGTGGGGGGCTTTCATTAAATCAGGAGCTTCATTATATTGGGTTTGATTAATTCCAGTTTTGAGTGTAGATATATAAACACATTATTTTAGTCCTTTTTAAGTTCTTCCAATTGCAAAATAAGCCGACAAAAATGCACGCCCCCTGGAGCCATACCAGAGCTACCTTAAAAAAAAAATGATGCATCCATCTTAAATTTATTTCTTGCATTTCTTTTGTGGTCCTGATTTGAGGTGGTTCTGTGTGGTTTATTGCAAACAGTTCCAAATATGTTCTAAATATAACCCCTAGCTGACGATATGTTACATATGCACATACAGACACTGCCACCAGTGAGCAGAACACCAGCCATGTACTGACATTCAACTGCAGCGCAAATTGTTTAGTGCCAGTTTGCTGTCATGGTTTTATTCCAATTGTGCCCAGGTGTCACAGAGTACCCAAGAACCAACCAGATGGTCTTTGTGCGTGGTGGAAAGTTCGAAATGGGAACAGACAAGCCTGTGTTTGTAGCTGATGGTGAGAACCCTGCAAGGCCTGTCCATGTGAATGACTTTTACATCGATGTGCACGAAGTCAGCAATGCTGAATTCGAGCGCTTTGTGAATGCCACTGGTCACAAGACTGAGGTATGTGTCTTGCAGCAACAGCAGCAACATCTGCTTTACTTATTTGAGTGATACATGCTGCATTGCGATATACATTGTTAACAAATGGATGAATACAATAAGTCATTAGTCATTGCATGTATCACTGCAAAATCTGATGTGAAGCATTGAACTCTAAATGTGGGTGGCCTTTTATTTGCTGCTGGCAGATGCTCTGTGGGGGGCTGCACAGCAGCCAGCCATTGTCCATCAGTTGTTAGGTTGACACAAAGGTGCTTTTGTACATGCTCGCGATTACAGTGGGAACAGTTCAAAACAATGCATGGTCTGCCCCTTACCTTGAGGAACCGGGAGTGCAGGTTCGGCTCATGTCACTTGGAAAGCCGACTCAGCAGCACTGTGGAATGAAGCACGGTTTCGTTTCTCTCGGTCAGGACTGTGGAGTGTTGCATTGACTTAGCCTATGTGTCATGCACACAGATGCGACTGTTGTGATGGGAGCCTGGCGAGCCGCTGTCCTGCTGTTGAACAATAAAGGGGGTTCTGTGGCACAGTCTGTGAGTGACAGCCTGAAAAGTGTGCAGCTTTTTGAAGTGTTTGAGCAGAAAAAAAGAAAATGTAGCATGTGTGCTTGTGTACGTGAGTAATGGAAAAGTCAGGCTGCAAGAAGCCTGCCACTTTGCTCAATATGCACTTTTGTATGTATGTAAGGAGAAGAGAGCAGGAAGTTAATTAGAACCTTTTGCACTGCACATTTCCCTGCTCAGAGTGCATTGTTTTTGATAGACTGCAAAAAGAGAATCTGTGGCTAACATTCACATCTAAATGCCGTTCCAAAAGGGCAAAATAGTGGGTGGAAATCAAAGACTATATTCTGCCCTTTATTTATGCTTGCGCATAGAGACCAAAATGTTTCTTGCCTTTTTGGGCAATTTATGTGTCTTTTAAATCGAACGTAGGCTCTCGTAGCAGAAGGAGGCTAGTGTAGGGAGAGAATCTTGAGAGTTTTTGTGACAAATTTGTCTAGCAAAATACATTTGCTTTCTGTGTTAACCGTAAAAGTGTTTTAGCTTATCCTTCATAAGCTCTTAATATGACACCGTGATAGGTGCATAACCTGCACACACTGTTTTGCTCTCGCAGTGTGCTGATGGCAGCATTCATAAAGACCAGCTTGCACAGTGTGTCAATATGTGCAATATATCAGTCTGCCTTTTCTTTTTCACTGATTATTCCTTTTTTTTTCTGACACGCCATTGAATTACACGAACAAATTTTGCTTTTTTCTTGTTCAGCTTTGATAACTGAACCTGCTCATCGGAGATCAGTCCGTTAACGTAAACCGAGCTTGGCGTGACAGTCTCAATTTGAAAGCATATGAACCGCACAGCATTCTTCCCAGGAAGGCTGCGTGCTACAATACTACAATGCTAAAAGCACTGAAAATGTTGGGTAAGGCTCGTGACCATGCATCCTTTCAGCATTGCAGCTTTTGTGCAGAAGCATACACTAAATGGCAGATTAATTTATGTTAACTTCTGAAACCTAAGACAGCACATCCTTCTGTGCCCCAGAACACCGCGAAACAACGAATATCTAAGAAATGCATGCACATGCACGAAATCATTGAAAAATTTGAAATCATTTTATCACCTGCTGACATAAAGGTGAAACTTTAGAAATAGTTTTGCCTCTAAGGTTACATTTTGCAGTGAGTGATCTCACAGGAATCCTCTCTGGCAGCTGATACTTTATGTTGGAATATGGCTGTACAGTACTGTGATAATTTTTGACATATTTTTGTAAGTACAAGCTAATGTTGGAGACATTTATACTGTTTTCTTTTGAACAGATTTAGTAAGTGCTATAGAGTTAGTTTGCATGCAATAGTTCAAAGCATTTCTGATCATTTACTCAGTGTGCATATGGTATTACAAATGATAGCAAAGTGCCATGCCTGTTTTTTAGACAGCTGTAAAGGAGAAACAAGAACTGGTTACTGAAATGGAGATTAGTTTCAGAAGGCTCTGCCTAATTATTATAAACAATGTTAGTGGTAGATTGTGCATGGGCAGGTTCAGTGCTTTCAAGGTTGCACTTAAAGGGCCACTGTCCAGGGAAGGCCCTTTTAAGCAAAGGAGCCCAGTGTTTCGATCAGGTACCGGAGATAGTCTGTGCAAAATGCTACAGTGACACGCGCGCCGCAAAGCATCGAAAATGCAATTCAAAGCTCTCTCATGCTCTCCGTTGGGAAGCCAGCTTCCCCGTTTCCTGCGCTGGCCCGACGGGCCACGATAATGACGTACGTACCGGGAACGACGTCAATTGGTCCGTCTCGCTGACTGACGGGAGAAGGATGGGTGTCTACCGCTCGCTGCGCGCTTTTCCCTCGCCACGGCCAGACTGAATCCAGCGGCGCGCGCTGCCTCGGCCGTCTTTTTTTTTTTTTCTGCCCGCGCCCGCGGAGTGCCACGCCCCACCTCCCGCCAAACACGGAGGAAGAAGAGGAATTTGTCTTGCGGAGGCTAGACGACCTCGGGCAGGAGAGTGAAAAACCTTTGCGAGGGAACGGAAGGAGAGAAGCATGACAGAATCGGGTGATTGTGGTGGCTGTAACTGCGTTATTAGTTACTCTTTTCAAAAACATTTTGCGGCCTTGCGTTCTAGGGGCGAAGTCTCACAGTTACCGCGGAAGAAAATATTTTCGACCGGAGGGTGGACAGTGGGCCTTTAAGGGTATCGCAGTGACCCCCTATCAAGTCAGAAATTTTACATCAAATCCTATTTGCCTCATGAAAAAGTTGAAAACTTACATGGCACAAAATGCATCTTCCGCCAACTAAAGCAACACATAAATGAACTCCTTAGCACCTCTGCTTTTTTCCCCTCACTGTTTGTACTTGTCTGAAGAATTGATGCTAGTATTTTCCATTAAATAGGTCGAAACTAATTAATCCAGCTGCAAGACTTGCTTACATTTAGTTATGCATTGAGTGTGTGCCTTTTTACGTTAAAGGCCAGATACTCATAGAGAAGAGGTCTTTGCATGATGTACCAAATTTTCATCGTTGTGCATTCGACCATGTGGAACGTAATGCCTCCTAACAGCTATGCAGCATGCAGTGCACTTATGTGAGCATATAGGTCAACATGAAGTTTTGTTGTTATTGCGAAAGCAATACTGCTAGCACTTCGAGCCTTTGGCGTGTCGTGGCGCCTCCATACTTGACCTTTCACATAACCGTGTGATGTAACACCAGACCGAGAGACGGGGCCCCAGCTCGCGCCATCGGATGGTGGCGGTGAGTCCTTACACGAGCCGCAGCGATGACGTCACGCCATTTTCACGTGACCGTGTGACGAGACGGGGCCCCAGCTTGTGCCATCGGATGGTGGCGGCAAGTCCATACACAGCGCTGTGTCGCAGCCGAGAGAGGGCGCTCACTGTTTGGGACGTCACGCTAGGAGGATAAATGGGGCTGTGGCTCAGCTCCTCACAGTAGTTGGGACGCAGCCTTACGGTATGTCGGATGATGCGTATAAGGCGTATATAAGGCCCATTTAAATGAGCAAACAAGAAGTGAATTAAGCAGTGCTCTCATTTTTATTCTTGTTTAATTTTTGTTCCTGGAGGTGCATTGTTCAGACTCCGTTTTTGTCGATTATGTGCTTCCACTATCGATACATTATGCAAGGAAAATTTGTGCAAAAATGCTTTCAAGTGAACCTGTTCTCCCTCACCTGTGGGCTTAGTGCTTGATCAGGTCACTCTAGAAGTTTACCATCATGCGATAGTGATGGCATAGAGGGAAATGCCACACAAGCAACTCAAAGCTAAGCGATTTGTTATATGAGGTTGGGCATGGGCATCAGCTGGATTTGTCCTAGGGGGAGGCCCCCACCCTTTCTGCACACACTGTTTTACATTGTTGTTGGAATAATTATTCCAGAAAGTTACTTGCCACCGATGTCAGCGTGAAAATATGGAAGCATGAGGGAAGGAGGGGTTTGGGAGAAGGGAGTGGCAAGGGCTGGTATGGCTCGAGGGAGGTGGGGTGGCTTTTGCACCTCCTTGCCAACTCCCATGAAGGTGAAATAAGAAGCCTAGGCAGTAGAAACAAACACAACCAACAATTATCAAATTACAGCTTACATCGCGATTCTAGTCAACAAAGCATTTCAGAGAATTGTGGCATGTCTTGCTTCAAAAGAGCGACATGACATTACGCCAGCATGGTGACACAAAGAAATTATTAAACCATTTTCTGGTTTGTTCTTTTAGGTTCCAGTTATATTTGAAATGTAGCATTTATTTCCTCAGGCAGGGACTGCTTACATGCATGGTTTTCTGCTGAAATCACTGCACAGAAGGGTTGCGGTTTCTGTGAAAAGCAAGCCACCACACTCATGACTCGGAGTGTCACCAAAATCAATCTTCCTGCTGTGCTCCATTGCCTTAGGAGGCACTCCATTTTGGTTTTTTATGCTCAAATACATAGACATGTAGTGTGCTGTTTACTCGGGGAATTGTGACAGTCCTGCAAGTGTGGCCCATACACCTTTCACTTGAGTTTGCTGCATTAACCAGTAGTGCACTAAGCAAGGCTAACATGATAGCAACATGATATTGAGTGGTAATTGTATGACCTAGTTGCATAAATTGAAGCAGCCTAAAAGGGGTGCAACAAAGACTTGCGTATAAAATGACATGCTGAAATGTGGATGTTGACGCTACTAATTTTGTGCAGTTAGGTTCAAGGGCCTGATGCAACAGCATTATTAGCTCCCCTTTCAGATCCTTGTTTGGATATACAATCATTAGCATGCAGTTGTAAACTAATGCATTATGTGGAAGTCCACTGAGATAAATGTTGCCGCGAAACCTTCAAAATTGTATTTGTTGTTTTTTAACAGCTGCCGGCATGCGGCCTTATCACTGTGATTTTGGCACGCATAGCAATTCTGTATCCCATGTTTATTCATACTCCTTGTCACGATACGACGCGTTATCATTTTCTTTTTTGTGAACGATGCGCCGAGATCTGTCTTGAAGATTCCGATCACTTGCGTATGTTTCTACAATGTTCCAGGTTTTGCTAGTAGCAGTTTGCAACGCTATCTAGATTGTTCTGAACAGCCTTTAAATTGAGCGTTGATGAATGTGACGGGCATTCTTTTTTCGACAATCGACAAGCACGTTTGTTGCTATCGCCGCCGCCGAGTTGCTTAGTTATTTTGCGGGCGCAAGTCAGCCCAATAAACATTTCCTTCAGTGCAATCGCCGACTCTTCATTTGTGTCATCGACCCTGGTCACCACCACATGACATCTGGTGGAGGTGCTGCCCTTGATCCTTCAAGCGAAGACCTCAGCCTTGTTCCTGTTACCCTGGAGGACAAGCCAACAGGCCACCGAACCAGTCGCCGACTCCAAGGCCTACAACCCGAACACTGTTTGCTGCCTGACCCTGTTCGACTCCGGAAGGCATCAACTTTGGAAATGGCCCAGTCAACAGCACCGGTCGTGTTCGTGCAGCCCAGGGAGCCCCCCCATCTTCCAAGGATTGCCCAGTGAAGATGCGGAAGGCTGGATGGACCTTTTCAACCATGTGGCAGAATTCAACAGCTGGAACGATTCCGCGAAACTCAGGCACGTCTACTTTGTTTTTCAAGGACATGCCCGAGTTTGGTTCAAAAAATCATGAGGCCGCTATGAAGGATTGGGAGATTTTCAAGGAAGCGTTTTTGACTGCCTTTTCAAACTTCGTCTGAAAGGAAAGAGCCCAGGCCCTACTTCAGTCAAGACTTCAACTCTCTAACGAGCCTGTCCTGGCGTACGTTGAGGAGATGAAGCGCCTCTTTCGCCGTGCCGACCCTAACATGACCGAAGGTGAGAGAGTCAAATTTTTAATGCAAGGCATTAAAGAATCGCTTTTTGCAGGTCTTGTCCGAAATCCGCCAAAAACCGCGGCGGAATTTGAAACGGAAGTGTCTATCATCGAGAAGACATTGAACACCCGGATGCGCCACTACGAGCGACCACTTCAACCGGAGTACTCAAGTCACTACCCCAGCGCATCTGCAAGCGGAGAGAACCTTCGGGACCTCATCCGGGAGATCGTGCGAGAGGAGCTCCGCCGATTGCTGCCATCATCACAACAACCCCAGGTGGCGACGCTCGCAAACGTCGTACGTCAAGAAGTCCAGCAGGCACTGGGCGTTCCTCAAGTGACGACTACAAAGGCTCCAATGCATGAATCAGCAGCGATGAACTATGCTGCTACATTACGTCGTCCTGCACCCCGACACGACCTCTCAAGCAGACGCGACCTCCCGAGCTCTCATCGCTACCATCCTGCCCCCGAAAGCCACCCCTTGACCCCCGCTTGCCAAGTCTACCAACGATCTCCAAGTCCCAGTAAATGCGACGCCTGGAGGACATCTAAGAATCGACCTCTCTGCTTCCATTGTGGTGAGGCAGGACACATCCTCCGTCACTGCCCATACAGACGGATCGGCCTCCGTGGTTTCGCTGTCGACGCCCAACGACCCCATCTTGGTGAGCGACCACAGGAAATCAACGACTTCCTGCGCAGCGGAGAGCACTCGTCGCCAAGGTGTCTGTCACGCTTCCCATCGCTGTACAATGCCCAATTTGCATCGCCAGGCCACGGTTACTTGCAAGGACGGTCTCCTAGCCCCCGTAGGGGAAACTAAAGGCAGCAACCTTTGGAGGTGAGGTTGCTCAATGGCGTAAAGACGAAATCCTCCGCCGCCGATGTCCACTAACGATGACGCAGCCATTTCATTGGCGCTGCACACGACGACATCGGTGACAACACGACCAGAGTGCAAGCCGATACTGCTGGCCAGCGAAATAATGGTATGCCCCGGCCATGACCTGAAGAAACGACGGAGCCGAGATCAGACACCAATGCCCACATGCATTGCGAGGACGTTAATAAGCGACCTTTAAGTTGACGTCGACGGTCGCAGAGTCACTGCCCTAGTAGACACCGGAGCTGACTATTCAGTCATCAGTGAACTGTTAGCCTCTCAGCTCAGGAAAGTTGCCACCGCTTGGGATGGCCTGCTAATTCGCACCGCAGGTGGCAGCCTGATTACTCTATGGGGCGATGCACTACAAGAATAACAGTAAATGGGTGTACTTACCCCACCAGCTTTGTGGTCTTGCAGCAGTGCTCCCGAGACGTGATTTTAGGCATGGACTTCCTAAATGAACATAGGGCTATCATCGACCTCCAATCCAAGCTCATCAAGCTCTCTGCAGACAAAGCCATACCTGCTACGACGATTTCGCCGCAACATGTCGCTCTAAACTTCCTCGATGGAGAATTGACCGTGCTGCCCCGATCAAGCTTCACAGTCAGCGTAGGTAGCGCAGACATCAAAACCGCTGAAGGCATCGTCAAAGAAAATATTCTATTGCTCTTGAACGAGGTGTCGGCATCACAAAAGGCATCGCGAAATTCCGGAGATGACAAGCTCAGGTGCTGGTAACAAACTTCACCAAAGAATACCGGCATTTCAACAAGGGCATGACAATCGCTTTTTTCGATGAATTATCGGACCTCAAAGACGTATTCGCTCTCCACGACCAACCACTGGAAGACGCACTGGACCAATTCCGTCAGCCCACATTTGTCATCAACCCGGCATTGTCCCACAACAGGAAAGACCAGATTCACAGTCTTCTTCGAAGCTACAGGGAGTGCTTCTCGTCATCATCGAAGGTGTGACAAACACCACTGGCCAAGCACCGCATTATAACGAACGAACACGCCCGACCTCTGCGCCAAAGCCCCTATCGTGTATCGCCGCGAGAACGCCAGGCCATACGCAATCAAGTTGAGGAAATGCTGCGTGATGATGTAATCCACCAATCGAACAGCTCCTGGGCGGCACCAGTCGTTTTGGTGAAGAAGAAAGACGGCACACTTCGCTTCTGCATTGATTACCGTCGCTTGAATAGCATAACTAAGAAGCATGTCTACCCGCTTCCCTGCATCGACAACACTCTCGACCAGCTCTGCAATGCAAGGTACTTCTCATCGATGGACCTAAAGAGCAGATATTGGCAAATTGAGGTCGACGAAAGAGATAGCAAGAAGACCGCATTTATCACACTGGACGGCCTTTTTGAGTTCAAGGTGATGCCATTTGGCCTCTGCTCCGCACCAGCCATGTTTCAACGAGTAATGGACACAGTCCTGGCAGGCTTGAAGTGACAGATTTGTTTGGTATATTTGGACGACGTTGTTGTCTTCTCGTCAAACTTTGAGGACTACCTAAAATGACTGCAGAAGGTGCTGGAAACCATCATGTCATCGGGACTAACGCTAAAAGCAGAGAAGTGCCACTTTGCCTACGAAGAACTGCGGTTCCTAGGTCACATTACTAGCAAGGATGGTGTTCGCCCAGACCCACCACACAAATCACACAATTCCCACCGCCTGTCGACAAGAAAGCTGTGCGCCGATTCCTTGGGTTGTGCGCTTATTATCGACGATTAGTCCGAAATTTTTCGCACATCACCGAACCGTTGACGCAGCTTACAAAGGCTGACGTACCTTTTAAATGGGAAGCGCCGCAAGGCCTTTGACGAATTCAAGCGCCGCCTGCAGTGCCATCCTATACTTGGCCACTTCGATGAAAACACCGAGACCGAAATTCACACCGACGCGAGCAGTATGGGCCTAGGAGCCGTTCTCCTCCAGAAGAGTGCCGGACAGGAGAAAGTAATCGCCTATGCTAGCAGGTCCCTCACAAAAGCCGAAGTCAATTACTCGACGACCTAGAAGGAGTGCCTCGCGATCATCTGGGCCACTTCTAAGTTTTGTCGATACCTATACGGCCGACCATTCAAGGTAGTAAGCGACCATCACTCGCCCTGCTGGCTGGCTAATTTGAAAGATCCCTCCAGCCGCCTTGCCAGATGGAGCCTACGACTTCAGAATTTGACTTGACTGTAGTCTATAAGTCGGGCCGGAAGCATTTTGACACAGACTGCCTATCACGCGCTCCCGTCGACGCTCCTTCAAAGGACGATGATGACGACGCCTTTTTGGAACCGGTAAGCGCCAGCAGTTTCACATAACAGCAGCGATCAGACCGTGAGCTGAAAGCGCTAGCCGATTACTTATAAAGAAAGACCGCTTCCCCTCCTGGTGTATTCAGACATTTATCTTCGTTCGTGTTAAGCAATGGCCTCCTCGTGAAGAAGAACTTCGCACCCAACAGGACTGCGCAACTTCTTGTAGTGCCTAAAAACCTCCGGCAAGGAATTCTGCAAGCGTTGCATGATGGGAGCCCACCGCAGGCCATCTCGTATTTGCACGCACGTTGCGTCGAATCCAGGAGAAGTATTACTGGCCGCGACTGCCTGCCGAAGTTGCCCACTACGTGAAGACGTGTCGTGAGTGCCAACGACGCAAGACATCGCCTATCAGACCAGCAGGACTAGCTAAACCTGATTCCGCCCCCAGACCTACCCATTCAACAAATTGGGATGGATCTCCTCGGCCTCTTTCCAGCTTCGTCTATGGGTAACAAGTGGATCGTCGTGGCCACTGACTACCTTACCCGTTACGCCGAAGCAAAAGCACTGCCCAATGGTACCGCGGCAGAAGTTGCCAAATGTTTTGTCGAACAAGTTCTCTTGCGGCACGGTGCCCCAGAAGTGCTCATCACGGACAGGGGAACAGTGTTTACGGCAGAGTTGAGCCTTATTACCCGCGTTAATAAATCCGTGGTGTTTAAACTTTGTAATGTTTCTATTTCAGTTGCTTTGTTTATTTTGGAACATCGAGGCGATGTTTTCTTAAGGGGGGAGTAATGCCGCGAAACCTTCAAAATTGTATTTGTTTTTTTTAACAGCCACCGGCATGCGGCTTTATCACTGTGATTCTGGCACGCGTATCAATTCTGTATCCCGTGTTTGTTCATACTCGTTGTCGCGATATGACGCGTTATCATTTTCTTTGTCGCGAACGATGCGCCGAGTTCTGTCTCGAAGATTCCAATCACTTGCGTATGTTTCTACAATGTTCCAGGTTGTGCTAGTAGCAGTTTGCGACGCTATCTAGATTGTTCTGAGCAGCCTTTAAATTGAGCGTTGACGAGTGTGACGGGCATTCTTTGTTCGACAATCGACGAGCACGTTTGTTGCTATCGCCGCCGCCGAGTTGCTCAGTTCTTTTGCGGGCACAAGTCAGCCCAATAAAGAGTTTCTTCAGTGCAATCACCGACTCTTCATTTGTGTCATCGACCCTGGTCACTACCACGTGACAATGTAAAGCCCCGCTTTAACCAAACTTTCCTGCATGGCGTGCCTAACTTCCGCCTCCCACCTCGAGGAAGTCACCCGAGCTAGCAGCTTCTGCCAGCAGTACAACCATGCCATGTGGACGGCATGACATTACACAGCCCTTCTTGTCACACCTACTAATTACCACCTTTCAGTGGAACGCCTGTGATTTTACACTCAACATGACAGTGCCAGTGCCGAATTTTCTGAAGAACAGGGCCTTTAGTGATTTGTGCCACATTAATACATGCCAAAATGATTGATTGCTCCACATTGCTTTGTTTATCACTAATTAGCCCTGCATGTTACTGTTCTCAAGAAGATAAAAATTTATGCGAGCCAAAATTCTTGCATCTGCATGTCTCTTCACTGTTCCAAATAGGCAAATATATTTTTGCAAAAGAAAAATTCTGATATGGAACTGTTCCCAGTTGCCTCAAATGCAACTACATTTTGTGTTACTTAGCATGCGGTAGCAGTATATGCACAAGTATACAAGTAAAAAAGGAAAGCTGCTGTAGATTGCTTCTTGCAGCAAAGTCAGTATCCACAAGACATAGACTCAATTGTGACATTTGTGTTTCAGGCTGGTATTTACTGGCGTGATGCAGCATATTGTTGTCAGAGCAGATTTAATAATTATTTGTTGTAGTTTATATCTGATTCATCCATTTATCTGTTTCTGTGCCCATATTAGGAATAATTTCAACCTCTGACATCTACTGAAAACCTCACAACTCAGAAAATGTCTGCACCTGCAGTATCTGCTATTGCAACTGTTGAGCATGCTTTATTGCCCTGTTTAATCGTGATGTTTCAATGGTGCATGAACCTGACGTGGGAAACCTGATTTTTCAGGCTGAAACCTTTGGTGATTCCTTTGTGCTTGACAGTGCCATCAGTGAAGAAACCAAAAAGGGGATCACACAAGCGGTGAGGATCACTTTACCAATTATGTGGACAGGCATGCACTTCTGACACTACTGTGTGTTCAGTAGGACGCATAATGCCATTGTGTGCATTTACCCATCAATACAAGCTCGGTAACTTCAGTCATTGCATAATTGTTAACAATTTTAGTTCGAGGCTGTAATTTTTATTGAATCACAGTGAGCCACGCTGATTGTCACCCCTTTTTGTATTGAATGGAGGACTTTAAATTTTTGGAGCTGCTTTGTGTCTTGGGCGGATCATGTTAGGAAGGCTGTGCTGGAGCGAGAGCATAGGGACTATCAAGCTGCTATCTCATCACACGGATTATTTAACTCTTTGACTGTTTTTGCCATACAGGTACTGTGGCCGCTTTCTGTTCCGTGGCGTTTTTGCCGTACGAGTGCTGCGCTAAATGCATAGCGTTTAAAAAAATTCGACACTGGGGGTGAGCTTTTCTTTTTTTTTAAAAAAATTTTCAAAATATTCGACAATCAAAGGGTAATAAGACCATTGCCTAGTTTAGCCAGCTTTTTGTTTTGTTTTTTGGGGGGGTTTGGAGGCATGCCTCACACCTTTCGTCTCCATATATTGTGACGCCCAGAAATGGAGATAAGAGCAAATGACGGCGACGAAGAAGCGGTTCATGCTGGTGGTGCTGCGAAGACATTCACCAGAAACCCCGAAGATGAATTCCCAGCTTGAACCATACCGAAGTCGCCGTCTTGCTTGCCTGCCGCCATCTGTGCCTACGATGTCTGCTGACAGCGACACTCTAAGATTTGTGCCTAGCAGCTCATGGCAGCATCACCAGAAGCCGTGTTCATTCACAGGCTCATCCAGTGAAGACGTGGATGAGTGGTCGACTCACTACCAGCGGGTGAGCCGTTACAATAAGCGGGACTCTTCCGCCCAGCTAGCTAACGTGGTCTTCGCGCTTAACGACACAGCCCTAGTGTGGTATGACAACCACGAGGACACTTTCGCCACCTGGGAACACTTTGTAGAAGAGATAAAAAAGTGCTTTAGAGATTCAGATATGAAGAAGCGAGCTGAACAAGCGCTCTCTCAAAGAGCTCAGCTTCCTGGGGAAACATGCACCAAGTATGTCGAGGAAGCCTTGAAGCTGTGCAAGCTTGTCTCTGCTCGCATGACTGAAGATGACAAAGTTGGCCATCCTTAAGGGTTTACCGAAGATATCTATAATTTCCTTATCAGCAAATAAAACCTTGACTCAGTGGCTGACGTGATCCATCATTGCCGCACGTTCGAGACACTGAAAATATGTCGGATAACACCCAAGTTCGGACGTTTGGCTGGTGTGACGTCAGTGACCGCTACTGACCTGGCAATCTGGCCTCCACGATCTGTCAGATCATTCACGAAAAAGTGAGCCGGGCGCTAGAACTAGCTTGGGGCTCCTCAGCCCTCTTCCCGTCACATCCGTCGCGTCCGCCTCCTACGACCGCCTTTAATGCAGCGGACTTCGTTAATCCAGCGGACTTCGATGAATATCGGGGACCGCAGCAGCTGCGGCAGAGCAACATACCGAGGGCACCCCCAAGGCAACGGACCCGCTACTACCAGCCAACACATAACCGGTATGACAACAGTTGATGTGACGCTTTCAGTGGCGGCTACTTGCCCGCGCCACCTTTTCCTCAACCTCCTGTGTGCCATCGCTGCAGCCAACCTGGCCACATCTCAAAACCATGTTCTTGCCGTCAATCATCACATTACGATTACAACTCTATGAACTACCCTGAGCAGCAGGGTTACAATCCTCTCTCTTCTCGTCGTTTGTGCTACCCCCAATTCTAGGGACCCATGGCAAGCACCTTTGCAGGATATTTCATTGGTACCGAACAGAAGCATGACACCACCTCCAGCTTCCCACGTGCGCCGTTCTCTATTGCTCCGGCGCCGAACTAGCCAGCGCGACCGATGGGGGTGAGGTCGCTGGACGTTCACTGCTAGAAGAAATACCCCTGCCTGTGCTGATGTTACAGAACAAAGTCCACGTTTTAGTTGATGGTGTACCTGGGATGGCTTTAGTTGATACCGGGGCCACCATATCCATAATGAATGCTGCATTTAAAAAGTGTTATTTAAGTGGGATGGAAGTGTTTAGTTTTGTAGTGTGAGTGGCGAACCATTGCTTGCAGTTGGAGTGTGCAGTGTTAAAGTTTCTTTGGGTGGTTAGGTGTTCGGTGTGGAAATGGCAGTGCTCGCCCAATCAACGCATGACATCATCCTTGGGCTCGACTTTTTGAAGATGTGTGGTGCCATTGTCGACTGCCAAACTGGTGTGCTTAGCGACGGCAAATTTGTTACCCCTGGTCTGATGGAAGGCTCGTGTAGAGATGTGTGTTTTGATTCCGAACACACAACGGTTCTGAAGATACTGATGTGCCTCCATTGTCGGCTGCATGTGTACAGGTTTCCTGCTGCGACGCCACCCTCGACATGTCTGAAGCGACTTTAGAACCGGTGCACCTCACCTGCATCAAGAAAAATGTCTTGATTCCTCATGCCATGGTGTCTGTCGCCAAAGGCCGCACTGCAATCTGGGCAGTGAATTGCTCTACCGAACCTGTCATTCTTCCCACAGGTTTGAAACTTGCATCCTGCAGTAACAACCCACCAATATCTGTTGACTTGATTACCGACGCCATACACAAAGCAATAACGTTAGCTTTGTGTATGGCGTCAACATACACAAAGCAGTGACTGATATCAAAGATGAAATTGTGTTAACTGCACGAAAAAGTAGGACAACAGGAAGAAATACATACGACACTTAGATGTGCAGGCTGTCAACTTTATTCTTCAAGGAAATGCAAGGCTTATAAGTTATAAGTTATAAGGCAAGTTATTGTTTCTTATAACTTGACGCAGCTTTTAAGAGCTAATGAACTTTTTATGCAATGTTTTTCAGGTTTTGTTTAAGACTAGTGTTTTTCACGGTTCCTGTATTTGACATAATCTTCAAGTGCTGATGCACATTTTGGGAGTTCTTTTTCAGGTTTGGTTATGCCATGGCGTTTGTTACGGTGCTCCTTTTGCCGTGGCTTTTATATGCTGATCCACGGTTTGTGCGGTGGCGTTTGTTACGGTGCTCCTTTTGCCGTGGCTTTCATATGCTGATCCACGGTTTGCGCGGTGGTGTTTTCGAAATTTTGAATTCAATCTTTTCGTCCAGAGATGTCTGTTGTTATCTTGGCTTAGCCAAGTGTTCCCTTGATAGCTTAGCGGAGCTAGATTACCTTTGTGATTGTGGGCCGGCCTAGAGTTTGCCTCATGTGTGTCTTTTCATGGTTTAGTATCTTTCTTGCTGATTGCGGAAATATAGTGTTTATCTTGTGTTCACGTGGATGGCAAATGATTTTGCGCATAGCAGAGAGCATTTAAATAAGCCTTGAATTTCTTTGAAGAATAAAGTTGACAGTCTGCACTTCTAAGTGTCATATGTGTTTCTTCCTGTTGTCCTACTTTTTCACGCAGTTAACACAATTTCAATATGAACCAATTAGCCTGACAAATCTTGTTGATCTAAAATGAATCGCGATTGCATCGTATGATTGACCCCTCACTCTCAACGAAGGAGTGCTGTGCACTGCCGGCCATTCTAGGGCGACACTCCTCCTTTTTTTACTTTTCCCAACCCGGCGGCCCATTTTTAATTCCTGCTTCATGTATTCTACACAGGATTGGCACTGGCCCCTCGCATCCGATTCAACAAAAACCCTACAGAGTGTCACTGTCTAACAAAAGGTAATAAATGAACAAGTGAAGGAGATGTTAACGAAGGCTATTATCCAAGATTCGTCGAGTCCTTGGGCTGCCCCCGTGATTCTTGTCAGGAAGGAGGATGGCACATGGCGTTTTTGTGTTGACTACAGTCGTCTAAATATGGTCACTAGAAAAGACACGTACCCTCTGCCCCGTATAGACGATGCCATTGATTGTCTTTTTTTTCTGCCTTCTACTTTTGCACCGTTGACCTCAGACCGAGCTATTGGCAAATACCTATCCATGTGGCGGAAAAAGAGAAAACTGCATTTATTACACCCGATGGCCTTTTTAAATTCAATGTGATGCCATTCAGCCTCTGTAATGCACCCGCCACCTTCGAATGATTCATGAACACGGTACTCCGCAGTTTAAAATAGGAGGTGTGTATGCGTTACTTGGACGATGTCGTGATTTTCGGGAAGACGTTCAGCGTGCACAATAACTGTTTAGCTCTTGTGCTTGACTGTATGCACAAAGCTGGCCTTGTGCTGAACTCAAAGAAGTGTCGTTTTGGAGCATGCCAAGCCCTAGTCTCGGACATCTCGTCGATAAAGACAGCGTCAGACCTGATCCCGCGAATACAGCAGTGATCGCCTCTTCCAAGCCACACCAGTCCACCAAAGAACTACCGAGTTTCCTGGGTTTGTGTTCATACTTTCGTCGTTTTATTCACCGATTTGCTGATATCGCACACCCCCTGACAAGCCTACTTCATAAAGATGTAAAGATGTAGCTTTCGAGTGGACACCTGAGTGCGACTTCGCTTTCTGCCACCTGAAATTTCTGCTCACATCGCAGCCTGTGCTCTGCCACTTCGATCCTTCAGCACCCACAGAAGTGCATACCGACGCAAGTGGTGTTGGAATTGGCGCGGTTCTTGTCCAGCGCTGCGACAGCAAGGAGCACGTCATGGCGTTCCCTTAGTAAGCCAAAGCGCAATTATACTGTCACGGAACAGGAATGCCTCACTGTTGTTTTTGCCACACAACGCCTTTGCTCATATCTTTATGGATGTCTATTTCTGGTGTTCTGGGATATATCTGGTGTTTATGGTAATGTTTTCAAAAATTCCTAAATGTAATATGTTGGAAAAGCTACTTGTGCTGGTAATTAAGCCTGAGTGCATCTGAAATTTTCAACTCACTTTGTACTCCCTCAGAATGGCCCTCAAACCCCAGATGGGGAGGTGGCCCCAGAACTACCAAGCACATAATTCCATCTGTTCGGAGAGATGACTAATGCAAATATTTCACAATGACGCAGGTCTTCTTTTTAACATTGCATAAAAGAAATTGAAGCAGTTGGTCTGTAGCATTCACATCTGCACTGCTGGGTCCTTAACCTAGAACTATGCGTGTGCACAGCTTGGATGAGCAGAAAAAGAAAAACCTGCATGTAAAAGCTTTTGCCTGAGTTACTCAACTTAGTGCTGTGCGCTTGATCAGAAATGCAAAACAGATGTCACTGGCATGGTGGTCAGTGTAGGCAAAGGTAAGATGCGCTTCAGAGTTTGTGCCCCAGATGGCAGGGTCATTGTATAGAATGTCATTGCACAGAAGTGAAGCACAAATAGCGAAAGGTATTTGCCACCTGAACTGCATTCCTAGTTCAAGATGGAAAGGAGAGGCCTCCTCTTCACAAGTGCATTTCAAGCACACTCATGCACTCAATTAGAATGTCAACTCAAAGGTTGCCCTCATGCAATCAAATCTCTGAGTAGATATAATTCAAGTGCAAATAAACAGCACTGCCAAAAAAAAGTTCTTAGGTTTATTGCAAGAAAATTCCTAGCTAAAGGATTATAGATGTAAGACGGTAACATGCTCTTACACCTATAAGCCCATTATACGTGTGTTTGCCTGGAATGTTTTAGAATTCACTGGATTTACTAGATGATTGTTGCCTTTTAAGAACGCTGGTGAACAGGCTGTATAACTGGAGTGTAATAACTGAACCAAGAGGTTCTGTTTATAACACAGTAATTAAAATATGGAGCATCAGAAGGTGGCCTGAAAGATGGTTAAATAAAATGGCTAAATGTTTTCTCATCTAAAGGTGCTACAGAGAAACAATGTCCTGGCTTTGTTGCCATCTAGCACTAGTGGCATGATAACTTCAGCTTGACACTCTTCGCTTTCTTCTTGATTCAGCGGAAAGCTTTTGGCTTATGCTCAGATTACAGTGAAAGGACCTCCACTCTTCACCTTTTGCTATTACGGAGCTGCTGTGTCAGCCGGACCGATAGTCATAGTTGTTATTGCTCTGTGCGACCAGTGGTATTGCGAGCATCCATCATACCACTAGCACTGAGCAGTGTTTTCTGTGTATGCACACTTCACTAAAGGATTGGCCTCATATAAGCAGTGGCTGCTGCAGTCCTCATCCAATACATCGTCTTGGTGAACGTGATCTCCTTTCATCCAGGCGAGCCAGGCAGTGAGGCCTTTCACTCCCAATGGTAGTGACTAGAACATGGGCAAAATAATAAGAAGAGCACTGTGCCAGGGGTGCCCCAAAAACACTTTGAAGAAGCATGAGAGGCATGGCTGGAATTTCAGACTGTGCCGTGTGCAAATTTCCTCTATTTCGCTTGCATCCATCTATATTTTTGAAATTGGCCCTGCCGTGCATATGCCGACTTCCAGCAGTCTTGCTTTGCACTTTCATTGCCATGGGTGCAATTTGGGCTTTGAATAGCATCTCATATACGTGGAGTATGAGGGCTGTTGAAGCTTAAAGGCAACCAACAGCTTCACTATATTGCAAAAAAAAGAAATTGCTTATAACACTTTAATATTATAAAAAGCTTATGAGGGAATAGTGGCACATTTGGTCGATATTTAGAAAAGCATGAATTTGGTGATAGCGTGAAAAATGTTTTGGTCTACTTTGTCAGTACTGTCAGTGTCCCTTTCTGAACAGTGCTTGACGCAGTAAAGCCTAGCAATGTTGTTCAGTACCTGCACCATGCCTCAACCCATCGCGCTTGTGTGCTGCTATCCTTTCACTCTCTTTTTATTTCAATTTGTGATGAGCAATGCTAGTGACTATCACGAGTGCCAGCCTCTGCCATGTTGAGTGCCATGGGAATCTGCAGGTGGCTGCAGCACCCTGGTGGCTGCCAGTGAAAGGAGCCGACTGGCGGCACCCTGAGGGCCCAGACAGCCACATCCGCAATCGGTACATGCCATTCACAGACAGTGTTGAAATGATCTGAAATAAGTTTGAATTTGATAATCCTGAGCATTCAGGTAAGTGCAGAACTGTCATATTTGCATGACAAGTGGGAATAAAATGAGACTATACAGCTGAGTGCTCCTCAATGGCTTTGACCACTGGGGGTTGTTTGTCTTTCTCCGAAATCCTAAAAGGTGGCTTTTTTGCGCCCCCGTTAAGGCATGGCTGCTGAAGATGGACTTTCTTCACGATAGTGGTTATCCGGCACTGCTCTTCAAGCACTCCTTAAAGATTAACTGGAAACGGGTCTCTTTCAGGCATCAGTGGTTTACTGATTGGAAAAGATGAATTGCATTAGCATCTGTTTTCACACTGAATAAAGAAATACAGTTCCTCTCCTGCCTAGCTGTTTTCGTGGAACTGTCATAGTTGCTGCATGGTCTTCTGCCTACAACGTTTGGTTTTGGTCATCGAGACCTAATCTCTTTTTGCTTCACATTTTATCTGCTTACATTTGGAAGCTTATGAGTCTCATTAGATTGTGTGGCCTCATCATGCACCGCAGTACTTGTTTGTGCTTACTTTTGCATGCTGGTGTGTTAAGCATAAAATGCAGCTTTGGACATTGTTGAATGCCATGTCCAAAGCTGCATTAATCAGATACAGCCTGTCCTACCTCTGCATTTTGTCCTGTTTGATTGCATCTGATGTGAAATATATATGCCGTATTATACCACTCTCCTTGTTTGCTGGTAGCACATTAGCAGTAGAGCTCTAGGTCTTGCCTGCAGCACTACTACAGGTTTTCCCTCTGAATTTAATCCTAGCACCATCGGAAATAATCTGAGCGCCGACTGATATAATCTAAGCGCCATGCAATATAATTCGAGTGCCAAGTATTTAATCATAGCGCCAGCATATTTAATCCAAGCGCCAACTCGAATAATGTCCGCGCCAACCAATTTAATCCGAGTGCCAACGCAATTAATACAAGCGCCAGCGAATTTAATCCGGGTGCCAACCAATTTAATCCCCATGTGAAAAATGAATGTGGTGGAGGGCTCCAAAGCACAAAACATGAATTCCAGAAATAAATAGTGATTGAGATCACATTCCAGACCATGCGACGAGTAAGCGTCACATCTGCATGCACTATTTCGCTTTGTTGTTATATTTTTGCAACAACCAAGAACCATATGTGCAGCTGAAAAAAAAATGCGGTTTGTGACACGTCTCTCCCAGCTTTTAGCTTAGACGCATGGCAAGTGAATAAATATACCTGTCATCTTCTAATTGTTTGGTTAAGCACTGCTTATCATGGGTTGTCTTATGCACTGAATCTGCATGCTGATGGCAAGTGCGGTCTTCACACAACAGCCGGCTGTTTTTAGAAATTGCAACCGGTGCAGAAATATATTTGGGTTTCTAATCATGAGTTAACACCACTAGCAGAAAAGGATCAGTGTAACACACAGTTGGTTTCGGCGTGAAGACTTGCAGTAACGCTACCACGGAAAGAGAGAGCGCGCCCCTGCTTTCAGTCTGGCCGCGACACGGTAGAGTGAATGAAACTATGTACAGCGGAGCTTACAACCGAGGCCAGGAATAGCTACTGGCTTCTCACTATGGTCACCTTAGCAGCAGTACTTAATTTGCCTGGGCGGCAATCCTAGCAGCGTAGGTTGCCAACAAACTATAAGCACGTACAAGCACAGAAGTAGCCGACTGAAATGCAATTTTATTTTCTAGGAGACATTAGGCAGGTCTAAGTATAACTCAGAACGTCTCACATATTGTGTTAATGCAAAGCTGCCCGTATAAAAGAAAAGTTATGACGGTCAAAAGCAGCACACTCTACCCTTTGTATTTGCTGCATAGAGTGTCGGGCAGCGTCGAGCAACAAACTGCGCCGATGGTCCTTTTTAGTCATTCCGGGAGGAGTGATTAGCACCAGGTCTCTCCACTCGCTGAGGAAAGCTTTGACTTCCGACTTGAATTTCGAAAAGACTTCCTCTATAGGGTTGAAAAATAGACTGTAAGGAGGCAGCCGCTTGATCGAGTGCGTCTGACTGGCCAGGCTTGCCTGTTCCGCACAGCTGTGAGCTGGAGCGTTGTCAAAAATAAAAACCGCTTCAGAACCAGGTTCTTCACTTTCAACACGGGCTGATATGTCGCTCAAAAATTCATTGAAAACGACCCAGTGAACCTTGTCTACGGCCGTCCAATGAATGACACCATTTGCGGACATGCAGGCGAGAATGTTAAGGTTTGCTCCTTTGGTGTCAGTCATCGTCTGCACCGCAGGCTGTTCCTTCACTGCACGGCCGAAGCTCCTTGAACACTATATGTAATAGTTGGTCTCATCGATGTAAAACCTGCACAAGCGAGGTCCTTCACACTGCAACCATTGCGCATATGTTTTGCGGCTGCGTTTCACGTCGTCTCTGTTGCGGTCAATCGGCCTCTGAGTCATCAACTTCATAGCGTAACCGTGCGAATCCAGTAGGCGATCAATGCTACTTGTGCTGATGGCGATTCCCGGCAATTCTTCCACTGCTTGCTTTATTTGCTTTAGCGTGAAAGCAGGGTTGTTATCCACAATATTCTTTAGAGCCGTTACTACCTCATTTCCGAATTTCTTCGATGGTCCGCCTTTCTTCAACGCTTCTCTATTGCTCGCTGCAATGGATCTCGCCGTCTTTAAATTGATGCCCAGCGTGTCTGCCAATTTTTTCACATCTCCTCCACGCCTCGACACTTCGAGAATTCTGTCCCTGTCATGCTCGGAGACTTTGCTGTTCTTTCTTTTTGGTGCACCTGGAGGCTTGAACGGCGGTCCCCGTTTTCGGTGCCCGATTAGGATGTCAGGGCACTGCTCATCAGCTTCCATGGAAGAAAATAATGCGCGTTAAATTCATGCAAAATTAATGAAAACACATTGACTACCACCTGCCTATAATATACGAGTACGCACCACCACCGTCCGGCTCTACTCCTTCGTGCAAATGCAGAAGACAACGCGGCACACACAACGGAGGCGCGAAGATTGCCGCCTGCTTTGAAATCTCTTGTCTTCTGCGTTTCTAGCAGTTTTTGTTTTATGCTCTTGAGAAAACATTTCTATTTCTTGCAAAAGAAAGTACACCTATTTCTAATAGTGCATTCACGTGTCTGTGCTTTCATCCATTCTCCTAGCATAGCGCAAAAACAGACGACAATTCGGCACCGAGTAAACGGAGTAGGAAAACTTGCCGTCTGCTTTGGAACTTTTTGGCATTGGCTGTGTAATGTTTGGCTGATGAAATTACATATAGCTAAATTAGATACGGTTGATTAAAACGTTTTTCAATTGTGTGCTAAAATAATTGTGTTTCATCGAAGACATTTTAATTCTGTATATATTCTGTAATCAGCATTGCGCACATTTGTGGGATATATTGTCCTCTTGGAATATAGAGCCAGTAAGCCATAGCTCTGGGACCCTTCAGTATTTCAGTGCCGAAATTGTGCGTTTGTCATAATATTGACGAAAGTCATCCCATAAGCTAATGCTTCGCTTACTCGTCGCATGGTCTGGAATGTGATCTCAATTTCTATTTATTTCTGGAATTCATGTTTCATGCTTTGGATCCCTCCACCACATTCATTTTTTACATGTGGATTAAATTGGTTGGCACCCGGATTAAATTCGCTGGCGCTTGTATTAATTGCGCTGGCACTCGGATTAAATTGGTTGGCGCGGACATTATTCGAGTTGGCGCTTGGATTAAATATGCTGGCGCTATGATTAAATGCTTGGCATTCGAATTAAATTACATGGCGCTTAGATTATATCAGTCGGCGCTCAGATTATTTCCGCTTGCACTAGGATTAAATTCAGAGGGAAAACCTGTAGTCTATCCACTTTGCCAGTCATGAATCATCATCATCATCATCAGCCTGACTATACCCACTGCAGGCCGAAGGCCTCTCCCATATTTCTCCACTTAACTCTGTTCTTTGCTAGCTGCATCCACTTGACCCCTGCGAACTTCTTAGCCTCATCCGCCCACCTAACTTTCTGCCGCCCCCTGCTACGCTTTTCTTTCCTTGGAATCCAGTTTATTACCCTAAGCGACCATCGGTTATCCTCTCTTCGCACTACATGTCCTGCCCATGCCCATCTCTTCTTCTTAATTTCCACTAGAATGTCAGTAACTTGAGTTAATTCTCTGACCCACTCTGCACGCTTCCTATCTCTTAATGTTACCCCTACCATTTTTCGTTCCATAGCCCTCTGGGTAGTCCTCAACTTAAGTAGAACCCTCTTGGTTAGCCTCCACGTTTCAGCCCCATAGGTGAGTACAGGTAAGATGCAACTGTTGTATACTTTCCTCTTGAGCGATACCAGTAAGCTGCTAGTCATAATCTGCGAGTGGTTGGCGAATGCGCTCCATCCCAATTTTATTCTTCTTCTTATTTCCTTCTCATGGTCCGGATCTGCGGTTACTACCTGTCCTAAGCAGACATATTTGCCTACTACTTCCAGTAATTCGCTACCTAATGTAAACTGCTGTTCCTTCCCGAGGCTGCTGAACATTACTTTAGTCTTCTGCATATTGATTTTCAAGCCTACCTTTCTACTTTTCCTGTCTAGGTCATCAATCATTATTTGCAGTTCATCACAGAATACTGAGGTATTCTCCATCTACCCTTATCCCTAACTGCTCCCATTCCAAGTCTCTGAATACTTCCTCTAAGCAAGCTGTGAATAGTACTGGGGAGATCGTGTCTCCTTGCCTAAAACCTTTCTTTATGGGAATTTTGTTATTTTCTTTATGCTGAATTATGGTTGCTGTGCAGCCACTATATATATCTTCCAGCACTTTCACATACAGCTCGTCTACCCCCTGATTTCGCAATGCCTGCATCACCGCCGAGGTTTCAGCTGAGTCAAATGCTTTTTCGTAATTAATGAATGCTATCTACAAGGGCTGGTTATATTCCGAGCATTTTTCTATCACCTTATTGATGGTATGGATATGATCGATGGTAGAGTACCGTTTCCAAAAACCTGCTTGATCCATTGCTTGGTTGCTGTCTAAGGTTGTCTTGATTCTATTAGAGATTACCTTAGTAAATACCTTATACGTAACAGACAGTAAGCTGATTGGTCTGTAATTTTTAAGGTCCTTAGAGTCCCCTTTCTTATAAATGAGGATAATGTTTACATTCTCCCATGGTTCCAGTACCGTCGATGACACCAGGCGCTGCGTATACAGGGTGGCCAGTTTTTCTACCTGTCCTTCAGCAAATCTGTAATTATCTGATCCTCTCCAGCTGATTCCCCCTTTTTCATAGTTTCTAATGCTTTCTTGACCTCGTCCTTTGTGACTGGTGGAACGTCTGGCTGTTTTTCTCTACCGCCAATCTCATTACGGTCCTGACTGCTTTGGCTACTGTAGAGATCTGTATAGAACTCCTCGGCTACTTTGACTATCTTGTCCATATTCGTGATTACGTTGCCCACCTTGTCCCTTATCGCATACATTTGGTTTTTGCCTATGCCCAATTTCTTATTTACCGCTTTAAGGCTTCCCCCGTTCTTTACAGCTTGCTCAATTTTCTCCATGTTATACTTCCTTATATCGGCCACCTTGCGCTTATTGATTAGCTTTGATATCTCGGCCAATTCGATCTGGTGTGTTGGATTGGAAGCTTTCATGCTCTGGCATTTCTTAATCAAATCTTTCGTCTCCTTAGACAGCTTACCGGTATCCTCTCTAACTATCCTACCGCCTACTCCTACAGCGCACTCAGTAATGATATCTCTGAAATTATTGTTCATTGCTTCTAAGGTAATGTCGCCATCCTCGGTTAGAGCTGAATATCTATTCTGTAGCGAGATCCTGAACTCTTCTGACCTCCCCCTCACCGCTAATTCGTTGATGGGTTTCTTTCTTACTAATCTGTTGCGTTCCTTCTTCAGATTTCGGCTAATTCGGGACTTCATCATCCTGTGGTCACTGCATCGCACTTTCCCGATTACCTCTACATCTTGCATAATGGCTGGGGTTGAACACATTATGAAGTCAATTTCATTTTTAGTCTTCCGTTAGGGACTTTTCCATGTCCATTTCCAGTTCTTCCGTTTTCTGAAGAAGGTATTCATGATTCTTAAGTTATTGCACTCTGCAATATTCCTAGAACCAATGTCATAGTCGCCTACTGCCTGGTCTCCTGCGTGCTTTTTCCCTACCTTCGCATTTAAGTCCCCCATTAGCACAGTATATTGCATCTTTACGTTTCACATAGCTGATTCTATATCTTCGTAGAAGCTTTCAACGGCCTGGTCATCATAACTACATGTAGGTGCATAGGCCACTACAACCTTCATTGTATACCGCTTATTAAGCCTAATTACGATGCCTGCCACCCTCTCATTAATACTATGGAATTCATCTATATTACCCGCTATATACTTATTGACAAGAAAACCTACTCCTAGTTGTCGCCTCTCTGGTAAACCTCGATAACACAGCACATGCCCATCCTTCAGTACAGTAAATGCCTCATTCGGCCTCCTTTAGTTTACAAAGCCCTTTGACATCCCATTTCATACCCTCTAGTTCCTCTAACAGCACTGCTAAACTAGCTTCACTAGCTAGGGTTCTAGCGTTAAACGTTGCCAGGGTCAGTTTCCAATGGAGGCCTGTCCAAGCGGAGCCAGGAATTCTTAGTACCCCCTGGTGCGTCACAAATCTGACCGCCGCCGTGGTCAGTTGCTCCGCAGCCGCTGGTGACTGAGGCCCAAGGTTTTATGGAGCTTATCATGAGAGGTTGCGGCCAATTACTGCACCAGGGTGGCCAACTCTTGTTCTGGTGAGGGAGTGTGTTGCCGGAAGTGTTCACCGGCAACAGGTCGCACCCCAAACCTGTTTATGCAATTCCATCGACACGGTTTTTTTTTTTTTAATTCGGTGGAAAATTGCACGGCACCGGGATTTCAACCCCGATCCTCTTGCATGCGAGACGGATGTTCTACCGCTACGCCACCAGTCATGAATAAATTGCATAAAACAATTGCAAACAGGCCTGGGCAGTGCTACATAGTGGTGAAGAATTTACTTAAAGGAACACTAAAGACACCCAAATATGCTATGAAAATCTAATAAACGGCATTTGATGACACTGTCGCCGCATATCCGGCTGCAGAAAATCGAATTATTGCTGAGATATTGCGATAAGAAGTTGAGTTTTTTTTTTGTTCCCGCCGATCGAATTCAAACTGTTTTCTCCTACTATGTAGTAGGGTAGGATGACGCACACTATGATGCAAGAGGAGACTCCATGATTGCTGTCGCGCGGGGAGCAGAGAATACTTCGCAGGTGCGTGCCGAGTCATGATCTTCATTCGATGCGCACTTAGGGTAGGCGCATCTGCTGCTCCGAGCTCATATAGTTTGATTTGGCCGCAGGCCCAAACTAAACTATCCGAGCAGGGATGAAATGCCTGAGCCGGAACATAATCGAAACTGAAGTGGACGCCTGTAGCGCCGTGTTAGCTGAGAGACTAGCGGCATCTACCGACAAGCAGACGAAATGGGTATATTTTTATATTTGCCTTGCAACATTTACGTTGTCTTTTCGTCTTTTCACTGTTGTTTATGTGTGATAAAAGCATGTTATCATATTCGAGACAAACTGACTACCGCATTCAAACGGTCAACATAATTTGCATTTGTCAGCCTCCGGGATCCCTTGCGCGTCACATGATTTGTAGCTGCGAGTCTTGGCCGTTTCTGCTGTGGCGGCAACACCTGTATTCTTGTTCTTCCTCTTTACTACCTTGTAACAGCTATTTTCAGTAAAAGTGCCTTTTTTGTGACCAGGAACTGGCATTCTATCGATGCAAGCCCACTTCATTTTTCTCTTTAATGCCCCAATGATGTCAGGTTATACTTCACAAGGTTTACTTTAGATTTAAATTATTAAGATAACCTCATAAATGCGCTGGTCATAAAATGCCTGCACTAAGAAGCTCCTAGAAGTGGCACATGTTACAGTTTTTTTGCCGAGAGGATTTCAGTTGCCTGACATATGTCCCACAGTGGGTGCAATAGATGGAGAACTTGCAAGTCAGGAAATGTCATTCCTTATCACTCCAGGCTTTTAGCAGGGCCCTCTTTTGAAGTTGCATCCCTTCAGTGAAACTGGGCCTTCATCCTGCAGTGGCTCAGTAGTTAGGTTGCTCAGCTGGAGGACTCGTGTTTGAACCCTTGGAAGCAAAACAGAAATGGATGTCAGTGGACATTATTCCAAGCCCTCCACTACGGCACCCCATTCTCTTAATTCACTCCCACCATGAATTCATGCCTTTCCTCATGGTGTGGTTCAGATATCCACCAAGAAGTGCGGTAGTTTTCCATTTTCCTTGAAATCAATTTTTCAAATGTTTCCATGCGATTTTGCAGGTAGATTTCTGCTAGCCTGATTGACAGATCACTGCCTACATGGACATCTTTCATTGCGGCTTACATTCTGTGCTCAAAATTTTTCATTTCTGTGCATTCCACTCCCAAGACTATGCCTGTCCTTGTGTCATGGTCAACAGGCATCAGTACAGTGGGCTGTTGTAGATTCAAACTCACTTAATTCCAACTTTGGGTTTATTCAAACTGCCACCTTGGTCTTGCCAGCATCGTTTATCGAAAAAACTGTCACTAAGTTGAAATAAATTCTCACTTTTGTCCTTGCATCCGCTCTTAAGAGCAGCCTTCACTTTGTTAAAAATGTTGCCTTGTATTGGTGTCACTTGCAGCTGCCACGATTTTGAGCCACTGAAGTGGCTCAACTGTGGCCACTACAGCCATAGGCAGACTAACAAAATGGTTGTGGTAATGGAATGTGATCACACACAGGTTGTACAAATGATACGACAAGGTGCGGCATACCCTTCAGCTCTCCTAGCACTAGTTGGCTCATTCGCTTTCTTGTGCCGGTGCCCATGTTACTGTTGGTTCACATTCTCCAGTAGTTTCTGGTCGCCATTCTATGATGTCAGTTTAGCTTGTCCATTACTGTATTAGGTAGTTAGATGTCTCTTGTGCTTGGACATGAAACAGCCTGATGACCAGGGCTGGCTTTGCTTTGTCTCTCTCTTTTTGCATGTGACCCCAGCATAGACCACCCCGTGGTGCATGTGTCGTGGAATGATGCCGTCGCCTTCTGCAAGTGGTCGGGGAAGCGCCTCCTCACTGAAGCCGAGTGGGAGTACGCCTGCAGGACTGGCCTTAAGGACAGGTGCCGCCACTGATGCCATGCTGCTGTCTCAGCCTCACTGATAACTGGCTTCATTGGCACTAAAGCAGGGCCTGTGAATCTTTCTAGCTTTAGGGAAGGCCTCGTGGCCATCAAGAGGTGTTAGGAAACTGCATGCCTGAATTTCAGCTCCTTCCTACCTGATGTGCATTCAAAAAGGAGCATATATATCCACGGCCACTTAAATATATAAACAGTCTTCTGGTCCATCCCAAAATAAAGTGAGTTAAACAGAGGGAGGGCTGAGGCATGCATGCATTCAATATTTAGATGCTCACAAACAAAAAGTGGTCCAAGGGGCTTCCACCGAACCCAGTTTCAGATCCACTGCAGTACACATACTCTGTGTAGTGCATGTAAATGCGATGCACTACACTCATGTGCTGTGGCTAGCATGTGCTATTGCTTTTCAGCATGAATGCGCACTCTATATTGTTACAGCTCTAGTGTTGTAATCTCACAGTTGTGCAAATTTATTTCCTCTATCAAAGTGGAAAAGGAAGATAAAGACACTCTATTGAAACCATAGTTTGACAGGGAAAATGCAGTAATAATGAAGGTGCAAAATAGCAAAATTGTTGCCAGTTCCTATTGGCTAGCACACTGTCACATCAAGCATGGACATGCTGGCAGCATTAGAACAGTATATCCTCTTACCCAGCCATCCACCTTAGCATAGCCATTAGGCTGTATACATTAGCTGTTTAGCTTTCTTAGAGGCCTCGCAGTCGAAGCACTGAGACGTTTCTGAGATAGATGCATAGCTTTTCTTTGGAACCATTTGACTGCACTCAGGTAAATGCTATCCCCAGTATTTCTACAAAATCTACACTATTCCTGTCCCACATACACTGTGCTGTCCCAAAGTTTCTTTGGTGAAATCCACTGGGAAGTACTATAAAAAAAAAATTGCATGATGACCTGTATTGAATTCTTGTATCGGGAAAGCACTTATAGTCTTTCCTCATTCTGGATTTTGACTGGGTGATCATTGTGGGAGGCAGATCTCTTTATGACAGTTTCATCAATTTTGACTTTGTTCTTTTGCTACACTTCTACTCAAAATTGCCATTTTGTGGCAAGTTGATAAAAATAAGAAGAAAAGGCACAATATCTACAGACGTATTATGAACAAAGGAAGTTTAGAATACACATTTTGAAGATCAATGACGAACTTTGTAAGAATATACACGAAAACACTGGAACACTGTATAAAAAAAAGAGTAAACTATCTGTACAGCGCCTCTTCAGCTACAGAAAAAAAAGAAAGAGAAGGGTTCAACGCTACTGAACCAATTGTGGAGCAAAAGCATTAACTGTGGCATTCTTCTTTGTATTCTTCGTCTTGTTTTTCTTCTGTCTTCTTTTCCTTCTTCGTCTTCCACGGTGCCACAGTAACACGGTGCCTTGCCGACGGCTTGAATACCTAGCGCAGTGTAACGTTCGCTACAAAACTGCAGGTGGAAACAGCCTCATTTCTCGTGCCATGAGGTAAAGCAGTTCCTGGTTTTCATGAGGCAACAAACCAAAATCGCTGCAAGTGGGCTGTAAAGGCCGGGTAAACATGTTGGACATGTGGCTGACCTTCAGGAATGTATTTTCGTGGAATCAAGCCACCCGGACTCTGAGTCGGTGCTCACTAGTGAATAGCTAGCACTATTTTCGAGTAATTATCACCTCTCAACACTGTCAGATAACAAAGCGAGCAATATGATTCAATATTTGACTTGCTGGAAGTCTTTTGATTACAAAAATTTGATGTTATGCTGCATTACCACGAGTAACAGGATTTCTTTGTCTTTTCCAAGCATGGCCGCCATTCCCCCTTTTGTAACAGCTCATGCATGCTAGTTTTCAAAAGATCCATCAAAAATCAGAACGTCACCAGAGTGGAAAAATTTAAACTGGTCCTACAAGTGCAGTGCCTAAACTAACCTATCTTCAAGGTATACTGCGCACGCACAAAACAAGGACGAGAAGGGTACACCAACAAGCGCAGACTCGCGACTGAAATTCATATGGAAGGAAACACATCTTATGAATTTCAGTCACAGGTCTGCGCTTTTTTTGGGGGGGAGGGTGTACCCTTCTCGTCCTTGTTTTGTGTGTGCGCAGTATACCTTGAAGATATGCCTGACCAACTCGCCCAACAGCGCACTCATTTAGCCTAAACTAACCACTGGGTGGCACTAGGTGCATGAGAAATGATTTCAACGTGTCAAAATGGGCGATATAAAGCATTGATGACTGGTGATCAAGGCGTGGTAACAATGCAGAGATGCTTGCAGGTAAAACTTTTCATTTTGAGTTCTCTCACAAGTGGGGCCACCTTCTTGCACCACAGGCTATTCCCCTGGGGCAACAACTGGACTCCCCATGGCAAAACTCGTGCTAACATCTGGGAGGGCCAATTTCCAGTCACCAACACAGCTGAAGATGGCTACCGTGGCACTGCACCTGTAAGCTTAACCACACTGGCTGCTTCTGCCAACTTTGTTGGTTGTTAAAAACGGTCGGAGGTGCGGGCAACCAGAGAACCTCTTTAATTTTTTTCACTGATTTCATTCTAAAAGTTTCACTACTTTTTTTTTTTTTCATTTCGTTTATTCATTTATTGTTACTGAGGAACTCAAAAGGAGCTTTAAAGGAGTGTAAAAAATAAAAGGAATCAAATATCAGCCATAAAATTTGTAGTGCAAGAACAGACACATGCTGAAAAACACTGGTATACAATGGCTAAAAGAGGACGGCCTCTAAACACACACGTGAACCAAACAGAATACATAGCATCAAAAACCAAAACAACAGCTTGCTTCAGTAACCCCAGAATAACCCTACCTCTCTGAGCCATACTCCAACCTGTCTCAGTGCTGCAAGTATATCCAGTTAATGATGCAGACAAAAATACAGCAGCGTATGGAAGAGTGTTCCAATCTTTGCAGCTTTGCGGGAAGTAACTAAACATAAGCACTCATTTTGTATGGTTGAAAATGGTATGAACTTTTAGTCTGGATAATGCCCTGATGTTTTATTCATTTTGATTTCAAAGTAATCTGACTCGTTCTTTTTGAAGAGAACTGTTAATAAATTATTGAAGGGTTTTCAATCTTTCATACCTGGTTTTGGTTTCTAGCAGTGTGAGGATCCTGTTTTGGAATATATTCAGTTACTGGTCTAACTAGCGTCTTGTATGCCAGGCACATTACCTTTGGAGTTGCAGTGTACATAGTGAGTTTATGGTACCATAGTGGTTTAGAAGCTTTAAAGATGTTTTCAATGCTTGTTTCTGGTTACTGACATGAGCACAGACTTCAAGTTTAACTCCGTCTGCCGGTTATCACACCATTTTGCTATTCTGTGAAGGTTTGAATATAATGCAGTCTGATCATTTCTTGTATTTATTTTACCATACAACTCGCAGTTATCAGCAAAAAGTCTTGGTTGATTTATGGGGTTTAACGTGCCAAAGCGACCCAAGCTATGAGAGACCTCGAGCAAAAAGTCTTAATGGAATGTGAGTGTTATTTTATCGGTCACTAATAAAAATTAAAGAAATAGAAGTGGACCTAAGGCACTATGTCGTATCATTCTACAAGACACAGGAAGAATTTTAGTCTGATAACCTTTAACCATTAATTATTGTTGTTGCATATTTAATGAAGACATTTATTAACCCCAACTACATGCTGTCAGCATGCAGTTGTCCATAGCTCCTAGCCCTAATGCACAAACACATGGGCACCTCATCCAGTCCAAGTCCTGCATACCATCTGGTTGTCCACCCAATCACCTCAGTGCCGCTGGTTACCGACACATCTTGGCAGCGCTGGTTACTGCCACAACACTCCTTATGCCCCAAACTGAAACTACGGGGATGGCGAACTGTGGAGACTGTCGACACGCTGGTGTTTGTAATATGGTGGGCTCACCAGCAGGTGAGGGGGTAGCAGGAATCGTGATGTTTGGTTCCACTGTGGCCAGCACACGCTGTTGTGCCTCACTTCCCACTGGAGTTGTTCCATCTGCCTCACCTAACTACTGCTGTGTGGAAACTGGCATTGGGTGCTTGTCACAGCAGTCCTTTTCTGGTCCTTGGGTAAGTTGTCCGTCACCGCGGTTCACTTCTGACCCCTCTTCTGTGCCTCCGAGCCGCAGGTGGTCTCTACGGTGGTGGCACACCGTGCCATCCTCCAGTACTACCTCGCTTGATGACGAACTGGTTGATGTTGTGGCGATTGCTGGTACCCATCTAGGCCCTGGTCTAAAATTCCTGGCCCAAAACGTGTCCCCAGCCATGGGCACTGGCTTCCTCCTGGCTTCAGCATCGCTACGCAATTTTTGCTGTAGATGCCGCAGGCCCACTCTGGTGTCCAAGTCTGGCTGCAGCAGGTCTGCTGCAGTCTTCAAACGCCGACCCATGAGCAGTTCTGCAAGGGAACGACCAGTGAGGGCATGAGGTGTCGTTCAGTATGTTAGCAATATCCTCAACACTCAAACTCCCCTCATTGTTCTTTATGGTTTGTACAACCCGCTCTGTGGCCCCATTTGATATAGGATGGTATGGTGGAATCAGGATAGGCCGTACACCATTCTTAGCCAGGAATGCCTTGTACTGTGCGCTTGCGAATGCTGGACCATTGTCGCTCACCACAACATCAGGCAATCCATGGCTGGCAAAGATAGTGTGTAAGCATACAATTGTTGTCTCTGCCAATGGCGACGATACCCAAACCACCTCTACCCACTTTGAGCATGCATCCACAAGTACTAGAACGTACACGCCTTAAAAAGGTCCCCGAAAATATACGTGTAATCGGGGCCACTCTCTCTCCGGGAACGACCTTGGTGCCATTTGAATTGCCTTGGAAGCCTTATAATGCACCTTAAAAACTGTGCACCGGCCCACTTTCATAGTGATGTCCGCATCAGTCCCTGGCCACCACACATGACTGTGGGCCACTAACTTCATTTTTTCAACGCGCGGATGACACTCATGCAGCAGATCCAGCACAGCTGCCCGTAGCAGCTCAGGTACTACCATCCAATTTCCCTGTAACACACAGCTTTCCATCACAGAGAACTCCTTCATTCGGCCCCGCCGGGGTGGCGCAGTGGTTACGGCGCTCGACTACTGTTCCCAAGGTTGCGGGATCGAATCCCGGCCTCGGCGGCAGCTTTTCGATGGAGGTGAAAAGCAAGGCGCCCGTGTGCTGTGCGATGTCAGTGCACGTTAAAGAACCCCAGGTGGTCGAAATTTCCGGAGTCCTCCACTACGGCGTCTCTCATAGCCTTAGTTGCTTTGGGACGTTAAACCCCACAAACCAAACAAACCAAACCAAACCTTCATTCGGTTTGGAAAAATTAGCTGTGGCTTAGCTCTGGTTAAGCCTTAGTGATTGCGAAAGCAATACCTCCCTGGCTGCGCTTGGCTCTGCTGGTGGTTTGGCATGGCTTCGCCTTGGTTTGGAAAAATTAGCTGTGGCTTAACTCTGGTTAAGCCTTAGTGATTGCGAAAGCAATACCTCCCTGGCTGCGCTTGGCTCTGCTGGTGGTTTGGCATGGCTTCGCCTTTTGTGCAACTAAATGATTTACTCTGGACACAACACGGTTTCTACTGTTTGTTTATTCCAATGAACACGATTTGGTGGTCCGTAAAGTAGTGACTCTTGGTAGGGAAGGCCGCTAAAATTCGAAGTCGATACGGGCGCCTCATGTTCTTCAGCGAGGCTACTTACCGCCAAACATGGCCAACGAACGCCTCGAAGGTAAAAACGGATTGTTCGTGAAACGTTTCTCAAACTCCCGCATAGCAGACTCAAACTCGCCGACTCTCATCTCTTGTTCTTCCAGTCGTTGAGCCATAATGTCGCCTCCTCGGTTCACCACAACGTTCTGCTCTTCTCTGCATACGTCTTTCTTCTTTTAGCAAGCCATTCTTCTCTCCGGTCCGGTGGCTCTTCTACACGGCGCTTTCTTCTATGGTAATTATATCGCTCTGCACTACTCATAGATGATTCTTCGGCATTCAGAGAGTCCATAAAGCTACTCTCGCTCACTGAACTTGTAGAACGTTGCCGGGCTCCCTATTCTGTGGCTCTTGCCTTTCTTCATCTGTCTCCTCGGCGCGGTATTGGCGTTTGCGCGCAGCACATCGCTCCAGCGATGCTTTGTACAACTCCTCAGACATGACCAAGCGGAGCGCTCCTGCAGCACCCAGTTTATCCTCTCCTAGCAAGCGCCCCCACACGGCGGGCCGAGAAGGCCGTCACGTGGTAGCCGCCGCGCCGAGCAAAGGAGCGACTACGGCTACACTGCGGCCGAAGAGACGACTTGGGGCCCCTGCTCTCCTCTGGCCGTGACGTCACGCTGTCACGTAGTAGCGAAGGAACGACCTCCACCGACGGCAGAAAAGTGCTAGCAGTATTGCTTTCGCGATAAAAGGCCAAAACTCCTGTCCAGGTGGCAAGCGCCCTCCCGACCGCAACACACTACGCAGGGGGGCCAACACGGGGTCATGATCAGTTGCTGCCTCCACAGCAGAGGCTGAGAGGACCTGTTGGTATGCACCTTCCAACATGAAGACGTCCGGAAACCTGGGTTCCTCTGGTGGCGCCTTAGCAAGTGGCAGGCGACTCAAAGCATCATCATTTTCCAAGCTCGCCCCTGGTCTGAAGCACAACCGGTAGTTATAGCCACTCAGCATCAGGGCCTATCGCAACACTCTCGGTGAACTTTGAAGTGGAATGCGGTTCTCATGTCCAAACAGTACCAATAAAGGCTCGTGGTTGGTGAAAATTTCAAGTGCCTTCCCCACAAAAACTGATGGAACTACGCACCAAAAACAAGTGCAAGTGCCTCTTAATCCAACTGACTAATTCTCAGCAGCTGTTAGTCGCCGAGAAGCAAAGGCTATTGGCTTCTCCTCTCCGGACTGCAGCCGATGTGCCAGTAGAACTCCAATGTCATAACACACACAGTGGGCCTTGAAGTAAACATCTTTATTTCACTCAGGGGCTTGCAGGTCTGTCAGGCACATCGGAGGGTCAAGAGGTCGTGCCGTTGTCAGGTCGGAAGAGCAGCCAGGAAGCGGGCAGCAGGAAAGCGAAGAGGTAGCAAGACGTCGGCACACCTCGTTTTATGGGGTCCGGGCGGGAACCGGTTTCCCCATTGGCGGGAGAGGAGAGGGGCAGTGAGGCAATGCACAGTGAGTGCTGAGAACTGGCGCGCCCTTCAAATATGGCTGGCGCGCTGCCCCTGCCTCGTGCATAGAGCAGGGCCCCACATACCCCCCCCCCCCCCCCTCAATGTCCAACCCGGAGTCCGGCAACAGCCGGGGCATGTCCGAGCCAGGGTCGGCGTTCAATAGGCAGGCTTGTCGCCTTGCTCTGGCGAGATGCCCGCTCAGCTGGTCCGTCAGGCGACAAAGAAGCAGCAGGCATGGAGGGACTGTTCTGGCTGGTCCCTCTCTGGCAGCGACTGGCAGCAGTGTGACCTCGGGATCAGAGCGCAGCTGGGCTCGGCCGCGGATACGCCTGGCAGTGGCCCGGAGCTGCTCCTCCACATCGCTGTTGACCCCTTTCCACGTGGTGCTGTGCTGGATTCACCGGGACCCCTTTTCAGCAGGCGTTTCCGCCCCGGGCACACCTGGCTCCCTGAGGCCCGTACTCCAGGCCTGGGCAGTGGGCTCCGAATCCAGCCTCTTTGAAGACGGCCAGCATGACCCCACTGGTCATGGGGCCACGACAAACTGGGGGGTGCCCCCCATTTAAGTGGCCCCTCCTTGAACCATGCGCTGGATGCGGTTTCTCGCCCCAGCGATGGTGTTCCTCTGGCAGCTGCAAATTCTTATCACAATGCATTCTGAAAGAAGCAAAGACGTTAGATGAAGTAGTGCACTACCTGCACTAAGGTTATAGTGTCGGTTGCGGAACCGGGTTGCTACCTGTACGCCTTACTTGGGAGGAGATCGCTGCATCGCCTTGAGCTTCCACCGCTTCGCAGTTATCGTCATTGCAAAGGTGGTAAGCCTTCAAGTCTGTGACGTGCACCGAACCGGCGGTTTCACCGCTCGTTAACAACTGCAGCTGGTAGGTGAGCGGCGTAGTCTGTGCAGTAACTTCGAACGGTTCAACCTGCTTGTGCGCTAGTGACGCGGCAAAACCACGCGCTGCGTTACTAAGCGGGAGCGTTGTTTTCAGTACCAAGTCGCCCGTGTTGAAAATGACGTGACGACAACCTTTGTTGTACTGATCTGCCTGCTCCATGCGCGCGACATCGATGTTTTCACGAGCCGCGCGCAAAATTCAAGTAAGCGGGTGTCAAATCCACCGACCTGTTCACAGTTGTTCTAGTGGCGAATGCCAGTTCAGACAACCGGGCATCCCAATCAGCGACCACCATACTCTTAACATTCCGATTCACTCTCGTTTATGTTGCTCTGAGTGTGATAGGAACTCGTTTTCCTGTGGCGGATTTGAAGCGCCCGACAGGAATTTACAAAGACATTGCTTGTGAAATACGAAGCATTGTCTGTAATCAGGTCGGAAGGGAAACCAAAACCAGTGTAGATCTCCAACAGTTTCTCCCAAATTCTTTCTGACACAAGCTCCCTAAGGGGGAATACCTCAACCCACTTGGAAAAGTGGTCCGTTATTACCAGGATATATTGGTTTCCGCGCATGGATCGAGGGAGGGGTCCCATGATATCACACACGACCACTTGCCACGGGTAGTTGCTAACTACCGGCTTCATCATGCCAACGGGCTTCCCCATTCGAAGCTTGGCTACCTGGCAAATAGGACATGTACGGGCGTAACCCAGAACATCCTTTCTCATACCTGGCCAGGTTGCGACACGGCATAACTTGTAAGTTTTACTGCCGCTGCCATGGCCTGCCAGCGCTGAGTCATGAAAGTACCGGAGGAATTGTTTCCGCAACTTTATCGGGACCACGACTTGGAAAGGAGATGTAATCGCCTCTTCCTCGTCAAGTTGGGGGATGTAGTGGAACAGTAAGCCATCATCACCCAGCAGATACGCGTTGTACTTGCCCTCAGCGTTCCCGGTGCAAGCTGCAGTACTCGCAAGCTCTGTCATAGACCGCTGGCATAGACCGTCTGCTGTCTGGGGCTCAATCAGCTCTTCCCTACTGACCGCTACTTTCCAAGACAGATTTCTTTTTGCCTCGCTTCTTAGCAGGTGAGCAGTCGCCACCACCAGTAGCTGCGCCTTCTCTCTCTCAGCAGAGCGCAGGACCCCTGTCTGCCTCTTTTCTCTCTTTAACTAAGCTGGGCGCGACAATTGCGTCTGCCCTCTCCTCCTTTCCAATAGTGGCGACGCCACTTTCAGCAGTGCTGGACTGTGCCTCTGATGCGCTTCTGCCAGCTTTCCACGGTGCACACAATAAAGCGTCTGCCACCTTATTCATGCTGCCCCGGCGGTACTCAATGGCATACGCGTAACGTTGCAACATCAGTACCCATCTCGCGAGTCTGCCTGCGGGGTTTTTCAGCCTCTTTAACCACAAAAGTGCCTGGTGATGTGTCTGCACGGTAAAAACCACTCTGTCTAATTGCATTTTGAATGCGAGCATTATCGCCAAGCATTCCTTTTCGATCACGAAGTAATTCCGCTCCGCCAATGTGAGCGTGCGGCTAGCGAACGTGACAAGGCGCAGCTTGCCCTCGTGTTCCTGCAACAAAACAGCTCCAACACCGGCATCACTAGCATCTGTCTGTGAGAAAAACTGCTTGTTCAGGTCAGGGAGGCGCAAACTAGTGGTATTCGCGATCGAGCGAGCCAAGGCAACAAATACATCATTCTGTTCCTTGCCCAGACTCACTTCGAGCCTTTACACAACAGCATGTTCAACAGCCTTGCGAGCTCCAAACAACGAGGGATGAATTGCCTGTAGAAAGCAACTATTCCCAAAAATCTCAGCAAGCTTTTCACGTCCATTGGGCAGGGGTAGTTCAGAATTGCCTGCAGTTTGTCATGGCTCGGTCTCCAAGTGCCCTCATCAACCACAGAGCCTGAGAGGTTCACTCTCTTTGATACCAACTGCACTTTCTTTGGGTTGATCGTTGTACCCGCACGCCTCATTCTTCCAAGAACGGAATTCAGGTGAATGAGGTGCTCTTCGAACAACTGTGAGAATATCACAACATCGTCGAGGTATGCCATCGCGTAGTTGAACCTTGCATCGCCCAGCACGATATCCATCAATCGCATGAACATGCTCGAGGCATTAGACAAACCAAACGGGAGTCGAGTAAATTCGAAGAGCCTGCTGTGACAGGTGAATGCGGTTTTCTGAATGTCACCTTCCGCCACCTCAATCTGTAGGTACCCTACGCTTGCATCCAGGACTGCGAAGAACCTTGCGTTCCCCAACACGTACATCACAGCCTCGACTGACTGGAAAGGGTACGCAACCATAGGCGTCAGTGAGTCGAGCTTTCGATAATCAACACACTGCCTGACTGAATCATCTTTCTTTGGTGCTAGAACCACTGGGGATGCCCATGGACTTTGTAAGAGTCTCACCGCGCCAGTATCAATCATCAATCTGCTGTCTGTGGTGCTGTTTGCGATTCGCCTTGCTGGTTTGTGCTGCAAGCATCGAGACGAGTTGCTTGCAGTTTCATCCACCTCACGTAAGTCGCTTAAGCAAAGCTCAAGCAGCCGGTTGGAATGCAGTAGTTGCGGCGCAATGAATTGGTTCTCATTGGGCCTTGGATGTGGTACGTTGCATTGAATGCCTGTGATGAACACGTGTCATTTTGGTAGGAAGGATGACGCGGCATGCCAACTGCAACCTCACATCTGTTTCTCGTTGCAGGTCGCGGTCCTTTGGCGCTTTCATGCGCAAATTAGGTATGCGCAGGCTTAGTATGGTGCAACCAGTCATGGCGTTTCAGCTTGTTATTGCTACGAGGCCTTGCAGCAACTTAAACATCTGATCTTGACCATCTTATTCTATGCTGCAAACAGCTGCAGGCAGTTGTGTGATTTCGCAGCTCGCACTAGCTGCGCTTTCCAAAAGATTCGTCAAAGGAGTGTTTCACACGCAACATTCATGTTTCCTCCTATTTTATGCTTACTCGGAGCTGAATATGTGCCAACTTCTTGAGCTTTTCCAGACTCATCAAAAGGAGTGGTTTAAAACTAAACCTAATCTTTGCACTACCAATTGATATCCACCACATGAAAGGAAAGACAAGACAACAGTCTGCCTCAGACTGAGCCAGGATGGCCTCATCGCACCCAAAACATCATTGGTCTGCCAAATAAAAATTTGTTGGAACGAGCCATACGATCTACAAACTAGACACGCAGCACCACAAAACGCGCTTAGCTGAATTCGTATACGAGAAATGACAACCTGCTTTTCACTAGCTTAGCTCATCCAATTCCGCTAGGGGGTTAACAGGGTCACCCTCGCAGCTGCATTCATCTTGTGCACACCTAGCCAAAGATGCGACACTCGTTGCTCACAGTTCATGTACAATGGAGAGCACGTGTATTGCATGCCACTTAATTTCACAGGAATTGTGTGCATTGTGTGTTCCATTTGATGTACAACAGGAACATTTAAAACAAAATTGTTCTCACTGTAAAAGGTTACTGAAAGCAGTTCACCTTTACAAGGCACTGTGCTCTAATCAAAGAGCAGCATTCTCACCAAAACAGCTCTTACAAGGCAGTAAAGAAATATAGCTGTCACCACCAGCCAATTTCTCAAGCAAGATGAGTGTGTTAGTAGCTATTTTTTGGAATGGATTCTAAAGAATGTACTACACTACCATTACTTCAAAATGATGGCAGTGCGCACTTTATAGCAAACTTCACTCAGGGGCAGGCAGATTGGGAGGTCAGGGGGTCGTGCCGTTGTCAGGTCGGAAGAGCGAGACACCGGCGCGCCTCATTTTATGGTGTCCGAGTGGGACCAGTTTCGTTGTCAGGTCGGAAGAGCGAGACACCGGCGCGCCTCATTTTATGGTGTCCGAGTGGGAGCAGTTTCCCCATCAGTAGGAAAGGAAAGGGGAAGTGGGAAAATGCACAGGGAGTGCCGGGAAGTGGCGCGCACTTCAAATGTGGCTGGCGCGCTGCGCTGCCTCATGCGTGGAGCAGGGCCCTACATCTCATATGGCGACGCATTGCAGCACAGCAACAAGGGCAACCTTGGTCATAATAAGCTAACACACTTCCAGATATCAGCAACTGCTTGCTGATATCTCAATGCCTCAATGCCATGGCACTGATTTCTTAAGCAATTGGAGCAGGGAGTGTAGCACTGTTGACAACTGAGGTAGGAACCTCCGGTAAAAGTTAAACAGACCCAGGACGCTCTGCAAATCATGTGCACCAGTGGGTACCAGCACTCGAACAATGGCTTCAGCTTTCTCTGTTGATGAGTGCAGACCATCCTTGTCGATGACAATAACCCAGGTACGCCACACTTGCTGCTGCGAATACATGTTTCTGGGCCTTCAACTTCAAACCTGCATCACTTAGTCGTTACAACACTTCCTCCACATTCTTACTGTAGTCCTCTGCCAACACCCTAGCAACCAGTATATCATCGAAGATATGACAGTATTTTGGCAACCGCGAAGCAAACTTTTCATTTCGCATTGGAAAATAGCCGGTGCTAATGCCACCCCAAATGGCAGTCGGTTGTACTGAAACAGTCCCTGCTGGGTATTAATAGTCACATACTTCTTATAATCCTCATCCAGCTCCACTTTTTGGTATGCGTCCCGAAGGTCCAACTTCGAGAACAGCTTGCCTCCTGCCAGCTGCATTGATTTCCTCGTCCCGTGGCACAGGATATGTCTCAATATCTGCTGTCCGGTTCACTGTGACCTTGAAGTCTCCACATAGCCTAACTTTCCCATCCTACTTCAAAACGGGAACCAACGGTGCCGCCCGTTCTGATGTCCGCACTGGTCTGATAATATCTTTTCTCTGCAGCCTTTGTAGCTCCTGGGTCACCATGTTTTGCAGAGCAAAAGGTACTGGCTGTAGCCTGAAGAACCGTGGCTGTGCATCCTCGGGTACTTTTATCTTGGCTTTCACTCCAGAAAGCTGTCAGAGGCCTTCTGCGAACACATTGGGGAACCAACCTATCCAGTCCTACATATCTTCAACAGCGTTAATGTTTAGCAAGCTCTCAAGTGGCATGCCACAAGCTTTTGACCAGTTTCTGCCTAATAGGGCCCGTGAACCACCTCTGATGATGAACATTGGCAGTTGTGCAACCTTTCCTCCAAACTTGGCAAGCATTGAAGCTTTCCCTGCAACCACCGACTGGTGTCCAAAGCAGCGTCTTAGCTTGAGGTCAGATTTCTCCATCTCGTGAATTCCACTTCATTCATCACCAAGTGGACTGCTCCTGTGTCAACTTCCATGTGTATCGACTGACTATTGATGATAACCATAGCGCAAATAGGTGGGACTCTCGGCTCCAGGACATTCCAATGTCTGGCTGTGGCCTGACGGCGGTGTTCGCTGGTCTACTCTGCAGTAACCACAAGTAACCACACATTACCGACGTCCGTTTCTCCGTTCTTGTCGTTGGGTGGCGTATCTACCGGGTCTACGGCCATCACCCCATAGGGAAGTAGATATCCGGCCGGTCCTGCTCCTTGCTGCCTGTTCTGTTGCGCGCCTCGCAGACTTGTCCCAGGTGCCTGTCCGCTCTAGCATTTTTTTGCTACATGACCTTTCTTCTGGCAAGCAAAACACAGTAAATTCCTGAACCTGCAAGATTGCTCATAGTGCCTTTCGCCGCAGCGATGACAATCATTGGCCGCCGCTTTTCGACACGCAGTGAACGTTCACCTCCATCCACCTGACCGGTCATTTTTGCGCCCGAAACGGCAGCTTCCATGCTAGTGCGACTGTGCGGTCCAGCATCAGCTCCAGCTCTGGTTCGCCATCCCATTGAGTCTGGCAGTGAAAATGATAGCATTGCACGATCACTGATGGTTTAGGCGCATAATGGTTGGTTAACACCTGGATGCTCATGGTGAGCGGAACGTCATTTGGCCGTCGGGGTGCCAGTAAGCAACGAAGCAGTGAGTATGTCGGCTTTCCACACGAGCTAAGAAACATGACACACTTCTTATCCTCCGGGATACTGTTGGTGATGAAATGCTGTTCAAGGATCTCCACGTACTCCACCTATTCATGCTCTTCACCTGCAAACTGCTCCAACTTGGACATCACGGTCGACGCTCGGTTAATCTTCATCGCCAGTTGCTACATTTTTAAAGAAAACGTTTATTAACCCCAGCTACATGCGGTCAGCATGGTGGTTGTCCATTGCTCCTAGCCCTAATGCACAAACACATGGGCACCTCGTCTAGTCCTGTGCACCATCTGGATGTCCACCCAGCCACCTCAGTGCCGCTGGCTGCCGGCACAACACCTTGGCAGCACTGGTTTACGAGACAATATTGTCTCGTAATATATACGAGAAAAACCACTTTGTGAGCATTTGATTTTTGAAGATTGCATTAGCCTTCTATGAAAAGTTTTCATGCGACACTTTATCTTTCAAAAACTCAAGGTGTATAATGTCTGTTTGGCCATTTGCTGTTTCTGCGAGGTTGGATTGGGTTGCTACTGAAAGTGCTTTTTGGAAGCCATGCGGACGGAGGGTACCAGTATAACTTCTTCCTGGGCCAGTGCATAATTGTACATTATAAAGTTAGAGCACAAAAAGCAGTTCTTGTGCTGTGTCGTTAGTCTGTCTGTGTGTGGTTGCTTTTTGCACTCTAGATTTATATTGTACAATAGGGTACCATGCTGACAGAAATAGGTGCTTGAACACGATGTGTTCAAGTAATTTAGCAGCTGTACCACCGAGAGAAATGTAGTGATAATTATTAAAGGGACAGAACACTGCCCTCTAAGCATCAATTTTTCGGCGCACTGCAACGCTTCCTGACTCTGGTGATCAGTTCCATAGCGGTTTTGCTAGAAACATTGTTAAAAATTTTGCCAAAAATTTTTCGATCAATGCGTGCACCTGTTTTTATGAAGTGCAGTGCTGGAAGTCGTGAGTAGCCACCGCAATTACAATTGCGCATCGGCAAAGTGATAACCAAAAACTAATAGAATTTTACCACCATTTGAGTACACAGTAGTGCCAAGTTTCCACACCCATACGGCACAGGAACATATCAATAGAAGTCCACTGCTTCATCCACGAAACTCCGAACACTATGGCGCCATCTAGTAAAAAATGTAAAATCACGTCATAAGCAATATAAAAGAAGGCTGGTTTTTGCTGATGGAGATAGTGCAAAATATGATAAAACAAAGTGAGCACTCTTCAAAGAATAAAGAGCACTGTGCTCATATCACAGTGACATTTTTCCAAGATATGGCAACAGAGTTTACTACACTGATAATTACAGTGCTTCACTGCAAGAGGCGACATCAGCCATTTTCATATGACTTTCAGTGCCAAACTAAAATTATAAACCCTCATTTCTTCGATACTGTGATGCTCAATCTACACCATTTGAGGCAAGATCTTTTCATTTCTGCATAATCCCACTACATATTTTGGTCTGTCCCTTTAACAGAAGTACTTCTGCCTTTATGGTCCAGTGTAACCTTTGTTTTTCTACATACAGATGAAAAGCATTCGCTACGAATAGGTGACTGAAAGATATTTGTCAGGTATTCAGAGGTCCATTCGGCGTGCCTGTACAAAAACTTTTTAGGGATACCATGGCTCTTCTTCGTGTCAGTATAGCAGAAATCTAAGGCCTTTGGATTTCATCTTCATGTGAAGCAGCAGGCTATTATTATAAATGCTTACAGATAAAAAAAAAATAGAAATGAAAATAATCAGCACACTTCTGGGAGTTCTCTATTTCAGCAGTTTGGTTTGGCTTGATTTAAGGGGTTTAACGTCCCAAAGCAGCTAAGGCTATGAGAGACGCCTATTTCAGCAGGGTGCTTAGGAGTTGATGGGCTGATGTGATGGCAGAATTAATTAGACTCGCAAACAAATTTTGTGAGCATCTCATTATAAAACCACTGTTTTGATTCCTTAAGAAGCATCTTTAAATTCCGACTCATCTGGCTAGTACAAAGTATACTTTCAAGGCTAGAGTTGAGTGGAAATGTCTGTCGTTTATGTTTTAGCCTTGAAGAACCAGTGGAATCATCACTTGCATTTGTTTTATGGCTATACGAGTGTACGTAAAAGAAAAATAAGTTTGGCTACATGATACTTTAATGTAATTTACAGCCATTATGTCATCTTTTTCCATTATTCCAAAAGCAAAGATTTGTTTGCAAGCATCTTCCAATCTTAATGTAATCTAACCTCCACAAAAATCGGGCTTTGACTAAAGAAAGGCACTGGTAATAAAGTAGAATCCAGCCATGTACAGTCATAGGAAAGAAATAGCAAAGTGCAGAAGCAGGGCATAGTGAGAAGAGGTGTTGCTTTGCTACCTTACATGCGAGGCTCCCTCTCGTCATCCCTGCTCAAGCAAGCCTAGCTGCCATCATCCCCTACCTAGGGCAATTACTTGGTGAGGCAGATGTCATCATTGCATGTAACACCATGCACAAGTGTCGCGAAAGTTATCATGCCACCAAGACAACTACTGTTGTAGGCACGCCAATAGGGCAATTCACCAACCCACATTTTAGAAATCAACTCCCACTTGTATCTTTGTCAAGCAGTGGTACTATCACTCAATTGCTCTTTCCTACTTTTTCTGTATTGGCAACAGCATCTCGTTATGCAGTTAAGCACTGCTATAAATACCTTAGTAGTTATTAATAACCGCTAGTAAATCAAGTACTCAGGCTGACATAGAGTCGAGGTAAACTCAAAGTGACTTTTGATTACTCAGGAATATTGTTACAGACGAGGAAGAAGCTGGCATAGGCAGGAGCACTCGCGCTAGGCCCGCTGGGATTCGTTAAAATGATCTCATAGTCACCGGCTATCTTCTCTCTGTTCTGTGTTCATTGGCTTCCCGCCCCGTAACATTTTGGCTGGAGGTGCACGCTATGTCATCACCACTTGTCATCCTAGCCCGAACTTCGGCGCCCTGCGTCTGCTTGTGCCGTCAGCAGCGGAGCGCATTGCCTGGCTGTTCCCCAGCCTGCCGGACCCGACACGACCTTGTTGTTCCTCCACCCCGTCCCCCTGCCCGACCACTAGACACGAAGAAGGAGAGACCGAATTATCCCACCGACCTGAGACGCCACCCACACTACCACAGGACACTACGAGAAACCCAACTGACCTGATGACCCCACTGCCGAGACACTGAGCAGAAGACCCTACCGACCCAAGATGCACCGCATATGAGGACATCCCCCGCCCATGCTACGCGTTGTATGCCTAGGCTTCGGCTATCGGATTTTGGCGACCTGTAGCCCGAAAGCATCCTGGACCAGGTTTCATCGCGGAATCATCACGGCGGCAAGTCGTTGTCTTCTTCCTCTTCTTCTTTAGACTTCCCAGTCACGCCGATCGTCATGCCATGAATCTCATCGACATCAACAAACTTCCTCCTCCACGATCGGGACGATCATTGGTGGCCCAGGGCATTGTTACAGATGACGAAGAAGCGGGCGGTAGCACGAGCAGGAGCGCTCACACGAGGCCCGCTGGGATTTATTAATATCATCTCATGGTCATCAGACATCATTTCTCTGTTCCTTGTGTTCGTTGGGTTGCTGCCCTGTAAAAATATGCCATCATATCACCAAGAAAGGCTAGTGATCCATCTATAGGAAAAACATTCAAAAAACATTCACAAAAATAAAAATTGTGCTGTGAAAGAAACGCTAAGGAAATTCAGCCAAATTTTAGACAATAACAGCTTTAACAATTTTTAGTAGTATATGCAGCGTCCAATGTTATTTATCTCCGATTCTGTGCATTTATACCGCTACATGTGGTGGCTGTGCACTGTCCTTTACATGCTTGGCCACCATGTTCCCAGGTGACTTCCTTCCCGGCGACAAAGTTTGGCCTGAAGAATATCATTGGCAATGTCTGGGAATGGACCAACGACTGGTGGGCCACCCGCCACACTAAGGAGCCCAAGGACAACCCGGTAGGCAAAGTGGCTTGTTAGGAGAGTTGGTTAGTGAACTCTACTATTATGGTTGAACACTATTTTAAAACCAGTGGTCATCCTTGTGGCAAAAAAGAAAAAAAGCATTTAAATAATGGTTCAATCATCCACGTGCCGCCTGCTGAACCTACCACAGAATGCATGAAGGTGTGGTACATTACCGACTCTGTTGGGAATTAGACAAGGTACCGAGTGAGTTGTTTTGTGGTTAAACGTTTTCTTAAAGTCGCTTCTCTCATTTTCATTACAGCACTATTGTTGAAAGAGGCCTTTGCTCTCTCTTCCCTGCCTACACCTGTGAAATTGTAATTGCAGTGCTAGTAATTCTGTGTGGTCCTTGCTACTTGGTCAGGCCTCTTGTGGTCATATTTTGCGCTTCTCATGGCATCCTTACCACTCTGCAGATGGGACCCCCAAGTGGCACTGACAAGGTCAAGAAGGGTGGCTCCTTCATGTGCCACAAGGCAAGTTGCATGCTCACGAACGGCACATGAGCTCAAGCTAATGAGCCTTAGCAACTGAAGCTGTGGGCGAGAACATTCATGGCAGCAGCCCATCACATTCTGCTTTCTAATTTGGAGCCACTTGTGCCTGGCAAAAGAAAATGTTTCATTGCACCTGGCATCGACGAACATGATGGCAATACTGTGCAGTGTCAGGAATGGCAGATTTTGCCTTTTACTCTGGCTTCTTATCAAAGAGGGCTGCACTAGTAACCAAGCAGCTTGAAATCAGAAAATCGGCAAGCAGCTTTGTGCGTAAATCCAGCCTGTTGATGACGTGCTAGGGTTCACTGACTGCGCCCACTTCAAGTATGGAAATGCACGGCTGGGCATCCCAGCTGTAATTGTGTCTTCCTAACTTCTACGCAGTCTTTGATCAAGAGGAAGAGGATGTGCAGTGCATGGCAAAGATAAAGGGCAGAAAATTAGGGTGACAGTGTGGTGCCACATGTAGTGGAAATCAGCAAAACTGTGGTCACTGGGCGATGGTTGGAAAGCATGGGAATTTCTCCCCGACTTGATGGCAGTGGCATTTCCACTGTTTAAATAAAAAGAGTGAAATGATAAATTTCTGCTCCTCATCTGGTGCAGAAGTTCCCCTAACTTATGGCACTCTTTGACATTGGTGTGCATTGTGTGTGCATGGCCGGTTTCTCTGTTTCGTTTACCACTTTCCTGGTGCATTGTGCATGCCACACACAGTACCCATATGAATGAATATGCAGTGTACAATAGAATTTTGATGATGCAATCATGCTTGATACAAATTTTGGGATGATGAGAACTCCCTACCCGAAGCATAGTGCATACAGTGTGTGAAAGTTTTTGTGTTGAAACACAGTCCTGCACCACTACAGATGCCACAACCACACATATGTGTATCAAGTACACATCACTGACATTGCAAATGCCACTGGCACAGCAGGTGCCAGGAGGGTGACGAAAAATAAATCCGACAAATTGTGGACAGATCTCAGTGAATGCACTTCCTGCATACGGATTTTGTTTGCTTTGCTGGAGGATACAAATTTAGGGTGACATGCTGTCAGATTTGTATCGTCGACATTCTACTGTGCTTCTTTTTGGTCGAGTTGTGAATGCTTAAATAGATCGACTGCAAAACTGTTCTGTGATGTGTTATTTGTCCCTGTCGCCAGAACTATTCAAATTGGTGGATATAAACTGCTTTGTGGCAGAGCGCTATCAAACTTGGTGGTTTAGTAAAAAAAAAAAAAAGAAACGTGCAACTAGCCCACTTTTCAGAAGTGTAGATTGAAGGGAACAAAATGCAGCGCTGTGTGTGTCTTCTTCCTCCGTCTTGGTACGCTACATTTTGTTCCCTTCAAGTAGCCCACCCTGCTCTTTCGTTATAAACCTCTACACTGGCCCTGTTTGCAGGCATACTGTTACCGCTACCGCTGTGCAGCGAGGAGCCAGAACACACCCGATACGAGTGCCTACAATGTGGGAATCCGCTGCGGTGCTGACAGGCCACCCCAGGATGCCATGCTCCACCGGGAAGAGCTGTGACAGCCTCCGTACATACCTGGAAGAGCAGCCTTGTGATCTGCTCCAAGACCTTACATGAATGTGCGTCAAGACTTGAGGTGGAGGTGGGGAAAGGCACCAACTAGAAGCACATGTGCACATCAAACTCTTGGGCTAAGAGTGACTTAACGAGGGAGGACATCTGAATATTCAGTACATATGCCTTTAACGTTTATGCTACTGTAAAACTAAGAGCGCATTCAACAGGCGAAGGCGGGCTAGTTAGTAGTTGACTATGGAATGCGTATTGCAATCGTGCGAAGTGACAAGGATGAAGAGAAGAAAGCCCTGTCTGCGTTGTCTTATGCTTTCTTCTCTTCGTCCCTGTCACTTTGCGCGGTTGCAATATGCATTCCATAGTCAACCGAGAGTGCACAGGATCAAATCAATAAGTAGTAAGCGTCCATTTTATATGTGACCAGGGCAGAGAAAAAAAAATTATCAATCGGTACATGGCTTGATTACACTCCATCCTGCTTATGTCTCTGAGTATTGGGCACAGTTGAACAACTTGCTGAGCCATACCGGGAAGGAAATTCGCTACATACCTCACAATGGAACAGCTAGTTCTTGCTGTTCTTTAGCCTTAATGTTGTATCATAGAATGGTGCCAAGAGCTTTCCTGCTGCACAGATCCAAGCGAGGCATCCAGGACAAATTGCAACTGCACTAGATCAGCTGTTTTTTGTTAGTGCTTAACTTATAGTGCACCAATCAAGGACAGAGAATGAGGCACCCACAATGATTTGAAATGTCTCACAAGTTATTATTCTGCTTAGGTGCCTTACCGTCGGCTGTCATCCGTTAATAGCTTTAGTTTTAAGTTCAGCATGTTGCATCTATGTGCCCAGCTCTCGTACACACTTGAAAGTGCAGTTTTACGCACTGTCCCCAAAGTTATTCTTGCCTTTATTTAGTTTCAATGCCTGTTTGTTTCTATGTAGTGTACCTAATGTTTTTTATTCTTGCTGGTTCCAGTCCAGCACAGGTAGGATGTCGTGCTCCACTGAAAAGTGAGAAGGCCCAGAAGTTTGGGCACACGCAATAATGGTACCTTTAAAGAGCCTGTTTTCTTGGTTGATCACAGATGCACATTGTGAAGAAACCATGCAAAAACCTTGGTTGTGCGCAAGTTGCTCTGACTTTAGATTTTAAACATTGTACGATAGCAGTAGTTTTGGCATGTCTCCTGCTCAGTGGCTACTTCTCACAAACCATAACTGATGCCCAGAGGCATGGCAGCCACATACATGCTGTGCAGTGGGCAGCCACGGGGCCAGCATAATTCATAATTCTTTTTTCTTCTGACCATTTTGTTGTTCATTTTGTGCATTTTCGATAATCGGAGTGCAGTATCCTATGCTTTGTTCAAAGGCAGACACATTGGCACATCACCAATGAATCACAATATATTGCTTGATCCTCTTAGCAAGCCCATGAGATGCATGAACATTTTCATGTAGTTTTTTTCTACCCACTCCTGTTGACACCACTGAGACACTGAGACAAGGGCCAGGCGTGAGCTGCAAACTGGTACCAACTCTCCTTTTCAAAGAGCTGGCACCTTTGAGCCTACAAATATGCAAATATGCAGATGAAATTGCTTGTAACTTGAGGAGATTTACTCTGGTGCTACTACTGCTTTTGTTTTCCACCAGTGTGTTCTGCAATCACAAAATAATCTGCATTGTCTACTTGGAGTGCAACTGGTGAGCTGTCATTTTACCTGTAGGTGGAAACAGATGCAAAGTGCCTTAGATACCACAAGGATATCAGCTGCTGCCTTTTTTTTTTTTTTTTGTAGTATACACAGTACTATTGCCTTCAGTGTTGCTGTTTCACTTCTGGTTTGAATTCATGCGTAAATGCACTAAAAAACACAAGGACACACAGAACAAGATTGCCCTAGTCCTGTTCTTTAGCACATTTTCCCATGGCTTCTGCAGATGATAACAAGCTAGCTCTATAACAACTCTTGTTAGTGGTTTCGACTGTGTTTAGTGTTTGAACAAAACGGGCACTGCACTGAGCGTATTGTGAACACTATGCTTACCTACTGTTCACCAATTTGAGTGTTATGGTGCCATGACATGTCGCCACGCAATCAGAGAGTGCACACCCAAGTCCCTGGTCTGCTCTGCCTTCTTGAAATAGACGACACATTCGTTTTTGCCCTCTAGATTGCAAGCCATGTTTTTATTTGCCATTCTGTGTTAACAGTAGGTCTGCGTAACTAGCAGAGAAATTTATCGCGTACTGCTGTTCTTGCATGCTTTATTCCAGCCCATTTGTAAATAAAGCTTGTTTTTTTTCACGCACAACACTTGTCAATATTTGCACTTGGCAGTTTACCTCATGAACTCAGCATGGTAACACATTTTAGAATGCGTCTGCATGTCACAACGCAAGCTTTCCATTGCTAAATTGACATATGTAATGCAGGTTCATGCGGTTTTCTTGCTGTCAGCATTACAAGGTGCTTGACTTCGACAATTAAAGGGGAAAGAGGCTTTCTGAGAGAAAAACCTGCAAGGTTATGCGTTTCTGTGTCGATTATCCACGCTAAGATCACAAAGGTTGAAGTTGAAAGTTTATTTTTGCATCAAAAATAAACAGGTCCATGAATATTTTCGCATATCCACCAGCTCAAGATTAATAAAATGGTGCTAGCTGTCTCTGTCGAAGTAGCCTCGATCATCATGGTAATTCTAGCAGTGCATATATGGACTTGTTCTATGGAACTTACTACGTATGGTACATACAAAGCCTTACTAATTTATTACAGCACAAATCACACACACACACACACACACACACACACACACACACACACACACACACAAACAAACAAATAAAAAGCTCCATTTCCGAAGGCACCAAAGCTTAAGCAATTTCTCTGCGACCATAGACGAAAATGCAGAAAGCGCAGGACGTTGAGTCCTCCCGGTGCAACGCAAGAATCGAGACCCAAGGTGTCGAAAATCATGCAACTTTCCCAACCAAGCTTGCCAACGCGCAGTCAGTAAACGGCCGCTCCGTACTCCAGCGTTGCGCATTGCACATGCCACCGTAGCTTCCGAGTAAACTCCGAGCATAGATTCAGGAGACACGAAAAAGAAACACCACCGGTAATGGGTACAAGCAGGCGCCCACTCGCGCTAGAGCGGCACGACAGTCCCATGCAGTCCCCACGAGTTCCTTCTGTGAGGCCCCCAACACGATTCCCTCCGCTCATAACTGCAGCAGCCGCCCAGCCGCAGCCAGAGCAGCCGCAGGGGGATCGGCTGGCAGCACCGTACGGTCACGTGACCCAAGGGCCATTTGGCTATTTGTGCGAGCTAAGATGGCCGTGGTCCCGGAGCAACCATACAACGGTTCGGTCCCACCTTTGGGACTGAACTCGCCGCCTGCAAGCTACGAACAAGACGACAGGGTTGCACTGTCGGGCGAGGTAGGCTGTTTGCACATATCTCTGCTCTGGCGAGCATCGGCAAGCGCGGAGCCCGGACGCAGCGCGTCGACCCAGCGAGCGCTTGATCGGCGACACACAGGGCGCCTTCGGAGGGCTCGCGTCCACGACTTGGGCCCGCTCGAACCGTGATCACCCGTGCACATAGGCGGCCCAAGTCGTCTCCGCACTTTGCCGGGCCTCTTCGGCGGCGAGCGCTGCATCCACGTCCGCCAGCGACGTGACAAAGGCAGCGACCACTGGAAGCGCGCATGTCACAGCCTTTCGTGCTGCCCGATGCTGTGCTGCCGTTGCTACTGCTGGAGCCCCGTGTGTTTTGGCGCATGGGCTTGCTACTGTGACTTTACACGGTGGTGCCGCGCACAACCGGGTGCACGGCCGGTTGGTGCGTTCCAGGCGTCTTGCGTCTGCACACTTGGAGGCTGATCGCTGCCTCCCCCCTTCGCTCCCCCTTCCACGATGATCATATCGTATCACTCGCGGAGGTAACTCGGCGAGCCGTCAAGATGAAGGGCCCCAATCAAACAGAGGGCTGGAACACCGAGACGAAGTCGGGCTTGCCAGGGGCTCTATGCAGCCGAGCGCAGACCGAAATGCCTTTGTCACGTATACTGTCTGCAAAGGTCCACAGACCGTGTTTGTGCGTGCGTTTGCGCTCGCCAGGCAGCCGGCTGCAGCGCAACGCGCAGCGAGGCGTTTGTTTACCAGCTAGCACCAGGAAATCTCCGCGTCTCGGCTGGGCCTCCACAGCCAGCTGAGCCTTCCGGCTGTTACGAGGTGCTCAAGGGGCCGAAGCCGCTGCTCGGCGCGCCTTCTGTGCGGGGCTTCTTGACCCTATGTGTGTCGGCCTTCGCCCAATTCCTCGATCTTGACCCTTATATTTCGTCTCGAGCATTGCAGTCGTTCTTTCGTATCCTGCGGGGATGATTATTTCTTTTTCTTTTTTTTTGGCTCCCCCGGTTCACCCATTGCTGCAGCCGAATTCCATCGCGCTTCTGGCGCTGCCACTTGCGCGCGCCCAGGACAGGCGACCTTGCGAGGCGCGGTGCTGTCACCCAAACGGCCGTCAGTTCAGGCATTTTTCTCTTTTGTCGGGCCAGTGGGTCTCGTTCTGAACCACTTGCTAGCAGCACCTCCCGAAAATTGTTAGTACCCTCGCACGTGCATTCTCGCGGTTCTTAAAATTGCTCTTCTCATGTTTTGCTGGCGATGCTGAGGCCAAGACCAGTGTGAAACTGTGCGCGTCCATTTGATTGGCAATGGCGCAATGTTTGCATCAGAGGCTGGTTACCTGCGTGTGTACCTTGCACACGTTCGTCACACCTTTTCAATGTCGCGCGTCAGTGCATTGTTCTTTCGCAGTGCCATAACGTTTGAATAGCGGCAAGTCGTTCACAATCGGAGCTTCCTTTCTCCAATATAACATTGGCGATCAGCAAGCCTGCACAAAATCCCCCCCCCCCCCCCCCCCCCCCCCCACACACACAGCAACCGATAGTGAACAGATATTAAACTTCTTTCAGCCAGCTCGTCAGGCTTGATTGTTTTGTTTCGGCGGCAACCGTTGTGGATTGAGTCGTGCAATGCAAGTTTTCATTAGAAGGATATGGACACTGGTGATTGTCTCCTGTTCATGTTAGCAGCTCCATCCCTTATTGCAATTGTTTGGTGGGTGGCCGCTGGGGTAAGGGTACCCTTGTGTATGAAGGCTAATGGCATATCAGTATAGTAGACTTGTGTCCATTTAGTATGCCCTTCCTGAAGCTGGCAGTAAAGAGCTGCCTGATATCATGCCTTGTATTTCTGCTCGTCCATCTGTGAAAAAATGCTCGAGCTGCTTGTCCTGACACTGCCCATTTCATGCTGTAGGTAGAGGGACCTTTGTCTCCACAGGTGTTTGCTTAGACCATGTCACGGATCAGGCAGTATTTCATTCTCTTTTGTATCTTATATGTTAGTCATGATGAAAATTTTAGCAGTTGAAAGACATGGACGGGTGCACTGTGAACAAGCGAGCGGCCCAGTTTCTGCTCAGAAAATTCCAGTGTGTCCATCTACTCTGCAGAGGATACTTTCAATGTTTCAGGCATATGATTTTTGTCAGGTTCCAATACCTCCACATCACGACTATGCTATGATTTCAGGTTCTTTATTTTGACCTGTTGCTGCTAGCTGAACTGATAATGTGCACAATAGAGGCCGTTTTAGGGATTTTGAAGATGCTGATTTATGAAAAAAAAGAAAGCAAATGCACATTTGTTCCGGACCTATACTGGCACTTACAGGAAGCTTGAGCATGCTTTGTAAACAGTTCTTTTTTGTGTTAATTTTGCACTCCTGGGTTAAAATTGGCCAGTCGCAAGGAGTTCGAACTATAAGCTCCAGCCATTTGCAAGACATTATATCTCAACAGTAGGCCAAGTTAAACGAAAAAGAAGTTGCACACATGTTAGTGTGTGCTGCAGTTGGACAAGTTTGCATCCCACCTCCCCATAGAAAAAATAAAAATGTTCTTTTAAAGCTTTGTTGGCTACATGCTTAATTTATTTTTCTTGGTTTGAATGTTTACTTTGCTGGTTAAGGTGGGATGGACATAATGAGCAAAAGCACTTGCTGCAGTGGCTCAGCGCTCAAGGAAAGTCGGTGCTGCAGGGATAGTTGGTACTGCGTAATGTAGCTGAAGTTAGACTAAGGCAAGAAGTGACTCATACAATGAAAAACAGTGCCTATCTTTCATTGGATGTGTCACTTGTCTTAGTCTAAGGTTTATCGCCAACTTCAGCTATGTTAAGTATACAATATTTACACAGCTGTATTCGACTCGATGTGGTTTAGATTCCATGTGCACTTTGTTTTGTTGTGGGGGTGTGGCATCCAATGAAAATACCCACATATTTGCACTTAGCACAAAGGAACAAGGATAGTAGTGTACCAACTAGCCCAGATCAGCAGTTTCCTGGTTAAAAAAAATTCGAGTGTCTCTCAGATGTCTCTTGAATGGTGACAGCATATATCCTTCCTCTCCTATCATTTGCCTCTCATCGTTTGCCTGTTATGGGCGTTCGTTGCAATGCTACATTTAATTATAATTGGTTTAAGTATCTGTCACACTTTCTCTGGCAAGTGGGAGTTTGGGCGGTACACCATATCGCTCCTGTTGCGTGGCATTCCTTGGCGTGCGTTCAAGTGTGGGATTGCAGATGGCAGGAACGCTAGACAAGAACTAATCTCGCGGAATATGACAGATCTCGTGCATGGGATTTTGTTCCATGAGCCTAGAAAGGCTTTCATCTTAACTCATATGTATTGTACTCACTGCATCCACTCCAGGCTAACATAGCACAACACGGTGGTCAGCTCTGGTCTCACTTTCTTCGCCTATTTAAAATTAAAATTTTTGCCAAAACATAAACTTCAGGCTTAGTTTTACTACCAGGCAATGTCCACAAGACTATGCCACTATTTTGGTCATCATTGCTGACATTGTTTTGGAAGTGATGCTCATTTGTTTTGAAGCACTTATGTTCAGTTGATTGATTCATGAACACACTGGATTCTTTCCATTTCTAGTTCTTGCCTTCTTGCATTATTCTTTCACTGTTGGCTACTTTTAGTCATGTGGCTTTCCATAGTTAAAATCGAAAAGAAGAAATGGGCATTATTGGCGTGTAGAAGAAAGGATAACCGCTAAGAGTAGCAAATTGGATCCAAGGGAAGAAAAGCGTAGCAGGGGGTGGCAGAGAGTTAGGCGGGCGGGTGAGGTTAAGAAGTTTGCTGGGGTCAAGTGGACGGAGTACTGAGGTACTAAAGGTAAGTTTAACCCCAGCATCAGCTACATATTATAACAGCCTGCGCTATCTGTAACTGATCTGCAAATATGTATTCATTAATGTAATGTAACTTCTATTTAGAACGTGCACGGTTTTTCATGGGGCTTTTCAGTGGACATTGAAGTATTTATTGGCATTTTACAATCTTTTAAAGTTGCTTTTTTATTTTTATGCATACTATTCTTTAAATGCAGGCTTTATTCTTTTCTGTATGAGCTCAATTATGTTTTTCAGCACATTAGATCCTTGAATGCTTTGGAAACAGAGCTTGGGTACGTTAATAGAAGTTTAAATCAGTACTGTGATAAGTTCATTGAGGCACTGGGGTGACAGTAGGAGCACAATTCTCTATTATAGTGCGCAGGGGCGAGAGGCACTTAGGAGCACAATTGCAAAGGCTCCTCTGCCTTTTACAGTGCTGCGCATATCTTGTGAGGCGAAGTATAGGCATCACACAGTCGAGAGGGTGGATGGAGGGCTTTCACACTAAAGCTACTTGGCAGTTGCCTGCTTAAAATGCACAAGTGTTACAATGTCATATCCAGGGCAGCAGCTGTAACCGCAAAAGCTGTGAACGCTAGTTATAGATTTTTTTTTTTTTATTTAGCTGCTCCTGGTCAAACTAGCAGGCTGATTTTTGTGTTAGTGCAGGACTGTCAGCAGTGATGGTGATTGACTAGAGGTCAGTGTCAAATAAAGACAGCGATCAAGTTTGGTGTGCAACTGTGGCTAAACCTTTACGGGCTCACTTGAGATTAGGTATCTCCAAAGCCCTTGACTTGGTAGCCACCTGAAACTGCCTACGTGATGTTGGGTGTTAGTGCTTTATATTACTAATTGAGGAATAATGCAAACATCTCTCAACTACTTCACTAAAACTATTTTCTCAATAGTTCACTGTTGGAACAGGAACTCCTGGTGCTGGCTATGTTCAAACCAGGCATTGTTTGCATCATTGTGCATGCACATGCAAGCAACTTTATGTGCACTTCTTTAACCAACACAACCACATTGTTCGAAAAAGCGCGTATAACACTGTATACATGAAATCTTGTAGCTGCAATATATACATTTATGCAGCATATACATATATATTTTTTTGTCTTTTACCAACTCCCCTCTGAAATGCCTGTGCAACCCTGAAGGTAAAAGCAAACTGATGAATACTGATTGACAGGAAGTGGCATGCCTCCGGCTTGCTTGTTTTGTGCTCCACGTTAATGTGCACTATCATTCCCCTTCAAGTGGAAGTTAGTTCCAAGGTCTCAAAGGATGGAAGCGTGTGCAAGTGCAGCTTTCGCAAATTAAGCATACAGGAATATTACTGAGATCACCAAGTGAGGTCATCTGGCAGTGCAGTTGTTGCTTACTTGTGGGAACTCTTTGTAGCATTGAAATCGGTTCACTCTGCATTGGTTGTGTCAGCGTCATAAAGCAGAAGGTATTGGATATGATAAAGAAGAATTGGAGGACAACCCCTCCTTTTTGAAAATCGAATGGGATTGAATACTACTTTTGTTAACGCCACTATGGAACCACCTCTACCCTGACCAGTGTTGTGCAGAGGTGCGCCTTGATGCTGCTCACGTCGTGTTTTCATGGTGCAGGTATGCACAGCCGTCATTGTTTTCATGTGCTTGTTTGCATTCAATTTTATATCTTTGTGTCCTTGTGTCAAGGTCTATTGTCCTTTGTGGTTTTCATGTTAACATAGGCTCAGTGACCTGGGAGTGACATGTGTTTGCAGCAACTAGTGAATAAACTCTGAAGCATACGTTGGACAACGTCGAAGCTTCGGCTGTCTTACAATGCCAGCAAACAGCTGCTATAGTAAAACTGACAGTGGGAAAAGTGCTTTAACGTACACGAGGACAGTTGGTGCAAGCCTTTCAGGCTCACAGCACTTGGCACTGTCATGGGAAGTTTGCATGTTGTCTTCAAATGTTGTATTGCAGGGGAGTTATAGCTGAAACGAATTGTGCGGTTGGTTAGCATTTGACCACACACTGCACATGGCATTTTTGATGCTGAGGCCACTACCAGTGTTTAGTGAGGTGCCCCTGCTCTTACTGTTTTGGCCAGTTCTGTGGGGAGCAGTGGAATCTACGCTGAATTAAGTTTTTAATCAAAATGTGTCTTGGCATGGCTTGCAGTGGAGTACGAATTTTGCTGAAGGTCAAGCACTTGAGGTATTGCTTTGCTAGCTTACATGGTGTCTGTGTGGGTCAGTCAGTCGTTGTCAACATTTGATAGAGCCCACAAAGGCAACACAGCAGCGAAGGGGATGATGGTATGCACAAAGATGCCGCTCTAAGAGGGCCGCCCTCTGGTGTGCCGTTTGCTCGACCTTCATGTGGTGCCCTCTTTTTCATGCCAGAATTGGGATGCAACTGAGCTATGTGCAACCTCTCGGGTGATTTTATGCCATTTCGCTTCCCATTTATCATGCATCTAGGGAGGGATTCTAACCAATGATGTTGCTGGGCGAGTTGGTTATTCATTGTCAGTAGTTATGCTAAAACTCTAAGAGAATATTTTTGCAAATATCGGCGCGTGAGGACATTTGTACAAAACAAGAATTGGGCAAAACAAGCTTTAACATGCCAGTTGGTATGAATCTAACAGCACCCCGTCTACTTCTTGTGTTTCTGCGTCTTTCGCTGGTTCAATAGGTTATATTATGAAGGAAGCTGTAGTTGTCAAAAAGCACAATGCTGATTTTGGCATGCAGTATGGAATGGGCATATATTAACACATGCCTAAAACTATCTTTTGTTAATGACGGTAATGTTGAAAAAGTGCCACGTTGCTAAGTAGGGAAGAAAGCTTTTTGAGGTATGGTCTTGAGATTGGGCCCATCAACACAATTTTATGAACCTGCCTGAACTATGTTGCACGGTCTTGGAGACCAAGTATGAACATTTTGAATTTTGTAAATTAAAGAACTGCGTCACAGTGCTGAAGTTCTCATCCTGTTGACAATGACCACGCCAACACTGTGTGATGCATCGTTATGGGCCCTGCTTTTGGAACAGACTTTAAGAAGATAGTTGCAGCATACTAATGCTAATTCGAAAAGGTATTCGGAAACTCGGGAACATATTTTATTCATTCAGAATAATTTTCTGTGCGCACTATCCGATACTTTCGACAAATTGCATACAAGGTTGTTCGATTTGCTATGGAAATGTTAGAAAAGCACCGCGGCCAAATAGTTGTCTTGCTTGGATATTTTATATTGGTTGCATCTTATAGGTTCAAGAAGGTTAAATGGTTTTGGTTCCTGCAATCGCAACACTTGCCATCTTACTTGCCTCAGTGAGTTTTTATGCCATAACTGAACTAGAGATGTTTGTTCTCAGCTCAGATTGGATATCAGGTAGTCATAAATAGTCATGGCTGTTGCTTGTGACTGTCATAAACGTAGGATGTTTTTTTTGTTGTTTTTTTTAGCATGAAATGTCCATACTCATCCCTTTCTCCTTCGGCCTGTTTCTTCTGCAGTTGAGGAACATTCGCAGCATGATTCGCCTAACGAAAGAAAACCTGGAAGCTCTTAATGCCAAGTTCTCGGCCTACCAGCACCCCCCATCAATGTACATACTGGTGAGCCAACTTTTCCGACCATTTGTGGACACAGTTCTTGACAGTTCTTAGTAACTCTGTTGTCACATGTAGCAAGTTAATACATTGTGCTGGTAAAATATCAGATGCATTTGTATTTTCAATAGGTATCTGATTGAAATTCAGGATTTCTTTTCTCTTTTCTCCAAACTTTCTCCATTGGGGTTATTGTTTGAGTATAGTGGAGCAGGACTTTTTGACGGGTTAGTTGGTACATGATCTTGATTCTTATAGCGCTGACGAAACACCACAGGAAGAAAGACACAAAAGGACAGAAGCGCATCTTCCAACTTTATTTTTTCCAACTTTAATTAAAGTTGGAAGATGCGCTTCTGTCCTTTTGTGTCTTTCTTCCTGTGGTGTTTCGTCAGCGCTATAAGAATCAAGTATAGTGGAGGGCTGCAGTTTGGCTCTGACTATGGCAGAGTGATGTCAGTGGCAGTCGACTATGCATGCTGTCTCCCTCACAGTGGGGCAGCTTACCTAGTCTGGTGTGTGTGGTTTTCGTATTCTTTCCTTTACCTTTAGCTGTCTTCAGGCATGCAGTTGCTACAAGATTGTATGTGTAGTCTTCAGAGGACAACCGCTTCCTTAACTGCTGAGCAGCATTGCTTCATGTGCGTTGATAATCATGCCTGCAGTCCTTGACCCTGGGAGACTTCAGCATGATGTTGTTCTTGAGATAAGTGGTGGTAGTATATCTGACGGCGTGTTGTCTCTGTGGCCACGCAGGAGTACCAGGACCTGACGGGGCGCCTGAATGAGTTCCAGATGCGGGAGCAGACCTTGCTGGATCGCATCTGCACCATGAACGGCAACTGTTCACCCGACCATGGGGACACCGACACTGAGGATGCCTCAAGACCCACCCCGCTGGCAGCGCAGGCCGCCGTAGGTGAGTGTGGCTGCTATGCAGGCAGCACAAGGTCATCAGTGTACTTCATGCTGTGGTGTGGCTAATCTGTTTTCCTCCCGATTCTTACAGGGGATGCAAAGGAAGTGCCAAAATCTCCCATGAAGTCAGTTGTACGGGCATTCCTACCTAACCAGCAGCGAACAACCGTAAGCATGGCCCTGCTTGTCACAAAAAAGGCAAACCAGAAAAATGTTTGGTTATCATGGCTGTGCAACGGTACTCTGCTCAGTGACACAAATTTGCATGTGGGTGTAAATAACTTGCAGGGGACGGCAGAAAGTTAGAGGGGCAAATGAGGTTAAGAACACAGGGGTCAAGTGCATGCAGCTAGCACAGGACAGGGTTAATTGTAGAAATATGGGAGAGGCCTCTGCCCTGTAGTGGGTATAGTCAGGCTGATGATGATGTAAATAACTTGACTTTTAAAGGTCTTAATCGTAATGCTGTAATATCAAATGTTTCAGGTAGGCAGTGTTAAGCTGCATAATGCGAATACCAGGTGCTTCAAAGTTTATTATCATTAATGGGCCCCAACTTTTTCTTGTGGAAAATGTTAAAATTCATAGATTTAGAATCTTAGAGACATTTGTCAGAGGCATCAAATAACGCTTCAGTAAATATAGACCTTGCATTATAGTCAGAACCAAGGGGGGAGCAGAGTGTTATTTCAGTTTGTCTCTTTCGGAGCTTTTCAATGTAGTCAACAGGGAACTATTGCCAAAGTGCAGTTGTGAATGGAGGATTTTGTGCGTGGAGAGAGACACATGGTGTGTGCCCTTTTTTCAACGATGGCAGGTTCAAGTGCGGCCTGGCCAGACAGTGATGGAGGCACTGTCTAAGGCGATGAAGCGGCGGAAGCTCACCACCGAGATGTGTGTCGTGTTCAAGTGCAGCACCAGGTGAGGCAATCTCCAGAGGCGATGGGAAGAAGAAAAAGTTTTCTAGAAGGTCACTCAGCACTTGCTTCTACTATCTATCCTCCAGAAACCCAAGCAGCAGCAGAACAGAATGCATTCGTAAAATAGATTTCAGGGACATTATGGGAAAGCTCTCCAGAGAAACCCGCCTCTGTCCGCTGGAAAAATTTTATGTGTGAGGGGCTTTGGATTAGAGTAAACACATTTAGCATATTGAAGCCATCAAAACTAGCATTGAGGATAAATCCGACTGTGGTGCATCAGCACTCTTATTGAGTGCAGGTCCCAAGGGTGTTCTGCTCCACACAGTGACACAAATCGTTTTCACACTTTGCGTCGTGGGTTTGAACCCAGTTGTGGGATTATTTTTAAATTCAAACATTAAGTGGGTCTTTTCCTGCCTGACAAATAACAGCATTCCTCTAGAGTCACAAAAGGGGCATTTACTAAGAAAGTTGTGAGTTGTTTTCTTTCAGCAGCCGCTTTTGCGTGTACCTGGTATTGCCTAAAGCTGCCTCGTCCTGTGTTCTGCAGAGCGGTCGTGGACTGGAATGAGGATGTAAGCAACCTGGAAGATGACGACATCCAGGTGGAGATCAAAGAGAAGTTCCCTGTAACCACAAGCATCTCACACAACTTCGTAAGTTGATCCAGCAACACGCCTGATGTGAATGCATCTCTTAGCGATGGGGCCCATTGTCGTGTTTCATCCTTGGAAGCCTGGGAGCTGAATGCATGTATTTTGAAAAATGCATTGCCTTGGCCTCTGCCCAGAATCTTGAATGTGGCATCAGCAGTGTGACAGTCATCTTTGCCGAAAAAAGAGCTTTTGCTTTGCCATTATTTTACGAGAAAGGCAGCTTCATGACAGAACAAAGCGCTTGAGCCGCAGCACCGATACGGTCCCACATACAACACATTTCATTCATTTGATCCTTAAAGGTCCACGGAAACAGCCCCCAAGAAACCACTGATAAACGTGTTCAGTGTGTAGAACACATCCTTTTGAGCATTAACGGAAAGTATAACTCCTTGGAACAAAGCCAGCGATTTATTATTAATTTTTAAAAACAGCGTTTTTTGAAATTCGCGGGCAGAGAGAATGTCGCTTGGCGGTGTCGCATGGAACTATTTCCTAGTCCCGTGACGTCACGGGTCGGTTGACTGGCAAGGCTTGCTAGAAGCTGCCATTCGCTGCGGTCACTGCAACCATGACGTCACGGACACACTTCCGGTAGCTGCGAAAGTCGTCTGCTCGTGCGCTGCTCGAACTCTGTGCGGGCTGTTACACAGCTCACCGCCCTTATCGGTTAGGTGGCCATTGCCCATTAAATGCAACAACCGAAGCGACGCAGGGATCGGCAGAACGAAGCTACATTTACAAATATCTTATTTATATAACGTGGTTTCAGGAGTATCGGAGTGTCGTCCGACGAGGCGTCAACAGCACGGTCAAGCACCGCACGATGGCAGCACCTCCTCGACCGCCGTAAACACCGCCGCTGTGGCCCCTCCTCCCGCATACCGTTCGCGAACGGTATGCGGGAGGAGGGGCCACAGCGGCGGTGTTTACGGCGGTCGAGGAGGTGCTGCCATCGTGCGGTGCTTGACCGTGCTGTTTTGTGAAGCAGACCCGCTCGTACGTTTCGCGCACTCGGGCGCCGACGAGTAGCTTCCGTCAACAGACGCCGTCATAACCTCGGTTAACGATGCCAACCGAAGTCGTCAAGCTCGGTTTGCGGTAACCGCGGTTAGTGGTGCAACCATGGTTTGGTCCGCCGTGTAACATAGGATAACCACGGGTTCGCGGTTACACTAACCGTCGCTGCGCGAACTGGTGAACTCCTCAGGCGTGTGCGAGCGAGGACGGGTTGGCGCGAGTACGCCAGCGAGCGAGCCCGCGTCAACCGGATGTTCGTCGAAGTGTATGTCTGGGCGGAGCTTTGAACTTGCTTATATTCTTTGTTTTTTTATGGCTCCCTTCGGCGTACGAGTTGAGAGGGAAAATTGGAAGGGTCATTTTTAATCGCCGATATCTCTGGTGTTGCAGAAGCTAGATCGAAAATTTTTGCAGGAGAATGATGGGTGGTTCAATAACTATCAGTGTTATGGCGTTGTTTACCCTTCTTTGTGACCCCTTTCAGGGGACCTTTAAAGGCTCTGGAGGTCATTGTATAAGGAGGGTCACAATGAAGGCTGGCACAATGAACACAGTATAACTATAAAAGAAAAGCGAAATACAGGTCATCAAGGGTTAATAAAACACGGCAGTACGGAAATACAGACAAATTCACTTGCAGTAGAATGGTATAGTTAGGGGCAGGGTACGATTCATGGTTAGACTGCTGAGATATTTAAATGTTCTGGAAGTGAGTAGTGAGTTTTAACAGGAAATGATTTGCGATTTTCGCATGAAACTATATCACTGGGGAGGCATTTCAGAAAATTATGGCGTCGGGGAATAGAGCTCTACTCATGGCTAATAGGAGGTAATCATTGGCGTGCTGTGCACGATGCATTGTGGGTAATTGAGGCGCAGTCGGCCATTTTTGTGTCCACAGAACAAACAGCGAACGTACGTATCAAGTGCTTTCGTACGGTTCCACAAGCAGTGACATCCACAGCTATGGCTTATTTACCCAGTTCTGTGCTAGCTGCATCCACTTGACCCCTGCGAACTTCTTAACCTCATCCGCCTACCTAACTTTCTGCCGCCCCTGCTACGCTTTCCTTCCCTTGGAATCCAGTTTGTTACCCTAAGCGACCATCAGTTATCCTCTCTTCGCACTACATATCCTGCCCATGCCCATTTCTTCTTCTTAATTTCCACTAGAATGTCGGTAACTTGAGTTATTTCTCTGACCCACTGTGCACGCTTCCTATCTCTTTATGTTACCCCTACCATTTTTCGTTCCATAGCCCTCTGGGTTGTCCTCAACTTAAGTAGAACCCTCTTCGTACTTAAGCCCCATAGGTGAGTACAGGTAAGATGCAGCTGTTGTATACTTTCCTCTTGAGCGATACAGGTAAGCTGCTAGTCATAATCTGCGAGTGCTTGCCAAATGCGCTCCATCCCAATCTTATTCTTCTTGTTATTTCCTTTTCATGGTCCGGATCTGCAGTTACTACCTGTCCTAAGTAGACATATTCGCCTACTACTTCCAGTACTTTGCTACCTAATGTAAACTTCTGTTCCTTCCCGAGGCTGTTGAACATTATCTTAGTCTTCTGCATATCGATTTTCAAGCCTACCTTTCTACTTTTCCTGTCTAGGTCATCAATCATTATTTGCAGTTCATCACCCGAGTTGCTTAGCAAGGCAACGTCGTCAGCAAATCATAGATTACTGAGGTATTCTGGTATTCTCCATCTACCCTTATCCCTAACTGCTCCCATTCCAAGTCTCTGAATACTTCCTCTAAGCAAGCTGTGAATAGTACTGGAGAGATTGTCTCCTTGCCTAACACCTTTCTTTATGGGAATTTTGTTACTTTCTTTATGCAGAACTATGGTTGCTGTGCAGCCACTATATATATCTTCCAGCACTTTCACATACACTCGTCTACCCCCTGATTTCGCAATGCCTGCATCACCGCCGAGGTTTCAGCTGAGTCAAATGCTTTTTCGTAATCAATGAATGCTATTTACAAGGGCTGGTTATATTCCGAGCATTTTTCTATCACCTTATTGATGGTATGGATATGATCGATGGTAGAGTACCGTTTCCAAAAACCTGCTTGATCCATTGCTTGGTTGCTGTCTAAGGTTGTCTTGATTCTATTAGAGATTACCTTAGTAAATATCTTATACGTAACAGACAGTAAGCTGATTGGTCTGTAAATTTTAAGGTCCTTAGAGTCCCCTTTCTTATGAATGAGGATTATGTTTACATTCTCCCATGGTTCCAGTACCGTCGATGACACCAGGCACTGCGTATACAGGGTGGCCAGTTTTTCTACCACGATATCCCCCCTGTCCTTCAGCAAATCTGTAATTATCTGATCCTCTCCAGCTGATTTCCCCTTTTTCATAGTTTCTAATGCTTTCTTGACCTCGTCCTTCGTCACTGGTGGAACGTCTGACTGTTTTCACTAAAGCCAATCTCATTACAGTCCTGACTACTTTGGCTACTGTAGAGATCTGTATAGAACTCCTTGTCTACTTTGACTATCTTCTCCATATTCGTGATAATGTTGCCCGCCTTGTCCCTTATCACAAACATCTGGGTTTTGCCTATGCCCAATTTCTTCTTTACCACTTCAAGGCTTCCTCTGTTCTTTACAGCATGCTCAATTTTCTCCATGTTATACTTCCTTATATTGGCCACCTTGCGCTTATTGATTAGCTTTGATATCTCGGCCAATTCGATCTGGTGTGTTGGATTGGAAGCTTTCATGCTCTGGCATTTCTTAATCAAATCTTTCGTCTCCTTAGACAGCTTACCGGTATCCTCTCTAACTATCCTACCGCCTACTCCTACTGCGCACTCAGTAATATCTCTGAAATTATTGTTAATTGCTTCTAGGGTAATGTCGCCATCCTCGGTTAGAGCTGAATATCTATTCTGTAGTGAGATCCTGAACTCTTCTGCCCTCCCCCTCACCGCTAATTCATTGATGGGTTTCTTTCTTACGAACCTATTGCGTTCCTTCTTCAGATTTAGGCAAATTTGGGACCTCACCATCCTATGGTCACTGCATCGCACTTTCCCGATTGCCTCTACATCTTGCATAACGGCGGGGGTTGAGCACATTATGAAGTCAATTTCATTTTTAGTCTCCCCGTTAGGACTTTTCCATGGCCATTTCCGGTTCTTCCGTTTGCTGAAGAAGGTATTCATGATTCTTAAGTTATTGCGCCCTCCAAGCTCAACTAGTAACGCCCCCCTGCTATTCCTAGAACCAATGCCATAGTCCCCTATTGCCTGGTCTCTTGCCTGCTGTTTTCCTACCTTGGCATTGAAGTCGCCCATTAGTACAGTATACTGCGTCTTTACTTTTCGCATTACCAATTCTACATTTTCGTAGAAGCTTTCAACTGCCTGGTCATCATAACTACATGTAGGTGCATAAGCCTGTACAACCTTCAGTTTATACCGCTTATTAAGCCTAATTATGATGCCTGCCACCCTCTCATTAATACTATAAATTCATTTATATTACCCGCTATATGCTTATTGACAAAGAAACCTACTACTAGTTGTCGCCTTTCTGGGAAGCCTCGATAACACAGTACATGCCCCAGTACGGCATATTTCTCATTCGGCCTCTTTTACCTCACTAAGCCCTTTGACATCCCATTTCATACCCTCTAGTCCCTCTAACAGCACTGCTAACAGCACTGCTAAACTAGCTTCACTAGCTGGGGTTCTAGCGTTAAACGTTGCCAGGGTCAGTTTCCAATGGCGGCCTGTCCAGCGGAGCCAGGTATTCTTAGCAGCCCCTGCTGCATCACAGGTCTGACCACCACCGTGGTCAGTTGTACCGCAGCCGCTGGTGACTGAGGGCCGGGGTTTTATGGAATCATGAAAGGTTGTGACCAATTACTGCACCAGGTTAGCCAACTCCTGTTCTGGTGCAAAAGTGTGTTCGTGTTCACCGGCATCAGTTAGCACCCCGAACCTGTTTATGCAATTCCATCGACACATGGATTTTTTTTTTTTTTTTTTTTTTTTTTTGTCCGGTGGAGAATTGCGCGGCACCGGGATTTGAACCCCAACCCTTTTGCATGCGAGGCAGATGTTCTACCGCTACGCCACCGCTGCACCAATTCAATGCATTTCAATGGATGGTCCCAATGTTTTCCAAGAGCACCGGCATCAAGCATACCATATTCAATGTCTGGACATTGGGAACTGGCCTGTGGCCTCCACACCATGCACAACGCCTACAGGGCAGGTGTTACAGCAAGTAAGTGGGGAGTTGACTCTCTGCTGTCCGGTCTGAGCGTACTTTTCCATCGTTCTCCTGCAAGGAATGAAGACTTCTCAGTAGTTATCGGTCAGGAGACTTTTCCCCTGAACTTTGATGCCCACCGGTGGTTGGAGAATGTCCCTGTCATAGAGAGAGCCTTTCTATTGTGGCGTAATATTAAAAAGTTTATCGCAGCTGCAAGGAAGAAGGAAGTAAGCTTCCAAGATATGGATCATTTCACAACTTTTGCAAGTTTGCCAGTGATGTCTTACTCTAGCAAAGCTTCAATTTGCACTGGGTATGGCCTGAAGCCATTCCTCACCAAGTATCAAAAGGATCAGCCCGTGGTGTTCTTTCTTGCAAGGGACTTGGAAACAGTAGTCAGGAAGCTACTGACAAAGTTTCTGAAGTGCTCTGTCTTGTCTTCAGCAAAAGGAGTCTCTGGTTTGCTGATGGTGGACATTGAAAGCACCGAGAATCACACCCCACTTGAAAAGGTGGATGTAGGCCATGCCGCTGAACAGACTGTCAGGAAAACTAAAGCAAGCCAGAAGGACGTGTTCTAGTTCCACATTGAATGCAAACCCTTCTTGATCAGTGTGACAGAGAAGGTGCTTAAGAGAAGTCCACTGAGATTCCCAGTCGTTAGGAGTTTGTGCTATCTCCTACGACAAATGTGTACTAAAACAGATGAGTACCTCGCCGGCTTCAGGAGAGTGTTGGATGCCCTCATTACAGAAGGCAGAATGTCTGAGCACCAAAGAGACACCGTACAGGGGGAGCACTCTGGGTTCCTGCAGGAAGAGATGCATAACCTGCGAATGTTAGAGAAGAATGTAAACAGGTTGGGACGAGTTCTTGTCTGAGCTGATGCAGTTTAATTCATCATATGGGGCTGGAAAGTTGTCAAGCTTTTGCTTGTGCTCAGCCACGGGCAGGCCACTGTGGAGCGAGGATTTAGTGTGAACCGCCAGGTTGTCGTAGAAAACCTGAAGGACCTCGTATATTTCGCAACGTATTGTATGCGACGCTGTGGACAAGGCAGGGGGCGTTCTTAACGTCCCTATTACGAAACATTTAAGGATTGCTGTATCAGTTGCCCGGCAGCAGTATGCTGCACACCTGGAGGCAGTAAAACAGAAGCAATGTGATGATGTCAGGGAATCAAAAAGGGAATCAATCGACGAAGAGAGAGAGACGGGATGAAAGAAAAAGAAAGAAAAAGAGACTCGAGGCAACAATACTCCAGGCTTCAGCAGATACATATGCTGAAAAGGTAGAGGCAGCTAATGATCTGAAGTATATTGTCAGATCCAATAGTCCAAGGAAGGCTACACGAAGCAAGACTGAGTAACTTGCAGCCTCAACGAGAAGATTCGGGAAAGGCGGCAGGAGCTGCCCTGAAGTTGCCATGAGCAGTTTTGCAGAGTGCATTGCGGGGTGTTTTTCAAGACGGAACGTTTTTTTAAATTATGTTGGCTTAGTGTAATACAAGCTGTTCCTTGAAATGTTTCTTTTCGATTTTTTTTCAGTAAAATTGGTACCTGTTATTGAAAACTGCTGCTGTAGCATTGTATTGAGTCCTTGAAGATACTCTAACTGGGCCTTGAAATTTCTTGAATATCCTTTAATATGCCTGTTTTGAATCCGTACGAACCCTGGGTGAAATGCATGCGCCCGTTAAGAAATCCATTGATCCAGGTTATTGAGTTATTTATGCCTAGGGAAGAGAGTTTAGTGAGCAGCTGCGAGTATGGACATGGTCAAAGGCCTTACAAAAATCTGAAAAAATGGTGACGATTTGAAGATTATTGATCATAAAGTGGAGGATGTCATGAGTGAATTCAACCAGCTAGGTTTTGCATGAGTAGTGTTTTAGAAAGCCATGTTGGTGTAGATAGAAGAAATTTATTGAATCCAGATGGCTCATTAGATTGGACGATATAACATCTCGAGTAGTTTCGAAGAAATGCTGGTTAGCAATTTAGGGCAGTTGGATGTACTTGGTGCTGTCACCTTCTTTTTGAGGATAGGTATGATTTCTGTGATCTTCCAGTCATCAGGGAGTTCTCTCGATTCTAAGGATAGGGTAAATATCAGGTGCAATATCTGATTTGAGACAGAAGTGGTATTTTTGAGAAGTTTACAATTAATATGATCTGAGCCAACGGATAATGAAGCGTTGTGGGAGCTGATTAAATTGGCTATCCCTGCCAAAATGACAGTGCCTTGAGGCATTGAGACGACTGGAGAAAGATTGTAGCTGGTAGCAGGGCACACTCATTACTGTCTATTGGTTCACAGTCAGCATCTAAAAGCTCAATTCAATTGGATCGGGATTTAGGGGAGAGAATGTGCCAGAATTTATTAGGGTTTGTTTGGAGGATAGAATGTAAGTCTACTGAAAAAAACCTCTGTTTAGCAGAGGCTACGAGGGGGCACCCGAACTTTTTTTCTATTGAAACTATTTATTCAAATTTTAAGCCCAAACCTTCAATCTCCTTCAAAGTACTTTCCACTTGCACCAATACACTTTTATTCCACTTTTCAAAGCATTATTTAAATTCATCTTTTGTGATTCTTGACGGCGCCTACGTCGTTTTTTTTTCTTTGCCTCCGCAACGTCACCAAAATGTTTTTCTTTCATGTGTTTCTTTCGTTCTGGGAAACAAAAAAAAAGTCATACGGGGCGAGGTCCGGTGAGTATGGGGGGGTGAGGAACCGGGGTCATACAATTTTTGGCCAAATATTGTCGTGCAGACAAGGCTGTGTGAGCAGGGGCATTGTCATGATGCAGAAGCCAGTCACGTGACTGCCAAAAATGAGGCCGTTTCCACCGCACACTGTTGCGCAATCTTTTCAAAACTTCCAAGTAGAAAGTCTGGCTAACAGTCTGACCCTGGAGAACAAACTCCGAATGGACGACTTCTGTCACCTCGAAAAAACAAATCAGCATTGTTTTGAGCCCCTTCATGGATCACTGCCTTGTCGTGGCGGAGGTGCTTGCGAAACTCGATGAAGTCGTTAGCTCTGCTGTGTAGGGCCACCCAAGATAGACAGGTCACGGCAGAGAGTTCTGACAAAATATGATTCACTGGAGAAGGTAATGGCAACCCACTCCAGTATTTCCTGCCAAGAAAACCCTATGGCCAGTCACAATACCATTAATGATATAGCGCCGGAAGATGAGCCCCCCAGGTTGGAAGGCGTCCCACATGTTACTGGGGATGAACAAAGGGCGATTCCTAGTAGCTCCAGGACGAATGAAGCGGCTGGGCTAAAGCCACAAGGACGCTCAGTTGTGGATGTGTCGGGAAGCGACCGGAAAGTCCGATGTTGCAAGGAGATATATCACATAGCAACATGGAACGTAAGATCTATGACGCAAGGTAAACTGGATGTTGTCAAGCGAGAAATGGACAGATTGAACATTGATATCTTGGGTATCAGCGAGCTCAAGTGGACCGGAATGGGACAATTTAACTCCGGCGACCATTATGTCTTTTATTCTGGGCACGAATCTAAAAGAAGGAATGGGGTCGCTCTCATAGTAAAGAGAAGAATGGGCAAAGCAGTGCTAGGGTACAACCCCAAAAACGACCGAATGATTTCACTTCGGATCCAAGGTCACCCTTTCAACATAAGTTATCCAAGCCTATGCACCGACCACTACTGCTGAAGAAGCTGACGTTGAGAGATTTTATGCGGACCTACAATGCCTTTTAGACCACACCCCATCATCAGACGTCGTTTTTCTCATAGGAGACTGGAATGCTAAGGTCGGGAGTGAAGAAATATCCGGAATTGTAGGCAAGTTCGGTCTTGGCGAGCCAAATGAAGCTGGGCAGAGGCTAGTAGAGGTTTGTCAAGAAAACAACCTGACCATAGCGAATACTCATTTTCAACAGCACAAGAGGCGCCTGTACACATGGACTTCACCGGACGGTGTGTACAGGAATCAGATCGATTATATTCTTTGCCGGCAGAGATGGAGAAGCGCTATACAAGCAGTAAAAACAAGGCCTGGGGCCGATTGTGGCACCGATCATCAGCTTCTTGCTGCCAAAATTAAGCTTCGATTGTGGAAAACGCAGAAAACTAGAAGGCCTTTCAGGTATGATCTGGATCAAATTCCATTAGAATATGCTGTGGAAGTGAGGAATCGATTTCAAGAATTAGATCTAGAAGACAGAGAGCCCGAAGAGATGTGGACTGATGTTCGTGATATAATACAAGAAGTTGCTACTAAGGTAGTTCCAAAGCAAAAGAAATGCAAGAAAGCAAACTGTTTGTCTGAAGAGGCTTTGCAAATAGCTGAAGAAAGGAGAATGGCAAAAGTTATGGGGGAAAGAGAAAGATACAAGGTTCTCAATGCCGATTTTCAGAAAATAGCAAGGAGAGATAAGAATGCCTTCCTGAACATACAGTGCCAAACAGTTGAGGACAATAGCCAATTAAGGAACACAAGAGCTCTGTATAAGACAATCAAAGATATCAAAGGAAGCTTCTGTGCTAAGCTGGGCGTGATAATGGACAAACGAGGCAAGGACCCCACTGAAGCCTCAGAGATAAAGAAGAGGTGGCAGGAATACACAGAACTGTACAAGAAGGACCCGAATGTGCAAACCCAACATAAGACGGTTGTGATTACTGATCTCGAGCCGGGCATCCTGAAGAGTGAAGTTGAATGGGCCTTAGCCAGCCTTGCTAAGAACAAAGCTAGCGTAACTGATGGCATTCCAGCTGAGTTGCTTCAAAACCTCAACCATGACGCTGTTAACATTCTGCATACATTATGTCACAAGATTTGGACAACCCTGCAGTGGCCACAGGATTGGAGGAGGTCAGTTTACATCCCCATTCCAAAGAATGGCAGTGCCAAAGATTGTTCCAACTACCGCACGATCGCGCTTATTTCGCATGCTAGCAAGGTGATGTTGAAAATCCTCCAAGGTAGGCTGCAGCAGTATGTGGATCGGGAGCTTCCGGACGTGCAAGCTGGGTTTCGCAAGGGCAGAGGAACTAGAGACCAAATTGCCAACCTTCGCTGGATCATGGAAAAAGCAAGAGAGTTCCAGAAACCCATCTACTTCTGCCTTATTGACTATGTGAAAGCGTTTGACTGCGTAGATCACAACAGATTGTGGCAAGCTCTCCAAGAGATGGGAGTTCCAATTCACCTCATCTGTCTCCTCAGGAACCTGTATGAAGGGCATGAGGCCACAGTCAGAACTGGGCATGGTCTTACTGATTGGTTTCCGATCGAGAAAGGAGTGAGGCAAGGCTGCATACTGTCGCCCTGCCTATTTAACCTATATGCAGAGTGCATCATAAGGAAGGCTGGTCTGGACGAGTCTTCAGCTGGAGTGAAGATTGCTGGAAAATGTACCAACAACCTTAGATATGCGGATGATACCACTTTAATGGCAGAAAGTGAAGTGGAACTCAAGAGACTTCTGATGCGCGTACAAGAAGAGAGCGAGTAGTTTGGGCTTAAACTGAACATTAAAAAGACAAAGATCATGGCGTCTTGCCCTATCAAGTCCTGGAGCATCAATGGACAAGAAGTGGAAGCTGTGACAGATTCTCTGTTCTTGGGCTCCAATATTACCTCTGAAGGAGACTGCAGCCATGAAATTAGGAGACGCCTGCTTCTGGGAAAGAGAGCAATGGTTAGCCTTGACTGCCTAGTAAAGAGCAGAGACATTAGTCTGCCAACCAAGATCCGTATAACTCGTGTTATGGTCTTTCCAGTTGTTATGTATGGATGCGAGAGTTAGACTGTGAAAAAGGCTGACCGCCGAAGAATTGACGCGTTTGAATTGTGGTGCTGGCGAAGACTCTTGAGAGTTCCTTGGACTGCCAGAAGATCAAATCAGTCGATATTGTCAACCATAAACCCTGACTGCTCATTGGAGGGTCAAATTCTAAAGTTAAAGCTCAGCTACTTTGGTCATCTGATTAGAAGAGAGGAGTCGCTGGAGAAAGATTTGATGTTGGGAAAAGTTGAGGGTCGCCGGAGAAGGGGTAGGCAGTGAACGCGATGGTTAGATGGCATCCTCGAGGCACTGCAGATGAAGTTGTGTGATGTTAGGAAGATAATGAGAGACCGGAAAGCGTGGCGTGACATGGTCCATAGGGTCACGAAGAGTCGGACACGACTGAACTGAACTGATTGTTTTGAGGCTTGATTTCACCTGGGGAGCTTTCTTTTGGCGAGGTGAACTTGAAGTTTTCCACTGGCTTGATTGTTGCTTTGAATAAGGATCTTAAGCATAGCACCAAGTTTAGTCTATCTGTGAGGATTTTTAAAAAAAGTTTGGATCATTTCGGGGCTCTTCTTTTGTGCTTTAGAGATACCTTCCCCGTGCTGTAGGTCCATCATGCAAATTACTCTCGGTAAAGATTTTTTTTTCTTCTCTTAACAATCCTTTTTAAGTTCTTATTTAACCATTCTTTATTCGAATCAGATTTTATAACAAAGGATGGAATGTGGGCATTTTTCAAGGTTAGCAAAATGGTTTTAAATGGCTTGCAGTTAGCGTTCACCAAATGACGTTGATTAGATTCCAGGAGAGAGCTGTGAAATTTTGATAGTGCATAATTGGTAGCATCAAAATCAGCCCTTTTGTATTTCGTTATAGCCATCTTTGTTGGAGATTGAATGTGTAGTAGGTTACAGTCGCTAATTCCTGGTAAAGTGGTAAATACCTTTGGTATGGATGAGGGAGGCTGTCAGAGAATATTGCTTCCTCTTATTGGGCATGTAATTAATTACTTGGTGCAGGTTAAAGTTCAGCGTTAGATTAAGAAATTGTTTTCAATATTAGATTCTGCATAGTGACTGTGGTCATGAAAACGTTACGATAATAAATGTCAACCGTGCGGATGATGTCGTACAGTGGTATAGCGAGTGCGGGCTATAAAAGCGCAGTTCATAGAATAAACCCTGCTCTTTTTTCCGGTTTTTCACTGAGTGTGTGTGCGTGTCTTGACACAACAGTGGCGACGAGGGTCAGACCAAATCCAATGGCTGGAGTGAGCTCACGGCACTGCCGGTGTTATTGATGCCTGCCAACCGTCCCCGAATTTTATCGAAACAAATGGGGTTGGGAAACTTAGCAGATACAGTGGAAAGTATACTTTAAGGTGCATGGTATCACGGGTTCGGCCGAGCAGCGAACCTTGCTTGTAGCTACGTTACCCGGCAGCGCTGTGGGGGCACTGCCACCCCACACCGGTGGACCGGCTGGAGTACAGCAATATCGCCAAGCACCTGCAAAGCTACTCCACCCCCGAAGTCAATGAAATATCTTCAAGCTGCAACTTCTTCACGCGAATTCAGCATGAATGTGACGCCAATTTATTGCTGACGTCCGCCATCTGACTGAGAGCTGCGGTTTTGACGTCTTATTGTAGTGTATGGTATGGAAGCAAACCATATCGTGAGCAAGTGAAACCACTGTGTCAACCAGCAATCAGTACCCTTATCTTCTGAGCAAATGGGCATGTTAAATGGAAAGGGGGGGGGGGGGGGGAGATAATCACACGTGCAGATACGAGACATTTTTAATTACATGACAAGTACATTTCTGACAAGGCGCATTCACGCATGCTTGATTCCTGCCTTATAAGACAATAAATTCAGTTACAAGGTCAGTGCCATGTGTGTCTTTTCCTTCTTCTAAGTCCCGTGTCCATGCGCTGTTTTATAAGAAAATCCTAGAAAAGGACGGCTCTGCTTTATTGGGAGTGTTCCCCACCTTGACTTTGTGGTGTGGTGTGCAGGTGCGGAAGACGTTCTTCTCACTGGCATTCTGCGAATGCTGTCGCAAGCTGCTGTTTCATGGATTCCGGTGCCAGACGTGCGGCTACCGCTTCCACCAGCGCTGTGCCTCTAGTGTACCAAAGCTCTGCCAGCCACTGCGTGTCGAGAGCGACTACTACAAACAGTGAGTCAGGCCTGCATTTTCTCCTCTGGCCAGAGCACTGTCTAGCCATAGAGTAAGCACGTGTGGTAGGGAAGACACCCGTTGGGGTAATGGAACAGACCGCACTGGTTGCTGTTTTGCAGCATTTCTGGAAGGGGTGGGCCCAAATTGTCGCCGGCCAGGCATGGACCGCTGTGGTCTTATTAAAGATCGGCTACTAGCGTTCGTTTTGGCCTATCCACTGCTGCACACTTCGCCAATTGGCCTTGTCTACAAACGTTGCTGTCTTATTACTGCCTAGGTGCAGTGTTCATATGTGCTAAAGAGGAATTGGTGAAGGCATGTAAAGCTTCGAACTAAAAAAGAAAACAGGAGAAGTGGCAGGTTCAGAACAACCAAAAAGGTCAAGAGAAAGGAAAAGACAGTATGGTGTGATTAAAACCAAACTAGCTGCCAACAAGCTAGCCGTAAAGGAGAGCCAAGCTCAAGTTTATTATCCTTTTGACAGAATGGATGTGCAACTTGAAGTAATATTGATTTATTAATAGTCAAGGGTGGGTTATCAACATTCTGACTACCACAAAAAAAAGTGTTGCCTGGATGTTTCCTTCTCCACCATCATGCAGCCTGCTGGCCATGCCTGACATGGTTGGGGGTCCCCAGTATGATGCCGGTGCCAGCAGCATGTACCCGCCATTCATGCCACCCCCGGGCGGAGGAGGGGGCAGTGGTGGTGACCTTCCCCTGTCCCCTACGAGTGCCCCTCTGAGTGTGCCCCGCTCCCACCCACCCCCTTTGGGACAGCGAGAACGCTCCACGTCAGCGCCCAATGTCTGCTACAACCTGGTCTCAGGCTCCGATTTCTCAGCCGAGGTGCGTACGACACCTTCATCAGCACCTCTGGCAAATTCTACCATGGAATGCTTGGTGCTTTGCATCTAGCTGCGTAATGATTGTTGATTTCCACCATCACCTCCGTTCTTCTGCAGCAGCCAGCATTGATAAGCTGACGTCAGTTGTGTAGTTAAGGTGTGCCTGGTTTCTATTGCTTTATTTCCGTTATAGGGTCAAGGTTCAGTGAGACTTCTAGAATGGCTGCAGAGTGTGAAAGTTTGAAGCAGCATGGTGTAAACTGCAGTCATTTCATGCTTAACTCAGAAACTATGCAAGTCTGTGTCGTCATTTATCACAACCTTTCTCAAGGCACTGATGTCATGTTTTGTTCTGCTGGTAGCAAGGATAAGTAATGACGGGGTTGCTTGCTTGCATGTTTACCCTGACTAGTGAGTTAATGAGCACTTGTAAAGTCACGGAAAGTCTTAGCAAGGCTGTAAACGCAGCTGAAAAATGAGCAGAATTGAGCCACTTTCGTGGCAGGAACAAATTACAGTAGCTGCATTTCCCAATTTTTCACTACTGCAGCGCTGAACCGCTTAACGCTCGATTAACATGGCTACGCTAGGTTATGCGAGCGAAAGCAGTGTTTGCCGTTCTCATTTCTTTGTTGTCACGCCAACCAATTTATTTGCAATACCGCCAACCCCAATAGAGGAGTTGTTGCAGGCGGAAAAGACTGCCATGTCATCTAAAGTGGCTTCTCTCAACCTTCAAAGGTGCACTATACATAGGCTCCCCGTCCTTCTCCACGACATGTCTGCCTAGCAAGCGTGCACGCTCTGGCTTATATTCCACTGCATGGCTAGTCACGTGACCATGCGGGAGTCCAGTGCAGCTGGTTGCCATAGCAACAGTGCATGTGCAGTTCTGGTCTTTTCCGATGACGGGGAAATTTGCTGAGTAGGCCAGTAAAACTTTCGCTTTAAATGAAATTAGAAACTGCATCACCCTTTAAACCACGTGATACAAAAGTAGTTCCACCACTGACAGAGGGCTGTCATGTGCTGCAAGGGGAACCTTGCTGCACAGTAGTGGTGGCGCAAGAGACCCATTTTTCTAACGGTATTTCAAGAATATCACTTCATATCACCCAATAAAATTTAAATTAAGGAAGTCTTCATGCACTTTCAGTGCTTGTGCATGACATTCTTGCACTTATTCTTGTTGCTGTATTATTTCACCTATGTCCCTTCAATGGAAGCATTTGTGCATGACACACTTTCATGGCATTTTGGACATGAGCAAAATGAGCAAATTTTCAGTGCTGTCTTTTGTACTGATGGCAGAGAGGTGCTCAAAAATATCCCTTTATATATTATTTCACATGCATAATTTGTAAAAATTGGTGAACCAAGCAAGTTATTGAGAAATTGACAACATATTCAAAACGAGCAGGCAGAATTTTCTTAGCTGTGAAACTTGCGGATACCTTGTGCTAATATAACCAAAATTTTAGCTCTGGAGCGTGTCTCCTTGAGATCTTGTTTATGAGGTGTTGCACATAGCCTCAGTCGCTTTGGGATGTTAAACCCCACAAAACAAACAAACAAGTTGCACTAGGTGCTGTGCATTTTTCGGGCAGAACGACTTGCAAATATGGTCCAGGTAGAACGAAAGGAAGAAGATGGTTTGCAGGGTATGAAGAACTGAACAAGGGTAAATGGGGTACGCCTCAGTTCGCATGAGCCAACGTTTCGACAAGTGGACTTGTCTTCGTCTGGGCAAAGCGATCATCACTGGCAGGGGTTTAAATACGCTTTTGCTTCCGAAGAAGAAAAGCTGGGGAGGGGAAAGTGGGTACAAAGAAAGTAGGTTTGAAGGAGTGGGGAGTAGAGGATGGGTGAGAAGAAAGTGTGTCATGAAGTGAAAAAAAAAAATCTTGAGTATGTATTTATCAGCCTGGAACCAGGGATTCTGTGGCCTGCAAAAGAAGTAAAAGCGGCAGTACCAGGTAGAAGGCGGTGCAGATACAAAGGGACAGGCTTTGCGATGTGTGATAAGAAGGAAAATGCTGGGAAACTGCTTTCGGGAGGTTTTTGCCTGCGTCTGCCCATTGGTTGTCTCTCCGATGCTCTGTTTGACAGAAGGAACATTCTAGAGATCAGAAAGATCATAAGTTCCAAGAAAATTTTATATTCTCTAGTCAGGGACAGAAAATATAGAGAGGCATATCTAATTCATAAATTTAGAACATTGGAACCAGCAGGAATAAATACGTCTAAGGGAACGTTAGGATCCTTTAGGTATATTCCCTCTGCATCATAACTATTCGGGAAAACAATCCCACATAGCATAAATTGTACAGTTTATTCACAACATATGTACACTATTCCCTTCCGCAATAGCATGACCTTACATGTCCCTCTAAACACATTTCCTCCTTATCACTTATTGCTTGAATTTGTCCTCAAACTTTTTTTTATTATTATTATTATTTTTATGTCAGTAGTGGTTCCCTGTGCGGTTATTATTCTGTGACTTTGTACTCCCCCTCTCACCTTTGTAGAAAGTTTTAAGAATTGTCCCCCTTAGATATATGCCTTATCAGGGCCCTTCCCAAAGCCTGTCCCTTGGAACCTAAGTACAAAGAGACAGTAAGTACAAACCTGCCTAAGTGGTGACTAATCATCTACCCTGTGCTGTGGTTTTTCCTGGTACTGCCGCTTTTACTTCTTTTGCAGGCCACAGGATCTCTGGTTCCAGGTTGAGATATATACTTAAAATTATTTTTTTTTTTTTTATTTTTTTCAGTTGTGGTTCACTATGCGGTTATTATCTTGTGACTTTGTACTCCCCCCCTCCCCCCTACCTTTTAAGAATTGTCCCCCTAGATATATGCCTTATCAGGGCCCCTTGCATAGCCTGTCCCTTTCTAAGGTGTATCTGCACCAAACCCCCTTAAGTGGTGACTAATCACCTACCCAGTATGTAGTTTTTCCTGGTGCTGCCGCTTTTACTTCTTTTGCAGGCCACAGAATCCCTGGTTCCAGGCTAATAAATACATACTGAAGATTTTTTTTTTTTTTTTTCTTTCACTTCATGACCCACTTTCTTCTCACCCATCCTCTCCTCCCCACTCCTTCACACCTACTTTCCCCTCCCCAGCTTTTCTTCTTCAGAAGCAAAAGCGTATTTAAACCCCTGCCAGTGATGATCGCTATGCCCAGACGAAGACAAGTCCACTTGTCGAAACGTTGGCTCATCTGCGAACTGAGGCGTAACCCGTTTACCCTTGCAAATATGGTGTAATACATGGTTTTGTGGATATTTTTTCATTCGTTAAACTGGAACGTAGCTATTTTCTGCTAGGTAGTGTTATTAATAAATTTATTGAATATCATGGGCATTCTGCAGATTTGAAAAATTGTAGTAGAGGTTTAAGCCATGGCTTAAACTTATGCTCAGGCACAACTTTCTGTGGCTATAGGTGACCGCAGCTTTGCAGGAGGGCGCTGCAGGCACCAGTGAAAAGTGCCCTCGTCAGCCGCGTCCCGATAATTGTCCGGGCAGGCTGGTTCCCCCCTTCATTGAATAATGGTACACATACAAGCAAAGACACACAGAAGACAACACCGACAGGAGCGCTCCTCTTCTGTGTGTCTTCGGTTGTACGTGCGCCCTTTTAGCATTGGCCATCTGTTGGGAATCCCGTAAAAAATGTGTCGGCTGCTCCATCTACCCACCATTTTCTGTACACTTTTGCAATGCACTTTGTTTCAGCAACATACACAGCATGGGATATTCATTAACAATTAATTTGCGTCACTTAGTGGTGTAACGCAACACTTCTGCATCAATGGCGCTCGAAAAATATTATTTCGAGTAAAGCCGAATCCGTAACTGAGGCCAGATATGTGAGAACTACTTGTTGTAACAACTGCAGAGCCACAGAAAATTGCTCCTGGCTTTCATATGAGTGAAGCCTCTGTTGTGCAAGGTTGTAAAGATTTGAATCAAACTTTTCCTTGAGAGCAGACATGATAGCATCTTTCGATTCCATGATTCTTTCTATATTATTGTTTAAGTAGGCTTTTGGGAAAGGGAGGAGTAGTGTCTGTCTTCATTCAAGGTCATTTGGCGAAATTCGATGCTGCACCCAGAGTAGTAGAGCTTGGGTCCCAAAAGCACTACGCTGTACGGCCATTAGCAGCATCTTGGAACCATGATATAATATTTTGACACATGTAAACGTCTCATAGTTACTGGCATTGTTGTGTCTGACTTTCTTTGTAGTGACTGCCCGAATGGCCGCAAAGGTGTGATTTTGGTGCAAAAGCACTAATCCTGAGGTTACTACTCTGAGCAAAATCTTGCCTTGCTGGGTTGAGCAGCTGTAATTGGTCAACGACTGCATAGCAATGCATTGCTGAGGCAGCAGCAAGTCCCGCAATATGGCGCAGTAGTTGCCCAGCCAATCAGTGAAAGCAGAGGTTTAAATGGCGACGTGTATTTCATGTCAGCCAACATACAAAAAGCTAGGCAACAGAAGAGGAGAACCTGTGCAGCACTGCTTTTGCACGATTTAGAATTTTAACAAAAATTCTCTACGTTTTTGTTACTCAGTCACTCGGGATGAGGAGGCAGCTTCTTAGTGATGGTGGTGCCTATTCCGCACACTGAGGATGTTCTGTAGTTCAGGAAGTGAGCAAGTTTCTTCTTTTTTTTTTTTTTTCCAATCTGGTATTCCTTTTTTTTCTGTCGGCAGGACTTTGCTAGCCGCTACAGGTCGCACAACTCGTCAGCAGGTAAGTGCACCCTTCTTCCTCAAGCTTCTTACCTTGACCTATGTACTAGCTTGTTGGTGCACCACTGTTTTTGGCAGCGCACTTTAACTGAAGACCACCAGTCATATGATCATTCTGTGACGCTGCCACCATCAACCATCGAACCATGCTTTTGGGCTTCTCTTTTTCCTAAAATCTCGTGGAAACCAAGAGTGAGAGGAATAGAAGTAGACTAGCCTGAACTGTTCCTTGCAGCAGCTGGTTCCGTAAAAGTATTTGCCACTTAAACCATACGGTGAAGTTCAATCTCTTCTGTGCTCCAAACTGGTTTCAAGGCTGTAGAATGGAGAAACATAGTGATGCTTACTGAGATTGAGGGCTGGGTTGCTAGTGACAAAAATTCGTTACATGGAGACTTTTGCCTGCCACGCTTATGGAAGCTCCGACCATTTTCATGTCATCCCAAAGCGCGAAGTTTTTGTGATCATACATAGTGATAACTCTGGCTAGCAGCTGGCTCATGAAGGGCCAACTCGATTCCCTCCTTTCCTTAGCATCTCCCTTTGCTTCTTGCCAGGAGGCAGAGCTACACTGGGGATTAATTAATCCAATGGTTCGCAAATGGGGACCTGGGAACTCCAAACCCCTGGGATCCGCTAAGCCATTTTCGGGGTCCACAAAACCCATCCTTGAAAAAATGAATAAATACAGTCGAGTCCACTTATAAAAATATTCGAGTGCCACAAAAATTTTATTGTTATAACCGATAATTGTTATAAACTGTTTGTATGAAAGAGAGCATAACAACTGCAAAGAGGGGTCACAGACGGCAAGTGACATGCGAGCTCTGTCGAGGCACCGTTTTGGAGGCACCGTTTTGGTGGCACCGTTTTGGTGGCCTTGTAAAAAATACGAGAAGGTTGCTACGGCTGCCTCTCAGCTTGAGAAATCCCGAAGTAATGGTGGGGTAAAGAGAGAGGGACAAAACTTTTATTTAAAAGCTGCCACCTGGCTGGAAGTACACATTGTTAATTAGCAGGGCAAACTGCTTTGCCTTTGTGGCCAGAATCAGCCCGGTGATAGGCAAGTTCTGGGCACAGGCACCAAGAAACCACTCGTAGAGGGCCTCCTCCATTTCCTTATAGGCACCTTGTCGAATGCATTTGCAACCACTGTCAAGTGAGGACTTTTTTTTGTCGAACTTCTCAGCAGAGCGGATGATCGTCGACACTGTCGGTTGCGATAGTGCATACTTCTTAACCAAGTCACACATTTTCTTACCCTCTTTGTAGTCCTTCACGATACTGCACTTCCTCTCCAAATCGATAGCCGTGCGCTTTCCTTTCACCGGCAACGTCCGATAATCAGCGGGTGGATCAGCCATCTTCCGTTTCGGTGGCGATTCAAACCAGACAGAGAAACCACGACCTCGACGCAATCAACTTGCACGAACAACCAAATCCGTTGGCAGAACCAGCAGAACTGTCTTCAGAATGATGGGCGAGCGGGCAGATCAGCGCTGTCGGCATAGCTGTTGGCGCATTTGCGAAGTCCATTCGTGTTTCGGAGGGTGGCGCGGCGTAGAGCTATGGGCGCAGCCCATTTGTGTTCGAAGGAGTGGAAGAGCAGCGGGAGAAAGGCGCGCGAAGCTGGCAGTGTGGAGAAGGACAGAAAACAGGTTCTATTGTATGAGTGTGTGGCAGGGAGGGTGCAGCAGCTGGAATTTTTTTTTTTTTTTTTTTTTTCGCATTCCATTACCTTTTGGCATGAGCACTCAGGGGCCAGACTTCATTGTTATGTATAACCGATAATGCGGCATGGGGGCATTGTATTAAGCGGGTTATTTTACCATGGAAAGCATACAAAAGTGGACGGTGCAGCAGCTTTTCATTGTTGTAACCGATATATTGTTAAAACTGGTATCGTTATAAGTGGACTCGACTGTAACTGCATCGTTTTTCATTTCCAGTTCGGGCCCTGCTTTAAAACTGCTGCAGCAATCCGCATAAGATCACCTCAGTTGGTCTTTGTCACCACCTTTCCCTCTTTCTCGCACTTTCCCCAACCGCATATCTCCAGTTCCCCACATATCACATATTCTGGTTTTTGACTGGCATCAGTGATTGTGGGCTGTGCAGTCCCACCTGGTTGACATAAGGTGCTAAGAGTGAACTGCTCAGCCACCACCTTTGCTGGATGACTTGATTTATCATGAAAGCTGTTTAGGCATCGCTTTATCATATGCACAGTTACAATTATCTCCTTGAGGAGATTATGTGCGCTTCTCGCTGTCATTCCAAGCACTGCCAGCCTCACCATGATCAGGCTATCATGAGTGTTGGCCCTTCGTCTCTGCTTGCAGGTAACATGATGCGGCAATGCCACATTCCTGGTGCACCTCAAATCTCTACCTTTATTTGATCTTTAGGCCAGTAACTATGCGTGAATCTAAATATATTATGTTTCACTTTATAGTCATTACGACAAACGTCAGCCTAACAGTGCGGCCATCTCAAACTAGCGTCCGGTCACAAGCACTTGGCAGTCAACCAAGAGTTGCCATTTTGGTCACATGCTTGCAGAGCCCAGTGGAAGCATGTTTTATGCAATTTTGTACCTTTGTTTTCTGCTTCAAGGGCTTGCTCATTTGTGGTCGCAAATAGCCTGAATCACATCTTTCAAACGCGAGCTGAGTTATGGTGGTGAATTACATACAGTTGAATCCCGCTATAACGAAATTCACGGTGCACGAAAAAAAATTCGTTCTCGCGGAACTTCGTTATCGCAAAAATTTGACGTGAAACGCAGAAAGAATTGCCCAAGCAGCAGCAAAGGCGTTTAATGCCAAAAATCTGTAAGCTTGGTTTGCTTACGCTTCACGGCGAGCAACGCCGTCACGCGATTTTCGCACTCGGTCAGCAAACCCATTGCAACATCGTCGTCTCGGACAGCAACGAAATTCCTGATGACATCAAAAGCGTCCATCACCTGTACGGCGGTTGCCGCAGCCGGCGCTTCCTGTACGTCGTCGTCTTCTTCATCGGAAGAGTCCTTATCATTCCGGGCAGCTTTTATGATCTGCTCATCACTCACATCTTCGTGAACAACAACACAAGCGTCAGCGCCGATGTATTCGTCGAGCTCGAGATTAGGCGGCACGGTTCCTATTTCTCCCAGCGTTTTCCAGGCGGCCGCGATCCCCGGAGCCGGTGACGCCTCTTCGTCGTCGTCTGTAACGCCTGGTGTTAGGCCAGCAGAGTGTACGGGTCGACCTTCGGCAAATCCGGCGTGCCTGAAACAGTTCACAATTACTGAGCGCCCCAGTGTGCTCCAGGCAGCAGACATAATCTGCAGTGCCACGTACAAGTCCACCTTCGTGTCTCGGCCGGTTTCAGTGTTAAAAAGCAGCCGCTGAATTAACCTCCCGCGGTAAGCGCGCTTCAGGCTAAGAATCACGCCCTGATCGAGAGGCTGTAAGACAGACGTGCAATTGGGAGGGAAAAACCTCAGCTCCGTGTTAGTGAGCTTGACTTCGTCGGAGTGATGCGCTGAACAATTGTCCAAAAGCAAGCAAACTTTACGGCCCTGCCGCTTCATGTCGCGGTCGAATGCCATCATCCACTCGGTGAAAATAGCGCGGGTCATCCATGACTTGTTGTTCGCCTTGTACTGCACAGGTAGGCTACGAGTTCCCTTAAAACAGCGCGGCTTGGCACTTTTGCCTATGACTAACGGCGGACGCTTGTCCGAGCCATCCATGTTTGTGCAAAGCAGCACTGTGATGCGTTTTTTGCTGTGTTTGCCGCCGTGACAGCGCTGCCCCTTGAAGTCGAGCGTCCTAGCCGGCAACATCTCGTAGAATAGCCCGGTCTCGTCGGCGTTGTAAATGTCTGCAGGCGCGAAGTTGCTTAAAATTCCGGCCATGTTACTCGCCTTCCAAGCAGCTGCTCCGTCCACGTCTGCTGACATTGACTCGCCGCACAACACTTTTCCAACGATGTTATGGCGGGCCTTGAAACGGTTTAGCCAGCCAATGCTGGCTTTAAAATCATCAATGCCAAGTAGGCATGCATAGTTCAAGGCTTTCTGCTGGACGATGCTTCCGGACAGGGGGACGTTGCTGGCTCGTGCTTCCACAAACCACGCATGCACTGCTTTGTCCAACTCTTCATGGAGGGGCCGCGTCACCTTTTTGTGCTTCGAGGATGTGCCTGAAGCAAGTGCCATTCTCACGCTGTCCTTATTGCCTAGAATCGTTGACAGCGAACTTGCAGGAATTCCGAAGTCTTCAGCAATTGCCGCTTTCTTCCTTCCGCTTTCTGCTTGGGCGATTATTTGAGCTTTTTGCTCAAGGGAAAGAGTTTTGCGTTTTTTCACTTGCGTTGCCATCGTGTCCTGCGGATGAAAACTCGTCGTTGTCGAAGAGAAAGGCAGCGAGTGAACAACGCGACCACGACACAAAGCCAAAATGGCGGAACTGCAATCACGTGATTTCATGCTTAATGTGGCTTTGGATTTGACTTGGACTTCTCGCCAATAAAACTAGTTTCGGTTTCGATTTTGAACGCGAAAATTTCGTTGAAGCGGAAACGCTCTGCAAAAATGGTTCGTTGTGCAGAGAAATTTAGGCCATTAATTCTTATAGGATACTCGCGGGGAATAAAAAATTATTCGTTGTCGCGGAAATTTCGTTGTGGCGGTATTCGTTGTGGCGGGATTCAACTGTACAGTCGAACCCGGATATATCGAATTTTGGTTATATCGAACTCACGGAATATCCCCTTGAAAATCCCATGTAAAAGTATAGGAAAGCCGCGTCATATATCGAACTTAATTTCACCGGTCGTTCGATGTATCGAACTCCACACCACGCACTGGAAAATGTGCCTTCCCCAAAGACGATCGCATCCCCCTTGGCCGTTTGCCGCGTGACGTTTTCAAGCCACGCGCGGAAGGAATGAGAGGGGACAGTTCGGCGACGGCTGGTCTGGGCAGCGCCGCGCCCATTCCCCAAAGGCGCGCATCTGCAATTATCGTTTCCCGTGCGCCAACACATGACGTTTGCAAGCCATGTGCGTGGGTGTGCCCATCCTTTTGCCGAGCTATCTCTCTCCTTCAGCACGCGCTACGCATGCGCCAAGCCAGCTCAGCCCATTTTCAGACAGGCGTCGGATGTTTTCTGCAGCGTTTGTTGCGAACTCAACCCTCTGCGCGCGGCGGCTGACGTGGCTATAGCGCCTGCGGACTTTAAAAAGCGACAGCTCTCGCTCCGGTTTTTTTTTTTTTTTTTTTTCCGGGTCACTCTTTTTTTATTGTTGTGCTGTTCGGACGTTAAAAAGCAGCAGGTGTTTTTTTTTTTTTTTTCGGGAGTCGTTTATCTTTGCATGTATGAATCAACGAAAGCACGCGTCAGCTGCTGCGATCATGAGGCGTGATAAATCGAACCAGGCTTGTGCAATCAAGCCATCACGGACACTCTGCCAAGTTCGCTCCCCGCCACCGCAGGAGCTATGAAAAGATAAACGCGCCCTGACGTTATCGCTGCGCAAGCATCTTGGCACGCTGCCAATGAGCTGTGGATGAGACGACCAAAACGGACTGATGCGCGCCATCGACATGCAAGCAAAAATGCTCGCGATTTTTGCCGCCGCGGCGACACAGAAACCTTGTTTGGAGCTGCCGCGGTGGCTCGAGCGGCGAGAGGGACGCAGTTCCAACAAGTTTGAAAATTTTCGCTCTGTCGCTGCCGCTCGTCGCTGAGATCGCTGAATCGCTTGCATGTGAGCGAGCTGGCCTTAACACTTTTTTTTTTTTTTCAAATTCTCGGGTGCAAAAGTGGAGGGTGGGTTCATTGTGCGAGTGGGTTGATTACGTGACAAATACGGTATCGTTTTTTCACATCGTAAGGGCCGTCACAAGCCGATTTTTGTATATCGAATTATCGATATATCGAACTATTTCTCGATCCCCTTCGAGTTCGATATATCCGGGTTCGACTGTATTTATCAACCTAAGTTAGACCTCAATTTAATGGGCCATGCATGCAGGTTTGCTACCTTGGGCTACACTATATTATGCGGATTAAGCGCTATTTTTGGACCAAAATCTGCAGATAGCTGTGGAAAAATTCCAGGATTGGGAAATGGAAATCCGACCCTATTTACCAATTTTTGTCCACAAAGAGCAGTGTCCCTTAAGGTGCTGCATCAAGTAGTTCTCAGAATCTGCCCAAGACTTGTGGCTCCTTTTGAACTGGCATAGCTTGCTTTGCTTTGGACATAAACATGTTGGTGTTAAAAATGCGTTGATAGACTTATGAACAACACAGTAATGAAGGCAGTGTTTACCACTGCCAGCCTTGAGACATTCTGGTTGGGGACTGCAGGAGTGTTTTGATTTCTCCGTGAGATGGCTTTAAAGCATTTGTTGCAGTTTTCTACAGCATATGCAAATGAGCATGCTTTTTGCAGACTTGCATTTGAAAAGCAAATATAGAAACAAAATGAATATGGCTGCAGATATACAACTTTATTTAAGCATGACTATACTATGTATTGACAAGCTGTCCAGATTGAAGTGGTGCAGCACTTTTGTTTGACAATGTACGCAACGCACCCTTCATCTACCCCATTACTGCAAGTGTCCGCGACACATCTGTGGCTGGGAACCACTGGATTATACCGTGGTACCTCCTTTCACTGCAAGGATTTAAGGAGAAGCGATGGCAGGCATTTGTCCTCAGCGCAGCTGCTCTAATTCTTGTGTGCTTCAAATTGATGTTGGCCATCCAGAGACTCAGATTTTTAATGCCAGAAGTTCGAGTACACACTAAGTCAATTTTGATTACTTAAGTTTCATATTATCTGCTAAAGTTTGGCAAGCTAGTGCGATACGGCACATGGTGCCAATCAGGTTGAAGTGCGTCAAACTGCTGTGTGAGGGTGTTCATTTGTGACATTGTGAGTTGGATTTCCGGTTGAGACCCTCATCAACTGCCTTGTACTTTTTTGTTTGTAATAAGTAGTGGTCTAATAGGCATCTTGCAGCATTTGTTGATTTAGTGGACTGTAGTCTGTCTCTGCATACATCCCTCGTATTTTGCAAGTTCCCCTGCAGCTAGACTGGCTGCTGCTTGCACCGATGTTGTGCCATCCATGAGTCCTGTGTGGAGCTCAGGCAGGACAACTGGGGGGCTTTGAAGCCATGTTAGTCTGTGCACTGGAAGCAAGCTCGGGCTATATTAAGAGGTTAAGCTAGGTAGATGGTCCTTTTTTTTCTTCTTAAGCTTAGTATCTGCTGAGTTCATTCACCTACACGCTAAAGTGATTAACTGAAACCTGGAGCAGTGAGATCTTTATCAAAAGTGCGTCTTTTGTTATTATTTTATTTTATTTTCAATTTTTATTAAAAGTACACCTGGTTGCTGGTTACAGTCACAGTTGTAACGAACAGCAGGATTTGACGCAATTTGTTCGATATACAAAGTAGTTCGCTCTAATCGAACCCGTTTATTATGAGCTTCAGCATCAAATTCGTTTGTTTAAAAAAGTTGATGGAAATCGCATTAACGAATGAAATATTATGCCAATCACCATGAGTAATTACTCAAAAAATAATTATTGCAGAGAAATCTACATCTACTTGCATTAGGCAGTGATTTTTGCCTGAACACTGCATTTGGCACCATCAAGGAGAACAGCGTTCTTGACATTCGACATCGTCTCGACGAACTCCACCCCACTTCCCTGTGTTTTGGCGCAGTATCGCCGCAGCAATTCAATAGCAGAAAGGGCTTCTTGCAGCGTTAGGCGAGGACAATCGTTTTCTGTTGGCGGCTCGTCGGTGACACGGGTACCAGATGCCAACACGTCTGCAACAATATCAGTCCAGTGGGCTCGCTGTCACAGCAACATTGTCGTCAACTGTCAAAGAGTCCTCGGAGGCAACTCTTTCTGGCAGAGCATCCGTAGTATTGCCGAGTTGTTCCCAAAGCGTGGCACTATCACTGTCGCCTTGCACTGCACTCACAACTTCCGCACCTTCCTGACATAATCCACCATGGGGGAAACAGTTGCGAATTGTGTCTCTAGTCACATCCTACCAGGCACGGTTGATCGTTTCGATTGTGCCTAGCAAATTTATCTTTAGCTCATCATTCACCCGCACTTTCCTCAACAGGCGCTCAACGACGTGCTTGAACGCTTGACTCTGCTTGAACGCCCACATGATTTCTTGATCGAGGGGCTGTAAAATCACTGTGGCGTTCGTTGGCAAGAAGCAGAGGTCAATGTCTTTGAGCGAGACGCCACTATGGTGTGCAGAGCAGTTGTCGAGCAGGAGGCAGGTCTTGCACTTTACAGACCTGTCCATGTTCGTCGTAAGAACAGTGACTAGGGGCCTTATTTATTTTGCCTCAATGGCACTTCTCATTTTTGAGTGCCAATGTTCTACTTGGCAGTAGCTGCCAAAACAAGACAGTCTCGTACATACAAAAATTGTTGCATGGCTCGTACCTCTCCTTCACACTACACCGTATGTCCTGCACCCACTTCTCGGCGCCTCCTGCATCCACGGCTCTCACCTGCTACCACATTTCCATTGATAGAGTTGCGGTCAACCACTTCCCACCGTAAACCCCCGACGTCCGGGATGCAGGCAAAATCTTTTGCCTTGTTTTGCTTCATAGGGCCAGAGGCTGGCAGATTTCGTTCGAAGACATATAGGGTTTTCTCTGCTTTGTCGTAAGCCGGTTTGCGGAGGCGACAGCCATCAGCCTTTCGGCAGTCATGTGCATTGTCTCTGATGGCAGACTTGTTTTTCAGGATGGGGTTCAACGTGCTCCTTGCAATTTTAAAATGCGCTGCAATGTCCGACCGCCACAATCGATGTAATGAATTACAGTCGAACCCAGATCATTCGAATTTCAGTTATATCGAACTCACGGAATATCCCCTTAAAAATCCCATGTAAAAGTATAGGAAAGCTGCATCGTATATCGAACTCAATTTCACCGGTCGTTCAATATATCGAACTCCGCGCCATGCATTGGACAGTGCGCCTTCCCCAAAGACGATCGTATCACCCTCGGCTGTATGCCGCGAGACATTTTTAAGCCACGTGCGGAAGGAATAAGAGGGCACAGTTCGGCGATGGCTTGTCTAGGGCAGCGCCACGCACTTTCCACAAAGGCGCCCGCATCTGCTGTGATCGCTGCCGCGCGCCAGCACGTGACGTTTGCAAGCCATGTGCGTGAGAGGAAGCCAATGCAGCCGCGGTGTTTGGGAGAGGGGAAAGACGCGATAGAGCGAAGCGCGAGGGTGTGCCCACTCTTCTGCCGAGCTTTCTCTCCCCTTCCTCTCTCTTTCCCTGTCTTCATTCGCAGCAGCACGCACTACGCATGCGCGGACAAGCCAGCTCAGCCTGTGGCAGATGTTTTTTCCAGTGTGTGTTGTGAACGCTCTGCGCGACGGCTGACGCGCAATGCGCGTCTCGTGTCATCGTGCTGCGCATGCTTAATCTACGGCGTCTGCGGACACTAAGAAATGGCAGTTCTTTTTTATTTTATTTTTATTTTTTATTTTTTGCGGGAGTCATTCAACCTTGCTGCCATGCTGAACGTGTGGCGTAGCGTGTGCTATGACGGCTGCGGACATAGAGAAGCTGCAATCTTTTTCTTTTTTTTTTTTATTTTGCGAGAGTCGTCGTTACTTGTGCTGAACTCGCGGCGCAGCGTAAGCCACGGCGGCTGCGGACGTTAAAGAACGGCAGGCCTTTTCTTTTTTTTAATTTTTATGCGAGAGTCGTTTATTCTCACGTCTATGAATCAACGAAAGCAGGTGGTCAGCTGCGATCATGACACTTTTAGCATTGTTCGCTTCAAACGATATTTGCAGCTATCACGCTTTCCAATAATTTTGTGGCAGTGGACTGCGGCCGCCCCTAGCGCGGCGAAATAAATTGAATCGGGCTTGTGCAATCAAGCCATCACGGGCACTCTGCCAAGTTGCTCTCTGCCACCACATTTTTTTTTTTTTTTTTTTTTTTTTTAAATTGGGGGGGGGGGGGTAGAGGGGGTATTATGCAAGTGGGTTGATTACGCGACAATGCAGTATCATTTTTCACAATAGCAAGTGGTGTCTCAAGCCGATTTTTGTATATCAAATTATCGATATATCAAACTATTTCGCGATCCCCTTCGAGTTCGATATATCCGGGTTCGACTATATCTCAGGCTTGTCGGAAAGCGGCAGAGTTTGCCACTGCTTCATCATCATATTGCAGAAACGTCGACAACATAGCTACAGCCAAAGTCATATGAGCAGCACAGCAGCGCACAGAGAAACATGCAAACACAAAAAAGCATGGAAGAAAAACCGGCTATGAGGCGCGGAAAATGCTGACTTTGCCTTCTCCCGTCATTCTAGGCGAGACAGGTCTGGAGCTGCTTTCACATACCAGCTACCAAATAGGAACACTACAGAGCGAAGCTGGCAGAAGGCGCAAAATTTAAAAGCCGCTCCCGGTCCTGCTTTGGCAGGCCTGTACATTTTCTTTCATTCTTCCTACAGTTGCAACAACAGTGTTGTTGTTGCACTGGCAGGTAGCACAGCAGCCCAGGGGGGCTACACGGAGCTCAGAAGCGCATTGGAGGGCGTTTGGTGACCAATCGTGCGTGCTTAGGGGGGAGGCTACCCTTGAACATCAACTTTATTTCTTGAGATATTTCAGTTAAACTTTCAGGGTATGCTCATAGTACACGCATTTGAAGAACTACCAAGTTTCATGGAGCTGGGCTCATCGGTTCTCAAGTTAGAGGAGTATATCAAGATAGTTTACATGGGCCCCTAGGGGCAGGCCTGGAGAATTTGCAAAATGTGCTAGCAGTGTGGAATTCGTTATGGTCATTCCTGGATAGTTTCCCCAGGGCAACACAATTCCCTTTTTCCAAATTTCATTTCTGAAAAATTTTAGTACAGCCCCAAATTTAGTGTTAAAATTTACACTTGACTTAATGATATTTTAATTGACTGTCCCTAATTGCACACGAAATATTTTGAAAAAATGAATTGTCTTGCCCTCAGAAATTTACTTAGGTATGTAACAAAAACACCTCATGAAAATTCAATAAGCGGTTCTTGAGGTGTGACAGCCACACCGTGCAAAGAATTGATTCTGAGAAAACGGCTCTCAAAGGTTGAGAGAACAATAACTTTGTTTCTCAAGTTATCATGATGGAATTTTCAGGACAGGCTCATGACATTAACAAATGAAAAGCCACCAAGTTTCATAGAATTGTGCATGCTAGTTCTCAAGTTACAGAAGCATATCAAATTGGTTCGAATAGGTCCTTTATATTGCGCCTCGAGAAATTGCGAAAGGCACTGGCATTGTGCAATTTGTCATGCCGATTTCTAGATAGGTTCCTCAGGGCAAGACAAAACCCTTTTTCTATCTTTCCTTGCTGACAAGTGGTAGCATAGCACTGGTTTTTTCTTATCAATTAGACATGTTGATTAATCAAATTAATTATGACCTATCCCAGACATATATTTTGAATACATGGGCTTGCTTTGCCCTCAAAAATTTATTCAAGTACAGTCGAGCCCACTTATAACAGCCCCACTTAAGGCGAACACTCACTTATCCCGAACAAGTCCGGTGCGACCGGCAAAATATACAGTAGGGCTATGGCGCTCCGTCTCTGCTACAACAAACATCTGTGCGACTAGCCGATCGGCTACAGCGAACGCCTTCGTGCCGCAGACCACTTTCCACATGCTGAGATCCGTTGATGCTGTGCTCTGCAAGCCGCGACAATCGGCATTCCCGATTCCCCCGCAGCATTTCGCCGGAGGAACGACGAGCGGCCCAAACGCGGCAAGTGACTTCCCGAGTTATCTTCCCGAGGCATAAGCGCCGAAACGAAAAAAAAAAAAAAAAAAAAGAAAGAAACACTAGCCAAGCCTACATTGAACGCGTGTCGCATCTCGAGGCATAGTGAGTGACCATGCAACGTTTAACACGTTGCACGAAACCGTTCAGAGGGCACGACAAGAGATTGTAAATCCGGAGATAGCAAAAATGGCTAAAGGTGAACAGAACGCACGAAGTACAAAGACAGCCAACAACGACAGCAAAGAGCCGGAGCAGACGACGCGGGGAGGTAGCCGGAGGATCTCCCGCGTTCTCGCAGAGCGCGCTTTGCCCAATCGCAGCCTTGAATTCGAGCACAGGAAACTCGAAAGCCACCACAAGGCTCCCAATTCGAAGCAAGCCACGCCTTGACCGGGCCGCCGCCGCCGCCGCTGAGGGTGGCAGAAGAAAGCGCAAGAATTCACAAACAAAACAAGACCAAGATGGCAGCGCTCAGTTCAGCGGGAGAGGAATAGCGTGCGCCCAAAGTTTGGGAATTTTCTGCGCTTGCTCGCTGCTCCGCGGCTGCTGCCGCTTGTTATATATTAATTTCAAGTATTTCTATGCCGAGTTGGGCATTGATAATTACAGAAATGGTAGTTTATAAGACATACTACCGGAATATATAATCTTCCAAAAATCGACTGTTTCGCGATTCGCTTTATCTAATATTTAGTTATACAAAAATGCATTTTACATACATAAGGTCAGAAGAACTTCGAGGGTTTGGGCATAATTTGCTTTGTCCGATTTCATTATACTCAGGTTCGACTATATTCAGAGGCCTTTACTATTGGGAACTTGTGAACAATGTGGTCGAAACAGCCAATTGTCAGCTTTACGTTTGAGCTCTCGGTGTAGGTACGTATTTAAAGGTTTCAGTTTGAGGTCCATGAGCTTGCAAGCATAAAATGTGCCATTCTTTTTATATATGCTATCTTTTACTAGTAACAGTGCACGTTGCGGAGTGCTCAACGGGTTTAGATGGTATTTTTTACGAGGCTCTGACTGCACCTCAGAGCAGCTATGGTCGTGTGCTTATATTACCTTTCAGATACCGTATTTACACGATCGTAAGTCGACTCCCCTCAAATAGCATGTCCCGGAAAAAAAAAAAAAAACATACCAGTAGATGCTTTTGACAACAAAAATTTATTGCCTGGATCTACTACTCATCTCCACTTCAAATCACGGTATTTCGGCGATATACGCTGTAAGCTTAACCTCCAGCTCTGGATAGCATACCAACTGTATCCCTTGATCGCAGTTGAAAATTTTGTCTTGCTGCCACAGCCACTCCCGTATAACCCATTTATAAGCTTCGAACTTGCGTCCCACAGCGCAGTTGTTTCTTCGGCATAAATGTTGGCCGCCTCCTTAAACGCTGCGCAGAACGAGCGCCAAATGCTTTTTGGACTGGAGAACTCATGATAAAGCATGTGGCTAGTCGTAAGGTCAAAAGTACAAACGCACAAACTCAATGAATGATCGATGTGGGCTCTTCCATCAACTGCCTCGAAGCGCCACCGTGTCACATGACCAGACGCGACTGGCGTGCAAAAAGCGAGGGTCATCGAGATTCAAATAGTGACTCTTCTATAAACTATCGAAACTCCCAAAGGCACAGTTTGCGCTGCGCAGTAAAGTTAAAGAAAAATGCTTCCCTAGAAGCACGCAGAGTAACTGAATGTTGCGCTTAAAGCTGTAGAGCAAGCACATTTGCCGTAGCCTCTCTGATGTGATTTTTGTCTTGCTCTTGTTAAAAGTGCCGCACTTTAGTTTTGATTGTAAGTTGACCCCGTAACTTCGGATTTTTGAATTTTAAAAAAAGGGGTCGACTTACAATCTTGTAAATACGGTATACATGTTTTTGCATTCATGACTCAGGGCTGAAGGAAACTGATGTCTATTTCAGCTAGCTTTCTCGAGGATGTGCCCACACCACCTGATCCTTTTCTTGTTGCCTTTAAGCATGGCTATCCAAAATTGCCTGGCCCATGCTGCTCTGCTGGCCCCAGGCATCAGAATGTTGGCTGACCACACAGTGTGTTTGCCATGCGTAGTGAGCCTTGCTGCGTAGTGGTTGTTTTTTGGTGGTGTGCCTTCTTGTGCATGCATGCCTGGTCTGGGAGGAAAGGGAGCAGTGGCTCATTGCCACGTGTACAACCTGAAATTTGCATGTGTGCTTTCTTTGAAATTCGTACTTGTGTAAAGAAGACACTGCAAAAGAGAAGGGAAGATGACACAACAAAACGAACACTACTATCAACTTGATTATCTTGGTCTGCTAGTTACATTTAGCATATAGGTGGTCAAATCATGTCACACTTGGGCAGCACCAGCACAGACAGAACTTTAACAGATTTGAGTAATTTTATCGCCTCTTTAGCTACCTTCGAACAATTGTCAGAAACAAAGTAACAACATTTGGGTGAAAGTAACTGAAGAGGCGGTAAAACCATTCAAATCTGTGCTGTCCGTCAAAGATAGCTGGTGCTGCCCAAGTGTGAAATTTGACCACCCATGTGGTTGTGTATTGCAATCCTTACTACTAATCAAAGAGGAGGTCCATGCTAGCATGCCACACTGGGTGCCCTTTTCCAATGCCCTGTATACCAACTCCATACTGAACTTGATTTTGGTGCTGCCAGTTGGTGTTTTCTAAGAGATGCAGGGGCACTACACAAAGACTTGCCAGGGCATTAGTAGCAGCTGTGTTGTCAGAACAACGGCTCCTTTCCTCTTAGCTGTATTTCTTGTGCTGTTGTAGTGCTGCAGCATGGGAGTTACCATAATTACAGGCTCAATTTGCTTTGGAGAGTCTCAGTGAAGTGGACCTAGGTAGAAGGCCTACATTTTTTGCAGTGCATGATTGGTGCACTAGAAGAACTCGAGTATTTTGCTTTCTTTTTCCCCTTTACCTTAGCATTTTTTTATATTTGTGATTTGGACTTCAGGAGTATTTACTAAATAGAGCTGTATTTTATTGGTTTTGTCTTCAGTGAAGTCATTTGGGCTATAGTGTTATGCATTCCGCACATTTTCTGTGGCGGCAGTGCAGTTGCCTGCCCTCTTCCCTGGCATGAGCAGTGGGCGCCCCCTGTATGTGTGCATGTGATGACTATTGTTGCCTGCTGCCTGCATGTGTCCTTCCCCTGGCAGAGTCGTCGCCGCAGGCAGTGCGCAGCTTTTGGTGCAATGGCTTCCCGTCCCTGTCGTCATCCTACTCCCCACCGCCCCGCGGAACAACCCCCGCGTCGTCCCACCACCTGACCCTGCCCCACCCATCGGGGAGCTCCTCCAAGAGACACGCCTTTGCGTACGCCTCACAGAGGGTGCCGCAGGGGGCATCGGCTGCTGGAGGTGCGTGGTGCATAACACACCCTGGGCCGTTTTCAGTGCAACAACAGGGCTGCTTTATGGACATAGTGTCACGGGTGTTCTCAGATTTATTCCAGCGCGGGAGGCCATCTTCGTCGTTGCCCAGTGGAGCAGCTAAAGGGCAGAGGTAGATGTGCTTACAAGGAGAGGCATGCAGATTCTTCAAAGCACCAGTTTCTTTTAAGCACTGTGATAGGGACCAACGATGCACAATCTCATATTTTATGGCATTTTTGGAAACTTAAGTCAGTGGTGTGTGTCGTTTCTGTATAAGAGCAGAAGGAGCTTTTCTCTTCACAAAGTTGCCAGGCAGGCAGCTTAGCGAGTTCTTGAATGGGTAGCAGCTGCTGAAATAAGAAGCAAACAGAAATGACTGTAGTGAGGACGCTGATCTAATACTAACTTAATTTCTGCAGAGGTACTGTGGATCATTCACCTTTCCTGGCAAATCACATCATTGTGTCCTCTCTTGCTTTTTTTTATTATTTTAAGGCAGCACTTATGGTACTTGTTCCTTTGGTAATTTAGCTGCAAGAGCAAGTCATGTAATCAACACAGAAAAGTGTTAGTCACAGTTCTAGTTGTTTTGCTTTAAAATTGTGTAAGCTTCATCATAGTGTTTTAAAAGATTGGGCAATGTAACAAACGGTGCCAGAGAGTATGGCATGTAACATTGGCCGATCAGAGCACAGTGGGCGCAGGAGCACTTACGCCCAAGCTGTACAGTTCTGACTGGAGCTTTTCTGAAATATGATGCAATTGCTCTAATTATGAATAAAATAATTACTTATTCATGGTGTTCGAAGTCATAAAAGTATTTTTATACCTTTCTGGAAACGTCTTGCACACTTTAGACCAATGGACAGCTTTTGTATTGCTTAGGTGAGCAGAAGCAACATTTGTGTTGCTATTCGATACTGGTTAAAAATTCATGCTGTATTCAAGCAGCCAGAAAATGTGCATTCTACAACAAATTGTAATATTCTTTTTTTAGTCATGTAGCAAAATAAAGCTGCTGCTGGGAAGCACAGCTTAATAATATGGAACTAATTATAGGCATAGTTTGTGCTTTCGTTTAAGGCCTCATTGTGAACACCTTTTCTAACAGCTGGCTTCTCAATGTATGACTGAAGTTTCATTTTAATAAACCCTCACCAGTGTATAACACATCAGAATCTTGTTGTATTCGTCCATAAACAAAACACAAGGTCATGTGCTACAGTAGCAGACAAAATAATATGGTAGCGCTTCTGTGTTGAAACTGCATTGTACATATAACGAAATAAAAGTGTTTGCTGTGTTTATTAGCATTCTAAAAATAAAATATTTCTCATATATGCATGAACATCAAATCATTTTCACTAGGCAATGCATCAGGAGGCTTAAATTTGACAGCCGAAGTATGCTGCATATTTTTCTATCTGTGGATGCACTATTGAGCAAGATGTGTATTTGTTAATGCAGTGATTAATGCCTACAACAAATAATGAATATACAGTCATAAAGTAAAGTGCAGAATGCTGAATGAACTCGTGATGTCGCTTTCCTGCGGCATGTCAGTGGATTGGAATGGAGAGAAAGTAGGTGCATACAAGCAGCAGAGCGCACCATTAAATGTTATGAAAAGCTGTTGCAAACATCTCAGTACAATGCACCCCCCAAACAAAATTGCAGACTGTGTGGTACCTGCCCCACTGCTGCTCATGTGGGCAGCTGGCTGGCATTCCTGTTGTCACTGTGGTATGGCAAAGGTTGCCATACAGCTAGAATGCCAGACCTTTTCATTGTGGTGAGTAAAGAAACTTGGAGGGTTCTTCCGAATCGAATGTAACCAGGGATGGGAAAAATGCCCTGGTGCAATTTTAGCCCAAGGGTGTCTATAGGAGTGGTGTATTTGGGTGTCTCCTCAGTGCAATTCTTGCCCCCCAATGTCATGAAATGTGTTGTGCTGCATCCTTTTGCATGCAAACACTGCTGCTAGAAAATAATCAGAGGAAAATAAGGAGAAAAACTGTGCATTCAGGAAATGTGCCTTCATTCCGGGTACTTCCAAGCTCCAACAATGCCTTTGAGCGTGGATAATGCCTTCACCTAGAAAATGTTTTAGGGCCACTTCTTCTGTTGTATCTCAAGTTTGGGTGCCTCTGCTGTTTAGCAGGATTACTAAAGCACCCAAGTGAGACATGAATAGCTGCACATGCTGCGAAAAAGTGGTAAAGCACCAACACTTGTGGTGCTGCACAGGTGCCAAGCAGTGGCCACATTGGCTGTGGACGAGAGCGCTAATTGTGCTGCTGTTTTTTGCACTCTTGTTTCTTGGAATGTTTCATACATTGAGCAGCAAGGTGTGCCCCCTGCAAGTGGTGCTTTCCCTAATGGCACAACCACACTCTTAATGAGCACCTGCTGGCAATTGGAGTTGGTGCTGCAGCAGTCACCAGTAAATCAGGGGCCAAATTATCAGCCATCATCTGTATTCTCCCGAGATCCAGGACGCATTTGATGTCAGTTTTTCCTTATGCTTTTAGAATAAGTCTGTGGGATTACAAAGGAGCAAAGTGTTAAACATTTTCTTGACAATACTCATGGTTTGTGTTCAATGTATTTCCCTAACACTCATTGGTCAAGTGAAATGCAGTGTCCCGTATACAGTAGAACCCCGCTGTAGTAAACTCTAATATAGCTGAAGTCCCAGTTCATCTTCCATTTTTCCTCTTCTGTAGTTACGGCATTTTTGGTAAAAATAGGTTGCAGTAAAGTGCGTCTCCTCCCGGCGAAGATTTTTGACAATGACATCGCCGCACACGCATTGCCGAAAATCGCGAGGCAAATGTCTTTTTTTTTTTTTTTTTTTTTTATGGCTTCCATTAGGCTCAGCGACGTTGAGAAGAAGCCAACTTTACCTTAGAGCCATGAGGCTAAGCATACAGCGCAGTGAAGGGGAAATGTAAAGCTTACTACAAACATGGAAAGAAGGCAGTTGTTCCGTTTAAAAGTAAAAGAAAGAGTATAAGTGCAGCGAAAAAAAAAAAGAAAAAGAATTGGCCAAACATTTGCAACACTGTGCAGCACTAAGATGATGCCGTGCTCATGCAGTGCTTTGTGTTTTATCTGAAATCAAATTCCGCTGTATTCGTATTCATGTTTCATTCATGCTAAACAGGTGCTTCCACAATATGTAAACAAAAAGAAAAGAACCTTTCAAGTGAGAAAAATGAAATAGCACAGAGAGACGATAAGATTAACGGTATCTTGCGAGTGTTCTAAACAGCATGTTCAGCATGTCATCACTAACAACTGATATAGTAAAGATTTTTACTGGTCCCAGTGACCTTACTATAAAGGGGTTCTACTGTATTGGACAAAAATTTAAAAAGGAGTATAGGAAAATATTTCAAGTGAACGCTTGTAGAGTTTAAATTAGAAATCTTTTGCAATTGCTTTGTTATTAAATTCGACAAAGTTATGTAGTTTGGAAGTATGTGAAAATTCCAGGAATAATACTTCCTTCTTTGACAGGTGCATCAACACAGCGAGTGCCACCATTCTGCAAATAATTTTTCTGGAATGTTATTTTGGCAATTTGAATGATCCAATATCATCAATGCTGCATGGAAGGTGCCAATAAATGTTGGCCAATGATGGTTTTATGAGAATGAATGCTCTGCATAAGATTACTGGTTCGAAACCTAAGTTCAATATATTGGGCAAAATGTCCACTTCCCAGTGAACAGTGCAATTAATTGGGACATGTACTGAAGAAGACATTAAGGTAGGCTAGTTGGTTCACAGATTCAGTAAATTCAAAAGTGTGTGAAGAAGGCAGGACAAGAAGATGCACACACAAAGCACAGAACTTCCAAGGGGATTTGTTTCGTTAGTCCAGATGTGCCCATCTAAGGATTCTTAGATGGACACATCCGGACTCACCAGCGTTTTAAACACCAATTATTATCTTTGTCACGTCCTAGTGCACAATTCATTAGTGTTAGTTCCTTGTTTTGTTGACCCTCATAAGCGCGAAACATATTTGTGCTTTCTGTATAGTCGTGTTTTTTTTTGTGCAGTTTTTAATATCTGGATATATGGGACATTTTTACCACTCACAATTTTGAGTGTGTGAACTGTGCAATCGTATGATTATGTCAGCGAGGCTCTGCTGTGCTTTACAGATGCAGCAAAAGCAGATAGCAATCGTCTTCATTCTCAAGTAAATGGCCACAGTGATGTGAGCTTAGCAGTCAGGTGGTAGGGTGTGCTGGTCCCTCTAATGAGGTGTGCCAGTCATGGTGCATGCGCACTTTGTGCAGGTGGTGTAGCCATTTGGAGGGCCGTATGCCTGCGTTCTAGTTGTGGCCAGCCTACTGCAATGCTGAGCTACACATTAAGAACACTGATCGTATGAAAAGCCTTATGAACATGACGGAAAATAGTGCGAAAAAGTACACGAAGGACGGAAGGAAGACATGGACTAGCGCTAACTCGCAACTGCAAGCCTTATGAAGAAGGAAACCAAGTTGAGCAGTGAGGCATACTGCTCAACTTGGTTTCCTTCTTCATAAGGCTTGCTTTAAACACGAGGCATACTCAAAGGGGGAAAAAATGTTCACGTGTTTGTTTCTCATTTTGCATCTTCTCTTGTCATGGATGCATTGCTCTGTGAGCAGCCACTGGGCATTTTTTCTTGCATTGTTTAAGAAAGTAATTGGGTGCCTCAGCCTCTTGTGACTAATGTCCCACTGCTGTGCGGCAGGAACAGGCCTAGCTCCTCCTCAGAGCTCGTCGAGTCCTAGCGGGAGCCCAACACGGACACAGAGCGCCCAGGGCTCGCCCACCAGTGCCCACAAGACATGCCGGCCACGCGCTCGGTCAGCCGATGAGAGCTCCAAAAAGGTCATAACGGTAAGTGGAGCATTGGTTTCTCTGGCATCAGGTTTAGGCGCATCCTGAGCTCTTGTATCCCGTGAGGCATCTGCGACAATATTACACAATGATAGAATTGCACACCAGTGCACACTGGTGTGAAGATGCTGTCATTTATGGACTCGGTGCTGTTCTGCCCATGCTGTTAAAATTTTGCATCTGGTATTCCAGCTGTTGTACTGTGTTCAACTTGTAACTCTGTAGTGTACTTAACTCCTGCAGCTTTTTTTTCGGTAACCTTTGTCCTTTGTATAGTCCAGTCTCGACAGCACTGTGCTAAGCCAAAAATTTGGTGCAGAATTTAATAATTTGGTTGCATTCAACATCCATAAAATATGATCAACAATGCACAGTACAGTACACCATAGGTGCTCTTTATTCCTTCTGTACATTGCATTTTGCCGTAGTGGAATGCAGCAAACTTTCCTAACTTTCCATTCTCCTAGGCTGAAACATGTAGTGCTATTTTTAATGAAGCAAAGGTTTTGTATCAAAATTGCTGTTGCATAAATAATAAAGATGTGTGTGTTTATCCCTATAAACTGTTCATTTTGAGGGCTAGTAAATTTTTTCATATTAAACATGCTCCACTGAGTGAATTTTTGCATGCTATCTAATTCGAAGGTAACCAAGGGTTCTCTTCTCTCTTAACATAAACCTAAAATCAGCTGTAGTACTTTGATACAGACAGACCTAGTGAATTATTGAATTTTCAAAGTTTTGAGAGAGCTGCATATTTTTCTTTTTAAGCCAGCGTTTTTGTGCTAAAGGGAATGTTAATGAGTGATCACTTTGTTGCTTGGAGTCTACTTCGTCTTTGGAAATATTGGGTTCAAGGAAACATGCTCCGAGAAAATATTTTTCCTAATAATACTAATACTAGGTGGATGAAAACTTTTATGGGGCTTGATTCCATCTTTCCAAATCTTTCCAATATTGAGTAATAAAGATTTTAGTTCTAAGTTAGCTTAATGAATTTCTCTTTTAAACGCAGTGCATAGGTGAAGCAGTGATGAGGACGCTTAAGCTTGCCTTTGGAGTAGACAAAGTAGCAAGTTTTAAAGAAAATTTGCTTTTTTTGCCATGTGTGTCGCTTTAAATTGTGCAAGACTGTAGCAGCCATTATTGCGTGTGGTGTTGTAGCAACAGAAGCCCGCACGAGAGTCCATCGAAGACTGGGAGATCATGCCTGATGAAATACTCACGGGACCACGGATAGGCTCGGGATCCTTTGGAACCGTCTACAGGGGACACTGGCACGGTATGTTTTACTCACACTAATTCCTGTGCAGACTTGTGACTTGAGCTGGTACTTGCTGTTGGAGAATAAACTGTGAGAAAAGTATTGAAGCAAGTTGTGTTCATGTAAGTCTGGTGTTAGCTTGTGTTTTGCACTGAAGTTCTTGTTTTTTTTTTGTAATGTTTGTGCTGCTACCAGCATGCAGGGTTGGAAGTGTTGCGCCAAGCTGTGCCTAAACGGCAGTTTAAGCAATATTTGACCACTGCAAGTATACAACGCCAAATTTAGCCAAGTATTATCTTCAATAGAGCAACACTGAGCTCTCTCTACAAAAGGAGGACAATTTGATTCACTCGAGGTATTTGTTCTGAAGCTGTCGTCGTCGAGCCTTTCATGAAAGACTGGTGGAACGAGCTTTTCTGAATTAAAATTAATAGCAGCTGTAAAACCTCGTTATAAGAGACACTCAAGGGACCCGAAAAGCATGTCTCTTGTAAGCAAGGTCTCTTGTAACCAAAACTTCTAAAATCACTGTGTTGATCAGCTTACTGCACATCAGTATATAAATGCATTCACATGCATTAACAGGAAATTGTTCAGGAAAGCTTAAAGAAGTTATTCCTACTAGTATGTACTTTTATGAGTGCAGAGTGTATTCCTTCCCAAATTCTGGAGGTAAAGCACTTCACTTTGCAAGCCTTCCTGTTGCTCTAATACCTTTGAGGCACTCTTACATGCTCGTCACCCTCAGATGCTTACAGGCTCATCACCCTCAGATGATTCACAAAGAGAAAGGCATCAGGATTCTAAGCTTTCATCTTGTGATCAAATTTTAACAGTCAGGAGTTAAAAATGCTGGATGTCATTCATGCATTTTGATTTGCTTCGTAGGTAACAGTAATGCGATGCCGGACTTTCCAATCATAGGGAAGCACTCCTCAGTTCCTGACATACACAATAAAAAGGACTTTGATATGGAACAGAATTTAGCTAAGGGAATCTGAAGTGCATCATGTATGAGTTGGTACGTTCCAGATGCATTGCATGAGCACACCTGGGTTGTGTCTCTTGTAAATAGCGAAGAATTTACTCCAGGGACCTGAAAAAAGTTATCCTTAGTAACCGAGTGTCTCTTGTAACCATGTCTCTTGTATACAATGTTAACATGGCAGACGTAGGAAAACCAACCAAACCATTTTCAAATGTCTCTTATAACCGAGTGTCTCTTGTAACCGTGTCTCTTGTAACGAGATTTAACATTGATTCCACTGCTGTTTGTAGTAGCTGTCATTCATCTATTTTTCTTTCATGAACTGGAGCAAAAATCTTAGTCATTGCACTCCTAAATAATCCTGGCCAGTGGGATACAAAATTAGTTTTTATGCATTTTGGGGGCTAAATTAAATTGCCTTTGTGCAAAAGTAAGCTCTCTTTATTTCAACCACCGTTAATTAAAAACTTGGGATAATTTAAACTAGCAGCGTGGTTCCAACCGATGCCCATGTAAAAGGAATACAAATACGAAAAACGAGTGTAATTAGCTACGGCACACCATTCTGAACTGTGTCCCAGCTGCCGATCGTAGCTGTTCGCCTGTGTGCAGCAGAGTAGATATGTAAACGACGGGTCACATTCGGCAAACGCACTGGCCGCTGATGGCATGTTGAGGTATGACATGCTCCACCAGTGATCACCGAAATAGGCCACCCCGAACCTGAATTGCATGTAAGTTGGGCTTGTGCACATTGAGCGCACTTTAGTAGGTATGACGTCAGTCCATTTCCAAAACAAAGCTCATTCGCATAGATTTGGATTTGCTTCATGCAATCCCGCGGCTGCGATTGGACGTGCGCATCGGACGCTCCTTGGGTCGTCACTTTTATTTTGGGATGGTCTGGTCATGCACAATTTTACCGCACTGTGAGCGTCACTGTGCGATGGGCCGGTTTGTGCAAAGTACCACAGAGTAACTTTGCGGAAGGGGCAAAGAGGTTTTAACGGTTTTGGAACAATCTTCCCAACTGTGTCAAAGTGCTGGAATAAACTTGTCATTTTCACTTGGGTCATAATGCAAATTGTTTTTGGCACTTTTTTCGAGTACATTTGAAAACTGCAACTAGGCTAAATCAAATAGAACTTACCGTATTTGCTCGAATCTAAGCCGGCCGCGATTGCAAGCTGACAGAAAGAGACCACCCAGAATAAGGAAGACATTTATTCAAATGAAGGCCGACTGATCACTTGTCGTCGTCTTCCTCGCTGGAAGCTTCCTTAACACTGTCGTCATCCCTACAGCGCGCTGTCTTCGGTACTGTCCAGCGCGTTTGAAATGTGGCACTACAAAATGACCGCACGATCATCTCCGCGGGAATATCTTCCCATGCTGCTGCAACCCATTTGGCCACTTGACTGAGCGATGCGCATTAATGCGACCTGTTGGAGGGAGCTCGTGATCTTGTTCAGTCAGCCAATCAGTGTAGTACTTGTGCACTCTAGATTTAAAGGGCTTGTTGATGGCGACATCGAGTGGCTGAAGCTGACTGGTCATGCCGCCAGGTATTATAGCCACATCTGTCCCACCTCTTGAGAGTGCAGCCTTCTCACCATCTGTCAAGTGTCCACTGTACGAGTCTAAGACCAGGAGGGAGTCCCGACACAACAATGCACCTGGTCGACGTTGCCACACAAGCCTAATCCATTCTTCGCGGTCATCTATCCGTTTTCGTGCACACGAACGATGACGTTTTTTGGAAACACTTCTTTCGCAGGAAGAGTCTTTTGCTTGAAGATCATATACGATGGCATCTTCCGTCCATCGGCAGTACAGCAAAGCATTACTGTGGAACGTTCCTTCTTGTGCCCCATAGTACGCCTTTTTACTTCTTTGGACCCCTTCTCGGCCACTGTGTACGCCAGGTGCATATCGAAGTAAACTGGGCTCTGGTCGGCATTTCCAATTTGCCCAAGTCTATACCCTTTTTCAAGTCTCTTCTTTATTACATACCGTTGAAAAGAAATTAATTTCTCTTCAAAATCTCCGGGCAGCTTCTGGCACACTGACGTTCGTCGCCGCAGGCTGAAACCAAACCGCTTCATAAACCTTTGAAGCCAGCCTCTGCTTGCCTTGAAAGTAGTGCGCGGGATGCCTCATGCTTTCGTGACCTCGCTTGCCTTCGCCTGAATAACTTCTGTAGTAACAGGAAGTGATCTAGCCTTCTGCGTCTTAACAAACTTAGCGGCTTCTTCCACCACATGGTGACGGCCTCTGCGGGGTTCGGAAAATGCCATTCGGGTTGCAACACAGTTGAACAACTGGTCCCTTCTTTTCGCCAGCGGCAGATATTTGTTTCGTCCACGCCCTGTGCTTGAAGGTTGGACGAGCTTTCTGTCGCGCAGCACAACTTTCCGCCTGAAAGCAGCGGTATAATGACACCGCTTATTTGTTGGCGTCATCGCGTCGGAAAACGAAGTTCACGAATCGAAAGATCCGCACGGAGAGTCCACGGACACGCTAGCAATTGCTGTAGGCCTTACCCACATACCAACGCTAGTCACATGCGCAATACCGCGATGGCGATGGTGACTGTGCAGCCACATGCTCGAATCTAAGCTGACACCTCAGTTTCGTATTTGGAATTTCAGTAAGAACTATCGGCTTAGATTCGAATAAATATGGTACTGTAGCTGTGAACAGAAAGATACGCTTAATGACGTCAGCCTAATCCAAACTGCTCCAAAGTAGCCCATAAATTTCTCCTAACATGCTCCAAAATCGGAATTTCGCTGTGCCAAAACATTAGACTTTTTCTGCTCTCGTGCTTGCTCTCCAGAGCCCGCTTCCACCCCTGAACGTGTTATTTAACTCACCCTGTACCAGCCCAAAAAGCCCAAATAACCAAAAATAAATAAATAAACAATATAAATTACACACACCTGTGATGTGTGCAGATTGTGCTCCTCCAGGCTATCGATCCGATTTTATGCCACCACGCTTCCAGAATTCAATGTAGACCCTTCAGTACATTGAGAATTGGAGCAGGCTCACGTGTTCTGCAGCCGGGTTTACCTCATCAGGGTAGGACAGCTGCATTAAATTGACTGAAACTACTACAAACAGTGTGATGAGGCTTTTTCTGATGATTTTTCTCGTTATGACTTGCTGATTCCTGAAGATGGTTTTAGAATTATCTCAACTTTTTGGGTACTCGTTGTTTCGCACCAGAGTTTAGTTATTTCAAGTAATTCTCATTTTGTTCAGATACTCAGAAATGCCGAAATTTTTTGTTTGTTTGAATTCGCAACTAGCCATCCCAGGGTTTCAAGGTGGCGCCCACAAGTCGCAGCATCTTGTTTTTATGACATCACTTACTTTGTCTTCTTTCTTGAAATACAGTCAAACCCGGATATATCGAATTTTGGTTATATTGTCACATAGTGGTGAGGAGGCCGTAGACACCAAAAGAAGACACAGGCGTGATGGTACTGAAATAAGTCTTTATTGGGCTGACTTGTGCCCGCAAAAGAACTAAGCAACTCAGCGGCGGCGACAGCAACAAACATGCTCGTCGATCGTCGAACAAAGAATGCCCGTCATACTCGTCAAGGCTCAATTTAACGGTTGCTCAGAACAATCTAGATAATGTCGCAAACTGCTACTAGCACAACCTGGAACATTGTAAAAACATACGCAAGTGATCGGAATCTTCGAGACAGATCTTGGCGCATCGTTCGCGACAAGGAGCATGGACAAACACAGGATACAGAATTGATACGCGTGCCAGGATCACAGTGATAAGCCCGCATGCTGGCGGCTGTTAAAAAAACAACAAATAAAGTTTTGAAGATTTTGTGGCAATATCGAACTCGGGGATATCCCTTTAAAAATCCCATGTAAAAGTATAGGAAGGCCGCGTCATATATTGAACTCAATTTCACTGTCGTTCAATATATCGAACTCCGCACCACGCACTGGAAAGTGTGCCTTCCCCAAAGACGATCGCATCATCCTCTGCCATTTGCTGCTTGACGTTTTCAAGCCATGCGCAGAAGGAATGAGAGGGGACAGTTCGGCGACGGCTGGTCAAGGGCAGCACCGCCAAAGTTGCAGGTAGGCAGCGACGTCAACGTTGTCCTCGTTGGTTACGTGCGGCAGCATTGCGTCGAGCGTCGTCATGGGTTGCTTGCCGTATACAAGCTTGAATGGGGTCGTTCTGGTCGTCTCCTGGACTGCCGTGTTATACTCGAAGATCACGTACGGCAAGATGGCATCCCAGGCGTTGTGTTCAGCTTCGACATACATGGCGATCATGTCCGCGATCGTTTTGTTCAGGCGCTCCGTAAGGCCATTGGTCTAGGGATGGTACGCAGTTGTTCATCGATGGCTTGTGTGACTGTATTCCGGGATGGCTTGCGTCAACTCTGCCGTAAACGCCATTCCCCTGTCTGTCATGAGCACTTCTGGGGCGCTGTGTCACAAGAGAATTCGCTTGACAAAAAATTTGGCAACTTCTGCCACGGTACCAATGGGCAGTGCTTTTGCTTCGGCGTAACGAGTAAGGTAGTGAGTCGCCACGATGATCCACTTGTTACCCATAGACGAAGCTGGAAAGAGGCCGAGGAGATCCATCCCAATTTGTTGAAAGAGCAGGTCTGGGGGCAGAATCAGGTTTAGTAGTCCTGCTGGTCTGATCGGCGTCTTGCGTCGTTGGCACTCACGACACGTCTTCACGTAGTGGGCAACTTCGGCAGGCAGTCGCGGCCAGTAGTACTTCTCTTGGATTCGACGCAACATGCGTGAGAACCCGAGATGGCCTGCTGTGTGCTCATCGTGCAACGCCTGCAGAATTTCCTGCCGGAGGTTTTTAGGCACAAGAAGAAGCTGCGCGGTCCTGGTGGGTGCGAAGTTCTTCTTTACGAGAAGGCCATTGCTCTACGCGAACAATGATAAATGTCGCCTGAACACAGCAGGAGGGCAAGCGGTCTTTTCTTCTAAGTATTTGGCTAGCGCTTTCAGCTCAGGGTCTGATTGCTGTTCTTCTGCGAAACTGCTGGCGCTTACCGGTGCCAAAAAGGTGTCTTCGTCGTCTTCTTTCGCCGGCGCATCAACGGGGGCTCGGGATAAACAGTCTGCATCGGAGTGCGTGCGGCCTGACTTGTAGACGACTGTAATGTCGAATTCTTGAAGACTTAGGCTCCATCGGGCAAGGTGGCCGGAGGGGTCCTTCAAATTTGCCAGCCAGCAAAGCGCGTGATGATCGCTTACCACCTTGAATGGTTGGCCGTATATGTACGGGCGGAACTTTGAAGTGGCCCAGATGATCGCCTGGCACTCCTTCTCGGTGGCCGAGTAATTCGCTTCAGCTTTCGAGAGGGACCTGCTAGCATAGGCGATTACTTTCTCCTGGCCGGCATTCTTCTGAATGAGAACGGCGCCTAGGCCCAGACTGCTCGTGTTGGTATATATATTTCAGTCTCAGCGTTCTCATCGAAGTGGCCTAGCACAGGAACGGTCTGTAGACAGCGCTTAAGTTCCTCGAAGGCTTCTGCTTGTGGTGCTTCGCATTGAAATGGCATGTCTGCCTTTGTAAGCTGCGTCAATGGTTCGGTGATGCGCGAAAAGTTTCTGACAAATCGTCTATAATAAGCGCACAACCCAAGGAATCAGTGCACAGCTTTCTTGTCGCCTGGCTGTGGAAACTGTGCGATAGCAGCTGTTTTCTGTGGGTTGGGCCGAACTCCTTCCTTGCTGACAGTATTGATACGTGGCAGGATCCAGTTAGGGACTCAAGTTTTCTCCGGACGATCCGAGTCATGGTCGTGGGTTGGGAGGGTTGGTGCAAAGGGGCCAGGTCATCGCAGGAGGAGGTAGCCGCCGTGTTCGAAAGACGCTCAAAGCGATGTACGAGACGTCTTTGTTTAGCCTGCTTGAATTTTCGGCAGACTTCAAGCACTGAGTCGACGGTAGAGCAATACGTGCAGAATAGGATGTGGAACGCATCATCCGTGATACCCTTGAGGATATGCCCTACCTTGTCACTTTCCGGCATGGAGGTGTTAATCTTGCGACACAACGCAAGCATGTCCTGAATGTAGGCGAGGTAGGACTCCGTGGGGGATTGAACACGAGAAGAAAGTTCCGTTTTTGCAACCAGAGCGCGTCCAATTGGTTTCCCGAACAAGTTTTTAAGCTTTCGTTTGCAGATATCCCAGGTAACGAGCTCTTGTTCGTGGTTTTGAAACCATGTTTGAGTTGTTCCCGCCAAATAAAATATGATGTTAGCGAGCATGATGGTGGCGTCCTAGTGGTTATTCCGGTTGCAGCGCTCATACTCATCTAGCCAATCGTCAACGTCTGGGTTGTCGTCGCCATTAAAGATGGGAGGGTGGTAAATTTTCGTTAGAACAACTGGCTGAGGCGATGTTTCCGCGGTGATAGAAGCTGCTTCGGATGTCATCGTGGCTGTTTGAGATGTGGTTGTGATCCCAGGTAGATAGCGGCCGCTTTGCAAATCCACCTCTTGGCAGCGTAAATGAGGTAATCGGCTCATACGGGGATCTTGATTCACCTCCACCAAGATGATACGTGGCAGAAGGCTAGTACCACAACAGAGGAAACCACAACAGGTGATAAGAGACGTAGGTATTCAGGCAAGCACCAACCATTTCTTCAGCTTCGTCTATCACTGTGTAGTCCATCGTCGTCCTCTTTAGTGGCATATACGTAACAATATGACCAAGAAACAACATCTCGTTGCAGACGAAGTGACATTTCTCTGCTTTCAACTTTAAACCTGAGGATTTGATTGCGTCAAGTACTGTTCGAAGCCTTCTTAGATGGTCTTCAAAGTTTGACGAGAACACGATGACGTCGTCCAAGTATACCAAACAAATCTGCCACTTTAAGCCATCCAGGACAGTGTCCATTACCCGTTGAAATGTGGCTGGTGCGAAGCACAAGCCAAATGGCATTACCTTGAATTTGAAGAGGCCGTCCGATGTTATGAACGCCGTCTTCTCGCGGTCTCTTTCGTCGACCTCATTTTGCCAGTAGCCGCTCTTCAGGTCCATCGACGAGAAGTACTTAGCGGTACAGAACCGGTCCAGAGTGTTGTCGATGCGGGGAAGCGGGTAGACATCCTTCCTAGTTATGAGTTATGCCATTCAAGCGGCGATAATCAACGCAGAAGCAAAATGTGCCGTCTTTCTTCACCAAAACGACTGGTGCCGCCCAGGGGCTGTTGGATGGCTGGATCACCAGGCCTTTCAACACGGCAACGAATCGGAGGCGCGCTTTCATCGAAGGGCCCGCGTGATCCACCCCCGGCAGACCCACGCTTCTTTTGTGTTTGTGTGATTGTTACAAGATGGCGACGACTGAAGAATTCACGAACGGCACGGTGAAACACTGAGCTTTCGAACGATACCAAGATGGTGGCGCTCGGTGGCGGGAAAAACGAGATATGGCTCCGCGAACCACGATTTAAAGCTGCTTTTTCGCCCTGTGCACTGACAAATTATTTTTTTTCAGGCACTTTTATTGTGTTTTCAACCAAACCATTTTGATACAACGTAGATTAGGCGTTGTAAATACCGAAACGCGTGGTTTCCAAAAATCGATTTTTTACGCGATTTTCGCGATCTGATCCCCGCGTCCCCCCTTAAGTGCAGCACCTGATGTCGCCAGGCGCGGGCACTGCGGCCGACGCCACTCCGGTCGTGTGCTGCTCCCTGCTCGTCGCTAGGCCTTGTTTCTTTTGCATCGCAGCCATGGCGGACGGCGTTTTAGAATCGTCCGCTTCGCTGCGTCTCTAGTGTAGTCGCTCGCGTGCTCCTGTGTTCGATTCTTGCATGTAGCTTCGGAAAGCGGTGACAACCTGCGCTTCCAAACTGCATGTTGCGAGCTGCTTTGCTCATGTTTTGCGCTGTTGTTTCTGGCTCGGCTGATGCGTACACATGCGATAAAACACGCGTGCACGTTACGCATTGGCACTTCTTGAACTATGTGCGTCCGACTGAAAGTGCGCGTCAGTGCAGCAGTGCGATGAGAGCACGAGATGGTCCGATTCAACATTGTACCGATTAAAAAGGCAGCATCAACCTTCGTATAAATGAAACGTGCGTCAAAAAAGGTCTGTCCTCGGCTTCATCGCGAAAATACACAAATTCGCACCGCTTATGTGCAGCACCGGATGTCACCAGGTTACCGCAGAGATGCCGTCCGCGGGCGCTGCGGCCGACGGCACTCCGATCGTGCGCTGCTCCCTGGTCGTCGCTAGGCCTTGTTTATTTGTGTCGAAGCCACGGCGGACGCCGTTTTGGAATTGCCCGCTTCGCTGCGTCTCTATCGTAGCCGCTCGCATGCTCATGTGCGCGATTCTTGCTGGTCACTGCGAAAATCAGTGTCAACCTGCGCTGCCGAGCTGCTTTGCTGATGCTTTGCGCCGTCGATTCTGGCTCGGACGATACGTACACATGAGATAAAACGCGTGCACGTTATGCATTGGCACTTCCTAAACAATGTGCGAGAGGACGTCAAAAAAAAAAGACACTACACCATCCTTTTTGTTAATCTCAATTTTAAGATTCGCGGACGAATAATTCGTGCTCACCTGTCATCTGATATCCAAACTCTGTAGCGATCATCAATCCGTGCTCTCGTCAGTGATAGGTACACGTATACATTCCATTCGTTATGCACAAGAGATGCCTCTCGCGGACCATAATGAAAGCAGCTCCGGACTAAAAGCGACGACGACATATGTTTGCACGCGGGCAACTCGCACGCTCGATCGTCTGCCAGCATCCATGCAGAGTCGATGCTATCGCATCAACTCCGCGAGGGGTCACCGGCCGCCGTTGGTCAAACCGCAGAAGACGGTACCAAAAAGACTGACCCAGGCAGCGCGAGAGAAGAAAGCGGTCTTGTAGAAAGCCATGCTCGGCAGGAGTGCACACTAATTTGTGCTGAATGGGACAGGGATATGAAGAAAAGTGCTCCCTCCGCGGCGGCCGCCAGTATGTGTGGACAGCAGCTTCCCACCTGCAGGTATGCGCTCGCGAACCACCGGAGTCGTTCGGGCTGCTGTCGCACACAATCCTGAGAGGTCAAGAAACTGAAGAAACCGGCGGCCGAGGAAGACAGCAGACAAGGTTGAAAGCTATGCAAATGCAGACGGGATGGGAAAGGCAGAGACCGTGAATGCATGGGCGACGCTCGGGGAAAACAGGTGCGACGACCGGAAGTCTGAGAACCAAGCGTCACCCGATGATGCTTCGTGGGCGGGGCTAGCGGGGCGGAGTTCCCGAGGTGTTTCCTTCGTTTTTTTCTGGTGTCTCTGAGTGTTGAGTTGAGGGGAGCAAGGAGGAGCTCCATTTTTAATCGCCGATATCTCTGGTGTTAATGAAGCTAGTACCTAAAAACTTCTTGCGGTGAATTGACTTGTGAGGAGTACCTATCTCTCGACCGATTTGCTTTACCCCATTTTAGGCATTGCATGACCCCTTTAAGAGCGTCCATGAAACTTGTCTCCAAAGTTTCACTTGGCCGTTCCCTATCAAGCGATCTTGACCGGTGTGCTCACCAGGCTGATACATACACACGGTGTTTAGCTCGCCGTTCTTCCCGCTCTTTGTCTGTTCCTTCAGCACGGCGCCGTTGCTTGGCTGTAGCAGTTCGTTCCAGCCTTGCCTTGTACACATCATTCGACATAGCGCACTGAGAGGAGCGCAGCTGCAGCCCCCCGTTTTATCCTGCTCTAGCAAGCGCTTTCTCTCGGCAGTGGCACAGCCGGCCTGTGAAGCCTCACCTCCACCATCGATGGTGCTAGCTGGGTCCTCGTCTCTCAGTCTGTCGTGATGTCACACGGTCACGTGGCAACGGCGTGACGTCACCGCTCCGGCTCTTGTGAAGCGTCACCTCCGCCATTGATGGCGCGAGCCGGGGCCTTGTCTCTCGGTCTGTCGTGATGTCACACGGTCACATGGCGCGCAGCTGTGTGAGGAGGCACCACGACCATCAATGGCAGAAAGTGCAAGCAGTATTGCTTTTGCAATAAAATGATAAATCTCAAGAATTTAATCTTTATAAGCGATATATCGCTAAATCTGCTATCGTTATAAGTGGACTGCACTGTACCAATACACAAACTGTGCATGACTGGTTAGGGCGCTCAGCTCCCAAGTAGGCGGGATTGAATCCGGCTATAGCACCTGCTTTTCGATAGAGGCGAAAAGCAAGCTGTCCGTGTGCTGTGCGATGTCATTGCATGTTAAAGGGGGGCCCGGGTCTTTGCAGCCGAAAATCGGTCAAAAAATCGGATTTTCAATCTTATCGTTTTCGCGATCCTGAGATCTTTCTGCGGCTACCCCCGAAGTTTCGTTGAAAAATAGCACCTAATTTGCGCGTTACAACGTTCCAAAGACAAGAATCTGCGCGTGTGGCCCTTAGATCAAATCGCGCCGAATTTTGATCTGCCGCAGTTCGAGAAATATGCAATCCACGGGCATAATCTTGGTGCTGTTCTACAGATCGCGATTCAGGCCATTCCTATATCACGGTTGGCGACCATGAGCGAACCCACCGACGCAGAAAACAAAGGAACAAAATCGCATGAAACACGCCCTGCTATTGGTCTTCCACCGCACGTAAGCAAAATGGCGAGCTTTGTTTGGCTGGCTGCAACGACTGCTCGCGGTCCGGCGCCATTTTGAAAAGGTCTCTCCTTTAGGCCTAGTCGGCCTAGCGCCGTTCCCTCATCGTAACCACAACGTGAAATGCGCAATATTAAGATTCACGCTTCGTTATTAGCGTAAGAAAAGTAGTGAGAGGAGATAAACGCACTGGGGACGATGCAACGCCGTATCTGATTATCTGCAATCAAGGACGAAGCGCCGACACTCTGCGTCGAGTCCGCGATGGCCTGATAACGGTGTAGCATGGCTATGCTACTGACCGGCTGGTCGTGCTCAGTGCTGCAGCGAGGAGTGGCATGACCTGCCGCGTACGGAATTGTGATGGTGCAGATGAGCAAGTGCAGCTTTCAATGCCGGGATAGATCGCCCTGCGAGGCAGCAGTGCCGCGACCAGCCGCAGCGGCAGCCGCGGAGCAGCGTCCCGCGACACGCGGAACATAGACAAAATCCCAAATCCCGTCGAAATAAACTTTCTTCTGAATGCTACGCGGTGCAAGACGAGCAATGGTCGCTTATCACTAGTTGCAGGCTGACTGAGTTTACAGCATGAACATGAGAATGGCGATAGCGCGCCAGAACTTGGCACAAACTTTTGCGGAAGTCACGATGCAAACATACTCGTCTTGGTGGCGGCCTCCGGACCATGCGTTTCGTTGGCGGGAAATACCATTCTTTGAGGGCAAATTATATCGATGGTAAATGATGCATTGATATCAGAAGCTAGTCAGGACCCACTTTAATGAGTTACTGTTAGCTTTGGTGCTTCAAAAATTTATCAACACGTTTTTCATCAATTTCTCAAAATCAAAATATTGAGGACGGTACATGTTTGGAGGGGTGATATTTCTGGTTCTACTTATGATATTGCTATAATTCCTTTTTCACCAGAAAAGTAAACTCATGTACAGTGCAAAAATATAAATGAATTTGTGGTATTTAATGAGGAAAGTTTTTAGAAATTGCATGTTTTCTGGAGTGTCCAGGTGGCTTTTTGGTCTCTGAAATTTGACAAGCTGTAACTTTGGTTAAAATGGGACCAGGACATTCAATCTTGATTTTTGCGTTCTCTGTATGTTCTAAATTGATTTGATATGTCAGTTTTTATTGTAACTCCTGTAGTTTTACTGACAGCTCACCTCCAAACAAAGAACATAAAGTGTTTATTATCTTCAAACGACATGGTTTACATAAAATTTATGTGCATATTTGAAATCAGCACAAAAAGCTGCATAAATGGTGCAACTTTTATCAAAATCTACAAGTAAATAAATAATATTGTCTTAAGACCAGGGTCCCAGAGCCCCAGGTGTTCGGAATTTCCGGAGTCGTCCACTATGATGTCCCTCATAGCCCGAGTCACTTTGGGACATTAAACCCCATAACTAAAGCAAACCAAACCTGATAATTTACTATTCCTCACTTGTGCCACTGACATGCCTGTAGAGTCCAACTCGCACCTTTTTCCTTTTTGCAGGGCACGTGGCTTTAAAAAAGCTGAACGTGACAAATCCAACGCCAGCACAGCTGCAGGCCTTCAAAAATGAAGTCTCCGTTCTTAGGTGAGAACTGATTCTCTGTATCAAGAAAGGGTAGTGCTAGTTCACTCTTATTCCAGCTGTAATGTTGAAGGAAATAATTTGGAGCTGCTTTATTCTAGTGCTGTCTGGTGATGATGATTGAAGTTGATTTGATGAAGTTGGGCTCATCAAAGCCACAGGGGCCTCTAGTGAACACACTTTGAAGACATTAGGACAGTCATCCATTATCCACAGCTTCACTTTTAAAGAGTGTTGTTTTCACCTAGCTTTACGCTGGCGCAAAAAGAACTGCAAATGCAAGGCACCACATTGGCTCCTTGTTTTTTTACTGCTGCTGCTATAGCTGCACTTGGCTTGCCATCCGTTGCTATGCACGTGGTGCTGGGGAAGCTCTTTAGCTATAGCTGCACTTGGCTTGCCATCCGTTGCTATGCACGTGGTGCTGGGGAAGCTCTTTAGCTATAGCTGCACTTGGCTTGCCACCCGTTGCTATGCACATGGTGCTGGGGAAGCTCTTTAGTTTGCTGTCATTGTGTGAGTTACCAGGGGCACGTGTGCAGTCGCTGGTGCTGTATGGGGTTTGCATTGCACACAGGAAAGCCATCAGCAGGTCACTGAGTGGAGGACTTTTTTGTTGTTGTTTTTTTTTCTCATGTCCTTGATTTTCGTTTCTCTTTTGCAGGAAAACACGGCATGTGAGCATCATCTTATTCATGGGGTGTGTGTCCAAACCACAGCTGACCATAGTGACGCAGTGGTGTGAGGGTTCCAGTCTGTACAAGCACCTGCATGTGCTCGAGTCCAAATTTGAAATGCTGCAGGTCATCGACATCGCCCGTCAGACAGCACAGGGCATGGAGTAAGTCTTGCCCCGTCCTCTCTCCCTCTTTCTCCCTGACATTCTTCAGAATCAGATTAGTCTTACATACCTGCCAACCCTTCCGATTTGCCCGGAAGACTTCCAGTTTTTGACCGAACTTTCCGATAGCACTATCATTGCCCTAAATCTTCCGATAATTGGTCTCTTCTTGCACAGGAAGGCTGTGTCAGTTTGACTTGTAAGCGCCTAATTTGGCTTGCAGCAGTGCCCAGCCCCAGTAGATGTAGAAGTTCGGGGCCTCACCTTCGACTAAAGAGTGGCCTCTTAGCGCACTTGGCAGTGAAGGGTTATTCCTCCTGTCATGCGCTCGGCCATGTGTCTCAGTTACCATGTTGCGCTACGCCCACCGATGGCGTGATAGCTCATCTTTCGGAACCATTACAACCAACAGCGGTCTTTGACAGAATAGCTCATCTTTCGGAACCATTACAACCAACAGCGGTCTTTGACAGAATTGCGTGTAAAGGGGATAATAATGGTTGCACATTGAACTAAAATGGTGCGCTGATGACGCTGAGAGAAAACGGCAGCGGAGGTATACGAGATCACTCGGCGGCGCAGCGTGCAGATGTCTCTAGGTGTCGCCTTTTATGCATGCTGTTACTGCTTGTGTTTCGATTGGCACTCATTGGACACTACGTCTTGAGCATGCCCCCCCCCATACTCCCCCCTCAGTGCAAATAAAAGATTTTTGATCTTGCCAAGTTGGCAGTTATGGTCTTGGTAGCCACAGTAACATGAATGTGACAGTAGCAGATCATATCTACTCAGTGGTGTACCACACTCACGTAAAGCAGTATTCAGACAGGGGATCCCAGCACGGAGTCATGACGAGAGAAGGCACCATAACCGGCCAGCAAAACTCTGCCCCGTTCCCAGACACTCAGTTCACACAGGTTGGGATAGCAGGGAGCCACTGAGAGGGATATTGTTGTTCGCAAGCATATTTCTGACGGCTATTGTTTATTTTCTACTCTACGATACACTGCAAGCAAGACAGAAGTTTAGCGATAGAAAGCACACAAAGCAAAATAATACGAAGCTGAAGGAGCAAGCAGAAAAAAAGCAGTAAGCACAGGAAATTAGGGTGGGGCAATGTCTCATACACAGTCAGTCCAAATGCTGTGCTGAAAGGATAGAGGGTTAGGCTAGGTGTGGTTGTCCAACCCGACAGTATTCCAAAACTTCCATGCGTTTTTCTTCCTGACGCGTACTCACAAACTACAAGGACCACCAAGCGCCACTCATGGCAATCCCTGCACATGCCTTGAGACACGCTGCGCACCGGACAGCCACTGGCATCTGGACAGTCCTCGTGCCATATCCCCCAGAGAGACGAGGATTGTTCATGCTGGCCAGCCAAACCATCCTTCTGCCCACCGTTTGAGCAAAAATGGAATTGGTATTGAATGAGTGATGGGTGCTTGCTTAAGGGAGGATTTCGGTGCCTGTTTCAGTACCGCTTGAACTGTTCCAAGGGTAGAGGCTCCCCTCCTGCTAGCTCATACCCCATCGGCCGGATAGCATAGCTGACGAGGTTGGCACCTTCGTCCTCACGTGCGCACGTCTCTCAAGCGCAGCGCACGTCTCTCAAGATAATGCTCTCCACCCTGCGCTTCAAGCTGGACGCTGTGAAGGGAAAGCGTTGTTGTGCACTGAAGCTGTGTACAGGGATCTAATTCCCTTAGAAGTGTCCAGAATAGACTTGGCTGTTGTTGTGATCCACCACTGTCACCATACATACTAAACGCAGCACATTCCTGTTCTTTATAGAGTTTGGTTTGGGCTTGTTGGTATGAAGTCTGGGCAGGACAGAAGCAGCATGTAGCTTTCGTACACCTTTTCCTGGTGTTTGTGGTGGTCCACCGTGACACGTTCCTGGCAACGATGAATAGAAAATTGCTGTAGACTGGAAAGTACGAGATTTGCATGACAGTGTCATAATGGCTGAGTCAAACCCGGTTATAATGAACTGCATAATTCAACGCGATTTGTTCGCTATAAAAAGTATTTCACTATAACTGAACCCGTTTATGACGAACTTCACAGTACCAAATTCGTTATACACGATGTTCAGAACAGCGCAGCGAAAACGCACTAACTAGAGAAAAACCGTGCCGCTCACCATGAATCTACAAAAGAAATTTAGTGCAGATAAATGCTCACTTATTTGCAGTAGGCAGTGATCTTCGCCTGAACACTGTGTTTAACTCCACCAGCGAGAATCGCACTTTCCACACGCGACATTTCCACGAACTCCAGTCCGCTTCCCTGTGTTCCGGCGCAGTATTGGCACAGCAGGTCGGTAGCAGCGAGGGCTTCGTGCAACGTCAGGCGAGGGCGATCGTCTTCCGGCGGCGGTTCCTCGGTCTCCTCGTTTGCACCAGATGCCAGCATGTCGGCAACAATTTCTGAGTCCAACGGGCTCGCTATCACGGCTACGTTGTCGTCAACAGTGAGAAAATCCTTCAGGGCAACTTCTTCGGGCACAGCGTCCGGAGCATCAGCGAGTTCTTCCCACAGCGTGGCAACATCGCTGTCATTTTGCACAGTGCGCCCTTCACTAGCAGCTTCTGCATCCTCTCGACATAGTCCAGCATGGGGGAAGCAGTTGCGGATTGTGGATTGCGTCACGTCTTGCCAGGCCTGGGTAATCATTTCTATTGCGGCCAGCAAATTAATCTTGAGCTCGTCGTCAACCCGTAATTTCACCAACAGCCACTCAACGACGCATTTCCTGTAGCCCAGCTTGAAAGCGCAGATGATCCCCTGATCGAGGGGCTGCAAAACCGCTGTTGCGTTCGGTGGCAGGAAACAAAGCTCGATGTTCTTGAGCGTGACGCCGCAGTGGTGCGCAGAACAGTTATCGAGGAGGAGGCAAATCTTGCGCCTGCTCGTTGCAAGTTCCTCGTCCCAGCCACGCAGCCACGCTTCGAACAACGTTCTGGTCATCCAGGCCTTAGAATGTCTGTATGTGACTGGGAGTGAAGTGCATCCTCGCAGGCACATAGGTGACTTGAACTTACCTATGACAAGCGGCCGCAGCTTTGATGAACCGTCCATGTTTGTCGTGAGAAGAACGGTGACTCGGGCCTTATTCAATTTACCGCCATGGCAATTCTCATTTTTTACCGCCAAGGTTCTGCTCGGCAGCAGTTGCCCAAACAAGGCAGTCTCGTCGGTGTTAAAATTATTGCACGGTTTGTATCTCTCAGTGACAGCCACACGTCTTGCACCCACTTCTCAGCACTCTCAGCGTTCACTGCTTGGCTTTCACCTGCAACCACCTTTCCGGTGATAGAGTAGCGGTCTTTAAATCGTTGGAGCTAACCACTGCCCGTCGTAAACCCCTCGACGTCCAGGACGAATTCAAAAGTTTTTGCCTTCTGTTGCAGCATGGGGCCAGAGACAGGCAGATTTCGCGCGCGAACGTCCAAGAACCATTGGTACAGCGCTTTTTCTATTTGGTCGTAAACCGGCTTGCGCTGGCAAAAGCCGTCACCATTTGGTCGTTCCTGTGCATTGCCTCTGATGGCCGACTGGTTTTTTAAAATGGTGCTTAGCACGCTCCGCGGAATTTTGAAATGCGCGGCAACGTCAGACTTTTTTTCGCGGCCCTCAAGCTTGTCGGAAAGCAGTAGGGCACGCCGCGGCTTCGTCGTCATCTTGCAGGATGTAGCGCCGGAATGCAAGTCAGCTGCAACGTAGGCACGTTTGGAATCGTGAGGATAGCAGCAGCACGACTTGCAAACGCAAACAAAGAAAGCTCCGAGGATGCGGGAAAGTGCACCACTGATGCGTTCGTTGTTCGGAGGCTGCCTTCCCTTCGAAGATTCTCCCCTTCCCTTCGCCCAAACCTGAAACCAGTTCTGGCCGGTGTTTCTTCTTTCTCGAAGCGCAATAGGTCCGGAGCTGCTCGCACGTCTTTGATCACATGGTAGGCATCTGCCGAATAGGAGCTCTGCAAAGAGAGGCTGGCCGATGGCGCGGATTTTAAAGGCTACTCACGCTACTCTGGGCGACGGCCGCGCGTACGTACAGGAGGGTCCCTCGTGGAAGCTGCTGTAAAGAGCTCCTCCTGCATTTTACGGAAGCGCGGCACGGGCCGAGGCCGCCTGGAGACAACGCGGAATCTGCGCAGAAGCACCCTAGCGGGCGCGTGACGACGTATGCGCTGTGTGAGACCTTGGGGAACGCAGCCATCGCCAATCCCCCTCCCATCTGACCACGGCATGCGCTAGAAGTATTGCGGCCAGGCAGCGTGGGCTGCCCGGAGAGTACTTGGAGCCGGCACAAAGGCCCGCCCGTTGGCGAGCGTTTGGCGACCGATCGCGCGCGCTGAGTTCGCTTTATCCTATGTGTAGTTCGTTATAAAAAATTATGCATAATTCTAGCGGAAATTCGAGTGTTCGATATAAAACATAATTCGCTCTATCCGAGTTCGTTATATTCGGGTTTGACTTATTTGTTCTGCCTCCGATCTCTTCGCTTGTAGCCAGGCCAAAACAGTCCCCGCAGTGATTTGTAGTAACACCGGTGCCTGTGACCGGCACGTGCAAGATGTGAAGGCACCAGCTGTCCCCTTCATTAAAGTGTGCTCACATCATTTCCTTGTCTAAGCAGAAAAGCGCAATCTGTTGGAAATGCACTAAATCTCTGCTGAGTCACTGCTGAGCTGCACACATATCGACCTGCCCACTCCTTCTGATGATATGTGCTAAAGCTTCGTCCTCTAGTAATTAAAAGTGTGCTCGACTGATTTTATACTGAAAATTGTTTTTGCAGGTATCTGTCCATATTTGCATCCTGTTCGCTGACGTTTTTCCTCTCTCTTCATTTTCAGCTACCTGCATGCCAAAAACATCATTCATAGGGATCTTAAATCAAACAGTATCCTTTTCATCTGCTGGACTGTGTGATGAGGAGTTTGCGAGTGCTACCATGCAGCCCCTTTGGTGCCACATTGTAGCAGGCACATGGGGCTCTTGGCAACACTGTGGTGAAAGTGCTGGTGGTCAGAAGTGCAGTATGCTATGGGACCTAATGACAACTTTTTCTGGCTATGCAGCTAAAGCCAAAGCAGAATATAGTTCATGAATTTCATGGATCATGCCCTGGAATATTATACCATTACCGAAAGTTCACATTATTAATACCTCAAAATTATACTGTGCAGATTATACTGTGATTATACTGTGTATAGTGTGCAGCAGTGGCGTAGGTGTGCAGCGGTGGCGTTGCGGTAGAACATCTGCCTCGCATGCAAGAGGACCGGGGTTCAAATCCCAGTGACACGCAATTCTATACCGGATAAAAAAATAATTTAAAAAATCCGCGTGTCGATGGAATTGCATAAACAGGTTTGGGGTGTGAGCTGATGCTGGTGAACACCTCCGGCAACGCACTCCCTCACCTGACCAGGAATTGGCCACCTTGGTGCAGTAATTGGCTGCAATCTCTCATGATTAGTTCCATAAAACCCCGGCCCTTAGTCACCAGCGGCTGCGGAACAACTGACCACGGCGGCGATCAGACCTGTGACACAGCAGAGGGTGCTGAGAATTCCTGGACCCGCTGGACAGGCCGCCATTGGAAACTGGCCCTGACAACGTTTAACGCTAGAACCCTAGCTAGTGAAACTAGCTTAGAGGAACTAGAGGGTATGAAATGGGATGTCAGAGGGCTTAGTGAGGTTAGGAGGCCAAATGAGGCATATACTGTACTGAAGGATGGGCATGTACAGTCGAGTCCACTTATAACTACAGTCGACGACCGATTTTTCGGACTCTCAACGAACCACAAAAATGTCCGAAAAAACAAATGTGCACCAAAAAAGCTCCATTTATTGCCTATTCTTCACTTTGAGGCCGGAAAAAGTCTTGAATGCTTTTCTGCACCACGCTCCATTTCCTGCTAACAGGTCCGCCTGAATTACGCTTGCATCAGCTCAGCTTGCGTCGGCTGCACTGCTGCAGGTGAGTCATCGTCGTCATCGCTCTCAGACTCCACAAGCACTTGGCGAATAATTTCTGCATCTGTGAGCCCAGAGCACAGTTCCAACTCGTGGTCCACGTCTGTGAACTCCGAAAACGAGACAGCCGATGGAATTTCGACACGAGCAGTGCGAAGTCGTGAATAAGCTGCTCACTGCCTGACAGCTGCTCGACAACGCTCTCCTCGTCCAAGGCAGCCGACTCGTCATTCAGCACAAATTCCACGTGGCGGAAGCAGTTGCACAGCGTTGTGGGTGCTATCGACTTCCACGCATCAGCGAGCACAGCTGCTCGACAACGCTCTCCTCGTCCAAGGCAGCCGACTCGTCATTCAGCACAAATTCCACGTGGCGGAAGCAGTTGCACAGCGTTGTGGGTGCTATCGACTTCCACGCATCAGCGAGCATACTAAGTGCTCCAAGCAAATCGACAGAGTAGGTTTTCCCACTGTCGAGGCACACCACCACCGCTACCAACCACTGGATCACAACACCAACTCCGTTGAATGCCTTCTCGCTGCCGCGTTGCACGGGGGGGGGGGGGAAACATTTTATAAAATCCGGAAACAGCTTCTAGAAGAACTGAAGCCGATTCAATTAAATGCGGGCCACAGTAGCGACAGAACATAGTTCTTGCATCAGCAAGACCGTGGCTTAGCCTATTCGCTACGCTCGGCAAACACACAGAGGAACTGGCAGTCGAAGCGATCATGCTAAAAGAAAAAAAAGAAAAGAAAGCACTCCGGTGGAGAGCAGCGATGTGCCGGAAACGGAAGCTGCTAGGCAAATAATGTAGCCTTGATTCATCATCAGTTTAGCTGAGGAGCGCCAAGCAAGACCGGCATCGGTTTCGAGGCTATCAATGGAAAAAGTAAACAAAAAAGATGGCGGTGACACCACTCAAAATGTGTGGCAGTTGGCCCGGCTGACGCTTGGAATGTCCGAAAAATTGAATAGCCCTACTTAGAGTGTCCAAAATTTGGAGCAGCGTAATACATTGACTTTATAAGGTATGTCCTGGGGCCGAGAAAATGTCCGAAAAATTGGGTGTCCGAAAAATCGGTCGTCGACTGTATACCGGTTTTAACAATACAACAATGAAAACCTGCTGTACTGTCCACTTTTGTATGTTTTCTAGGGTAAAATAACCCGCTTACTACAATGCCCCCCTGCCACATTATCGATTATAACAGTGAAGTCTGGCTCCTGAGTTCTCGTACCAAAAGGTAGTGGAATGCGAAACTCTTGGAAAGAAAAAAAAAAAAAGAAATTCCAGCTGCTGCACCCTCCCTGCCAAGCGTTCATACAATAGAACCTGTTTTCTGGCCTTCTCCGCATTGTAAGCCACGTGCACCTTTTTCCCGCTGCCCTTCCACCCCTCAGAACACAAATAGACTGCGCCCATAGCTCTGTGCTGCGCCACCCTCCGAAACACGAATGGACTTCGCCAATGCACCGACAGCGCTGATCCGCTGATCTGCTCACTACTTGCCCGCTCGCCCCTCATTTTGCGCAGTTCTGCAAACGCATTTGGTTGTTCGTGCAAGTTGATTCCACCGAAGTCATTCCTGGCCATGCGGTTTCGCCGTCTCGTTTGAATCGCCGCCGAAACGGAAGATGGCTGATCCATCCGCTGATTATCGGACGACGTTGCCGGTGAAAAGAAAGCGCACTGCTATCGATTTGAAGATGACTGCTGTCGATTTGGGGATGAAGTGCTGTATCATGAAGGAGTATGCTCTATCGTAACCGATGGTGTCGACGATCATCCGCTCCGCTGAGAAGTTTGACAAAGAAAAGTCTTCGCTTGACAGTGGGCGCAAACACGTTCGACAAGGCACCTGACAATGAGAGTGACGGCAATGACAGCGACGATGACGCGGTAGGGCAGGCTGCCTCAGTGTTGTTCTCGCAAAAGGCCCTGCAGTTGATTCAGTCCCTCTGGGGCTTTGTTTTCGCGAGGGACCTTCCGCTGCACTACGTGGTGTACCTAGATGCCATGGAGAAGGATATCGACGCGCTTCACGTGAGGCACTCAAGGTTAGCGGACAGGGGGTTTTCTCGTGCAAGCCAGTGAGATGTATGTGGTGAGATGCTTGTGGCGATTTCACCCCAAGGGCCTGCATGCCCCAATTTCCTCTGCTTTTAAATAAAAGTTTCGTCTCGCTCTCTCTCTTCACCCCAGTGTTACTTCGGGATTTCTCAAGCTGAGCGGCAGCCACGGCAACCTTCTCTTATTTTTTACAAGACCCTTTTCGGGGCCACCAAAACGATGTCTCGGCAGAGCTCGCATGTCACTTGCTGTCCGTGACCCCTCGCTGCAGTTGTTATGCTTTTTTCGGGCAAACCGTTTATAACAATTATCGGTGATATTATTGGAAATTTCGTGGCACTTGAATATTGTTATAAGTGGAGTCGACTGTACTGTGTTATCGAGGTTTACCAGAGAGGCGAGAACTAGGACTAGGTTTCCTTGTCAATAAGGATATAGCGGGTAATATAGATGAATTCTATAGTATTAATGAGAGGGTGGCAGGCATCGTAATTAGGCTTAATAAGCGGTATAAACTGAAGGTTGTATAGGCCTATGCACCTACATGTAGTTATGATGACCAGGCAGTTGAAAGCTTCTACGAAGATGTAGAATGGGCAATGCGAAAAGCAAAAACGCAGTAGACTGTACTAATGGGCGACTTCAATGCCAAGGTAGGGAAAAAGCAGGCAGGAGACCAGACAGTAGGTAACTATGGCATTGGTTCTAGGAACAGCAGGAGGGAGTTACTAGTTGAGTTTGCAGAGCCGAACCTTCTTCAGTAAACAGAAGAACCGGAACTAGACATGGAGAAGTCCTAACGGGGAGACTAAAAATGAAATTGACTTCATAATGTGTTCAACCCCTGCCTTTATGCAAGATGTAGACGTAATCGGGAAAGTGTGATGCAGTGACCACAGGATAGTGAGGTCCCGAATTAGCCTAAATCTGAAGAAGGAATGCAACAGATTAGTAAGAAAGAAACCCATCAACGAATTAGCAGTGAGGGGGAGAGCAGAAGAATTCAGGATCTCGCTACAGAATAGATATTCAGCTCTAACTGAGGATGGCGACATTACCCTAGAAGCAATGAACAATAATTTTAGAGATATCATTACTGAGTGTGTGGTAGAAATAGGCGGTAGGATAGTTGGAGGGGATACCGGTAAGCTGTCTAAGGAGACGAAAGATTTGATTAAGAAACGGCAGAGTATGAAAGCTTCAAATCCAACAGACCAGATTGAATTGGCCGAGATATCAAAGCTAATCAATAAGCGCAAGGTGGCTGATATAAGGAAGTATAACATGTAGAAAATTGAGCATGCTGTAAAGAACAGGGGAAGTCTTAAAGCGGTAAAGAAGAAATTGGGCATAGGCAAAAACCAGATGTATGCGCTAAGGGACAAGGCGGGCAGCGTCATCTCGAATATGGACAAGATAGTCAAGTAGCCGAGGAGTTCTATACAGATCTCTACAGCAGCCAAAATATTCAGGACAGTAATGAGATTGGCAGTAGGGAAAAACAGTCACGACGTTCCACCAGTGACGAAGGACGAGGTCAAGAAAGCACTAGAAACTATGAAAAGGGGGAAATCAGCTGGAGAGGATCAGATAACTGCAGATTTGTCGAAGGACGGGGGATATCGTGCTAGAAAAGCTGGCCACCCTGTATACGCAGTGCCTGGTGTCATCGACGGTACCGGAACCATGGAAGAATGCAAACATTATCCTCATTCATAAGAAAGGGGACGCTAAGGATTTTAAAAATTACTGATGTTACGTATAAGGTATTTACTAAGGTAATCTCTAATAGAATCAGGACTACCTTAGACTGCAACCAAGCAAAGGATCAAGCAGGTTTTCAGAAATGGTACTCTATTATCGATCATATCCATACCGACAATCAGGTGATAGAAAAATGCTCTGAATATAACCAGCCCTTATACATAGCATTCATTGATTTACGAAAAAGAGGTGAAACCTCGGCGGTTATGCAGGCATTGCGAAATCGGGGGGTAGACGAGCCGTACGTGAAAGTGCTGGAAGATATATATAGTGGCTGCACAGCAACCATAGTTCTGCATAAAGGAAGTAACAAAATTCCCATAAAGACAGGTGTTGGGCAAGGAGACACAATCTCCCCAGTACTATTCACAACTTGCTTAAATGAAGTATTCAGAGACGTGGAATGGGAGCAGTTAGGGATAAGGGTAGATGGAGAACACCTCAGTAATCTGTGATTTGTTGATGACATTGCCTTGCTAAGCAACTCGGGGGATGAACTGCAAATAATGATTGATGACCTAGACAGGAAAAGTAGAAAGGTAGGCTTGAAAATCAATCTGCAGAAGACTAAGGTAATGTTCAACAGCCTCGGGAAAGAACAGCAGTTTACATTAGGTAGCAAAGTACTGGAAGTAGTAGGCGAATATGTTTATTGGGATGGAGCGCATTTGGCAAGCACTCACAGATTATGACTAGCAGCTTACCGGTATCGCTCAAGAGGAAAGTATACAACAGTTGCATCTTACCTGTACTCACCTATGGGGCTGAACCGTGGAGGCTAACCAAAAGAGTTCTACTTAAGTTGAGGACAACCCTGAGGGCTATGGAACGAAAAATGGTAGGGGTAACATTAAGAGATAGGAAGCGTGCAGAGTGGGTCAGAGAAATAACTCAAGCTACTGACATTCTAGTGGAAATCAAGAAGAAGAAATGGGCATGGGCAGGACATGTAGTGCGAAGAGTGGATAACCGATGGTCGCTTGGGGTAACAAACTGGATTCCAAGGGAAGGAAAGTGTAGCAGGGGGCGGCAGAAAGTTAGGTGGGCGGATGAGGTTAAGAATGCATGGGGTCAAGTGGATGCAGCTAGCACAGAACTGGATTAATTGGAGAAATATGGGAGAGGCCTTCGCCCCGCAGTGGGTATAGTCAGGCTGGTGATGATGATACTACAACACAGGCCTGTGCAACGTTAGTGTGGTGCACTTTAAGAAGAGTACACTGTGCAATGCATTGCCTGCGCCATTTGTTGGAAATCTCGCATATTATATGTCGGCTGCGTCTGCTGCGCCGGTTTCTGCACAGTCTCGCTGCACGCTTGTTTCGGTTACATACATGGCATATTTATTAACAGTAAATTTGCATTACTTAGGTCTCTAGTGGTGTGAAGAAACACATCTTTGCATCATTAACAGCTCAAAAACTATTATTTCATGTAAAAGCTGAACTGAAATTGTTACAGGGGCCAGATATGCCAGAACAACTTGGTGTAGTAACACTGTGACAAAAGCTCTGCCCCTGTAGCCTTGGCTGCATAGCCAGAAGAGGAAATGTGTGGACTGTACTGGATACTGAACACGTGTGTATGAATGGGAGGTAAATTAGACGCAGAGACGGGGTGAAGTGAATATCCACTTAGAGGAACAGTGGAGCCTTGGTTAAGATTAAACACGGTTGGTCATCCAGAAGGAATGTGAGAATTTAATTCAGTGTGGGGCCTTTGGGAAGATGTTATTCAACGGGGTACGTTTCTCAACGAACTGTTGGCAGCCTTGACTGAGTTGTGCTCAGACATATTCCTGCACGACGATCTGACTGTGAAGATAGGGGACTTTGGCTTGGCCACCGTGAAGGCCAGGTGGAGCGGCTCCCAGCCATTCAGCCAGCCAACGGGGTCCATCCTCTGGATGGTCAGTTGCCCTCTTTTTTATTGTTTTTTGTTGTCTTTTTTTTTTTTTTCTGCACTTAACATCAGCGTACAGTTGAACAGAGCTTACGAGGTTTTAATGGTGTCATGCAATGCCCTAATTGGTCAAGAGGTTAATGATGTCACAGGGTTGCATGACATGGTCATACACTCAGCAGTTGGCTTGGTGTACGACATCACTAGACCACATCACTTGGCCGAATTTGCATTTGGCAGGTGATGTGGCCATGTACTGGACATCTGACTTGGCCGAGAGCAGTGGCAGTAAATTGGATCCACAACCTGTTCTGGGGGAAAAAAAATTAAATCGCAAGAACATTGCTTCTCCCTCACCAATGTGAGACGCTTCTTCTGTTCGTGTTACATTCCACTCTTAAGCCTTAAGCGTCCCAGTCATTATTTTTTTCTCTTTGTGCTGCTGGTGTTCAGAGTAGCTGGTTTATGGTTGTTACTTCCTGTTGTAGTTTTTTTTTTTTTGTTTTGTTTTTTTTCTTGCAGAGCATAATGAGGATTTCTATTTTCTTAGAGTAAGTATGAAATAGCGCAGGAATGAGACACAGTAAGAAAAGGCAGAGTGGTCTGTTGATGTCTGTGCTTAGGTAACAGTGAATAATCAGTTTGAGAAAACTATTTTTCTGCCTCCTAGTCCATTATGCTTCAGGCAGTGAGGGCTGGGCAGTCTGTTTTTATTTCACTTTGGGCGCCCACCCTAACATGTGCCTTTTACTTGACTGGTGTGCTGTGCAGGCCCCGGAGGTGATCCGCATGAAGGATCCAAATCCATACTCGTTCCAGTCAGATGTGTACGCCTTTGGCATTGTCCTCTACGAGCTCATCACGGGGCAGCTCCCCTACGCGCACATCAACAACAAGGACCAGGTAGGGTGCCGTCACTGAGCCCTGCAGTCCTGTGCTCTGGGAAGGCTTCTTGCTTGTCCTGACATAATGAGTGGAACATTTGGTGGGAAGAACACACTCCCGGTTTAGTGATGCTCTGCACGTTCCTCGAATGAAGCTTTCTTCTGTGTAGTTATTTCAAGGAATCCCAGATGCATCGGTGAGGAGGCCAAACCGATACATGGGCATTTTGGGGTCTAGCAAGTGAGTGGCCTCAGCAACCAACAAGCAGGTTCCTGAGGGCTCTTAGAGCTATTTTTCCTCATTTTGACCAAATTTGATCAAACCTGGTATTCTGATTCAGTTTCTTGCACTGATTTCAAATATGTAACTATTTTTCCAATTGGCCAATCAGTTCAAAAGATAAATGAAATTAATTGTTCAAATTAATTGTTCATAGTTAGCGGGAACAATGAAAAAATGACTGCACTACAAAACATTCGCATGGACAATTTGCTAAGTACTGGGAAGCAAAACGAATACAATGTTTAGAGTACTTTTTTTATTATAAAACCTCGTTACAAGAGACACTCAAGGGACCCGAAAAAGATGTCTGTAGTAAGCAAGGTCTCTTGTAACCAAAAACTCTAAAAGCACCATTTTGATCAGCTTACTGCACATCAGCATATAGATGCATTTACTCGCATTAACAGGAAATTGTTCAGGAAAGCTTAAAGAAGTTATTCATACAAGTATGTATTTTTGTGAGTGCAGAGTGTTCAGTTCAGTTCAGGCGTTCAGTCGTGTCCGACTCTTCGTGACCCTATGGACCATGTCACGCCACGCTTTCCGGTCTCTCACTATCTTCTTAACATCACATAGCTTCATCTGCAATGCCTCGAGAATGCCATCTAACCATTGCGTTCGCTGCCTACCCCTTCTCCGGCGACCCTCAACCTTTCCCAACATCAAATCTTTCTCCAGCGACTCCTCTCTTCTCATCAGATGACCAAAGTAGCTGAGCTTTAACTTTAGAATTTGACCCTCTAATGAGCAGTCAGGGTTTATGGTCGACAATATCGACTGATTTGATCTTCTGGCAGTCCAAGGAACTCTTAAGAGTCTTCGCCAGCACCACAATTCAAACGCGTCAATTCTTCGGCGGTCAGCCTTTTTCACAGTCCAACTCTCGCATCCATACATCACAACTGGAAAGACCATAGCACGGGTTATACGGATCTTGGTTGGCAGACTAATGTCTCTGCTCTTTACTAGGCGGTCAAGGCTAACCATTGCTCTCTTTCCCAGAAGCAGGCGTCTCCTAATTTCATGGCTGCAGTCTCCTTCCGAGGTAATCTTGGCGCCCAAGAACAGAAAATCTGTGCAGAGTGTATTCCTTCCCAAATTCTGGAGGTAAAGCACTTCACTTTGCAAGCTTTCCTATTGCTTTAATGCCTTTGAAGCACTCTTACTTGCTTGTCACCCTCAGATGCTGACACATTTCCTCTAAAATGTCCTCGTAGTCATCCTCTATGGCACATGTGCCATTTACTTGTGCGAGAATTGCACAGTCTGTAAGCTCTTTGGGAGCACACAAGATCCACATCTGCAAATACGAATTCCTCAAAAGATTCTGGTACCTCAGCAGTCTTTTGGATGCTCGCCCAAGCTTCATCATCAAGGCAGCTTTCCACAGTATCCATATATGGGCCCTCTTACATCATGTAACCACATTAAAAGCCTGCTTGTCTGAAATGGTTTTTCACGGCTTCAATTCTCAGGCCATTCCAGACACCTGAAATCACATGAACAGCAAACTTCACATCAATTACTATAGTGCAGTCTTGCTGCCTGTCGAGAAACAGGCGTTCTACCAACCTTGTTTTGTACAGCAACTTGACTGAGTGCATAATAATTCCTTTGTCTATTGGTAGAAGGTAGGGTGTGGAGTTTGGAGTGAAAAAAATAACTGGTGGCTTTGAGCACGAAAACTTTGGTGCTGCAAGAAGCATTGTCTGCAAAGAGGTGGCTTTGAGCACGAAAACTTTGGTGCTGCAAGAAGCATTGTCTGCAAAGAGAAAGACATCAGGATTTTGAGCTTTCACCTTGTGATTAAATTTTAAACAGCGAGGAGTTAAAAATGCTGGATGTCATTCATCCATTTTGATTTGCTTCGTAAGTGACAGTAATGCAATGCCAGTGGCTGAAACAACGGGGTCGTTTTGGCTTTCCAATCATTGGGAAGCGCTCCTTCTCAGCTCCTGACATATACAACAAAAAGGATGCTGATATGGAGCAGAATTTAGCTAAGTGAGTCTGGAGTGCATCATGTACAAGTCGGCACTCTTCACCTACATTCTAAATAGTGAAGAATTTACTCCAGGGACCTGCAAAAGTTGTCCTTAGTAACCGAGTGTCGCTTGTAACCATGTCTCTTGTATGCAATGTTGTTAACATGGCAGACATAGGAAAACATAGGAAACCAGCCAAACAGTTTTCAAATGTCTCTTATAGCCAAGTGTCTCTTGTAACAGTGTCTCTCGTAGTGAGATTTAACTGTATAACAAATACTAGCACTATTATAGCTGTTCAAAGTTTACGGTTTCAAATGTGGGTCCCTTACTGTCTGAACAGTGACATATGGGCTGCGGTGGCCTGAGCGGCAGCGGAGGGGGCGCTAAAGATTTGTTTGCTTCTGTGCGCAGCGTGTTATGACTGTGCTCAATGAGCCATTTTTGTACCTTAAGCCCGTTATGGGAAAAAATTATAGTGACGGAAAATTGTCCATCTATAGCTAAGCCACATCTTGTATAATATCACAGCTTAATCTAAACGTCAATGCACCCTTTAGAGGATGCAAACAGTCTTGGCAGTTTTTTTTTCCATTACAAAGCTGCTTGTGTGTGGGCATGCATTGTGCATATGTGGGCATGCACACAAATAACTCACTCACAGGCACTGCATGCGATCAATATATATTTGCATCACCGCATACATTCAATACGCTTGCACATTTTCATTACAATGCAGAAAGCAAACCCATAATCCTGCGCGCTGTGGAGAGCACACTCACAACTCACTGCGTTACTTCTCATACCAGCTACCCCGCTAGCCATCGGAAGAAAAAGAAACGCAAAAAAATTTTTAGCGCACACAATCGGCACTTACTCTACATTTTCACGGATCACGCCTTTTCAGTGAGTAGCGCACTCACTCAAGGAAAGAAATCTCCCAAGATGCTTCGGTCCCGAATCGCTTCCCATACGAGTTAGCGGGGTGCGAACTACCGAAACAGAAGAAATGAAAGCAAAAAACTGAACGCACAGAATTGGTGCTTACTGTGCTCTACATCGCGCCAGCACGGCGATGTTGATGAACTTGTCGCCATCCACTTGTCTGTAGTGCATGGGAGGGACTGCGAACATGGACGGCAGTACGACTTTCAGGCTGGAAAGGTCCACGGCGAGCTCGTTTCCCAGCAGCATCTACATGATGAGCGCCTGGCTCCTGTTCACGGCCTAAAAAAAAAAAAAGAGAGAGAGAGAAAAAGGACTCCATAAGGCACGTGCATGTGACGCATATAGCTATGTTACCCATGTCCCATGTCGCATGATTGTGCACGGAGGACCTGTAGAAATACCCTCCCGAAAGACGTCAACTCCATCACCGATTTTTGTAAACAAAAGTGGCAACAGCCAGGCAAGCGGCATAAGTTTAAGCAATTTGAGTGCAGAGGAAATGCATTTTAACTTTTTTTGGGCACTGTGAGCCTTAGTCTGGCACATTACATGCGGACCAGTGTTGCAGCAAATTTCGTTATTGCGGCATTGCTGTGCAAAAAGGTTTTATTGCCGAGAGATGTGAAATGTATTTACAGTCGAACTCCGATGTATCGAACTCGAAGGGAATCGCAAAATAGTTCGATTTAACGATTATTCGATATATAGAAATTGGCTTGAGATGCTGCTTGCGATCGTAAAATATGATACCGTATTTGTTGCATAATCAACTCACTCGCAAATGAACCCACCCTCCAGTTTTGCCGCTGAGAATTTTAAAAAAAGAAAGCATAGTCAGTGGCACATTCCTTCGTTTCGGCCGTTGCATCCACAGCTCATTTATTGGCAAGGTGCTGCGTAGCAGTAATGTCATGACGTGTTTATCTTCTGATTATACTTTCGATGTTAGCTCCTGCAGTGGCGGGGAGCGAACATGGTAGAGTGCCCGTGATGGCTTGATTGCACAAGCCTGGCTCGATTTATCTAGGGAGGGCACACGTTCTTGAAGACCTTGAAGTCTTTGAAAGCCCCTGAATTTGAAATTTTCGTTTTCAAGGCCCTTGAAAATCCTGGAATTTTTGCTGCTTCTTGAAAGTCCTTGAGTCGAGGACAACTCAGAGGGCTATGGAGCGAAAAATGGTAGGGGTAACATTAAATGATAGGAAGCATGCAGGGTGGGTCGAGAAATAACTCAAGTTACTGACATTCTAGTGGAAATTAAGAAGAAGAAATGGGCATGGGCAGGACATGTAGTGCGAAGAGAGGATAACCGATGGTCGCTTACGGTAACAAACTGGATTCCAAGGGAAGGAAAGCGTAGCAGGGGGCGGCAGAAGGTTTTCTTTGATAGAGCGCAAACACACGACCACTAAGGACAAGAGACGAGACACAAGACACGGCGCTTGTGTCTCGTCTCTTGTCCTTAGTGGTTGTGTGTGTTTGCACTCTATCAAAGTTTTCCAAAAATGAACCAACTCGCCCAAAAAGAAGTGTTAATGAAGGCAGAAGGTTAGGTGGGCATATGAGGTTAAGAAGTTCTCAGGGGTCAAGTGGATGCAGCTAGCACAGAACCGGGTTAATTGGAGAAATATGGGAGAGGTCTTCGCCCTGCAGTGGGTATAGTCAGGCTGATGATGATGATGATGGAAGTCCTTGAATTCCTAGCCTAGTGCATGCAAATGGCTATTAATCAGAAAAAAACTCGGTTTATATATTCATTTATTTCAGTTACCCTCTTTGCCCGGTGGGCATTATAGAGGGGAGTGGCACTTGACAAAAAAAAAATAAAAGGAGGGGAGGAAAGAACATGGGTACATGGCATTGTAGGTTATGAAGGCAAATGATGTTTGCAATGCAGAATTCACACAATAAAATAATAACAGCAAACAAAACAAATTATACAGGTTGCAAATTATTGAATGCATAAATACAGGAAAGGGTGGAAAAAAAAAAAACAATGACGCACACGATATCGCATACAAACAGCAACACTCGATAAAAAAAAAGGGAAGCAGATAAGAAGTCGCGTACAACGCACAACATGATCACTGGAAGGCCGAAGTGCACAACTTAACCTATAAAACAATGGAACTAAAATAAACATTACTATCAATCGTTGCTGCACAGTACACACAGCTTTCTTTTAAATTCATCGACTTTGTCAGCAAGCACCAGCGTTTCAGGCAGGCAGTTCCACTCCGTTGCTGTTTTGGGTAAAAATGAATATTGATAAAATGCAGTTCAAAAATGAGGTATTCCTACTTTACAAGAGTTATCGATGCGTGATGAGATGTATGCCAGTGACGTTATAAGTGAATTTTTCAGCGTTAGATTATTGTGACACATTTTAAAGAAAAGGCACAAGCGGGAGATTTTTCTGTATCACGACAAAGGTTCTAATGACAATGTGCGCTTCATGAGTGTTACACTTGACAATCACCCATAGTCACCGAGAATGAAACTTGCAGTGCGATTTTGAAGGGACTCTAGAGCATTAGTTAATAAATCTGTGTGGGGTTCCCACACTGACGCAGCATACTCCAGTTTTGAACGAACGAGTGATTTATAAAGTAGTAGTTTCACAGATGATGGTGCCATAGAAAAATTACGTTTAATATAGCCTAGCATGCGGTTAGCATTTGTGATAATGGAAATAATGTGCTCATTCCAAGTTAGGTTTGATGCGACAATAACGCCAAGATATTTATATGATTTTACTGATGTTAATGATGCGCCTTTAAGGTTATATGAAATGGGACTATAAATGCCGCGACGAGAAACGCATATTACTTCGCATTTAGTCGTGTTAAGTGTTATATTCTGTGCAAAGCACCAGTCAGAAACAGCATCGAGGTCAGCTTGAAGCACACTTAGATTATTAGTAGTTTTTACTGAGCGATATATGACACAATCATCGGCAAAAAGTCTGACTGTTGATTTATTGTTGTTAGGCAGATCGTTTATGTAAATCAGAAATAAAAGAGGGCCAAGCACAGATCCTTGCAGGACATCTGAAATTACAAGGACTGACGAGGAGAGGTAGCCATTAGCGTGAACAAACTGCGAGCGATTAGTTAAAAAGCATTCAATCCATTTTAGTAAGTTGTTGTCACTATTAAGCATGCTCAATTTATAAAGAAGTAGCCTGTGAGACACTTATCGAAAGCACGACAAAAATCTAAATATATGCAGTAAATTTCATACCCAATGTCAAGTGAAGAATGTATATCATTTACGAATGCCACTAACTGTGTTTCACATGAAAAATGTTTTCTAAAACCATGTTGAAGAGGCGAAAAAAATGACGTGTTCCGTGATTTTGCAAGATACAGAAGTTAGAGATATTGGTCGATAGTTGTTAGCCGCATGCTTGTCGCCTGATTTATGGAGTGGAACTACGCTGCCTATTTTCCAGTCGTCATGCAAAATTCCATGTTGTAGTGACTGTTCGAATATCTCAGACAATATAATCGAGGAATAAGTTTTAGTGTTTTTTAGTACTTTGGTATTGATGTAATCGGGCCCACAAGAAGAAGACAGTTTCAAATGCTCAATTATACTAAATAACCCATCATAGTCAAATCTAATGGGATCCATCGGAAATTCAGAAGAACTTTTGTAAACAGGAAGAGGGGAACTATGGTCGCGTGAAAATGCTTCAGCAAAGGTCTGATTCAGAACGTTAGCGCAGTTGCTCACAGGAATGGGGTTAGACTTAGAATCAACAAGCGATATTGCTGACTGGCCTGGCTCGTGTGTAATGGTTCAATCTTTTTCGGATTATTTAACAGAAACGATGGCAGTGTGAAATTAAAAAAATTATGTTTCGCTTCTTTCAAGGCATTTTTATAAGCCCTAACAGTTACTTTTAGCGCTGAGCACAGCTCATGTGTTTTTGAGTGTTTAATTTTGGATAATAGCCTTCTCTTTTTGTTGCCGAGGCGTTTTAGTGTCTGGTTGTACCACGGTGCGTGTCGGTTGGTCAAAATTGTTTTATGAGGAATGTACAAATCAATTAACTCATGAAGTTTGCTTTTAAACAGCACCCAATTCTCATTTACCGATCGCTCTATGAATGATCGCCGATCGCATTTACCGATCGCTCTATCTATGAATGAAGTGGTCCAGAAAAACTTCTAGAGCCTGATTGAACGCAGTGAAATTTGCCCTAGAGTAAATGTAGACAGTTTTAGTTTAAAATACTTGTATTTTCAATATCGTGTTTCAATATCTGTGATTCAGGCGTAAAATATTAGTTTGTGATAATATAGCCAGTGTTGCGCGACAGTTAGCCACATTGGAACCACTTGGCTCTGAAGCGCGATGGTTAGCTACATTGGAGTCACTCCTTCAGCCGATTCAGTCTCCGATTTGATTTTGACGCTTTGTTATCGTAGTTGACGGCAAAAGGTTCTGCAACCGACTTGTTGCGGCTGAAGCTTCCGACTGCAAAGAAAATGCCTGGGAAATGCAAATTTCAAGGCGCATGGCTTCACAACGACGATTACACAGACTGAATTGCACCAGATACGACGCCTTGCAGCAAAACCTTCGATGTCATCGCCATGGGCGAGTCAGCGTTAAAGAGCCATATGAAGAGTGCTAAGCATGCTGTCTTGAAGATTGCATCCACTAGCTTGGTGCGAAAGTATTTAGTTCCAAGTACGAGCCAACAGTCAGCCGTCCCGCCTCGGGAAAGCTAGACGATGCTTGCGAGGCACACGTGCTGGTGACGAATGCAGAGATTCTGTGAACTTTGTAGATTGTCACATGCATTTCTCCTATCAGTCATCATCCTAAGCAGGCCAGCTATTCCAGCGTATGTTCCCAGACAGTGACGTGGCCAAAGCATTTTCTTGTGGAGAGAAAAATGTGCCTAAGTGGCATGCCATGGTCTGAGGCCCTTCTTTTTATCTGCTTTGCAGCAGGAGATAAAAGATTGTGATTACTACGTGGTACTCTTCAACGAGTCCATGAACGACTATCTCCAGCGGAAACAATTTGATGTTCACATCCGGTTTTAGAACTAATCTCACAAGGTGGCAATGAGGTACTATACCTTGGTGTTTATGGGGCACTCGACATCCGAGGAAATCCGAGGACATCCAAGGAAAGCTGCGGAGTGCGCTTGAGCCTTTTCCTCTTGAGAAAATTCTTCAGATTTCAATGGATGGTCCTAATGTTAACCTTAGTTACTCAAGAATTTCCAAGAGCACCGGCATCAAGCATACCAAGTTAATGGCTGGCCTCCTGTGACCTCCACACCATGCACAACGCCTACAGGGTAGGTGTTACAGCAAGTGAGTGGGTAGTTGACTGTCTGCTCTCCAGTCTGAGCGTACTTTTCCATGATTCTCTTGCAAGCAGGGAAGATCTCTCAGCAGTTACCGGTCAGGAGACTTTTCCCCTGAACTTTGTTGCCCACCGGTGGTTGGAGCCCTGTGATAGAGAGAGCTTTGCTATTGTGGTGTGATATTAAGACGTTTATCGCAGCTGCAAGGAAGAAGGAAGTAAGCTTCCAAAATATGGATCATTTCACAACTTGTGCGAGTTTGCCAGTGATGTCTTACTGCTAGCAAAGCTTCAATTTGCACTGGCTGTGGCCATAACCCTCAAACCATTCCTCTCTTAGTATCAAACGGATCAGCCCATGGTGTTCTTTCTGGCAAGGGACTTGGAAACAGTAGTCAGGAAGCTACTGACAAAGTTTCTGAAGTGCTCTGTCTTGTCTTCAACTATAGGAGTCTCTGGTCTGCTGACGGTGGACATTGAAAGCACTGAGAATCACACCCCACTTGAATAGGTGGATACAGGCCATGCTGCTGAACAGACTGTCAGGAAAACTAAAGCAAGCCAGAAGGACGTGTTCCAGTTCCACATGGAATGCAAATCCTTCTTGATCAGTGTGACAGAGAAGGTGCTTAAGAGAAGTCCACTAAGATTCTCAATCATTAAAAGTTTGTCCTCTCTCCTACGACAAATGTGTACTAAACCAGATGAGTACCTCGCCGGCTTCAGAGGAGAGTTGGATGCCCTTATTACAGAAGGCAGAATGTCTGAGCACCAAAGAGACACTGTACTAGGGGAGTACACTGAGTTCCTGCAGAAAAAGATGTATAACCTACGAATGTTTGAGAAGAATGTAAACAGGTTAGACGAGTTCTTGTCTGAGCTGATGAAGTTTAATTCATCATATGGGGAACTCTAGAAAGTTGTCAAGCTTTTGCTTGTGCTCAGCCACGGGCAGGCCACTGTGGAGCGGTTTAGTGTGAACCGCCAGGTTGCTGTAGAAAACCTGAAGGACCTCTTATATTTTGTAACATATTGTATGCGACGCTGTGGACAAAGCAGGGGGCGTTCTTAATGTCCCTATTACGAAAGACCAAAGGACTGCTGTATTTTGACTCTTCAGCGACGCTGGCGCCATCACGTGGCTTTTCTCGGAAGCGCCCCACAAGTGATCGGCGTTTGCAGTGCAGGGTGTGTAGGCACAACCATTTGCAGGATGGGCATGCTACCACGAAAAGCAGTCGTATATGTAGTGTTCCACAGTGCACTAATTGTGCAATTTCAGGTTAAGCAAGCCTGTACAACTTCCCCGAGGATAAAAAACTGAAATCGCTTTAGACCTTGAAGATGCGAATCGGGAAGAAAGTGACTGACTGCAAGGTTGTATGCAGTGAGCACTGCAAGAAAGAACATTTTTGCTGGAGTAATCTGAGATCTTTCTTCTTAGTAGTAATGCATTTTCTCTTAAATATACAATGCAAGACAATCAGAAAAGTGTTCAGAGGGCGGCAAGTGGTTTCATTGAATGAATGGTAATGAAGTTGGTAATGAGAATGTGAATATTTCAGAGGTGTGTGTTTGCCCAAGTGAGCCAGAATGACTTGAATATGCTTTGGCTGAAATCATGTCTATATTATTATTATATGTATTTCAATACAGGTACATGCCTGCAAAAAAAAAAAAAAAAGAAAGAAAAACGCGTTAACTAATAGTTTGGCTTGGGCGAGTTGTTCCATTCCAGTTGGTCATACTTGCGCAATGGACAAACATGTCGTGTTTCTTGTTAGTCCGTGTCTTTAAAGCGCATGTACGACCGTTGAAAAACATGCTTAAATGTTGCACGGGCATTCGCTATTTGTACGACAGTGGTAAATCATTCAAACGGCTAAATTGGCCTTGTTTGTTTACACCTGCCGCATTTCAAGCGTACGCACTGTGCACGTACAGGGTATACAACGTGAGTTGCAGTACCGAAAATGTTGCACGCGCGTAAAGAAAAACTATGCCATCGTTGCCTTTATGCATTTCTTTTACGGCAGATCTCCATGGTCACCGTGTCGAGTGGGGCCTTCAGCGCGCTTGTTTGTAGACACAGCGACAGCGAAGCATTGCCGCTTTTCGCTGTCGCTCAGGTTCTGGATTTTTAGAAAGTTTCGATGTCACCCTGAAGCAGCTCACGAGGAGTGAGTGAGTGAAAACTTTATTGAATATTTTAAGGGCTTCGCGGTTGTGAAGTCTCCGTCGTCTGCTCTGGCGCTGGCGACTTGAGACTTCTCGTCAGCAAGGGTGGGCCCCTATTCCAAGGCTCCACTGAGTCGTGCTGCATCAGTCGCGTGCTGCACTAAGGCCCTTTGGGTCGCGAGCTCGCTGCTGGTGAGCCGACTCTCCCATTGCTCCGCACTCGGGTTTTCGTGTTGGTGGAATGCTTTGTTGCGTTCGCATTCCCACGTGATATGATAAAGTGTAGGTGTGGCATCGCACCAAGGGCAGGTGGCTCTGTATTGTGTCGGGAACATTTTATAAGCCAATCGCAGAAGGCCTTGGAGTACCCAACTTCCGTTCGTTTTTTGTTTGTTTGTTTGTTTGTTTGTTTCCTAGTCCAGTTTCAGCGAAGAACCTGCAGATGCTAACTTCATCTGATCCTTGCATATATGAGCGCATCCAGGCAATTCAGTAAAAGCTTGGTAGGGTGGTAAAAAAAAAAAAAAAGGCTAGTGTGGCTAGATAGTTTTAATTTTCGAAAGGAGCTGGAAAAAGTCCTTGCTTGCTATGCGAGTCTGCATCACAGTGTAGCAGTGCAACGCTGCAGTGTGACTTCTTCGTCTTCACTTTTTTTTTTTTTTTTTTGACGCACGATGCGTTAGAAACACTTTCATCAGTGTTATATTTCATGCTGTTCAGCATTTAGAAACTGGATACTAGCTTAACTTTACTCTCCTATAGCGGACTACGTGGCGGCGGTAACAGAGCAACGCTGAAAACACAACGCTCTGTCGCCGGGTACAGCCGCATAGTGCGGTGTGCACCAGCAGAAATGACGGGCGTTGGCGTCATCGCTCGACGAATCGCCAATGATTGTCGCCGCATGTGGTAAATGCTGCCTCATTCCTCACGACACAGTTCCGCGTTTCATGTACCAGTGACAAAAATCGTCTCAAGGTGCACAGCCGGGCCAGGAGCTGCACGCTTCCTCATACGTGCGCGCTTCTGTGAAACCTCAATCACCCCTGCGCTCTCCATGACAGTGATACAACCGTGCCACCTATAGGTGCTGAAAAGTGCGAATCAGCTGCCCGGCAGCAGTATACTGCACACCTGGAGGCAGTAACAAAAAAAAAAAGCAACGTGATGATGTCAGTGAATCAAAGAGGCGCTGCATCGACGAAGAGATCGACGCGATGAAAAAAAACTCAAGGCAACAAAAGCTGACCTTCGGGCTTCAGCAGATACGTATGGTGAAAAGGCAGAGGCAGCTGATGATCTGAGGTACATTGTCACATCCACTAGTCTGAGGAAGGCTGCACGAAGCAAGACTGGGGAACTGTGTAGCCTCAACGAGAAGATTCAGGAAAAGTGGCAGGAGCTGCCCTGAAATTGCCATTAGCAGTTTTGCAGAATAGATTGCTCTTCGACATCGGTGCAATGCATTGCAGGGTGTTTTTCAAGACGGAACATTTTTAATTAAATCCAGTATTGCACTAAGCCAATATAATTATTAAATGTTTCGTCTTGTTGGCTTAGCGCAATACAAGCTGTTCCTTGAAATGTTTCTCTTTCGATTTTGTTCAGTAAAATTGGTACCTGATATTGAAAACTACTGCATGTAGCATTGTGTTCAGTCCTTGAAAATACTCCGACTGGGCCTTGAAATTCGTTGAATATCCTTAATTTGCCCCTTTTGAATCTGTAGGAACTGTGGATTTATTACACCCTGCTTGGGACTGCCAGAGTCCACTGCCAAAAAATCAATGGAAAGCGTGATAGCTGCAAATGCCATTTGAAGCGAACAGTGCAAAAGGTCGATTTCATTATCGCAATTGACTGCGTGCTTTCGTTGATTCATAGATGCAAGGATGGACGGAATCTGCTGCTGCTTCTTAACGTCCACAGCGCTACGCCGCACGTTCAACACGCTGACAGGGATGAAAGACTCAAAAAAAGAAAAAGAAAACAAATCTGCCGCTTCTTCCGCAGCCGCCATAGCTTACACTACTCCGCAGGTTCAACACGGCGATAAGAATGGACGACTTAAAAACGAAAAGAAAAAAAAAAGCAATTCTGCCACTTATAATGTCCGCCATAGCGTACACTACACCGTACGACGACAAAAATGGATGATTCGCAAAAAAAAAAAAAAAAGTAATAAAAAAATTCTGCCGCTGCTTAACGTTCGCAACCACCATAGCTTACGCTATGGTGCGCATGTTCAGCACAACGACAAAGATGGACGACTCTCACAAAATAAAAACTAAAACGAAAATTGCCACTCCTTAACGTCCGCAGCTGCGATAGCAGCGCACATTCAGCACGACGACCACAAGAATAAAAGACTCGCGCGAAAAAAATTTAACTGCCACTTCTTAAGTCCGCAGCCATCATACTATAACTTGTGCTATGCTGCATGTTCAGCATGACACACGTCACCCGCCATGCACAAAGGATTCACAACGCACACTGGAGAAAGCATCCGACATTCTGTCTGCCACGGGCTGAGCTGGCTTGTCGGTACATGCGTAGTGCGTGCTGCTGTGGACGAAGACCGGGAAAGAGAGAGGAAGAGGTAAAAGAATCGCAGAATAAAAAACGCACCCTTGCGTTTTGTTCTGTCACGTTGTTTCCCCTCTCATGAACACCACGGCTGCATTGGCTGTGTCTGCTCCGTACCGGCTGTTGCCAAACCGGTTCCCTCTGGTTCCTTCACGCGCATGGCTTGCAAGCGTCACGTGCTGACGCACTGCAAACTATCACCGCAGATGCGTGCACTTTTGGGGAAAGGGCGCGGCGTTGCTCTAGACAAGCCGTCACCGCATTCTCTCATTCCTTCTGCGCGTGGTTGAAAACGTCACGCGGCAAATGGCCAAAGGTGATCCATTACATGGTGCAGAGTTCAATATATCGAATAACCAGTGAAATTGGAGTTCTATATACGACGCAGCGCTCCTATAGTTTTACATGAGATTTTCAAAGGGATATTCCGTCAGTTCGATATAACCAAAATTCGAAATATCCGGGTTTGACTATATTCCTATGAGCACTCACCAGAGTTTTGAAAATATTTTATTGCAGAGAGAATTTCATTGTCGAGGGGTTTGACTGTACATCGAACAGCATGTTTTTCAGTTTGATATATCGAAATGTGCCCCTCGCTGCGATCGTTCTTGTTGCACACAGAGACTGGCTAGCAGCTTTAGTGCTGTGAAACTGCATGGCAAGGGGTGTGCTTGAAGATGGCTTGCACACTGCATTGCATTCATGCAGGGGGATCAACCTAATTTGAAGCCTAGCAGTGGCCCTCACGTGGCGTGCTATGCTGCTGAAGCCATTATATTCGTTATTCTATTTGTAGCGTATTGGCAACAGGGTTAGACATCTTATGATTGCAAAAAAGGCTAGGCATAAGTGCGCCTAGCGAGCAGTGTTGTGGCGGACAACATGTCGCTGCCAAAAAGTGTCTCACTAGCATGGGTGCACTGATCCCTCACTCCTAGGTTGCAGGTAAGGTTCTCGCTTCCCATTTTTGTATACGGAATCATCCGTGTACCAAACGGCTTGTCCACTTTCTTTGACTGTGCTTGTGCATCCCTCCTCAACATAAGGGGCTTCTTCTTCACTTGCATGGCCGACACATGATGCAGATCCTGTTCATGGTGGGGCATGGCCTGCTGCGACCTGACCTCAGCATAGCACGCAAGGACACGCCCAAGGCACTTATCCGGTTCACTGAGGACTGCATCAAGTTTAATCGGGAAGAGCGCCCGCTTTTCCGACAGGTAGGGAGGCACGCACTGCCAGCCTGCACACTCGAGAGGCAATGTATTGTGATGAGCTGTCCCATTTGGCCTTCGTTTTGTCCTTTGTCATTAGTCACAGCATCATAGTGACGGGGGTCATGGCAGTCATTATTATGCGCGTAAATGCAGTGGCCAGTTGTGCTGGCGGCTAAGGAAACAGTACCTGTCTCTACCACTAGAACAGAACCGGAGGCTGCAACCCTGCATGGTCTCTCAGATGCTTGATGTGTGTGCCTTGCTTAGGGAGGATTTCATCGCCCGCGTGTGAATACTGCTTTATAGACAGACGCTGATTATGACGGTAATGCCACCAGGGACGTAAAATAGGGCGGACACCCCTAGGAGTACATGTACTAAGCAGAGGTTTTCAAAAGTATATTTTGTACTTCACAGGTAGCCTGCGGGGCCTTCCTTTTGTGAAAAAAAGCTTAGCACATCCTATCATTGAACATGCCAGATTAAATGGGGTTCAGGGAGTATGCATGTGGGGGTTATTGACCACCGTGAGTGGGAGCATGGCTCATGTAAAGAGAATGAAAGAGTACTTTGGAAAGCGAGTGCAACAAAGTGTGCTATTGCATTTCGAAGCTGTCTTTTTAGAAACACCGTGGTAAAGGTAAATTCTGAGTCAAGCACACCACCGGAAAGCGCACTACTTTTTGGGTGTTCTCCATATTGAGCAAGCTTTTCAGGTGGTCCAACATGCTGCTACGTATGTTGGCACAAATATTGTTGTTGAGACCCTTTGTATTGCAGTCGGTCCTCGAACAGCACTATAACTTGGTGTCTGCTCCTAGATTCTGTTTGCAAACACAGCACCCTTAGGTGCCAGAGTCAAAGGCTGCTGGGGTAAAGTTCCTTATCAAAAAACTACCCTCAGCCACTGTATAGTAACCATTTTGCATAGCATCAGGACTTTTTGTCTGGGCTGGTTGGTTAATAGCTAATTAAGGAATAACAGCGCGAAAGAACAGGGATAAAGGAACACACACCAGCACAGGACGACAGGCCTTGACGACCAATTATTTATTTTTCGTAAACCAGGTGTGGTAGATACCATACACACTAAACCATGTGGCTTGATTGGAAAAAGGCTTTTGAGATGATCGAACAAGAAAAGACAGCAAAACTGAAACATAGCATCGTTACCTGTGCAGATTAAAAAAAAAAACAAGGTTAGCTGAGGTAGTAATCAGCACCTGTCCTGTGCTGGTATGTGTTTCTTTGTCCACATTCTTTCATGCTGTATTTTAGTTGATTACCCTAGCATCAATCAAGTATTTAGGTTGCCCTGGAATTACCCTGAAGTTTTCATTTACTACCGTCCGGGGAGTCGTTTGAACAACTCTGTAGGAGAGTATATGTACTGTATGCAGCAGCATGTTCTATTACACGAGAATCGTGAACGATTCAAAGGAACAACTCTATAGGAGAGCATATGTACTGTATGCAGCAGCATGTTCTACTACTGGACGATTCAGAGGAACATCAAGTGGGTAGAGTAACTTGTGAGAGCATTTATGGTAATAGTTTAAAAAGATTGCTTCAATACAACATTGTCACATGCTTCTCCAAAATGTTCCCCACTTGATAATGAGTAGCTGCCTGCGTGGGTGTGTGAAACCTAAAAACATATTCAGAAAGTTTTACTTATATGTGTTCTCGTTGGACATGCTGCTGCCCTGTACCGCCAGCAATAAGTTACTCATATATCCGGATGTTTTAAACGCATGTCTTTGAAATGATGTTTCGTCTTTTCACGGTCGGTTATAGGGCTTCACTTTACAGAATGATGCGATTTGAACGCTTTATTTATTTATTTCTATAGGTACTGACCCCATTTTATACCTCCAAACAGCTGCAGCATCCATGAGCGCCCCACTATGTTTGTAAACGCATTGATCATTTTTGGCAGAGGGGTTGCAACCTCGGACAAGGACTAATTATTCTTGAGTCATGATATTTTCAAGAAGGTTGCATGGGATATACAGTTAAACTTAGTTATAACGAAATTGTAGTATGTCCGAGATTTTTCTGCACATCCAGGTTTTTGTTACATGCAGTTTTCGTGTGACGGCTCAAATGGACAACGTAAAACAAAAACGAGATTAAGGATTGATTGTAAGGGAAGCTATCTTAAAAGTGTTTTAGATATTTATATTTATAGAAGTGGTAAAATGTTTGGTAATAGCGCAGCGCTACTGCAGCGTCAGCCTCTGCCGAGCGAGGAGCTGCATGTATCTTTATGCTAAGGAGCTTACATGTTGCGTCGGAGCGCCCGGCTTAGGGTGGTGCCAGTTTCTGAAGGGGCACTTGCCGCCGCCCTCATGTTGCCAGTTGACTAACGGAACTAGTTTGGTTCCCAACTGACCCGCCTTGGCGCTTTGCATACACGAGAGAGTTGCGCTCGTACATTGCGGCGGTCTGAATTTTTTTTCTAAGCAGCTCACTACCTGAAACTTTAGCTGTGCACTGCAGTGGATATTAAATGACAGTTTGTACAGCTCATTCAGTCGGCGTAGTAGTAGTCTGCTTCGAGTGTGGGAAATAATCGGGGGTTGCATAAAAAATTATATGGTAATTTGTGGTTCTAGTGCTTAATGTTTGATTGGTGTGTGATAAACAATGGATTAGGAAAGTGCAATTAATTGAATTATAGAAATGAAAAAAAAAAATGAAAAAGGGTGTTCAAAGGTGTAAAAATGCTCACGATGTAAAACCAGTGCATGATTGTGCTAGTTAAGGAGCATTAGAGTGTGTATTTGAACAGTTATTCAGTTGAAATAATTATAAAATTAAAATTAAAAGGGTGTTCAAATGTGTCAAATGCTCAGAATTAAAATCTAATGATTGATGATGCTAATATGAAAATTCAGTCTGTGTCATAGATCAGTGACATAACTTAAATAATTAAAAATTAGAAAAATGGGGTTCAAAGGTTTCAAAACACTCAGAATGGAAACGCGATGTATGCTAATGCTGAGTATTGGTGCATCAAAAATAGAAAGAGGAAAATTTGAAACATAAATTAGTGTAATACATTGTGTGTGTGTGTGTGTGTGTGTGAAATACTGTCGCGTTGTATCCTTATACTAGGAGATGTGGAGCATACGCAAATATTACATACTCTCGACTCATAATGCAACATAGCATCCCCCATCTCTTTAAAAAGTAGCATAATTTGAGGTGTACAGCCTGTATAAACATTACATATAGTCATCATCGACCTTTCCGGGGTGGCGCAGGGGTTAGGACGCTCTACTACTGTACCCAAGGATGCGGGATTGAATCCTGGCCTCTGTGGCTGCTTTTCAGCTGAAGTAAAAAGCTAGGCACCCATGTGCTGTGCGATGTCAGTGCACATTTAAGAACCCCAGGTGGTCGAAATTTCCGGAGCCCTCCACTGTGGCGTCTCTCATAGCCTGAGTTGCTTTGGTACGTTAAACCCCACAAACCACAAGGAAGCTAATATAGTCATCACTTGTAGTCATCGTCATCATTCACGATTCGCAGCTGTAATGAAAAGTAGCATAACTCAGCACTGCATACTATGAGCTGTGAAGCGTGTACAAACATTACGCATAGCCATGACTCATCGCCTGCAGTCTTAATGCAAATTAGCACTACTCATCACATTTCAAAGTCATCACCAGCCTGACTGTGCCCATAGCAGGGCATAGGCCTCGCCCATATCTCTCCAATTAACCATGGCATGTGCCAGCTGCATCCATTTGATCACTGAAAACTTCCTAAACTCATCCCTCTAACTTTCTGCTGCCCCCTGTTACGCTTGCCTTCACTTGGAATCCAGTCTGTTAACCTTAGGGAGCAGCTGTTACCTTGCTATTCGCATTACACGTCCTGCCCATGCTTGCTCATTTCAACCAGAATCTTATTACCACGTTTGTTCCCTGACCTGCCTTGCACGCTTCCTGTTGATTAACCCACTTGACATTTTTCATTCCATAGCATTCTGCGTTGGCCTCAGTTAGTTAATTGAACCCTTTACGTTAAAGGAGTATAGACACCAATTTTCGAAGCGCCAGAAGGAATAGGATTGTCTTCCTGATTATATAAAGATGCTCCCCAAATAATCCCAACCTCTTATGTTGCCGCAAAGATATTTTAATCTGATTTTAACTACAAGCCAGTCAAAGGCCCCATTTTTCAAAACCTATCGACAGTGACATCGCTGTGACGAAAACGTGTACGCGTGTAAACAACGTGACATCATCAAATACTGACATAGAGTCATCAGAGCAAAAAAGTGATGACACAGGGTAGCTCGCCGTGTCTGAATATTGCGCACCCTTGGAAAGTTCTGCGCTTCTGCTCGATTGACTCGGTCGCCTTTCACGCTGTCTGCGTTGGTGCATGTTACAATTAGTTAACCTGGCATCAATTCTGTGGTCGAAGTGTTTTACAGACACAAAGATTAGGTATACTTTGTGAGCACGCACATACACACTTATATATCGGGCTCCAGGGGAAGCAGGATTTGAAATTTACTCGTTTCATTCTATGCTGGCAGGGTGGTCACAGGTCCTTGAAAACCTTGAAAACCCTTGAATTTGAAAATTTCGTTTTCAAGGCCTTTGAAAATCCTGAAATTTTTGCTACTCCTTGAAAATCCTCGAATTCCTAGCGTACTGCATGCAAATGGTTAATAATCAGAGAAAAAAAATGCGGGTAAAATATTTGTGTTTTCAATATTGTGTTTCAGTATCTGCGTCTCAGGTGTAAAAAATCAATTTGTGCTAATATAGCCAACTTTGCGCGACGGTTAGCCACATTGGAGCCACTCTCTCTGAAGCCAACTTGAGCCGATGCAATCCAATCCGACTTTGGCACTTTGTTATGGTGGTTGACGACATTGCTTTTTTACTTCGGTTCTGCACCCGACTTATTGCGGCTGAAGCTTGCGACTGCAAAGAAAATGCCTGAGAAATGCAAATTTCAGGGCGCGTGGCTTCACAACGACGCTTACAAAGACTGGATTGCACCAAATACTATCAGAGAGCACTGCGCAAGATGCAAGCCTTGCAGCAAGACCTTCGATATCACCAGCATGGGCCAGTCGGTGTTAAAGAGCCATATGAAGAGTGCCAAGCATGCTGGTGTTTGTTGAAAATTGCAGCCAACAGCTCGATGCAAAATTATTTAGTTCCAGTACGAGCCAATAGTCAGCCGTCCCGCCTCCTTCGCAGTCGGGAAAGCTAGACGATGCTTGCAAGGCACACGAGCTGGTGACGAACGCAGAGATTCTGTGGACTTTGAGGATTGTCACGTCCCATTTCTCCTATCGGTCATCATTGGAAGCAGGCCAGCTATTCCAGCGTATGTTAGTTCCCGGACTGGGACGTGGCCAAAGCGTTTTGTTGCAGAGAGAAAAAATGTGCCTACGTGACATGCCATGGTCTGGGGCCCTTCTTTTTATTTGCTTTGCAGCAGGAGATAAAAGATTGTGATTACTACGTGGTGCTCTTCGACGAGTCCATGAACGACTATCTCCAGCAGAAACAAATAGATGTTCATCTCCGGTTTTGGAATTCGTCTTAGAAGGTGGCAACGAGGTACTATACCTTGGTGTTTATGGAGCACTTGACATCCGAGGACATCCAAGGAAAGCTGCTGAGTATGCTGGAGCCTTTCCCTTTTGAGAAAATTATTCAGATTTCAATGGATGGTCCCAATGTCAGCCTTGGTTACTCAAAAATTTCCAAGAGCACCGGCATCAAGCATACCAAGTTCAATGTCTGGCCTCCTGTGACCTCCGCACCATGCACAACGCCTACAGAGCAGGTGTTACAGCGAGTGGCTAGTTGACTGTCTGCTCTCCTGTCTGAGCGTGCTTTTTAATGATTCTCTTGCAAACAGGGAAGATCTCTCAGCAGTTAACGGTCAGGAGACTTTTCCCCTGAGCTTTGTTGCACACCGGTGGTTGGAGAATGTCCCTGTGATAGAGAGAGCCTTGCTATTGTGGTGTGATATTAAGAAGTTTATTGCAGCTGCAAAGAAGAAGGAAGTAAGCCCCCCAAAATGTGGATCATTTCACAACTTGTGTGAGTTTGCCAGTGATGTATTGCTGCTAGCAAAGCTTCAATTTGCACCAGGTGCGGTCATGACCCTCAAGTCATTCCTCACTGAATACCAAACGGATCAGTCCATGGTGTTCTTTCTTGCAAGGGACTTGGAAACTGTAGTCAGGAAGCTACTGACGAAGTTCCTTAAGTGCTCGGTTTTGTCTTCAGCAAAAGGAGTTAACTGGTCTCCTGACGGTGGACACTGAAAGCACCGAGAGCCACACTTCGCTTGAAAAGGTGGATGTAGGCCATGCCACTGAACAGACTGTCAGGAAAACTAAAGCAAGCCAGAAGGATGTGTTCCAGTTCCGCACGGAATGTAAACACTTCTTGATCAGTGTGACAAAGAAGGTGCTTAAAAGAAGCCCACTGAGATTCTCAATCGTTAGGAGTTTGTCCTCTCTGAACCCTCGACAAATGTGTACTAAATTGGATGAGTGCCTGGCCAGCTTCAGAAGAGTGTTGGATGCCCTCATTATAGCAGGCAGAATGTCTGAGCACCAAAGAGGGAGGACAGGGGAAGCACACTGAGTTCCTTCAGCAAGAGATGCATAACCTGCGAATGTTTGAAAAGAACGTAAACAGGCTAGACGAGTTCTTGTCTGAGCTGATGAAGTTTAATTCATCATATGGGGAACTCTGGAAAGTTGCTAAGCTTTTTCTTGTGCTCACCCACGGGCAGGCCACTTTGGAGCGTGGGTTTAGTGTGAGCCGCCAGGTTGCCGTAGAAAACCTGAAGGACCTCTCGTGTATTTCGCAACGTATTGTATGCGACACTGTGGAAAAGGCAGGGGGCGTTCTTAACGTCCCTATAGCTTCCCAGCAGCAGTATGCTGCACACCTGGAGGCAGTAAAGAAGAAGCAGTGTGATAATCTCAGAGAATCAAAGAGGCACTGCATCGACGAAGAGATCGATGTGATAAAAAAAAAAAAAAAAAGAAACTTGAGGCAACAATAGCTGACCTCCAGGCTTCAGAGATACGTATGCTGAAAAGGCAGAGGCAGCTAATGATCTGAAGTACATTGTCAGATCGAGGAAGGCTGCACGAAGCAAGACAGGAACTGTGTAACCTCAACGAGAAGATTCAGGAAAAGCGGCAGGAGCTCCCTGAGGTTGCCATTAGCAGTTTTGCAGAATGGATTGCTCTTCGCCATTGGTGCAATGCATTGCAGGGTGTTTTTCAAGACTGAACATTTTTTAATTATATTGGCTTAGTGCAATACTGGCTTTATTATGTTGGCTTAGTACAATGTAGGCTTAGTGCAATACAAGCTTTTCCTTGAAATGTATCTTTTTCGATTTTGTTCAGTAAAAGTGGTACCTGGTGTTGAAAACTGCTGCATGTAGCATTGTGTTGAGTCTTTGAAAATACTCCAACTGGGCCTTGAAATTCCTTGAATATCCGTGAATTCGCCTGTTTCGAATCTGTACGAACCCTGGCTGGACTTTTACTGCTTGAACCTGGTGTACATGGTGACTGACATATAGTCAAAAACTGCCTGTCTTAGACGTCGCTGGGCCTTGCCGGTTTCGCATTGAAGCGGCAGCAGACGGCACTTCGAAACGAGCTAATGCATCATGATCATCATCATCCTCCTCATCCTGACTATACCCACTGCAGGGCGAAGGCCTCGCCCATATTCCTCCAATTAACCTGGTCCTGTGTGAGCTGCATCCACTTGACCCTTGTGAACTTCTTAACCTCATCCGCCCACCTAATTTTCTGCCGCACCCTGCTACGCTTTTCTTCCCTTGGAATCAAGTTTGTTGCCCTAGGTGACCATCGGTTATCCTATACTTTCTTCACGCTACATGTCCTGCCCATGCCCATTCCTTTTTGATTTCCACTAGAATGTCAGTGACTTGAATTATTTCTCCCACCCACTCTGCCCGTTTCCTATCTCTTAACGTTATCCCCACCATTTTTCTTTCCATAGCCCTCTGCGTTGCCCTCAACTTAAGTAGAACCCTCTTTGTTAGCTTCCACGTTTCAGCCCCATAGGTAAGTACAGGTAAGATGCAACTGTTGTATACATTCCTCTTGAGCGATACCGGTAAGCTGCTAGTCATAATCTGGGAGTACTTGCCGAATCCGCTCCATCCCAGTCTTATTCTCCTTGTTATTTCCCTTTCATGGTCTGGATCTGCGGTTACTGCTTGTCCTAAATAGACATATTTGCCTACTACTTCCAGTGCTTCGCTACCTAACATAAACTGCTGTTATTTCTCTAGGCTATTAAACGTTACTTTGGTCTTCTGCATATTGATTTTCAAGCCTACGTTTTTACTTTTCCTGTCTAACTCATCAATCATTCTTTGCAATTGATCCCCTGAGTTACTTAGCAAGGCAATGTCATCAGCAAATCGCAGATTACTGACGTATTCTCCATCTACTCTTATCCCTAACAGCTCCCATTCCAAGTCTCTGAATACTTCTTCTAAGCAAGCTGTGAATAGTACTGGGGAGATTGTGTCTGCTTGCCTAACACCTTTCTGTATAGGAATTCTGTTACTTTCTTTATGCAGAACTATGGTTGCTGTTCACCTTCTATATATATCTTCCAGCACTTTCACGTACGACTCGTCTACACCCTGATTTCTCAATGCCTGTATGACCTCCGAGGTTTCTACTGAGTCAAGTGCTTTTTCATAATCAATGAATGCTATGTATAAGGGCTGGCTATATTCCTAGCATTTTTCTGTCACTTGGTTGATGGTAAGGATATGATCGATAGTATAGTACCCTTTCCGAAAACCTGCTTGATCTTTTGGTTGGTTGCAGCCTAAGTTGCCCTGATTCTGTTAGTGACTACTTTGAAAAGTACAGTCGAACCCGGATATATCGAATTTTGGTTATATCGAAGTCGCGGAATATCCCCTTGAAAATCCCATGTAAAAGTATAGGAAAGCCGCGTCATATATCGAACTCAATTTCACCGGTCGTTCAATATATCGAACTCCGCACCACGCACTGGAAAGTGGGCCTTCCCAAAGACGATCGCATCGCCCTTGGCCGTTTGCCGCGTGACGTTTGCAAGCCGCGCGTGGAAGGAATTGAGGGGACAGTTCGGCGACAGCCGCCACGCCCATTCCCCAAAGGCACGCGCATCTGGAGTTATCGTTTCCCACGTGCCAGCACATTTGCAAGTCATGTGCGTGGGTGTGCCCATTCTTTTGCCGAGCTATCTCTTTCCTTCAGCACGCGCTACGCATGCGCCAAGCCAGCTCAGCCCGTTTTCAGACAGACGTCGGACACTTTAGCGTGTGTTGTGAACCCCCTGCGCGCGGCGGCTGACGTGGCTCTCTCTCTCTCTCTTTTTTTTTTTTTTTTTTTTTTTTTTTGAGAGTCATTCATTTTTCTCAGTGTGCTGTACGCGCGGCTTAGCGTAAGATATGGCAGCTGCAGACGTTAAAAAGCGGCAGGGCTTTTTTTTTTTGGCGGGAGTCGTTTATCCTTGCATGTATGAATCAACAAAAGCACACGGTCAGCTGCTGCGATCATGATGCCCGCTCCAAGCGTGGCGTGGTAAATCGAAACCAGGCTTGTGCAATCAAGCCATCACAGCCATCAAGCCATCTTGGCACGCTGCCAAGAAATGAGTGGATGAGAGGACCGAAACGGAGTGACGCGTGCCATCTTCATGCAAGCGAAAACGCTCGCGATTTCTGATTTCTGCCGCGGCGACACAGAAACCTTGTTTTGAGCTGCCGCGGTGGCTCGAGCGGTGAGAGGGACGCAGTTCCAAGTTTGGAAATTTTCACTCTGTCGCTGCCGCATCGTCGCTGAGATCGCTCGCATGTGAGCGAGCTGGCCTTAATTTTTTTTCTATTTTTCTTCTTCTTCTCTTTTTTTAAATTCCCGGGTGCAAAAGTAGAGGGTGGGTATATTATGCGAGTGGGTTGATTACGCGACAAAGGCGGTATCGTTTTTTTTTTTTCGCATCGTAAGTGCTGTCACAAGCCGATTTCTGTATATCGAATTATCGATATATCGAACTATTTCGCGATCCCCTTTGAGTTCGATATATCCGGGTTCGACTGTACCTTATACGTAACAGACAGTAAGCTAATTGGTCTGTAATTTTTCTATTCCTTAGCGTAATGTATCAAGGGGCCTTATGCTATTGCTGTAAGCGCTGGACTTTCACACCGCTTTACTGGGCAGCACAACTCATTCTGAAAATATATTCTTGATTTACGCGACGCCTTCAGCAGCGGAGGTAGCAGGGTAGGCTGAGTGAAAATAGCTCACTTTGTATTGTTGTAATCACTTCTGCCAGCACCCCAGTAATGGCTTAACAATCCTCGTAAATTTATTTTTTATTGAATGTTTTCGAGAGGGGGTCATTATGTACACAAAAAGCAGCGATCTGCGATAAATGGGCGACAGTAAAGATTACATTGACGGTGCCAGATGGCACCATTTGCTTGGACGGCGGCACGCAGGCTTACTGCGTTGGGACTAAGTGGTGCGTGAGAACAGGAGCTGTGCAATGTAGCTGCGCGGTGTAGCAGGTCTGTAGCTACGATGACTGTGGCTGATTGCTGGTAACTATATCTACTAAAGCAGTTTTTTGTCGCATGCTTGGCTGACAGCGCTGGCAAACAGGGCTGAAGGAGCAGCATCTTCCTTTGTTCAACATGTCTTACCAGCTGGCATTCCCACATGCCAACCGACCAAGCTTTCGTCGCTGGCGAACAGGTCTAAATGCATGCGCCTGGCAATGTCGGCAATGTTATCGGGGGAAATAGCGTTGATGATCCGAAGCTACGTTGAAGCGCCGCTCGACAAAGATATTTTCTTGCAAGTGCAATCGCAAGCAGACGACAAACACTACCTATACGCGTCATTATATTCTGTGCTCACGTCATCGCTAGGGAACGTACATGTGCATGTAGGCTCCCTAGTCATCGCCAGTCTTGCCAGTAGGGGGCGGTCGTGTGGCGTTCTCGCATCTTTGATGTCATCATGGGCTCACGCTTGGAGAGATCAAAACCGAAAATGGCCCAGATAAATGCCCCGATAACTAATTAACTGAGCTGTGCTGGGGCTTTTCGGGTCACAGTCTCTCTGTTTTAGACCATGGAAGATCCATTAAAGCAAAAATATTGAAACAGAAAATATACGTGTCTGTACTCCTTTAAGACTACGTTTCTGCCCCCATAGGTGAGTACCGGTACTTTTCTCTTGGGGGATACTGGTAAGCTACTATTCATGATCTGAGAATGCTTGTTAAATACACACTAGCTAAATCTTTCTCGTAGTAATTTCCCTTTCGTTTTCCTGATATGCGACCATTACCTGACCTTAGCAGACGTATTCTCTTGCCAATTGCAGTGCCTCGCTACCTATTTTAAACTGTTGTCCTTTTCCGAGGCTGTTGAACATTACTCCCACCAAGCAAAAACCTTCCAAAAGCTGTTTCCTAGCATTTCAATCAGAAAGACCATAAGTTCGAAGAAATTAAATTATATATTCTCCAGTCAGGCTTTAAATCGGCAAGGGACAGAAAATATAGAGAGGCATATCTAATTTATAAATTTAGAACATTGGAACCAGCAGGAATATATCTAAGGGAACGTTAGAATCCCTTATGTATATTCCCTCTGCATCGTAACTATTCGGGAAAACAATCACACATAGCGTTAATTGTAGTTTATTCACAACGCATGTACACTCTATTCCCTTCCGCAATAGCAAAACCTTACACGTTCCTCTAAACACATTTCCTCCTTATCACTTGTTGCTTGAATTTGTCCTCAAGCAATTTTTTTTTATTTTTTTTTTTTTATTTTTCATCATATTTGGGGTTCCCTGTGCGGTTATTATCCTGTGACTTTGTACTTCTCTCCCCCCACCTTTGCAGAAAGTTTTAAGAATTGTCCCCCATAGATATATGCCTTATCAGGGCCCTTCACAAATCCTGTCCCTTTGTTAGGTGTATCTCCACCAAACCAGCCTAAGTGGTGACTAATCATCTACCAGGTACTGTGGGTTTTTTCCAGGTACTGCCACTTTTACTTCTTTTGCAGGCCACAGGATCTCTAGTTCCAGGTTGGGATACATACTTAAGATTACTCTTTTTTTTTTTTTCCGTTGTGGTTCACTGTGCGGTTATCTTGTGACTTTGTACTCCCCCCCTCCCCCCTACCTTTTAAGAATTGTCCCCCTAGATATATGCCTTATCAGGGCCCTTTGCATAGCCTGTCCCTTTCTAAGGTGTATCTGCACCAAACCCCCTTAAGTGGTGACTAATCACCTACCCAGTATGTAGTTTTTCCTGGTACTGCCGCTTTTACTTCTTTTGCAGGCCACAGAATCCCTGGTTCTAGGCTAATAAATATATACTGAAGATTTTTTTTTTTCTTTCACTTCATGACCCACTTTCTTCTCACCCATCCTCTCCTCCCCAGCTTTTCTTCTTCGGAAGCAAGAGCGTATTTAAACCCTGCCAGTGATGATCGCTATGCCCAGACGAAGACAAGACCACTTGTCGAAACGTTGCCTCATCTGCAAACTGAGGCATACCCCATTTAACCTTGTTCAGTTTTACTGTTTGAAGTATCAGAAATGTCTCTCTTTAATGTGCTTGTCAATCATTTGACAAGTGCCTTCATTTTGATGATTGCCAAAACGGACGTAAGTGCACCTTTGTGCCTTTGTGCCTTGTATAAGCCAAATATATTGACGTGCTTTGAACACTATTGAAATTTCTTGGATCTAGAATCAAAAGTGCAAGACTACTTGTGTCATTATGTCATGCTGTGATACAGCAACTGGCTATGAATCCACTAACTAAGATGGTGAGTTGGTACTGCAGTTTTCCGATCACTGTCCACTACTATCGTGATTTATCTGGCACGAATGGATCTGGAGTTCGTAGGTTGGAATGCTTGAGAGAATGAAGGGACGAGCCACTAGGAAAAAGGCACAATACTCTGCAAGTGCAGCACTGTGTAGTTCTTGTCTTTTTGCATTGCAAATAGGCTGGAAAGGCGTGAGGATTGTTCTGCTATTCTAAGCAAAAAGGAAATAAAGGACGGTGGCATTTTCATTTTTAAATGCTGTACACATTCACTTAAGGTTGGTTACTCTGTCTTTTCCTCCCCTTCAGATGTTGGCCTCTCTGGAATCCTTGATGCGGTCACTACCCAAGATCCACCAGAGCACCTCGGAGCCAACGCTGAACCGGACGCATCTGCAGTCGGAAGACTTCCTCTACGTATGCGCCTCGCCCAAGACGCCCAGCCAGTTTGGCGCATTTCCATTCTTCTCCACCACGGGCAATTTTTGAGCGCTGCCAACGTGGAAGCACAACAAAATGCAAATGCTCCTGGGATTCTTCTGCAGGGACACATTGTTCATTCTGTGTCACATAGAGAGGAAGCCGAATTGACCCAAGTCGGCACCACCAGCTGCCTGCGACAACCAGCCACCTCTGCTGTTGACTCCCACCCTGCTTCCCTGCTTTTATCCTTTTTTTTTTTTTTTTTTTTTTTTTCCTCGTTGTGTGACATGTATAGCATGATAGGAAGGAAACCTTGGTGGTTTTCAAGAGGGAAGCAAAGCAGAGGCGTGGTGAATATGCAGCAGCAGCTCTGTGTGTGAAGTGGTGGCATTTCACTGGACCTGCTCTCTAACTGACTGCCATCTCAGTGTGCCGCAACATGTGAAAAGTCTGCAGGACACGGTTTGCAGCAGCGCAATGAATGACCACGTGGAACAGTGCCGAGTGTGTGCTATGAAGTGGCCGTGAATGGTGCTTGCATTACGGCGTCCTTAGCATCTCGCTTTTCTTGGGAAGCCAGTCTTTCCATGAGGGACGAGGAAGGTTGGCAACGGCACAAGTCCAGGAAGCTTTGCGCTGGTTTGTGCCAAGATGTTCCCACAATTGGTGCAATGGAGCACGGCACTTAGCTCTGTGATCAGTGTACAGTGAATGTTGTAACATAACAAGAGACTCTGGGTTGGGAAATTGAGGGAAGGAAAGATGATGACAGCAACAAAAGAGGAAAAAAAAGACTTCTGAAAGCTCTCCGAGAGTCAAGGAGGGGGAAAAAGGACCACTACTTTTAACGATTTGTGTCATCCAGGGATGCGTACTGTACATTTTTCCATTTTGTTGTCTCATTCATCCCATGGCATTCTGCGTTGTGCTTGTTTTTAGGACGAGTAGGCAGAGAAGCATTCTTGTCAAAGCAGTTCGTTATTGCAACAAATTTGTTTGCTGTTTTGATGGAGAAATTGATGACCTTAAAGTTGAAGAGTGAAAATAAATTTCACCTGGGTTCCTGCCTGGCCAGAAGTTCGTAATGCGGAAGTTTGGCACGAATGTGTGGCTAATAAAGCAGAGAAAACTTCTGTGATGTTAGGGCGCCTGTTCTCTTATGGAACTGCTCCTGAAGGATCTGTGGGAAAGAGATGTAATAAAGGAGAAAAAAAGCAAAACAAAGGAAAGCTGGACCACTGTTATGTCTGAATTTTCTGTGCTGTCCAGATTGCGGTATTTCTTTGTGTTGTGTAAAATGGTCATTATTATGAATTCTGTTACTACAAGAAAAAAAAAAGCAACATCCGGCTGTTTTAACTGCAGAACAGCTGTTATCCTTTGCATACAGAGTTGACATGTGTGATGCTTGTTTGCAGCACTGCTGTCATGGACTTAGCTACACAGGTTCATGAGGGAAATGGAGAATCCATCTCAAGCACTAAAACAAACAGTATACAGTAGACTCGTTTTGATTTATTTCATGTGTATGGCATACATACAAGTAAAAAGGGACCAGAAAATGGGTTCGTCTGAACAGAGGTTTGTACCAAGAAAAGTAAGCGCAAAAAAAGACAAACACAAGTGAGGAGACGGGACTCTTGTGTTCATCTTTTTTTTGCGCTTACTTTTCTCCCGTACGATCTTGAACCAACTAGCCCAGCAACAAGTTTTACTTCAGTATTTTGTTCTAAGAACTTCCCCTTAAAGAAGACGAGCAAGCTAGATGTGTCTAAATATATGTCGCATAAAAACAATACAACATTTGGCGGCAACCCTTAAGACCAGCTAGGTGAGGATGCGAAAGCGGTATGTTACTTTGAAGAAAAGCTAAGCCATTCTTTGGTGCACAATCATGGCTATTCGTAATGCTTGTACAAGCTGTACACCTGACTTTAAAGTCGTGCTGCCGCCTTCAAATTAGTGCTTGGCCATGTCACTTGCTACTACCACCTGCTAAAGGCATTGCAAAATCAGGGTGCGGATGAGTCGTATGTGAAAGTACCGGAAGACGTCTATAGTAGCTAAACAGCAACCATAGTTCTCCATAAGAGCATGTTGAAATTCCCATAAAGAAAGGCGTTATGCAAGGAGACACGATCTCCCCATTACTGTTCACAGATTACCTAGAAAGTATTCAGACTTGAAATAAGAGCAGTTAGGGATAAAGGTGGATGGAGAATACGCGACTAATCTGCTATTTGCTGATGACACTTCCTTGTTAAGTAACTTAGAGGAACAAATTGCAAAGAGTGATTAATGACCTGGACAGGAAAAGCAGAAAGATAGGCTGAAAAATCAATATGCAGAAAACTATGATAATGTTCAACAGCCTCAGGAAGGAACAGCACTTTATGTTGGGAAGCGAAACACTGGAAGCAGTAGGCGAATATAAGGACAGTTAGTGACCGACGATATGCCCCTTGTTTCTGCATCTTCAGGTAGTCTGAATGAGCTTTATTGTTACTGCATTGTGAGGGTGCAGACAGGATGGCCTCATCTGGCGGAGGACAGTGCTGATAAGAGGGATATGGGAGAGGCCATTGTCATGCTCGCCACTAACGCTCAAGAGGGAAGTGGAGGCTAACGAAAATGGTTCTACTTAAGTTGAGGACAGTGCTGAGAGCTATGAAACTGAAAATAGTAAGAGATATAGGAAGTGTGCAGAGTGGGTCGGAGAACTAATGAGGTAATGACATTCTGGTTGAAACCAAAAAGAAACTGGCAGGACATGTAGTGCGAAGAGAGGATAACTGATGGCTGCCAAGAGTAAGAGATTGAATTCCAAGGGAAGGAAACGTAGCAGGGAGCGGCAGAAAGTAAGGTGGGCGAATAGGATTAGATTAAGGAATTTGCAGGGGTCAAGTGGATGCAGCAAGCATAGGACCGGGAGCAGTATGGGAGAGGCCTTCACCCTCCAGTAGATAGTCGGACTGATGTGGATAATCTGCCATTGGCATGCTCAGCAAGAGGACCATGTTGTATGCTGCCCAAGCCATGCGAACTTGCACACGTGCAGCCACATAAAATGGTGTGGCTTGCTTGGGATCCAGTGGTCCTGATATGTACATTTCCATCCCACTTGGCAGCGCCTGCAAATTTAGCCGTGATGTGTGGTCTCGTGACAGCACATAACCTGCTGAACAGTCGGTGCCTGGCCATGTCGCCTGCCAGCTACCTCCTGTCGGAAGTGTACTCATGATTTTTGACTGATTTTTGAGCCCTGGATGCCAATGCTGCTGCCACTGGCTCTTGTGCTAACAGGGCACATAATGATTTTGCGTTAAGGATAGTATTCTAGAGAACGAATAATTAAATACAGAGCACTATTGCCCTGTTTACCAGGGCTCTGGTAATGTAAATGGGTTTGTGTCGAGGGCCATGAATTGGCGTAACCTTAGCGCGAAGCTTGGAATCTTTGTAATGGAAAAGTAACACTGAAGTTGACGTTGCATCCTCGATTGCAAAATAGAATTTATTTTCTCGCAGCACCAACAAAACTACACCAGCAGAAGTCTTCAGCTGGGCAACATAGTAGATGCGTATGTAGCAGGCAAACGTTTTGTTGTTAAAGTAAGCGAAAATAAATATACAGAGACGGCCCATTCATCCAACCTTTCTTGACATGCTTGCTGCTGACAGTATCTTATTGTGATACTACACTATTCATTCCCTCACAAAAAAAGTAATTTGCATTTTACATATTGGTTACTGAACTCATTTATGTTGCACTCCCAGTCAGCGTGTTAACTGGTGCTCCCTAAAGTTTTAAGAAGTTTAAGAGAATAATAGTACTCGGCACCACCACTGACCCTTAGCCCAGATCAAGCTGAGTGGGAGTTGTTCCATAAACCAGTTGCTTCAGTTATGATTTTCACCCGGGTGTAAGCTCTCCACTAAGTGGCCAGTGACTGCACCAATCTTCAACATCCTAGAGGTCAACTCATAAATCTGATTCTAAAAAGACAACCTGTGGGGACTCCGACTCCTTGTCACAGATCTATATTGGCCTTCCTCACAAAAAGTCTCCACTGAAGGTGCTAGAGGTGACCACGGACTCCACGTCGGTGATAACCAGGGACAAACAGGCATTGCCTTCTGGACTGCCACAAGCCTAAAAAGCAGCCTCCAGTCCAGCTGTTGCATAAAAGACAATGTCTAAAATATAACCACTCATTCCCTCTTCCCCACTTGCTATCGTGTCTACTGCAAGTATTGTCCACTGGAACCACAAAAGCTGTTGAACATCATGGTTGATGTGTAGGAAAATGTATATAGAGCACCAGCTCAATATACTTTGCCTACAAGACCGCATAAATTTTATCACATTGTATTCCACAAGGATTAGCAAAGCAAAGCTCACCAAATAGGTGATGTAGTCATTGTATCCTGAAATACATTTCATCCTAGTCAAAAAAAATCAATGGGTCCAATTGGGAAGACCAGTCAGATTGAATTGGTTCTGCCAATCCCAAATGGTTTGTCCAATGGGTACTGTCCAACCCAAATGGTTTCTCCACTCCCAATTGGGAAGCCCAGTTGGTTTCCTCACTCCCAATTGGGACGCCCAGTTGGTTTCATGACTCCCAATTGGGAATGAAGAAACCATTTGGGGGTCCCAATTGGGATTGAATAAACCCATTGGGAAGCCCAATGGGTTACTTCAATCCAAATTCGGATTCCTTCGCTCCCAATTGGGACGCCCATTTGAAACGAATTGGGCTTCCCATTGGTTCTAATTGGTCCTAAGCAAACATTCCCAATTGTGAAAGTCAAGTCAGTGATATCCTTGACTGAGATGTGCACAGATATACATGCCTCTATTAAGAGACAACAGTGAAAAATTTAAGTTCTTATAAAAAGTATATGCCGCTTAATCTTATTAATTGATTATATCATGTTCACGCTAAGTGCACGCATAATTAAATAAGTTAACTCTGAATAACAAAAATGTGTCACTGGTCCCAGCAGCACTGTTCAAAGAATGGAATATATAAGTCTGCAACCTGTGGATATATACATTGATTCTGTATTAGTTCTGTGTGTGTAATGCTTGCTTGTCTCATATATTTCTGTAAAAAATTGTAATTTCATTCCACTTGTATAGAAGTCGGCTCCCCTATAACTTCTGGACACAAAACATTGAAATTGCATTTCCATTCTTTTTTTTTTTTTTTCAGCGATGTGAGTTCAAACTATTTGGGCTCAATGGGTATGCCATTTGAGTTCAATTGATGAACCATTTGGACTTCATGGGCGACCTATTATTTTCAATTGGGAGCACCAATTCATATCAAATGGTCAGGCCAATGAGTGGCGAAAACACAATTGGTTTTTGACCCATTCATTTCCATTGGGAAATTCCCAATTGGACCCATTGACTATTTTTGACTGGGATATGTGTTATGCATATAAGATGATGAAAGGATTTTAATTAGCACCTGGCTTACAGCGATTATTTATAACAGATATTGTTGCTGTGAACAGAAAGTAATGGTGACGCCACAGAATATCGCTGGATTGATTTCTTTTTTTTTTTTTTTTCATGACGTCAAAAAAAAAAAATGTAACAGCCTGAAGCTGCTCCTCACTTTACCAGTTGGCAAATTTCCTAACGCTAAGCAGATATCAAGCTAAAATGAGCATTCCTGGTTACCAGTGGATACCGAATAGCGCAGTGTAATATAATCATTATTATTGGCTAAAGAAGATGTTACTGCGGCGTGGCATGGAGAGATGCGAGAACCCGTACGTGCGCACGATGCCTGGCCACTCTGCTACCAGTCTGCTGCTGACCCAGACGGGCCACTGACGTCCGACGGACAACCGAACTCGGCCGCAACTCGGCGGCCGATTTCGGACGTCCGCCGGAATTCCGGCGTACGTACGAAAGCGGATGGTCGAATCCGTTCGCCCAGCGGACAGCCGCCGTACGTCCGCCACTGGATTTGTTTTTACACAGCTATGATATAGTTTGTAGTCGTCGTGCTCGTCTGAACTGCGTATAAATCAGTAATGCCGTCAAGTCTGCATTATATGATGCCAGAGCGAATCGATGCGATAAAAAGCGTTTCCATTAAACAGTTTTTTTTTTATTTTCCGCATGTTTCATTGTTGAATTCTTCCATCAAAAATTTTTGATTAAAAGTGAAATGACCATTAAACATGTTTCTATCATGATGCTTCGGTGAAATTTTAATCAGTGGCTGAATAGACGCAGCAAGCAGCAAGCTCAAAAAGAACGAAACCGAACCTATCCTCAAAAAAAATCTGAAATGAGCCAATCCAATCCACCTGACAAGTTGAAGTTTAGTCATGGAAGATGGCTTCACGTTTGCGTGTTCTGCATTTTCTGCGCAGTTACAAATACCTACGGCTGTAATGCACTGCTAGCATTGTTTTTGCTGTGGCTTGGTGCGACTGGCACACTTTGTTCACCCGCCGATTCCAAAGTAAGTATTTCACCGAACTTTTGTTTCTTTAGTGGAACTTTTCGATGCACCGATAGTGGTGAGCTTTTGGGTAAGGAAACAGCTCTGTACAGCAGCCGAACGGTCGAGTGTTTTAGGCGAGTCTGACAGGATGGCTCCGCGCCGACTAACTAAAGTGCAGCCTCAAGTCTGAGGGCCATCTTTTCGGCATTACTGGACGCTGCGCCAGTAAGCCGCGCAACTTCTCTGTCTCTGATTGCCTGCCCGAGCTTTAAAGGAGTTAATTTGTTAACCATGCGCAACGTGCTGAGTTGTAAAAACTATACGAGAAAACTTTTGCACTCCTCGAGCCTATCGTGCGACATGCCTACACTTGTGAAAACGTCGCGAGTTTTTTTTTTTTTTTTTTTTTTTTTTTTTTAATGGACAGCCGCTGATCTTTCTCTCTCGAGCTTTACGGCAACTACAGTTTCTAGAAGGAACGGCTGTAGCTACTAAATAACTAAAGGTTTAGTACTCTCTTTCAGCTTTGACAAACCAGGACAGCACCTTGCGCATGTTGGTTATGCATGTGGGACCGAACCGCGCAGAACAACCGGACAAGGAGATGAGAGAAAAAAAAAAAGTCAGCACTTGTCTTTTTCTTGACCCGTTGTTCTGCGCTGTTCTGGCACGAATTTGACATACCGCCGCCGCGATACAGTTGGGCTGTGAGCTCTGGTGCCTGCAACGCCTTCTTTTATGCAAAACAGGCATACTGGGAGGCCATGCAAGCCGCGGGCTCAAAAAAAAAAAAAAGAGTTGAGCAAAAGTGAGATGAAAACAAAATTGTTGTTGCTTTGTCCTTACAGATATTCAAAGGCTCCTCAGAACTTCACTGCATTATTGACAGCGAGATAATGCCAAAGCTACACTAGAGCCATGCAGTACCTTATAGTGCATGATACTGAGCTTATGTCTCGCACTGAAAGCTCTTACCATGTTCTTAGATTATCATATTAAAGTAGCTTTAAACCCATGCTTGTTAATACAGTGATAGCCATAAATTGAATCTAGGGCATCATGCTCACATACAAGGCTTCTGATAACCGCTGGTCACATGATGTGGGCTATAGCAGAAACCTGTGCCTGGTCATCTTACAAGCATTTGTGCAATTGATGCTTTTAATGTGTTGTAAAAGTTTTTGTGTTCTGTTTCTGTATGGGAATGCTTTCCTTATTGAAGGCTAACATTTGGCTTGCTACAGCAAAACCTCTACCTAGTCATCCTAAAAACAGCACCGCAGTTGGTGCTTTTAGTGTGTTGTAAAAGTATTTGTGTTCTGCTTCTGTATGGCAATGCTTTTCTCATTGAAGACTAGCATGAGGCTTCCAAAAATTTTTCAGATGCCATTTGCTGTAGCCGATTTCGTAGGCCAACAGGAAGCAGCACTTTGAACATGGAAAACTGTCATCCACGGGGGAAAAACAGCAACATCCCTTTGCATTCTCATTTCTTTGGTATGGCTAAATGTGAGTATTGTATCATTATCTATATTATTAATATTGAATCATGATTGTCAGTGTTGAAGTTGTTTGAGCGTGATGATTTTAAACACACAGGACATCCCTTCGACATTAAGGTTTTAGCTTGTTTACATGTAGGATGTAGAACTGGTTTCAACAAACTTTATGCAGCAAATTCTTTTTACATTGTCCACCATGTTACTTTTTGTCATTGGACCCAGTCGTCCACTCTTAGCTTGAATGGGAATGTGTGGCATGCAGTTTGCAAAATAGCAATGCATCCGTCACAGCCATGCATCAAGGCTAAGTGGCTTGTGCGTAGAGGGACCAGCCGCTCCAGCTTCACATCATCTGCCTCTTTGCTCCGGTATGCAGACGTGCATTGAGGCAAAGTGGTTTATGTGTAGAGAAACCAGGAGCTTCTTTGTCACATCTGGCTGTTTGTTACGGTGTGCAGATGCGCATCGAGGCAAAATGGCTGATGTGTAGAGGGACCAGGAGCTGCTGCTTAACGTCCTTCGCCTCTTTACTACAGTGCACAGCCGTGCATTGATGCTAAGTGGCTTGTGCATGGAGGGCCCAGGAGCTGCAGCTTCACGTCTGCCTCTTCGCTCAGGTACGCAGGTGCGTATTGAGGCAAAATGGCTTATGCATAGAGGGACCAGGAGCAGCTGTGTGGCGTAGTGTGTATATTTGCTATGGTGCGTATCGAAGTACAATGGGGGGCTCATGTGTAAAGGTACCATGAGCTGCAGCGTCATGTCGTCTGCCTCTTTACTATGGTGCGCAGGCATGCATCAAGGCAAAGTGGCTTATGCATAGAAGGACCAGGAGCTGTTGCTTCACATCTGCTATGATGCGCAGCTGCATATTGTGTGTGGTGGTGGAAAACATTTCCATCAGATACAAATACAGGAGGTTACTCACTAGCTGACCCTGAGGGGGCCTGTCCTGACAAAAACAAGGGGTCCCTAGTTTGGGACCCCAGTGGTGGTAGAGGGACTATAGGCTGGTACTTCACGCTGTCTGCCTCTTCGCTACGGTGTGCAGCTGCGATGCATCTCAAAAAGTGCATGCCACGCACTCGCATGTTCAGCCTGAGTGGACGACTGTGTACCTGTTATAGCTTTGTTATTCATAGAATAAACCTAGGCCAAGTTGGATAAATTATAGCTCACCTCATATGTGGTCAGCAAAGAAAAGCCACTCCAGAAAATCTGATGCATTTACTGTCGTAGGATTCTTATTCATATACATGCTACTGACAAGTCAGATTCTTCACCCTCAGAAATGCCAGAAAAATAACCAAGGGTGCGTCTGCAATAGTCTAGCTTGCTCTTTCTCTGCAGACTTGAGTGAGATGTGTGCTCCATTGCTGTGGGTGGGACAGGTGTGAATCTTTGATTTTAAGCTTGCAACAAGTATGTTATTGTAGTTTAAAGGCAAAACGGTACTAATAATTGTAGCCCCCCGTGGCCTTTATCCCCTTTTAATAGTGTTGCTAGACACTGAATTATTAGTTTACTCTGCACTGTTTCTGTCTAGTTAATGTGCGGAGATGTACATATATTTATATGACTTGGAGTTGTCGACTTTGCACTTAGAAACATTGTAGCGTTATCTGATGTGTTGCTTTCATTTCTTTAATGATTTCTGTAAGGGATCGGTGGGTATGCTAGGCACCATTATTAGTCTGCTCTTTTTGGGTCACCTGTTCAATGCCCAGCTGCGGCCGTCTCCCACTTGCCCTCGGACAGGAGGCGGAGAGACGCGCACAGAGAGGCAGCTACAGCAGCTACAGTGCTTAACGGAAACATAGGCAGAGAGGGAAAGAAGTCCCCTCTTCCGAGGACTTTGCTGTCGCACTCGAAGACGCGGGGACAGGCAGTTTGTTCTCGTTGCTGTGTCATGTAGGGGGCTCATTTTTATTTAAGGAGCTTTACGAACAGTATACAACTAAGGGGTCCTTAGTACTAAGCGTACTAAGGGGTCCTTAGTACGCTGACTGGACCCATCACCCGGAGGCAGCACAGCTTTGAAACGAGCACCTCTTTTTGAAGAACTGCTTATCGTTCAAAGAAAAAACACTGTCAGGTTGAAGGGTGTAAGGCCCTCTTCCTTGTTGGGGAGCCCATAAAAGTGACAATTATTCAGTGCAGGCGAGCTGAGTGGGGTCTCGCTGAGGATTCCAACCCTGGATGTCAACAATGGTGGGAGATGGCGGCGTTGAAAAAGGGCAAGTGTGTAACAGTGACGGTATGATGAGGAGCGGGAGGATGTGGGTTGGCTCTTCTGATGTGTTCCGCAATGGTGCTGACTCGGACGCCAATAATTGCAATAATTGCCCTGTAAAAGGAGCCGCCAAGGATGCAAGCTTTGGGCAATGGTTGCGCACGTGGGACACCGTTTTGATGGGTTCTAATTTTTTTTCTTTTCTTTTCCTAGGGGAGAGAGTTGGCATGTGACCTAGTGAGCCAATCATTTCGAGGTCCATTCTCTAAATTCCGTTTGTTGTGAAACGAATTTGTTGTCCCTTTTGCATTGCTTGTATTAGGGAGAGGGTGAAGAACTTATGGAAGTGGAAAGACATGCCAAAATGTTTGTTAGCCAGTCATGTGTGAGTTCGTTGTCATTGGGGATGAGAAATGTGGGCGGAGTCCCGAAGTTAATGAAACGGCCCCGCGGCCTGGAGAACTCGTTCTGAGCTAGATTTTGATCTCTTTCCTCTTCAGCATAGATCATGGTCATTGTTTCACCTGTTGTAAATATGTACATTCATGTATAAAATTTTCAGTTCACCTTCCTCTCTGTGTGCAAGTTGTTGTTGCCAGATGCAGTAAATTCACTATTTTCATTTCTATATAACATGCCTTTCTGAAGATGGTGAGCTCTTTTGTCCAATCCTGTAAGAAAGCAGCAAAGCGCTCCCAAATCTTCCACAAAACTGTGTGATATCTTTAATACTAACTGCGGCTTGGTGTCACTCAAAACATGTAGTTGAGGTAAATTTCTTCCCCCCCCCCCCTCTTTTTGTTCGTTCAAGTGAGGACCAGCGGACACTAACTCTTGCTTTTGTAATGCCCTAGGCCCCGCCTTAAGGCAGTACTCCAATGTCAATACCATTTTTATAGCTATAGCTGTCCAACAGCACTAATGTCTTTTATACACTTCTTTTACTAATCTCTTACCCAAGTGGTGGCTTATACTGCGGGGGCGAAATTCTCTGGACAGTATGTCTAGATTTTGGACTAGAATCGCGATGTAAACGAATTGTGACCTTATTTCTCTTGCACACATGAAAGAACTAACGTTCAACTTTCACATCGACAAGTATGGTCCGAGTTTCCTGGTCGATGTAAAAGTTATGTGCTTTGATTGCAGTTTGTGTAGTCCACACACTTGTCCCCGATATTACATAGGGGCAAATTAGGCGCCTTTACAGGGGCAGTTTCTTTGGCGCCCACTACCTTCCCCATAAAAAGCTAGTGTTTCTTGTGAACAGCTGGCTGCATTTATAAATACCATTATTTTTTTGTAATTTGTTGTGCGTAGTTGAGAAATCCATGACATACATGCACAGCTGGTTGCCAGAATTATGCAACCATATTTCAGTAACTAACATCCATGCTGCATGCTGCCGGTAATACATCAGGAGCTTGTGGTTGTCAGTTTTTTGTGTTTTGTGTAACTATAAGCCTTGCTATTGTAATGTCACATATAGCGCTGTGGGTAAACAAATAACTTTACTTTTAACTCTTGTAGAAGCATGAACACTGCGCAATCACTGCGGCGGGCTATGCTTCCACATTGGGCTTTAGCCACATGTCAAATGTCTATCTTTATTCTGCTGCAGCAGCTTGCATGTTATCAGATAAGTTACTTCGTCGCAGCTGCTCTAAGGAGACGCTTTCTAGACGCTTGTAGCCTAGATGTTGATGTCGATATACCCCTGACACGCCCAGGGAATGTCTTCGGTAGAGAGTACATGGAAACCAGCGAAATGTGCAGTTTACAGAACAAAAAGGTAACAATTTTAAATGATGTTATTATTGATCACTTCTTTTCAGAGCAGGAACAATGACTTTAGAAATCTGCCTGTTAAACCGCTCAAAATGCAGGTGTCTGCCGCCAATGCGTACCTGTGTAATACTGCAATGCTCTGGCTGTGCTTTATGTTCATATACAGCATCCTTTATGCTTAGTTTCTCTGCATGGGCACTCCATGTCTGGGCATTACTGAGGGCGCATAGCAGCAAGCATAACATGCCATGGTCAGAGTGGTATGTTCAAAGAGACAACGTAAAAACATTAAAATACTGAATGCCAGGTTCTGGTCAAACTACGTTTGTATCTTTTGTTATTCTGCATGGGTTTTGCTGCAGTTATATGACCTTTCTATATAGTATGTGACAGTTCTGAATGGAGATGCATGCGTACAGTGCCATCTGGAAAAAGCAATTGAGAGAAACTGGCAGTTGCCCTTGGAGATGTGTAATCAAAGTTCAGCACAGATAACTTGAATTTCATTTTCCCTTCTATTGCAGGAGGAGCCCAACCTGCTCTTTCCATCTTAGGCCTGAAAGACCAGCAACAGCTGATCGAGCAAATGCACAGGATAGTAACTGCTCCTGGAATCCCGGCCTGCGGAGGCCGCCCACAGAGAACTCGATCATCTCCTCGCTAATTCCGAATGTTAGGTTTCAATAAACACCTTTTCCTCCGCCACCTCCCCAAGGGAAGAGCTGTCACGGCCAAGGATAATTAAAAAAAATTATTCAAGTAGATTCTTAATACTCCAGTTGGCCTGCATTTTACCATGCCATTCCTTAACATCGATATTTTTTTAGTGTAGACTATTTATGCATGCAGTTTTTGCAATAAAGCAAAAAAAAATGCCTTTTTTACAACCTCGCATGCTGGTATGCCTATGCTCTTAGCATGTTTTCAGGAATGGTGCATTTGTGTAAAGCTCAGCTAGCATATGTGCCTCTTTGATGGAAGTTTTAATTGCACACTACTGTTCGGTGCTTTGTGTGTGAAAGTAAAGCAGACAACAGGAAACTTGAACCTGTTGCATATTCTATTGTCTGCTTTACTCTCACGACAAAGGCATTGAGCACTAGTATGTGACTGAAATTTCCATAGCACATGCTTGCTGAGCTTTACACGAATGTTATTGGCAAGTTTTTACACCAATAGCGGGCCCTGCAAGCATGTTCCGGGAAAAGTCCGAATGTCCGCCTCCGGCTGCCCGTCGGACGTCCGTGGGACGCGATCCGGATCCACGAACGATAGTCCGACGGACGTCCGCTGTACGTATATCGAACGTAACCGGACTTCCGTCGGATGTCCGAAGGTCCGAAAACGGACGTCCGTCGGTCGACCGTCGGACGTCTATGGCCGTCTGGGGACAGTTGAGTTGGCTCTGTAATAAAGCGGGCTCTGCAGGACTCAGAAAAATACCCGTCCCGTACAAATAAATGTGCCGTAACGATTTACAGTGCGCGATAACTCGTCCCGCATGAGCTGTAGCAGACGCCAGCGAAATAAGAGCGCTTTCACCCTAGTGCAACGGCGAAAACCCGAATAATGTCGAATGAAACGCCTTCTATCATGGGTGGAGGTCCACATACGTCGGCATAGGGAAAAAAATCACTACTTTTACTGAATAGGCGCACAAAAACATCGGTACTATGTCGCACTATTGCAAGAAAGCATTGAAAAGTCGACTAGTAGATGTTGCAGTGGCGCTATCTGGCGCCGTCAATGAAAATCGGTGTGTCCGAGCGTCGTCGTTCGCGCCACTAGAAAGTACAGGGTGTTGCACAATTAGACCCGCGCTGTAGAATGCTTCTCCCAGCTAAACCGCGGAATCCTTGCAGTTCAGATTTCGCACAGAAATCACATTTTGTCGCTAGTATTTGTTAATACTAAATTTGTTTGTGGTACTTGCCTGATTCGATCAGAAGAAGTAAAATATTCCCATCGCCTGCGGCGGCGGCGACGCCAGACGAACCGCTGCCCCAGTGATGGGACTGGTGGCGCCACCTCATGCTGCTTACAACAACTCAAACCTTCTGCTAGAAACGCTCGCCCCCTCTTTTCCTGCTACAGAGTTGTTGTTAGCAGCATGAGGTGGCGCCACCAGTCCCATCGCTGGGGCAGCGGTTCGTCTGGCGTCGCCGCCGCCGCAGGCGATGGGAATATTTTACTTCTTCTGATCGAATCAGGCAAGTACCACAAACAAATTTAGTATTAAAAAATACTAGCGACAAAATGCGATTTCTGTGCGAAATCTGAACTGCAAGGATTCCGCGGTTTAGCTGGGAGAAGCATTCTACAGCGCGGGTCTAATTGTGCAACACCCTGTATTCTAGTTCACTATAGTGAAAATAGCCACTGCCTAAATTAGGCCCAAAATATTATGTCCGAGGCTAGCAGATATTATATGAGGAACGCCTGAGGAAATTGGACAGTAACAGATGGGCAGCTAAAGTATTTAGATATCTATACTTAAAATGCGTTGACTCACAATGGAGGAAAAGAAACTAGTTAGTAAGTATGCTAGTCACAAAGACGGAGAAGTAAAGAGCGTTAAGCAACAGGTCATAGAGATGCAACAGGTGAAAAACACAGAAGGTAAAAATTGGATAAAATCGTTGGAAAAGAAACAGAGTGTGGAAAGTGGAAAAGGCAGATCAGGAAGGATCTTTCTTTGATAACTCAAGAGGCAGTGCCCTACTTTTTGAAGCTAGATCAGGGTGCCTTAGAACGCGTCGCAGTTACAAAAGGAAATTTAACAATGAAGATGACGCATGTGCTGTATGTGATAACTCCAGTGAAACAATTGACCATAGTATTAATATTATACTCGAATGTAATGGTATCCATCCGGAAGTTGATGCAGGCGCAGTCACTGTTCCTAAAGCTCTCCAGGGCACGGCGCTCTGGGGTTTAGAGATACGAAGTGTCTAAAGGTACGTCCGACGTATCCATTCGATTCTCGTAAAGATACGGCGGACGTCGATATACAGGCTCATGGCTATATGCACGTCGAACGCGGCCACATTCCGCTTGCTACGCGTGAATGGATCTCATCCTCTATGACTCTCGATGAGGTGCTACGAAGAGTGCATCCGTTCTAACATAGATCACGGTCTTCACTTAGGGTTGTGTACGGCAAACATCGCTGTCAAGCACATAGCCGCAGGCGATATGCTACGTACTGCACCAGCTCCATTAGCTGGCATCGAGATACGCACATTCACGAGCAGCTTTCGCTTCGCACTAAACTATCACCTCGATCTGCCCGTAATGCGAGCGAGCTATTCCTAGCATTTACGCTGTCTTAGGTCCTGCATCGACCTCCGAAGATCTAGCGCCGGCACAACACACACACACCTCGCCGTGCAGCTGAACATTCGGCAGTCCAAAGTATGTATGTGAAATGGCATTGTGCTCGTTCCTCACATGCAGACCGAGGAAACAGGATGTTTTTAGCTAAATTCTTCGTTCAAATTCTACCTCAGAGCCGTGGCAGAAGACATATGCCGAATGTACTAGAGGCCTGCACATCGACTCGTCGAGGCGAAGACCTACTGCACCGCACCGCAAGAGTGCACAACCGGAAAGCCGGAAGCGTGAATGATCCGAATTCCATGTGAACAGCAATGTTCTTTGGTATATAGGGGAAGACTAGACTAAAGTGCTTAGGCTGCATCTTTTTCTTGTCGTTGAAGTTTGCGTACATGTAGTTTAAACCCCCGCATGCTCGAGGTTAGCGTGACCCGACTGAACGGCCGCGCAGCTTTGAAACGATCGGGATGGATATGCATGCATCGCCGGACTTAGGTACGCGGTAGAAAATGTGCGCTGCACATTTCGTTGAAGAAGCTGACTCTTGGAATTTTGCAGAGTGTGCCATGCAAGTGATCGTTGCTACAACCACGCATCCATGTTCCCACGGCTGGCCTACCCCGAGGCGCATAAATGTTCAACCGTGGACGTATCAATGATCGAAGAGAGGACAGATTTTCACAATATTGGGCGTGAAATCGATAGCTACCAGTGCTCAGTGTTCGAGAAATTCTGCCTTGATCATGCGCAATTCAGTGTTTCAGGTGTGGTCAGTAGCTATATAAGTTTGAACAGTTCGCCTTTCAAGTCAGCGGCGCCAGCGATGGATCGGCGGAGCGATTTTCCACGCTACACCGCTGTCTTGCTAGAAAGTCTATCTAGGCGGCGTTTGACATTTACCTGCTTTTTGTTGGCCCCGTAATTGAAAGCAACGCCTTCAGAAACGCGTTAAATGTTCAAAAATGTATTCTCTTCAACAGTTTCACTCCAGGCTGTCAAAGCAGGCGGACGTTGATAAAACAGTTGAGCACTCCAGTCTTTAGAAATCTGTACAATCACCTTCAGTTTGTAAAATTATTGGAATAGGTCACTTTCCGATCGCTACGACATAGACCCTCATGACAGCGCTGTCACGTGAATAAGGACCACACCAGGCCGAGAGCTTGTCTCATATAACATAGCTAACCAAGGTATACCTTACAGCATTGTGTTGATTTTTATGGTGTCTAAGCGACTAATGCTGCCATGCACCAAGAACAAGGTTTAATGTATTTATTTTGTGTGTAATGACAAATGTTCTTTGGGATGTAGCTTGTTTAGGAACATTTTAGGAAACCAAAAATGCAGGAAATTTGCACGTCTCTCCTAGCATCATGCTGGGATGGAAAGCGATCTGTTGCAAATTGTACAAAATGTTTCCTCTTTTCTCGACTCTGGCGCACGTGTAAGATATGCTTTATTGTTAGTTCATCTCCACACTCCTTGCATATTGGTTTGTCCTCTTTCATAAGTATGAAGCTGTGTGTGAGGTTTGGGTATGTGTTTTGTGAAGATGACCTAAAATGTCCTCCATATTGTGTTTTTGATTACTGCATGATTTCCATTCCTTAATGACAGGTTTGACAAGTATAGTTTGTAGTTTATTTCAATGTTTCAAAAATCCTGCCATTTCACTCTCACTTTTCTTTGTACAAGCTTCTTGGTATCTTCATGCAGCATATTCACCCTCTGTAATTTAGCATTGCGTCAAGGTAACCTGGTTATTTCTTTTCATCACCTTTCAAGACTACTGTCCCGATTTCATAAAGTTTCTGACGACAGGAACTCCTTGGAAGTCATAGAAATAAATGAGATCCACAATCATGAGCTATCTAGGGTATGCATATACATGTCCATCGCTCAGTGGAATGGCGTCAGTATGCTGTTAGAACAGGTCTTGAGATAACAACAACCATTGTCTGAGGTGGTCCTTTAATGGGCATTGAAATGCTATGTAACTACAGGTACTGATAGAACTCTTGACCATGTTATGTGATGATGCGATCCTTGCATGAATATAGGTATACATTTCAGAATCTGCAGTGCACCACTTGACCATTTGCCACCAGTTTGTGTGAAAATGTATTTTTCATGCATGTTAACCAGTATTTAACAGATGACCCCTGTGCACAAGCCAAAAGTGCCACGAGCCAAATGTCACGAGGCCACACGACATGGCAGGAGCTGTTAAGCCAAGCTTAAAAAGTTATATTTGAAATATTTCAGCTTCAACGTTTCAGCTCCAATTAAGAAAGGTTGAGGCTTACAGAAGTCTATGCCAGGCTGTCTATCACCTAACAGGGCAGCCTACGACCGTATGCTAATGAGTATATCTGAGATAACAGAGACATGAATTAAGGAATTAGTAATAATGTTTGTAGCAAAGGGCATGTAAATTAACGAGAATCCACAGTGGGATCTGCAGACAAGAACCATTAACGCTGGCACACCATACCCTTACAGGTGGAGATTAGGAGTCTCCCTAATTTTTTGTCTGCTCCTTCCTTTCTTCCTTCGTTCTTCCAGATGAGGAAGATGTGAAAATGATAGCATCCAAAATGCCAGAGACCATCGTTAACAAGGATGCTGATCCCAACAGCGTAAAAAGGAATTTCAGAAAAGATGGATGACTAGTAATGCTGGCAACAGTTGAAACTAAGTGGAAAGGCATGAAATTGAAATGCAACATATGCAGAGATATGTTGCGAGACGACCAGTCTGTGGTGTGCGACATCTGTCTCCGTTAGTTTCATCAAGTGATTGGCCAAAGCAGATGGGGCTTGTGGTTTTGTGATAAGTGCAGTGTGGTAGCATAGATACAACCTTGCCCATTAATAATTCGAGTGAAGTAAGTGCATTGTTTTGTTTTGTTCATGGTTTCCATGAAAACATTATGAGAAATTTTTTCCTAGAGAATGTTTGCTGAAATGTGAATATAATGTGCAATAAAACTAGTGTTTTCTTGCTGTTTACTTTTCCTTGTATACATTAGTTCTGTGAAGAAAACCACAGGCTAGAAAGAAATGTAATGGCATAAATTTTGATACTTGGCCCCGTTGTGCTGGCTCAGTAGTTAGAGTGCTTGGCTGCTGAACCCAAAGATGCAGATTTGGTTCCAGCCACAGCAGGGGCATTTCAATAGAGGCGAAACAATAGGCCGTCATGCACCGTGAGGTGTCAGTGCATGTAAAAGGACCCCGGATGGTCGAAATTATACCGGAGCCCTCAACTATTGTGTTCCTCATAGCCGTAGTTATTTTGGGATGCTAAACCAGATATATATCACATCATACTCTGAGTAAGATGCTATTCATGGTCAGTTAATCATACACTAAATGATCAATTTTTTTCTGCATGGTACAGCAGCTGTTGTACAATTTTACTTTAGCCTTCATGAAGAATATCACACTGGCTCCACATGGCCTTCTGTTGACCCTTGATATGCGTCACAATCACACACCCGAGTATGTATTTGTCTAAAGGCACCTATGCATGCAAGGAGGGGACCGTTACTTTCCACTTGTCAGAACTGAAATGCATGATCCACATCATTTCTGTAATTCAACTACTTGCTATCTGAACTGTCCAGCATTGATGCAAGTTTCAAAGAACTGCAATTAGCAAATTAATCTAAGCAGCAAACCATGCCAAGAACTGCTTCGGTTTCATCTTTAGCAACTGTTTGGGAACTAAAATTAGCCAAATGTTGCAAAACATAGATGAGAGGTTACAAAATCTAAAAAACAATGCAGCCTACCTGTGGCATGTAGGGTTTCACATCCTAAAGGGACATATGTAGCTATGAAGAATACCGTAGTGGAGAGCTCCAGACTAATTTGACTGCCCGGGCTTTGTACTTTGCATTGACATCTTGCAGAAAACAGAAGCATTTGCTAAAATGGCGAGAATTGGGCCTAGTTGGTTATTCATGTTGGTTTCACCGCGCTAACACATTGAACGACAGAAAAGACCAGTCGCGCTCCGTGGTGTTTGTCTTTTCTGTCGTTCAATGTGTTAGCGCGGTGAAATCAACAAGAAGCATTTGCATTTCACCTGCACCAAAGTGCGACTGCCATCACTGGTATTAAACATCACGACCTTGGGGCAAGTAGCGGAACGTGCCACTAAGATGTCGCAGCGTCTACGTGCATGCTATACACGTCAACCTTTCTAGCATTAAAGCTGTCACATGCATGGCAGATATTCATGTTCAGCTTTGGACTGACAAGTTTAAAAGTATACTATTTGTGTTTGTCTAGCATGAAAAACAAAGGAAACTAAGGAAAAACGAAAAAAAAAAATGAACATAATATGTTGAAAAAGCACTAGTCATTAACACATAAAGCATATTCGTTCCTTTATTAATGATAAAGTGGCCTTCAACAATAGTACAAAGCCTGAACATTTAGAAAGGTGCTGTGCCAGGCAGCTATTTTACAGAAACCTGAACCATTTTACCTGTAGTAATGCGCATCCCGGCGGTGTGGGCTGGGACTTATTTTTCGGTCCACTCCAACATGCGAAAACTGCATCATGTGCATTCCCATTTTCCGAGTTTTGAGCTCTGTAGTACAGGCTAACAAATTGTCGATGACTTATTTTCGTCTGATTGTTGCACAGCGCGTGTAAATAAATTACCACTGCACCTAATAAACACTGACATGCACGTGCAACATCGCCGATCATAAACGGACACACTGATGTCCGTCCGGACATCGGCGCACTCATCACAGCACTCTTCGTAGTCTCACACAGCACTCTAGTAGGACGTAATCCGCAATCACAGCATCTCACGGTAAGCACAAACCACACCTCCAGTTGTACAACAAACACGAATGACGCGATGCTTGGGCTAGAGACACGCCGGCGGTGCCCAGCTTTTTCAGCGCCGCTTGTACTACGTAGAGCTTGACCTCAATGCGAGCAGAAAGCGATGCGTTACGTGACGCATCTCATCACAGATGGAAGTGAGGAAACTTTGAAGAATCAAAACTACATAATTACATAACGACCGTCGAAGACGTTAATCCACATAATAACGAGGACCAAATGAGCGGGCGTGCGGGCCGCGGGCTGGCCGTCAACACCGCGATTACATGCGCTTGCGCTCTGGTCGTGCTTGCCACCCTGCCGCGGTCCAACTCACGTAAACCTATCATCATGCCATCACGTAGTATATCACCCATTCTAGGCACTATTCTTGCCACTGTACTATTTGTAATTTCACATTTCACGCATGCACCATGTAGTACATACTTCTTGCACCTCGCACGTACACCTCATACCAACTTCGATTTGGCTACATATGGCTACCATGTTGTTGCTACAACTACAACCACATCTGGGGTATCTGGGGGTCTCGGATCCATCCGGCTTTCCCGACGGATCCCAAGGCCCACATGGGAGAAAAATGCGTTGGGTCCGTCGGAAGATCCCTACCGATCGGGTCCGTCCGCCGTACCTCTGAAAAATATTTCCCGGATCCGTCGGACGGATCCCGAAGAAAAACGCACCGGGTCCGTCGGACGTACCTTTAAGACCATTGATCGGGTCCGTCGGACGTACCTTTAGCCACAGCCTTAGAGATATCACACACGGTCTATGTTCTTCTACCATGTATCACATGGATACCATGTGGCCGGGTGAATAAACCGGCGGTGGTAGCTAGCAAAAAACGACTGGTAAATCGGTGGCCAAAAGCAAAGAAGTGACATAATGTTAGTAATGTACAAACAAAAATTTAATAACTAGAATTATGGTATAGTTAACTAATCTAAAACAATGATAGCTACTGCTGCCACCCCGTTTCAAAGGGGACGCTTCTATATTCTATCCATCCATTCATCGTGGCATCCGATGGAATCAATGTGGAATCCAAGGCAATCCATTTCGCAATCTGTTTCGGAATCGATTGATGGCGTTGTTTTCGAAAGAGTATTGCCTTGTATATCGCCTTTAATTTCGCTGTTAGCTCTGCTCATATAGAAACAAAGCTGTTGAATACCTGATTAATATATCGCGTCCTGTTGGATTCGGGAATCATAGCACGGGAATCATAGCACCTGCGCTGGCGCAAAGCGTTAGAAAGCTCGGGGACCCTGCCATGGTTCCTGTGTCTGAAGGTAGGCGCCTGACCACCTTGAGTACAGCGTGTTTCAGTTTGAGTGTTGCTGCTCGGTAGTGCTTGTGTCGTAAGAGAGACTTGGCGTGACATGACTCCTTCGCGGTTTGCAGATGAGATTATCCGCAGGAAATTGTTGATTGATGGAGACGGTATGGGCGACGACAGAAGGCTCAACATGCTGCTCAAGGTGTTCCTCAAGTGGTGCATGACCGACGACGACACCGAGGAAGAGAAGTACGTGCAACTGACTGCTCAGATATAGGTTAGCAGTAGGAAATGGAACCGCTTATTACCTTGCAATCAGCTTTCAGGCGACTTTTCTTTTGCTGAGTAATCCCCGTAAACAGTTTCAAAGCAGTATATACTGTTCATGTTCGTTCGTATGTAAGCATGCAGGATCGGTACCACAAACTAGAAACTAAGGATGCAAAGATGAAACTTAGCCTCTCTGTGTGTGTGTGTGTGTGTGTGTGTGTGTGTGTGTGTGTGTGTGTGTGTGTGTGTGTGTGTGTGTGTGTGTGTGTGTGTGTGTGTGTGTGTGTGTGTGTGTGTGTGTGTGTGTGTGTGCGCGCGCGCGTGCGTGCGTGCGTGCGTGCGTGCGTGTGTGTGTGTGTGTGTGTGTGTGTGCGCGCGCGCGCGTGCGTGTGTGCGTGCGCGTGTGTGCGCACGTAGGTACATGTGTCTGTACCTGTATAATTTGACAACACCGACTGTTGGTAATTTTGTGGCACCCATTTGAAATGAGCTGTGCGGTGATTCTCGCGAAAATGATGAATTTCGCACAATGCTCAGAATTAACATTGGATGACTGGCCAACTTGAAGTCAGTTTTAGTGAAGTTTGTGTGGACTCTGCATAATCACTGAAGACCATTTACTAAGCATGTTGAAAATTTAAATGTAGTGAACTTAACTCAAAATGAACTATGTTGTTCATGTCCCATGGTGGTCACGACACGTGATATCATGTTAAATATTCAACATATTTTTATGGAAAACAGCCAAGTGAAAGTTTGCGCAGTAGCTGAAACTAGGCACCTTGCTAGAATGCAAAATATTCTTAATGTAAATTAGCAGAAGGTATCTCCATGATGAGACGATCAACCAAAACTGCGTGGGGCAAGCATTTCTAGGTAATGTTTATCAGTCATTGCTTGCAGCTCGCAGGGCCTTTGACATCGATTGGTGAGAGTTGATGACATATGGATACCTCATTACTACATCCCAGAGTCTAAACAGTAGTCAAAGCATTAGACAGGGCCTGGTGAAAATCTGCTTTTTCAGCTACGAAGGTGATGGCCATTATTACCTGAAATTTCCGACAAAATCTATTTTTGTCACCCTTCACGTCCTCTTCTGTCGGTTCCTGTTGACTGATGTCTTCCATAGGTTCCATCTCAGTAGCTATGCGCCGTCTATTACACTCGGCAGTCTGGCATCTGTTTGGCAAGCCATTCCTCTCTGTTCGGGTGTCTATGCTGCTCTCTTCCCTCTTTTTTTGCTCATTCTCTCTTTGTTGAGTTGCCAAGTGCCAGGCAGCCTCAGGATCAGAATAGTTAATCTTCTCTTGTCTATACCACCATTTAGCAGAGGCTAGACTCTCATTCTCTGCATCCATGTTAAATGTTGTGATACAGCCACCCATTTCATCTCTGCTTTTCATCGCAATGCTGCGTGAGCGACACGCGGTTCGGGTAATAGAGCAGCGAGGCGGTGGCGAAGCATGTGGCGAAGCATGTGGTGCACCTGTGGGACTATGGTTACTATGATATCGGCGCATGCACACTACTGCTCATCCGCGTGACGTCACACGCGGCTCCGACGGTAGAGTGGGCGTGTGGCGATGGCGAAGCACGCACCACACCTCCTGCTCCTCTCTGGTTTCCATGGTAACGGCGCATGTGTACAACTGGCCTCTCCTGGCCAACGCAAAATGCTTGACTGGCAGCCCAGTGTAGCTCTCACTACGAATTGGCAGTTAGGGTGCTTAGACTACTTAGGCGAAAACCTGAGTTCAAAAACTGGCTGCTGCAGTTGCTTTTTATGAGAGGCGAGTGCAAGCTGCCCATGTACTGCGTGATGTCAGTGCAGATTAAAGAACTTCAAATGCCGTAATTACCCAGAGCCCTTCACTACGGCACCCCTCATCATAGGTCGGCGCACTCATATTGCCTAATTCACACTCGCACCCGTGAGTGCAAGTGGGAGTGGCCGTGAGTGCAAGTATAAGTGGACATGAGTGTGAATGCAAGAGGGAGTGGCGATGAGTGCGAGTGAGTGGATGCAAGTGTGTGGATTAGAGTGCGAACAGCAATGAGTGTGAGTAAGGGGATGTGAGCATGAGCGGGCCCATGGGTGTGAGTGGAGGTAAGTGTCACTGGTTGTGAGTTTTAGTGAGGCCCTCCTCATGGTGCGGACCTATGCCCCTTATAGCCTGGGTTGTTTTGAGGCGTTGAACCCCGTAAACCGAACCAAACCAATAATTTTGTTTAGGGACACTGGAACCACGATGTAGGCAATTTTATGTTGATGACACCCACATAACACGATAACAGGCAAGAATTGCTTATTCATTATTAATATAAACAGCGCGAACACGAAGACAAAGGACAAGATACACGAAAGCCACAGAACAAGTGCTGACTCACAACTAAGCCTAAGCCCTTTACTCCAAGGCCCAGAAAAAACAAACACGAAGAAAACGAAACGGTCATGTGAAACAACCCCTGGGTTCACCTACTGCGTAAAAAAAATTACTTAAAAAAATCACTTAAAAAAATCACTTAAAAAAGACATCTCTTTGCTTGAAAGAGCAAGAGAAGTCTTGCTGACACACTTATTGTCCGTTGAAATAAAATATGCTTCCACTATCTCTCTCGTTATCTTCTCTTTGTGGCGATATAAAATCCTAACACTGTCAAACTTAGGAGTGCACTTCTTCTTCTCCTTCTTCATTATTTCACATGACTGGCAATGTGATACCAGAAACGTTTTGTCCTTTCCACTTTCCAAGTTGTTCCGGTGTTCCTGTAGTCTCTTATTAATACACCGTCCTGTTTGTCCTATATAACTGGCTCCACAAGAGAGTGGAAGCCTATACACAACACCTGTCTTGCATCCAACATATAGGTGTCTATGTTTCACCCCACATTCTTGCTTCTTCGCTTCTCTTTCCCTTTGAATAGCCGGGCAGATCCTCTTCATCTTAAGCGGGGCGGTCAATGCGACGTCAACATTATATCTCTTGCCTGCATTTTTGAGGCCATGCGAAATTCTGTGCACATACGGTACTACTGCAACCTTCCTCTTCCTCTCACCCATGCTGGGCAGGGATTTCAGTCTGTGCGTTCTTTTAAGGCTCTTCAGTACCCGGCAACTGGCCTCAATTATAACTGAATCCCGATAACCGGCCTTTGCAATTCTTGTCACTTGTCTTTCAAAACTCTTGCCCATGCCGTGGTAACAAGATTTCTTCAACGCATTTAATAAGCATGTGTTGATCATCCCATTCTTCACTAATTTGGAATGTCCCGAATTGGAGCTCAGCAACGGCTTCATCGATCTCGGGTTGTATTCCCAACAAACATGATGATCGGGATTCAGTTATAATTGAGGCCAGTTGCCGGGTACTGAAGAGCCTTAAAAGAACGCACAGACTGAAATCCCTGCCCAGCATGGGTGAGAGGAAGAGGAAAGTTGCAGTAGTACCGTATGTGCACAGAATTTCGCATGGCCTCAAAAATGTAGGCAAGAGATATAATGTTGACGTCACATTGACCACCCCGCTCAAGATGAAGAGGATCTGCCCGGCTATTCAAAGGGAAAGAGAAGCGAAGAAGCAAGAATGTGGGGTGAAACATAGGAACCCATATGCTGGATGCAAGACAGGTGTTGTGTACAGGCTTCACTCTCTTGTGGAGCCAGTTATATAGGACAAACAGGACGATGTATTAATAAGAGACTACAGGAACACCGGAACAACTTGGAAAGTGGAAAGGACAAAACGTTTCTGGTATCACATTGCCAGTCATGTGAAATAATGAAGAAAGAGAAGAAGTGCACTCCTAAATTTGACAGTGTTAGGATTTTATATTGCCACAAAGAGAAGATAACGAGAGAGGTAGTGGAAGCATATTTTATTTCAACGGACAATAAGTGTGTCAGCAAGACTTCTCTTGCTCTTTCAAGCAAAGAGGTGTCTTTTTTAAGTGATTTTTTAAAGTAACTTTTTTATGCAGTAGGTGAACCCAGGGGTTGTTTCATGTGACCGTTTCGTTTTCTTCGTGTTTGTTTTTTCTGGGCCTTGGAGTAAAGGGCTTAGGCTTAGTTGTGAGTCAGCGCTTGTACTGTAGCTTTCGTGTATCTTGTCCTTTGTCTTCGTGTTCGCGCTGTTTATATTAATAATGAATAAGTACCAACTCGCCCAAGAAAGTATCCTGGTAAGAATTGCTTGCCATCATTTTGGTTTTTTTAAAACAGCAGTTTCAGCTATAGAAGAAACAGGCTGGGGCGGGTACTACACTAAAGGCTGTTTCACACGATGCGACGCGCACGAAAAATTTCGGTCTAGTCGCAGTGTCGTTGCGGCGCAAATCGCAACAGCCCTTTCACATGCTTGTGGCACCAGCGATTTCTGTCGGTGCGGCACGAGCAGCAGCATCATCATATTTTACCAACAATAAAGATAGAACACGCATAAGATTAAATGTAGTATTTAATTTGTTTTTTATCAAAATATAAACCACTTTATGCAAAATAGACATTGTACGCAACTACGTACAACAGTCACATCGGGCTGAATTCCGTAGGCTGGCGACCGTCTCGTTCGCAACGATCGCTGCGACAGGAGTGGCATGCGACCAACATGTTGGAAGTCTGTCGCAGCCGCTCTGCGATGGGAGCGGCGGGCCCTTCTGTCGCTGTGCGGCTGAAATCGCACACTGCTGCGGCGAGAATCGCATCATGTGAAACGGCGGCATAACTTGCTTGCTGGTATCGTTGATAAAATGCAAGAAAGGACATAGGGGGAGTACTTTTCAAGTAATTAAGCAATAAGTGAATAAAAGAAACAAAAAGTTTTTTCCCAGCTCCCCACTGAAAATGGTTCTTGCATCACTGATTTTGTTGCCATATGTGTTCTGAGGGATGATTTTATGCTGAGTCAAGGGTGCCCACCTTTATTTTGTTTCTTTATTCTGAGGAATGTTCTTTGCTGTAACTGCCCTTCACACTGTGCTTGTTGACTTGTGTGATAGATGAGGAAAAATGGGAGAAGTGCAGCAAGAATGGCCTAAAAATAACCTTTGTATGATATTACTGTGCTGGCATTCGTTCACTAAACAGATCAAACTGGTGCATTTCTGTAAGAGTTTCCACTAAGCTTAGGCATAGCTATGGGTCAACTTTGTGATGAGTATTTGTTGGCTAATCTTGTTTATGCCAGATCACGACCAGTTAAAGTGAGTGACTGTTTTAGGAACACATGTTAGCAGAATGAGCAGCATCCCATTAAAAGCTGTCTGCCTTCAGACTGTCTCAGAATCCACTCGTTTGCAGCTTGTTTTAAAGGTTGATGCCCTACGTTTGTGTATGTCTCCTACATGACTGAGTCCATACTGTTCAAAAGTTTAGTGTGGTTGCTCTCTCTGCTTCTAAAGCACGCAAGCTGATTTGTATCCTTCTATTTTTGGTAGGCACACCTTGAATGTGTGTTCAAATTCCAACCTTGCAGCCGGATGGTGTACGAGCGCATGCTGATGACGCTGGCCCAGTGTGAGTTCTCCATTGCCAAGTCCCAGCATGTCTTGGCCATGAACGATGCAGAGATGAAAAACTATGAGCAGCTGTACAGTGAAATTGGTGAGCTAGTTCATTTTAAGTAATGAATAGAAATATTTTGCCTTCTGTTGTAGAATGAGCATGAGACAACTTGAGGGGCATTCAGTAAGTTCTGGGATAAATATGGATGCAAGAACTTTGGGACAAATGCACATTTATTATTTTTTTTCTAGTCCTTGTGGAGTTCAGATAAGTGAGCCTGTGCAAGACCATTGGGTAGCCGATGCAAGTTCGATGTGCTGTGCTTGTCTACATTGCAGCAAACGAGAGTTGCCACAATGTTGCGGTACACGCAGAGCGATAAAGTAGAAAATATCCATGGATCATCCACTGCCTGATATCGTGAGTCAAGACGGTTGGCAGTCTGGGTACAAGGTCAGCGACTGATCTCATAGGCTGATGACGGGCATGATGCTGTCGCAGCCACCAGAGACAGAGCTTGTGCGAGCACTAGGTGGGTGTTGGCAGGAGTGAGGAGGACAAATGCTAAAATATTGCCAACATTGGCAAGGGAGATAAGACAGGAGTTCAGAACATAGTCACAGTTGACTCGATCAGATGGCACACACAGCTATGGCTGTGGTGAATGCAACTCACAGGGCTGTTGTTATTCCCGAGGGAAAAACAGAGGTATCGGTGACGGCTCCATTTGCTGTTGCACAATGGCAGTCGGTACCAAATGTAATGCATATTATATGTGCACTCTAAGGGGTCAGTGCACTTTAACCCTTAGTGGCCCCAAAATATGCTTATCCATTACGGTCTCTCTGTTAGCCCATAGGCAGAGGCTGGACATTAAATCTTACATATTTTACTGTTTCCCCAATTTAGTGCTGAAACTACTGGAAGGCTGCTCATGAAAAGCAAAAGAAAAAACAAAGAGCAGATGTGAAATATATCTGCATAGGTAAATGCGGTCACCAAAGCAGAAAAACGGGCGACGCACTAGTGCAGGGCTATGAAGTGGACGGCATCCACAACCATGCAAGTAGGGTAGGAAGCACCTGCACCACAAAACCTGGAACTGACCAAGCAGCGGTGTGGTTGGAATGTAAAAATCCCTGTACAATACAGACCTGCATATAATATGAGGTGTAATTTCAGGAGAGCGAGAACGGGGAAAAAAGTTTTCATCCGCATATAATGTGAGCGAAGAAAGTTCAGCAAAAGTATTTATTTGCACTACATTTCGCTATTGCTGCACATGACATATGCACTGTGCGCTTTTGCATCCAATGCTACTCAGTGCAAGGTGTTGAATAGTACCACACACTTCCTGTGCTGGTTCGCTTCCCTTCTTGCACCAATATGCTTAACCAGAGAATTTCATGAGGAGTACATCTCACATTTGTCCCAGAAGTCTTGGAAGCCACATGGACCTCTTATTGTTGTAAACCAAGACAGCTTGGATGCGGAACGGCACTACACGAGCTGCCAGTTAGCATGCACCACTTTAGCTCTTGTTCGCGTCCTCTTGTTCGCGTCCTCTTGTTCGCGTCTAGCACTGCGCGCAGGCATGCAATGTGTGCGCCCCAGAAGTGTTTTCAGGTTCGGTGTTTTCGAGATTGTTGTCGTCGGGCATATTGTCTGCCGATAGTCCTTTGCTAGAGAAACCTTGCCATAGAAACCCGTCTTCAGCACCTTTAAATGTGTTTGTTAACCTGCATTTCTTAAAAACGCGACCTCAGAAATGCTAGTCAAGCATCCAAGATTCGGCTGTAGGACATGTCTAGCATGCCCGGGAGAGGACTGCTGCAAAATGCTGAGTGCTTCTTTCGTCATTGCTACATCACGCGAAGTGCGATCGACCTTCTTCTGGTCATGTGTGCATCGCAAGCCAACAGTCAACCAACAAGTGGAAGATGCCGGGCTAGTTGGTGCTGCATAACGAAATATAACGGCGCAGTGAATGGGACGAAGCACGGAAGGAAGAAGCATGGACATGGGCGCAGTGCCCGTGTTCGTGTTTCGTCCCGTTCTTTGCACTGTAATATTTCGTAGTCAACCAACGTCACTGCTAGATGACTCCTCCTCTAGCTGGAATCTAGGGAACAACGGCGCTGCATCGAGGCACCCTACTGGAAGCCTGATCCTGACGCTGAGAGGACTGAATAATAACAAGACCGAAACTGCAAATTTAGGCAGAAATTTTTTGTGATCCACATATAATACGAGGTGGAAATCTGATGTGATAAAATTGGGAAAAACTGTATTATACGGTTTTTGCAGTACTTAGTGGCTGTGTCAGCACCTCTGTCAAATCCAAGTGTCATTTGGCCCTGCCAAGGTTTTTGCAATATCAGTTCAGTTCAGTTCAGGCGTTCAGTCGTGTCCGACTCTTCGTGACTCTATGGACCATGTCACGCCACGCTTTCCGGTCTCTCACTATCTTCTTAACATCACATAGCTTCATCTGCAATGCCTCGAGAATGCCATCTAACCATCGCGTTCGCTGCCTACCCCTTCTCCGGCGACCCTCAACCTTTCCCAACATCAAATCTTTCTCCAGCGACTCCTCTCTTCTCATCAGATGACCAAAGTAGCTGAGCTTTAACTTTAGAATTTGACCCTCCAATGAGCAGTCAGGGTTTATGGTCGACAATATCGACTGATTTGATCTTCTGGCAGTCCAAGGAACTCTTAAGAGTCTTCGCCAGCACCACAATTCAAACGCGTCAATTCTTCGGCGGTCAGCCTTTTTCACAGTCCAACTCTCGCATACCAGAACTGAACTCCTCTTACCAGCGAAGTATATCTTACTCCTTGGGCACGATTCCTCCAGGCAGTTCTGCATAACTGAACAGACTATGTGAAGCATAACTTCATCAAAGCAACATGAAGCAGACTAGAACTCGCCATAGACAAGCATGGAACATCCAGTGAACTTAGCACTGAAAATGATGGCAGCCCCCAGAGTAGAGAAGCAACCAAGGAGCCGGTCCATCACAGCCACTGGTGCAGTTCTGAGGGCATGTGAGTGAGTCTGAGGAGGAGTTACTTATAAGCCAAGAGCTTAGAGCCGTTTCATGTCTGCTGCCCAAGGAGGTGACGTATTGCTGGCAGCAGGGTAATGATGAGAGGTATTGAAAAACATTTTTTAAGAATTCTTCCTTCTGTCCATTGAACAGGTGGTCATCTGGTGAGAGAAGGTGTATCTTGCTTCAGGCAACTTTCTCTTGATCAAGAGGAGGTGGCAAATCTGAGTCGACGTAGAGCTGGGCCTTCGTTTGTGTGAAGCATATATGGGGCTGTAAAGGCAGAAAGGCAATATTGGTAGTTGGTGCAGGTCCTAGTGCACAGTTTGATGCCATTCATTTTGCAGTAGGTCCATGGCAAGGGTAGGGCTGCAAAGTGCTAGTTGTGGGTGCATTTCAGGGCTGTCCTGGGTCACCAACTATGTGTTGCACAGATTTAGAAAGCAGAGGGGCCAGATTTACTCAGGAGTGGGTCAGAGAAGTAGAGGTAGTCGAAATCAGCAAGAAGAAATGGGCACGGGCAGGACATGTAGTGGGGAGAGAGCCACTAATAGTAACCAACTGGATTATAAGGGAAGGAATGCGTAGCAGGGGGCGGCAGAAAATCAGGCGAGTGGATGAGATTAAAAAGTTTGCAGGGGTCACGTGGATGAGTCTAGCTCAAGACCGGGTTAATTGGAGGAAAATGGGAGAGTCCTTCACCCTGCTCACAGTGCTGTGGCTTACTTTATGGCATCATAATGTACCTGCTGAAAACATCTACTGTTGTTATGTACCCGTAACCACTTCTTCACCCTGCTCACAGTACTGTGGCTTACTTTATGGCATGATAATGTACCTGCTGAAAATATCTACTGTTGTTATGTACCCGTAACCACTTCACTTACTCGAATGCAAAAAAACTTAGAAAAGGTTGTGTGTATGAAGAAGGTCAATAATCACCAAAACTGCGGAAAGTATAAATAAGTTGTTCTACATGTCTTTGATGAAATTACTAATGTAATCTTTTCAGAGCTTAGTAGCTGAAGGAGAGTAGCAGTGTAATCCATGTAGACTTCCCCACTGTGCAGTGACTCGTCTCATTGTTTTGTATTCATAAACAAACAGCGGGTTTTGTGGAAATTTAGCTTTATTTTTGCGTTCATTTTGCATTGTCAGTGATGGCAGCGAGTAAAGGCATGTGGTAGTTGAAGTATGACGTATAATTCACGCTAGTCAGGCCAACATATCCTGCACAGCCATAGCATATGCAAGCGCCACTTCTTGTGACAGCTTTGGCAGGGTATTTTGTAGTCGGGACTTGAGAAGTTAGTGCATGGACTCCAAAATATTGTTTTAAAGCTACAGTAACTGCCTCAGTTGCTTTGGGTTGACATTAAAGTCCCCACAAATGACAAGCGGAATGTCCAATATCCTCATGTGATGTATCATGTTGACATTGGCGTAGTGCATAAAGGAAGTTCCGTCTATGTCAATGCCATTGCCTCAGGTCATAGCAACATTGTTGGTGAGTGAAATTTGCAGAATGTAAGTGCAGGGCAGTCATGTGCTTAGCTCAGCCATCTGGTACCCTTATGGCGATTCTTACATGAGCTGCAGAGCTGCACTCCACATACCACCAATGGGCACACGTTGGAACCTTTGCCAGATTTCCAGTACAACTGTTACATTTATAACGCACAGGCAGCCTTCACAGCATTGTTATTGCAGGTGATATTATAACGCCTTGCGTAGTTAGCACAGCTTAGATTGACACTACCGTGGACTAAACTTCGCAGGAAATAGGCAACACTAGGAATTTTGATGTCATTCAGCTACCTTAGGGAAAGAGACCTGGATGGACAAACAAAGCTTACAAAAAAAGAATCCTGAAAATGTAGCCGTTAAGTACACTCATACAGCAAAAAGATAGGAGGGTCTCTTAGATATCTCTTAAAGGGCCACTGTCCAGGGAAGGACCTTTTAATCAAAGGAGCCCAGTGTTTCGATCAGGTACCGAAGATAGTCTGTGCAAAATGCTACAGTGACGCGCGCCGCAAAGCAACGAAAATACAAATCAAAGCTCTCTCATTCTCTCCTTCGGGAAGCCAGCTTTCCCGTTCCCTGCGCTGGCCCGTCGAGCCGCAGCTGTAACGTATTTCTCGAGCACGACATCCATTGGTCCATCTCGCTGTCTGTGAAGGATGGGTGTCTACCGCTCGTGCGCGCTTGTCCCTTGCCTCGCCCAGACTGAATCCAGCAGCACGCCTACCCCTCGCCTGTTTTTTTTGTTTTTTTCGCACACGCAGAGTGCCACGCCCCACCTCTTGCCAAACACGGAGGAGGAAGGGGAATTTGTCTTGCGGAAGGACGACCGGGCAGGAGAGTAAAACACCTTTGCGAGGGAACGGAAGGAGAGAAACACGACAGAATCGGGTGATTGCGGTGGCTGTAACTGCGCTATTAGTTACTCTTTTCAAAAACATTTTGCGGCCTTGTGTTCTGGGGGCGAAGTCTCACAGTCACCGGGGAAGAAAATATTTTCGACCGGAGGGTGAACAGTGGGCCTTTAAGAGGAGAATGGCGAAAGCCTGCCCTTCCTCTCCTATGATTTACCTCTCATCATTTGCCTCTTCCTCTGTAGTCATTCTCCGTCTGTTCCTAGTCATGCTGAGTCATGCCTAGTCATTATTTATTTATTCAAGTTACTCACAGGCCCCTTCAACATGGGAGCATTGTGTGAGTGGGGCGGTACATACATGAAGTTATAAACAGAGCAAAACAATGATTTGAGAGAAGCGTTATGCAATAGTTAGCAAGAAGTACTGAGCAGAATACACTAAATCTTTCCCTGCTTTTTGTCCCTCCCTTTAAGATAAAAACACAAGTGATACATTGGTTATTATTATACAATATAGAATAACCATACAACGTTCAAAATGTGGTAACAGGGAAAGGAACACAATCCGGCACTGTGTTTAAAAGAGCATAATTTTGTTCATATTAGACAGTAGTAAAAGTGATTTTCCGTAAGAGCACACAAAAGCATGGCATTAGGTGAGGATCGTGGTTATCATATTCGAAACGTGGCAGGATTTCTGGTGTTACAGTCAAACCCGGTTATAACGAACTGCGTAATTCAACGCAATTTGTTTGCTATATAAAGTATTTCGCTATAACCAAACCCATTTATAACGAACTTCAGTACCAAATTCGTTATACACGATGTCCAGACAGCGCAGCGGAAACGCACTAACTAAAGAAAAACCGTGCCGCTCACCATGAATCTACAAAAGAAATTTATTGCAGATAAATGCTCACTTATTTGCAGTAGGCAGTGATCTTCGCCTGAACACTGCATTTAACTCCATCAGCGAGAATCGCACTTTCCACACGCGACATCATTTCCACAAACTCCAGTCCGCTTCCCTGTATTCCGGAGCAGTATCGGCGCAGCAGATCGGTAGCAGCGAGGGCTTCGTGCAATGCCGGGCGAGGGCGATCGTCCTCCGGCGGCGGCTCCTAGGTCTCCTCGTTCGCACCAGATGCCAGCATGTCGGCAACAATTTCCGAGTCCAACGGGCTCGCTGTCACGGCTACGTTGCCGTCAACAGTGAGAAAATCCTCCAGGGCAACTTCTTCGGGCACAGCGTCCGGAACATCAGCGAGTTCTTCCCACAGCGTGGCAACATCGCTGTCATCTTGCACAGTGCGCGCTTCACTAGCAGCTTCTGCATCCTCTTGACATAGTCCAGCATGGTGGAAGCAGTTGCGGATTGTGGATTGCGTCACGTCTTGCCAGGCACGGTTAATCATTTCTATTGCTGCCAGCAAATTAATCTTGAGCTCGTCGTTAACCCGCAATTTCACCAACAGCCGCTCAACGACGCGTTTCCTGTAGCCCAGCTTGAAAGCGCGGATGATCCCCTGATCGAGGGGCTGCAAAACCGCTGTTGCGTTCGGTGGCAGGAAACAAAGCTCGATGTTCTTGAGCGTGACGCCGCAGTGGTGCGCAGAACAGTTATCGAGGAGGAGGCAAATCTTTCGCCCGCTCGTTGCAAGTTCCTCGTCCCAGCCACGCAGCCACGCTTCGAACAACGTTCTGGTCATCCAGGCCTTAGAATTTGAGTTGTATGTGACTGGGAGTGAAGTGCATCCTCGCAGGCACATAGGAGACTTGAACTTGCCTATGACAAGCGGCCGCAGCTTTGATGAACCGTCCATGTTTGTCGTGAGAAGAACGGTGACTCAGGCCTTATTCAATTTGCCGCCATGGCACTTCTCATTCTTTAGCGCCAAGGTTCTGCTCGGCAGCAGTTGCCAAAACAAGGCAGTCTCGTCGGTGTTAAAAATATTGCACGGTTCGTATCTCTCCGTGACAGCACGCCACACGTCTTGCACCCACTTTTCAGCACTCTCAGCGTCCACTGCTTGGCTTTCACCTGCAACCACCTTCCCGGTGATGGAGTAGCGGTCTTTAAATCGTTGGAGCCAACCACTGCCCGCTGTAAACCCCTCGACGTCCAGGACGAAGGCAAAATCTTTTGCCTTCTGTTGTAGTATGGGGCCAGAGACCGGCAGATTTCGCGCGCGAACGTCCAAGAACCATCGGTACAGCGCTTTCTCTACTTGGTCGTAAGCCGGCTTGCGGTGGCGAAAGCTGTCACCATTTGGTCGTTCCTGTGCATTGCCTCTGATGGCCGACTGGTTTTTCAAAATGGTGCTTAACGTGCTCCGCGGAATCTTGAAATGCGCGGCAACGTCAGGCCGCGGGGAATTGTCTCCAGCTTGTCGGAAAGCGGTAGGGCACGCCGCTGCTTCGTCGTCATCTTGCAGGATGTAGCGCCGGAATGCAAGCCAGCAGCAACGTAGGCACGTCCGGAATCGTGAGAATAGCAGCAGCACGACTTGCAAACGCGAACAAAGAAAGCTCCGAGGATGCGGGAAAGTTCGCCACTGACGCGTTCGTTGTTCGGAGGCTGCCTTCCCTTCGCCCAAACTTGAAACCAGTTCTGGCCGGTGTTGCTTCTTTCTCGAAGCGCAATAGGTCCGGAGCTGCTCGAACGTCTTTGATCACATGGTAGGCAGCTGCCGAATAGGAGTGCTGCAAAGAGAGGCTGGCCGATGGCGCGGATTTTAAAGGCTACTCACGCTACTCCGGGCGACGGCCGCGCATGCGTACAGGAGGGTCCCTCGTGGAAGCTGCTGTAGAGAGCCCCTCCTGCGTTTTACGGAAGCGTGGCATCGGCGCAGAAGCAGCAGAAGCACCCTAGCGGGCGCGTGATGACGTATGCGCTGTGTGAGACCTTGGGGAACGGAGCCGTCGCCAATCCCCCTCCCATCTGACAACGGCATGCGCTAGAAGTATTGCGGCCCGGCAGCGTGGGCTGCCCGGAGAGAACTCGGAGCCGGCACAAAGGCCCGCCCGTTGGCGGGCGTTTGGCGACCGATCGCGCGCGCTGAGTTCACTATATCCGATGTGTAGTTCGTTATAAAAAATACATTTTATATGCATAATGCTAGCGGAAATTCGAGTGTTCGATATAAAACATAATTCGCTCTATCCGAGTTCGTTATATTCGGGTTTGACTGGTAACATCGTCAGGAAGGCTGTTCCAATGACTTATGGCACGCGGAAGGGCAGACATGTTAAACGTTTTAGTACGACCAAAAATACGCGCAAAGCTGCTATGATTGTGGTGACGATGTGATGTACGAGATGGCTGTGAGGACTGAAAACCATTTTATGAAATAAGCAACGAAGTGCGACGTGATTCTAAAGACGCAAGTGAATGCGATAACTTGATGTTAGTGACGCTGGAATGACGGTTAAAATCACGAGCGATGAAGCGTGCAGCACGGTTCTGTATAGATTCAGGACTGTGTGTTAGATGCTTTTGGTGAGGTGACCAAATGGGCGAAGCAAATTCAAGCTGTGGGCGGACAAACGTCTGATAAGCTAGTTTTCGAGTGTCAGATGCAATCAGCTTTTTTATAGTTGAAGATGAGCTTTGATTTGAGGTGCCACACTTGTGATGGTATGCTAACTGTAAAATTAAGAATCTGATGATCACTGAATCCCTCACTAGTATAAATGGTGCTTGAGTTCTCAGAGCATGACATCAGAACTAGGTCGAGAATATTAGTTCCGCGTGTGGGTTGGTTTACTAACTGAGTTAGGGAAAAATCCAAAATTAAATAAATGAATTCTTTAGAGCAGCGAGAGCTAGAGGTGAGGTTAGACCAGTCAATATCCGGGTAAATAAAGTCACCCATTAGAAATATATTTGCTTTAGGAAATTTGGTTCGTATGCCACTGAGGCTATCGCGCAACTGAGAAATGAAAACATCGGAGCTCTCTGGCAGTCTGTAGCATGCACCTATTATTGAATGAACAAGTGATGATTTGATGCAAATCCAAATAATCTCAAGAGGACTGGTTCAATTAACTAGTTGGTGTACTACACGCTTCCTGATGGCTATTAGACACCTCCTCCCCTTTTGTTTTCTCTATCTTTGCGGTAGGCTACGTAGTCGTTAGTATCGGGCAGTACTTCAGTGTCAGAAATATCAGGTTTAAGCCAAGTTTCAGTTAATGCTAAAATGTCACACTCACTGTTCTCCAGATACGAAGTTAGTTCGACACGTTTTGGTAGCAGACTACGAATATTAGTGCATGATAAATGTAATTGTAATGGCGAGTGTTTACGACGTGAAGAGTTAGAAAGATCGATTGTACCAGTCACCTTTTCTCGTGCGAGCTATCTTTTGGATCATACGACATTCCCAGATACTGCATTGAATACGTAGGTGTTGTCACCAACGTGCAGTTTGTCGACGTTAAGTTTATACGAGGCGTTCTGTGACTTTGCAAAATCAAGTAGGTGTTTCCTAGCTATCTGTGTCCTTATCAAAAAATCTTCTTGTACAGCATAATCTGTATTCTTGATTTTGGGCCCCTTTTCCAGAATGTGCTGTTTGTCTTTGAACAGGGCAAATTTTACGATAATAGGTCTGCATTTACCTTCCTGATGCTTCCCGAGGCGATGTGCGTGCTCTATTTGAGACGGCTCCACTGTCACACCAAGGGTTTCCGAGCATAAGTTTATTACTTTAGTCTCCGCGGATGACCAGGTTTCGTCAGAGGTGTCCGGTAGGTCAAAGAAAAGTAGATTAGAACGGCGCAACCGGTTTTCTGCGTCATCGCAGCGCGATTTAATAGACTTTAACTTGTCCGAGATTCCGAGAACAGCCTCCGGTGTCTCAACTGGTGAAGCACTGGTGTTTTTTAGTGTAGCACAGTCAACTTCTTACAGCTGACAACTGTCTCAGTTCAACGTCAGCAGACCAATTACCACTCGTAGCTAAGCATATTTGCTCATTTCCAGTTAGTTGCGGCCATTAAAATTGTCGTTTGACGTACTGGTCGTTCTGTAGTCGTGCTGAGTCATGCCTAGTCATTGTAGTCATTACTACTCGTAGCTAAGCATGTTTACTTATTTGATGTCAGTTAAGACCATTACAAGTCGTCCTTTGACATATTGGACCAGTATGTCAAAAGCCGACTTGTAATGGTCGTTCTTTAGTCATGCCGAGTCATGCCTAGTCATTACCATTTATAGCTAAGCATGTTTACTCGTTTTCAGTTAGTTACGGCCATTACAAGTTGTTGTTTCGCATTCGCAGATGTGCCTCGTTAATATTATGAAAGAAGGCTAGGTAGAGACGACAAGGCCAGTGATGCCTTGTCTAGCGTTTTTAGTCCGAACACAAACCCAGACGCGTGCCAGAGCTGGCACCGCGGAACGATGACGATGGTATGTACAAATGAAAGAAGATCCATGGAAGGCTCACACAATCAGCCTGGGGGGGAAGCGGCCAGCCTGGCCACTCCTATCTAACCGATGTACCGCGGTGCACAAATGGTTTCAAGCGAGAAACATGAACAATTTCAGTTCCACGGTGGCGTAGATCGGCTGGGAGATCAACAGGCGTGACTTTGTAGTTCATTGGGGAAGTTTGGCTGATGACCTCATAGGGACCAAAGTAGCGGTGATGGAATTTGTCACTAAGGCCAGGGGTGCGCAGTGGTGTATAAAGTAGTACTTCGTCACCAGGGTGAAAAGAGACCACGCGATGCGTAGAATCGTAGCGACTCTTGCGGTCTTCCTGGCACGCTGCTGTGTTGAGGCGGGCAAGATGGCGGCATCTGGCCACACAAGATAAGAAGTCAGGCGTAGAGAAGAAGGAAGTGTCGAGAATTGTAGTGGGAGGACGGCCATAAACGAGGAAAAGTGGAGAGTAACCGGTAGAGCATCCGCCTCGCATTCGGGAGGTACTGGGTTCGATCCCCGGTGCCGCCGGTTACCCACCGGTTTTTAAATGGGTACAAGCTTTCCCCCGGCCTGGTGCTCGGCTCTTCTGGGGTGAAATGCTTGGGAAAAGGTGCCACGGCCCAAATAGTTGCGCCGATGTGGCAGTGATTCGTTCCGCCATCGGACAACAATAAGTCCGCCTTGCGCGGCAACAGCCCATTATGTGGCCCTTTTTTTTTCTCGCAAAGTCAGACAGGCCGGAAATCCAGACTTGCCATGGGACTGCAGTGATCTCTGAGAAGTGAACTTCATCAGTGACAGTGAACCTTTACGTCTTTCGACACACTGGCTTAAAGCGTTTCGCACTTGAAACAAGGCTCTTCTGAGTTTTCGCGTGTGCAGGACACGACTCGTTTTCAGTTTTGAACCTAGTGAAACACGGTAACTCGAACCACCTTTGTAGGCTAAAGTGTTCGAAACTGTTTTGCCCCAGAAGGAGCGCAGCGGGGTTTGCGGAGCCTCTTCCAAGCGCACACCCCTGTGAGAGCCGGGCGCCAGGCCGGGGGACGCTTGTACCCATTTTTACCGGTGGGTGTCCGGTGGCGGGTTTCGAACGAACCACCTCCCGCAGCCGAGACGGACGACCTAACCACATATCTTTCAGCAATCGTTATCATCTGGAGTGTTGCCACAAAACTGGAGGGTAGGCAAGGTGATTCCAGTTCCTAAAAAAGGTTTGCCATCTTCACGCCACAGCTATCGTCCCATATCCCTCACAAGCATTTGTTCAAAGTTAATGGAGCATGTTATCTACACACACATCGCAAATTTTCTTATATCTGTAAATTTTTTTCACCCTAACCAACACGGTTTTCGTAAAGGAATGTCATGTGACACACAGTTAGCTCTATTTATTAATGACATTAGTTCTAACCTAGATGACAACATACCAGTTGATGCATTGTTCTTGGATTTTGAGAAAGCTTTTGACAAAGTTCCCCACAGACGGCTTCTACTTAAACTTTCACGTTTGAACCTTGACCCACTCATTCTAACTTGTATAGAACACTTCCTCACTAACCGTAAGCAGTTTGTACACGCTAATTAATTTTTCTCACCTTTAAGCTCTGTCACCTCTGGAGTGCCACAAGGTACTGTGCTCGGTCCATTACTTTTCCTAATCTATATTAATGACCTTGCTACTGATATAACTTCTAACATACGACTATTTGCGGATGACTGCGTAATATATCGACCTATCGCTAACAGCAACGATACTAAACTGTTACAGAACGACTTGTATTACATCGAATCCTGGTGTAGCAAATGGCTCATGTCCCTAAACACAAATAAGACGTCATTAATTACATTCCACCGTAGACAGTCCTTTCCTTCACCTTCGTATTATATATTTGGCTCTCAAATTTCCGCAGTTGACTCTTATAAATATCTTGGTGTAACCATTACCCGTTCCCTCACTTGGTCTACTCACGTCTCTAACATTGCTAAAGACGCCAATCGCACGTTTGGTTTTTACGCCGTAACTTGCAACTTTCACCTCCTTCTGTCAAACTGCTGACCTATTTAACACTCGTCCGTCCCAAACTGGAATACGCTTGCGCAGTTTGGGACCCTCACCAGCCTAACCTTTCCCTCATCCTCGAATCCATCCAAAATCGTGCAGCAAGGTTCATTCATTCAGACTACTCATATCACTCAAGTGTTACTGATTTGAAGACAAAATCTAATCTCCTTTCCCTCCAATCACGCCGCAAAATAGCCCGGCTGTGCCTTTTTCATAAATTTTACCATTCATCACTAGGAAACTGTGCCATCATGCCTTGTTACCGCGTATCCCATCGACTTAATCACAATAAAGTAGTATACCCGCCATCCGCAAATACCACTGCACAACTAAATGCTTTTTTCGTCCAGACAGCAAAGGACTGGAATCGCCTTCCTGCCGACGCAGTTCATCTCGCTCATCCAGCACACTTCAAAGCATTCATTGAAAGACTCGCCAATGAACTGTAACAGCCCACCCCTCATGTAATACCCCAGCAGGGGCATTTGAGGTATAAATAAATAAATAAGTAAGAGTGAGTGAGTGAGAGTGAGTGAGTGAGTGAAGTGAGTAAGTAGGTAAGTGAGTAAGTAGATAAGTAAGTAAAGTAAAGTAAAGTAAGAAAAAGAAAGCCGTCCCGCAGTCACTTAGGAGCACCCGAGGAGAGCCATGGCACAATACAATTGATCGCAAAAAGAAATTTGCTACTTCTTGAGCGGAACCATTCGGTACAAGGGCTGTCTCAGTGTAGCGTGTGAGGTGGTCGACAGCTGTTTTAACCCAACGGTTGCCCCCATCGAAGAGAGGCAGTGGACCATATAAGTCGATGCCGACTACGTCGAATGGAGTGGCGGGACAGGGAAGAGGTTGTAGTAGGCCAGCGGGCGAAGAAACCGACCGTTTGTGACGTTGGCACAGAGGGCAAGAGGCGATGTATTTGGCAATGCTGGAAGATAGGCCGGGCCAAAAGAATAGTTTTTTTCATGCAGTCGTAGGTATTGTCAAAACCAAGGTGACCTGCAGTAGCATTATTGTGGAGAGCCGCCAGTATATGTGGGCAAAGCACACGCGGCACGACTGGGATCCAGCGAGTTCCATCAGGGCAATCCAAGCAGCGTAGGATTGCATCTTCGAGCTTGAAATTGCGAAGCTGTCGGCGAAGGCGAGCATTGGGTGGGTCCGAAGCGCCGATAAGGCGGTCGATAAGGGGATGGCAGTAGGCATCGGCTAATTGCTGCGAAAGGAGAGCATATTTGTTCTCAGAGTCGTCAAAAGAAACTGTTGTGATATATGTTGGGGAAAGAGATGGTCCGCTGTCGTCAGAGGTGGAAATGCATTGGGATGAAAAACCGCAAGCTGATTCCGAAAGTGGACAGGGAGAAAGAGCATTGGCATCTTGGTGTTGGTGACCCGATTTATAAGTGACATCGAAATGGTATTCTTGCAGGCGTAGAATCCAACGGTGAAGTCGGCCTGTCAAATTTTTGAGTGAAGACAGCCATGATGATCGGTCACAATTGTGAAGTGCCGACCGTATAGGTAAGGGCGAAATTTTTAAACAGCCCAGACGCACTCAAGACACTCCTGCTCAGTAATGGTGTAGTTTTTCTCAGGTGGAGTCATAGTCCGACTGGTGAAGGCAATCACTTTCTCATGCAAAGTTGCATCGCGCTGCAGCGCCAAGACCGTGACCACTGGCATCAGTGTGCAGGATGGTTGGAGCGCAGTCACTGAAGTGGCCAAGAACAGGTCTGATGTAAGGGCGTGCTTTACGTCATTAAAAGCAGCTTTGCACTGTTCAGTCCATACGAAAGGGCTGCGTGCTTTAAGTAGTGCATGAAGTGGAGCAGCAATAGTTGCAAAATGCGTTACAAAAGGCTGGAAATAAGACGTTAGGCCAAGGAAACTGCGCAAATCTGCAGTCCATTGTGGACGAGCAAAGTTCAAGACTGCGATGATTTTTTCAGGGTCTGGACGAATGCCATCATGGTTGACCAGATGTCCCAATATTTTAATTTCCTTCTGTGCGAAGTGGAACTTCTTGATGTTGAGCTGAAGGCCCGCTGAAGCAAGATACTGAGGGCTTCATTCAGGCGCGTGAGATGGTCATTAAAAGTTGACGAAAAGATAACAATGTCGTCCAAGTAACATAAACAAGTTCTCCATTTTAGGCCACGAAGTACAGTTTCAATCATTCTTTCAAATGTTGCTGGTGCGTTACAAAGTCCGAAAGGCATAACATTAAATTCGTAAAGGTCATCGGGAGTTGCGAAAGCGGTTTTTTCTTTGCGTCCTCGTGCATAGGTATTTGCCAATAACCTGAGCGGAGGTCCAAAGTTCAGAAATATTCGGCACCTTGGAGAGAGTCAAGAGCGTCATCAATTTGCGGCATTGGGTATACATCTTTGCGGGTAATTTTGTTGAGTGAGCGGTAATCAACACAAAAGCATACCGAGCCGTTCTTTTTTTTAACTAGCACTACTGGGGAGGACCATGGACTTCTTGAGGGATGAACAATATTGTGACGGAGCATGTCATTTACATTTTCTTCAATTACTTAGTTCAGAGAAGGAAACCCGATAATGCCGTTGGGTGAACGATAGAGTTACCTTCAGTAATGATGCGATGGTGCACCACACTAGTCCGTCCCAATGGTGGGGAAGTGGATCAAAAATGGCTTGGTGGTGTCGAAGCAATGTCAGCAGTTCTTGGCGTTGGTTTGGTGTGAGGTTAAGATTAATAGTCTTTGCGAAAACAGAAAGAGAGACGTCTGACGAAACACGATGGTGAGGCAGAAGGGCGGTGAGCACCATCAGGGACAAAGGTTGAACATTCATCATGCAAGGGAGAGAAGTGCCTTTTGGGAGCACGAGGGATTCACGTGAAGTGTTAGTGGCCGCTACTGTCGCTGAGCCGTTGCGGAACCGGACAAGACTAGACAGAAAGGTGATGCCGCGTGCAAGATGACGATAAGATGGTGCGATGAGTATGTCCCCGTCAGTGATGTGGTCAGAAACAACAGTAAGTAGTTTTTCGCATTAAGGAGGCAAAACAGTATCAGCGGCGGCAACGAGGGGTGATATCGTTCAGAAAAGTCAGATGAAAAATCACTGTCTGTCATATGGATAACACAGTCGCCACAAGAAATTAACGCCGAAGCAGTTGACAAAAAATCCCATCCAAAAATCATCAGTTGCGCACAAGGTGAGAGCGCAGCAAGCTGCACATGATGGCGGACACTGTCGATAACAACTCGTACGTTGCACTTCGCTGAAGGGCACAAAGGTACGTCATTGGCTCCACGGAGTTCAGGCCCATCATATGGTGTCGTCACTTTTCGCAAACTATAGCACAAATCAGCGTGAATGACAGAAATTGCAGCCCCTGTATCAGCTTTTACAGGAGGTAATCCTTCAGCAAAAACAGAAATCACATTATACAGGCGATCAGAAGGACTTTTAGTAAGTTCGCAGAGTGCAGTTTGACCTCTGAAAACTGCAACACTTAGTTTTCTGGATGGCGGACAGGGAGAGTTGTTGCGGGTCGGAGAGGGGAAACTGAGTGGCGGTATGGGGATGGGGAACGGCGTCGGGATACATGGCTCTCACGAGGCTCAGACGAGGAGTCTGGAGGTGGGGAGGATTGTCGAGGTAGGCTTGAAATAAACCGGCGTCGATAATATGAAGTTGAAGGCATGTCACTTTCAAAGGTATCGTAACCATGGCGCTCGTTCTGAAGGCGGCGACGACAGAAGCGGGATATATTGTCACGTCCTAGCCAAAGGACGGGACGATGAAAGCAACCCTCTGGTCAGCAGAGCAGCAACAGGAACCAGCGCGACAGCGGCGGCGACACCAGAACACCGAAAGGATTGCCCGCATCAGCGTCTTTGTTCTTCACCGAACGCTTGCACTTTGCTTTCTTCGGCTACACTGCCTCCCTCCGAAAACAAGCATCATCGTCCCGATGCTAAGCACAAACTGAATTAACTGCTGCGCAGAAGCGCACACGGTCTCGGAACGTTTGCTATTAAAAGGAGAGGTTCTCTGTGATCGCTGGTAATACGGCTTAAGCTGCACTACGTGCACAATTTCAGGACACGAGGAATGGTGTGACGACGGCTGCGTTGCACAGGGCAGCATTTCATAATTCAATTCACTGATGCGACGAACAACTGTGTACGGCCCGAAATACCACTTCATGTGTTTTTCTGAAAGCCCTCGGCGGCGAACCGGTGTCCACACCCAGACCTTGTCTGCAGGACGGAAATTGACGTCACGTCTCCGGAGATTGTAGTGACGAGCATCGGCACGCTGTTGCTGGCATATGTAGAGTCTGGCTAGTTGCCGAGCTTTCTCTGCACGTTCGCATACTAGCCGAGCATCATCAGCTACGCCGTCTGGTGGTGCGGGAGGCAGCATTGCGTCAAGCATGGTAGTGACTTGCCTTGCATGCACTAGCTGGAAAGGGGACATACGGGTGGTCTCCTGGACTACGGTATTATAAGCGAACGTGACATAGGGCAGTACCTCGTCCCAGTTCTGATGGTCGACGTTCTATGGTTCTGATGGTCGACGGCTATAGTTCTGTTGAACCTCTCCGTTAGTCCATTAGTTTGCGGATGATACGCTGTCGTTCGACAGTGGCTGGTGCAGCTTGGATGCAAGATCTCCTGAGTGAGTTGTGCCACAAACGCGGCGCCACGGTCAGTAATCAGCACTGCTGGAGCACCGTGCCGGAGGACAATGCTCTCGATGAAAAAGTTCGCTGCCTCGGCAGCCGTCCCCAACGGAAGTGCGCGGGACTTCGCGTAGCGCTTTAGATAGTCTGTCCAATGGTATGAAACGGAGCACTCAGTGGTTCAATTGGCTGGAGAAGGCCCGGCGGTCGAGTAGGAAGTGTTCTTCGCCTTTGGCACTCGCGACAGGTCCTTGTATATTGACGCACATACTTTGCGAGTTTTGGCCAGTAATATTTTTCTTGAATATGCGAAAGCGTTCGACTGTATCCTAGATGACCAGCGGTGGGATCGTCGTGGCACACTTCAGTGACCTCGCTGCGTAGGTCTTCCGGCACAACAAGAAGCCAGGATCTCTGGCTGCTGTCGAAATTCTTCTTGTACAAGACACCATTCCGGATCTTAAATGCAGGGAGAATACGCAGGAAAACCCGAGGTGCCCCGCCTTCGTCTCCTGCGAGATACGCCATCAGTTGACAAAGCTGTGGATCATGTTGTTGCCGATCTGCCATATCTTCCGGATTCAAGGCCCCAAGGAAGTTGTCTTCATCCTCAGCGCCTCCTGACGACGGTCCCACGGGTGCTCCAGACAAACAGTCAGCATCATCACGTCTTCTTCCGGATTTATGTACGATCATGACTTCGTACTCCTGTAGCCGAAGGCTCCACCTCGCCAGCCGGCCCGCACGATCCTTAAGATTGGCTAGCCAGCACAGCGAATGGTGGTCGGTGACCACACTAAACGGGCGGCCGTACAGATAGGGCCGAAACTTGACGGCGAGGCACTCTTTTTCTGTTGTTGAGTGCCTTCCGCCTTGGAAAGAGTTCAGCTTGCTTACGCAATAGCCCGCTCAGCTCCATCCTGGAATTGTACGAGCACTGCCCCTAGTCCTTTGTTGCTGGCGTCTGTGTGCAGTTCAGTGTCGGCATTTTGATCGAATTGGCCTAATATAGGTGGTGATAAAAGGGCTTGCTTTAGTTGCCTGAATGCTAAATCTTGTTCTTCGTTCCACACAAAGTTGACACTGTCTTTCGTAAGGTGGATAAGTGGCGCTGCGATCTGCGCGAAGTTGCGAACGAAACGTCTGAAGTAAGCACAGAGACCAAGAAAGCTTCTGACAGTTTTCTTGTCTGACGGCGCCGGGAAGGACGCCTCGACCGCTGTTTTCTCGGGATCTGGTTTTACGCCTCTGTGGCTAACTATGCGTAGCAGGGGGCGGCAGAAAGTTAGGTGGGCGGATGAGATTAAGAAGTTTGCAGGGGTCATGTGGATGCAGCTAGCACAGAACCGGGTTAAGTGGAAAAATATGGGAGAGACCTTCGCCCTGCAGTGGGTATAATCAGGCTGATGATGATGATATGCCCAAGAAACTTCAGCTCACCATACGCGAATCGATATTTCGAAGGCTTGAGCGTGAGTCCGGTGTTCCGTATAGCACGAAGAACAGCTTCGAGGCGCACAAGATGGTCAACGAAGGTGCTTGAAAAGACAATGTCATCCAGATAAACTAGACACGTCTGCCACCTCAGTCCGGCGAGCACAGTGTCCATGACGCGTTGAAATGTCGCGGGCACTGTACATAATCCAAACGGCATCATTTTGAACTCATAAAGGCCATCCGGTGTTATAAACGCAATCCTCTCTGTCTCGCTCATCCACTTCGATCTGCCAGTATCCACTTTTCAAATCGATAGACAAAAAATAGCGGGCGTGACGAAGCCGATCGAGGGTGTCGTCGATTCGCGGCAGTAGATATACATCCTTCTTTTTCACCTTGTTGAGTCGCCTGTAGTCCACACAGAACCGAAGCGTCCCATCTTATCTTTTTACCAGCACCACAGGTGCGGCCCACGGACTGTTTGAAGGCTGGATGACATCGTCATGTAGCATTTCCCGCACGTGGTCCTGTATTGCTTCTCTTTCCTTCAGAGAAACTCGGTACGGCAGGTGGTGAATCGGGTGGGCCGCGCCATCGACAATAATTCTATATTTCGCGATGGGCGTCTGGCGAACCCTGGATGTCGTTGAAAAATAATCGCGGTAACGATGCAAAAGTTCGAGTAATTCGCGTGTCTGGAAGACTCAAGTTTTTCCTCGATGTTCAGTTGCAAGGGTTTTTCTTCCTCGTGTGGTTCTGGCGGAATATCCCTCTCACGCAGCACAACAGCCTCACAAGCGTCACTTATCTCTTCTATATGGGCTATAACTGCCCCTTTTGTCACGTGCTGCGGCTCGTTCCTAAAGTTTGTCACCAAGATGTTGGCACGTCCTCCCTGTACATCGGCTATTCCTCTCGCAACACCAATTCCCTTCGAACGCAACATTTGTACACTTCTTCCAGGAGGCCTTCGCCACATGCAGGGGTCTAGGCTTGAACAGGTAGAAATACTGTCGAGAGCGGTGGCAAGCTAACATGCTCGGCATCAACTTTAAGTGCAACTGGGGTGGCTCTACGAAACCTCGGCGATGAAGAACGTGCTTGCAGGGTCAACTATTCTGCCCTACATCGATGACTGCGCCATATTTACGAAGAAAGTCCATTCCAAGAATAACATCATTGGAGCAATTCTCTAAGATCACAAATTTGGCGGGAAATGTCTCACCGTGAATTTCGACGTGTGCGGTGCATTTTCCAACTGGAACAACGAGGTGACCTCCTGCGGTTTGTATCGGAGGTCCATCCCACTGGGTGGTCACCTTGCGAAGTCGGCGACATAACTTTCCGCTGAACACCGAGTAATCGGCGCCAGTGTCAACGAGTGCAGTGACCGCGTGGTCATCGATAATAACGCCTACATTACTAGAGGCCGCCAAACCATTTTCGCTTCCGCGTGTGCCGTTTTTCGTGATGTCAAACGTACGTGGAGGCTCTTTAGGTCGAATTCGGCAACGCCACCTCCAGGCGTCGCCACACTCAGTTTTCCCGATGAGGAAGAGGACAAGCTCTCACGGCGAGACCCGTAAGGAGGCATGGGAGGGCGGCGTGGCGAGTGCGAGCGGGATACACGGTCACCGGTTTGTATCGGCGATGAAGAGCATCGAAGATATTCACTGTCATCTGTTCACATCGGGGATGAAGTGCCTCGAAGATACTCCTGGATTTCTCGGGGTTGTTCACCGTAACGAGGTAGCCTGTCGCTCCGGCTGAATCCTCGCAGGCCGAGATCTCAGTATGGGCAGCGGCGGTACATGTGGTCAGGTTCACCACAGTGGAAACACAACGGTCGGCCGTTCTCCATAGTTGTCCAGATGTCGGCTTTTCGTTGTCTCTGCGGCTTCGAGTATATGTCATACTGCGCCAGGAATTCACGGCGTCGAGGCCCAGAATCCGCAGTCCGTTGGTACTGGTGAGGTACGGGCGGAGGCCGGCGGAGAATGGCAGCATAACCTTCAGCCGGCTGTTGTTCTGGAGCAGCAACCATTAGCCCAGTAGAGATAGCTTCCAGTGTGAGTGCCTGTCGCACTTCCTCATGAACGGCCGTAGCTATGGATAGTGGTGAAGGCTGCTCAAAAGCTGGGAAAAACTTCCGGCGCTTTTCGCGCTCGACTTCTCGAATGATTTCGCGGATGTCGGTAGGCCAGCACCACTATGGCCAGACTAGGCAAGGCTCAAGACGTGTAAGTGTCCAGCCGCTGATAGTGGTTTGTTCTTATGGCCAATGTGCACTCAATGTTAGTTGCTTCGGCCACAAAACTGGCTACTGTAATCGGCGGATCGCATATAAATCCGCCAAAGATCTCGTTTCGGAAGCCCCACATCAAGGCGCGCACTTCTTTTTCCTCAGTAGTCTGTGGGTCGGTGCGAGCACTTAGGCGCAGCACGACCTCTACAAAGCTTCTCACACTTTCTGCAGGGCCCTGAGAGCGTGAAGGAGAGCTTCGGCGTGCTGTCGCCGGTGCTGGTTGGCAAACGTGCGCACCAATTCGTTCATACAGAGTTCCCAAGAGGTCAACGAAGCCTGGTTCTTGAACTAGTAGCGTGCTGTTGCCTCTTGAGAGAAGTAGATATTCTGAAGGCACTGTTCGGGGGTCCACCCGTTGTGGCGCGCAACCCGTTCGTAATGTTGAACCCAGTCTTCAACATCATCCAGGCCATCACCACGAAACGGGGTGACAGTCTTTGGTGTCACCGTCACGTAGATGATCCGCGCAGCAGCCGCACTGTCGGTTTGCTGCGACTGGAAGGCCATGTTGACGTGAGCCCTGGCGGTCTTCCCCTTGGGCAAGAGTCCGAACTCCGGAGCTTGGCCTTGTTGACGTTGACTAGCGCGGCTTTCAGGTACTGCAGCAGATTCTAAGAAAATTCGACGGCCTGGGCTTAAGACCAGGCTCGAATTACATGTAGGGCTGCGCTGCATGGGATTCGTACCCCGCACTTCCACCGAATGTCACGTCCTAGCCAAAGGACGGGACGATGTAAGCGACCGCAGGTAAGCAGGGCAGCAACAGAAACCAGTGCTACGGCGACGGCGACACCAGAACACCGAAAGGATCGCCCGCATCAGCGTCTTCTTTCTTCACCGAACGCTCGCACTTTGTCTTCTTCGGCTACAATATGTCCTCTAATGCCACAGTGATGACAAACTAGTCGGGAGGGGTGCCAAGGTGCGTAATAGGGTGGTGCAGCTTGAGCCATCGCCATTGCATTGACGTGACTGTAGGTTGGTGCAGGTGGGGGCGGGGGAACCAAAGGACCATTCTGCGACGTGCGCGTAAGTCAGTACTGGGCGGGGTGCAGGAGAGTCAGATGCCATAGGTTGGGTGATTGTTGCCAGCTCTTCTTTGATGATGCTGCGGAGATCGGCGTCATTAGAAGTTACGGAAGAATGATCGCACCCGTGTCGACAGACAGGCTTGAGGGCCTGGAGCTCCTCGCAGATGATGGCTCGAATAAGTGCCCGCTGATCGAGATCAGCATAGGTCGGGCCAGTAGCGTTTGCGGGCTGCAATCGGGAGGACTGCAGCTGGTCGAGGCATTGGCAGGTCGTAATATTGGAATCGACAATTGAAGGATTCTGGGCATCTAGGGTGTTATAAGCCATGGAATTGATTCCTTTCAAGACGTGGTGTACTCTATCAGGTTCCGGCATGATGAGACTAATACTACGTCGGCAAAGTGCAAGTATGGCCTCTATGTAAGATGCATATGACTCATCAGGACCTTGAAGGTGGGAAGCGAGCTTGTTCTTCTCAGTCCGAACTGCCGAGTTGGCGAAGTATTGGCGCAACTGCTGTTTGAATGTGGTCCAGTTAATGGTGCGGGGTTCGCGATTAATAAACCAGTTTCTGGCAACCTCAATGAGATAGAAAGAAACATTGAGAAATTTTAGAGCATCGTCCCACCGGTTGTAGGCACTGCGCAGCGTTCATAGGTGTTGAGCCAGTCATCGACATCATCGCGATGACCAGCAAGCAGCGGCGGATCGCGTTGTCATGTGGGCACAGTCGGAGGGGGTAGTGCAGCCGAGGTAGAGGGTCCGGCCTGTTCGTGGGTACTCTCTGTAGATGTAACGATGGTGGCAGTTGCCAAACGGTGACCGGAATGTAGCTTCAGCGAGAGCCAGGGCCCAAGGCAGCAAGGGGATCGAATTTCACCTCCACCACTTGTGAAAGAAGGATAGGTCAAGACGGCAAGGCCAGCGATGCCTTATCTAGCGTTTTTAATCTGAACACGAACCCAGGAGCATGCCGGAGCCGGCACTGCGGAACGATGACGATGGTATGTACAAATGAAAGAAGATCATGAAGGCTCACAATATGGACGCCTTGGTTTCTGCATAATACTGTCCACAAAGCGAGTCATTCGTAATAACGAATAAATATTTTTTCTAAAAAAAAAAAAAAAAGGCTGAGAATAAGATCTGCTTTAGAGCATAATGTAGGCTAGCGAAGTTGGCATTAGGAGCTACAAGAACATTATCCGTGTCACCGTTATGCTTCAAGTGCGATGCAGTTGAAGGCATTATGATGCAGTGCATTCACATATTGTTCTCCATGGCATTTCATTAATAAATTACTTGACTTCTACTTTTCATCTTCTACGAACCCCTGCTATGTATCAGCATTCAGTAGGCTAAAAGTTGCTGAATCCAACTTTCTACAAGGCGCAAGCTGCTGTCAAGTGAATTCACGCAACACAAAAAAATTGTAATGTGCATTGACTGCGCAAATTCACAGTGTAAAATACGAAGCCATAAGCAAAATGTGCAATCAATCATTGGCACTACATTCATGTGGTGTCTGTCAACAAAATTTAGAAGAGAAATATTTTTGAAGCAGTGTAAAAGATTTGCTTTTCATGACTGGCCATATTATGCGACCAAAAAACATGGGCCCTAATGGTAATTGTGCATTTTCTCCTTGTCTCTTGTCCAAACAGCGAGTTTCCATGTTAACGGGACATAAATGCATGGAAAAGATTGGTCCCCAGGAAAGCTGTCCATAATTAGAGTCGTCCATATTAACGGGGATCATATTAACGAGGACCGACTGTATTCTTCGTTCTGTAGTCATGCCTAGTCATGCCTAGTCATTGTAGTCATTACCGCTCACAGCTAAGCATGTTTACTCATTTCCAGTCAGTTGCAGCCATTACTAGTCATCGTTTGACATATTGGTCATTCTGTAGTCATTTTATGATAATTTTGTTAGTCATCATTATTCATTAATTCTATCGATATCAATGGTATAACATTTATTCATTAGCAATCACCATCAATTGTTTTCATTCCTAATTTCTCTCCTCAGACATCCACTGTTAGAAAGTGCCACATCAGCACACAGATCCGATGCGCAGATCCCGCGCACAACTCTCACACACTGGATTTCGTTCCATGAGCCTAGAAAGGCTCAAAATTGCCTTAAATTGTGGGGGTTTGAGCATGGCTTGAACCTAGTGATAGAGCAAAAGCTGTGAATGTTGCCTCTTTAACACCCGCTTTTCAATCTGTGGCTTGTGGACACCTACACCTAACCAAGTCAAGATCATGTTTTCATATTTTTTCTTATATATATTATACATTGGTTTATAAAAGAAGAAAGGTGCATAAGAAGAAAGGTGCAGTATCTGCGAGACTTGAGAGAAGGAAGATGGGAGTGGAGGTGGAGATAAAGAGGACTCGTAGTGGAAGGCTAGGGAGTAAATTGACCACCTCTGGGCCTTTAACGTGCACGGGCATCGCACAACTCAGAGCTGCCTCTCCGTTTAAGTTAGGTTTTGGGGAAAGGAAGGCACCGTATATGTACTTTTGGGTGAATACCACGAAATCATGGAAACCCGCACATAATTAGGTAAAAGTCACGTGAGGGGCAAATTTAGTGTCATACACTAAATTAATTTACCTGCCATACCCAACCTAGTGAAGCTTTCGCTTCCATTGTTGTGGGATTCGGGCTTGCTGCGGCTGCCCTTTGCGCGGCCGCCGCCCGCTTCCCAGTTGTTCTCCCCGTTCCCTTTCTCCCACCTGAGGCGGCGGAGAGGGGCTCGGACGACTTGTCACTGTCGTTCGGACCACAGCTCCGCCCTGGCGTCCCAGTGGCTGTTCTCATTGGCGCCTTTTGGCGGGAACACGGCACCGCTTCGACGGCCGCGCTTGCGCGACCATCTGAGCGGAGCTCTGAGAGAGACCCCTCCGAGACATCGCAAGGTGCGTACGCAACTGTTCTCGTTTGCCGGCCTTTGTCCGCGCAGACCAGTGTGTACTCGAGTTCGTCCACTCCGGGTCGTACCTGAGAGCGCAGCTCGAGCCTGTCGATCGTGATCAAACGATCCGCGACAGGCGTACCTTGTGGTGGTTGCCCACTCTCTCTCAAAGGAACCCTTTGGTCACTGCGAGAGAGAGATCACAGCACGCCCTTGCGTGCTTGCGGCGCGCACTCCGTGTCACTTCGTGCGCGCAGGGGAGCCTTGCTCCTCGCGCGCTCCCTTGACACGGTGACTGAGTATGTGTGTGTATGTGCATTTGTATATATGTGTATGTGTGTATGTGTGTGCCGCTGGAGGATGGCGTTTCAATAAACGTCTCCTTTGTGAACTTGGAGGCTTGTGTCCTTGCAGCGAAGTGCTCTCCTCCCGGTGGAGGTTGAGTGCGCGCTGCGGTGTTTCAGTGTGCGCGTGGTGACGGCTGATCGGGGCTTCGGCTCGCGCGACGCTTGAACCCGCGGTGGTTTGTGGCCTATGTCCACGTAGAAACCACATTGTAAATTGGTTTATAAGAAAGGAAAGACGTAGTATCTGTCAAGGTCACTTGAAGATGAAAACTGGTGCTACGCTGACAGCTCGAAAAACTGGCTTAGTGAAGCTTTCACTTCAAAACTACATGCTGCAGTGGCATCTGAACCCACAAGCACTTCATGTTGTGTACAGTGCTCTGGTGACCGAGCTGGGACTGCGGCTGTGTAGTCTTCTACTTCGGGCATTCTCCTTTGCCCTTCTTGGTTTCTTCATGAATACGAGCCGCTTATTTCCCTTTCCTTGTCAGCTCAACAGCTTTGAGCTTTAGGGACTTGCATGTGCGTGTGTGTATTAGCAGAGGCAGTACTTTACCATTTGAGTAAGACTGGTGTGCACGTAACACACAGCCACCGATGGTTGCCCTGTCTTCTCTCTCTCCCAGAGGTTGGCATCACTAATGCACAGAAGAAAATTGTGGAGAACAAGTTGGAATTGCAGAAGGCCAAGAGCATTCGAAAGAACAAGCAAGGTGAGCAGTTTTGGATTGGTCTGTATGCACTGTGTGCACATGCTTGCTCCTGATGCTCACTTCACTACACTGTCGTCTTGCATTGTCTGACCAGAATAGCCAGTTCCTACTGTGCACTGCTTCCCCTCGGCATCAGTTGGCCTAGGAATCTCATTTGGATGAAAGTCTGTTAAATCGCCACATCATCTTTATTAAGGCTTTGTCACTCCTTTTTTATTTTGAGATAGCAGTTGCAGAGAGCTTTCTCAATTCAAACACTGGGGTTTGAAAGCCAAATCAGGATGCGAGAATTGTTCAGCAAGCAGAACTGATCAAAACATAAAGAAATTGACAAATAGTAAGCATTTATTGGAATTTCTTAAAGGATCCTCCTCCCCTCCCCTCCCCCACCACTGCAGGTGTGAAAAGGGGATTCCGTGTTATGTGTTAAAGGTTGTTGGGGTTTTTTGAGGCAAAAGAATTTAAGAACTGCTCCTGTATAAATTACGGTCTGAAAAGAAAAACTAGGTTGAACAAAGGTAAGTACTACTGGCCAGTTTGTCTGACATTATTGCAGGGAATAGGAAGTTCTTTTCTTCTTCCTGTTTGAATTCGTGGTTCCTGTCCCCCACAACAGAAAAATTGAGCATTTTCTTAAGGTCAGGTTCTTCTTTAACTGCTACCATGATAATAAAAAGGGTAGAATGTATCTTTTACTGAATTCTGGCGTGCTCTATGCCCTTTTCTTACATCATGTGAGGCTTGTATTCGTTTCACTCCTGTGTGGTTATTTTGAAATTTTCTTCAGATTCAGGACTTGGGAAAACGTGAGGGTGCTTGGGCCTATTCCCACAATGCTTGCTAGCAATTGCAACACCTCTCATGTGCTGTGCAACTGTGACACTTGGATGTGCTCACAAGAGCCACATGATAAATACCCCCTTTTCACGTGATTTCTCACTCAAATAAATTTTTTGCACCATAATGTTTATTTCCAGATCCCCTGCACGACCAGTAAGAGCCTTCACGAGTGAACGCAATATTTACGAGCCATTCGACCTCATAACCTGGGAATGCGCACCAAAGAATACTTTCTTTTGAATGCATATCTCCCAATTACCATCTTAGACATAATGCTCGCATTATACAGTAGAACTTTCCCATAGTAAACTGTGATATAGTACAGTGAAACTAAGTCCCAGTTCATCTGCCATAGACGAGTGTACATTTTTCTCCTCTATAGCAAAGACAGTCTGCATTAAAAAAAAAAAAAAGGCTGTTATAGTAAAGTGCGCCTGGCCTGACTGTGGTGATGTGCTTCTGATGAAATGACATCACAGCACGCACGTTAATAGGATCCCGAGGCAAATTTTTCTTTTAACAAAAAGAGTAACAATAATGGCTTTACCACCAGACTCATCAGCTGTGCGGAGAAGCATACTTTACGTAAGCCTTGGAGTTGTGACAGAAAGCACGCGGTGCATAGGGCAAAAATAAGTAAAGCTGGCTACAAACATGGAAAGAAGGTGGTGCTCAGAAATCTTAAGAGAATAAAAGTGCAGCGAGAAATAGGGAAGAGAAAAAATGACCAAACATTTGCAGCACTGTGCAAGACAAAGCCTGCAGTGTTCGCTGAAGCACTGCTGGCTTGGCTATCTGCCATGCATGGCTAGAAAGTTCTTTCTTCACGCAGAGTATGATGCCCTGGCCAAGGTGATAGCGACGCAGCCAGATAGGCGAGGCATGCTTGCCCAGCTTGAGTGCCTCGAGAAGGAGATCCGGTCACTGCAGGATTCGCAGCAGGCCCTCGACTCTCGCCTTGAGCACCGGCGGCGGCAGTTTCACGTGCTGCTCAGCTCGGTGCACGAGCTGGGCCGCATTCTAAAGGGTAAGCCCAGCTTCACTTTCATCGGCATTCTTCATTCTGTCAGCAACTGCAGTGACTGCATTGTCGAATGTTTGAAAGCACTGTTTCAAAGCATAGGTTGTTGGTGTAAAACATGTTCCTTCAAATAAGCTGATTGTCACCACGATTCTTTGCTGTAACTTGCACAAACGCCTGGAAGGAGACACGGTGCAGCTTCAAACCTGAGCCTCGGTAGAACTAATTATGCTTTGTGCACCTGAAGCTGTCTTATCATAGTGCACATGGAATATGCCTCCTATAATGAACTGTACATAAGATATAGCAAACTGAGTGTGACCAGCATGACATCAATGAAAGGTTTTAGTGGGCGGGACTTGAGACGAGCATTGAATTTAATTATGGTTGACTCGGATGTTGCCTTGACAGTTTATCTTACCAGCATTGTCAGCTATTAAGGTCCACAGGGCCACTCTGGTTTGCTGATGCCAGTCACTTGTGGTTTGCAGATGAAGAGAATGCAGAATCCCAAGCCATGGACACCACGTGACATTGTGGGGCTCACATCACAAGTATGACTGTGTACACCACTTTCTTTCTAAATGCCATTTCAACAGCTACATGGTGAAGTGAGTTGACCTGCAGTTTGCATTGCGAAAATAAATACAGCACGAGTGGGCTTCGCTTTGTCCACCTGGTGTGATTTAGTTTCAGCATGCAGGCTGTGCACTGCATGACTGCGTGGGAACAAGCCTCTGTATGAGACGTCAGAAGATGCTTTTACTTGTAAGCCATCCACTTGCTGACCCCATTGCTTTCCAAAGCTGCAAAAATAAATAAAAAATTTCGGTTACATGCTCTTTGTCAGCAAGATACTTTGCAGGCAAACATGGTAGTACATGGAATGTGATTTGCTGTAACACCATGTTCTCTATTTATTGGTCTGGGTTTTCAAAAATTCTGCACTAACTACTGGGTTATCAGGGCTCAAGAAGTTAGGTTTTCATGGTTCATGTAAGTAATGTAACTTATGACTTTGCCAGCATTTTCTGGAGTTGGTGAAAAACTGTGATTGGCTATGACAGAACTTTTCGTTAAAGCAAGTAGACTAGCCAATTTGACAGGATGCCTGCACCGTCTGGCAAACTATCAGGTAGCCAATGTCCTGTTTAGAGCAGGAGCGGGCCTTGCAGCTTGCCAGACGGCATAGCCTTTCAAATAGGCTGCGCCGCTCGCCTCTACAAAAAGTCCTGCAGCAGCTGACTGCAGTTTTTCACTGGTAACAGAAAATGCAGGCAAGTTCCAATATTGTCAAATAATGTGGACAATCAAAAGTTATATTATAGGCAGCATTTCAGGCGAAACAGTCCAGTGGTTTGTGCAGGAGCATTTTTTACAATGCAGACACATGTTGTCTAATATGTAATCACTTGTATCACCACTTATCCTACAGTCACATTTAGTTTGGCTTTCAAGAAATAACAAGTGTGCCATGTTGCTAAAAGGCAATCTCCTTTCTCCCAGAGCCATTCACTATGGCATCCATGATATCATGAATCCTTTTGGCACATTAAACCTTATAAACCAAACAAAATGTTCTGTACTTAAGGTTGGATGCGAGGCTAAAGAGCCAACTTTTGAACTGTTGCACCCATTTCGATAATATTTTCAGGGCTAGCTTATGTTCCCCTGGTTAGAGTATGTTCTAAGTTTCATATCCTTGGCACAAATAGAGAGAAAGTTGTAGCTGTCGTAATGAGTAATAAAGTGTGTTAGCTTGGGAAAAACTAAACATCATGTAGATGTACTAACTCTGTTTATGCTTACATAACTTCTAGGTAGTTCATTGTGCATTATAAAGCCAATTGTAGGTTCCTTTATGATACTTTTGTATCATCATCATCATCATGTATTATCATCAGCTGGATTATACCCATTGTAGGGCAAAGGCCTCTCCCTCATTACTCCTGTGTTTAACCTGGTTCTGTGCTAGTTGCATCCACTTGATCCCTGCAAACTTCTTACCTTCATTCACCCATCTGCCTCCCGCTGCTATGCTTCCCTTCCCTTAGAATCCATTTAGTTACCCTTTGCGGCCATCATTTATACTCTCTTCGTACTACATGTCCTGCCCATACCCATTTCTTCTTTTTGATTTCCACTCGGATGTCATTAACTCTTTACCCACTCTGCACACTCCCTATCTCTTAATATTACACCTACCATATTGCGCTTCATAGCTTTCTGCATTGACCTCAGCTTAAAAGCAGAGCCCTCTTGATTAGTCTCCACGTTTCAGCGCCATTGGTGATTACAGGTAAGACGCAGGTTTTACATACTTCCTGTCAGGCGATACCAGTAAGCTGCTAGTCATAATCTGTGAGTGCTCGCAAAATGCACTTTGTGCAAATCTTATTCTCTGGTTTATTCCCCTTTTATGGTCTGGATCTGCAGTTACTACCTGTCATAAGCAGACATATTCGCCTACCACTTCCAGTGATTCGCTGCCTATTTTAAACTGCTGTCTAGAACATGAATCATTATTTGCAGTTCATCCCTGGGTTACTTAGCAAGGCAATGTCATCAGCGAATCGCAGATTACCCTTATCCCTAGCTGCGCCCATTCTAAGTCCCCATCATATGTCACATGCAGTTAAACCTGAATATAATGAAATTGTAAAATGTCCATTCGTTTTCGTTATGTGCAGTCTTCATGTGAAGAGGACAATGCAGAATGAAAGCCATATGAAGAATGTAAGGAAAGCGCCTTGAAAGTGTTTACAATAAATCAGAATTACACATAGGCGGTGTCCAATCTGAACGAGCCGCAAAGCACGCTGGGTAATTCAGACGTCTGGGTCTTTCTGCGAGATGTGCATCTGCTGCGCTGTGCTTAAAACTCGGCATCGACAAGCTTAAATTCGACTCTTCACGTGTTGTATAAGTGTGAATGAGGTCGTAGAAAAGGTCATAATGATCTGCACACATGTTATGGCCCTATTTAACGTTTCGTATTCAGATATGTGGCGCAAAAAACACAAACACAGGAGAAGATACACAACACACGCGCACTACCAACTGTAAGTAGAATTTGAAAACACTTCCTCTTCTACACTCAGGCACATTTCATCGTCCTCTTCTTCTCATCTTCCTCTTCTTTGCCAAGGGGATAATGGCACTCTCTTCCTCGCAGACCTTAACATCGTCCAAACATGGTATTGACCAATCTCATCTTCCTCTTCTTCTCTTCTTCCTCTTCTTTATCAGGGGGATAGTGGCACTTTCTTCCTCACAGACCATATACCTCTTCCAAACATTACAGTCACAAATCCTCACTGTCTTGTTACCGCACACCTCTGCTTTGCCCAGTAACTCATACCACGCTGGACAAGCAAATATCACCACATTGTCACATAGTCTTACACTAAACACCACCGCCACGCATATCCAGTAGGTCATGTCCATCCACACCACATAACTTGTGTCCAAGAATAACAACTATAGGCCAAGAATAACAGCTTGAGGCCCGATAGTAATCTCGTTCTTTGCATTACTCAGGAGGTTTGCTCAATAAAATTAAATTCTTTTCTACGTAAACTCAACAAAGCTTCACTAATGCATCTCTCTTCTTTCTTCTGTATCCAATACACCTCTAAAATTTCGCGTGCCATCTTATCCCGACTCTTGCCTAAAATGTTTAGCTTGCTAAAGAACGGCTCACACTTGCACTTTTGGCAGTGCAAGGCTAAATTTGACCCTTTGCCATTTTCTATGGACTTCCCGTGTTCCCTCATTCTATCATTAACACATCTTCCTGTTTGCCCAATATATACTTTACCGCACGTCAGAGGAACCTCATAAATCACTCCCACTCGACATCCAATAAAACTCTTAGCATGCTTCTTATCGCATTGGCCTTTCTTTTCCCTCCCTATTAATGCACATAACCCACCCAGTTTTTTGGGGGCAGAAAACACAACTGGCACCTCAAACCTACCAGTCACCTTTTTGAGGCAGTGTAGGGAATCACTTGTGGTCGTTTATTTCTCAACTTATCTGGCGATCTTCTTTTCCCTTTCATTTTCTGAAGCAAAGACTCTGCCACCCCACATATAATCGTAACCGGGAAACCAGCCACCTGAAGCCTTTGTAATTGATTATTGAAGCTTTCCTCTGCCATATGTACACATGATTTTAACAAGGCCGACTCCAAACAAAAGGAAGCTATCCCTCTTTTTATAGTCTTAGAATGGGCTGATTCATATGGAAGTAGCTCTTTTTTAGCCCTGGGAAAATATTTCCAACACACTTCCCTATTACAAATTTTCATATTTAAATCAAGAAACTGCAATTTGTTATCGACCGGTAGCTCATGAGTAAAAGTAAGCCCTTTTCCTTGTAGCTTAAAAATAGAAAGCACACTTTCCACACTTAGACTCACTGCAGAGCCCTTATCCACAATGACTAAGAAATCGTCAACATATCTAAATATTTTAAAACCTGATCCATTAAGGGATGTATAAATTGCTCTGTCAACACAGGATAAAAAGATGTTACATAGAACTGGGGCAACACATGACCCTATACAAATGCCCCTTCTCTGCACATACAAATCAGACCCAAACGACACAACAGTGGACTTAAGGTAAAACTCGAGTAGGGCTAGAAAATTGTCCACATTGACACCAGCAGAGTTCTGAAAGTCTATAGTCCCATTACTTTCAATGCATTCCCGCACCGATTCAGACAATTCTAAATGTGGCACCGAATAGAACAAATCCTCTACATCAATAGAAAAAAAGTACCCAAGATTAGTTTGATCTTTTAAAAAATTGAAGAATTCTTAGTAGCAAAGGGATCATGAACCTCCAAACCTTTTAAATGTTTAAGAAGATATCGGCTGATCTGCTGCTGCCACGCATCACGTTCAGACACAATACATCTGAAAGGCGAGTCCGGTTTATGAGTCTTAATAGTGAAGAACACATCCAAACAGGCCTTCTTGCATTCACTGATCCCCTTTGCCAACCTGGTTAACTTCATATCATTACATAACGCAATAGCTCTTGTTCTGCAAACTTTCTTCTTCACTTTAACAAAATTTTTCTCAATTGCAATTATTGCCTTCTCTTCAAAGAGTCCCGGAAAAACTTTCTCTCTTCAAAGAGAGAGAAAGTTTGCAGAACAAGAGCTATTGCGTTATGTAATGATATGAAGTTAACCAGGTTGGCTTCTCGTCCTCGAGAAAATTAGGTAGATCGAAGACGGCAGCGCTTCATGCGAGCCACATGAACAACTTGTGTCTTGCGGGATCGGTGGTTATTTGTCGTGACTTTGGTGATAACGTAATTCACGTCATTCAGTTTGTCCAACACTACGAAGGGACCATCATACTTGCAGAGGAACTTCTCATATAATCCTCGCTTGCGAATAGGTGTCCAAAGCCAGACATAGTCTCCAGGGTAGTAAGCAACTGCACGATGATGCAGATCGTAGTGTTCTTTTGAGCGGTTTTGAGAAGCCAGTGTGCGTAAGCAGGCTATACGACGGGCTTCTTCGGCACGGCATAGTATCTGTGAAACAGACGCATAGTCGTTGGGGGAAAATGGGAAGATGGTGTCTAAGAAAACGTGGGGAGTTCTTTGCATAGAGTAAATAAAAAGGAGAATAGCCGGTAACTTCATGATTTGCAGTGCTATAAGCGTATGTCGCATACGGTAGCACTGAATCCCAGTTGCGATGGTCAGAGGAGACGTACATGGACAACATGATTGTCAAGGTGCGGTTGGTGCGCTAGGTGAGACCGTTGGTCTGCGGATGATACGGTGTCGAGTGTCGGTAGTGTGAACCACAAAGTTGGAGCATCTCTTCCACGACATCAGCAGTGAATTGCCGACCACGATCACTTATAATAACACGGGTGCGCCGTGGCGAAGAATAACGGAATGCAAAAGAAGCGACGAAACATCAGCAGCTTTTGCGGTAGCGAGAGCAGCGGTCTCCGCGTATCTGGCAAGATAGTCAACACAGACAATAACCCAGTGGCAGCCCTCCACAGTCTTTGGAAAAGGACCGAGCAGGTCAATTCCAATCTTTTCAAAAGGTGAGGTAGGTGGCTTGACGGGTTGTAAAGGTCCTGCCAGCGTGGTGGTGCGTGCCTTAAGTTGTTGGCATTTTTCACATGTCGCAACGTATTGCTTGGTGGTCTTATAAATTTGTGGTCAATAAAAACGCTGGCGAATTCGGTGCAGGGTACGACAGAAGCCTAGATGTCCAGAGGTAATATCATCGTGCATGGCATGCAAAACTTGTGCACGGAGACCTTTTGGGACGACCAAAAGGAGGGCAGCACCGTCAACTGAGTAGTTCTTCTTGAACAAAACACCATCTTCGATAGTAAACTGCGTTGACTCTGCTCTTCCTTCTGCCTCTTGTATAAGAGGCTGTAGTGACCGGTCGTTGCGTTGTTCTCGTCTAAAGGTCGCCATACTAGGAAACGTCGAAGCGATTGAGGCTAAACACCCGTCGAATCCGTCTTCATCATTAACAGAAGTCGGCAATGGGTGCCATGGCAAGCAGTCTGCATCACTGTGATGTCGTCCGCTCTTGTACGCGACACCAAAGTTGTATTCTTGCAGGCGTAATGCCCAGCGCGCCAGACGACCAGATGGATCGCGAAGTCCGATGAGCCAGCATAGCGAATGGTGGTCAGTAACTATGGTGAAATAGCGTCCATAGGTATGGTCGGAACTTGTGCACAGCGAACACAACTGCGAGGCACTCCAATTCGGTAACTGTGTAGTTCTGTTCACATTTTGTCAACGTGCGGCTGGCATATGCAACAACGTGCTCAGCCCCACTATGCAGCTGCACAAGCACCGCCCCAAGACCAATGCCACTGGCGTCAGTGTGGACCTCAGTCACAGTAGAAAGGTCGAAGTGGCGCAGCAGTGGTGCTGACGTTAGAGAAGACTTGAGCCAATTGAAAGAGGATTCACACTCTGGGGTCCACACAAATTGCAAATCCTTGTGCAGTAGAGAAGTAAGGGGGTGGTCAAGTTGCGCAAAACCAGCAATGAAGCGACAAAAATAAGAAGAGAGGCCAAGAAAGCTCCGAAGACTTTTAGGTTGCGTGGAGTTTCAAGTCTCGTACTGCAGCAATCTTCTGCGGATCTGGCCTGATACCATCCTCGAGGAATGAGGATGGTATCAGGAACCCAAGAACTAAAGTTTGTCACTCTCCAAAATGGCACTTCTTCGAATTCAAAATGAGGCCCGCTTTGCCAATGCATTCAAGAACTTTATGGAGCCTCTCAGTGTGCTCTTGGAAGGTCTTTCCAAAAATGATAACATTATCAAGATAACACATGCATATTTCTTATTTGAGGCCACGAAGGATAGTGTCCATAAATCGCTCGAACGTCGCGGCAGCGTTGCATAATCCGAAGGGCATTACATTAAATTCGTATAAATTCGTATAAACCATCTGGTGTTACAAAAGCAGTCTTCTCATGGTCGGATGGATGTAGAAGAATTTGCCAATAACCAGATCGCAAATCAACAGAGGAGAAATATGACGCCGAATGCAGACAGTCGACAGCGTCATCAATGCGAGGTAACGGGTATACGTCTTTCTTTGTTACCGCATTCAAACGACGGTAGTCTACACAAAATCGCCAAGAATTGTCTTTTTTTCGCACCAGAATCACAGGTGCGGCCCCCGCACTGGAAGATTCTCGGATGATTCCTTTGTGCAGCATTTCGTCCACCTGTTCTTGAATTATCTTGCGCTCTGCCGGGGAGACTCTGTGAGGTTTTTGGCGAATAGGGGGTGCGCTCCCGGTGTTAATTTTGTGCTGTAGCCGAGAAGCTGGGAAATGGCTACCCGATCCATTTGGGGCAAAGTCGAATACTTGGGCATGAGTTCTCAAAATGTCTTGCAGAATGCGACGTTCACTAGATGGGAGCGATTTGTTGACCATGCCCTCAAACTCAGCACAATATTCAGACTTGCCTTTCGCGGCTCGTCTGCAATCTGAAATAATTCCAACGGTATGAGTCACATAATTCTCAAATCTCGCGAGTGTCAAACCAGAAGGAAGACGAACAGGCTCTTCTGACACGTTCACAGCCCAGAGGTATGCGCGACCATCCTCCGCCTCCACGATGGAGCGTGGCACCAAAATATTTTTTTTCGCTTCATTCGAGACATCTGGCTCGACAACTATTGAATGTTTACCCATGAAGGATTCAGATGACTTCACGGGGAGCAATGTCGCCGTCATCGCAGGCAGCAGCACATCTTCCTTCAAGGTGAGAACTCCTTGATGACTCCGAGACATTATCTACTAATGCGGGGATAATGTTCGGCTGCAAACAAATTTCACCGGCACTAAAGTCTAAAGTCGCACCACACTCGCGCAAAAAGTCAACACCCAAGATAACGTCATGCGTGGCACATCTCAATACAATGAATTCTGTCCTATAGCACTCGTCACCAATTACAACTGAAACTGAGCACAGGCCAACTGGAACTAACGTTTCATCCCAACTCCACAAAGCGTAGTGTTTTTGTCCCACACAAACACAATTTTCTGTCGAAGGCGGTTCTTAAATGAAAGGCTCATAACTGACACAGCGGCACCAGCGTCAACCAAAGCATCCGTTTTAACTTTATCTACACACACTGACACTTAGTTCTTTAGCATGACGATAGGTAGAGGTATGCGTGAAATTGACCGTCCGGCGACCTTACCTTCATCGGTCGCACCACCTAGTTTCCCAGCGGTGGAGAAACAAAACGGCGACGTGGGGATGGCGAATGGGGTTGTCGCTGCGGCGGGGGAGTGATGCTGCGATCGGACACAGGGAGTCATTCCGTGCATGGCGTTGAGGGGAAGAGGGCCGATAGAAGGTAGCGGGTGGCTGCTGCTCCCACTGGGCACCATTCGTGAAGCGCGGTGCTCGTTGGACAGGGGGTCGGGTAAATTGACGCGGGCAAAAGCGGAAGATATGTCCGCTGCCCCCACAGCCGTAACATACGGGTGGCTGGCGGCTCTGGTAGTTCACCTCAGGATCCCTTGGAGGCCGAGATGGGGCGACAGAAGGGTGACGAGGAGCACCACGAGGCACTTCATCCGGATGGGCTGGACGCTGCTGGAAATAAGGGTGCGATGTTGGTTGCAGGGTCCGCTCCATGCCGTTGTTGTAAGATGGTTGGCCGTTACTTTGTGCAGCCCATGGCGTGCGTTGTTCCCATACGGACCTCGATGTCTGGTGGTAGGGTACATCGAAATTTGTATGTTGCCACTGAATATCCAGCTCCTCGTGTATAATCCTCCTGACCATAGAAGCGATGTCTTCATCCTCCGGAATGTCGATACCGGCAACAGTTGTCACATTTGAAGGACGGCCAAATTTGGGCGCTATGCGACGTGCCTTTAATGCCTGAAATGCCCGGCACTGCTTGAAGACATCTGCAACTGTGGCAAGGGTGTCCTGCGAAATAAGGAAGTTTACACATCCTCAGCAATCCCCTTGAGAAGGTGCCCTACCTTATCTTCTTCTGACATCTGCCGGTTTACAATGCTACAAAGTTTCAATATTTCTTCGATATAATGTGTGCATGTCTCACCGGGCAGCTGGGCTATCTGGGAAAGCTGATGCTCAGCGCGTTCCTTCTTCGCAAGGGTATCCCCAAAGGACTTCGTAATTTCTTCAACAAATCGGTCCCAGGTTGTCAGGATTTCTACGTGATTATCAAACCACGTCAGGGTTGTGCCAGCGAGGAAGAAGACAACATTGACAGACGTGCGATTGAATTCCAGCGGTTGTACTTGCTGCATCTTTCGTAATGTCGGAGCCATTCCTCAATGTCATCTTCGGGCTCACCATGGAACGTACGCGGCTCTTGCTGGTAGGGAAAGGCCGTCGTCTCTTCAGGTCACTGTTCATGAGTCTACGTCGTGCGGGTGGTAGCCATTGAAATGTACTGTTGAGGAGATAAAGGTGGCAAACCTGCTACACGACGGCTGCGACGAGGTGCTGGCGGATCCAGAGCGTTTTTACCCAGCGCCTAGCACCAAATGTAACGGATGAAATGGTTTTTATACAGGTGAACGGACGCACATGGCTCAGAAAAACCCCGGAACAGTCTGCGTGCGCCTCGCTTCCTCCACTTCTTTTTTTGCTGCTCCTGCTGCTTCTCAGTGCGCCGCTATATATAAATATATATAAATTTGTGACATGCGATTCTAACAGCTGTTCTGCTATTCCTTCAGAAGATCTGGATTTACTTACCAGTGCTTCGAAACCTTAGACGTATGCACAATCGTTGCTATATTAAGTTACATATTCTCTTGACAGCTCAGCTGATTTTTTTACATATGTGCTATTTTTTTTTTCTGAAAACTTTAGGAGGTAGAATGCCAAAGAACTGTATCATGGTTAACATTATACTGTCAATCAATGAAAACATTAGGAGGATCACGAAAAAAAAAATCTCTCTTAAGCATTTGATTTTTACTTGAGTTGTATTACGGAATTGCAACGCCATGGTGTATGAGTTGCATTTTTAGCACTGCTGTATTCATTTCACATGCATCATTCCCCAACATGTATGTAGCCAAGACTACATGGCCAAAAATCTCTACTAATGCTTGTTGAGGGCCTGGGTCGACTAGTAACTTAGCTATTCAGTCGGAGAGACAGATCCATTTGCCGAGGCTACAGTGCATGCAAGAAAACCCCACTCATAAACAAAATTAACTAGCATAGTGTGTGGGACATTTTGTGCCATTCACATACAACTGTGAAAGCTCTCCATGCATGAAATTTCCATGCTTGACTCCCTAATACTGATTGCTGCATTATGTCGGTCAAAAAAGGGAAGTACTAAAACAAAAGCTTTGTTTTGAAACCTCCAGAAACTTCAGTATGCGAAACCATTATTTCTTCCAATTAAAGCTGGGAAGTTCAGTTCAGCTCAGTCATTCAGTCGTGTCCGATTATTCGTGACCCTATGGACCATATCACGCCACGCTTTCCGGTCTCTCACTATCTTGCTAACATCACATAACTTCATCTGCAGCGCCTCAAGCATGCCATCTAACCATCGCGTTTGCTGCCTACCCCTTCTCCGGTTACCCTCAACCTTTCCCAACATCAAATCTTTCTCCAGCGACTCCTCTCTTCATGTCGGATGACCAAAGTAGCCGAGCTTTAACTTTAGAATTTGACCCTCCAATGAGCAGTCAGGGCTTATTGTCAACAATATCGACTGATTTGATCTTCTGGCGGTCCAAGGAACTCTCAAGAGTCTCCGCCAGCACCACAATTCAAACGCGTCAATTCTTCTGCGGTCAGCCTTCTTCACAGTCCAACTCTCGCATCCATACATCACAACTGGAAAGACCCTAGCACGAGTTGTACGGATCTTGGTTGGCAGACTAATGTCTCTGCTCTTTACTAGGCGGTCAAAGCTAGCCATGGCTCTCTTTCCCAGAAGCAGGCGTCTCCTAATTTCATGGCTGCAGTCTCCTTCCGGGGTAATCTTGGAGCCCAAGAAGAGAAAATCTGTCACAGCTTCCACTTCTTGTCCCTTGATGCTCCAGGACTTGATAGGGCAGGACGCCATGATCTTTGTCTTTTTAATGTTCAGTTTAAGCTCAAACTCCTCACTCTCTTCTTGTACGCGCATCAGAAGTGTCTTGAGTTCCTCTTCACTTTCTGCCATTAAAGTGGTATCATCCACATATCTAAGGTTGTTGATATGTTTTCCAGCAATCTTCACTCCAGCTGAAGACTCATCCAGACCAGCCTTCCTCATGATGCACTCAGTATATAGGTTAAATAGGCAGGGCGACAGTATGCAGCCTTGTCTCACTCCTTTCTCAATCGGAAACCAATCAGTAAGACCATACCCAGTTCGGACAGAAGCATCTTGCCCTTCATACAGGTTCCTGAGGAGACAGATGATGTGAATTGGAACTCCCATCTCTTGGAGAGCTTGTCACAATCTGGTGAGAAGAGCCTGTAACTATTTTGCTGTTGTGTACTTTGTGCTTTGGGTCTGATTGGACAGAAAAACTAGATTGTGTATACTTTCAGGTGTTTCCAGTAGGCACCTAGGCTGTTAATGCATGCATACTGAAATGTTAGAATTTATAACATCTACGCATTATATATGCAGTGTGTTCAATGTAAAGTAGTCAAATACGAAAAGTCGGGCGTAAATCAACTTGTCTTGTAGTTTTTCATAATGAAAACATCAATTGAAAGCAAGGTACCAATGCTTGGCACAGCTTTGCTACGGGCACCGAGAGAAACAGTCGGGCACAAAAAAATAGTCAAAGGTAAAAGTGACTAGTACTTATTATACAGCCATGAAAGATTCTTGGAAATAGGAAACCATTCTCATACTGTAATTACTGCTCATATTACTTTCTCCTGCAGAACATTTGCAGCACATTTTTCACAGCATGTGCTTAATGGCCTCCAAGCAAAGCTGGGAGTGAGGAATAGTAAATTGTGACAAAATGCCTAGTACAGGCTGTAGAAATGAGCTTCAATAGACCTGTGGGCAAGTAATAGCAAGCTGTAAGAAAATGCATTATGTAGAGCACAGAAATCTTGCCTTGGCAAGATTCATGCTTCTTACCCTTACAGACATAAAAGCTGCTAGCTAGGCCAGCCTCTGCCTGCCTTGCAGAAGTTTGCACTTCTTGAGATAGCCAATGGTCACCAGCACCTTGTTTTTTATCTGAAGGCCACGTAGAGAATGAAAATAGCACATAAACTTCATTTATGCACAGCACCTTGCATTGCATCACAAGATGCATTCATTTAATTTTCGCATGCACACGTTAAGCAGCACCTAGGCCATTATAAACTGCTTTCCTGAACAGCAAAATTTGGTTTTATACCATGTATCTCGGCTGTCAGCTTTTCTACGAGCCATATATAAAATGAAAGTTGAACAATAGCTGGATAATGTAATTGCTATCTTTAAGTCAAGATTTCATGACTCTGACCCAGAGTATAGAAATATGCTGTTAATTTTTATCCCTGCAACAGTCTAACGTCTAACTGCCTCTCTTTCTACACAAGACAAGAATAGACGCCACAGCACGAGCAGGAAACTTTATTAATCTTGCTCGTATTTCTCCGCAATTTCTGCGTGCTCATGCTGACTGCTTTTGCTAGTGAAAGCATGTTTCGTTATCTGAAGTTAAATCAGCAAATAATTGCTTACATGACAATGTATACACAACAATGTTTAAATCTTACAACTGTTAACGGTGACACGCTGGCCTAGCCAGGCAACGAGAACAAACATCGACAGCTGAGTGGTAAGCACTCACCGCGGTTCTAGGAACTTTCATTTAGCAGAAATGGTAGGGGAGAAAATTGTTGAGTACTTGTAATATCATATCACGCTGTACTGGCGAAGGCCAAACAACACAATTTGCGAACCTTTTGAACATGTGGAACGACCGCTCGCTGCTACCGTCATCATGCGAAAACAGCTGTAGCGCATAGCCAAAGTTGCCTTAGCAAGAACTCTGTGCTCTTGAACGAGAGCAAACAACCTACTTCACAAAACTTCTTAGCTTTCACAGCGCTATCCAACACTTGCCATTGATAAAATACTAGAAATAAAGCCTCGTGTTCCATGTGCAGCTCGCCGTTGACGGTCAGCCAACTAGTTTTCGTCGTTCACAACTCGACAGCACTCGGAACATCTTGTATCGCGTTCTAGTTGAGTTGCTGTAGTTGGAAGCCGAGCATAATACCGCATTCTCAGCAAATTGAGCTCAAATATCAAGAGAATAAAGGTCGAAACCGCACGCCTGCAAGCAATGCCAGCAGAAACCAAACCACATAAACGACCCAGAAGTCGAAATTCACGTGACAAATCCTCGCCGTGACGCAATGTCAGCCAAATTTTGGACACCACCTATTGAAGCTGTGAAACGTTTCGCGATCGCGTGGTGCAGCAACAGGCTACACATCTATGAGAAACCAGGGAAAGGTGGTGGCGGAGGGGTCAGAGCATGGGGGAGAGAGGTGGCTTTGAGAGGGCGTGCGTTGACGCCGCCGTCGGGCGAGGAGATGTTCTTGCTCGCCCGCCACCCGGCCACCACTGTTCCTCGCGTCGCAGCGCTCCGCTGTTCCCGCTACCTCGCGAGCAACTGCATGGCGGCATTGGAACTTGGACGCACTTCACCCCGCATCCTTTTATTTTTTCTTTGTCTAGTTGCTTTTCAAAAAGCTTTTCACTGCTTTTGATTATTATAACTATTGTAGGGCCACATTCCAATTGCGAAAGCAGTGGAGATCATTATGTGCGCTGTCAGCGCTGAAACATGGCGTATTGTATCAACTGTGGTCGTTCGTTGCATCAGATAGACATGCCTTTCACGTCATTTCACGTGTTATTGTCATGAAGCTTGCATTTTTCTGTCAGATATTCAGTCATTCAGTACTAGCGAAGAGAGGGTCGGCGCCGCGAGTTCTTTGTACCAGGGTCAACCGCCGCAATATGTTCATTACATTGAGTTTTAAAATACACGCACTTCAATGGGGGCGGCATTGAGGAACTGAAAAGCTTTGTAACACAACATGGAGGCTCTTTATGCAGAGGTTTAATTGTATGTGGTGCTTACTTTTTTTTCCTCAGAGAAATACCTTATCTTGTTCCCAACAAAAATTTTGTCCAGAAACCATCTTCAATCAGCCTTTGGCAAGAGAGTTTGGAAATGGTATTTTTTCTAGGCTGTGGCTAAAGGTACGTCGGACGGACCCGATCAATGGTCTTAAAGGTACGTCCGACGGACCCGGTGCGTTTTTCTTCGGGATCCGTCCGACGGATCCGGGAAATATTTTTCAGAGGTACGGCGGACGGACCCGATCGGTAGGGTTCTTCCGACGGACCCAACGCATTTTTCTCCGATATGGGCCTTGGGATCCGTCGGGAAAGCCGGACTCAGATGTGGTTGTAGCAACAACATGGTAGCCATATGTAGCCAAATCGAAGTTGGTATGAGGTGTACGTGCGAGGTGTAAGAAGTATGTACTACATACTGCATGCGTGAAATGTGAAATTACAAAGAATAGTACTGTGGCAAGAATAGTGCCTAGAATGGGTGATATACTACGTGATGGCATGATGATAGGTTTACGTGAGTTGGACCGCGGCAGGGTGGCAAGCACGACCAGAGCGCAAGCGCATGTAATCGCGGTGTTGACGGCCATCCCGCGGCCCGCACGCCCGCTCATTTGGTCCTCGTTATTATGTGGATTAACGTCTACGACGGTCGTTATGTAATTATGTAGTTTTGATTCTTCAAAGTTTCCTCACTTCCATCTGTGATGAGATGCGTCACGTAACGCATCGCTTTCTGCTCGCATTGAGGTTTGGTGCTGCAAGTTCTACGTAGTACAAGCGGCGCTGAAAAAGCTGGGCACCGCCGGCGTGTCTCTAGCCCAAGCATCGCGTCATTCGTGTTTGTTGTACAACTGGAGGTGTGGTTTGTGCTTACCGTGAGATGCTGTGATTACGGATTACGTCCTACTAGAGTGCTGTGTGAGACTACGAAGAGTGCTGTGATGAGTGAGCCGATGTCCGGACGGACATCAGTGTGTCCGTTTATGATCGGCGATGTTGCACGTGCATGTCAGTGTTTATTAGGTGCAGTGGTAATTTATTTACACGCGCTGTACAACAATCAGACGAAAATAAGTCATCGACAATTTGTTAGCCTGTACTACAGAGCTCAAAACTCGGAAAATGGGAATGCACGATGCAGTTTTCGCATGTTGGAGTGCACCGAAAAATAAGTGCCCAGCCCACACCGCCGGGATGCGTATTACTACAGGTGAAATGGTTCAGGTTTCTGTAAAATAGCTGCCTGGCACAGCACCTTTCTAAATGTTCAGGCTTTGTACTATTGTTGAAGGCCACTTTATCATTAATAAAGGAACGAATATGCTTTATGTGTTAATGACTAATGCTTTTTCAACATAATATGTTCATTTTTTTTTTTTCGTTTTTCCTTAGTTTCCTTTGTTTTTCATGCTAGACAAACACAAATAGTACACTTTTAAACTTGTCAGTCCAAAGCTGAACATGAATATCTGCCATGCATGTGACAGCTTTAATGCTAGAAAGGTTCACATGTATAGCATGTACGTACACGCTGCGACATCTTAGTGGCACGTTAGGCTACTTGCCCCAAGGTCGTGATGTTTAATACCAGTGATGGCAGTCGCACTTTGGTGCAGGTGAAATGCAAATGCTTCTGTTTTCTGCAAGATGTCAATTCAAAGTACAAAGCCCAGGCAGTCAAATTAGTCTGGAGCTCTCCACTACGGTATTCTTCATAGCTACATATGTCACTTTAGGATGTGAAACCCTACATGCCACAGGTAGGCTGCATTGTTTTTTAGATTTTGTAACCTCTCATCTATGTTTTGCAACATTTGGCTAATTTTAGTTCCCAAACAGTTGCTAAAGATGAAACCGAAGCAGTTCTTGGCATGGTTTGCTGCTTAGATTAATTTGCTAATTGCAGTTCTTTGAAACTTGCATCAATGCTGGACAGTTCAAATAGCAAGCAGTTGAATTGCAGAAATGACGTGGATCATGCATTTCAGTTCTGACAAGTGGGAAGTAACGGTCCCCTCCTTGCATGCATAGGTGCCTTTAGACAAATGCATACTCGGGTGTGTGATTGTGACGCATATCAAGGATCAGCAGAAGGCCATGTGGAGCCAGTGTGATATTCTTCATGAAGGCTAAAGTAAAATTGTACAACAGCTGCTGTACCATGCAGAAAAAAAATTGATCATTTAGTGTATGATTAACTGACCATGAATAGCATCTTACTCAGAGTATGATGTGATATATATCTGGTTTAGCATCCCAAAATAACTACGGCTATGAGGAACACAATAGTTGAGGGCTCCGGTATGATTTCGACCATCTGGGGTTCTTTTACATGCACTGACACCGCACTGTGCATGACGGCCTATTGTTTCGCCTCTATTAAAATGTCCCTGCTGTGGCTGGAACCAAATCTGCATCTTTGGGTTCAGCAGCCAAGCACTCTAACTACTGAGCCAGCACAACGGGGCCAAGTATCAAAATGCATGCCATTACATTTCTTTCTAGCCTGTGGTTTTCTTCACAGAACTAATGTATACAAGGAAAAGTAAACAGCAAGAAAACACTAGTTTTATTGCACATTATATTCACATTTCAGCAAACATTCTCTAGGAAAAAATTTCTCAATGTTTTCATGGAAACCATGAACAAAACAAAACAATGCACTTACTCCACTCGAATTATTAATGGGCAAGGTTGCATCTATGCTACTACACTGCGCTTATCACAAAACCACCAGCCCCATCTGCTTTGGCCAATCACTTGATGGAACTAACGGAGACAGATGTCGCACACCACAGACTGGTCGTCTTGCAACATATCTCTGCATATGTTGCATTTCAATTTCATGCCTTTCCACTTAGTTTCAACTGTTGCCAGCATTACTAGTCACCCATCTTTTCTGAAATTCCTTTTTACGCTGTTGGGATCAGCATCCTTGTTAACGACGGTCTCTGGCATTTTAGATGCTATCATTTTCACATCTTCCTCATCTGGAAGAACGAAGGAAATGACAAGCTTTGAGCAGACAAAAAATTAGGGAGACTCCTAATCTCCACCTGTAAGGGTATGGTGTGCCAGCGTTAATAGTTCTTGTCTGCAGATCCCACTGTGGATTCTCGTTAATTTACATGCCCTTTGCTACAAACATTACTACTAATTCCTTAATTCATGTCTCTGTTATCTCAGATATACTCATTAGCATACGGTCGTAGGCTGCCCTGTTAGGTGATAGACAACCTAGCATAGACCTCTGTAAGCCTCAACCTTTCTTAATTGGAGCTGAAATGTTGAAGCTGAAATATTTCAAATATAACTTTGTAAGCTTGGCTTAACAGCTCCTGCAATGTCGTGTGGCCTCGTGACATTTGGCTCGTGGCACTTTTGGCTTGTGCACAGGGGTCATCTGTTAAACACTGGTTAACATGCATGAAAAATACATTTTCACACAAACTGGTGGCAAATGGTCAAGTGGTGCACTGCAGATTCTGAAATGTATACCTATATTCATGCAAGGATCGCATCATCACATAACATGATCAAGAGTTCTATCAGTACCTGTAGTTACATAGCATACCTATATTCATGCAAGGATCGCATCATCACATAACATGATCAAGAGTTCTATCAGTACCTGTAGTTACATAGCATTTCAATGCCCATTAAAGGACCACCTCAGACAATGGTTGTTGTTATCTCAAGACCTGTTCTAACAGCGTACTGACGCCATTCCACTGAGCGATGGACATGTATATGCATACCCTGGATAGCTCATATTGTGGATCTCATTTATTTCTATGACTTCCAAGGAGTTCCTGTCGTCAGAAACTTTATGAAATCGGGACAGTAGTCTTGAAAGGTGATGAAAAGAAATAACCAGGTTACCTTGACGCAATGCTAAATTACAGAGGGTGAATATGCTGCATGAAGATACCAAGAAGCTTGTACAAAGAAAAGTGAGAGTGAAATGGCAGGATTTTTGAAACATTGAAATAAACTACAAACTACACTTGTCAAACCTGTCATTAAGGAATGGAAATCATGCAGTAATCAAAAACGCAACATGGAAGCCATTTTAGGTCATCTTCACAAAACACATACCCACACCTCACACACAGCTTCATACTTATGAAAGAGGACAAACCAATATGCAAGGAGTGTGGAGATGAACTAACAATAAACCATATCTTACACATGCGCCAGAGTCGAGAAAAGAGGAAACATTTTGTACAATTTCCAACAGATCCATTTCCATCCCAGCATGATCCTAGGAGAGACGTGCAAATTTCCTGCATTTTTGGTTTCCTAAAATGTTCCGAAAAAAGCTACATTCTAAAGAACATTTTAGTCATTACACACAAAATAAATACATTAAACCTTGTTCTTGGTGCATGGCAGCATTAGTCGCTTAGGCACCATAAAAATCAACACAATGCTGTAAGGTATACCTTGGTTAGCTATGTTATATGAGACAAGCTTTCGGCCTGGTGTGGTCCTTATTCACGTGACAGCGCTGTCATGAGGGTCTATGTCCCAGCGATCGGAAAGTGGCCTATTCCAATAATTTTACAAACTGAAGGTGATTGTACAGATTTCTAAAGACTGGAGTGCTCAACTGTTTTATCAACGTCCGCCTGCTTTGACAGCCTGGAGTGAAACTGTTGAAGAGAATACATTTTTGAACATTTAACGCGTTTCTGAAGGCGTTGCTTTCAATTACGGGGCCAACAAAAAGCAGGTGAATGTCAAACGCCGCCTAGATAGGCTTTCTAGCAAGACAGCGGTGTAGCGTGGAAAATCGCTCCGCCGATCCATCGCTGGCGCCGCTGACTTGACAGGCGAACTGTTCAAACTTATATAGCTACTGACCACACCTGAAACACTGAATTGCGCATGATCAAGGCAGAATTTCTCTAACACTGAGCACTGGTAGCTATCGATTTCGCGCCCAATATTGTGAAAATCTGTCCTCTCTTCGATCATTGATACGTCCACGGTTGAACATTTATGCGCCTCGGGGTAGGCCAGCCGTGGGAACATGGATGCGTGGTTGTAGCAACGATCGCTTGCATGGCACACTCTGCAAAATTCCAAGAGTCAGCTTCTTCAACGAAATGTGCAGCGCACATTTTCTACCGCGTACCTAAGCCCGGCGATGCATGCATATCGATCCCGATCGTTTCAAAGCTGCGCCATAGAGAAAGAGATTGGTAATGGCTGCGCGGCCGTTCAGTCGGGTCACGCTAACCTCGAGCATGCGGGGGTTTAAACTACATGTACGCAAACTTCAACGACAAGAAAAAGATGCAGCCTAAGCACTTTAGTCAAGTAATCCCCTATATACCAAAGAACATTGCTGTTCACAGGGAATTCGGATCATTCACGCTTCCGGCTTTCCGGTTGTGCACTCTTGCGGTGCGGTGCAGTAGGTCTTCGCCTCGACGAGTCGATGTGCAGGCCTCTAGTAGATTCGGCATGTCTTCTGCCACGGCTCTGAGGTAGAATTTAAACGAAGAATTTAGCTAAAAACACCCTGTTTCCTCGGTCTGCATGTGAGGAACGAGCATAATGCCATTTCACATACATACTTTGGACTGCCGAATGTTCAGCTGCACGACGAGGTGTGTGTGTGTTGTGCCGGCGCTAGATCTTCAGAGGTCGATGCTGGACCTAAGACAGCGTAAATGCTAGGAATAGCTCGCTCGCATTACGGGCAGATCGAGGTGATAGTTTAGTGCGAAGCGAAAGCTGCTCGTGAATGTGCGTATCTCGATGCCAGCTGGTGGAGCTGGTGCAGTACGTAGCATATCGCCTGCAGCTATGTGCTTGACAGCGATGTTTGCCGTACACAACCCTAAGTGAAGACCGTGATCTATGTTAGAACGGATACACTCTTCGTAGCACCTCATCTAGAGTCGCGGCTAGCTGATATCATAGAGGATGAGATCCATTCACGCGTAGCAAGCGGAATGGGGCCGCGTTCGACGTGCATATAGCCATGAGCCTGTATATCGACGTCCGCCGTATCTTTACGAGAATCGAATGGATCCGTCGGACGTACCTTTAGACACTTCGTTTTTTCTAACGATTGTGCTTTTGCGAAAAATGAAAGCTGAGAAAAATGGGTTCAAAGATTTCAGAATATGCTGTTCAAATTTAGTGCCTAAGTTAATAAATCAGAGTGGTCTGGTGAATATGCTTGGCTATCAGTTTCAGCAGGACACTACTCTGTGGGGATTGCTTCTAGTTTCCTTTTCTTTTCAGCTTTACAGCTATCCAGCGTCCATCTCAGCGCTCATGAAATGCTTTCCTTGGTTGCTTGTTGCGGGGCTTCATATTCCATCTCCAGCTTGTCGAGCACTTTGGTTAGCCAAGGCTCCCAGTGGTGCGAAAACAGCATTCGAAGATTACCTGCCGCGTTTTAGTCAATCCAAGCTCCTACTTCGTCACTGCCCAAAATTCGCTTTTTGTGCTGCACTGTCGATAACGGGCCCTTTTTGGATAGAGAGTGCAAAAAAACAAGCATTCTAACTTGAGGATGCACTTCGCGTTGAGTTTCATGCCCACCCTGCGGCTGTGTTTTGAAAGCAGCTTTCATAGTGCTTGCGGTGGTAAGTGCGCCCCATCTGGCAAAAAAATTCGCTCTAATTTTTCTATTGCAGATGGCGACCAACCTTGGTGAGAAGTTTCTTTAGTACATGCACAATCCAATAGGTCGTGAATGCACCTTCTACGTGTGGATTTAGTTTGTTTTGGAAGATGTCTTGTATCGCTGAGATTGTGTTGTGTTTTGGTGTGGCAGGCCCTTGCCACACACTGGAAGGATGCCCCAAAGCAGTTCTACTGTAGTCCTTGTATGGAGTGCGATCTCACATTCTTTCCTACTGTGATATTCGTTACACGATGGAACCAGCTCTTGAATGGTCATTATATCATCAGCCTGACTATACAGCGAAGGCCTCTCCCATATTCCTCCAATTAACCCAGTCCTGTAACTATCTGCATCCACTTAACCCCTGCAGACTTCTGAACTTCATCCACCCACCTAACTTTCTGCCGCCCCCTGCTGAGCTTTCTTTCCTTAAATGTACTTTTTTTTGTAATCCTATGAGTACTTGTTTTGCAAGGAGACATCCAATCAGGAGTACCACTTTTCCATGCAGGTACTTGTGCCTGATGCAGAGCCATTTAGCCACCCTAACTGGTGGAATTTGAGACATCATTTAACTTTTCACCAATCACGCAGGCAAATGAAGGCTTTCAAAGCAAATCACACAGATGGCTTTCAGGATGCACAACGCCCAGGCTTCCAGAAAACATCACAGTGGAGAAAGAGAAAATATGTCTGTTTCCATCACGCTTAGCAGATGCCGCTACTCTGGGGTGCCCCAGGAGCGCGCTTTTGTGATCGAGGAGCATGAAGAAAATGCATGTACGCAAATATGCTTGCGTGTTTCTACAAGGAACCCCTGCATTGGATTTGAGCTGCATCTAGGATAGCAGTAACATCACTTTAGCCTGCTTGCACTAAAGGTGGCAACCAAGAGGACAAAGACATCGGCATTCAAGGTGTGGTCTTGCCTAATTCCACATGACCAGCTTGCATTTTTTCTCTTCAAATGATTATTGCACTATTGTCTGACTGTTGCCTGTGATAGCCTTCCAAGCTCTGTATTGCCACAAATTATTCATTTTTTGTTGCCGCCGCTAAATGACGCGGCGGCAACAAAAACTACCGCCAATGGCTTATGGCCTCCAAGATTACACCCCCGTGCTCTGTGATCTCTGAGAACATGCGGCTTTGGCCGGAGTCGAGCGGCGCCGCCGAAGTGTGTTTAAATCATCTGGATGGATGGATGGAATATAGAAGCGTCCCTTTTGAAACGGGGTGGTAGCAGTTGCTATCATGCTAGTTTTTTTTCTTCCAATCTTAATTATTTTTTACATTGGCCAACTATGTCATCATTCCATTTACTGAATTTTTGTTTCTACATTGCAAACATTATGTCACTTTTCTGCTATTAAGCCACCAATCTTCCAATCGTTTTTTGCTAGCTTCCACCGCAGGTTCATTGACCCAGCCACTGGTATCTCTAAATCCCAGGGCCTCGGGAAGAGTGACTGCACCTGCATCGACTTCCGGATGAATACCATCACATTCAAGTATAAGATGTTCAATTGTTTCTATGGATTTACCACATAGTGCACACGTGTCATCTTTATGGGTAAATTTCTTTTTGTTGTAAGATGGCAGCACCTCCTAGCCGCTCCAACAAAGCCCACACATTGTAGCTGCGTGGCCGCGTGGCACCCTGATGTAGCTTCAAAAAGTAAGGCACTGCCTCTTAAGTTATCAAAGAAAGCGTCCTTCCTACCTTTTCCACTTTCGGTATAATTCCACACTGTTTCTTTTCCATCGAATTTATCCAATTTTTACCTTCTCTGTTTTTCGCCTGTTGCTTAACGCTCTTTATTTCTTCATCCTTGTGACCAGCATACTTACTGGTTAGTTTCCTTGTTCTTTTCCTTCATTGTGATTCAACGCTCTTTAGTTATAGGTGTTTAAATACTTTAACTGCCCATCTTATTACTGTCCAATTTCCTCAGGCGTTCCTCATGTAATATTTTACTCTGAGCTTCTCATACTTCGAAAGATGCCCAGCCCATATCTCTCTGTACAGCCTCATTTGTGGTTTTGCGGGCACCCAGTGCCAATCGTCCGACGGCTCTCTGATTTATTTCTAATGTAGACTGTACCTCTGATTTTAGGCACAAAACTGCATTTCCGAAAGTAAGCCCGGGCACCATAATTCCTTTCCAAATACTGCTCAACACCTGATACCTGTTGTCTCCTGACAATGCCCTATGCTTCATTATCCCAGCATTTCTTTGCCCTTTTGACTTAAGTGATTGGTCATGCTTTTCAATGTATGCCAATCCTTCGTTTACACATACCCCGAGATATTTATGTTCTGCCACTCTTGGTATTTCATGGCCTTGTATTTTGAGACCGTGATCAGTTGAGCCGTTGAAAATCGTCAGACCCGACTTTGCTACTCTAAAACTGAAGCCTAGAGCGTCCCCTTCATCTCTTAACTAAAGTTTGCAACTCTTCCTGGCTGTCTGCTAACTGCACAATATTTTCCACATAGGTTAAACCGAGGAGATACTGCTCTACGACCTTACCGCTTAATCTATATGACAGGTTGAAACCTAAGTTACTTTCTTGTAGCCCCGTTCCATATTTATCATATAAAGCATACTCACGCGTTTGCGTGCCGCATCAGCTAGCGGCGACGAAAAAATAGCACTAATGACTGATGGCCTCCGAGACCACACCTCCGTGCGCAGTTATCTCGGAGGTCACGAATGGCCGAACTCGAGCATCGCTGCTGCCGCTGCTCGAGCCCAGCCATGCAACGGCTGACAGGCATCTGGCAACGACTGACTGGCATCTCATTACCATTGCATCGTCATGGCGTGAGCCCCTGTCGTGCCTCTGCCACAGCGGCCGACTCGTGCGCGCTACGCTCCCCGAGTCTGTTGGCTCCGTCGCGCAAACTGTGCACGGAGGCAACATCCCTTCATTTTTGCTCTCCAACACTGAACAAAAAGTGAGATTTCATGGTTATACCAAGCTTTTAATTAAAAAATTGTGCATTTTTGCACCTTTGTGTTGTCCATAATAATGCGCGTTTTGTTTTGTTTTATTAGTAAACTTATTTACAGCAATTTAGGCACGCACTTTTATAACGAATATCGGATATACTGAACAAATTTTCATGCCCCGTACTACTTTGTTATAAGAAGTTTGACTGTAGTTTCCTTTCGCCGGTTTATCTAGATGCTTTTTTGATGACTTTAAATTGAGCACTGCCGAGTGCTGCAAGCATTCGTAATTCGACAACTGCCAAGTGCGCTTGCTTCTACCACCGCCGCCAAATTGCTTACCATAAAATTATGAGCAAGCAGTACTTCGCTTGTACAAATCCCCCGTTTCCTGCTCTTAGCATTGCACCCAAGCAACATTGGCCATCCCCATTCTGTCTAAGAATCCAATCCAATCTCAACTTTCAAAAACATCACGAACAAAAATTACACCCACATGACACCACCTCACCGGAATGCACTAGGCAAGAGCTGGCATTGAAATGAAGACAATTGCTGATATACTTAAACAGTTAAATTTGTGTCGGCGGCTGCGGCATATCGAAAAACCCGACAGCAGCACTCTGACGTCTCTGCTCACACCTCTAATTTCGATCAGAGGTAAATAAAATTTACGATTAGTTAAATTTCAGTGCTGTTTTGTGATAGCTCTTTCTTCCCGCTCACTTTTCCAGTAATTTCGACGAGTAAGGTGTGCTTGATTGGAATTTTATGGTAGTTCTTTTGCAGGCGCAAGTCAGCCCAATAAACAGTTCATATAAGCTGTTCTCTTCGTTTGTGGCCTTTGGCATTGCCAGCACTGTGTGAAAGTATTTTCTCTGTAGGCAGCTTGAATTCCATAAAGGGGCGAGTCAAAATGGTTCTTTTTCTCCTCCTGTGTCTAGGTTATAAAAGCATTGCAAGATCAAAACAGTGAAGTGAAATCTCTCTGTTTCTAAAACTTTCATTACATGTTTTTGATACTGCAAGTTCCTTACAGTGCTCTAGATAAAATAGATCATGTGCATTGGAAAGATAAAAAAAGAACCTCAACAGGGCTGGCACGCCATGTTATCTGTATTCTGCTTTCTCCCACATTTTTTATAAAACGGAGATCAAAACACTTCCCAAATAAATCATTAAGCTAAAGTGCCAGATTTTTGTGCGTTGTTCGCAAAAGCGGTATTTTTGGAAATGTAACAGATGTTAAATTGTTGAAACCATATAAATTCAATAAACGCAAAGCACAAAATGGCCTAGTGCTCGATATTTCTGCCTTGCGTAGGAGCGATCCAGAACGCAGTGAATGCAGTTTTCAAAATGCAATGTTTGCTTCTGTGGCAGAGCCAACAATAAAAGAAGCTTCATTGACGAGTGGTTGACTCAAGTCGTCATCTTTATTTCAACATTGCAGAGATGTTAGGGGCGTAGCCAAAAAGCATAACAAAGGCTTGGCGAGGGACTACGCCCCCTTAAAAACGCTTGGCAACTTTGGTGCGACAGACAACAATACAGATATACATTTCTTTGTCTTATTTTCTTTTTTTTTTACAGAAACAGAAACACGGCAAAGCGACACTTCCAAATAATGATGAAACAAGGACATACACGCAAAACAGAAGGCATTTTTATAGAAATACAGTTTCAGTCAGTTCATAAAGGGTACGGAATCTGCATAGTGTAATCAATCTATTGTGTTTAACAGAAGTGGCAAGTTAAAAATAATGCTTTGTCGTCCGTAATTTGTTCGGGTTTGTGGAAGGATGAAATTATTTTTAGTATGCGTGTGATAGTTATGAGTTTTGTGCTCAAGCCTGTACATTTCTCTGAAGAAAAGGACTGGATTTATTGCTGCAGTCCTGTAGCGGCTTAATAAGGTGTAATTGTATTGCTGCGGGAGAGGAATCATATTCAGTTTTTGAAAAATCGATGCCATAGGTGTGTCTCTGGAAACGTAAACGAGTATTCTAAGGGCACATTTTTACAGTTTGAAAAGCTTGGTGATATTACCTATGCTCCTAAACATAAAGACAGCTTTTTTTCCCCCAATGCAAATGGGTGACTGCTATATGTTTGGGCACACTGTTTACCATTAGAATGACGGCCTGTAGGGCAAGTTGGTTCATGATTTGAACACCACTGCGGCATAAAGAAAACACAAGAAAGAAAAGGACACCGCATAGGCACACTACCAGCTGTTTATTAGAAGAAAAAGGACGTATTTAAACCCTTGACCACGCACATATTCAAAGCTTAATCGCACTCATCCCTGCCGGTATCAGAAATCGACAAATGACATGGCTAAACATTAAAACAAAGGTAACGAAAGTAGCAGTCAGTCAGTCGTAGCAAAAGCAGTGTCAAGTAATCGAAGCAATAACAATTAAAACGTAAAAAAAAAACAACGGTAACTAACAAAAACAAAAATCGTAGCAATAGCAGTCAGTCACTTGTAGCAAAAGCAGTGTCATGTATTCGAAGCAAAAGCAACCTTAAATGTAAAACAAGGTGAAATAAAAACATTACATAGACAGGATTGCGGCTGTGAGCCAGTGCTCACAGCCGCAATCTACACAGTGGAGAGGGAAGTTGGATGCTCCTTTCTCTAGCGATTTGCCATGAAGTAGGTGGCAAGGCGGTACGAGGTTCTCGTATTCTCCGCACCCAAAAAGCTGAGAGGGCTGTGCTCAAAAATTGGGCAAAAGAAGAGACCTGAGTGTGATAAGAGGCATGGTAAGCCTTGCACCGTTGGTGTGGTGTATGAAATCCCACTAACATGTAGAAGAGCCTACATAGGCCAGACAGGTTGTTGCATCAGTGACAGTACACGGGAGCAAATCGCTAGAGAAAGGAGCAGGATCGAATTTGCCTCTGCACTGCATAAATTACGGGTGTGAGCCAGTGCTTAGCAGTATCAAGATTCTGGGCAGAAGTCGCAATCAGGTGGCAAGAGAAATTCTTAAAGCCTTTTTGATTAAAAAGAAGGAGGGCATGTGTATCAGTGATAGCTCTGTGGCTGTTCGGGAAAAATGAAATTTGCTTTCTGGAAAGATTTCTATGAAGATCTGCTTCGCCACGCATTATTTGTGTCTGACGACCTGTCTTGAGTAATACTGTGCAATGTTTTTATTTTACCTTGTTTTTTGTTTGTTTTTACATTTTAGGCTTTTACTGCTTTTGCTTCGAATACATGACACTGCTTTTGCTACGAGTGACTAACTGCTATTGCTACAATTTTTGGTTTTGTTAGTTACCTTTGTTTTTGTTACTTTATCTTGTTTTTGTTTGGTTTTTAGATTATAACTGCTATTGCTTCAATTAGTTGACACTGCTTTTGCTGAGATTTGTTTAGGTCATATTTCGCTGCCTTTGTTTTAATATTTAGTCATGTCATTTGCTGATTTCTGATGCCGACAAGGAGTGCGATTCGAGGGTACATTCATGGTAGAGTTTGGGCACAGCCTGGAACACTTTTATTGATTATGTGAATAGCCATCTCATATTCAGTGGAACTTTTGTGAATGAATGTTTCTTGTGTTTGCTACATAATAAAGTTAAGTGCTGAAGGCAAATATTTTGTGTGCTCTGTGTGCTTTAAATTTCCTCCCATTCATCATCATCATCAGCCTGACTATACCCACTGCAGGGCGAAGGCCTCTCTCATATTTCTCCAATTAACCTGGTTATGTGCTAGCTGCATCCACTTGACCCCATGCATTCTTAACCTCATCCGCCCACCTAACTTTCTGCTGCCCCCTGCTACGCTTTCCTTGGAATCCAGTTTGTTACCCTAAGCGACCATCGGTTATCCTCTCTTCGCACTACATGTCCTGCCCATGTCCATTTCTTCTTCTTAATTTCCACTAGAATGTCGGTAACTTGAGTTATTTCTCATGATTTAAGAATGATCAGGCAATTTGTCACATGATGGGGGTCATATAATGTGCGTCCTGTGTGGAACTGGCCAGCTAGATTTTGAAAGTAGTCTGCCCCCCTCCCCCCCTTTTATTTGAAGCGATGTTTTGCTGCAACATTGCATCAGCGGAGTAAAGGGTGGCCATGCATGCAGAATACTCTGCAAGGCAAGCACAGAACTATGTGCTGTCTCGAGCACGTGCCGCCCATGGGAATGCGAAGAGGGCGATTTTTTTTCCGGTTGTGAGAGAGAGACAAGGTTCTCTTACAAACCCTACAACTTTTAGGGCCCACTCTTGTCATTGACACGATCACTCACACGTGCTCATTGGGGCCAAAAAGGGCTACCAGCAGGGCTCCAATTTGAAAGGTACTGATACTGGAACCTGCTGCATGCAACTACAAGCCTTCATGCACAATCCAACTCTTGCCTTGTGAACACCTGTGCGACAACCTGGCCCGCATTGCAAATAGAACATCTCCTTAATTTTGGCTGCACTTGGATTTGTTGGCATACAATTTGAGCCCCCAACTTGTTCTTCACCACTTGCTGCACTGTCCTTTTTGTCTCCTTCAAGCTTTTATGTTAGCCTCCAGATTCAGCCTTGACAGACTGTGACAGTTGTGAAGTTTCCTTATTTGGGGGGTGTCAGCTTCTTGATGTTTGCAGCTTGGGAGATTCTGTAGAATACACCTCAGCCTGTTATTCTCCTCTCTTATGGTCAACTAGATGCCCAGAATGATTCTGTGTTACCATGAAGTGCCTTAAATAGCATTTTGTTGTAATATCAAAACACATGCCCGAATGACATGGGCTGATCCTTTCCATTTTGGTTGGCAATCACCAGCACTGGCAATCCTGACCTATAGTTTACCAAGGAATGCAGTGTCAGTACTTTTTTCTAGGTTACCGATAGCTTCTCCTTTTTTGCAGCTTCCGGGTTTCGTCTGACGTTACTGAGTCACTTTGTGCACAGCCAACTGGGAAAGTGAGATGTCAGCTGCTTGCAGGCATTGACTGTACTTCCCCAACGTGTGGTGCAGAGTCACTGCGGTTCGGGGAAAGAAAGCAGCTCACACTAGGAGAGTTTATTTTCTTAATGCAAGCTCTTAGTGGAAGAGTGCCCTATCCAATAGAATAGCTTAGCAAATTATCAGATTTGAACGACGAGACAGCGGGCAGGAAGGGATTATTGAGTGAAGCAGATTGCAGGCAAAAGAGGGAATTTCCTGCCACAAGCACCTGTTTTCTCATACTAATTGCCCCACAAAGAGCTATCACGGTGGCGAATAAGTGCACAATCCTTGATGTGCTTTCTTTTAGTCTCAAACAAGTAGTGAAAGTGACATCGACAGCCTTGTACGCCACTCGGCAGCGGCGACAAGCGAGCGTCCACATCTTTGATAAACTTTTCTGCGTTTCTGCAGGTTAGTGAATATACCAGAATAATCCTTGCTATTCCATTCTTGATTTGCCGCTGCTGCCAAGCTTAGTGTTGTTTCTTGATGCTCGTTTTTCAGTGTTCTTTCAGTGTATATTTTGCTTTAATAATTCACGCAATTAGAGACGTCTAAGGAAACTTCTAAACTAAAAGAAGACTTGCAAGCTGAGCTCTCAAAACATTCTGCGAACCTCTTGAGCAGGAAATGAGGAATGAAATCCGCGAGATTAAGAGCGAACAGACTGCCTTGCGCAAGAACATTGAATTTGCTCATAGTGAGATCAAGGATTTGGCAGAGAAGCTAGATGGGAAGGTAGCCAAAACCAAGGAGCTTGTAGGTGGCCATCAGGTACTTTGCAAGAAACATCATGATTTGGAAAGTCGAATCATGGACACCGAAAGGCGGCTTATTAGCTCTGAACAGTATTCTAGAAGGGCCAATATTGAGATTCAAGGAGTCACTAAGCATGATAATGAGTTGACTGTCGAAATAGTTTCGAAGATTGGGAGGCCAATCAACGAGCCAATCTTGGAATCAGATCTTGAGGCCTGCCATCGTGTAGCCACAAAAAATCCTAGTAAATCCAGCATCGTCGTGCAGTTTCGGTGCCGAGCAAAACGTGACGCTGTACTTCGCAAGGCAAAGAAAATGCTTCTAACAAAAAATGACCTTAAGCTTGACGATCCAGCCCCCGTGTACGTAAATGAGCACTTGTGTCCTGCTCAAAAGAAACTGCTTGATCTGGCTACCAAGAAAAAGTATGAGCATGGTTGGAAATCTGCATGGTCGTACAACGGCAAGATCTATATGAAGCAGACTGAAAAGTCAGCTATCATACTGATAGCCAGTGAAGCTGATCTAAGAAGATCTCCGCAGCGCCTGTTAATGACACCGACGCTGTGAGTCAGGAAAGCAGCTCCGAAACTACCGCCTGAAAGTTCGTTTGTTTTTCTGGAATTTGCATATATAGTGAAAAGATGGATTACCACCAGTTTTCCTTAGCGCACACAATCAACCTTAAATATCAGTTCTCCGAACCAGCCTTTCATCTTAACGTCCGCTCGGCTTTCTACAAAGAAGATGAGATTGCTATTCTTTTGAATCAGTTTCCTTTCAAGTTTACTGTTGTAATGTTGACGGAAACCTGGTACCAAGATGGGTGCAGAATGCTAGAGCTACCCGGATATGAACATTTCTTTCTTAACCGTATGAGTAGACGTGGCGGTGGTATTGCCCTTATGTTGCTTCCCGCAAACAATGCCATATCCTACCAGATTTTAGCATCATAACTGCAAATTATGAGAGTCTAACATTATGAGCTGGTAATGAAATTTTCTCTGCATTGTGCCGGCCCCCCACTGGCGATGTTGCACAGTTTAAGAAGCCTTCAGATGTGCCATCTTACAACACGACTCGTCATCTGTTATGTGCAAGGAAACAGCGAATGATGCATATGCTGCTTTTATTGCGCAGTTTTTACATATCTACATCAAGCATTTCCTGCTCTAAACAGTAACGCGCTCTAAAAAGATAAGAAAGCCATGGATTACTCATGAACATCTAAAAATGATAATGAATGAAAATAGATTGTATCATTTGTTTTTGCACACGCGCTCAGAAGACACTCTGAAGTACTTCAGACACTTAAGAAATAAACTCAACTCAAAACTTCACAGGGCAAAAGCTGCATACTACGAACGTCAGTTTACTGACACTACTCGACAGCCCAGTAATATTGCCTGGAGAGTGATAAATGACGTCTTAGGATGTCAAAAGCGAAACCTGACTCCTAAGGTAATAAACTTAAATGGTCTCGAAATAAAGGGCAAATCACTTGCAAATTATTTCAATAACCACTTTGTGAATACTTTCGTTCCTTGTTCCAGCAATGCGAATACAGATAACGAGGTGAGTAGTTTGACTCAAATAACAGAAAGCATATTTTTAGAGCCAACAGATGAAATTGAAGTTTATAATATATTCCTGGGCTTAAAGAATACCAAGGCTTTGGACATCAATAACATACAGATTAAATCAGTAAAACACGTCGCTGACATACTTTCATCTGTGCTCACTTATATTTATAACTTGGCGCTTGAGTCTGGAATTTTTCCCACTGGTATGAAATCGGCTAAGGTTTTGGTAATTTACAAGGGTGGTGAACGCAACTTAGCTTCAAGCTATAGACCAATTTCTGTACTTCCAGTCTTTTCGAAAGCACTAGAAAAGCTTATCTACATACGTATAATGAGGTTTCTTGATAAAAACCATGTTTTAAGTGATTCGCAGTTTGGCTTTAGAGAGACCGCATTGCTAGCACTTAAAGAAAAAATATTGCAAAATATTGAAAATAATTTTTTCACCGCGGGCATCTTCATCGATTTTAGCAAGGCGTTTGATTGTTTAGACCATAATATTCTAATCAATAAGTTGCACTCATGTGAGATACGCGGAAAGCCGCTATTATTACTGGAAAATTATCTCGGTTGTAGAACACAATCTGTAACCCTCCATAATGTAAACTTCTGAGTTTCTACCTATCCGCTTCGGTTTACCGCAAGGTAGTGTGCTGGAGCTCTTGCTGTTCAATATATTCATTAATGATATCAACATAGATAGCACAGTTAAGTTTATAATATACGCTGATGACACTACACTGCTTGCCTCTGGTACAGACTTAAACAATGTCTTAACGAAATGTAACGCTACTCTAGATAAATTATCAGTTTGGTGCCACTTAAATCGACTTAAATTAAATGCAGCGAAAACTAAAGCAATCATTTTTCGGGCAAAAAATAAAAGCTTGCACCACATTTATGTGCTAAGGTTTGAAAAACAGGTGATTGACATTGTTGAAGAGCATAAAACATTAGAAGTATATTTTTCATCTAACTTGAGCTGGGAAACGCACATCAATTATTTTTGCAAAAAACTTTCTTCTGTTGTAGGTGCACTGTCACGGTGTCGCAGCACTTTGTCCATAAAATGTAAAATTCAGATTTATTATGCACTCTTCCATTCCCATTTAACTTACTGCAATTTAGTATGGGCTACAACGACAAAGACTAATATGAACAAATTAATTGTACTACAAAAAAGAATTGTTTGCCTGATTGCTAACCTTGAACGATCATTTCCCATAACAGACGTCTTTCAAACACATAACATCATTCACATCGACAATTTTTATGAATTCCGTCTTCTGCAAACAATGTATTTTTCTTCCACCAATGTCACAAATCATTTATCAACGTTGGCATCTTTAGAATTCCGCCATGCCTCAGTGGACACAAGGAATCAAGACACATGGACAATACTTTTATTTTGTAATAACTACAAATTGCAGTGTTTAATTCATAACCTCCCTCGCACTTTGAATATTTTTTAAAACACTGCTGGCTTTACAAAAAAAGGCCTACTGAGCTCTTTTGTGCTTCTGCTTTCTGAAAAGAAAGTTTAAAAATGGTCCCGTGACTACAAAGCTTCTAGCATATAATGCGTATATATATGAAATGAATATATGTTGCTTTGATTTGTTTATCTATGCATTATTTCCGTATGTATTGTGTTATCTTTGTGCAGATGGCTGTACGGTTCTCTTATTTACTTGATTTGCATTAATATAGCAATCTTCTATTTTCTCTTATTTACCTTACAGCTCTGTTTGAGTAAATAAGAGAAAATAGAAGATTGCTTTTGTATGAAACTTTTTCTTTTATATGCGAGTCTTTCTGATGTTTCTCTTCTGTTGTATATTGCGAGTTTTCATTGTGTTTGTATATTTCATTGTTACATTTTTGTTGACACGCTTGCTGTGTACGCCATGCCTTGCAACGATTTCCTGGACTTAGTCAAGCTGCTCTAGCAGCTTTTATATGTGGGTTGCAGAAACCTAGAAGTCAGCTTCTCTGCAGAGCAAAAACCCCTTCACCATGACAGCCAAACCTGTTTTGGGGGCAGAAGTTGGGTGCAGCGCAGAATACTTCTATGTCCAGCCTGATGTCATGCACAAACCTGTTGAGCAGAATTCCTTCACTATTGAGAGCCTGGAGGAGGTAGGGGTGGGGGAGGCATTATGAATGGCACTCAGGAACAGAGGGGTTCTTAATCCCATAATTGCGACAAGAAGGGTGCAGGAAATGGGCGTGGCTATTCCTGCACTGCACCTAATTTCTGCCCCCAAAACAGGTTTGGCCGCCATGGTGAAGAGGTTTTTGCTCTAGGCTTCTGCAACCCATCTATCCAGAAAACCTTCCAGCGAAACTGGAAAATAAACAACTGAACACAAGAGGGAATTCACGTCCCTCATAGCCTGAGTTGCTTTTGGACATTAAAACCCCACAAACCAAATAAGATGGAATTCGATTCTCCATCTTTTGTTTGTTAGTGAAATTTTTTGCGGTGCAAACATGTCAGTTGAAAACGGAATTTCAGACCATGAATTGATCTTTTTCACGTGTACTAGCCTTCTTGATTGGCAGAAAAAAAGCACTATTTACGGCAGATACATACCTATGTAGCCCTAGTGTACCATTGAAAAGGCATAATAATTGTTTTGCTATACTGTGACATATTGTGTCGAAAACATTATATACCATCGAAAAGTGTTCAGAATCGTCATTGAACCCAGTGGATTACCAGAAAGATAATTCACTGCAGACGACTGAGAAAAAAAGCTAAAATAGAAGCAGAGCGTTTTACTCGTCTTAGGAGTAATTTATTGACAAAGATTAAGCAAGCTAGACATAACTTCCTCAATAACTGCTTGGAAAAATCCATCAAGAGCGATCCTTCCAAATTCTGGCGATTTCTTGGGCAAACAGAAGTATCGAAAATAATAGTTGATGACAACATACTGAAGGACACTGGCAGCATAACAAAAAATTTTAATCATTACTTTCCAAGTGTATTTTTGGAGTTGGATAAAACTAAGCATAGCGCCCTTGGATGCAATTCCTCCCATGAACTACAGTAATCACATGTGAGGGTATTCTGGCAATGCTTTTAAATATCAATATAAGAAAATCTAGTAGACCAGGTGGTATTCCCAATTTACTCCCGAGATGCTATGCTGAACAGGTTTCTGGATTCCTTACAGATCTTTTTAGCCTGTCACTAAAATCTTGCGATGTCCCATGTGATTGGCAAAAGGCACGCATTGTGAAAATACATAAAGGGCAAATGTGGAAGAGTTAATAACACCAAGTTTATATCACCAGTCAATGTTGTAAGCTGTTGGAGCATGTTATTGTAAGCTACCTCCTTGTCAAACATCACACCCGCTCACGGTTTACCAGCACAGTTTTAGAAAAAGGTCTCTTTAGAGATCACTACAGTTCATAAAATTATTGACGTGTTTGATCAGTGGGATGTTTTGTTTGGGATTTTGATAAAGTGCCTCATGGTAAACTGAAGTTGCAGCACATTCCACACAACATCCACCATGCTATCAGTTACTTCTCAGTGTGCTGGGACCGTTGTTGTTTTTGGTTTGGTTTATGGGACCTAACGTCTCAAGGCTATGAGAGGGGTTCCTTAACAGCACACGGACGCCTTGCTTTTCACCTCTGATTTATATTAACAATTTAATAGAGGTTCTACCAAATTCAATCAGGTTATTTGCAGCTGACTGTTGTTCTTAGAGAGGTCTCCTGAATGGAGGACCATGCTGTTCTACAGGCAGCTTTCTCTGCAATCGATGGCTGGTGTGGAGAGTGGGGCATGGAACTTTACAGCGAAAAAACTGTTCTTCTGCGTGTCACCAGAAAGGAACATCCCAGTACTTTTACTTATCGGCTTGGCAGGAGTGTGATTTGCGAAGTTGACAAGTACCTAGGAGTGACCCTTACAAATAATCTGACATGGTCTGCACATGTCTCAGATATTTGTGCTTCTGCTTTCTGAAAAGAAAGTTTAAAAATGGTCCCGTGACTACAAAGCTTCTAGCATATAATGCGTATATAAGGTCCAAGTTGGAATATGTGTCGGTACTCTAGGATCCCCACACCAAGGACACCAAAAAACTGAAACGCGTTCAAAGAAAATTATATAAAAAAATATAAAACGCTAGATTCTCCTTCTTCGTTCATGCAACACCACCAAATTCGAGCATTGCAAATATTCCAGAAAATAAGTAGACTGCTGCTCTTATATAACTTTTTTTCGGAAAATATTACGTTAAACCTTCCAAATTGTATTCGGCAAGCTGCCACCAGGCAAACAAGGCATACCACTCTACATACACTTGTTCAGACTACCCCGCCGGGGTGGCGCAGTGGTTACGACGCTCGACTACTGTTCCCAAGGACGCGGGATCGAATCCCGGCCTCGGCGGCAACTTTTCGATGGGGGCGAAAAGCAAGGCGTCCGTGTGCTGTGCGATGTCAGCGCACGTTAAAGAACCCCAGGTGGTCGAAATTTCCGGAGTCCTCCACTACGGCGTCTCTCATAGCCTGAATTGCTTTGGGACGTTAAACCCCACAAACCAAACCAAACCACTTGTTCAGACTTTTGTAAAAACAAACACCTGTAAGAACAGATTTTTTTTCTAAAATGGTGAAAGAATGGAACGAATTACCTCCGACTGTATTTGAATCAAACAGCTTTGAACTGTAATCCCTTTTTCTACATGATTAGGTGCTCTGATTTGCATTGTGTTTTCGATTTGTAAACATTTTCTTTTTGCTATATCATAACTAGACGGGAATTCCCAGTTTAGCTCTTTGTTGTATATAAGCCTGTACTTGTGTTTTTCACTTATCTCTTTGTGTTCGGGATTTGTGCCCCTTTTCTCGCTGAGGTGACGAGTTGAATTTGTGGTCTCCAGATTTGTTCTTGTATTTTATTCCGGCATCAAAAATAAAAAAATAAGGAACAATACATCTGATGCTGCGGGGTGCTGGCAAAAAAGCCAATAATGGCTTGACAATGGCCAGCACCCTATTCACAGGGCAGCAGGAATCAGCAATAAAAATGAGGCTATTGTACAGCCTCATTTTTTAGTCTTGCTCTTGTAATGCCCCTCCTGCTAGGGCCAAAGCAGTGGCCTGCAGTATGGTTAAATAAATAAATAAATGTTCATTTGGGTTTTTAAAAATCTACACTAATCACATTTTATGCAGTAGCAACTAGCCTGTTCATAATCAGTTCAGTTTCGGAAGAGCACAATAGTTGGGAAGGCTCTAGTTCTGTCCTCATCACTGAGGCTCGGGGTCTACAGACTTGAGAGTTCCAAGAGGTTGGGATGTGAAAATGTGCCAGGGTGGACAGCATATGAAGAGGACACAGAGTGCACATTGTTTTTAATGTTATATCTCTTTCTGAGACAATGTCCCATGTTTATCCAGGTCGCTTTGCAATGCCTCTGGCTACCTTATCCTTCTGCACTGTGCAGTTCGCATCGTAAGCTATGTCATGCCAGTGCTTGGCACTTTACAATTGTAGTTTGGTCTCACTCAAAATTATGTGTTACATCAAAGTGTATTAAAAGAAATGCACTGAGTAATGCTAAACTATTAGAAACTGCATCGTCTGATTGTGTTCAGCTCCAGAGCATTTCATTGGATACCAGCTGTCTCCTGTGGTTAAAATGTCAAGTGAATTGTTTCAATTGGCCACACTTGTGTAGAGCAAAACTTTTGGCCGCATGAGAGTGCTTTTTAAAACTTACATTAGGTCTGTGCTGGAATATGCATGTACTGTATGGGATCCGCCGACAAATGTTGATAAGTTCAAATTAGAAAGAGTTCAGAACTTGGCTGCCCGCTATGTTTCAGGAAATTATTGTAAACAAACTACCAGCGTAAAACAGAAATTGCAATGGGAACCACTTGGAGTGAGAGCAACAAAACTGAGGCTAAAATTACTTCATAATATTATATCACCAAAGAACTGCTATTCCCAGGGACAAGTACAATTTCTGTCCACACTATAGATCCGAGAGAATTGATCATGATTATAAAGTGCGTGAATTCAGATCGAGAAGTGACTTGTTGTTTTTTCCACGCACTGTTCGAGAATGAAACGCCCTGTCTTCATCCTGCGTTCATATATCTGACAATGAAGTGTTTGCATTGTCTTTGTAATGTTTTTTTTCTTATGCTTTACAGAACTGTGCCCCCCTGTGTAATGCCACATGTGGCACTGTGGGTAAAAGAATAAATAGATATGAAGTAAAATATATCCAGAGTTTATTCTGCAACTGACAAAAGCACAATTTTCTCTTCTTTTTTTTTTTTTCAGGCATATGCGCATTCTCCTTTTTTCACTCTAGGCTCACCCTCATGGCAGTTCTGTCATTTTATTTTGGCGGAAAGTTGTGAGATGGAGTAGGTACTTGCCAGCAGCTTTCCTCAGCAGTGGAGGGGAGCCTGCGGGCGAGTCGTGTCCTTTGTTATTCCGCCATATAGTTCAGCCGCTGCATGGAGCCCCTAGCTGCGTGGCACATTGCTGTCACCGCTTTATTTTGTTGCTGGTGCCATTCACTGAAGCTTCTTGTAACTAGGCATGCCTAGCAAATTCGTAATTGCAAAAATTGTTTTTTCCCCCGACTTTCGGAAGCTGACAGATGTGTTCGAAATATGTCTGAACAAGTTGAATATTGACAATATGAAGTCGAGCCCAATTACAACGGTGGAAGTTATCATGAGCATTTGCTTATTATGAACAACTGCTGTCAAAAATGTGTGCTGGGGCTATGGCATTGTGTTCCAAATGAAACAAACACCCATGGCTGCACCACACGGTTATTATGAATGAGGAGGTCCCTTAATTGCCCCCGAAGTCAAAATCTAGTCAGCGCAGAGATAAAAGATTTTTTTACTTTTTATTTTACAAAGAGAAAAAACAAAGCTAAGAATATGCATTGAATTGGCACTTAACCTTTGACAAGGTGTGCCTAAACAGGCTGGAAGGGCAAATGGTGCATGCTGGGAAAGGTATCGAGAGTAGAACGAGAAATGTAAGCACAAAACAGGGGCGAGGTTTGAAAACTAAATTACTGCACAGCACCGATAATTAACTGAGGATAGCAATGCGAGAAGCTTGAGTACTAGTCGCGAGGCAAGATTGATGGGCTACTCAGCCAAGTGGCTGTTATGCTGTCTGCACTAGTGATCTTTGCCTGCTGCCACATGTGGACAGTGCAAAGGTCACAGTTAGTTGAGTCACACTGGTGTCTAGCAGGCACCCTCGATTTTAGCACACACGTTGCGTCAAGAACCTTAATTTTGAATGGCCTCGGCTCCAGAGCTTAGAAAGCAGCTTGGTAGGGTCTACTTTGAAGGAACAAATGTGCACACAGCACTTTTCAAGGGAATAAACCACTTTTGTCTGACACTGCTTTTTTGACTGTAGTTAGGTATTATAAACTTCCACTACTATAAACTTGAGATAATACCAATGCAAGACTGTCAGGTTCCTTACAAGTGGGCTCGTCGGTATATGTTCCAAGAGGTAAAAAACTGTGGATTGTATTGTGTAGGATGAGACTGTGCGTTTGACCTTCATAGTTTCCTTCTCCTCCAATTCCAGAAAAAGCTATTGCAAAGTATAATGGAGTGCTAGCAATGCACCTATGTGCCGAGACAGACAAGAGCTTGGGGACACCAGTTTATTGCAGGCACATTTTGTCAGAAAACACTCGTACAGGGCACAGGTTTATGCACACATATGTATCCTCACATTTTAAAACTATGTCCGGTTTCTGTTGCAACACAAAGCCCAGTATACCGTGAAAGTTGCCACGTTTCTTGCCCCTTACACGCAGCTAGACAGTATAATCTGCTGAGCATGCACTTTATTTCACTTAAGAAAAGGGCCCAGGAATGTGACATGAACGCTGGTTTCCCATGAATAATGCTAGCATTCCTTTTGCAAAATCTGTAGTTATCGTTACTGGCAGTAAAGCACTGCCTCTGCTTCCACTATAGCAGAGTGCAACTGGGAACAGCAGTTGTTAAATGGTTGATGATGTCCTGTTTGCTCTGCTGGCCACTGGTGAATAAGTTGGAGGGATCAGAATACGTAAGTAATCTGCGATTTGCTGATGACATTGCCTTGCTAAGGAACTCAGGGGATGAATTCCAAAGAATGATTGATGACCTAGACAGGAAAAGTAGAAAGGTAGGCTTGAAAATCAATATGCAGAAGACTAAGGTAATGTTCAACAGCCTCTGGAAGGAACAGCAGCTTACATTAGGTAGCGAAGTACTGGAAGTAGTAGGCGAATGTGTCTAATTAGGACAGGTAGTAACCGCAGATCCGGACTATGAAAAGGAAATAACAAGAAGAATAAGACTGGGATAAAGCGCATTTGGCAAGCGCTCCCAGATTATGACTAGCCGCTTAGCAGTATCGCTCAAGAGGAAAGTATACAACAGTTGCACCTTACCTGTACTTGCTTATGGGGCTGAAATGTGGAAGCTAACAAAAAGGGTTCTACTTAAGTTGAGGACAAAGCAGAGGGCTATGGAAAGAATAACGGTAGGGATAATGTTAAGAGATAGGAAAGGTGCAGAGTGAGTCAGAGAAATAACTCAAGTCACTGACATTCTAGTAGAAATCAAAAAGAAGAAATGGGCATGGGCAGGAAATGTAGCGCGAATAAAGGATACCCGATGGTCGCTTAGGGCAACAACCTGGATTCCAAGGGAAGGAAAGCATAGCATGGGGCGGCAGAAAATTAGGTGGGCAGATGAGGTTAAGACGTTCGCAGGGGTCAAGTGGATGCAGCTAGCCCAGGACTGGGTTAATTGGAGGAATAAGGAAGGGAGAGGCCTTTGCCCTGCAGTGGGTAAAGTCAGGCTGAGGATGATGATGATGATCAGAATTCTTGAGCATATGATTTCATCTTATGTCGAGCTTTAATAACGCACCGCATTTCTGTAATCCTGAATGAGGGCAGCGTTTCAATGCAGATTTTGTTTGTACACGACTACAGGCATTGCAGGTAATGTGCACAATTCACCTCTGGTTAGAGTTTGTAAAAGCGCTGCTTGAATGAGGTTTTGTTGGTTGCAGTGTGTTCGAGGCAGAGAAACCGTAAGTGAAAATTGTGCCAAGTTGAGTTCTCTTTGCTTTTTCCAATAGCTCACCAGGTCAGCTTATAGTAGAGGCAAACTGTTCATTATGTGACCACCGAAAGGAACACTTGCATGCAGTACCACAGCTTTTTGTCCTGCTTGTTTACTGCAAATGAGCAACGTGGCATCCTTAGCACAGGCCATTCAGAGAGCATTAAATAAAGCCAATCCTATGCGTATCGAACTTGAAGAGGGTTTAGAACACCTTGGCAAACGAAGGAAGTCTGGTGAGAGCTGCCAGCAGCCACTACTCGGCTAGACTAGCTTCACTGCATGGCCAGCATTGTGCCAAATATTGACAAAGGCGAAATTGGCAAATGGGAGGCTGCTGAGAGTTCTCATGTGGCTAGTGCAGCCAGTAGATGTCCAAGGTCACACCCCCACAGTACGGCGAAAATCCCGTAGCATCTAATTTATGAGTGCACACAAGAAACTAATAGAGATCATATTCACTCTTGAATTGAAATCTGTGCCCGGTTGAATAGCTTCTGCTGCTGTTTTGTCATGAGCAACAATAAGGGGCCCTTTCCCTACCAAGTTCATGCCATTTCATTTTTCTCTGTCCAAAACACCCATGCTTTTACAGGTCAAGGTTCTGTGACAAACACCTGAGCTCTTCTAAAGTGCAGGCAGTTTTGAATTAACATATGTCGAAAAAAAGTGAGAACTGCACAGGAAGAGGTGCATAAAAATTAGGCCAAGAATGCATTGCTGGTGATGGGCCAAAATGGGGTGCTGCGGATGAGCAATTCACACTGTAAGCACGTCCTGTTTGAGCCATTCAGTAATGGGCAAGGCAACCTGAAAAACGAGTATGATGTGACCAGTATTGCTCTTAAAGTAGCCCTGAAGTGTCCACAGAGCTGCTGAAATATTGATACCTTTTTGAAACAGTGCACATGAACAAATCGTGAAGCACTGCAGTCAAGGAAGAAGCTAATATTTTATACGACTACAATCACTAAACACAAAAAATGAGCAGGTTGTAGAGCAAACTGACAAGATTGTGGCTGGAATTCTCCAAGAATGAGATTACACTGCTCTGAATGTGCCTCTTACGTAGAACTCCGAGCATCTGCTCACCACTGTGCCAAGTGTGTGGCCTAGAAAGTGCTGACCACAGGATATGTGCAAGCCACAGGCTCAAACATGCACACCCTATGTCTATCGCTTGCATATGGTATAGAAACAAAATTTTACTGTATTGCACTCGTGTAACTAGTAAAACGATGTGTGACTTATTAAGCTACTCCGATCATTTGCTGGCAGGGCATATGGGAAGGCCATTAATGGAAAGACTAGCTGGGTGCCCATGCGCTCATTACGTGCTATCATGGCACATGGCATGCATTAACTTGATAGGCCTGCATTAAGGCCCATTTGGTGAGGCAGACTGCATGGCCGAAAAACATGGCTTTGATACGAGTAAGGTACATGCATACATTTATATTTATAATATATATATATATATGCATGCACACATAATAGCAGTAGCAGAGGGAAAGGAAAATAAAAATTGTGATGTACATGGCATACAAGTGCAAATAATGAACAGCAGCAGCAGAATAAAACACATTTAGCCTGTGCTGAGTATGAAAGGTATTTTATGGCAATCCAACCACCACTCTTTTCGTCATCCACATAGTCATGGTACCCAGCTTACAAGCAGGATCAATTCCATACTCCCAGTTAATGAGCAGTTAATCTATCATCAGAATTTTTGCTCCGCGCCTTTCATTATTTGCAGCACTTTGGTCTCAGAACTGTGTCACATATCATCATAGTTCATTTAGGTGAAATATAAAACAAAAGGAAAAATGCCAGTACTAGTTACATCATGGCTGTCAGTGACTCTCTACACAAGGACAATCAAGCCACTAATACACAACTTTGCACGCATAGACACTTACTATTATATCTCAATAAATAATGCGTGGTCAGCAATGTGAGCCCTCTGTTAAACAGATCAGACAGGACACAAGCGCAGGACTAATGCACAGGGGACTAGCAGCTTGGAATAAAGTAGCTCTGGAATGCATAGTCTTCACTGCAGTCTTTCTAGAGCAGTGCCTAATATGCATCGACTGGAAGAACACTGCCTAGAAGCACTGCAATACAGCTGTGCTCTATAACATTTAACATGGTGCTCCCTCCCTCTTACGGCACACTATGAAAAAAATGTTTGCTGACTTGACCGTCTGAGTAGATATCAAGCATGCAACCTTCAGTGGTCTGTATGTGTGTGGGTTCTTTACGACAAACAGCAGCCAGCCCTTCTGAAGAAAAGGTTCCAGAGGTCACTTGAACTGTGTTCAAACATCAGTCAATGTCAAAAGTTTTTTCAGTACTAACTGCAGTGATGCTCCAGAACATAGCACACACAAAAAAAATTCAGAGGCTGAATCTGAATCAAATGTATATAAAGAAGCACAACAAAGTTCTGCAATAACACTGGCTGCATGAGTAAAGAAAGACCCTTGAAGGTAAGGCTAAACCTAACAACGTGAAACAAGACTCGACACGCATGACTGCACACGACATTATGTGTGGTTGTGTGGATTGGGCCTCAGAAAGTTATAAATATCCATCTGTGTGTGCCTACCTGAGTTGAGCTTTCAGTTTGTTACCTTTCTGTCCAAGACACAGATGTAATAGCGTGTTTGCTTACAAGTGCATTTATTGCACTTCCAGTGAATTTCGACAGGAAGTACTACAGTTGGTTCCCTCTCATTTTTCTTTCATGTTCAAGTGCCATTTCTGGGTGCTAATGCATGTTTGCACAGTCATATTGTACATAAAGAGTAGGGCACACTTTTGCTTGTTTACTACAGGCCAGCAATATAGGCAGCGCTCTAGAACGTCGCAGTTTCACCATCACAAGTTATATATACAATCGCGGTGTAAAAATAAAGCTTGAGTGAGCTGCAGTGATGGCATTTACCACAGAAAGCAATCTGGAGGCAGCCCTGCTGCTCAAGTGTACAGTCGGCCAGACTTGCATCACTCGGACCATTACTCAAACCCAGCAACATGTGCCCAACTATCACCTATACTCCGTTTCATATGAGACATGCAATGATGCCAAAGCTAGTGCAGCCTTTTGAGCTGGGTATGTTTGCGCTTGGAAAGTAGTTCTCCGTACATCCACAGCACAGGCAAGCATCTTTTGTTATGCCATAATTTATATAATGCATAACTCGAACTTGGGCAAGATGGTGCATAGCTGTTGGTAAGGGGAACAAGCGCACAAAAGACTCGTCATTTTCTTCCTTACGTGTGTGTCTTTTGTGCGCTTGTTCCCTTTGCCAACTTCATATAATGCGACTGGAAATGTCCTCCACATCTGTCATTTTGCCCCTTCTCAAGTTCTCATCCTACTCCTCACCAAGAGTAATTACATGGCCAGTATGCCTATTCTCTCTGGTGCCATCTGCACCTGAAAAAGTAGTTCACCATCAATATGTGACATGCACAGGGGGTACAATAACTGAATGCTTGATTAGCTTCTCTATCATTCTCTATCCAAGGATGTAGTTTTATATTGCTCCATCAAAACCTTTGCTGAATCTTTGAGAAGTATGAGTGACACAAGGTGAAGTGAAATCTTTTTTTGCGAATGCACCACTTGCGTACTTTTTAGAACGTTGCATGCAAAGTACGAGTGAAACTCATGGAAGCTGCATCTCTCTCTGCGAGCTTCTAGTGTCACTGTTTTATGAATTTCCTCTAGCATTAACATGTGGGTGTCCAGCCACATTACGACATTTTAGTGCTGCATCATAACAGACTGAGGTAGCCATACCAGGGTGTTGTCACTAAGCAGCTGCTCGTGAAAGCACATGATGCGTGAATCTGAATTGATCTGAAACCAAATGCATCTGAGGTAAACATCATTTGTGCAGCTCTAAAAAGTTCACTGGGAAAGCATATTTGTCTGCTGGCAGTACAACTGACAAAAGCTGAAGTGCTTTTTAAAAAAGCATCACAAGTCCAGTCACCAGACAAGCAAGACGTGTCAACACATACACAGAACTGCTGCCTGACATGGATGCAGCACAATTTAAGGCATAGATATATTTTACAAGCAATACATTCAAAATTCACACAATTCCACAGTTCATGGAGATGCATGACCGTAGAAGCATTTCAGGGCTGTACAGCCCTTTAAATATTACAAAGTAGCTCTCGTGCATTGTACTCATTCACATAGCACATAGGTGCCCACTTGGAATTCCTTCAGAAAGAAAAAAAAAACTTGTAGCATGACTGAACAGCACGAAGAGGTCAGATAGAGTACATTAAGAAAACTGCTCCCAGTGTCATACAATGTAGTTACAGCTCAACAAAGATTGTTGACCTTTCTGTAACACATTTCAGACTTTTTGAACTACAACGCGTGGATTCAACTGAACACTACACAGCATGCTAATAATTAGTGATGTGACTCATGCAGAATGGAGGATCTCTCTTTGCTTTGTTGAAATGTAGGATGGCATCACCTTGTGTGATTAATGACGATAAGCGTTGTTCTCCCTTTTGTACACTGCAAAAGCAAGCATTCGATGCATAACGGAAAGCACGCAGCAATTAGCTATGGACGTTTCCTTCTTTGAACTGTGTCTGCAATAATGTACAATGAGCTGTGTTTGGAGATCGAGCCTACCAAGTGTGGTGTGTGCACACAGCGTCTATGGGCCTCACTCCAACATCGGAGAGGAAAACGCATGCTTTTTGTGCCGTGTCACTCAGCAGACCAGCAGCGGGAGACAGGAGTTCCCTCAACCTCTGCGTGGGTGACCTCTTTTACTGTGCATTGGTTTGTGACGTGAGTTTTTACCACAATCAGGGTGGTCAATATCTCTTAATACTAATACGCCTGCGTTACTTTTTCTGAGTCAGATATGAGAGCTGATCATTCGGCGGACTCCTACCGCAGAGCGCGCCCTGAGCTAACGCCGGCTCATTCAGCTGCTCTCGTTGGACTTGGCCTCGCCTGAAGGCTGGGCGTCGGACTCCACTCCGGAACTGGACGACGTGCCTTCGTCCTGCTCGGCAGCCGGGGTGGTGTTGCGCAGGCTGCGGCTTCCCAGCGTTGAGTGTGGCCCGTGAGGAGGCCTTGGCGGCGGCAGCACCGCCTCGAGGCTGCGCACACGCCGGTCCATCGACCGCCGGTAGGGCGGCGGGGGCGGGGGCGAGGGCTTCACCACCTCCAGGAAGTTTGGGTTGATATAGCAGAAGTCCGTGTCCACCACGAACGGCGGGTTGGGCTTGGTGTGCGGGCTCTTGCTGGGCGTGCCGTTGGTGCCCGGCCGGTTCTCTCCTGGCAGCAAGATGGGCCGCCGCTGCTTCAGGTCGAACGAGGGCTGCGCCGCGGTGACGTCCAGCTTGCGCGACCGTGAGAGCCGCCGCAATGTCCGCCAGAGCAGAGTCGCTAAGCCGGCCACCAGAGCCGCCACTACACCGACCACAGTGGCTGCGATGGGCGCGACGGCACTCCGGCGGTCAGCGCAGGCGCCGCGGTAGCGCAGCTCCACCGCGACGATTCTAAACTCGGGGTAGAAGGCGCGCGTGACTTCGGGTGTCGGCTGGCCCGAGTTGGCGCGCATGGTGCGGAGCAGGGCGTCGACGGCGGCACGGTCGCACCAGCTCGAGTTGGCCGACGGGTCAGTCCAGCTGAGCACGTGCGGAGGGCCCAGGGCGAACGCAGTGCGCGCGAAGCGACGCGGGCAGACGTCGTCGCGGGCAAAGTGCTGGATGCGCTGCTCCAGTGCCTCCACCTGCTCCCACGAGAATTCGGCCGACGTGTTGAACACGAGCCGAAACTCGTGCGTCGGGCTTCGCGGGGGTTCCAGGGGTACGCAGCCCACTTTTCGCGGGGGAGCCAGGTAGGTAGTGACCGGTGGCGATGACGTGGTGCCGGTGGTCGTAGTTGGCGGAGTGGCGGAAGGCGATGAGTCATCGGGGCCGGCTCGTTCTGATGGTACAGTCGGCTCTGTGCTGGTCGCGCGAGTTGGCGGTACAGCCGGAGGCGAGAAGCCATCAGAGCCCGTGAACTGAGGTGCTTCACGTTCAGGAGTGACGCTTATGGAGACGTCTGGCACAACCGGCGAAGCACCGTTTTGAGCGCCGCGCACTATAGGTGGCTGTGTATCCTGCTCAAGGGTTGGAGCACTCGCTGTCGTATCATTCACTGGAGCATACGATACGAGTTCTTCACTGGCCTCCACATTCCTATGCAGTGGAGGCGGCGTGCTTGCCAGCTCAGCCATCGTAGTACTGGGCAGATCTGAAGGCACTTGCATAAATTCACTTGGTGCCTGCGTTGTTTCAAGTTCCCTGTGGGCAGTCTCTTTCTGAAGCATATGCTTTGTTGAAGTCTTAGTAACCAAATGTGTTGACTCATTTTCATGCAAATTACCACTTCTCTCTGGGGTTATTATCTGGCCATCTACGCTTGTGGCAGTAGTGCTGGCAATGTCAGCTGTGGGCATGCTCTCCAGCACTGCACCTCTAGTTGCATAACGTTCGGTATCATGATCGGCAAGTACTGTGCTTAACATGGCAGTTGGCAGTACTATATCTGTGATTGTATTACTTCCCACTCTTTGTGATGGCGCTACCACTGTATTGCCTCCTGTGCCGAGTTCTTGGGTTGTAGCATCAAGCGCATAGGTTGGAGAAAATTCTGTGTTACCATCTGGTGACTGTGAAACCGAGTACAAAGAAGTGTATCTTGGCGAGCTGTCTTTTGAGACCTCAGTATGGAATGTTTCATCACTGTAGGAAGGGTTAAATGCCTCTGTAGATGTTCCAGCTGTTTTTTCTCGTTCAGGAGTGCTTTCCAGATATGACTGACTTTGTGCTTCAGTTGCAGCGGCCCCTAATGAAATTCCAGCAGCCGTTAAGGTTGAAATAGTGCTTGTTGATAGGGGTAAGGTTGCCGTGTCAGCATGCAGTAAAGATGCTTGAGCTGATGTGTTGTAAACAAGAGGAATTTCCTGCCAAACAGTGCCAGCTTCCCAAATAGCTGTTATACCAGCTGTGGCATTTGGCTTCATATTTTCAAGGGGAGGACTGTATGTAAATGGCAGTGTAGTGCTTGAAGGTTCATTGTCACTCGTTTGGCTGGTACCATTCTGAAGCAATGGCACAGTTGCGTGCTCAAGCGCTATGGTTGTAGTCGTCTCATTTGATGGGGTCTTCTGCTCTGCTTGCACATCTGGCGGTTCTGTGCCAAGGACTGACGTGCTCTCTGATGACTGCGCTTCAGTTTCCTTGCTAACACTTTCATTGACAGGTGGCATATCTGTCACAGGTTCCAGTGGGGAGCTTGTGTTCCAATGGAAAGCCTCAGTTTCCTTGCTTACACCTTCATTGCCAGGTGGCATATTTGACGCAGGTTCCAATGGGTAGCTTGTGGTCAACGTGCTGCTTTGCGTGGTCAAAACTGGTGTCAATGCAACATCATCAGGAGTAAAATTTGTAGAGGTGGCAGTCGAAGGTTGCTTGGTCAAGGTTTGAGTTTCTGATGGATTCACTGTTGGACTCTGTATTGTCACAAGGCTCTCCAGCTGCAGTTCAACATCTTCCTCTCCACTAATGTCCAATTCCTCACTGGATGCCTGTGTACTCAAAGAAAAAGCCTGTTGAAAATCTTGACTGCTTTCCGGTAGGAGGCCCTTGGTCCCCCCCTCTATTGTTGGTATAACATTTGGTTCCACAGCTGCCGTAGTTGGTGCATCAGCATATGGAGTGCGTGCATCCATAATGTTGGTGCTCTCCGTGAGACCTTGTAGTTTGGAATAGTTTTGGATGGCACTCATTGTTGTGCTGGGCTCTTCATTTGGTGAAATTTTGCTAGTTAGCTCTACAATATGTGGTGCTTCCACGAAATGAACAGTAGAAATGCGCATGTCTTTTTTTTTAGTTTCACTGGTCACATTAAAAGCTGAGGCAGACATTGGCGTAGTCAGCTCTCTATCACCGAGAAAAGCGTGCAGTGAAGACACCGGTGCCTCATAGATGTCGCTGCCATTAGGGGCGTGTGTTGGCTTTGCCAGTTGCACTGCATCCTCCAGGGTGCTGTCATTTTCTGTAATGGGAGCCACACTGCTGCCTGGGGAATCTGGTACAGTCACCAATCTGTCTGCTGGCTTGTTCTTAAGGGAACTGAGTTCGTAATCAAGTATGTCCTTGTGTAATTCCAAGAAACCTTGTGTGGTAGCTTGCTGGTGGGGAACTGGGGTTCCAGACACTGTGGTCACTAAATCTGCCTCTCCACTGTGTACTGTGTTGACATCTTTGCTGGCCAGCCCCTTGCTACTTGGGGTAGTAATTGTCACTGTCGTGACTCCTTTGTCAAAAAACTTGATGGCACGTGCTGCATTAGCTTCTTGGAGCAAAGTGCTGTTAGCTGACTCCGGTGTGGCTGCTGATAGGTAAGTTACAGGCAAACCTGTCTCTGCTGGGGCCAGCTCTTCGTGGTCTGGCTTGGCAGCTGCTTCCCATGGCAGTGGCACAGCAGTGCAAGAGGCAAAGAGGAGGAGAGTGACAAGAGCTCCCCGCACTTCCATGAAGGTAGTAGCGGTGCTTTCTACTTGGTGCCTCTTGGCCAGGGTTCATCCTGTTGGCAGCGGGCCCTTGCCACTGCTCTGCACACGATAGAAACAAAAATAAAAGCAGTGGTCACAGAAAAGTCTGAGCCAAAAAAATAACTATGGGGGACACCTAAGCTCCACCATCAAGGGTAAGACACGATAGTGTAGGCATATAAAGCTCATTTAACCAAGCTGAATGAACGTACCTGCATAGCCTTGGTGTAGCATGCCTGCCTCAACATCCAAGTGCACCGGAAGGTTGACTCTTGGTTTGGTTTATGGGGTTTAACATCCCAACGCAACTCTGGCTATGAGAGATGGCGTAGTGGAGGGCTCCGGAAATTTTCATCTCATGCGGAACGTGCACTGACATCGCACAGCCTTGCACGGCGGCCAGGATTCAATTCCACATCCTTGGGCACAGTAGTCAAGTGCCCTAACCACTGCACCAGCACACTGAGGTTATTCTACCTTCTCACCTGAAATGAGCAACCCGAGTTGGCAGATGTGGTCTCGCCAAATCACACAGACCATGCCACTTTCATGATTTTTGCTCACAATGTCGAGACCGCATTTTCTGAGCAACAGAACCATTAATGCTATCACGTTAAAATGTCACGTGCACTGGCCTAGGATGACATGCCGATCTCTGCAGGTACCGGAAAGCTTGTTTGAAAAAAAAAAAGCAAATTGCAAACACCAAAATTCACCCAAAGTAGTGCTTGATTGAGAATGAGATAGTTAGTACACAGTAATGATATGCAGCCATTTAAGTCCCCTTGAAAGTGGAATTTGACAACATTAGAAGGAACGCTGCTACTATAGGTTTGAATTACTGAAGCCTGACATGGTTTTGTCATTTTAATGGCTTTTAACATTTCCTTACACATTTTCATTTTTTCCCACTGTCATCCTTATTTGCCTCTGCTCATCTTTACATTCCAGAAAAATTCTGCCATGCTTGTGGAGCCACTGCTCAGGGTGAAATCATTTGTTCATTAAGAACAGCGAAGTAATTATTAGGCGTAAATCCAGCCTTAGATTTCACAAGCCTTTTATCAATTTCTTTTTAGCCTTGCATATGTAGAAGCAGGGTTTCCATGGACCACTATTAGGCCTGATATTTAAGGATAATTCCAGGATTTCTATGATAAAAAGGGAGGAAGGCAAGGAGTCGTTTTTGGATCGCACAGATTAAGGATTGTTTGACTATTACAGTTAGTCACTGGGCTAGTTGGTATTTGCAATTTAAGCTCATAGTTCATCCTTCTTTTCATTCTTCCTTTCTTTGGCCGTGTGTCGTTGCGCTGAACACCATAAGCTTTGATTTTCCTCTCCACCATCCCTGCTTTCTTCTCTTTAGCCTTCTGGGGGGAAACTGTTAGAAGAAGATTTTACGTCATTCTTAATCTCGGCATCCTTGAGAGACTAGTGGCTGACTCCCATAGCAGTTAAGAGTTTTATGCAGTTTTCTTTCCAGACCCGTCAAGCTCCGGCTTCAATGCCTTTGTAACTCTCAATCAGTCACCAGGCACAACATATACTTTATTTATACAGATCGCTCAATGCCCCCCCCCCCCCTCCCTTTAGCATAATTCACACATTCGAGCCAGGCTTTTTCCGCTTAGCATGGCGTTCTAATTCATACTACACACATCCAAACACAAACGCATAGTGATGTGACATCAGCTGTTACTTTAGGGCCGGCATCACTGGTGTTCAAACTCAGCGAGCACCCCTCAGAGAAAGCATGGAAGATAGGATGGGAAACAAGCCTTCTGAAAGAATTTCTAGGAAGCAATGCATTCTCAAAGGGTTCCACTTCAGGACTTAATAGTTTGCTTATATAAGAGAATGGAAGTCTAGGTAAACATGCAAGAAACCAGCACACGCATAGAAAGAAAAATAGTGGAAATGGGACCAAAAAGTGTGAGAGCGGGTAGGCAGGATATTGGTAACCCTGGCCTCGCTAAGTGCCACATGAGTGTTTTGAGTTTTGTTCTGTTTCCCCCGAGGGGCGCTCCCAGTCACCACATAGTGTTCATCATCATAATCAGCCTGACTATACCCACTGCAGGGCGAAGGCCTCTCCCATCCACTTGACCCCTGTGAACTTCTCAACCTCATCAGCCCACCTAACTTTCTGCCGCCCCCTGCTACGCTTTCCTTCCCTTGGAATCCAGTTTGTTACCCTAAGTGACCATCGGTTATCCTCTCTTCACACTATGTACATGCCCTGCCCATGCCCATTTCTTCTTAATTTCCACTAGAATGTCAGTAACATGAGTTATTTCTCTGACCCACTCTGCACGCTTCCTATCTTTTAATGTTACCCCTACCATTTTTCGTTCCATAGCCCTCTGAGTTATCCTCAACTTAAGTGAACCCTCTTGGTTAGCCTCCATGTTTCAGCCCCATAGGTGAGTACAGGTAAGATGCAACTGTTGTATATTTTCCTCTTCAGCGATACCGGTAAGCTGCTAGTCATAATCTGTGAGTGCTTGCCAAATGCGCTCCATCCAAATCTTCTTGTTATTTCCTTTTCATGGTCCGGATCTGCGGTTACTACCTGTCATAAGTAGACATATTCGCCTACTACTTCCAGTACTTCGCTCCCTAATGTAAACTGCTGTTCCTTCCCGAGGCTGTTGAACATTACCTTAGTCTTCTGCATATTGATTTTCATGCCTGCCTTTATACTTTTCCTGTCTAGGTCATCAATCATTATTTGCAGTTCATCCCCCGAGTTGCTTAGCAAAACAATGTCGTCAGCAAATCGCAGATTACTGACGCATTCTCCATCTACCCTTATCCCTAACTGCTCCCATTCCAAGTCTCTGAATACTTCCTCTAAGCAAGCTGTGAATAGTACTGGGAGCTGTGAATAGTACTGGGGAGATTGTGTCTCCTTGCCTAACACCTTTCTTTATGGGAATTTTGTTACTTTCTTTATGCAGAACTATGGTTGCTGTGCAGCCACTATATATATCTTCCAGCACTTTCACGTACGGCTCGTCTACCCCCTGATTTCGAAATGCCTGCATCACCCCCGAGGTTCCAACTGAGTCAAATGCTTTTTCGTGTATTAGGGCTAGTTATATACCGAGCATTTTTCGATCACCTGATTGATGGTATGGATATAATCGATAGTAGAGTACCGTTTCCGAAAACCTGCTTGATCCTTTGCTTGATTGCAGTCTAAGGTTGTCCTGATTCTATTAGCGATTACCTTAGTAAATACTTTATACGTAACAGACAGTAAGCTGATTGGTCTGTAATTTTGAAGGTCCTTAGAGTCCCCTTTCTTATGAATGAGGATAATGTTTGCATTCTTTCATGGTTCCACTACCGTCGATGACACCAGGCACTGCGTATACAGGGTGGCCAGTTTTTCTAGCACGATATCCCCCCACGTCCTTAAGCAAATCTGTAGTTATCTGATCCTCTCCAGCTGATTTCCCCCTTTTCATAGTTTCTAATGCTTTCTTGACCTCGTCCTTCGTCACTGGTGGAACGTCGGATTGTTTTTTCCTACCGCCAATCTCATTACGGTCCTGACTACTTTGGCTACTGTAGAGATCTGTATACAACTGCTAGGCTACTTTGACTATCTTGTCCATATTCGTGATGACGTAGCCCGCCTTGTCCCTTATCGCATACATCTGGTTTTTGCCTATGCCAAATTTCTTCTTTACCACTTTAAGGCTTCCCCCGTTCTTTACAGCATGCTCAATTTTCTCCATGTTATACTTCCTTATATCGGCCACCTTGCGTTTATTGATTAGCTTTGATATCTCGGCCAATTCAATCTGGTCTGTTGGATTTGAAGCTTTCATACTCTGCCGTTTCTTAATCAAATCTTTCGTCTCCTTAGACAGCTTACCGGTATCCCCTCCAACTATCCTACCGCCTACTTCTACCGTACACTCAGTAATGATATCTCTGAAATTATTGTTCATTGCTTCTAGGGTAATGTCGCCATCCTCGGTTAGAGCTGAACATCTATTCTGTAGCGAGATCCTGAACTCTTCTGCTCTCCCCCTCACCGCTAATTCGTTGATGGGTTTCTTTCTTACTAATCTGTTGCATTCCTTCTTCAGATTTAGGCTAATTCGAGACCTCACCATCCTGTGGTCACTGCATCACACTTTCCCGATTACCTCTACATCTTGCATAATGGCAGGGGTTGAACACATTATGAAGTCAATTTCATCTTTAGTCATTATTAATATAAACAGTGCGAACACGAAGACAAAGGACAAGATAAAAGAAAGCCACAGTACAAGCGCTGACTCACAACTATGCCTAAGCCCTTTACTCCAAGGCCCAGAAAAAACAAACATGAAGAAAACGAAAGTCACGTGAAACAACCCCTGGGTTCACCTGCTGCACAAAAAGTCACTTAAAAAAGACACCTCTTTGCTTGAAAGAGCAAGAGAAGTCTTGCTGACACACTTAATGTCCGTTGAAATAAAATATGATTCCACTATCTCTCTCATCTTCTCTTTGTGGCGATACAAAATCCTAACCTTCTCAAACTTAGGAGTGCACTTCTTCTTCTCCTTCTTCATTATTTCATATGAATGGCAATGTGATACCAGAAACGTTTTGTCCTTTCCACTTTTCAAGTTGTTCCGGTGTTCCTGTAGTCTCTTATTAATACATCGTCCTGTTTGTCCTATATAACTGGCTCCACAAGAGAGTGAAGCCTGTACACAACACCTGTCTTGCATCCAACATATGGGTTCCTATGTTTCACCCCACATTCTTGCTTCTTCGCTTCTCTTTCCCTTTGAATAGCCGGGCAGATCCTCTTCATCTTGAGCGGGGCGGTCAATGCGACGTCAACACTATACCTCTTGCCTACATTTTTGAGGCCATGCGAAGTTCTGTGCACATACGGTACCACTGCAACCTTCTTCTTCCTTTCACCCATGCTGGGCAGGGATTTCACTTGTCTTTCAAAACTCTTGCCCATGCCATGGTAACAAGATTTCTTCAACGCATTTAATAAGCATGTGTTGATCATCCCATTCTTCACTAATTTGGAATGCCCCGAATTGGAGCTTAGCAACGGCTTCATCGATCTCGGGTTGTATTCCCAACAAACATGATCATCACCGAATTTGGGGCATTCCAAATTAATGAAGAATGGGATGATCAACACATGCTTATTAAATGCGTTGAAGAAATCTTGTTACCACGGCATGGGCAAGAGTTTTGAAAGACAAGTGACAAGAATTGCAAAGGCCGGTTATCGGGAGCCGGTTATTATCGAGGCCAGTTGCCGGGTGCTGAAGAGCCTTAAAAGAACGCACAGACTGAAATCCCTGCCCAGCATGGGTGAGAGGAAGAGGAAAGTTGCAGTAGTACCGTATGTGCACAGAATTTCGCATGGCCTCAAAAATGTAGGCAAGAGATATAATGTTGACGTCACATTGACCACCCCGCTCAAGATGAAGAGGATCTGCCCGGCTATTCAAAGGGAAAGAGAAGCGAAGAAGCAAGAATGTGGGGTGAAACATAGGAACCCATATGCTGGATGCAAGACAGGTGTTGTGTACAGGCTTCACTCTCTTGTGGAGCCAGTTATATAGGACAAACAGGACGATGTATTAATAAGAGACTACAGGAACACCGGAACAACTTGGAAAGTGGAAAGGACAAAACGTTTCTGGTATCACATTGCCAGTCATGTGAAATAATGAAGAAGGAGAAGAAGAAGTGCACTCCTAAGTTTGAGAGGGTTAGGATTTTGTATCGCCACAAAGAGAAGATGACGAGAGAGATAGTGGAATCATATTTTATTTCAACGGACAATAAGTGTGTCAGCAAGACTTCTCTTGCTCTTTCAAGCAAAGAGGTGTCTTTTTTAAGTGATTTTTTGTGCAGCAGGTGAACCCGGGGGTTGTTTCACGTGACTGTTTCGTTTTCTTCATGTTTGTTTGTTCTGGGCCTTGGAGTAAAGGGCTTAGGCATAGTTGTGAGTCAGTGCTTGTACTGTGGCTTTCTTTTATCTTGTCCTTTGTCTTTGTGTTCGCGCTGTTTATATTAATAATGAATAAGTACCAACTTGCCCAACAAAGTATCTTGGTTCATTTTTAGTCTCCCCGTTAGGACTTCTCCATGTCCAGTCCCGGTTCTTCCGTTTGCTGAAGAAGGTATTCATGATTCTTAAGTTATTGCACTCTGCAAACTCAACTAGTAATTCCCCACTGCTATTCCTAGAACCAGTGCGATAGTCACCTACTGCCTGGTCTCCTGCCTGCTTTTTTCCTACCTTGGCATTGAAGTCGCCCATTAGTACAGTATACTGCGTATTTACTTTTCGCATTGCCGATTCTACATCTTCGTAGAAGCTTTCAACTGCCTGGTCATCATAACTACATGTAGGTGCATAGGCCTGTACAACCTTCAGTTTATATTGTTTATTAAGCCTAATTACGATGCCTGCCACCCTAACATTAATACTATAGATAGAATTCATCTAAATTACCCGCTATATATTTATTGACAAGGAAACATACTCCTAGTTGTCGCCTCTCTGGTAAACCTCGATAACACAGTACATGCCCATCCTTCAGTACAGGCATCCTTCAGTGCCTCATTCGGCCTCCTAACCTCACTAATCCCTATGAGATCCCATTTCATACCGTCTAGTTCCTCTAACAGCGCTGCTAAAGTAGATTCGCTGGCTAGGGTTCTAGCATTAAACATTGCCAGGGTCAGTTTCCAATGGCGGCCTGTCCAGCGGAGCCAGGAATTCTTAGCACCCCCTGCTGCGTCACAGGTCTGACCGCCGCCGTGGTCAGTTGTTCCGCAGCCGCTGGTGACTGAGGGCCGGGGTTTTATGGAGCTTATCATGAGAGCTTACCATATAGTGTTGCTTTGCACCAATGTTCTGGGTTTTGTTTTATTAGAAAGTGAATTGTTTCTTGGATCTTTTCTAATTTTGAAAACAACTTATGCATTTGCATGAATAGAAGGCATGGACGATACAGAATTGGACGTCTAGATGTGGATGTCTAAAAAAGAATATCCGAATGTAAAATTTTCAGCTTTTTGAACTCCATGCGTAATGTGCACCTGCAAAATAGAAATTATTTCCATGATTCTTTGGGCGTTTGCTTGGTAAGCTGTGGCACATCAATCTTGCAAAATCTATCATTTATGAACTTACGACACTTAATGTAGTTTTTGACAATCATGCAAAGAACTAACCGCTTACATTTTGCACTGCAATAGTAGTGCAAGGCATAAACAACTGTCTTTCTTAATTAGGGCTTGACCGTGCTAAATGCTGTGCCAAAACATATTGGCAAGCTGGTTGGTGAAGCATCTCATGAAGAACAGCACGAATAGACAAACACGCTAGACAAGAAGTGATGAATACAACTCCGACGACCTCCGGCGCTGCATGGTTATTCACAAAAACAATACACACACAAGAGAATTAAACCAAGACGTTAACACAGATGATGCGCTTGCTATCAACTGCCTGTTTTTGTGGTACGAAAAAGAAGAATTTTTTTATTCTGAATTTCTTCGCATTTTTTTTTTAATCTTTTGTTTACTTCTTCCTAATATTGTAGCGCCACGTTTTTTGTGAAGCTTTCTTCTTCTTCGTACCACAAAAACAGGCAGTTGGTAGCGAGCGCATCATTTGTGTTGTCTTGGTTTAATTCTCTTGTGTGTGCATTGTTTTTGTGTATAACCATGCAGCACCGGAGGTCTTCGGAGTCGTATAGCCAACTAGCCCGCTCACAAGTACTACTGATGAATACAGCACTGGCTAACAGGTGGTTTTCTTCTTCCTCAACTAAAAGATCAGTTTGGTTTATGGGATTTAGCGTCCGGAAGCTATTCAGGCTACAAGAAACGCAGCAGTGGAGCACTCGCAGAAATTTCGACCACCTGGCGTTCTTTACCTTGCACTGACGGCACCAGGTGCCTAGCTCTTCGCCGCCGTCAAAAAGCGGCCGCCACGACAGGTTCGATCGCGCATCCTTGGGCACAGTAGCCAAGCTCCCTAACCACTGCACCACTGCAGGAGTTTTGGCAGAAAAGTAACAATGAACACATGCACAAAAAGAAATTAAGAAAGAGAAACAGAGATGGTAAAAGAAAATCCTGACACCACCGCCTGTGTTCGTGCTCATGTGTTTCATGTCATTTTCTCTGCCTTGAACAAATTTTTCAAAAGTGGCAAATCAACTAGCCCAATTTTAAACCCTCCTAACAATAACGAGCAAGCTCTGCAAAATCAGGAGGGATTAAGAATCCGCACAAAAGTGACTGTTCTCTTTGTAGTAACACTAACAAAGGTGCTGACTTGCATATTTCCCCATTTCTTCTTTCTTTTTGTGCATGTGTTCATCGTTACTCTTCTTCTTCTGATAGAGGATGAAGAACAGGAACCATCAGTTGCTAGTCAGCACTGTGAGGCGCCCTTCTTGTCTAGTCTATTCGTGTTTGTGCTGCTCTTCACGAGAAGTTGTATATGCTATTTACCGGTAGGCGGAAAACTATTTATTTTGCAAAGAAAAAAAAAACATAGCACATGAAACATATATGTTTAAGGTAAGCAAAATATTGCTACATGAAAATATTTTTTCAGCAATAGACGTGGATGAAGGACTGCTGCACCCACTGGGCTTTATTATTATCATACTAATAGCGGGATGCTCTGGCATTTTTAGTATCTGCATGTACTTAAAAGCATTAAATTTGTTGATGTCTTGGGCAGTGAAAATGTGTCCCCTGGTAACAATATTCAGGTCTCAAAGGGCTAAAATCACAACTTAGATTCCCTCCTTCATCCATTCCTTCCTGGCTTTGTTGGGGTGTCCATTGAGAGTGAGTGGGTTGTGCTGTGTTAGCGCTGTTCCCAACATGATATGCCCTTCCTTATAATTAATATCTTTGCTATTCATGCACTTCAACAGATGTCAAAAATTTCGTGTTGGTGTTAACTGAAAATGAAATAGTACCAGTTCTGTTTTTAGAAGTTCCAGCTGGCCTATCCTTTTGCGTGGGTAAATTCAAAATTATCTGCTCCAGGTTCCCATTAAGAAATTAGGTGCGGTGTTCTCCACTAGTGAGAGCCTAGATTAAGGCACACAGCTTGGGTTGAGCATGAAATGTCAATGAAACTTGTTGCTGGGCTAGTTGGTAACACATTCTTAGAATAAAAAAGTAGCGCAAAAGGACAAGGACAGAGGAAGGGAGCATTCGTGTTTGTGGTCCCTTCCTCTGTCCTCGTTCTTTTGCGCTACCTTATTCTAAGAATGAGGAGTCAGCACATTGAAGAAGTGGCCACCTCAAACTTCCTCTCTGTAACATGCTTGAAATAAAGTTTTTCAGACAGAAAGGTGGCATGGGCCATGTCCCAGAAGGCAGCATATCCTGGGCTAAAATACACAACCCAACACACGTTTCAGCATGCTGAGCATTAACTAGATTCTGAAAGCTGCTTGCTTTATTGCAGCCCAGGCAAGCCAAAGCACTCACACGTGCAAGCAAAGGAAATGAGCAGTTCCATCTGGGTTGATATTTTTGTCTCTGTTGTTCAGCAGCCACAGCGATTTACCTGCCTGCATGAATGAACAGTAATACTTAATTCTGTACATCTACACTCAGGAACTCAGTTACCATTATTATTATAGATTAAACTGCCACTTGGCTACAGTGCTCCACATCAACTGAGCAACATTCTCTTAACCAGAGCCATTAGTTGAGGAAAAATATACTTCTAAACTAAAATATTCTAACGTTGAGTACAACTATTCAAATGTTTTTGTGATATATTAAGGCAAATAATTTGAGAAGTGCTTGTATGTATGCGTGCATGTGAAGTTACAAAGCACTCTTTATTTTTCTCACGAGCCAAAAGAGAAAGTAGAGCCACAAGGTAGTTATTCTTTCTTTTCTGGTAAATTCTTTGGCTCCTGACTCTTTTTCGCTCGGTTACAACAACAATGGTGACGCAGCTCAACCGTTGCATGGGCACAAAGGAGCTATGCTCTAAAACAATCTCTTATCCAAGAACATTAATTTTGTCTACACGGGTATTTTATTTCTAGCTAAGATGATCTTTGACATCGGAAATAAAACGATTCTGTTTAACCTGGCTTGTTAAATTATCATCTGCAGAATTGTTCCAATAGAAACAGGACAGTGGTTACGGTGCTCGCCTACTGTGCCCAAGGATGCGGGATCGAATCCTGGCTGCGGCAGCACAAAGTAGTTTTGGCAGTTTCAGTTAAAAATGTTTGTCCTTCAGTTTGCAGATTTCGCGGTGCTGTACTGGCTGCAGTTAATCGCGCCTCTATGCTGTGCAAATGTCAATGCATGCTAAAGAATCCCGGATGGTCAAAATTTCCAAAGCCTCACAAACAAAACCAAAATTTAGAGTTGCTGTCAAAACTGAAGAGTAGGTGAGCAGATATAATACTGCCTGCTGGAAATATTAGATTGGGCACCAGCAAGACTCATAGCTGTGCTAATCCCATCTCTGGGAATGCAAGAGCAATCTAAGCGAAGTTTCTATGCACACTACCTTACTGGTGCTCTCAGAAATGCAATCATTTAACTCCTTATGTGACCCCCAATAGAAATCCTGCATGCACCCAGCTCAGGTAAAGTTCCAGCTGGCTTGCATGAGGAGCATCTCGAATGCTGGCTTTAAATTGGAGCCGGTAGATGCATGATGGCATGCCGGCGAAAGCCAATCTATGTCATCTTGTAGTTATATATTTGCAGTGAGCACCACAATAAAGTACATACAGAAAAAAAAAACAAACACTAAAGCTTCAAAAGAAAATTGACACAATAAGCAGATAAAAAGATCAAAGGTACAGGTTACCGTTTTGTTTCCGAATACCTATATGATCGTGACGAAAAAGCATAACATCGAGCACGGTTTTTCGTCAGACGGCATGCACAATGCATGTTGAGCGTTACCTATATGTTTTCGGTGTGCTGCAATAATATAGCTCTCCAAGCAGCCTTTCAATTTCTAGCTAGCGTGATGGTGCATGCAGCACGTATACGAGCCGTTTAAGTAGCGCTTCATGCGCACATGTGGCCTGGCCGTGAGCTGTACAAACAATCATATCATTCATGTAAAAATGTCGCATAGGTGGCTTTCTGAGTTATGACCGATTGCCAAGAGAATTTCGCTGCCAAATAAAGCGAAGCAGATATATGCATTGACAATCGCAATTGCACGGATAGTCGGACTGCAACATGATCGGCTTCATTCGCACTGACCAGGTCGGTGCTCCTTCATGTGCATGTTCACGCTAATAAAATCAGTGATCGGGCGTAAGTGCATGCATGTGAAAGCGTCTCACCTCACCGCGCCCGCACTTGCAGCGTAACTTTTAGCGGCAGTTCACAGCGTCGCAAAGCTTCAGATTCAACACACCGATAGGAACACCGCCCTTCCCAGGTCTTCAAGGCCTCACGTCAGTAGATTCACTTGACCGCAGCCGTTTGAAACTCGGCGGCGTCGCGAAGCAACTTCGCCTTTCGAGGCACCGATTGGCTGGAGGGAGGTCACGTGCCCTCAGCGATGGCCGTTGGAAACCCACCCGCCGTCTGCAACTTCGCATGCGTGTTTCTTTTGAGCTGCGCAATCCATGCGCTTAAGCCGGTCTACACGTTGCAAAAAAGAAAAAGAAGAGAGAGAGAAAAGCGGGCATTGTTCCCCTCACTGGGGCCTCGTGTTTTCCGCGCGTACGCGCGCGGTCTGACAAAACCTCCTCGGAGCCCCCCTCCCCCCCCCCCCCCCTTCTCGTCCTCTCTCTCTCACACACACACGCACGCACGCACAGACACACACACAAACTAAAATCAAGGCAGAAAGCGAGAAGGGAGGAGGTGCGCCTTTGGCGTCTGCTATGGCGCCATAGAGCACGGATTATGTGCAGATACTTTATGCGAGAAAAGAGGCCATCTTAGTTCAAAACAATTGACGAAAATATTTTTGACTTCAACGACGTCCGCGCCGCTTTGTTATACTTGGGAAAAGCGCCCATAAATATGCATGAGCAGTTTCCAGAGCTAGACCGCGACGATACCCTAGCTCTTCCTGAGAATTGCTCATTATAGTTTTTAGGTGAAGCGATCGACGTGCCGATACCACCGTCTCACGCCTTTTTATCGACACACAATAACCGGCTCTGCTTTTCTCTTACAAAGGTTCTGCTTAATGCAAGTCGACCCTCTCAGTCTGTAAAAAACTACGTAAAAAAAAAAAATCGCAGTTTGTAAAGCAGGCTTTTCCTCCCGCAGGCAGGTTATGCAGGAAAGCATAGCAGAAACTAGCGCAAAGGAAATTTGCAACTGCAATTTCAAACAAATTTCCTGCAGCAAATTTTATGTCTTTATCTTACTGACATGATGAATGAAATCAATAACATATCTGCGTTTATATGCATGCAGGTTTCCGCGCGCGTGCGGACGATATATTACAAGGTCCAAAATTAACGTATGAACTATAACTAGGAGTGCACTTGAGCACACGTGAAAGGTTAAGAATGCGGATTTCGTCACCTGCCTAAGATGTTTCGCGTATTTTTCTTTTACTGCGTGCCGACGGAATAGGTGCGCGATGTACGCGCGTTTGATTCTATTATCGGCGCCGCAAGATAAATTTGCCTTTATGCGCATGCAAGCGTGGGGGCGATGCGTACTATTTCACTAGGAAACTGCTTTTATTTCCGGCTTCTGAAGCCAACGAGGGTTGTGCAGAAGCATGTAATCTTCCGCATCCTTGCTTTGTACATTATGGAAGCATACAAGCTTTGTTCGAGTGTACGGGCGGGCCCATAATGTAAGATAAAATTACTCGCGTGCGTACTGAACACTCGCTTATCCCCGAGTGGCGGCGTTTGCATTTTGGGAGTATGAACAAGAACGCTGCTAAGATAAATGCAGGAAACTCACCATTCTCCGCACACCTCCATGACGGCTTCGTCGCCTCGTTTCCCAAAGAACTTCGAATGCATTGCCTGGCCATCAGATGTCACCAACAAGCGTGTTGTAGTCATTGTCATCATCATCACCCTTAAGCAGTTTTCGGTTCGGGTGCGTTCCAATAACCCCTCGTAGACGTCTACTTAGACCATAGAGTTCCTTACACTAACTCTAAGACTAAAGGCTGAATCGCATGCACGCGAAAACTCACGCGAACGCGACGGCGGCACGCGTCGCGCGAAGCCTTCGCGCGAACAGAAATGCATGTGTCGCTTGGCTCGTCGCTCGGATCTGCCGAAATAGAAAAGGCCGAGGCTAGAGCCACGCCCGTGGCAGCAGCCGACCCCACACACGTTTCTCCTGCTGCCACGCACGGAAATACGTCACACTCACGTGACCCGTGCATGATGACGTCAGTGGTTATGCGCTTCCGTTTAAAATGGCGCGTTGCAAGGCGTGCAATTCCTAGCATTGCCTCCTTAGCCGAGTGGCGTTTCATCTGTGTGAAATTTGTTCGTTGTCATAGCTTTAAAGCCGTTAATTTTGTTGCGGCGGTATTAATTATTGCTATTGGTACGCATGAGTTCATTTGTTTTGTGAGTTGTGCGGTAAAGACGAAGTGTTGCACGCGCACAGCGAGAAAAAGATGCTACATATTTTGGCGACAAGGATGGTAGCGTAAACCAGGACTTCGGCGTGGACTGCTGACCGTCCATCATGAGCTTTTCGGGTCTTCAGCCGCCTCCGCCCTTCCGTGGGAGTAATGGAGGCTGGCGTTCCACAACTACATGCTGGCGTCTGGTGCCTCCACTAGATACCTCCACACTTCTGCTAACCGGAGAGGGCTATCCTGCCAGCGAATTTTCTACACATTGTCGCCGTCGTCCCCTTCAGCGCCTACCGCTGCTGCCTCACACTCCGGTGACGATGCTATCTTTTTACTGGCGACGCACTACAAATCTTCCATAAATGTGATCGCCGCACGCCACCGTTTTCAACGCTGAGTACAAACTGCCGGAGAGATGGCATATGAGTACACATCGCTGCCCTTCGCAGCCTTGTCGGCGACTGCGGTTTTTTTGGGAGCTTCGCAGACTACAAAATCAGGAACCAGCTGGTGAAGAAGACCATTAGTCACCATTTCGGTGAACGCCATCTCCTTCTTGACTTTCTCGCGCGCCCTGGCCTTTGCTAGACAGTGCCAGCAAGCTTGCCATGAAGCAAATGAGCTGTCGGGAGAGGTGGCTCCAGTACAGCGCGTGAGATGCGAGTGCACATCATAACGGGTCCCTCAGGTCCCTTGCATCAAATGCAGTTGCCACGTATGTAAATCTTCATCTGCACTTCCGGAGCGCTCGTGCTATCGCTGCGGTTCTCCTACCCACCTGGCGAACGACTCCACGTGGCAAGCTCGCAAGTAGAATAGCCAGCCTCTAATCCGCGGGCGCACGACTCTCCGTCTTCCCCGGCACGGGTGCCGGGGGCGGGGAAGAGGACGCCCATTTCCGATGGAAATAAAAAGTTGTGCAACCAACCAATCGCAAACGGAAGTGTCGTCGGTGCGGCAAAGTGGGCCATTTGGAATCTGCAAGTCGTCTGATCGTTCCAGTGAAGTGCAGAAAGTCGAAGATGATTCCTCCAGCAGTGATGCTATTGTACGTCTCCACTGTTCCTCTGCAACCTGTTGCTTTGCCAGACAAGCTTTGGGATAAGCCTGCAATCGACATCGTGGGGCGTTTCGACCAAGCTCCTAGTAACTGTCGCTTTGCTATAACACTCGTTGACTATTACAGTAAATGGCCGGAGGCTTCTTTCACAACTGCCACAGTTCAAGAATTGCTTCTAGGTACATTTGTTCACAAGGGTTACCCTGAAAAGATTGTGTTGGATCACGGATCACAATTCTCATCCTCGGGGTATACGTAACTGCTACTCCTCAGTTTATGACCCCCAAGCCAATGGACTTGTAGGACAGTTTAATAAGGTTTTCAGGGCATATGTTCAGATGGCTCTTTGCGAGCGACGTAACCTACGTACAGCTATTATTGAACTCTGTGTCTATCGCTGTGCGCCACATGCCACGACAGGAATCGCTCCAGCCATCCTAGTTCATGGCCAGATGCCTCGCATAAGACTTAACGTTGCGTGCCTGCCAGATCAGTGCTTCTCGACTGATCGCACAAGAGCGCTGAAGCTCTAATGCCAGTGGCTAGAGCAGAAGTAAGCCAAATATAAGCTTTATGCAGACCAGCGGAGTGTAACCAAGCACTGCGACTTTCAGATTGGCAACTATGTGTGAGTTCGTAAGCCGATTGTGCGAGGCAAGCTGGCTGCTCGGTTTCGGAGCCTTGAAGAGTTGTGGAGCAAATTGGACCAGTCTCATACCTGCTGGATGATGGGCGAGTGTGGCACTCGTCCAAATTATGAGCTGTTAGGAAAGCAGTTCAGTGCCAACCTCCGCCTTCAGCTCTGATGGCTCTCCTCGCTAACATTTTGTTGCCCACTGACTGCACCCGAGTGTCGACCAGTCCACGTACCAGAAACGCAGACCAGAGTCCAACCTCGCGTAGCCCCAATAACGCTGATGTTAGCCTGGGAACTTCCTCATTCCTGGCTTTGCCTGACACAGAACCGACAGACCCCCCCTGAACCCAAGTGTGCCTCAACAGCAGCAACTACTACTCCTCTTCCTTCTCCCTGCAGAAGCATTTGTCAAAAGAAGCTTCCCGCAAGGTTTAAAAGACTGTGATGTATTAAAGGATATTTAGCCATTTGCTAGCAAGCTTTTTTTTTTTTTTTAAGTGCGGTGGAAATGTGATAAAGACGAAGTGTTGTTGCACATGTGCATGGAAGAAAACGAGGAAGTGAAATACAGAACGGCTGGGGAGCAGTCAATTGCTGCGTTGCTGTCTTGTCTACGCTACAAGTTGCCTTATGTTTCTTTGGCTCGAACCCAGGTGCTCCAGAACAGTAGTTGGTTATGTAAAGTATTGCGCAATTGAGGTGTAGGCATTTGGTAGGAATGAGCCAGTCTTTTGCATATAGTATTACATAGCCCTTCTGGCCTTTTGTGCATATCGTCACATGCGAGAGTCGGGCTTTAGTGACGTGAACATTTCTGAGCGGTTCAGTTTAAAGGGATGTTCCTTACTTTTGCTCACCTTCAAATAGTGCGTTGTGTGGTGGCTGCATGGTGACTAGGACAGTGAATTACATTGACCAATATTTTTCATCATGCAGTCACGATTTTGTACGAGCAGATGGAAATAGCTAAAGATGTTTGCACAGGGCAAATGACATCTATGTTCTTGTTTACCAACTCACTTGACCAGTTAGCTTATGGTGTTGTCGAGAGCAAGCCTTTGGCGTAAATCGCTTTCTTCGCCATTCTCCTGTGAGACCAGAACATGTACACAGCTAGTGTAAACCAGACCACTCGGCTGCTACACAGAAACGACCGTTATAGGCAGGCACTACATTGTGCATCCAAAGTGGTGAGGGAACCATATCTGGTAAACTTTACCAGTAGGCCTGTTCCTTGGCTGAAGTTGCAGAGGTGCTCCGTTCAGTGCACCTACTGGAGGAATAGTCGAGCCTCCTCATTCTGGACTGGAGCTGACCAGCGAGGCCATTTATTAGGACGACTTTCCACCAACAGGGTTATCTGCTTTTACTTCAGGTTTCCATGAAACATAATTAAATAGTGCTCCTTTGTTAAGGCGTGACACTGATCTGCTCCCTTTTTAACAGTGATCGGATGTTCCAAGAGCCTAAATGGAGAAGGTTGCATACACATGCAATTAAATTACTTAGCATTTACTAAACATATTTATTCAGTCATATTTTTTGACCTACTATGTCTAAATATTAAAACATCCTCGCAGCCAGTGGAACTAAATTTTTTAATCAAGAGTTTTATGGGTTGAATTCATGATCAAACCGGACAAAAAGCACAACAGCTGTATACATTCTAGACCAACTTTGGCTATGAGGGACACTGTAGGGGAGGGTTCTGGATCATTTCGATCACCTTTAACTTCAAAAGGCATTGACTGCACAGTACATGGGTGCTATGCTTTCTGCATCAATCCAAACATGGCTGCCACGCCTACGGTCAAACCACGGTACCCTGGTTCAGTGGTTGAGCATCTTAACCACCGAGCCACTGCGGTAGGGTATAAGTAAAAAAATAGGTGAATAAAACTTGACTTTTTTCTTGGCACACACCATAGTTTATTTCATCCATGTCTCTGCTGTAACACCCTAAGTACATGTACTTAACTTAACAATAATGAATCAAAAGCCCAGACATTTGTGTTTGGTGCATGATAGCCACAGCTGCTTATGCGCCATAAAACCCCATATAATTAGACATTGAAACTCTGTGTATGGGCCCGCAACTTTAAACCCAAGCTCTAAGGCCATCTCTAGCCCATGCAGTGCTCAGGGCACTGCTGCCACCCAATCACGTGATCTTGCAACTTTGGGGCCAGGTTGCAAAGCTTAAACAGTTACTGCACACTCCTAAAGCACTGTATGCAATGACTATGGCAAAGGAAGGCGACAGACGGTGGCATGCGGGCACCATCTACAAAGCTATTCGATAGCCCCTTTCGGGCCCTAACAGGAAGAACACTTTCATATAATGCCTCCTTCCTGGTAAGCATGTGAAGCTCTCATTGTTACAATTGTTCTTTTTTTTTTTTTTTTTTCTTGAATTATGGTTATGAGGAGCAGTACCCTCCCCTATTTTTTTTTTTGTGCCACCCCACCGAGAGTGCCATGGCATCCCTGATTTTCTGCAAGAGTAGAGTTGCCTGGAACTTTCTATGATTCTGTTACTCTTCAAAAATGCTTGCTTTTGCGGCAATGCCCAGTCTACTCCCTTGGCTTTGGTATCTGTGACAGCACCTTTTGCATGACATTGTGGCCCATAAGGCTTGACAGCAGTAGTCAGTAAGTCAGGCGGAGAAGGAAACAACTTTATTCAACGCATTACTAAGTGTCAAGAATGTCCTGGGCCAGGGTCACCAAGGCCAACTGATCATTCATTAAGCCAAGCACAGATTCCTCATGAACTTTTACTAAAGCTTTCGTAGCACACTTGTTGCATGCAGGTTATTTGCATGGTTGGTCAAAAGACCCCATGCCTTGGGGTGTGCAGTCAAGCTGCACAATGGGGAACTTGTGAAGCTGAAAAATTTTCTCAGGGAAGCAGACAAGACCCATTCTCACCTTACATACATTTTGAGCTTTGGGCTCTTTGTGCCTCATAAAAGAGCCAGAAGATTGTGACCTATTATACACATTCTGCTTCATAAAGTGCTTTTAAATGGCACCTTCATTTTTTAACAATGACTTTTCAATAACCAAGAAAAAGCAAAAAAATATGCCAAATTCAAATTTACTGCAAAAGCTATACAGCATGGGGTAAATAAAAAAGACGTGAGGTATGTCTGATGCCGTGGCCTTTGTCTTCAACCATCTGAGGATGTCTCTTGCAGTTGGCAGGTGACATGAACAGGTGACTCCTGTGATGTCACAAGACCGCGTGTCATTGTTGAAGTGGCAAGTGCTGCTAAATTTAGCTTCGCCATTGAGATAGGAGGGTGAGATCAGAATCCAGCCTTCTAGGACTCTTGGGTCCCAGGCTAGACATGCTACCCTAGGTCACACAAGCACATTCATTCAGCTTGGTTAAAGCTGGTCTTTATATTTATGTCACTCCTGGCAGCTTGAACAACATACATCACGGTCCACTTCACACCGTGTCTCTGGCAGGTGGCATGGCTGGCCACTTTTCGGCTGTTTCAGTGACATCATCTGTCTTAAATTTACCTGCCTTTGTGTTTGCTCGCATTAAATGTGCGTGTGACGTCAGCAGCGACATATGTTCTCATGTGGTTTAACCATGTAAACTGTCCTGATCTTCAATTTGCTTCAAGATAGCAGGCCTGGTCCTTTGTGGCAGTTGTCAAATGCCGAGAAGCATGCGCTAAGTGATGCAAGGAACAGCAGGCAAAAAGATACAGGCGTCATCTACATATAACGTCTATCAAGATAAACTATGCCAAACCAGTGTTTTTCATTGCTCTATTAGATTTAGGCACATTAAACTTATAATTTTTTTCAAACATATTTAACAGCAAAAGGTCAGCATTTCTTTTTTTAGAGTACAGATCTAAGTATGATTGTTTTTGCATTAACTAGCCTTACATTGAATACTTGTTCCTGCAAAAAGGCTAAGGTAAACCCCAAGTACCAGGCCACAGTGACCTCTTTTCGATGGGTAAACCAGGGCACCTTTGTGTTGAGCGATGTCAGTGCATGTTATAAAACGCCGGGTGGTTGAAATTTCCGGATGACTCCACTATGAAGTCTCATAGCCTGAGTTGCTTTGGGATGTTAAACCCATAAGTTAAACTAAACTAGTAAACCCCAAGTGATCTTTCTTTACCAACACAGGAGTAGCATGTTATACTGCTGATAAGAAAGTTAACTATCATTGAAAATAATATGTTCCAAAAAAGAAAAACTGAAATCCAAAATCAAGTCTGTCTAATTAAACTGCCATCCAAGAAAATTCTGCCCCAAGTACAAAATTCAGAAATGTGTACCCTATCAAAATGCAATATGTGAGTGCATACAGCTGCAGGTATAGTAATCTACTGGCAGTAAATTTACTGCCAATGGGTTCTTAAAGAGACATGCACGTGAGCACATACTGCTAGCCGACAGAAAAGCATACTTCTGAGCTGTATATTATTTTCTTAGTCACTGCATAAAGTTTCGACTAAACATGTGCTTGCCTTTTGACCTTGTGGCCAGCAGGCACCATTACAACACTTTGAACTTGCACAGATTACAGCAACATGTTTTTGTTGGCATCAAGGAATTTTTCAAATTCGCGTGACTTTTAGAATAAAAACAACCAAAGTAATGTATATATGTCTTTGTGTGCATTCTTGCGACAAGGTACCCTAGTCACTTAACTATATGTCAGAGTTTTTACTATATCAAAGTTTACTATAGCAGGATTCTACTTATATGGACTCTTGTGAAATTGCTGCATCTACTGTCCAGCAACCAAACATTTATACACACAGCACAGCCATCCTGCTTTAAGTAGACCCCTTTACAGTAAAGTCACTGGGACCAGCAAAAATCTTTACTATATCAGTTGTTGGTGATGACATGGTTCTGAAGATGCTGCCTGGTAGTTAAATGGGCACTTACTAAACACGTCTTGTTGCTTAATAAAAAAAAACACTGAAATACCTTCCATCTCTCCCTTATCTCTTCATGCAACTTTTTTCAGTTATAAAAATTTTTTACATCTTGTGGAAGTACTTTTTAAGCATGAGGACAGTGTAGCTACAAATACAACCAAGTATGGCTTAATGTGAAAACCAAAGCTTTACATGAACACGGTGTCACTTTTTGCTGTTCCTGTCCTTTAAAAGGCAATAAATGATAAATGCGCGTGGCAGTCAAGTGCTGCAAGAACGCACATGCTGCACCGCTTCTTCTTACCTCCGCTGCCTCATGCTTTGTGCTGCACTGTGCTGTGAATGTTCGCCCAATTCCTGCCCTTCCCTTTTTCTTGCCGCACTTTTACTATCCTTTGCTTTCTGAACGGACCGCACCGCCTCTTTTTCATGTTTGTAGACAGCTTTACTTTTTTTTTTCTACGCCCTGCGTGCTTTCCCTCATGGCTTCAAAGCTTCCGTAAAGTAGGCTTCTCCTGAATCTGCTTAGCCTGGTGGTAAAGCCACTTAAAAAAAGACATTTTTTTTTGTTTTCAAATAAAAAATATATATTTGCCACGCGATTCTAGGTAGTGCGCGGGAGCGAGAGTCGTCGCCGCGACCAGGTGCACGTTACTATAACGGATGTCTGCCAAAAATGTCTTTACTATAAAGGGGGAGAAATGTACAGTCGTGAGCAAAAGTGGTATACAACACTCAGCCAGTGGCGAAGCGCGCGAAAACTGCATGCCAATTACTTTATCTAGCAACAGCTATCTGTGATCGGAACAATAGTGGCAGTGCCCCATTTTATCCACATGCATGTGTCACTGTCGCTGTCTCTTGCGCTGTCGTATAGGTGGCATTTTTACGCAGTTTTCCCGAGCTCTGTCACTGGCTGAGTATTGTATACCACTTTCGCTCACGACTGTACAGTTGTCAAGATAAACAGGGACTTCGGTTTCACTTTACTATATCAGAGTTTACTATGCGGGGTTCTACTTATATGGACTCTTGTGAAAATATCTACTGTCCAGTAACCAAACACACAGCACAGTCATCCTGAAAATAACAGCTTGAGGGGCTAGTTAATTGGTGCTGCATAATACCCAGAAATGTGGCGCAACAAACACAAACACATGCATGTTTTTGTGTTTATTGCGCCACATTTCTGGGTATTATACAGTCGTCCTGCTTTATTTTTCACGTTTTCGAGCGATAGCACAAGTGCACTGGTCCACGGTCAATGGATGCGTAAGAATACTCTTGCCAGTTGAATTCGGGGCCTTTTTTAGCTACAGAGTTGGCACCTGTGAATCAAGTCCCAACATCAATATATGCTGGTGTCATCCTGACATCCCAACAACGTTCCATTCTGGAAAGTGTGAAAGAGTATTTACAGCTCTGTGAGAAAACTTGACCTCGGTTTTTATTTTTATATTTTTACAATTAACAGATTACGTGAGCGTAAGCATGTGCCAGAAGGCAGAACATGAAGTCCCGGCGGCCCATGACATGAACTAAAATGAACATCTGCTCTGGTGGCTTCTCTGCAGTACATAGGTGTCAAGGGGCGCAGCGCACGCGCGCGCGCGCACACGCACACACACACACACACACACACACACACACACACACACACACACACACACACACACACACACACACACACACACACACACACACACACACACACACACACACACACACACACACACACACACACACACACACACACACACACACACACACACACACACACACACACACACACACACACACACACACACACACACACACACACACACACACACACACACACACACACAAGCCTACAAGCAGGCTGCGCCTAAGGGCAAAATGAGGCAAATCAGCTGAGAGCAACATTGATACACTTACATATGAAGGCCGGTTCTCGGGTAAGCAACATAAAAAAAATGCTGTAACATTCAGACACGACGGCAGCTTTTCTGCAGTGCAAAGAGCAAAGCAAACTCATCACGACCTAATTGCCGATATAGATCAGTATTCAGGTAATAAATATGTCAAATCCTTAATTCTGAACGGGTCAACCTTCTTTTTTATATTTTTATTCTGTAGAGAAGTTCAGCAACTGCCTTGAAAGTGCAGCTGGTAATGTGAAAGGCTTTTGAATGGACTGTTCAAAATTCACAAGTAATTTACCGAACTGCCTGCTATATCAGCGAAACCACAATGTTAAACTACATTTTTCCACAGTATTGAAAATAAACACGCGCCTAATATTTCTTTGGTCATAAATATGACCATTCATTGGCTTCCTTAACTCAAACGTATTTAATTGTGACGAACAGCGCGGGCTCGTTTCACTATCTTTGTTTGGTATGTGTCATATATCGTACGTACTAACATGTTATTTTGTAGATAGCCTGTAAGATATTGTTTATCTGCTCACTAAACACGTTTGTAGGTACCGGCTTTCCTGGCTCTAAATAAACAGACTAAAATGAAAAACGTTTAATTTCAGTCGGAATAGTTTTTCCAATTTGGCACTCCAAATTGGTTAGAATGAACTGTCAATTTTGAAAGAGGCTGAAATTGTATACATGCAGTAGGTATATCAAATTATCTGGGTGATGCATCTATCGTATATATAGGACTATATATAGGAAAGATGCATCACCCAGATAATATAAATTTATTTATATATCATTTATAGTTATAATAAATTATATATGTGTGTGTGTGTGTGTGTGTGTGTGTGTGTGTGTGTGTGTGTGTGTGTGTGTGTGTGTGTGTGTGTGTGTGTGTGTGTGTGTGTGTGTGTGTGTGTGTGTGTGTGTGTGTGTGTGTGTGTGTGTGTGTGTGTGTGTGTGTGTGTGTGTGTGTGTGTGTGTGTGTGTGTGTGTGTGTGTGTGTGTGTGTGTGTGTGTGTGTGTGTGTGTGTGTGTGTGTGTGAATTGGACCTCACAACCTACAAGGATTTCTTAGGATATAAGCTACAAAATCCTCAAGATCAACAAATATACAAAAGGATATTCCAGGGTCAGCCACCATAGTGGCTTTTGCAGATGTCTTTGCGATAAGACTGTTTCGTACAATGTCAACCTTGGCTCTAACTTTGCTATGTAAATTCCACGGCAATTAAAAAAGCAACCACTATTTTTAAAATAACAATTAATATGGGAAGAGAAGACGTGAATTAATTATTCAGATAATCATTGACCATATTAATACATGCAGTGCAATTAATTTCCCTTAATTCATACCAATATTGTATACATTACAGAAAATAAACAACTGATTGCAATTATACACTATATCTGAAATTATTACGCACAGTGATCAATTACGACACATGGAAAGTAACCAAACAACACCAAGAAAATTACTTTTAAGCTCCTTCCAATTATTGTCATAACACAAATATGCTTGAACTGCAATGAATCAGTGCGATTTTCTTTATATTTTGTTTAATACCACTTCAAGACATATTTGTTGTTCGAAGTTGACAGTTTGCGCACGTTTATTCTCAAGAAGTCAACAGCTACTAAACGCATACTCCATGTATTCACAGGAGGGAAGAGCAGTACTTTTAAATCCTCGATGTAACAAGCGTCGATATATCGAAATCCTCGGTGTAATGAAGCATTTTTAATTTGCTTGTCACAAATTAACTTCGTGTTCATAGAAGTTGCACCATATACATTTAGTTTCACTATAAGGAAGCAAATATTGCCGCACTTTCTATGAAGCGAAATTGCGTTGCTAGCTCAAGAAGAACGCGAGAAATTGTGCCGCGAGTTGGAAGGGTTAAGCGGTGCGCGTACAGATGCGCATACCGGCGAGCGTACATCACCTACTGGTTAAAGCGCCTGCGCCACCTGGGGTAGTACGGGCGAGGTTTGCGAACGTAGTGTTGGCCGAATCCACTAGGCGACGCGACCAACTCCGCAGTTGTAAAGCCCCTGGAATTACGCAGTGGGACTATCAGCAAGACCAGACGGGACAAGGAGCAACTTTCGCAGCATGTCTCCCCCGCCCCTGCACACACAGACACACACAAAAAGAACCCAAAAAAAAAAGCGTGCAAAAAACGTCTTTCTCCTATTTGACAACGGCAACAGGCAATGAATGCGGCGCGCCTTTAGCGCTGAAAGGGAGCCGAGCTGCAATTATCGCAGTTATTTACTCCGAAGGGTGGTAAAATTTTGGAAGGGTCGGCATATAAATGATCACAGCCGCATGACAGCTTCATTTCCCAAATATAACTGAACTGAAAGATCTGATGGAGACGTAGGCGCCGGCTCATCGCCGATTGTTCACGAGCGTGCACTTTAATGTCGTATATAGGTATATCACCCAGGGTCAGTGGCATAGCCAGAAAGTTTTTTCGAGGGAGGCTGACGTTGCTGCTCAGCCTCCTCCGTATCGAGATGCCTTTCACAAATTTGTCACCTCTCAACTGAGCCATAAATTCTGCATGCCGGGATGCAAAATTGCACGGAAGAATGGTGGTACCCTCCGGGGCTTCCATTCCATCGAGTATGCTGAGCATTTATTGTTTCAGACGAAGATTATTCAATTTATCGAATGCAGAACTGAAAATTCATCGTAGCCAGTTTTCCAGCCATACAATTAAGGTTAGTTCTAATACGTAGTGTTCCTAACGGACCCGCAGATGAAATGGTTGTCTGCACTCTCTCCAGTGTGCTTATATAACTTTGATTATAATGCAGTATCTGCATACTATACTGTTACGAACAGACGAGGACTCCCAGCAGACCACTTCGACAGAAGCCTCATAAGCCCTCCTCTTGGCTACGCCCCTGATATCACTAGTGGCGTAAATCGCGGCTGCAGCCGCGGTCCGTGACCGTCCTTTCGATTTGTTCGGGTAGTGGGACACAGCGTATATGCGAATGGCTCAGCAGAATTAGATGTCAGAAAGCATATATATGTGTTGCAATCGCAATCTTCCTAGAATAGCCATGCAACGATCTACGTGTGTTAGTGTTTGAATTAAAGCCTATATGTTATTTGCAGTCAGTATATAGGGACTAGCATTATAATTTAAGGTATAGTCTTGCGCGGACGCCTCAAAGCTATTTTTTGGTGCCCTTTTCAATTGTGCAGAGATTTGGCGAATGCGCGAGACAGGCATTGACAGTGTGGCTGGCATAGGTATATTATAGGCATGCGCACAGGGAAAAAAAAAAAGAAAAAGAAAAATAAGGGGGGGGGGGGGGGGTAATCTCAGCGGGGCGCCAAGTCAATTAGTTTATGGTCATGCAGGTTTTCTTTTTTTTGTTTATGATACTGGCGGCTGAGTACCCGTGATGCAATTGCATTACAAGAACTTCTCACTTGCCACGTTTGCATAAGCCGAGGACTCAAAGAACTCGTTGTGAGAACGCGTCGTCGGTAGGCGCGAAGCTTGTTAAATTTTTAAGCCCACACTATTCCTTTTTACGCTTCAATGGCATCACGTCAAACAAATGTTTGGTAAACAAATCCTCATCATAATTTGCACTGCTATTTGGCCGTAGGTACTTTGGTGAGAGGGGGAGGCGCTGCGCGATGATCGTCGCACACTATAATGAACCCCGAGCACGCCTACGGCTCCGGATGTACACGAACAAAGACAACGCCTCGTGAGCACAAAATGTCCTGTGGACACCTTGAGATCTTAATTGATCACCAGAAAAGACATCGATAATATCTTCAACAAATATGTTAAGTCGTCTGGAAGCTGTCACGGCAAAAAAAAAAAAATCATTGTGAGGACGCGTGTGTGATTGATATGTTCGATTATCGGAGGTTTTCCTAGTGGACATAGAATCGCGCATGCAGTGAGTGCTTCGCTGCGGTAGTTTATGTGCAGGGCTTAATGTCAGGGGGGTCTCGGGGGGGGGGGGGGGGGGGGGGGGGGGGGGGGGGGGGGGGTCTGACACTCCTAGTAAAATTTAAGAGGGGTCCGAGACCCCCCGAGCTTGAATGTATAAGGACCTTATGAATGAATACAAAGCAGGCAATTATTTTTATCCTTGTCAGTGGTATAATCGGAAGATTTCTTCTCTGGCGTTTCGACAGTTCCACAGTGAGTATTATGAGCCTCTAACACGTTTTCGAGAACGAGAAATGGAGAAAAATAATAATGCTTTCTCCCCTTCGAATAAAACGATTTGCAAGCAGGCAAACAGCCGCTTTCTCTCTTTCCCTCTTGATTTCCCTTTCCACCAGTGCTCGGATCGCCCTTCGATGGAGCCAAACTTTAAGCAATGTCTATGTGTTGAGCACTATATATAGGGGCGGTGTATCTTGGCGAGGTATGTCTTAATTATAGCCTTCGAGTAGACAGGTTATCAATGGAAAAGGTTTTCGTATGCGCATACAATCCTTCTATATCTCCACAAGTCGTCTTGTAACTGTGTGCGCATTATAGTAAGCTAGATGGCTGCGAGATGTACAGAAACGTCTAGTAGACGGGTGGGTGCCATGTAGCCGCTTTCGATTCCCCGAAACTTTGAAAAAATGGGCGGGAATGTATGGGTTCGTACACGAGCGAAATCTCTGTTAAGCATGGTTTAGCAAGATGTACACGGTTTGAACTGAACCTCCCAAGCTTCATGTTAAGAGCATCGTGATAGCGCCTGTAACAACGCAAATCCATTGCGCGAATTTTCAGAGCTTTAGCTCTAATTCTGCCACTCGTGAAGGTCATCTGACGCCGGGATTTGCCTCAGTGTGGCGCATGGAGCCAGCGGCGCCTAGTGTTCCTACAGGAACACTAGCGGCGCTCGCAATCTTTTATTTCTCACATCTGCTGCTGCTTCCTCACACACCTGCCAAACTTTATTCGTACCGGATATCTCCAGAAATATACGTTGCCTGACAGAATGACCGCAGCCTCCATCTACCCTTTCCGGCCACCGCTGCCAATTGGGCTCGCCTCCTAGGACCTCCCCCTTCAAAATGCTCTGTGGTATCCTTGATCGAGGTTCGCAGACAGCCATGAATGTGATAAACCGCAGCAAACCGTGTCAGGTTATGCTTAATCGAGCTTCCATTCTGTAAACTATGTTTGCTCTGGTTAATTATCCCAGCCATTTTAAAATCTTTTTTTTTTTTGCTCGTTTAAGCAGATTTTGGGGGATAAGGCGCCAATCTATATCACTTTTCGATGGACACCTACACAAAGTGCTACGCGACTATTAATTCATTCCGCGATTTTCAAAATATTGTTTGGGGCTCAAGAATTCGTTTGCAGCATCTAATATGCAATGACATCGCCGTTATTATTTATGTATTTGATACCTCGACAAATTATAAACAGAGGACGCACAGCACGTCAGCCCCCTTCGAACAAAATTTCTCGCTGCGCCACTGGCGCGGACGGTCTCCTTCCCGCAAAGAGTGAGCGTGGATTCTCTTCTGGGCGCTCTTCCTTGATGCCGACGAAAAACAGTTATTTCCGATATCCGTCCAGGAAGCGCAAGCGTAGGCATGGTGTTGCACGGGCGTATCTTAGCTGGATCAGTTCTGCTTCCTTGTCATCACTGTTAAGCGTGGCCTCCACGGGGCGCACGAGGGGCTTTAGCACAAGCGAGGCGCCTACGCGCCGAGTGCCGCGCCCTGACAACACTGGAAAAAGTACGCATCTCCATGGAGCGTCTCTGGCTACAGTGGCTAGCTGGCGTACTCGCTCCTGTGTTGTTGCAAGACTTCGTAGGCTGAAAATGACCGAAACAGTTCGACTGCTACTTTAAGTTTGTCCCGGAGCGACTTCCATCGCCTCGATGCTGTTTGTGTGATAGCAACACGAGGATTTTTAAGCACATTTCACTTATTCAATGCTTGCCGTAAACAATGCGCTGACCTGCGCGCGGTGCTCCAGGAAGCAATAGAGGCAGCACCTCAGACGCCACCTCTCCGCACATAGCTTCTCTAACTTATTTATTTTTATGCTGTTTGTGGCTGGCGAGCCACAGCTGAAGCCCTTCAGCCACAGCGAGTGCCGTCGCTACACTCCGGCGATGAACCTTTCGTTGTCGATCGACTGACTGTATGCATAACTCTACGCAGCGCAGCACCAATGTAAAAAAAAAAAAAAAAAAAAAAAAAAGACAGAGTTAGATCACAGAGACAGCGCGAAAGGCATCCTCTGATTGGTGCACGTCAACTAATGACCGGCGAGCCACCTCTGCGCCAGCGCGAGCGCGCAGCAAGCGCCGCGGAAATATCTGACATGGGACATATATCTATCTAATCGGCGCGTCACGCATGCGCAGACAGACTCAAGCGAACGTTCGTGCGGGGCCTTTATGTCCGCCGTTGACTTAAAACAAGGCGTTTGCGGGCAGAAGAGAACTATTTATAGCGTCAAGACGGGAAATATTTGCTACCGCTTGTCGGCCCAATCCAAAGGCGTCTTCCATTTCAACGGGGGTCGGACACGCCGAAGTGTCCACGCGGAGAATTTCCCGCGTGGCTTCGGTGGACAATCGAAAAAAAAAAAAAAAAAAAAAAAAAAAAAAAAAAAAAAAAGGAACCTACCGCACAAGACACGCAGACGCGTATGCCGTGCGCGCGCTTCGAAGATATATGAATTGTCAAGTGACTCCATCAGCCAGTAGGCGGGAAGCGAACGGGAAACGAATGTTATACTCTGAAAATTTGCAGTGAACCTACTCTGGTCAGTGCTTAAAGTCAGGGAGGCCTCGGGGGGTAGAGACCCCCTTACCAGCATTTTAGCACTAGAACCTTACCAGCACTAGGACCAGCTGAGACCCCACTTTCCGTGCTCGATTGTATAAGGGCTGCACGAAAACAAAGCAGGCTGCAATTTTTTACTTTTGTCAGTGGTTTTCACATTCCTTCGCTAATTGTTAACCCAAGAAGAGGAAGAGCGAAGCAGGCTACCAGCTGCTTTCTTTCTCACTCTCTTTATTTCCCTTTCCATCTGTGCTCGAATCGCTTCGTGACCTCTTTACGGTGATAAGACTGCTGGAATGGCCTGCAACGACATGCATGAGGGCGGTGCAAGCCATTTGAAGGGCGAGAACTTCAAAGCCTACCGGTGCAGGAGTAGATTACCTGCACAGCGCGGTGCGTCATGTCACCAGTTTTACTTCTGAAAACACTACACGCAAAAGGGTAGAGTACCGCTCTTTGTGGCGTGCCTCTCGTGCACATGAGGATTGGGTTTGATCTCGTATCGCCCACTCTGATATGTACTTGGCGATTTTGCAAGAATTCTTTGGAGTAGTTAAAGTTGCGGACTCCGCAGTGCGTGCTATGAAGGTTGTCCAAGATTTCTGAGTGCTGACATGCGGTGCCAACACTTTTTCTTTCTTCAAGTCGACAGTCGAAAGAACAGGTAATTGGTGCGTGGCAGATGCTACTGGTTTTCCAAGGCTCTTGTTGAAGTAAACGCATATTGAAATTCCTAATAAAACTAAATAATTACTTTTACGCACGGAACACAAACGCGTACTTCGAAAGATCGCCTCACATTAATTGCACCCATAACTGTCGTATCCTACCTCTAGGTCTCAGCTTTTATTCCCAGACCTTTCGTTTTTCGGCAAAAGGAGAGGCTTTGTCCTGATTTGACTGGAAAAGAGACCGACGACTTTCCTGCAGTATAGGCAGACGAAGAAGGGCAGCCGTCAGAAGTAGCAAGCTTGAACCCTTCTTTTGCACCTTTGCAGCAGTTTAAAGAATACGTGCGAGCTCCCAAGAGACAAAAAAAAAAAAAAAAAACACCTCGCTGTCCTTGTTTTCGTATTTTGTAAATAATGTACAAAGCTCCCCCTGTCCTTTTTTTATATTGCTCCCCTCTGTACTTCCCCTCGCTGTACTGTCAATGTCCCCTTTTCTTTCCTTCCGGGCACAGCTCGGGTGCTTCAGATTTTAGATAGCAGTTGCCGCGGCCGGCAGCACACTTCCATCCTTTTTGATCATTCAATAAACCACTACCACCACCACCACCACCACCACTAAAAATGAAAGTTAAAAATATGAAGTTCCCGCAAACCCACCGGGTTGCAGTTTACAGTGGTTCGCCAGTGGTCATCACTATTTAAGAGTACGCTGTACTGTACGAGTTGTAAGAACACATCTCCCCCACCAGCGAAAAACAATTAGGACCAACGAGTGAGAAAGGGCACCCCGTTCGTCTTTTCTTTCGTTGATAATTTGTCTGTTTTGCCTGGTCCTCTAGAGAGAGAGCGGACGAGAACCGGCGTATTCAGTATATTGTGGCCGATGGCAGGTCCTCTAGATGATCATCACACTTGACATATGATTTCTCTTCAAGAAAATCCCACCGTATTACTAGACCCATTCCCTTTCGAGCAGGCATATCTAAAATGTGCTTAAAACAAAATATGCATACAACATAATAAAAAATATATAAAAGCGGATGCTACTGTTATTGTTGTTCGTTCTGGTTGTTATTTACGCCCTTTCTGCTATGAAGGTTACATTAAAGGAACAAGGAAATTATAAAACCAAACTTAGTAATATAAAATAGATTATTCTACAAATATATGCGCTGTCCAATTTACTAAGCAGAGGGTAAAATCTCGCACAATATATTCAACTACACTAATGACCACTGAATGAAATTTGGGCATGGAAATTAAACGTTTAAAATGCCTTTTTAATGGATATGAAATATAGAACAAAGAATAAGTCTAAAAAAGCAGTTCCACGCGAACGATGTACACTTAGGTTAAGAAAGTTCGAGTAAGGCGTATTTCAATCGCACTGATCGTGCTCATGAACTATGGTCAGTCAGAGACTTTTTATTTTTTTTTTTTATTCATACGGTTAACCCTCTATATGAGGGTCATTACAGGGAGGGAAACACATACAATTCTCTTCGCTAAAATACACTCTATAGAACAGAATTACAAATTTGCACTGTAATGCTCCAAGAACGACTTAACACCTATCTCAAATTTTTCTACTTCTGTTTGGTATAGAACTTCGCTTGGCAGTTCCAGATTTCTACTGCATAGGGAAAAAAGGAGTAGCGATATACATCACTACGTGTAATAATAGGATGCTATACCTTACTGTTATTTTTTTCGTGGGCAACGCCTCAGAGGACGTGTAACATAGTATTGTTTATTAACTTTTACTTTATCATTCATTATCAGAAAAAAAAAAAGTTTCAATTTCTGCTTTGTTCTTCTCATTTCTAGTGATTCTAACTGACACTGGTTTAACATTTCTGTGACTGAGTCAGTGCGCCGGTATTCAGAACATATAAAACGTGCTGAAATCCTTTGCAATCTTTCCAGTTTTCATTTTAAACCCTTTTGAAGTGGACGTCACACTGCACTTGCGCACTCTATGATTGGCCGCACGAATGTCTTGTACGTAATCAATTTAATTTCTCTAGTCGCATTCGGCAACTTCCTCCGCTGGAAACAAAGCTTCTGATAGGCTTTTAAATAGATATTTTCAATATGCCAACACAGATTATGTGTTAGTGTCACTCCCAAGTATCTAAAACGCTTTACCTCATCTAAAGAATTTTTCACACGATATTATATTGAAACGGCATATCATTCTGCTTCCTTGTTACATGCATTTGAGTAGACTTTTTGGTAATTTATTTATGCCCCATTTCAAGGCAGCACGAGTTTGACTGAAGGCACCTATTTAAATTCATCTGATCTTCCGGGGAAGCCACAGGGAGAGTAAATTAAACAGTCATCAGCAAAAAAGTTTCATTTTGACAGGTGATTGAATGATAGGAGAAATATCATTTATATATAACAAAAACAAAAGCGGACCTAAAACGGAGCCCTGTGGCACCCCCGACAGAACTTCACGCTTATCTAATAGTGTGCTTTCTACCTTGACAACTTGACAGTGGTTACCTAGATACGCCTGAATCCATAGTACTATATTTTCACTGATTCCTTATCTGCGCAGTTTAAAAAGAAGTTTATGATGCGGAACTTTATCGAAAGCCTTCGCGAAATCCACACAGACCACATCTACCTGCTGACGTTCGTCTATAACCTTGCAAAAATCGTTCACTGCTTCAATCAACTGCATCGAAAGGCCAGTCCGAAAACCATGCTGGAACGGACACAAAAGGTCGTTCATTTACAAAAAATGAAGGATGCGTTCAAAAACCTTGCAACATACGGAAGTGAGTGAAACCGGTCTAAAGTTCTTTACAAGAAGTCGATTACCGTAGCCTTTAAAAACCGGAGCTACTATAGCGCTGCGCCAGTCATTAGGTAAAGAATGATCACTTTTCAAATAAAATTTGCAAGTAATAGGACAATCACTCATCACACCGTTTAAGGAATTTTATCGGTATTTCATTAGGGCCGCACGATTTCTGGGAGCGTTACTTTAGTTTATGCAATAAAAAAGGTCTACTACAAAAGTGGCTGCGATCACAACTGGCTCATTTACAGCATGCTACATATCGTCAAATTCAGACTTTAATGCGAATAGTAGGAAAGGGTGAAAGTGTATGTGTGTGTGTGTGGGGGGGGGGGGGGCGTTGGCCCCTCAGTATGTACACAATTTGTTTAGAGAGCGCCCCCCCCCCCCCCCCCCCCCCCACACACACACTTCCCCGATCCAGTTCTGGAGTTATTGCGTGACCGCTGAGTGATGCTCCACGCGGCATGTCTGCAAGGTGAGGTCTAAACGGCGTATGACGCCGTTTTTTACTGCAATGAAAGCAGTTTTAACTGTGCCAAATGGGCCACTTACGCAAACTTCACCTTCCTTCTTTGTACAGAACGCCTCGGCCAAGTCACGTACCACCTGGTTACGGCTCCTCTTCAAAACAATATCTGCCAATAAATGCAGGCATGCGTTATCGCGTGTAGCGTCTGGGCATGCGCCATAGTGGAGGGGTAAATCTGACCCAGTACCCGATTTCATCCAAAGCTGGTTTTCTTTTCGGCGATCATTAAAACAAAGGCCTGTCTGTCCGATGTAAACCCTGTCACAGGTGAGATGGACCTCACAGACAACACCCATCAGGCATCTGACGAAACGAATGGCATGATATGCTTGATGCAGTCCGCCTTACTCCTCCCTTCGGACATAATCTTAAGGCACAATGAGGCCAACTTGCCTACGGTGTGCCGGCGGTTTTTTTCAGTCCCGTGCAAGTTGGCCTCATTGTGCCCTCTGCGTTCTGTATAAAGAAGAAAAATAAGTTTGCGTAAGTGACCCATCAATCAGATATTGTATCAGAATGAAGGCAATATTTTTACACTGCGCTTAGTGTGCGACTTGACAGGTTGAAGTTATATAAAGTTTTTTTTTTTTTTTTTTTTCCAAATAAGATCAGTCGCGAGTCTGCGCTTGTGGGGTAACTTCTTGTCCTTGCATATTTGTCCGCAGTACCCCCCCCCCCCCCCCCACCCCCACACACACATTTTTTTTTTAATTTATCATGATTGACCGACTCGCCCAACGACGCTCCCTCTCTTAATAATAAACCACTACCACCACCAACTGATTCTTTAAATCCACACTATACTTACTAGAGGTGCATACCTTTCTCAAGAAAGAATTTCGTTAATTTCTGATGCCATCGTTCGGAAGCTATATAATGAGAATTATCCTTAGTAAATACCTGGTGCCATCCAACTCTAAAAAAGCTGAGAAGTCGATGTAAGACTGATTACAGAGACAGAGCAAGCAGATTACGTGCTTCCAGGTCCCCCATATTCGCGGAAACAGTTAATTCAAGAAGATCAAGTAGAATTCAAATACCGCACACTCTCTTATGTTACCGGTCGGTTTTATAAGCTTATAAAATTGTGAGAAATTTAGGCAATGATTTTTTTTTTTTTTTCAGCGGGAAATCATTCTAGCGCAGTCCTTGCAAGCGTAATTCCTATGAATAAAGTTCACTCGACTTACGGCTAAACTGTAAAACCTAATATTAAAAAATAAATAAATAAATAAATAAATAAACGATGGATGTACAAATGAAATGTCTCGACAGCACGCAGAAAAAAGAAAAAGAAAAAGGAGTATCAATTTCAGATATAACCGCGAAGTAGTTTGGCGCAACAAAAGTTTTGCCACCCCCCTCCCTTAGCTGGCTGCAGCTTTTTCTTTTTTTACGCTGTACGCGCTTTAATTGTAGCTCTGCGTTAGTCCCAGTTCTTTTCTCAACCAGCAGGCCATCCTCTCTCTAGCTTTTTTTTTTTTTTTTTATTTTATCTCCTTATGCTCATCTGTGTACCCTTTAGTTCACGTTTGCGGCACTTTTTCTAAAGGTCGACAGCTCTCGACCCCCCCCCCCCCCCCTCCCCCCATTTCTTGTTCCCTTGTTTCCTTTCTACATGGCGACAAGTTTCTTTTCCGGTCCCCTTCCACTTGTTCAGCCTCCCTGTTTTCAAGAACCGTGAACGTTTGGGCGAGTTGGTCAGACGTACTTGACATCAAGGGCGCGGCAGACAGAGACGAGGACAGTGCCTCGCCTCTGTCTGCCGCGCCTTTGATGTCAAGTATCCCTGTTTTCGCCGCCACATAAATGCGCCGCGGCCGTTTTAGCCATATACATCCCTTCTGCTTCACGCCGCGTCGTTCGCTGTTCGCGTACGTCGTCAAGTGTGGTTTTAATTTCCCAAAGCATCTATTTATCGTTCAGAGCAGACAACGCGCTGCAGTCGGCGCTGTTTGTACGTGAACGAACAAGAGTTTTTTTTTTTTTTTTTTTTTTTTTCTGTTAGGCTGGCTTTGGAAAGGGCATTCGCAGTTTAAAAGAATTATAGTAAGTATGGTTGAAAGCTTTCCCGTCACGGCAAGAAAAAGAAAACACACAATAAACCGGCGACGACGACAAATCGCAGGATTTCAAGGAGGAACGCGACGATGGGGAGCCGACCGCGCTTGCTCCGACTCTGGGCTGTGCCGAGCGGGGAGGCGGCAGACAACCTAGAAAGTATTTCCAGGGACCGCAGTTGGGGCAAGGGCAGTACCAAGCCGAAACAGCACAAGAAGTCAGTCGCCTGGGGAGCTCGTTTCCCCGACTGAACTTCCCGGAATTCAAGGTCACACACCTGGGGCCCGATCCTCGACATTCGCCTTTTCGGCCATGTTGTGACGTACCCGTGACGTGTAAATTGGGGCGGTGCTAAATCGCGTGTACACAGAAATTGATGACGAAATTTAAAAAACAGGAAAAAAAGTTACAAAAAATTAACGCCGTCGTCTGCTACTTGGCGCCGATTACAAAAATGCCAACGCTGCGATGCCGAGAAGCTGAAGGGTCGGTGCGAACCGTGTTTACGCTGCAGGGTAAGGCTGAGGAGATAGTGAGATACTTACGTATACATTGCGGCTGTACTGTACTATTAGTTACGGTCGTTGCGACCACAGTGAATCATAGTACACACGCTGTCGGACGTCCAGCAGCAGCTAGGCTGAGCGAACGGCGGTACTCGACGCAAACCCCACAAACAGCCGGTCGTCAAGTGTGAGCGATGCCTGACTTGAGATGCGTGCATGTGGTTAGCTGTGCGTAAGTTTCATTTATGGACTTAGTCACGCAAAGAAATCGGCGAGTATCAGGATCGAGCTTTGCACATTCACTTCTCAGCTAGTGGGTATAAAGAATTTGTTTACGAATACTGAGAATTGGAAGCGTCCAGCAGATTTTCGGGCTGCAGTTGCCACTAGAGAAGAGACACACCTGTTCGACAACAACGCTGACCTTCTCAAGGTATCACTGCCGTTGGAAACTGCCTGCGGCAGCCCACCGTTTCCATCATGTTAAGTCTGTTACGGCTACGTGTCGGCTTCAGTGGCGTAGCGTGCGGATATCGGCCCGGTGAAGCGGCGTAGTGAAAACACGCATAGTGGAGAGCTCGATTAGGCCATATACCTGGCGATCTTAGCCTGCGCTGACATCGGACCACCTTTAGGATGGAATTAACACGCTGGCGTGTTAATTCCATCGAAATGCGATCGTCGTGACTGGGCTACGCACATACTGCGGGTCAGAGCCGGCGTCTGCATGGTTACACTTTTTATTGAGCCATCGCGGCGGGGACGTTTTCACGCAGCCGCAAAAATAAGCAGATAAGATTTTCTGGCAGCAATGAAAATGCAATAAAAAGTGTAACCATGCAGATGCCCACTGGCAGCAACGGGTTAGCTTTCACGCTGATGGCATTTAATGTGCCCTGAATTAGACGTACATAGCACGTTGTATGCACATTTCACCGCATGCAGAGTGTCACTGTGTTGTGGCAGATGTATTAATTATCTCGTTAAAATGAAATAAAAAATCTGTCGGTATTATTGTCCTTGGTTTCTGAGCATGTTGCATAAAAACATTTTATAAAAGTAGCAACACTGCTCGTCTGATGCAGGTACACATCACACCACAATGTCACAAGTGAAACAAAATTTGTCAGGTACAGCCTGTTCCTTTGCTACTGTTTACCAGTTTTGCACTTGCAATAGCATCTGGCACTTTCTTTCAGTGCAGCAAGATTCTTCAGAGGAGAGAAGGGTGAAGAGGTCAGCTAGAGAAATGCCTTCACTTTTTTTATTTGACGCTCAGGAAGTGAAGGAACAGACATGAAGAGTGAATATGATATATGATGCCTAATTACAATGAGCTAGATGCAGTATGGAAACCATTTTCTTGAAGCAATTGTCATTGAATGTAGCATTCATGCACACATTAACCAGTGCACATGCTACACAAAGCCCGAACCTGTCTCTGAGTGAAGCATGGGAGCCAAAGGGGAAAACAAGCGTGACTTTAAGGACACCGTAAGTAAAAAGTAACAGCAACAAAAAAGGAAAACAGAAGTATGCACAGGGACAATATTAGACAAAAAGAAACATGAATTGCAAGGCTGATGTGGCCTGCAGTACATTATTTTTAGGAGAGACAGCAACGCAATCGGGTGGTGTTCTGGATTTTTTGGCAAAGGGTCATTATTGCCAGGTGATAATACTGTATGATTTGTATTGGCTTTGCCATCCCCTGTGTGCTCTTCCAGCAATGCATAATGTCCAACGTGCAACTAACATCCACTCTCTACACTCTGACTCAAAAACATGCTCAAATGAACCTCACCTGAATACGGGCATAAATATGGGAATAAAGCATGGAATTTACTTTTTCGATATTCTGATTGCATATCATTGGAAAACTAAACGTGATGGCTTGTTTAAATGAGCGTATGATTTGCAGCTAGTGTGTCTTGTATGCATGGTTTTTCCAACAGGTTGCAGTATAGCTTCTGTCCTTTATTTTGGCAAAACATGCACACTTTAAGAGGCCTGCTACTCACGCAACACATTCCCTGTAGCTTTAAACAGCTCGCCATTGACTAACAATTGGTGTATTATTTGCTTTCGGTAATTTTTGGCATTTTTTTTACATGCACCTGACATCAAGCCTTGCTTATAAGAAAAATGAAAATTACAATATACAAAACAATACAAAATTTATTTACAGCACTCCACACTCTACAATACACAGCCTAAAAAATGAAAGGCTGTCACATTCAAGTAATTACAGTATTGTACTTGTACAGCTCATCGCCATATCTGAAAGGTGGCACGGCCTTGGAGACCAAATAAGAGAAATTAGTTATACAAAGCAAGGGAACACAAGATAGGGTCAAAAACCCATTCTCCAAGTGTTTGGCCCAAGATAATCCCAGCACCAGCAAAGCAAGCACCCACTGTTTTACCAAAGAGTACCCAACACCACTGAGGATTGGTCCCCAAATGCTCAAACCACTAGGCTGCAACTACAGTCAAGGGATGCTATGCGTTCCGCAGTATTACCAGTATCAAAGTGATGTCGTATGTGCCAAGAGTTGATGTATTTAAATTTTCGTTTCTGCCTAAAACAATCATTGAATGAAACAACCTTGACCGAAGCGTATTTGAAAAAACTTGTTCTTTAAAACTTTTGATAAAGAGTTGGAAATTTGTTGGGCCGCCTAAATGTACATTACCCACCCTGTAACAGCCCGGAAGGGCTAACAGTACTTGCAAATAAATAAATAAATATGGAACTCGTCATTTAAATGGCAGTCGGCACCTGCGACAGAGCAAGTATTCCCTGATTCTGTTATGGACAGGGCAAAGGTAGTTATAGTGTGTGTAAGAATGATTTTATCTGTGCATAAATGCCTGCCACACCTAGAATGCTCCCTTTATGCAGTCTACCAAAAAGCAGAAATGTTTGTCTCAGGAAGACAAGCCTTAAGCATTATTTCAGCAAGTCACTCAATGTGACGGCTATCAGGCAAACCAGCACAGCACTTGAAAACTTCATGCTCTAAAAACAATTGTGGGGACACGCAAGCTCAGCATTTACCGCTATGACACAACAGCTTTTATGGCTCCTGTCTGCAGACTCTCATTCGTGTGAATCGACTTTGCTACTGCTAACACCTAGTATTTATTCTATGATACATATCAGTAGCGTATACCTGTAAGTTATCCAATTATGTGGAAGACCACTTGTCTAGATACCTCACTGTAACCGAGCTGTACGGATGCGTTTCCATGGCCTAAGGGTTGCCTGTCTTATTATCCAAAGATCCTGCAAGGTTTATCACCTCACACATTCATCTCAAAGGTGAAGCCAGAGACATCACATTGAGTACTCGGCCATGTCACCTGTCTGAAATGTGCCCAAGATTTTCCCCTCACAACGTCACATTTTGTGCAGAAAAGAGGCTTTAACGTTGCTGCATCAAAAAAAAAAGCAAGAAGCCAATAGCTGAACATCTACGCTACATTAGGCTCTGCTGGCTCGCAAGACATTTGACCACGGTGCCAACAGCCAAGTTATAGATGTAGCTGTGGCAGAGGCTGTACCACAGAAACAACAGAAGAATGTGGTCAAGATAAAATGAAATCGCTTTGTTCACAAATTCTTCAATACATCATGAAAAAGAATGGCTCACTTATGGATAGTATGACGTCTACTGTGTTCAATAGGATTGTATCTTCAGGAAGTTATCTTTTGAATGCAATCTTAAGAATATATTGTGGTGTTCAATTTAGGCTGTACACATAGCAGACGTGCAAAATATGGAACACATTGTGAGGGTTAAATGCAGAGAGGATTGCTGAAGCTGATATAATAGGAAAGCATAGGGATACTAGATAACGTAGAAAACAAATGTGACAATAGGATAGGTGTAAGTGAAACTAGTGCAGCTGTCACTTATGAGAGCAAAAAGTTATACAACTCAGTACTAGCACAATGGTACAAAATGTTGAAAAGTGATGATGAAACAAAAGTGTCCTTGAAAGTGCTTCCACATAAATGAGATGAAAGTGATTGGCATAAAATGTCTGCCCCTTCCTTAAAATTCTCAATTTAAAGCTCACAAAGAACAATGAAGATAAGGCTACAAAAGCAACTAACAGAAAAAAAAATAATGAAGCAGTTATACACAGCTGCAATCATTCGATAAACATCTCGAGTGATGAAGCCATGCTTCAGTGGCTTAGAGCATGAATATGTGAGCTTTACCAACCCTCCTTTAACATATGTGAGTGCCGGAGGGCATGTGGCAGCAGCAAGAATGTGTCAAGAAGCAACTGGCCCAGATAGCAGCCTCATAATAGGGGTATGGAAGGTCTACACACAACGCTATCATGGAGGGAGATATTTTATGGAACAAGATATGTAGCAATGTACAAAAGGAGCAAAGCATTTTGTAGAGCTGCAGTCAAAAATTTATGAAGGACAATCTTATCAAAAAGATTTTATTTCATTCCTGCGCTTGTGCATCATTATTGTGACTATGGGTTATATAGTGAACATGAAATGTCAAGAAATTTATCTCGTACACAAATGAATGCATTCTTTCCCCTGCGAAGCCACCTTCAAGAACTTTTGCCAGTGGGTACACATGCACATCAATATCACCTAGTTACAAAACAGAGAAGTCAATAGTTGCCTTTGTAAAAAAAAATGAATACAAAAATGTTCATTGATAGCCGAGCCACACAAATGATGCAAAGGTTAAACAGGTTATCTGGGATCTTGATTAACATGACTAAAAAGCATCGGTAATTGCAGTGCAAAGTGAAAATGGCAAATTTTGCAAAAGTGGAATCTAAAATTGCCAAAATGGGTTGACAAGTTGGCAGGGCCCTCATTTTTCGTGCATACAACAATGAAAGACAATGACCACCAAATAGATGCACAGATTAGCCTTGGGAAAACTAGTTGATTGCTGTTCATCTACGTTCAGCATATGAAGGAAGCAATAGAAAACAAGCATAAAGGCAACCAAATACAAAGAAGCACAGCTCGCTTCACTCTACAGTTCGTGGAAAAACACAGTGGGCACCTCACGTTTCACCCTAGTAGCACACAAGATAGGTGTAACGAAATGGACTCTGCTATGGTAAACGACTGCAGACACATCCACCAGGGTACACGTATGTCAAATATTCTCACTGAAGTAGTATGTCGCAGACTGCTTGCTTGCCACAAACACCAAAGTGGATTGTGAACTATATGTGCACGCACGTCCTACTCAGAATGGCACTTCTGGAGGTAGAAGGAGAACGTTTTTGTACCTTCCTGCGTTTCATTGACATGAAGCACTTAATAAAATGCACACTGAGTTTAAGCAGAACACAAAAAAGCAAAGTATACAACAAAGAATGACAGCTCTCAGCGAGGGCCACAGCACTTGTAGAATACACTCAGTATGTCTACAGATGGTAGACAAAAAATTATAGCACCAAAGAAAGGTTTGGTTTGGTTTGTGGGGTTTAACGTCCCAAAGTGACTCAAAGTGACATTGATCACTTGTGGCATATATCAAAATCATGACAGCGAGTGAAAATCTCAAGTGCAGGTGATCAAGTTGTTCTTGTCCAAGTTAATACAAATGTTGCATGTCCTCTTCCTTGTACTTGTCGATGTTCCTGCTGCGATTACCATTTGCAGGTGGCGTCAATGTCATGTGATCTGCACACACTACAAGCTGTAACGATCTTCAAAAAGAGCTGTCCATCTGCATAGCACTTCACATCTGATGTGGCCGTCCAGGGACAAGGCGTGGCCTCCCAGATTATACAGATGTTGAATATGGCCCCAGGACTTCTCACCATATGATGACTCAGATCGGAAGTGCTGCAACGGCTGCACAAGGTCCACACGATCACCTGCAAACGTTTAGTGCCTAAATTATATGCAAATAAAATATCAAACACGCATGGCACAGGAACATTCAAAATCATCAATGCTGCAAGCTAAGCTGCGGTAAAGTGTAATCTATGAATGCAAGAAATGGTCAGTGCAATACCTAAGTGAACCATTTCCGTAACAGGTAAAGACGGGTTGGTGGCGGAAATTGTAGTGCGAAGGTTAACTTTTTTCTATTTTGCAACTAAAGGAACGACTTATATCAGGCGATTTCACATTACTTTCCTTTCTCGGTCGTCGAAACCATTAGCCAAGAAATCTTGACAACTACGAGCACACTCAGTTTCTTTTTTTTTTTTTTTTTCGCCGCATGCGTCCTGTAAGTATTCCTTTAATCTTCAGTCATTTCCCGCCTGCGCACAACTTGAATGCGAATGACGCTGTATGAACAGTCACCTTTGCAGGTTTTCCTATTGCGCTTACCTCTATGATGCTCGACGTGCTGCAGCATTTCCAGCAGATTGACTGCGTTGCCTTGCTGGCCGACACCCATCGAGAAGCCCGACACATTCCAGGAGCTCGTTGCTCGGCCGAACGAATACATTTCGTGCCATCCTACATCAGAGGCGTTCACCACTGCCGATTCCACCCGAAACACCCGAGCGCAGAGCAATTCTCGCCTCGGAGTTTGCAAAGCCGCCACACTACACTCCTCAGATCTGACTGTACTGACGAGCTATCTTTCAAGGCAATTTGACAGCATTGCTGTGCTGCTGCAAATCCTCGATCACTACTTGCAGACGACGAACTGCACGAAGACCACTCGTAAGCGTACCTCCCTCCATGGCCGCCGCCATTGCTGGGTTATTATAACCGCGCAGACCAATAATTTCTTACCATGGAAGAAAGGGTTTGAAATAAGAAAGCAGTTAGCGCCGTCACGCGGCCGCACGCTTCTGCCCCATTAGAGATTGTCTCAAACGTCCTTTATTTCATACGCGCTCATAATTTGCCTTTCTATTCCGTTTAAAAAGCCATACAAGGTGTATATAAAGTTATCCTTTTACTTTTAATAACAAGCTAAGAAACTACGGTAGGCTAACGGCTGCATAAATCAGCTTGCCTGTCGCCATAGTCTCATTAGCATAATTCGGGCACCTCGCCACACCTGAACTTGCAGAGAGCCGGCTCCGTGAACTGCGCATGCGCGCCCAGGACCAAAGTGGAAAGGAGAATATGTTGCTCTTCTGGACGGATGTGACGTCAAATAGCTTTTAGTGCTTGTTTTTTTCTAGAAGTAAGCCTCAAACCCAGATGCTCACTGAGTCGCCCAAAGTATGGCCCAAAGAAGGAAGACTGGCGCGCTTTTCAGACAACGAGCATTTGCGCTTTGCTAGCCCTAGGCACCCTAGGTTGTCTTTCATGCGTCGGTCTGCTGCAGTTCGCTGGCCATCATCCCGGTAAATGCAAACTCGGTGATATGCGAATTCAGTTCGTGAATTATAGCCTTAAATTCAAGGGCGCAGCCTTCGGTGCAGTCCTATTTGCAGCCTTCTGACTGCGGTGAGTCGTACATACATGCCCGCGAACTCTAAGTAAAGCATTTGTAGTCTTTCTGCCATCGCCTTCCTTGCAGCTTCTTTAACGAGTTTTTGCACGGCAGCGCAAGCATGCGTTAGCCTCAATTATTGACGCGGCGTAATCGCGCGACGGTCTCCGGGCGAAGGCGTGAGGAGACTGCGTAATGGCGTCCACGATCTCGTTTCATTGCGCTTGGAACAACTTCCATACCTGCTGCTGTGCACCGATCAGTCGCCGGTTGCTGTTGTCTTCCGGATGCACTGGAGTATTGGGACATATGAGGCGACTAAAAGATAACGTAAAACTATTTCTGAGTTCGCTTTTATTTGTTTGGACAGTATAAGGCATTTTTGCGTGCGCCAGCGTGAACGCGCTGGTTTATAATCAGGAGGTTTTATTGCCTTCCTCGCAGCTTCAACCGATGGAGCAGCTCAGCCCATTGAAAATGTCGGGCTTCTTTCGGAAAACTGTTGGAAGGTAAGTGGCACTCATCTGTACAGACCATACGTGGTAGGGCTGCAATACATGAGTATATCTGCGGACTGATAAAGGGGGGTTGCTGGCCAGCTGAGAGATGGTTTAAACGTGAGTTGGCCCTGTGCGGAATGAGCCTCGAAGTGCAACAAGCCTACTGCACAGCATGAAATGGCTACAAAAGTATGGTTATATACATGACCGAATTCCTGTGCTTATTTGCTCAGACCTTCCACTGTCAAGTACTCACTTATTTCGGTGTATGCAGCAATGAGGGTGACCTCAATACTCCTCAGCTAGCATAGGTTCATGCCTGTGACAATATCTCTCTTTTTACTGCCGAAATAACTGCATTGGTGGAACTCACTGAGCTTGTTTATATAGATTTAACACTTTGGATGCATGTTGCTACCGCAGAGTTCCCTAATATATATATCTTTTGCCTGCTCCAACATAAATAGTTGGCAGTGCTTGGCTTCAAGCTGCTGCCAAGGCCATTGACACCTTATTTGAAAACAGAGCAATAATTAATCTGAGCTAGCATGTTTTGTGGGAGAGTGAGGCACCATTGCGAGTACCTCGTAATCCTGTCAAAGAGCTTGGCAGTTGCTGCTATAAGCACTCTCCATTGCAGTTCCATGCAAGCCGCAGCATATTGGGCACTTACTGCATAAGTGATTTAACTTAGATTCTCTTTGTTGCTATTTCAGTGTTTTGTAAGTGTTCTAAATATTTGTATTTGTGCTAGCATTGACAGCCAGTCTCGTTACTACCTTTTTCCTTCTGCAGCAGGCACTCTCACTTGCTTTACTCGAACCAAATTCTATTGTGAGTGAGTTTGCTGAATTCATGCAAACTAAATGTAATTGCAGTATTACTCTCATTTATTTACATTTGCAGAGGCAACGACTTCTTGGTGCCGACGAACGAGTTCCCTCCGCCAGTTCGATTACACCGCCACCTCGGTAGTGCAGTGAGCTGCGACTGGCGTGACCAAATGGATACTCTCACTGCTTCCACAGGTTTAGAGCGTGCTCCCAGTTAAGTTTAAAACACCTTGCTTGCAATGTATTTAATCTTGTGTAATATTGTCACCCTTGAATTTGCTGATATGCTATTATTTGAAAATCATTCTGGGTGGTTTGGAACACATGATTTGCAGTGGGGGGAGGTGGGAAGCACAAATGTGTGACTGCAATTTTTTGCCAGTCTAGCTTCTAGCCTTGCGAATTAAAGTAACAGATTAATACCTGAACAGGCCTGACATTTATTGGAGAGATGTCATATAGAAGAAAACTTGATCCCTTGTGGAGGTAACACAGCTGTGGTTCTCCGAGAAAAAGTTATCCGTGTGTGATGGTGTCTAAAACATGGCATTCTCTTAGGTAACTTGGCATGGAATCGGCCACTTCTTGTACTCTCTTGACAGCATCTATTGTACTATGTGCTAGGTGACATGCCTTCAGGGATGAGGGTAGATGGAGAATACCTCAGTAATCTGCACTTTGCTGATGACATTGCCCTGAAGCAGTCACAGCAGCAGCTGAAGCAGTCAGGATGACGGGCAGTAATGTGAGCAGGTTGTACGTCATGCTGGTCATGGAGGAAGTAAAAAAGCCTTCGAAGCAATGCAAAGGGGGAAATCGGCTGTTATGGGTAGGCAACTGCAGATCTTTGAAGAGTGGTAAGGAGATTGTGCTAGAAAAACTGCTTGCTTTGTGTGTGTAGTGCCTCACGACCTCAAGTGTATTGAAATCTTGGAAGGATCCTAACAGTACCATAATCTATAAGAAAGGGGCTGTCAAGCACTTGCAAACTTAAACTGATCGGGTTATTGTCCATTGCCTACAAGATAATAGAATTGGGAAAATCTTGGACTTTCTATCAGCTGAAGGAGCAGCTGGCTTTCGTAAGGGCTGCCATGTTTTTTAATGTGTCTGCCCTGCCGCTGTTGTGTGCTGGATTATAGCTTACATCCACATCGGATAGGAGGCTGTGCAAACAAACTGCTCTTTACAGAAGGGACATAATTTGAACTGCCCATATCATATAATGCAGCAGCAGTAGTGAAAAGTGCTCCACAAGAAGTGACTTATTTTAGAATAGTTGCTTTATTGCGGTAGCGTAAAAGGCGTCACCCTTGAGAAAAATCACAACCATGCCTTTGGCAGGTGACATGGCCATGCACTGATTGGTTGTCTGGTTCTGCGATGTCATGAGGCCACATGATATGGCCGAACTGGCTGGAGCTCATATTGTGGAAAAGCGAAAAAGAGACAAAGGATCGAGAAAAGAGAGGACCACGCTATCTGGAGCTGCTAACTCAGGCAGCTCCTTTGAGGTGAGAGGTTGAGGTGGAATAGAACCATCCGAGACCCTTGGATCTAGTATCAGACATGCTACTCCATGTTCATACAGCTTTGTTAAAACAGAGCTTTATACCCATGTTGGGTGGTCTTAGGCACAATGTGGTAGATTATGGTTATATGCTGATGATTGTGTGTGAGATAATACCGGCACAAATTAAGGGATTAGGGCTTATACCTTTCAGGACTGCTTTAAGCCAATCATTCATATATGAATGATCGTTCTCACACACTGGCAGACGTAAATTTATGTATTTGGAACATGTAGCCCCATTTAGGCAGATAGTATGACAAAAGTAATTATAGTAATTAGTTCACAGGAATGGAAAAGGCACAGAATCTGTCACTTGTTTCTGTGGGCACCTGAACTGTGCCGTAAGGGAAGGGAGGAGGGAGTCAAAGTGGAAAGACAGAAATGGGTGCCGTAGTGGAGGTCCATGGAGTAATTTTGACCACCTAGGGATCTTTAACGCGCGCTGACATCACAAAGCACACAGGTGCCACTTCGTTTGCATCGAAAGCAGCCGCCAGCGATCGGGTTTGGACATGGGTACTCCGGCACAGTAATCTAGCATCTTAACCACTGCACTACCGCAGTGGGGCTATTGTGACAACCATAGTTTCTGTTTGTGTGCAGCTTGTTTATTTTTTTTTTTTTTTTTTTTTTTTTTCGTTCTTTCTGGCACAGTGTGACATTTAAAAAATTATTTGAAATAAAGAGGTCTTTGGCACCATTCACACGATTCTGCTGCTTCTACTGTAGTTTTCTGTTTATGAGAATAGTAGCGAAGTCTCTTGGAGACAATTTTACTAGCTCTCAGTTCAGCTCAGATGATGAATCAGTCAAATGTCAGCCTCGGACTTCAGCTAGTGGCCAAGAAAAGCTTAGTTTCAATCTCTGATCACACTTGGTCAGTTACACATGCTCATTTTGTGTTCCCACTGTTCTGTTTCCATTCGCTGGGTTTCAGCAGTAATGAAAGCTTGGTACTACTTGATATGGCTTCTCCAGAACTTCAAGTGTGGAACTTCTTCAAGCAAATTCAGTGGAGTTTGAACACCAAGCTTCTATTGCAGATTTTCAAATTTAATGGCAAACTCTCCCACCTTCTGGAAAACATGTCACCAAATAATTCAGTCATAAATCCTGAAAGGTTTGGAAATGCCAATACTATAAACTGTAAAATGAGTAGAACAAGGCCGAGCATAAAAATGGGTGTTTTCAGCAACTTAGCTATATTTCTGAGAGAACAGCACACCTTCAAAATGAACTTCAGAACCTAAACTAGTAATAAAAGAGGCAGTGTAGCATATTTTTAGTATTCTGAATTATTTTTCTTGCTGTCTTATTTTGATATTCATGCCCCCTTTTCTTTTACTTTTTGGATTTTTTTCTGCAAATTTCGGAGAAAAAGTTTTTATGCTATGTATAAAGCCAAAACAAAAACATGGGCATTTATTTAATTGAGCATCTAAATACCTGCATTTTAGTATTATCTAATAGCAAGATTGTGTAAATATTTCATTTAATAAACAAATTACATGGTGCTGAAGGAGTTGAGGCAAAAAAAAAAAAGCTTCATTTGCAAGCTGTAGTTTAAGAAATGACCATTTTTCTGCCTTTTGTATATCCTCAAGATTTTATTACAATTTCTTGATTTTATATTCATGTTTGACAATACTTTGTGAATATTTTACCCAGTGCTGAGAATTTATCTTATGTATTATGCTTATATTCATAATATTCACGTGTCTAGAGGGCATTTAAATAGCTGTATTTTAATTGGCTCATGTGCGTCATGTACAGAAAGTGTGGTCAGAAATTGTCATCAAGAAACGTCCTTCATACTGGAACTTGCGTGTGAAGAGCTCTGGCAGGTGCGTGCTCTGTTGCCGCATTGCAGAGAGGAGGAAAGGAGGCATCCTGGCTGTGCAAACCGCTGCAGAGAGGTGACAAAGAGGGTAATGGCAACCCCATGCATACGCGGGCCACTTATGCGCTTATTCACAGGACCTCGGAGGATGGGCGTGTGGTATTCGATCTGTCATTTGACGTGCGTAACTATAAGGCTGCATTCCCTGCACCGTACTTATTAGTCACATATTCTAATTCTGGTGCCGGGTTGTGTTCGCCTTAGCGATCTTAGAGCTCTTAAGCACTTCCTACTTTTTTTTTTTTTTTTTTTGTAGGTTGCAGCAAAGTTCTTTAAAGACTTCATTTATAAAATAGCAAGGTGCATGTATGCGATCAAGGATTTTTGAGGGAAGCTGCAGATGGGAGCTGTTGACGCTACCATGCTATACTCTTAAAGACAGATCTCAAGTGTCTCCTAAATTTTTACAACAAAACGAACATCCGCACAGTGTTTGCTGGAGATGCTTACAACCCTGCTGTCCTGTCCGAAGACAGGGGTACATGCATTACTGCCCGCCATATGCAAGGCCAGCCACAATTAAACATTCGTTACCAGAGTAACATGATTGCCTGGCTTTTTTGTGTGTTCACTTCCTTAGCATACTGTAGCATAGTCATAGCAGTGTGCACCTTTCCAATAAGTGGTCACGGGGTGTCACCATATTACCTGCTGGACTGCTTTGTGCATTTGGTGCTAGCACAGTGGAAGCAGAGCCGGTTTGCAGCAGTCCAGAGAGGAGGAGCGAGCAATATGGTGGCACCGAGTAACTTATTGGAAAGGTGTATATAGATTGCTTGTTCCTGCAAGATGCGAGTTAAACTGCTCTCATACGAACAGTTTCGATCCTCATTGAACTGGATCTACATTCAACTCATTGTAGATCGAGGTTGTCACACGGCAACTGTCAAGTGCAGTTGAGCTCGAGCCTGCTTGACTCAAGGTTGCTTCCTCAATCGCTCTCGAGATTTCAAGCACACTGAAAAGCGGTCATTGACACCCTCGTCATCAACGAGCTCTAAAACTTGAAAACCAATAAATGCAATAGAACTGCACATAATAACACATAAATGTAATAAAAGGCATGATAGAACATTCGTAGAACAGCTAATTTTATAATATTGACACCGTAGTCCACTGCCAGTGGAAGCTAAGGTGGCGTTCTCTTTGACTGCGTCAGCGTGGAAACTGTGGAGCGGAAGAGAAACTGCACTGTAGCACTTGACCGCTGGGAAGATAGGTTAGGTGACCTGAGGCGCCAAAAGCAGAATGCTGCTGTGTACACTGAAATCGTGTAATCATTACCCCAATCTTAAATTTCCTTTTGAGACTCATTGCGACTGACGCAGACGACGGACCACGTAGGAAATTTCTCAATGCTGACTGAAAACGCTCGTGTAGCACCGGATGCTTCAATCCTTCTTGAAAGCCTGAGTGCAGATTGAGTTCAATGAGGATCGGAAGTGTTTGTGTGACAGAGGGATTAGTGTAGTGCAGCTAAAGCTTTGTGTTAGCTGGTGTGCACAAGTTGGGTGGCCAAGCTGTGTTAAATGGTCTTACAATGCATATTTAGAAAACAAAACAGGGCACCCCAAACGGTTTATTCAACTTCTCAGATTATTTGGCATTACACACATTGTCTTGAAAGCAGTCCACAATATGGCCAGCACAACTTATGTCCTTGCTTATTTCAGATTGTTCATTTAAGAGAGCTAACATATTCAAGGGCTACTGACCAGGCTGACATTTTAACCAAGCCCGATAAGGCGTTGGACATGGTCTCTGCGAAATACTGCAGCGATGCACACACTGGAAAGCAACAAAATGCAAACCAAAGCTCTCATGGTCCTTTTAAAACAGCCAAACCTTCTCATCCTTTGCGCTGGCCATCGAACTTTGTCGATGAGGTACCCACAGATACTGCATCCATTGGTTTCTCTCTGACTGATGGGCGAGGGGTGTCACTTGGTCTGCTGATGTCACGCACTTTTTTGTCTTGCATTTCGTTTTCACTCATGCATACACTCACACAAGAAAGAAGGCTTTTAGTTTCTTGCCCTTGTCTATGCATGCTTCAGCGTGTTCTGTGCACTGTGCTATTCATACACCAACGGCTGGACTTAAGTGGCAGCGGCGCGCACTTTCATACAGCCTGCGCATTCGCCACAGATATAATGGCAGCTCTTATAAGCAAGCAGTGCTCTCTTCCCCGTGAAGTTAGTGCAGAATTTACCCAACCCTGGCCACTCGCTTCTGTGGCGGCGCCCGGTGCGCACCTGCGTTCGCGCCTTCAAGCGTTCAAGTGTTCAGTTTACGGAGTGAGCGAAATACTTAGAGAAATTATGTAGTCTCAATTTTGTGTGCGCAAAAGCGGTGCAGTGTAGGCTCAGGCAACAGTATTATTTTGATCGTAGTAATACTTACTTTGTCTTATTTCTTACAGTGCGCAACATGTGCTAATTACCGTCTGAATACAACAGTGATTTGGGTTATCAGTCTGCAGTAAGGCAAGTAGCAGCATACTATTGTAAGGTCAGTCCCATTATGCTGCACAAAAGCTGATTTTTTTCTTCCTGCTGTAACTTTGTTTCCTTCATGATATGAGGGGAACTGTCAAAAATGCATTGACATGGCTACAGAAGCACAGAATTTATCACATGAACATTTTCGGCCTCTCGGGCCTGTTCTGCCAGGCCTGTTACAATTAGTGGCCGAGCAAGGAGGAGTACCTGTTTTGCCTACATGCATTATTTCAAATGATATGCCAGTGTGACGGCATCTTTTCGCATTTGGGCACATTTCTGTCTGCTTCTGCACATGTACCAAAATTTCGGGCACCTTCACGTGTCTGCAAGTCAGGCTGGTCGTTGACCTGTTTTAAGTTGTTAGTGCAAATTAAAAAAAAAGGTAACCTGCTCTTATTGCACTTTTTGTGCACTTTGAACAGCGCATTCACTGTAACTGCTTTTCCTGTTCTGAGGCGTGCGCAGCATCACCTCGAAATAACAGGAGACATTCATCACCATCCTCATATAAGGATAGGATAGTAGGAAAGCCTTCCGACCCTTGTCTTTGCCTGCCACCTATGTTGCTAAACTCTGCGGCTAGTTTGTAACGAAGCTAACTTCATGACAATAGTTGAGCTTCTCGGCCGCAGTGTGCTTTTGGTATTTCCTTCGGTCCGGACCCATACGTATGTTTTCTGCCACGCATTTGAACTTTATTTCCTCTGAACGACGTGCCCACGCCTGCAAGTTTGAAAAACTTGCAGTGTTTCCTTTCATCAATTTCCGAGTGATGGAGAACTCTGTTCCAATAATTTAGCTATATTTTATGCGAGTTTTTCCCTGGTTTTGGTTCTTCGGCAAGATGCTGATACACAGCCAGAGCCTGTAAGGATGGCTCACGGCCGGCACACCTATCATATATAACTCTCAGTACAGCGGCAAAAATCACTGCAGGTCGCTCTGAACGCTCAAGTTCATGACATCTCGTTGGCAAGAATCACAACCGGGTGAAAGTGCAGGCTTGGCCAGCCTCCGCTTTTTTTTTTTCCAGCTTGTTGCACACCAAATGACGGCATCACTGAGTAGACGCGTCAATGCCACACAGTGCCACGATTTCACAGCTGTAGCGGACAGGAAGCACCCTCCATGCATAGGTCGTAAAGAGCGCACCGTCGCCACTCGAATCCAGCCATGGTACACCATGCATAACCATGAATACAGAAAACACAGAACATCCATACATGCACGGGCTTGGTTTCCAGTTCCAATAATTTAGCTATATTTTATGCGAGTTTTCCCTGGTTTTGGCTCTTCGGCAAGATGCTGATACACAGCCAGAGCCTGTAAGGATGGCTCATGGCCGGCACACCTATCATCTATAACTCTCAGTACAACGACAAAAATCACTGCAGGTCACTCTGAACGCTCAAGTTCATGACATCTCGTTGGCAAGAATCACAACCGGGTGAAAGTGCAGGCTTGGCCAGCCTCCGCTTTTTTTTTTTTTTTTTTTTTCCAGCTTGTTGCACACCAAATGACGGCATCACTGAGTAGACGCGTCAATGCCACACAGTGCCACGATTTCACAGCTGTAGCGGACAGGAAGCACCCTCCATGCATAGGTCGTAAAGAGCGCACCGTCGCCACTCGAATCCAGCCATGGTACACCATGCATAACCATGAATACAGAAAACACAGAACATCCATACATGCACGGGCTTGGTTTCCTAAGAAAGGCCAGAGGCCTCGCACCTATGCTTCGGCCACCCATTGAGCTCAGCCTCTCCCCCTCCTCCTCCTTATTGGCATTGTAGCTGGATGAGCCAAAGCTCACTTCTCAACCTTCAAACAAAGGTCACTGGTGGTGCTTGGGTAGCAGAAAGCAAGAAAAAAAAAAAAAGCTGAGGCGGTAGCGTTTTGATGGAAGGCAGAAAGCAAGGCACCCGTGTTTGTGCAATGTCAGTGCACCTTAAAGAAAGAACTCCAGGTGGTCGGAATTATCGGGGCCCTTCACTATGGCATCTCTCATACCTGAGTCTCTTTTGGACGTTAAACCTCACAAACCAACCAGCAAGAAAAAAAAGAATGCCTGTAAAAGTCGGGGCCATAATGACTGCATTTGATGCATTCTTGTAGCTGTTTTTACCCAGCACAGGGCAGCGTTTTCATTTTGTTGACCGAACCAACATGGCGGGCATAGTTTCTCAAAGCACTAAGAGATGGCACTCCACATTTCGCGTATTTAGGGAGCCTACATGTACCAGCCCTACGCGTATTGTCTCTTGTGGAGGCTAGTCAACCAGAGAGGAGAGAGAGACTCTTTGGTGATGGAAGGGAAGGAGAGAAACATACCGGTTTTGATGGTTGTAGCTCTGTTATTAATGAGTCTGCTGCAAAAGTATTTTTGGCCACCGCGCATTCTGAAGGCGCTGCCTCATAGACAGCAGGTTTGAACACATTTTCGAATCTAGGGTGGTTCATAAACAAGTTCAGTTTATGGAATCGCACCTGAAAACGAAAGGAATGATTGAAGCAGGAGAAATGATAGCACCTTAAAATAGAAACAAAAGGTGGATGGGTTTTAAGATGCTTTGCAGCTGTTTTCCACTTGCCCAAAGGCAGTGCAGAGTTTTGGCCGGTGTGCAATGAGCAGTTGGGCGCATGGTTTTGCTGATGGCATGGCAGCTACGTGCTGGTTGGTGACATTTTATACACAAGGTCTTGTAGACTTTGTGTCTAGTTGGAAAAAAAGAGGATTGTAGCAAATGAGCATTATGCTGAAATAATTTTGTGAGTAGCTTCAAAGAGCAGCCTTTTTTAAAAAATGGCTGCTTTCCATGAAAACATGGCATTAGATTTTTGCTTTTCTAGATGGGGTTTTAAATTTTGTTTTGATGGTTTCTTGCAATCTTTTGCTTGTTCTTCACGACAAATGTATTTACTTCATAGCTTGCAATAAAATGCTTTCATTGCAAATAAGCATTCCTTGTGTGTCGTGCTCTTTGGTCTCATTATTTTGAACTGTAGTAGCCATGACAATCGGAAAACATTTGGGTGAACAGCATTGCATCATGTCTACATTATATTCCTGTAGAAAAAGAGAACGGGCATTGCAGTTGATGTCGATGAGACTGAAATCGACATTTGTTTCAGCTAAACTGTTTCCTCGATTTCGAATCTGGTTTGGGCTACTGCATGTCTAAGGCCCCAGCCAAATATTGCCCACTGCCTCAATAACAGCACATGCTCAAGGACCTAAAGAAACTACAAGATGAAAGTTTATTTTTCAACCCTTTGTGATGAGAGCAACTTTACAACAGGTAGAGGTATTGACATAGCACACAGGGATCGGGAATGCCAAAACCTAATGCGGTCTATGAAAGACGGCAAGCATGGGAAAGAGTTAATTAATTTTGACTGCTTGGTGTCCTTTTTATATGCACTGACATTGTGTAGCCCACAGGTGTCTTTACATCTTGCCTCTGCCAAAATGTAGCCATGTATTTAATCTTAAAACCTTAGGATTAGCAGTCGAATGCATAGCCACAAAGTCACTGCTGCACATAGGTAGGAAGGTTTCGGACGTAGGAAGGGAGTAATGTTTTTAAGCCAGGTTGAATCTGAACCATGAGAAACATTTCCCCAAGAGCAAAAAGAGGTGAATGTAAATTGGGAAGGTGCTGTATATATAATGTAATAAAAGGCAGCTTGCTATCATGTGATCATTTGAAAGGCTGAAAAGTGGATATTAAAGCATTAGTTTAAAATACCTAAGCAAAGGACAGTGCAGCAGGTTATAGAAAGTAAAATAATTTGGAAAACCTTCCCAAACACAGATGTGGATTAAAGTACAGTTTCAAGGTAATCATAACAAGGAAGTAGTAATCAGCTATTATTGAAATGAGCAGGCCCTATTTGCCCTGGGCAGGTGGCGTCCTTGGTCCAAAAAGGTGAGGGCATAAGCAGGTCCTCATCTGATGGTTTGTGTGGGTGGTACTTATATGCTGCCGCAACACCATACCACATGACACAGAGTGCTGGGCATCTTGCAGTAGAGTACCTGCAGTTGAGATTGCAGCACATGGTGCACATCTTTTAATATGAAGATGCAGAAAACTGAAAAGAAGCATTAGAGAGGGACATGTGATCCAGGAAATAGGGCTTTTCAGCTAATCGATTAGGTTTCGAGGGAGTGAAACAAGTAAGGGATACCAGACACTGGGATGAAGAGATAATGTCGGCAAATGAGCCAAGGTTAGCGGCTGCAGCTAACGCATGAAGCAGCGATGATTGCAGACCACTAATTCCCTTCAGCATACCTAATGCAGGCAGTGATGATGAATCAAAACTGTGTTGCCAATTTATGAAATAACTATAGATATGTAACTGCACTGTGGGAAGCCCACTTAGCCTCTTGATTTTTCTTCCAAGTATTTGTTATGAATGGACAGAGTGAAAATGCGCAAAGGAAATAAATGCCAGACTAGGAATAAGTGTAGTCCTTCATTGAATGGCTCTAGTGTCGCATTGCTGAACTGTGGTTTAAAAGTTACTTGTGGCGAGATAAATGAGTCATACAGCCTCTGGGAGGCTTGCAGAGAGAGCTGAACTGAGAAGAGAGAACTCGAGAGAACAGCAGAGACTTGTGCGAGCACCGTACAACCAGCCGGTTCAAAAGGCGCGCATTTGCAACGGTTGAGTGACAGCGCTGCAGGTGGCGAAAACGTCCAATACCAACAAAAATTAATTCAGTAAAAGGAAACCTTTAGATAATTAAAATTGGCACTTGTAGTTTATGCGTCACTGCCTCCTTTGTTTAACTGAAACTGTATAGTTTCATTTGCAACAATTTTAGATACGATGGTGCGTGCGCCATTATCATCATCATCGCCCCCTCCGCTAAATTATTTTGAGTTGCGGCGCGTTACATGAAACGTTTTAAAAAAATGTTTGACGCGTTATTGACTCTAGTTATTCTCCTTCCAGTGCTTTGCGGACCCTGTGCTGCGCTTTATCTATTTGTTGTTAATGCTAACGAACCATAAAATGGCTGTGTTCTGTGTTTATACAGCACAGGCGACGCACTTCGCACGGTGAGCATCACTTTGGTAAGTCGAATAGAAAGCCAGCTGATTGCTCTTTGGAAGGAAATGAGTTACATAATATATTGATTTGTGGAACATTAACGTACTCGAGTGCCATGTTGGTAAGCATGGTGCCTGCGCTAGAACCGCGATTCTTCCGCGAATCGCTGTGTGAAATTAGCTGGGAACGATTTGTTTCGGGACGTTTAACTGTGAACATTGCAGCAAGGTTACTTTCTTGCTGCACTTGAGGTTGTCTGAGAGAAGTGCTGAGCTTGCCTGCGCAGAACTAAATAAAGCGCTCCGCTGAAAGTGTTTAGGCATTGTGACTACAGAGACATCGAAGGCTTACGTTTGTGTCAGAAGTGCTTTGAATTAATTTTTAGTGTCAATGTGAGGCATGTAGCTTTCCCCTAGCAGTCGTAAGATCACCGAGGCCAACGTCAGTTTTGCACTTGCATCGGACGCGCCTTTTCAGCACATGCTGCATGTATGCGCCTGTTGTTGCTTTTATGTATGATGACTGTGGTAATAGTTTGCAGACTAGCTGAATATAGAACTGTGTCTCAAGTGTGTTGACCGCTTCTTAATAGTGTGTAATGTTGATTTACTAGAAATTAAGCTTCGCTTTTTTTTTTTTTTTTTTTTTTTGGCAAATGATAAGGGCCTAACACGCTGTCCGTCAGTCCCGAGACGAGTGGTACGCTGTACAGCAAAGTAAATGTACTGCATTACCGAACGGGGTCACGTACTCGTTAGCTATGATTTTTATTTTTATAACTGTAGTGCACAACGTAGATGTAATGTGCGATCGCTTGGTTCTTTCCTAGTGTATTCTTGTAAAACAAATAAACTGGTCAGAACAGCATAGAGATGTGGCTTTAGGGAATGCATCGAAACAGGCTTACCAAATGGCTTGCCTCTGTTCTCATTCTTGCTCAGATCCAAAGGCAGTACATTTCATTTATCAACTTAATTTTTTTGTAATTTCAGTGTTTGACTTTACAGTAGTTGTCTGCATGTTAGGTAATCTTCCCAAGTATAGATGACTTGCAGCACTGTCACATTCTTGGTGGACCAGAGCCATGAACGAACCCTGTTTGCCTGCCTAGCCTGCTACTAGCTACCTGCCCCATGGAAGATACATATACCTGATTTACTATCATGGAGTATGTGCGACAGCCACCTGATAGCTCGCAGCTGCAGCCATGTTTTTATGTTCTACACCTGTGCACTGCAGTGTAACGTTCTATCACGCATTTTAAAAAGGACAGTATTTAATGGCTACATTTTCATCTACAATAATCTGTCACGGTTCCATCCACCAAGGCTGCACGACATTCATAGGTGCCCTAGTGAGGCTCAGAGGAGTTTTGAAAATTCTTGTGCAGTATTGTTGAATTATTACTTACAAAATATTGTCCAGTGAACCAGTTTTAACTGTGAATGTATTTATTTTTTCTAAATTACTACCCACGCAATGTTATTACGGCATTGTGAATGCACAAGATTGTTAGTCTGCTAGAGTTTCCAGTTTGTACAACCCATAGCCATTTAAACAAGAATTGCAATGGTGGCGCTGAAGGGCAGCACCTATCTGCGAGATGGCTGATGCATTGTGAGGGCACCAGACATTCCCCTCATCATCTGCGGCGACTGTCATCGATACTACGAAATCACAGTGGTTGCCAGTGTTCACGTGCGAACTGCTCGGGGTCGCAGTCAACAATTTCAAGCCACTACAAAAAGTGTTAATTGCATTGATTACATCTTTGCATGACAGCCGATGTATCCAGCATGAACTATGTCTTACTACAGGTACCATATGCCATTACTTGCTGTACTGTACGACAGCACAGAGCACATGTGTGATTAGTGGGGTAAATAAAATAAATAAATACTGTCTCCACTGGGAATCAAACCTCCATCCCTTGTATTCCTCACATACTGTACTTTGTTTATGGCAATAGAACATGAGTCAGCACAGATGCATTCTTGCAGTGGAATTATCTAGGCATAGCACTGCTAATTTTTGTTCTAATGTGGCACCTTTTATGGAGTTCACCGACTTTTTTTTTTTTTTTTTTTGCATCATTCATATAATAAACACATAAAAACCCTGCAACACTATGAAAATTTGCCCGGAGCATTCAACTCGTGCTACAGTATGTGCAGTAAAGCTACCTTTGTCTTTGTGTGCAAAATGAAATTTTTTACAAAAGATTTACATTTTGCATGTTGATTTGATCAGAATATATTGGTTTTGAACATGATTGGAAGAGGCTTTTCAATACCCGAGCTGTTTCATGTGCATGGTTGTTAACTACCATGCTGAACTTTGTAGTCAAGTACAATATGTGCATAGTGCCTATATGCATACAATATATGCATAGAGGCAGGTAGAGTGATTGTTTAGGTGTACTGTAATTATCAGGCTGTGCTAGTATCGTTACAGCTATGATATAAAAATTCGCATCAGGTTTGTAGAACTTGTATTGTGAACAGTGGTTATATGGTGTCTGTGTATTTTATTTTAGCATAGCAGTGATATTGGTGCAAGTTCTGTCAAGTTTGGTTTTGTTTTGATTTTAACTTTGCTTATTGCCACTTATGGACAGCCTTATCACACAGCGCTATTCAGGTTCTACTAGTGTCGAAGATCATTGATTTCACTTTCTTTAATAGACACTGAGGGTTCACTGACACATACGCCACCAAATTTTTTTGTTTCAACTGCTTCAATTGTTTTCCTTCCCAGTGGTGTTGTACATTTTCACAAAAATTTGCTTTCAAAGTGAAGTTGTCGACTTTCTTCCAAGTTGTGTGATATGCTGTGAAAAATGGCGTGCGTGTCATGAAACTTGTTCCAGATTTTTTGATCGCATTCTGCATGTACGAGTGTTTTCAACCTTCTATGAATGCTTTGTCTCAAAAATATTAAGTATGCAGGCTAACATAGGATTAGGTTGCATTCTGGGTTCTGTTGTGCCGGGTAGCAGCTCAGCAGTCAGATTCTTTTACTGGACTTGCCTGAGAGTACGAGTTGTGTGAAGCCTGCACACAGACCCATATCATGCCATTTGACGAAATTTTTACGCTCGACCGCCGTCAGTTTAGAAAAGGACTGTATTGGGTTACTACGACAAACATTACCCCAGCTTGTTTTAGGCGGAAAAAAAAATGTTTGTGCCATGGTCGCCATCTTGCATGTTCTCATACACTTTAATTTCAAATTTGTAAAATTTGCTGTTCTCATCGTAGTTGTTCCAACAATACCCCAAGTTTTCCAGAAGTAAAGGAACCCAAGACAATTGTTTTGGAGATTAGAGGATATAAGCCATGCCAGAATAAAATTCTTAAGTTTAGAAAATTTGCTTTTTGCAGCATTTACAGCTGTCAAATACAGAGTAAGGTGGTTCTAGTAAATGTATGACCTGTATTAAGAAAAAAGTACCACTCGGTGGCATTTATTTTGGGAAGTTAAATCAGAGCACTCAGTTCCTTGCTCGCATACAGCCGCCCAAATCTTCAACTAGACTGCACAACGCCCACTTTCAACAGTGATGCTGTTTAAGCTGGAGGTTGTTTCATCTATTGTGCGCAGCTTAATGTGTTCGCAGTAATGTCACCATGACCAGATGTGACATCATCATGACGTCACATCCAGTCATGTCTAATAACCAGAACTGAGGTCACCACATGACATCATGTCCGGTCATGACCGATGACTTCACCGTGCGATTCATGCATATATGAAGCTAACGTTGCCAGGCATCCAATCCAGGCATCCGTGCTGCGCCTTTCATTTGTCGCTTCCTCAAACGCCGTACCACACAGGAATCAGCGGTGTTTTAAATTGGTTTACAGGAAAGAAAAGGCATAATATCTGTTGCACTTGTCCGCTGACAACAGATAGCCACGATGAGTCTCGAAGTATAATCACGGATAACTTGAGGCAAACAGAAACAGCATCATTGTGTCATCAGTCTTGTACATGACTGCAATCTGCCTTAATTTTTTTCTGTACCCCTGTGCCTTGCAGGGATCGAACTTGCAGAGAGGTAAAAATAAGCCAAGGCCTTATTTTAGCTTGTATCCTAAGGTCAACATGAATTCCTAGAGGATCACAACTTGTTGAGAAGTGAGGACTGCAGCTTGCCTTTACTACTTTGCACAGATTTACAGTTTCAGAAGTGGTACGAATTATCTGCTACTTTGCTGAAAAGCGGAGCACGCAGCCTGGTTATTTTTGGCAATGGTGGTACTTCCATTATCTTATACATACTCTTTAGCATAGAGTCATGAACTACCACATTATGTGAAAGACTGCCTGACACAAATATAAAGCCTCCCTTAACCTAGCCATATGAAGTGCCTTTGTGGTCTACGGGTAGCATGTCTGACTTGAAATGCAAGAGTCCTGGAGGGTTCGATTCATTTCACCTACCCATCTGATTCGAGAAGCTTGAGTTGGCAGCTCCTGCCAAATCTGCCATATCATATGATCAAGTGACTTTGCACAACCCTGCCACCAATCAATTCCCGGCTATCACCCACAATTTTTCTTTCACAACCCTGATACCAAATTTTATGGTGAATGGCAGCCTTTAACGCTGTCATATCAACATGTAACCAAAATTTGGTTTCCTTCAAGTGGTGGCTTTAGACAGCTTGTGTTGTTCGTCCCTTTGAGACCTTGATTGGCAGGTGGCAAAGTAGAGACAAGAGGGATGATGAAGAGAAGGTAGGAGGCAGAGGGTGGAGAACGGGTACAATGTGTCGCACTGTGATTTGTAGATTAGGTGGCACAACCCGCTTGCATGGTCGTAACCCATCAGCTGCATTGAGAACAGCAATGCTAACTCCTAGCTCTTACTCCCCTGCACAGATCGTATTCATTGTCTATACTTTTTCTTGGACAAGTTCTTCTGAATATCTCGTAGGTGGTCACTGCTAAGATTTTTGCACGGCCCCTGAAGGCTAGGCATTGCTGCAAAGCACCTTCTCCAGAAAACGGAAACATAGAATGACCAGCTTGTTCAGCTTGTTTCTGCAATGGGCACAAAACTGGACTTCATTCCACTCGTGAAATATGGAGGAGCCTCTATGACCGGTTATCATTGTACAGTAGAACCCTGCTATAGTAAAGTGAAACTGAAGTCCCATCATAGTAGTGCTTTTGGTAAAACTAGGTTATACTAAACAACGTCTGGCCATGGCGTCGACTTCTCACGAAATGGCATTGCTGCACACGCATTACATGGAATCGCGAGGAAATTTTTTCTTAAAAAAAAAATAAGTAGTGCTTTTTTTTTTTTTTTATGGTTTTACCGCTAGGCTCATCAGCACTGAGAAGAAGCCAACTTTAAGGCCTTGGAGCCGTGAGGGAAAGCGTGCAGCGCGTAGCGGGAAAAATGTAAAGCTGACCAAACACAAAAAGAAGACGGCCGGTCACTTAAAAATAGAGTAAAAGTGCAGCAAGAAAAAGGGAAGCGAAGAAACGGCCGAACATTCACACAACACTGTTCAGCACGAAGGAGTAGTGGCAAGAATTGGAGGCGTGGCTTGTGAGGTTTTGCAGTGCTGGACTGTCGCGCATTTTTCATCTATTGCCTCTTAAAAGATGGAAACAGCGGAAGATGATGCCACGCTCACGCAATGCTTTGGTTCTCAGCTGAAATCAAGCTCGGCTATATTCGTATCCATGTTGCATTCATGCTAAACAGGTACTTCTACAAGCTGTAAAAGAAAAAAAAAAATGAAAAAGGAAATGGCACAGAGATGATAAGAGAGAGATGGAAGGCATTTTAGAGCGTTCTTTTCATAAAGCAACAAGATGTGCTTAGTAAGCAGACTTTAATTACGAGATAGTATCTTCAGGACCGTGTCATCACTAACAACTGATATAGTAAGATTTTGGCCGGTCCCGGTGACTTTACTGTAATGGGGTTCTACTGTACTTATCAGTTTGCAAAGAGCACTTCCTGGCAGAAGGGCAGCTCAACACTGTTAATGTGGAAAAGCACTCACCACTCTGCTTGTGCTCAAACTGAAACCCACATCTGAATTTGATTATGCTTCCTGCAGGAACGACCTTTAGTCTGCATCTCAAGTGAGCATGCGGGGTATCTTGATGCTTATTTTTATTTTTTGTAACCGCAACCTCGAGCAGACTAATTCGCCAAAGCTGGCAGCGCTGGTTATGTATACGTTTGCCGCTGGCTCAAGCCTGCACTGCAGTGAAGTGCAGGCACAACGCTAGAGAAGAGCACGGGCGTTCAAATTGCGAAACTTTTCTGCCCCAGTCAAAAAGAATTCCATTTAAGCTTCCGGGAAAAAAAAAAATGCTAGAGTGGCCCTGCGCAATATAATACCAGCTAGTACCACATCACTACTCTCTACAGCGACTTTCTGTTAGCTAGTGCCAAGTTACTGTATATCTGGCAGAACCACATGGAATGGTTGGTGGGGTTTAATGTCCCAAAGCGACTCGGGCTATGAGAGACGCTGTAGTGGAGGACTCCGGAAATTTCAACCACCTGGGGTTCTTTAACGTACACTGATATTCCACAGCACACGGTCGCCTTGCCTTTCGCCTCCATTCGAAAAGCGGTCGCCGAGGCCAGGATTCGATCCCGCATCCTTAGGAAGCGCCCTAACCACTGCGCCATCCCGGCGGGGTAACATAAAAGGAACAGCCAAGGTCGCAATGAGCGACTGCAGGTGACAAATGCATCGGTCCTTGGTACTCGTGCTTTTTTAACATCACAATATGCAGCACTGAACTGAATGCTCATACGAGCAAAAAGTAAAAACTCTAAGGGCACTTTGGACCACTAAAGAGCAATGAGGTGAAAGCCTTTATTGCATGGTGGTCTGATGCCCTCCACTATGGCACCTCCTTCCTCGTTTTCCTTATGGCTCGATTCAGGTGTTCGCGGAGAAGTGTGAGATACGCCTTTTCTTTCCTGTAAACCAATTTGAAATGCTGCTGATGCTTGCTGTACTGCGTCTGCTTTTGTATGCTGTGTCATGTGGCGTTAGAGCAAATGGCAAATGAAAGGCGCTGCACTGACGACTGGATCAGGTTAACTTTCACATGTGCTCGAGTCGCCTGGTAACGTCATGACATCATAGTAATCTCTGTCATTATCACTGTCACTATCATTATCAATCAGTATCTATCACTAAGTTCTTCACTGACAGATTTAAAGGTAAACAGCACAACCATGCAACTGCTCGCAAGATTCCAATGACAGCTCTCACATGTTGGAATGGGGACGGAGGAAAGCAGTGGCAATGTGAGTGGCAAGTATGTATTTCCTGGGGCGGCTGTGCTGGGCAGATATCGTGCTAGAAAAACTGGCTACCCTGTATACGCAGTGCCTGGTGTCATCGACAGTACCGGAACTATGGAAGAACGCAAACATTATCCTCATTCATAAGAAAGGGGATGCTAAGAACCTTAAAAATTAGACCAATCAGCTTACTGTCTGTTACGTATAAGGTGTTTACTAAGGTAATCGCTAATAAAATCAGGGCAACCTTAGACTGCAATCAAGCAAACGATCAAGCAGGGCTGCAGAAACGGTACTCTACTATTGATCATATCCATACCATCAATCAGGTGATAGAAAAATGCTCGGAATATAACCAGCCCTTATACATAGCATTCATTGATTACGAAAAAGCATTTGACTCAGTTGAAACCTCGGCGGTGATGCAGGCATTGCGAAATCAGGGGGTAGACGAGCCGTACGTTGAAGTGCTGGAAGATATATATAGTGGCTGCACAGCAACCATAGTTCTGCATAAAGAAAGTAACAAAATTCCGATAAAGAAAGGTGTTAGGCAAGGAGACACAATCTCCCCAGTACTATTCACAGCTTGCTTAGAGGAAGTATTCAGAGACTTGGAATGGGAGCAGTGAGGGATAAGGGTAGATGGAGAATACCTCAGTAATCTGCGATTTGCTGACGACATTGCCTTGCTAAGCAACTCGGGGGATGAACTGCAAATAATGATTGATGACCTAGACAGGAAAAGTAGAAAGGTAGGCTTGAAAATCAATATGCAGAAGACTAAGGTAATGTTCAACAGCCTCAGAAAGGAACAGCAGTCTACATTAGGTAGCGAAGTACTGGAAGTAGTAGGCGAATATGTCTACTTTGGACAGGCAGTACCCGCAGATCCGGACCATGAAAAGGAAATAACAAGAAGAACAGGATTGGGATGGAGCGCATTTCGCAAGCACTCGCAGATTATGACTAGCAGCTTATCGTTATCGCTCAAGAGGAAAGTATACAACAGTTGCATCTTACCTGTACTCACCTATGGGGCTGAAACGTGGAGGCTAACCAAGAGAGTTCTACTTAAGTTGAGGACAACCCAGAGGGCTATGGAACGAAAAATGGTAGAGGTAACATTGAGAGAGGAAGCGTGCACAGTGGGTCAGAGAAATAACTCAAGTTACCGACATTCTAGTGGAAATTAAGAAGAAATGGACATGGGCCGGACATGTGCGAAGAGAGGATAACCGATGGTCGCTGAGGGTAACAAACTGGATTCCAAGGGAAGGAAAGCGTAGCAGGGGGCGGCAGAAAGTTAGATGGGCGGATTAAGAAGTTCGCAGGGGTGAAGCGGATGCAACTAGCACAGAACCGGGTTAAGTGGAGAAATATGGGAGAGTGCAATGGGTATAGTCAGGCTGATGATGATGAATCCCACAGACTTTCGGTAGAAGCAATGTTAGGTAACCCAAGGGCCGCCTTATACGCCAGCCTAATCATAGCGTCCACCTTGTTTTCCTCCGTCACGTCCATATTCATACAAGGCGTCGCATAAACTGTTCTACTGATCACGAATGCCTGTACCAAATGACTTGACTCCTTTTCCTGCAATCCTCTCTTTAGATTGGCGATTCTTTCAGTGAGCCTCATAGCGGCGTTTACCGTATTCTTTAGCTTTCCTAAGGCCTCCTTATTTTTCCTGTTAGTCTGCAAGTACATGTCCTGTTGTAGCGTATCATCCTCCTCCAATTGTCTGTCTCTACCCCTGGTGACACAGAGTAACATCGCACCAAGTGGTGACACTCAAGCGATCTGTATCTGAAGAATGGTGGCAGCTTAGATGAAGAAATGTTCATGTCAGGCCGCACAACAAAAAACACTGAAATTGTGTGATTCAGCAACTTCAGCTACAGATTTTTTTTTATCGCACTAGCAGCAAAGAAGCCAGAAGTCTGTCAGAAGAAGCTCTGATTTCAGCTTTTAGCGATTCAGGTACTACAACCACCTGTAATGCCAACTAGTGGCCAAAGGTGCACATAGTTTCCGTACCCACTTGCTTTTGAGTATGTACACACGATCGCTGCATGTCCTCAGTTTTATCTCTGTTTAGGAGGGTTTCCACAATCGTTAGCAACGATCTGCTGACACTGGCACACAAGCGTGTAGTTTTCACGTAGATAGGAACCTAGTGTATACTTGAGTGAAGGCTCTCCAGCTTATACAGACTGTTTGTAAAAATAAAAATAAATATGATTGTACAGGGATTTTGGGGAAACCAACAGGTTGCTTGTTTTGACGGATGTTTGGAAGAAATGACTAAGTGAAATGCTCAAGTTCATAGGCCTCTTGTTTGTCTAACACGGGCATTGTGAAACTTCACTGGCTGAAGCTGCACTGGAATGAGGACATCTACAGTGGTTTGCCTCCACCAGAAACAATGCTGTGAATCTGCTTCATAGCAGTGCTGGTGCTCCTCAAAGTGGCAGTCCTGTACAATGTAGACCAGCTGCCACAAGTAATGCACCGGTACATCAATCAAGTGGAAAGCCCTCACAGCCACATTAGGCAGTATTTGCATGTAGCTTCCCGAGAAGAGTTCAATAAACAGATATTTAACCTTCGTGGCACACCAGCTCAAATTTTGTCACCCTCTGCAAAATGTGCCAACCATAAACCACAAAAAGTTGACAAATGCACGAAATGAGTTGTGCTATGAGCAAAAGAAGACCGGGCTTAAAAATAATGTTTCTAGCAATTTGGCAAAGTTACGAGAATGGCAAGCCTTCACAATGAACCACATAACACATTGGTTCCTAGTATTTGGCTTCACTGCATTTTATTGGTGTAGTCTGGAGAATAGGAATTTCCAACTCGCAACAACCACCCCATCTTGATACATCAAGGCAACTGCTGCAGACAGATCCGAAGGCATGTCGCCTAGCACACATTACAATAGATGCTGTCAAGAGAATGCAAGAAGTGGCCGATTCCATGCCAAGTTACTTAAGACAATGCCGTGTTTCGGACACCATCACATACAGAGAACTTTTGCTCAGATAACCACAGCTGTGTTACCCCCGCAAGGGTCAAGTGTTGTTGTACATGACAAACTCTTTAATCCATGCCAGGCCTGTTCACATATCAATCTGTTGCTTTAATTCTAAAGGCTGAAAACTAGAGAGGCAAAAAATTGCAGTCACACATTTGTGCTTCTCGACCTCCCGCCACTGCAAATCATGCGTCCAAAATCACTCTGAATGCTTTCCAAATAATAACATATCAGCAAATGCAAGGGTGACAATATACCACAACAAGATTAAATACACTGCAAGCAAGATATTTTAAACTTAACTAGGAGCACGCTCTAAACCAGTAGAAGGAGTGAGTGTCCATTTGGTCACACCAGTCACAGCTCACTGCACTACTGAGGTAGCAGAGGAATCCAACTGGTGGAGGAAACTCGTACGTCGGCCCCGAGTATTCCTTGCCTCTGTAAATGTAAATAAATGAGAGTAATACAGCAATTACATTTAGTTTGCATAAATTCAGCAAACTCACTCACAGTAGAATTTGATTTGAGTAAAGCAAGTGAGAGTGCCTGCCGCAGAAGGAAAAAGGCAGTAACGAGACTAGCAGTGAATGCTAGCACAAATACAAATATTTAGCACACTTGCAAAACACTGAAATAGCAACAAAGAGACTAAGGTAAATCACTTATGCAGTAAGTGCGGAATATGCTGCGGCTTGCATGGAATTGTAATGAAGAGTGCTTATAGCAGCAACTGCCAAGCTCTTTGACAGGATTATGAGGTACAGTCTTTGTCAAAAGTGTAGAGCCCAGGGGGTCTGCTTCTGGGCCAGTTCCTGCGGCTTGTAATGAAGTTCCGGTATTCCAACTTTGTTGATGGCAAGAAGATTTTTTGTCCTACCCCCTTCAGTGGCCTCAACTAATTCTACATCAGTGCCACTATTCGGCTCAGAAGCGGACCCCCCGGGCTCTACACTTTTGACAAAGGCTGTACATGCAACGGTGCCTCACTCCCCTCAACAAAACGTACCACCTCAGGTTAATTATTGCTTTGTTTTCAAATAAGCTGTCAATGGCCTTGACAACAGCTTGAAGCCAAGCACTGCCCACTATTTATGGGGGCATTGTTTCTGCTATCATTCCCAGTTTTCTCAAAGTGATGACGCTGTTGGAGCAGGCAAAAGATATATATTAGGGAACTCTGCGGTAGCGACATGCATCTGAAGTGTTAAATCTATATAAATAAGCTCAGCGAGTTCTACCAATGCAGTTATTTTCGTAGTAAAAGGGCAGATACTCTCATGGGCAAGAACCTATGATAGCCTAAGAGTCACCCTCATTGCTGCATGCACCGATGTGAGTACTCGACAGTGGAACGTGTGAGCATACAAGCACAATAAATTCGTGCGGGTATACGCCCGTATCTTGTAGCAATTTTATGCTGAGCAGTAGGCTCGTTTCACTCCGGGGCTCATTTCGCACTGGGCCAGTTTACATTTATACTATCTCTCAGCTAGCCAGCAACTCCCCTTCTTTAGCACTTCGTCGACACTGTAAAGAAGCTGACCTCTTGCACTGCAGCACCACGTATGGGCCGCATAGATAAATACCTTACGACAGTTTTTTGACGGAAGCACGACCATCTCTATCTGCTGAAGCTGCGAGGAAGGCAATAAAACCTCCTGATCATAAACCAGCGCGTTCACGCTGGCGCACCACACCAAAATGCCTGCTACTGCCCAAACAAACTAGACCACAAACGAAGAATCTTCTTATAAAAAAAAAAAAAAAAGCAAATTACAAACTTCCGTGACTCCCGACATCATCTGTTAGTCGCCGCGTACGTCCCAATACCCCAGTGCACCCCGAAGACAACAGCAACCGGCGACCGATCGGTGCACAGCAGCAGGTATGCAACGGTTGTTTCAAGCGCGAAGAAACGGGATCGACGCCACTATGCAGTCTCCACATGCCTTCGCCCGGAGACTGTCGCGTGATTACGCCGCGTCAGTAATTGTGACTACCGCATAGCTGCACTGCCGTGTAAAAACTCGTTAAAAAAGCTGCAAGACGGTAGCAGAACGCCGACAAATGCTTTACCTAGAGCTCGCGGGCATGTACGAAACACCATCATTCGCGTACGACTCACCGTAGTCGGAGGCTGCAGACAGGCCAGGGACAGGACCGAAGGCTACGCTGTTGAATTTAGGGCGACAATCCACAAACTGAATCAGATTTTCATCGAATTTGCATCTATCGGGATGATGCCCCGCAAACTAAAACAAGCCGACGCATGAAAAGCGACCTAGGGCTCGCAAGGCGCGAGCACCCGTTGCCCGAAAAGCGCGCCAGCTTTTGCTCGGGTGCGGTGGTTCGAAACGGGGTAATTGGCATCTGGGTTTGAGGCTTATTTCCAGAAAAAAGCAAATACTAAAAGTTGTTTGACGTCACATCCGTCGAGAGAATCAACGCGTCCTCCTTTCCACTTTGGTTCTGTGCGCGCATGCGCAGTTCACGGAGCCGGCTCTCTGCAAGTTCAGGTCCTCGCCACTCGGCGAAATTATGGCGGCCAAACGTCAGCATTTTCGGTAATGGCGGCACGTCAGTTACGTCATGACGCGTCAATTTGACGTAATCTAAATATGCTTGCGTATCACGTGTTTCACGTGACATAGCTCCAGCCAATCAAATTTGAGCATCCGCTCCTTCCCAGTATGCCATTATTTTCATCACATTGGTTAATCGAGCGTAAGTGTTCTCCAAACCACCATCAGTAACTTTGCTTCCACTCCAAAATCATTCGTATTTGTCATCCAGGCAACAAGGATAGCTCCGGTTGAAATCAATTTTCACGGCTACGTCATTTTGACGTAACCGCTAAAAGTGCTTGCCTCAACTGATGGTTTCGCGCCACAAGTTTGAAGCACGTGACTCTTTTCTGAGCCAATCAGAAAGACAATATGGCGCCGCCAGGGGAAGGCGAATATCGAGGATCGGGCCCCTGCCTTGACTTTAGCTCTGGGGAACTTCTGCCCCTATGCACACCATTAAGACAACTCGGCGGCGCGCCTTTGCCTTCCGCCAAAAAGGGAAGGATATTCCTTGTCACCGCTGCTGGCGCCAGGCAGGAAGACATGAATGGGTCGCTACCTTCCATTCCGGCGAGGTGGCTGACCGCAGTGAATGGAACCCTCGCCTTCGCTGCCGCCGCCGCGGCGCCTCCGATGACCGCCGATCGCCGGCAGCCCCTTGGCGGGAACCACGGTGTTCATTGTAGGCTTGCGTTAGCCACATTTTAAGATATACCTTGTCGTAAGTCAGTCGGTAAACGAGATGCCCTAGAAATGCGCTGTAGTTTTCTTGCCGAGAAATCGTCAAGGCATTCCACACGTCCATATTGACTCGACCGCACCGGGGAAGACAAGAGGCGCCGGCGTGGTGGCGGCTTCCGATGACGGTGCCTGCAAATGCAGATATTTCCTTACTTCTGTGATGTCGAATGAGACAATCATGCCCCGGGAATGGTTCCAGTGAGTCACCCGAGCGGCGGCGGTGATGGCTGGCAAGCGAAGACGCCGGCCGCTTGCGCCTGGACGAAGCCGGGGAACATATCTCCTTTCTGAGAAGAGAGTCAGACCCTTTGTTTCCCACAGCAGTGTTAGCCGCGATGTGCACAAACCTTCGGCCTGGACACTCAGTGGTTTGACCAAATTGGAAATTTTCCAACTAAAACAATCGATCGAAATTCAGCTGTGTTTTCACCACCCATTAAGCTACACCATTCAACCTCAATTGGTGCTTACAATTGGAAATAAATGGCCGTCCATCAAAACCAAAAGACCTCAAATGATACACCAACTAGGACCAAATGGTTTGAACTGCGTAGACGGAAGGAAAGAAGAAGACCATGCAAGCATGATCTTGCATGGTTTAGCCAGGTTGTAAACGGTTTGAATTAGGAGGGCGCTCAAGCTTCGCCTTCACACGCGGCGCGCCACTGCGAAATCTTTGCACTGTCCTCCAAGGAGAGAATGCCGCAATGCCGCAATGCCACGCGCAATGCCAAGCGCAGTGTGTACGAGAGCAGACGCGCGCGTGCGCACGCGTGTGTGTGTGTTTAATGATTGGTTTACAGGAAACTAAAGGCTAATCGCGGCGGCCGCTCACGCGCAGTCGTTTGTGGACAGTTTCGCCTCCACCGGAACGCAGCCGCCGGTGCAGTATCTCACTTAGTTGGGTAACTTGGCTCCGGTTAAGCTCATTAGGGCTCAGAGTGGTGAAATCAGTTGTAAACGTGTACTGCGACTAGGGAGCTTAAAGGATTTCCAGTTGGAGCTTTATTCACAAGAGAGCATGAACCAACATTTCTAGAAAGGAATTGAGATTAACAGGACTAGAAGCTTTTACAAAAATCAAGCGAGAGAAACATATGGAAACAAGTAAACATGGCGAAATTAATTATGATTAAGCTCCTAGCACCTTTCTTTACAAGAACCCAACTAGTATATCAGATGTATAAGTGCAAATCTCAGTCAAGGATATCATCCACACTTGGCATTCCAATCGGGAATGCTCCCTTAATACCCTTAAACAAAATCGAACCAATGGGTAGTTTCAAGTGGTTTTCTGGGTTCTAAAAAACTGAAGCTAGTCCAAATCGGTCCAATAAGCGGTCGAATCGGCCATACAACTGTAAGCTTATTATGGTGGAACCAGAGAGTTAATTAAGGTAGAACCCATTTGAATGCCTAGCTTGAGCTAGGCAACCCAAACGGACTACAACGCCCAATTGGACCCCCCCCCCCCCTTTTTTTTTTTACTCCATCATTACTAAACAAAAACAGCCCACGACTGCAAAGCGCGAAGATTCCTCCTTTGCGTGCATTCATGTGGCTGCATGGTAACATGTGGCGGGGGTGGAGCCAATGAAGACGCTAGTGGCCAATTGGTGGTGGTGGTAATGGTTTATTGAATAATCAAAAAGGAAAAAAAAGAGTGTTGCCGGTCGCGGCAACTGCGATCTAAAATCTGAAACATCCTAGATGGGGCCGGCGGGAAAGAAAAGGGGATAGGCCGGAAGGGGCGAGAGGAAGTACAGAGGGCAGTTATGGCAAGAAAGGACAGGGTTGTCAAGCGGTTGGGATCCCTAGCCAGCTACATAATTCCTCCGTACCACTGATAAATCGCAAACTGGCGGGTTTGAGAACGCTTAAAATTTTTGACTTCGTTTCCTTGTTAACTATTTGCTCGTAAGCCCTTTCTCAACCATTGCAAATATGCAACATCTAAAAGCTGTTGAGCGTCGTCCGCCTACCTCATCGCCCAACGGTGAAGCCTTCGGCCCCTTTCCCGAACATATCAGGGCAAGGAAGGTGATGCTCTATGTAATTCATGTACGTTTTGATTATCAATACGCCTTAATTATTCTGCCAGAGCGATAAAATGTCGGGGTACAAAAGCTGAGGCCCAGAGGCAAGGGCACCACACTTACGGGTATGAGTAAGACGATCTTTCACCGCCTGTGTTTGTTATTAAAAGTCATCTTTTGGTTTTATTTCAAATGTCTTTACTTCAACGAGAGCCTCGGTAAACCAATTGGGAGCGCCTGCCATGCACCAAACCACTTTTCATAGTTTAAAAAATCTGAAAGCAAGTAAACAATCTTTTGAACGCTTAGAACTTGCTGAATGTTTGCAATATTGAGAGAATAATCTGATTACTATTGTACGAGTATGAGAGACGACAATATTTAGACTCAAGTTTCGCATTACGAGTACACGCGAAATAGCCATTCACATAGCCTTTTCATTCCGCGAACTCTTTTGTAATGAAATATTTTTGGATGCTGTTGTTTTGAGATGGTTTTGAGGGGAAAACAAATCAAGGTATGCCTCTTTTCACATTGCCTCTCTTCTACACTTACAACAGAATACAATCTAGCCTTCAACTTCACTGACCGGAATGATGCACAAGAACGGTTGCTTCAGCTTTGAAATTAAATGTCGTGGATAATTTTTACCGGCATGTCTCAATTCAGGGTTACGGCGACGGCAATGGGGCTGCTTTTCGATCGAATGGACTTCAACATATACGAACACCGTCACCGCTACCGCGAACCGGCAGTGCGCAAGCCAGATATCTGCGCATATCGCGCTACGCGGCAAATTCAGAGAGTGCAGTAAGTAAGACTGTAAATATAAAACATGTAATAATAAGGTTAAATTAACACTTAAAATACTATCGTTATGAAATTGTGAAATAGGCAGCAAAAAAAAAAAAAGCTCGAGTTTTTGCTCAAGGTTATCCATTGAGATCCACTTAATACCCGGAGAGATGCTGCGTACTCCTCGCAACAAAAATTCTTGCGCCGAAAAACTAATTAGGGCAGCAGAGGACCAAACCACGTACTGTTTTCATAGGTCGTCGGTCTCATTTAGGCTCACATTCAAATCGTGATCTGAGTCGTGAGTCCGGACTCACGTTCAATTGTGAGTTTATTCATGTTCAAATCTGAGTCTATGCGAGTCTGGATTCACATTCAGTTCATGACTCGTGGTTAGTCCGACTTAGTAAGTTCCTATGAAATCAATGAATGCTTGGTCAGGTGTTGAACAATAATGATTGTGAGCGATTGGGAAATCGGCACGAGTTGCTCATTGTATCTCAGTGGACACGAGTTGCCTGTGTACTTGCAATACTGAATAAGCTTTTGGACGTGCAGATAATACTGAGCAGTTTCGGGTTTTTCCTCGTAAATAATTATTTTGGCTATGACAGTTCATCTGGTTAATCACTTTTTTTTTTTTTTTTTTTTTTTTTTTTTGTCGTCGGCGTGCTCTTTTGCGGTGGCTCTATATAGACTTCATTTTGTTTAATTCAGAACGCGTTTCACGAGTGATTTCATCGGTTAGCTGATCATTGGTCGAGAACGATCCGAACGAACCAGGCAAGCTATGCACAGCTGGTAATTATGCTAATGACGTTAGAGCCCATTGTGTCGCCGTATTTTTTTTACACTTTTTTAGTGCTTCAGCACTATCTACTCACATTCTCGCAAAAGCCCAATGTTGAATGATTATAATAACTGGTTCACAGGTAGGGAAAGGCGCAGTATCTGTCACCCTTGTTTCTGTGGACACCTGACCCGCGCCGTAAGGGAAGGGAGGAAGGTGGGAGTTAAAGTGGAAAGAGAGAAAGAGGAGCCGTAGTGGAGGGCTACGGTGTAATTTCGACTACCTGGGGATCTTTAACGTGCGCTGACATCGCACAGCACACGGACGCATCTTCGCTTCGCCTCCATCGAAACGCAGCCGCCGCGGTTGGGACGGGTACTCCGACACAGTAGCCAGCCGGGCATCTTATCATTGTACCACCCCGGCGGGGCCCGATGTTGACGCCGATTCGACTTTTCCCGAGGGACTTCAGGTGTCCACACAAACAAGTGTGACTGTGCCTTTCCTTTCCCTCCGGCACAGTAGTCTTACTACTGCACCACTGAATTCGCCCCGCAGCGGTGGTGCAGTGGTAAGACGCCCGATTACTGTGCCGAAGTTAGAGCACTGCACGGCCTGATTTTGCGGCCCGTGCCCATAGTTTGAAGCCCGAGCCTAGCCCGGGCCCGGCCAACGCCTCCTAAGTTATAGGAGGCGTTGGCCCGGGCCCGAGCTGACGTAAAGCAGGCTCGAACCGGGCCCGCGCCATAAAGATTCGATCCGGCCTAGGCCCGGCACTCAGTCTGCGCGGACACCTTAAAAATGCAGTCGAGGCGAAAAAAGAAAACGCTTAACGCTTGTTTATTCCATCATAAATGACCTATTCCTGATTGACATGCCAACGTTATATAACAGAGTGCACATCCCTAATAACGTGGAACGAAAATTCCAAGCACATCGAATGGAAAGGATTTTCAAGAGTGCATGAAGTATTCGTTTTTTTATCGAAAGTGCGCGAGACTACACGACCAAGAACTTGTTGGCTGCTAGGATTGGATGTAGTGGCTATCGCACGAGGAACTGTTCACCTACCTTCTGTATGCGTCTTCCACGTGTGCTAGCCACTATGTCAGAAGCGAGATTGTAATAAACTTACCAATAATATCGTATATGCTAAGAGTCATGAGTAATTCTCTCTGTTGTTTCAATTGCTGGATTAGCGATGGCAGGTATGTCGTTCACTTTTTTTTTTTCTTTGGTGATGACTGTATTTCATGTGTAATGCATTTTTTGTAATTTACTACTATGAGTGTACTTTTGATCTGAGCAAAGCTCCTGTCTTAGCCCTGCATAGAACTGATAGTACTGTTAAATTAAATAATGCTGCTTAAATGGTACATATAGTAAAAATTAAGATGTGAGAAAAATGTCACAAAATATTCTTCTGAGCTGAAGAGGTCATTTTAAAGTACTGGCAGAAGCAAATGCCTGGACAAGAAATTTCTAACACCACTCAAGAGCTATGGATTACAAAGATTTTAAATATGGCTCTGTATTATCAATTAGCTCTTGAGGGAAGTTATTTGCTTAATCACACACAAAGAGACTGCCCCTGGCAACTACGCCACAAGAACCTGTCTCATAAAGGGCAGGAAAAAAAAAAATCCACAGGATCTTGTGCAACAATATTGTATTGAATAACTCATCGCCGCTCTCCGCATCTTTATGGAGGCGGAAAAAGACGCCTGTTTATTTTGCATAAATATGTGTTTGAACAACCGAAGATTCCTAATGAAATACGTTCTTATTCAATTACGTTTCTCGTAGCGTAGAGATTTTTTGAAAATAAGCGGGGGGACGAAGACGGCTGCCTGCCGACATGCAATTAAAGGCGCTTCTCCAGTGATACGACGAAGTGTGCTTACTGATGGCTGAAAAATCCCAAGCTAGCCGAGTTGTTTTGCCCACATTTTCTTTTTCTTTTTTTTTGTTTTTCGCTTGTGTTGAGTGCCGAGTGGCGTGCGCACCTAAGTTACTTCGGCAAACCACTAAGTGCAGCTGATTAAACTCGGTCTATAAATTAGCTTTCTCTCATTCGACATTAAAAAATGTACTATTAGTGGTTTATTCGTAAACCACTTTCATGACTTTAGCGGCGGGATTTCTTCATTCCCGAAGAAGCACTGCACAGCCAGCCAAAGCCCGCCCAAGCCACCCCTTCAAGCCCTTACCCGGCCCAAGCACGCAAATTCAGGCCCGAGCCCGGCCCGGGCCCGGAAAAACGGCAAATTTCAGGCCTGAGCCCGTGCAGTGCTCTAATCGGGATCGAACCCGGGTACTCCGGGCCGAAGTACGCGGGTTCGAACCCGACCACGGCGGCTGCGTTTCGATGGAGGCGAAACGAAGAGGCGTCCGTGTGCTGTGCGATGTCAGCGCACGTTAAAGATCCCCAGGTGGTCCAAATTACTCCGTAGCCTTCCACTACGGCTACTCTTTCTCTTCTTTTGATTGGTTCACAGGAAGCGAAAGGCGCAGTATCTGTTACACTTGCTCTGTGGACACCTGAACCGCGCCGTAAGGGAAGGGAGGAAGGTGGGAGTGAAAGCGGAGAGAGAGAAAGAGGAGCCGTAGTGGAGGGCTACGGAGTAATTTCGACCACCTGGGGATATTTAACGTGCGCTGACATCGCACAGCACACGGACGCCACTTCGTTTCGCCTCCATCGAAACGCAGCCGCCGAGGTCGGGTTCGAACCCGGGAACTCCGGCACAGTAGTCGGGCGTCTTACCACTGCGCCAACCCGGCGGGGCTCTATTTTCCACTTTCAATACCTCCGCCATTCCCTTAGGGTGCGGTTCTGGTGTCCACAGAAATAAGCGTGACAGATACTGCGCCTTTCCCTTCTTGTGAGCAAATTATAACTCCGGTGAACTCTGATGCGTTCACGGGAACGCTGGTTGTGTTCGACAAGGGGCGCGCGATGTACCTGTGCAGCAAGAACGCTAAAGCTTTCGCATTTCTCCACTGCAGATTCTGCAGTGCTCTCGGAAATTTTAGTGTTGCAGCACATAGTCTTGTTTGGAAGCATGACCGCCTGATTAAAAAAAAAAAAAAGAAAAAAAAAAACAAAACAAAAAAAAAAAAACTAGTCTCTCAGATGTCTAAGAGGAGAATGGCGAAAGCCTACCCTTCCTCTCCTATCCTTTGCCTCTTATCGGCGTTCATTGCAGTGCTACATATAACTGCCGAGTGTGTTTAGACGGTGCACGATCGCTTCTGTCGCGTGGCGTTCCTTGGCGCGCATTTAAGTGAGGGATTGCAGATGGCAGGAACGCTAGACAAGAACACATCTCGCGGAATCGCTGCGCAGTTCGGACCTGGGCATACAAGACCGGATCCTCAAGCGAGCCTATGAGGTCGCAACAGGCTTGACCTGCTGGCCAGACGTTGACAAATCTCGCGCACGGGATTTCGCTTCATGAGCCTAGAAAGGTTTTTGCCTTAATAACGTATAATAATTTAGACACAACACACACAATCTGTCAAAACGCCCTGCTGCTGCACGATATTCCATGATCAACTCAATTAAACCGTCTGTATTTTTTCTTGCGCGCCCCGAATTCCTACGTGTAATAAAGGTTTTCTCTCTCTCGTAAATTATGCATTGGCTATGCCCGAGGTTTCGTCGGCCGGGCGGTGAGCACCTCGTTTCCCGCGGCGCGAGGGAGGGCCTGCTCTCGTTCCATGATATAACTCGCCATTTTAGCCTGGAAAGGCGCATCTTCCCTCCACCGCACAATTCATTAAGCAAGGCCCAGGAGATAATCTGGCGCCAGCTACAAACCCGCTCCTTTCCCTGCCCCAAAGTTTATTCACATATATTCAAAGAGCAGGTTGACCCTGAATGCAAAGAGTGTGGCGTCGACGCTACTTTAGACCACATTACATGGGGGTGCGCGGCCTATCCGCCACCCGCCGATTTGCTGCCAGCTCCATCTCTGGAGGAGTGGGAGGCCGTGCTGCGCTGCTCGGACCCGGCCATCCAGGCTCGGGTCACTGAGTGGGCCGAAGAGATCGCCGACGCAACTGGCGGCCATCTGGCGCGGCCAGCAAGCAAACTAAACCACTTAAAGCCGATGAAATAAATGTTTTCCCATCCATCCATCCATGCATTGGCTTATACGAAAGGAAGTTTGCTTGAAAGTTAAACTATGACGTGAAGCGCGGGTCTACCTATAGCGTAGTGAAGCTTTCGCTTCAAATGAAATGCATGCGCGACGGGCCGCATGAGCGTAGGTCTAGTCCTCAGCTGAGGCATATCAAGATGAAAGCTGTCCCACAATGCCTTCATCCAATGTATTCGTGCCTTTTCTTAAAGTGCTCTTCAGCCTTTTAAAAGATCATTGTTGCCTGAAATATTAACATCTCAACGTAATCATATATTGAGCGTGCCTGGGTAACAAGACAAAGAACATGAAGTTAGCGCAGAAAACTAGGACTATGGAAGAAGACTCAACATGAGCGCTTCCTGGGCCCTCGTTTTTTGCGCTAACTTCATCGTGAGTCAGATTCAACTAACCCAACTTTACACCTATATTACAAACCAAGTGTCTAAAGATATATACATCCGACGTATCCATTCAATTCTCTGTGCAGGTACGTCCGCATTCCGTTTGCTACGCGTGCATGAAGCTCAGCTTTCGTGACGCTCTAGGAGGTGCTAAGAAGGTCTCGGCAATTCTTACGTCGTATTCCCACAATGACGCAGATCATTGTATTCACTCAAAGTTGTGTGCGGCGAGCACCGCTTGTCACGCGCACAGGTTGCAGGCGGCAGGCGACGCGACGTACTCCAGCAATACGCATGTATGTCCATTCACGATCGGACAGTTCTCGTTTCTACAATTAAATTATTAAATTGCCACCTCGATTTGCTCGTAACCTAACCGAGCTACTCCTAGCATCTGCGCTGTCTTCGATCCTGCACCGACCTCCGACGTCCTAATACACCTTAAAAAAACGAAGCACGGGCTCGCACAAAAAGTGCTCTCCTAATTCGTCCCGCGTGCTGAAGACATGGACATCAAGGGTGTCAAAACAGAACATCCGGCCGTGCACTTGCAGAGCACGCCGCGAAACAAAATTTTGTTCGTTCGTGTGCTCCGTTTTATTTTGGGGGCACTGGTAGGTTTACGCTATGCGTATGATCCGCTTCCGTACGAACAGCGATGTTCTTTAGGCGTTTAGGAAAGGACTGGCCAATTAAGTGCTCATCTGCATGTAGCTTCGTTTCTGGTTAAATGTCTCGTGCATGGAATTTACACTCATGTATATGTTCGAGGTTATACCGTGAGCGGAAGATATGCGGTGTCGGGTTTCGGTAGCCGAGATAATCAAATAGCCAAGGAGTAAATTTGCAGTTTAACGCTGCTGTGCAATATACAACCGAAAGGCGTGCTGTTTTTCACGCACGATGCCAATTGCCCAATTTCGGGCAGTGTGCACACACGGCAAAAACAGGGGCTAAAGCTAGCCACCAGGGGACTCACGCTTGTCCAATTGTGCCAAGTTCCATTTTTTCCTGTAATTACTATCGAAACAAACCGTCACTTACGCACCCATTGAGAATCCCTTCAGAGTTTCGGGGCATTTTTTGCAGGATGTCGCGATTTTATGTGAAAGATATGTACAGACTTTTATTTAGCGTTGCCGTCTGCCTGATCCTATGACACTGCGATGCAATTTCTGCCGACACTTTGTCAGCGCCCCAGGTGCGGGTGACCGCTCTGATCAGTGGACGGCCTGCTCTCGTTCCGCAGTTCGATTCCCCCCCCCCCCCCCCCCCCCCCCCTTTCCATTCCTTGACCGCCACATGCCATTTCCTTGCCTGCTCTCACTGATATATAAAGGGGACAAATTGTCAAAGCTGGCAAACAATTACCGCACTTGCAAAAAAAAAAAAAAAGAAAAAAAAGAAAAAAGAAAGAAAAAAGAAAGAAAAAGACAATTTTGGGGGCTACAATGCACAGCTACAGCTTCGCATTGTAGGCTGGGCTTTGAAGGTAGAGCAGGCCAAGTGCGTGTCGCTGCCCTGCTCACGCCCCTTCCCCACCCTCACCTGGCTACCCAAGTGTCATAAGTTTACCAACCAACCAGCGCGCTGTGCGGAAGCAATCGCGGAGCCTTGCCAACCAATCGGCGCGCGGCGCGCAACTGCTGAAGTCTCGAAACATGCATGGGCCGTTCTAATCCCTCTCCCAGCGAGGCTGAAGTGCGAAAGTTCTAGTCGAGAGAGAAAGCAGCAAGGAGGCACTCAGGCAGGCGGGTGTCTGGATCAGGTCTCTGCTCAAATCCACGCTCAGACTTTGCCTAGGATTCTCATCCATCGGCTGCATCGTCCTTGGCCTGTTCAAGACGCCCCAACAAGCATTTTCTCCTGCGATAAGTTTTTCTAGAATTCGATATAACGCTAGGCGTTTGTGCCGATTGTCCTAATTTGCACGTTAATTTGCGTGTACAGTTGCTTTTCGTTTTTTATTATTTTTTTTTTTTAGTTTGTTAATCTTCGCTGTGTTGCGATTCAAGTCAGTTCGCATTTTTGTTAATCCTCGCTTTCTGTTAACTGTTGCGATTGACGTCAGTCGTGTGTTGAATTGCGTGTTTTAAACAGGTTTTAAACTTCTCTACCTCTGTTAATCTGCGCTGCACAGATCAACATGAATCGGGTTTTGGTGGCCGGTGATTCAATGGTGAAATATGTTAATCAGTATTTTCCATCGCGTCCTGGTCTGGCTGTTGATGTGAGTGCACACAGAGGGATAAAGATAGAAAATTTGCTCTCGGCGGTAGCTACTCAGCTATTCGACATCGACGTTCTCATTATTCATGTTGGCACGAACAACACTCTTGAGAGTGTTAGCATGTGCATTGAGAAGTACCGTCGGTTGGCTAGCGGCATTGTCAAGAGCAAATCTTCGATGCAAGTAGCTTTCTCCGCCGTTCTCCCACGAGGGCAGAACGAGTATAGGGTTGCTGAAAGCGAAACTCAGCTGCACCGCACGAACGAGCGGTACAGGCAGGTAAACGCTGCATTACAGGAGCTATGCCGCGAGCGGGGTTTCCGCTTCCTGGGCGGCTTGGTTGGATGCTGGAGCAGCTACCTGAGCCGCGATGGTGTGCACCCGAGCCGGCAAGGAAACCAGGTGCTGGCGGAGTATCTCTACCAGGAGGCCTGCAGCCTGGCTGCTGTTGCTGAGAGGCGGTCCATTCAACAGAGGTACCAGGAGAGTCGGGTATCCACAAGTTGGACTGGCTGGGCCAAGCCAGCCAGGGAGGCCATGATTTGTGAGGCAGACTTTCCTCCTCTATATTCATCTATTTGTACTTTAGGAGTAGTAAGCAAGCAACCTGCAACTCCTGCTCCTGTCCAGGGAACAAACAATACTCCTTTGCAACGGGGCGGCACTGACCAGCTTCCAGCTACCCTTTGGGGAGCTGGCTTTGTGCTTGTTGGAGGTGTTCGTGTCCGGCAAAAAGGTTGTAAAGTTTGGACTACCTGGGACAGCCTGCCTTCCTCTGTGTCCCATGGCTCAGGTGTACCCGGATGGGGAAAGGCTGAGAAGAGGCTTGAAGGCTGTGTGCCTTTTACCAAGCCTATGACTCTCAGCCAAGGTGCAAGCACCACCTGTGCCAAGGTGAATGGTGGAGCCTCACAGGTGTCGCACAAAAGCAGCCCTGCTGTGTGCTCTTCCATAGAGGAAGGTACAGTCAGTGCTCCTAAAGCAACTGTACCAAAGGCTGTCTGCAACCATGGCAACAGTGAGTGGGTACTTGTATCAAAGAAGAAGCGGAAGGCTGCGGCACTGTTTCGGCAAGGAAAAGGTTCAAGCTCTGCCACAGGCAGAGACACCAGAGTACTTGCCAAAACAGGTGCCAAGCCCTTGCAGCGTGCCACACCTTATTCTGCAGTAGTGAGGACAGTGCAGGCACACTTTTACAGAAATGCCTGTGCGCCTCCTTCTACTGCAGCATGCTGTGTGGACGGTGAAGGGCAAGCTAGTGACCTGCGCAGCATTGCCTGTGACAGCTGTGTGGCCAGCCACCACCAAAAAAATTGTGAGCTGGCAGACTTTGCAGCTGTTTTGTGCGGTGTTGTCGTAGAGGTTACTGGCTGCAAAAGCCGTGCACGATCACCATCTAAAGAAGGCCAGAGTGCATGCAAATGTGTCGTGAATACTAGCCTAATCAAAGCAAAGTCCGGTGCTGCTAAGCGGCGACGGCGTCGTTTGGCTGCTTCAGTACCTTATGGAGAAGTTGGCAATTTCAATGACCAGGCTCACTCTAAGGTGCAAAAGTCTGCGCATGAGGGTGGCACAGTGAGCAGTGCACAGCCCAGTGCTGCCAAGCGACGCAGACGCTGTCTGGTAGCATCTGCTTTGTGCAGAAAATCTAACTTATGTGATATGCCAGACAGTCAAGCTATCCAAAAAATAGAATCTCTTAAACAGGAAAGGGAGAGAGCAACTGGTGGCCTTGGTGACACTTGGCTAATTGATACCCCATCTGAGCATCTCCTGCCTTTAGCACCAGGCTGCCATAGTGAGCTTTGTGAAGATGTAACCCTTGCCCATGTTCATGCAACTAAGGCTTCTAACACAATATCTGGAGGGGGAGGGAGCAAAATTTGCCTGAATGGCACATTTGATAGTTTTGTTTCTTTTAAGGAATGTTTTGATGAGTGGTGTAAGGAGGGGAAGCATGTCGTTCATGTCGCTAGGTCAAACAAAAACCCCTTAGAGTCAGGATCTAAAGATTATGAATTTTTGAGAATTACTTATCGCTGTATTCATAGCGGTAATGCTAGGATACGCAGTACTGGAAAACGTCCAAACCAGTCTTACAACAGCATTGGTTGTGAAATGCTTGTTTCACTGGCTCTTCACAAGTCTCCATCTCTGCACTACAAAATAATTCAGCTGAAAACTGTGCACAATCACGACCTTAGTCATTACAATTTATACACAAACCAAAGACTTCTGAACAGTAATGAAAAAAATCAACTATGTGATCTGGTGAAATGTAACGTTGCTTCGAAAGAGTTCAAGAAACTTGTTCAACAAAAGACGGGTAAAACTTTAACTACGAAAGATGTAAACAATTTAAAACAAATTTACTCTGTACCAGTTCGAAATAAGGAGACTCACGGGCAAATGCTAGTTCAGCAGGTAGAAACTTTAATTGAAAGAAATCCAAACTGGGTCATTCATTACGAAAAAGACAATCAACATGAGTTGCAGTTTATCTTGTTCCAAACAAGTGAGATGCGTGAGATGCTGGAAAAATATCCTGATGTTATATTTGTAGATGGGACATATAAAGTTAATATTGAAGGTTATGTTTTGTACTCTGTTCTCATCGAAGATGGCCGTGGGCGTGGGCGGTGCGTCTGCTACGCATTCGTACAAAATGAAACCGCTGAAATTATAAGGGCCATGTTTGAAAAATTTATACAATTTAATCCATTTGTTGTATCAGGATGTAAGGTGGTAATGATAGATAAAGACATAAACGAAATGCGTATCCTCAGTTCTCTTCTTCCGAACAGCACAATTTTACTGTGCACATGGCACGTGCTGAATTGCCTCCATAGAAATATTAATGATAAAGCAAGAGGGCAACGAAAATTACTCCTTCCACTTGTAAAAGCATTAGTCTATTCTCAAACTCATCAAGAGTACTCTGACATGTTAGATCAATTGCGTAATGTAGCTCCTGCTGGATTCTTTTCCTATTATATGCAGCAGTGGGACTCGTGTAGAGAGATGTGGGTGCATGCTTACAGGAAAAGCCTTGTAACCCTAGGAAATAATACAAATAACCGAATTGAAAGCCACAATCAAAAGCTTAAAAGTTTCCTTCGTCCTGGTATGCATTTAGTGGAGGCTGTAGGAGGATTGATAGAGTATGTTGACAATGACGCCGCCTCTCTACAGTTTGCAAAGCTGAAGGAAATGAAGATTAATGTAAATGTAAATTGTATAGATGAATTTCAATTAGAACTGTCCCGTTGCTGCACATCAGAAGCTAAAGATAAACTGCTCGAACAATATGAAAAATTTAAGACTGCTAATTATCAAGTCAGTTCACTTCTCAACTCATTTAATGTGGCTTTAGGAAGTAAAGACTATTGTGTCAGTCAAAATCTGGACAGCTGTACATGTACTTTTTTCAACCAGTACGGCTTGCCTTGTTCGCATATAATGGCAGTCCGCTCATTTGCACAGGAAAGAGTACTCGATACAGCATGCATTCCTAGCAGATGGCAAAAGGAGCATTTTTTAAGTGAAAGCCCTACAGCTACGCCCACAAAGCCAGTAGTAACAAGTAGCATTCAGGTATCTTCACCTCTTAAGCTAAACACACCGCAAAAGATATTCTGCTGGGTGTACAAGGAGCTTGAGATTATGGCCAAGAGTGTCGCAAATATTGCATCCATGGGAAGTGAAAAAGAGGCGCGAGAAAATGTTTTGGCTATTAAGGCATTTGGAAGACAGCTCACAGCAGCATATGCACAGCAAAGTCAGGCTGGGCAAAATTTACAAGGTTTAACAATTCAAACAAGCCCAGCAGTTCAACAAACGAGCACCTTAAATACAGGAAGTAGCTTTGGGAATATTAAGCTTGTAATACCTGTAGTTAAGGCCAGAAGAGGTCGTCCAAAAAAAGTGAAAGCTACTAAGCGATTGTTTTCAGTACAGCAAAACAGGACAAGCCCACTAGTTCACCAACCAAGTCCCATAAATACAGGAAATAGTTATGGAAGCACTAATAAGCCTGTAGTACCTGCAGTTAAGGCCAGCACAGTGTGTCCCATTAAAGTGAATGGCACTGAGGTGAGCTCGACAAAGCAAAATACAATAGACCTTGCTTCTGTTAAAGCCGAGACGTTGCAAATTTATAAGCTCTATTCATTATGTGACAGAGATCTAGAGGCTATTGCTAGACATAGTTCACTGTCAGACAGTGTCATTAATGTTGCCCAGTACTTGATTCGTCAAAAATTTTCTTATATGGGAGGGTTTCAAGATGTTCTATTGGGACAAAGGCTACGTTTTTCTCAAGTGAAGGGCCCATTTGTTCAGATCTTGCATACTCGCAACCCAGATCACTGGCTTACTGTCACTAATGCATGTGCGCCCCCAAATACAGTATATGTGTATGATTCCATTGATGAAGATATACCCCCTGATGCCGTTAAACAGATATGTCACATATTAAAAATGCCATTTTCAACATTAACGATCAGCATCAAACCCGCTCAAAATCAGGGTACCACTTTGGACTGTGGCTTGTTTGCAATTGCTAATATGTATTACATAGCATCTGACAGAGATCCATCAGTAATGAATCTTAATCAGGGTATGCTACGGAGCCATTTACTAGAGTGTATAAAGAAAGGCACCATAGATGACTTCCCAGAAACTATTCCTTTAACTGTTCATGTGCGGCCAAGAATATTTGTGTATAACTTACACTGTGTCTGCAGGCAGCCACTGAATGGCCCAACGACTGGAAATATTAAATGTGGTCTATGCCTTAAATCTTTTCACAGGGACTGCATTCAAAAATTAAAAGGAAATTTAGATGGCAAGGTATTCTTCTGCTCACAGTCATGTTCAGCTAGCGCTAAGGAAAAACTCCAAATTATGAACTCATGAATTGCTGGATTACTCTTTTTAGCCCAAATGTTTCTCTCTTTCTCCTTTGTTTAAGTTCACAGCTAAGCAAATTACCCCCCCCCCCCCCCTCCCCACTTCCAAATAAAAAAAGAAAATTTGCTGCCGAGTTTATGCTTGCTCTGCTATCTCTTCGTTGCTTTTTTGGTTTTGCTGCTTGTTTCTGTTATTTCTTTCCAGGTTAACATGGCACTCCTTCCGCAAAGCTTGCTGCCTTTTTACCTGAAGTGGAAGTTTTCAAGGTCAAGTACACCACCTTCCCATCCTACCACGGTAATCTCACACTTGGCAATGTCCCGCTAATTATCACACCTTTGGTATCTGCAACAGTGCGCTTTGTACTGATGTATGCTGGCTATCAGCCTTGACAGCAATAAGCAGTATAAGAGGTGTTGCACTGTTGGCAATAATTCAAAATAGGATTTTCAAACTGGAAGATCACTTCATTCAGCATAACATTGTCAGCTGTGATGGGCAACAGTTAAATACAGCTGAGACAGGTTAGCTGCCAGGAACTAATATTAAACAGTTATCCTTTTACCCATTACTGGTCAGGTCTTTATTTCTTGAGAGATTTATAGTGTACTGGAAATAATATTCATATCAGTTTTAGTTTTTCGCAAATGCCATTCTCTTCATCACAACACCAACAGGAATTACGAGCCAAACTCGGGTGCATGCCAAGCCTGCAAGTACTTGTTGCACACCTGTCACAAGCTCAGTCCCTCACTGCTCCCTACCGGGTGCCTTAAAAAAGAGACCACGGGATAGCTGTGCCATTGTGCAACACACATTTGTTTGTGTGGCTAGAACTGTCTGCATCCACTCAGTTTCACTTCTGTCGAGTGTGGCCCGAAAGTCCTCGCACTGCAACACAGGAATGGCATTTTCACAAATTAAAAAATTTGTATGTATATTATTTGCACTGGGCCACAACAGAGAGTTTAGCAGTAATAGTTAAAAGGCTAGCTAATTAATATTTGTCAACCAGCCAGCCAGAGCGCAGCTATCCTCCTTCTTTCTCCTTTTTTTGCTTAGCCCATTTTTTTTTTTTTTTTTTCCCGGTGGCACACAACATCCCCAAAAAAATATTTCTACCTGTGCCACTGCCAGTTAGCTAGTTAACACAGCTTAGCAGTAGTCTAATGCAGACCACAGCTGACAATGCTATGCTGAAGAATTTGCTCTTCTAACTAAAGAATGTATTTTTGACATTCACTGACAGTTGTAGCTGAAACAGTGAATAAAATATGGTGCATGTTGCAAGACAAAAAATATATATATGTATATATTAGGACAAAAAACTTATATACCTTGTAGGCTTTACGTAGGCTCACAATTAGCACAGGCATGATGCAGTGAGCATATTCTTAATGTTCTACTAAGCTCTATGTAGGTATGTATTATAGTTCCTTAGACCACCTCAAATTTGCAACAGCGAAAGATTTTGTACCTGTCCTCTGAATGCTCCTCCTGCAGGCAGATTAAAGGGACAGTGAGATGTTAACTAAGGTCAGGAAAAGCACATAAGCAACTGGCACATTATCACTCTGCATCAAGGAGAGAAAAGCCTCAAGCTCACCCCAGTGCACTAGATTGGGAAGATACTCAAGAAGACCTTTATGAGTTATCTTTATGGTGTTGTTAACGGCTGATGGGTATGAGTACTTCTAAAAGCATGCACATAACCTTTTCAACTCTTAAAGCACCTGTTGCAGACAAATTGCTCATGCTGGTAAGTATCTCAAGACTGTCTTTTAATAACAAAAGACTGAACTAGAGGAGGACTGGCACTGCTCTGTCTTTGAGTTCCTGTCCTTTGTATTTGCACTGCTTATGCTAAAGTATCACATAGTAATAACTAGCTCGACTTTCTGTTGAACTTGATGGTGCAACTAGCTCCCACTCTCTCCAGCAATGTTTACATTGACATTGTGCTGTTGTCTTGAAAGTTTGTAAGTATATTAAAAAATATATACAAAGCATTCATGCAAAGGCCCTAAAGTTGAGTACTGTAGGGCTCAACTTCAACCTGATTTCCTCTTTGCGTCATTTGTCGCAGTTCCTCATGCTTGGACACACATGCCTCATGCCTGGACAGCACTTCTTTCAAGTTCAAGTTTGCCATCTTACTGCCCTGTCCACTTCCTCGGCAGTCTTCCTCCTGAAAGTGGAGGCCCATTTAACTGCTGTCAATGATACTGTAATGCACATGACATGTAAAAGGCTGTACAGCACAAGGTTGTCACTTACCACAGTACCTTAAAATAATTCGGAGCCCTCTGCTACCGCACCTTTCAATGCAATAAGGCTAAAAGTCCCATTTTCTAGAAAACTCCAGCATCTGAATTGAGCTAAAAATCACGGGCATGGCTGGCAGCGGACATGGTCGGACACTGATCAATTGCAGGGTTCTGCGACATCATGCGACCATGTGATATGGCCGATTTGACAGAAGCTTCAGGCTTGTCATTTCATATAGCAGGACGAAGGCAATCCAACCCTCCAGGAACTTTGCTCGGGAAGCACAGCGCGGGAAGAACGGAGAACGAGGACAACACAGGGCTAGCGCTAGTCCTGTGTTGTCCTCGTTTTCCAGTCTTCCTGCGCTATGCTTCCTGAGTTAAGATGATTTACCAACCTACCCAAGCCTATTTCCTTCTGAGGAACTTTGCATTCAGAGTGGGACATCCCGACTCAAGGCCACGCAAACATGTCTGTATGTTTTTGTTAAGCGAGGCTTTATATCTATGCTAGGTAGTCTTTCACATAATATAGTAGCTTATTACTATACAAAGAGTATGTATGAGATAGCAGAAGAGGAAATTAAGAAATTACTGATTAAGGGTGTTGTAAAGTGCATAAGTAGGAATGTAAGTTCGCAAGAGAAGCTGCAAACGGGACCTGTTAATGCTGTCATTATTGTACCCTTCTAGGCAAAATTTAAGTGGATGCCTCATTGTTCTTTTGTCTTCAGTCTTTCATTCCCTCCTCCATCCCTTCCCTCAGAGCATAGTTCAGGTGTCCACAGAAACGTGAGACAGTTACTGTGCCTTTCCCATTCTTCGATTCTTTTTTTTTTAATTTTTTTTTGCCAGTGATGAATGCATTGCCTAGATGATGACAATCCTTCTTGTCGAAACGCTGGCTAGCAGACTGAGGCTCCCCATACCCTTAAAAATTTTAATCTGCTCCATCCCAACTTCCTGCCTATTCCCAAAAACTTAAATGAGTGTGTAATTGTTGGGTTCTTTGCTATGAGTACCAAATATCTTGTGTTATGGTCATTCTACTCCTGTAAGTACTTGTGTATCAATGTGACAGTGTTAATGGTCCCGCTCTGCAGAAAATCTGTCAGTACTGTAGACAAAAAATCATAGACATGCATCTGGTACATGTTAAATGGGAGATGGCATAGCCAAGCATTGATCAGCCTGTGGGTTGTATGATGTCTTGAGACCACATGACATAGCCAGGTTGGTAGTAGCTTTACGGAGGGAAGGACAGGAATCAAACCTGGAACTGTTGGATGCCAAGTCAGATGTGCTACCCCTAGGCCTTACAACGATGTTTGTATGTTTTGGTCGAAGCGGGCTTTATATCTGTGCCGAGTGACCTTTCACATGATGCTTACGGCTGCATGCTAATTAATGAGTATGTGTGAGATAGCAGAGGCACAAAATTAAGTGAAATTAAGCAAGTAGCAAAGTGCCTGTGCGCAAACTGCAAACCGAGCCATAGAGAGGAACGATTAGTGACGTTGAGTCACATTTTTACAGGCAGTGTTGATGTCCCCTAAATTCCTTTTTACTTGCTAGCCAATAAATGCCATGTTTGTGTTTTACTGTTTCACATGCCTCTGCGTCATTCGCTGCATTTTCCCACTGTTCTCCAAATTCCTTTTGACTGCAGGTCAATAAATGCAATTTTGTGTTTTTCCTTTTCAACATGCCTCTGTGCCATTCCCTGCATTCCCTGCCTTGGCGGTCTTCAGCCTGGTCATCTATTGCTTTAAACCGGTAACTGCCAAAGGAAGAAAGCTTGCAAAAAGGTATTCATTAAACTGCAAGACTACAAGAAGGAAACTGATGCATGAAAGCAAACGAAGCAAAGATTTGTTTTGCTGAAAAGGAATAAAAGCATTAGCACAGCTCCACGTATGGAAGAAATGACGACATTAACACCAAGCTAGATACACAAAAAGTAAAACCCAGAAAATTGCACATGCATGGGTAGAACACTATGAAGACTCTTAGAAATAATAGCAGCAAAAATTAAACACAGAGATGGCGATAGTTATAAACATTAACAGCAGGGCCGTCATGAAGAAAACTCCGGCTTGAGTTTACACTTCTTACAAAGGACATAGAAGTAGCTGTCCTTAAAGAAACATGGTTACGCTCCAGCACTTAGTTTTCTGAGAACTGCGACACAAAGGATGAAAGAGTGTGGGGCATTACAGTGATCAACGAAACTTCAGAAGGCCTGACATTCTGCCCGAGAGGCTATTCTGCAAGTTCAGTGCAAATAGTGTGGCATAAGGTGATCCCTTGCAAAAAAACTTGCAATTCCCAGAAATTGGCAAGAGTGAAAAACCTTTTGTCAGCACTGCTAGCTGTACTGTTGCAATGATAGTAAAAGTGGCTGCCAAAATAAGCATGACATGCCCTTTATGAAGTGTTCCGCTGAAGTATTTTTTCCATATAGCCTCCACATAATGCACTGAAATCTCCTTTTGGTCAGATCCATCATTGTGCAATGATGTCTTCGTATCCTGCTTGGAAACAGGAACCATATCAGCACTCCCTCCTCGACTTCAATAGATTGGCCAATCTTTTTTCATTCATTTAACAATCCCTCCCTTTTCCTCACAACCAATCCTTTATTATTAAGAAAAAAACAAAAGCACCGGCACATTTAGCTATGCACATTAAAATGAGGATATGAAGCCTGACTAGAGAAAGTATGCAATGCGCAGAACAAACGAGTTGGCTTGGATGGCAAGGGAGGACTTTTACATTCACAAATATTACAGTGCTACAGCAAAGATTCACCTCTGCATGCAATGGAAATTTACTTCTTGGAAGCAGCTTTGTTCAAGTATGCAGGAAACGTTTTTGTAATCTGTGTGCTATTGTTATATGCACACGCAATATGTTTGGTAAAATTGGCACCTCCTATTCTCATAACCATCTGATGTGACCAGATTTGGCACACACATCACAGTAGTGAACCCAGTTGCTGTGATGGAATAAACAGCATTTGCAATGTGCATTGTGGAGAGCATTTTTTTTTTAGACATGGAATTGACAGAAACTAGATGATCTCGATTTTTTACATGCAAATGCTGGATGCTGTGAGCATTACTGCAAGTGGATTTACTGTGATCTACAGAGAGTGTGGTATGAAGAGCGCCATCTCTTTGTCTCAGGTTTGTGCAGGAAATACTGCAATAGCGCACCTAATTTTTCCACCCCGAGCTACAGTGATAAAAAGATCCCACCATGGGAATCGGCAGGGGCACACAAAAGGGGCTTTCAATGTGAACAACAGTCGGTTACGGGTCAAGAATGCAGCGGCAAAATTCTTCAAAGGAAGCCCTTCGACCAATGACATCAACTGAGAGGAACCTTCCAGTAACCGAGTTTTTTCTCTTCTCATGCCAGCAGGTGACAAGGGGTGTTGTTTTGACGATAGTGTTCAGTGCCTTGAACAAATGAAAGGAAGAACTTGCCCAGCCTATGGTGACACTGAAAAAATTGATTCTACTGGCAGGAGGGCCTTCTTACAGGGGTATTTGGCACAGCATTCTTGACATTTAACTAATTATAGTACTGTAATCAGCACGCCAGGCTAGAGTGCTGCAGCAGTATGCAGTGGTGCTAAGAAAGTGTTATCTTGGCTCAGATACTCTGGAACTGGCACAACGCAGTTGCCAAGGCAAAGAGTACGCCTATGCACCTTAGGTCTCACCCCATACCCCACCTGACCCGAGCACCTGATAAAAATACGAGGTGTGACACAAAAAAAACGAGACTGGTCCAATAAATTACTGCACTTTTAGAATCAGTTCTCTGTGACATTATCACCTTCAAAGTAGTCACCTCAGCATTCACACACTTCTGCACTTCTGCCATTGCTGGTAACAGTTCTGGAACGAGGTTTTTGGAAGGCCCTTCAGGAGATTCTCTGTTTTTGCCTGAACCTCTACAAATAAGACAAAATTGGTTCCCTTTAAGCAAGATTTAACTTTAGGAAATAAAAAAAGTCACATGGAGCCAAATCTGGTAAATAAGTAGGATGCTCCATCACAGCAATGTTTTTGCTGGTCAGAAACTGCTTGACAGATATGGTCATGTGAGCGGGTGCATTGTCCTATTGCAACAGCCATCCATCACTCCAAAACTGTGACTTTTCTTTGCTAATTTAAGTATTTTTAGTGCATGAATAGGGGAGGTGTGTGGGATGATGTCAGCAAAGCAGTTGTTGCCAACTCAACTCTTTTTTCAAGCTACACACTTGTCTCGTTTATTTTGTCACACCTCATATTTCCCTTTATTTACGCGACATGGTGGCGTTTCAGCGCTCTAGAAAGGTGTGTTGATGACCATACAAAAGTATGGGGACTCACCTGCAGTGCAGTCTATGTGTGCTGTGTGCACACAGGTGGGCTTGAACACACCTACTCTATCTTATCCACATTTTAACAAATAGCCCAGTTGAAAACAGCCAGTTTTAACAAGTAGCCCAAATCGGCCAATTGAAAGAAACCATAGTCTAGAAAGTCACAAACTACTAAAAAGAGAGAGAAGATGAAAGTTGCAGATTACAGCAACGAAAAAGGCAAGGTTGCAAATAACAAAATCCCATCTTCCCTGTTGATTACCCAAATCATGTCACGTCGTTTCATGGACTACATACTGCGATCCAACATTGCATCAACAGCTTTTTAAAACTGTACTTGGTTTCTCTCACTTATAACCAGTTATAAACATAAATTTCAGGCATCATGGAGTGTTCATGTTTGTAAACAGCCCGAAACACTCAGCGGAGCTCCCGTAAAATGTTGAGTCATCTACTTTGAAGGCAGATTCCTGCGTAATTTTTCAAGTCAAGTCGCAAAAGGGTGCAGCCATTCGCGGTATACTGCAGCAGCTATTCCCATTTCGAGCTGTTCATCAATTCGCTCTCGCCTAGCATCTAATCTGCTGCACATTTCAGTTGGTAGACCGACTGCCGGGGACAGGTGGTGATCCCGGTTTCAAACCCCGGATAATGACGAAATTTTCAAGCACCAAGTTTCTGAAAAAACTGAACGGCTTTGATTTGCAGCCATATGCATACTGAGCCAAACTGTACATACATACTACTGCAAGTACAGAACTGCACACCTGAGAAGACTTGACCGAAGGGGCTGATATAAGAAACTCGCAAGCACACAAACCTCACAAGTACACACACTGCCCCGCTTGTATACAAACGACGTGAACAAACCATACCTCCTAGTTTCGAGGGGCACAAGGAAAGTTTACAGCTATGCGCAAATTTTGCGATGAATGACTGATGCAATAAAGCCATTGTGAATATTTTTTTTATAACCTTCAGTAATACTAAGAGAATCTTACCAATACATTCAATGCGGGAAGCGTTTTCGATGTCATCAGTAGTAATATGGTGTATGGCCCCGCAAGATGACAGCAAATGCAAACATCTCCGCCGCCATTTGTAATGCATCCCGCAGTGAACGTAGCTTGCAGCCAAGGAGGATATATAGAACTTGCTGGAGTGGAAGCCGCCTATACGCGCCTATGCTGGAGAGTGAAGCCTTGGCGGCCATCTTGCCAGTGGCAAAAAGCAGCAGTACGCAACCGCGCTCGTACTTCTTCGCGCTGCCTAGGAAGTTGCGCGCGTTTACAAAACAATGAAAGCAAGCGGTTGTGGTTGTAAATGTTTATTTCCATCCATCAGCAGCCAACTGGCATGTAGAAAGCAGTTAGCCTGCACAAATGTTAAGGAAAAAAAGCTTAATAATCAGACGCACAGTAAAAATAATGATGAAAGGCACTCTACTGGTGATTGAAGATAATCACCCTTGACAGAACTGGTCTAACTTTAATCTTGATCAATTCCTGGTTTCGTTCCTTCATCATGTGGTGTATCCTAACTTTCACGTATTCTTCAACGATTTGTTTTGCACAAATTGTAGTTATGATTGTCAAGCGGGTCGAAATCAAGGAAGTGCTCCTCCTGTTCCTAGTACCACTTTGTTTTTAAAGACACACCCAGGACTTCCAAGATAAGGTGTTTTGCCCTTGCCTGCACCATTGTAATGGCATAACATTCCGCCTGCAGCCGTCGCAGCCCCTTCTCAACTGCTTCACACAGGCCAATGACGTCTTGTGACGGCGGAACAAGACCACCTCGGATCTTCTGCTTATTTAAAGGTGCAAGCTCATCGGAATGCAGGGCTATGATGCACTGATCACATGTTGTCGTTGTACTAACTTTTCGCACAACTAAGCCTGCTATATATGGCACCACGGCATCGAAAAAAGCAGAAAGACTTTCGGACCAGTTAATGCGATGTGTGTAGTCGTGGTCATCGGGCAGAAGAACTGATGACCAGTGCATGTCAGTGACAGTGCTTTTTACATCTACCATGGTTACAGTAGTGGTTGAATTCAAGATGGAGACGTTGTCTTGGGAGCAGTTTTCAGAATTGGAAGACGTCTCTTCCGTCTGAACGAACAGACGCTTGTATGCAGCCATAAACTGCGCAGCTGTTGGATTATTGTCATGACCTCCTCGTCCACGTATAAACTCAAAGAAGTTCTCGGCATTATCTTGACTGAGTTTGTGGGTCAGCAAGTATTTCAGTTGATCCTGGCCGACAAGCTCGTCGAACATTCTTTTGGTGCCAATTGCCTTGCATATCAAAAAGCCAAAAAACCCAGTTTTGTTTAGTCCTTCTGTAACTGGACGTCCTGCCGGGTGTCTCAGCCCGTTTATGTAGCCAGGGTCTCCGAAAAGAATGGCCTCCAGCAGGCTTTATTCTGCTTACGAAGAGGTGCCTTATAAGACCTTTCTAATGGGTTCCTAGAGTTCATGATGTCAAACAAGTGATCAAAAATTCTAATAAAGTTTGATGTTGTGCTGGCACCTTTGAATTGTGGCAGCTTGAGCACTTGTTCGCAGAAGTTCAAGGCATCGGCAACTGAGGCACTCAGTGCTTGTACAGCATATCGGACCTTCATTGTTTGCTATTCCCACTGAACGTGGACCTTTGTGAGTTTGATGCCAAGCCGCAACCCCTCTCCACGTTGCAAAGCCTCCAATGCTACTGCATAAGTCCACTTCACATGCTTTTCTTCAGCGTCGATGAGGTGGCTTACGGTTGTCAATGAGTTGCGGATGAGCTTAATCATATGGAAGGCATCTAAAATAACGTGAACATTTTTAGTGCAATCAGCTGGGTCGACAAAGCTTGTAATAAACCCAACAGAGTCCGGTCGAAGCTGAGCACCTAAACACTTAGCCATAGTGAAGTTCGATGAGGCACCGTCAAATGTAAGAGAGACAACTTCAGCCTGAACTGATGCAAGCTTCTCAATACATTGTTTGGCCAGCTCCGCCTTCTCCACTCCAGTGAGTGTGTCAATTAGAAAGTGTGCGACTGGCATCTTGAATCTGATGTTTATACCAACAATCATGAAGACACACATTTCTGGCTTCGGGGAGACAGAAATAGAGCAAAAGCAGAAAAATAGCGCTCACAGCACACTTTTTTTCCACGAACACAATTCTCCAGCACGACACTAAAACAAAAACAAAAAAAAAATCACTAGCGTCAAGAAGCTCAGACGTTTCCTTCCATTTGCTTCCATCCACTATCCGACAAGAGCCTTCGTCGACTCATTTCGGCAGCCGTATTTATGCCCGAACACTTCTCACGTGAGAAAGGCGAATAATTTTGTCTAGCGTGTCATGGTTTAACATCCTCAAGTAATACTCACGGGCTTCTGTAGGTGCTGCGAAAAAGCAGGAAACACAGAACGCACACTTCCCGCGCGCAGCCGCGTCGTCTGCACGCTGAAGTCAAAGCACTCGCGGGCGCGAAGTCTACGGAGAACAGGCGATCTCCATCGCTTGCATGCCATCTTTCAAGGCGAACGGCCCGCTCCCACAGACTCCTCAGCTCGATATTTTTTGGAAACGACAGTAATTTCGGGACTATTATTTGTTGCACACATTTACCACATCAGTTTGCGCCACTCGGCAACGCGCGCGTAGGGCTCAATTGAACACCTTTTCGTGCACTTACAGGTGGAATGTGAGGCCACAACCCTTCTTCAGTCTGTTTGCACATCCGTAGGCAACGCAAGAGGCAACCATTATCAAACTGTTGGTGTTTGCATGCTCGTCGCGTCAGCTTGCACTCAAACAGCGCGCGAAAGCAGTAGCGCGAGCCGGCGTCGAACGCGCTTTCTGCCACTGGCAAGATGGCGACGGCCGGCTTCACGTGACGAGCGCCCCCTCCACTCCAGCAAGTTCTATATATCCTCCTTGCTTGCAGCAGTGCAGCATTTTGTTAACTAAAAAAATAAAAAGAGGGCAACTGCAAATGTTAATATTGTACTTTAAAAATTAAATTGAAGGCTTTAAAGGTGTGCATATATAGTCTGTTTTAGTTTTCGTCGGTTGCGCCATCCACTGTTCATGGCATGGCAGCTATGACACTGAGATGGCAGACGACGCGGCCTCAGGAGACACGAGATAGTATACAATTTCGATGTCTCAGGGAATTGCAGTGAGCAGAACATCCGACCAAACGACGCCGAAGCGTAGCTATATATTATCCGTAAAGCTTTAGTGTAAGCAGCTCTGGGTTATATGAAATGCGAGTAAGACTGGAGGGTCGCGTCCCCGACGACCTCTGGCGCTGTATGGTTATACACAAACACAACACACACACAAGAGAATTAAACAAGTGTTGTGTTTGTGTATAACCATGCAGCGCCAGAGGTCGTCGGAGTCCTATAGAACTAGCCCGCTCGCAAGTTTAGCGTGTTGCACAATTAGAGGCGCGATGTACCTCTCCCAGCCAAACCGCGGCATCCTTGCAGTTCAAATTTTGCACAGAAATGGTATTTTGTTGCTAGTATATTTTAATACCAAATCTGTTTGGGGTACATGCCTGATTCGATCAAAAGAAGTCAGATGTTCTCATCTTAAGCGGCGGCGACGACGGCAGACGAGCCGCTACCCCAGCGATGGCACTGGTGGCGCTACCTCATGCTGCTTACAACAACTCAAACCTTCTGCCAGAAACGTTCGCCCCCTCTTTTCCTGCTACAGAGTTGTTGTAGCAGCATGAGGTGGCGCCACCAGTACCATTGCTGGGGCAGCGGTCATTGCCGCCGCATAAGATGGGAACAACTGACTTCTTTTAATCGAATCAGGCAAGCACCCCAAACAAATTTCATATTAAAAAATACTAGCGACAAAATGCCCTTTTTGTGCAAAATTTTAACTGCGAGGATTCCACAGTTTAGCTGGGAGAAGCATTCTACATCGCGCCTCTAATTGTGCAACGCGCTGTATTACTACGGAGGGTCGCGGCAGTGCGCGCGGTGTACGTATACGTGCGCGCCGAATCATTAGAGCACATACACACAGTGACACATATACTACAGGAAGAACAGGATGCTTGGGCATAATAGCGGGTGGAATATATCACGAAATGAGCCGTGGTTATTATGCAAAATAATAATAAAGAGCTAAAATCTTTCGTTAATTCATGCTGGTTGAACCACACCCGGCACATCTGCCCCATTCAGCACTGGAAAATATTTACTTACTGCCTCGTTCCAATTTGATTTCCCAGATACACTTTTTTTTTTTAAGAAAAAAAAAAAACTGCAGAATGATGTAGGGATGTTTTCAGTATGCAAACGGACAAACAGGGGGCTTCTCTGCATGTCGACTTATGTTACTGTAAAGCCCACCCCTTATGATTTTTTTTTTTTATGTGCTTGATATATCCTCTTCACTGGCTGTCGTGCTGCATGTATATTACGTGTGCAAAATCCGGCAAAGCAGTGGTAGTGATCGGTTAATGTGATATATGATAAAAACGATCAACAGTGAAAATTCCTAACTGGAAATTTTGTGACTATATTCTGCAATTTAGTGCAAAGGACGAGATTGCTGCACATATTGGTTATTTTAATGTAAAGTGCTTGCCCGATTAGTGAACCGCATGCAAAGGTGATGACAAGACCTCCGCTCATACACACATGCTTCATCTATGTCAAACAATGAACAAGAAGCAAATCAGCAGTGGAGCGCATCAATCTGCTAAAATTGTCAAAGAATTCTTCAACTATAGGTAGCAACATTAGAATAACAAAACTGGTATGTCAGTTGTATTAATGCTTGTGTTACATAAGTAATAGCTGATCTTTTCAATGTTATAATATGCTGTTATAAGTTGACAAATAATATTGTTATGCTGTATTATAAACATGAATTTAACATTACAAAGAAAAATTGCTTTGATATATAGTGTACTCCACATTATACGGTTTCAATAATAACTATAAAACAACATAATAAAAATATACTTCAAGCAGTACAGGTTGCAGAATTTTGCCGCTTTCTTTATTACCGCAAATACATTTTTAAATAAAAGTATAATTTGCACCTAAATCTCTTAAATTCTGCCTGAAACAGAGCGCATGCACAAATATATATATAATTTTGTTATAAAGGTTTGCTTACTATACCACCCCTCTTTTTTCTGTTTACATGAACAATCAAGGAGAAGGCTTCTGTACTCATTTTCACCAAATCTTATATGAACCACCTGGTCTGATGACATACGTTTAACATCACAAGTAAAGGCTCTTAATGATGGCATGGTATGTTGTATGCTTGGCTCTATGCATATGGTATCCATATGGACGATGCATCGAGTTGCATGTTGTTTAGTGTTGTGCAGTTCATATGTCACTATGACTGTTGTTGCACTCTAGCTGCAAATTTTCTAGCTGTTTGACTGGAAATGTCAATTTTCCATCAGGAAGTAAAAACATTCCTGATCAACAGGTTTTCCAGTGCAATATATAATTCAGCTCGAAAAATATGTCATTCTGGAAGAAATATATATGGTTTCCAGCTGGAAAGAAGTGATCTTCAGTTCAACAGTCCAGCTGTAAATGGGGCTCTTTTTTATTATTTTTTCACTAGGCAATTCAAATCAATTGAAAGCAATTCATGTTTATGCTCAACATTTCATTTACAGACTCTCTGACAGAAAGCTGTAGAGACAGCTTAAGGACGAGGTCAAGGAAGCAACAGAATTGTTCAAAGAAGTTTCTAGCAAAGACATTCAGCTTTGCATGCATATAAATGAAAAATGAACCAAAGTACTGACAATATGCAACATTACTATATGTACAATAATATAGAAAAATGCACAAAAAAGTCCCATTTTTAGGTTGAATGAATTAGGTATCATATTGCACAATAAAATAGAAAAACAGGTCACTCTAGAAACATATTGAACACAAAACTTTATGTGTGACTGTCATATGACAGGGATTGGAAAGATAGTAAAGAGTGAAGAAGGTAATTAGTTTGGTAATGTATCATCCCTTTTTCATAGGCACATGTTAAAAATATTGAAACATAGTGCTTCCCCTGATTGGGTCATTAAAAATTGACATTTTTCATAAGCAAAGTCGAATTGATAAAAAAGATTGTAATGATATTCACAGTTTGATGCTGAATGCATGATAACCTCTGTTGAAGGATGCAAATACAATACATTGTTTATGCAACTACGTAGCACCAAACATTAGAATGATGTTACAAGTTGTAACATTCAAAAGAAACATTATATTATTAATAACTGCCAAATATTATAAATGTTATATAATGTTTTATGTTGCATATTGCAAACATTACTTTAATGTTACAAACAAATGTTATTCTAATATTGTCTGCTAAATATTAAATAATATTTGGATCATAAATATATAAAGCAACATAGAATATACATTTTGAACACTAAGTCCCAGCACTTTTGGCCTTTTTCTTCCAGTAACCATGTTTTTTCAATAACATATTTCTTTTCAACTAGAGCTTTGAAATTATGCCTGCCGTAGAATGAAAGCAGCCCTAATATTTTGTTAGAGAGTTTTGATTATTATTCATTCGTCACTATGACTCCTTGCACACCCATCGGCTATGGATATAAAAGCATGACTCTAAATGACTTGTTCAGAGGTGAGTGTAGAAGTTGTGCTGTTATATGTAGTTGTGCTGTATTGTGGTCTTTGCAAAGCGCGCAAGCTGTGTACCATCGTGAGCGGGCCTACATGCTCGGCAAGGTTACTCTACACTTTCACGAATGTTACATTTATGTTGCATACAAGTTAGATTTATATTAATTAAATGTTTATCAACACATTATACCAGCCTAATATGTCCCCTATTGCTAAAATATTTCAAATAAAGACACTGATAACATCAAAATAATGTTCAAATGAAACAAAAATGTTACATTGCTCCAATATTTTGGTGCTCCCTGGGAAATAACTTTCTTTTCTAGACGCAGAAGTGTACTTGGTGTCTATTATTAGTAGTTGCCCCCCATATATCAGCGTGCAATAGTTAAGGTGGGAACAGAATATGACATGGCAAAGTTCTATAGGGGTCAAAAAGAGATATACCAGGTCTGAAAGATGGTGCGAATCAAAAATATATATCTTGGAGGCATAGTATTCTATAGGGAACATGGGACAATGACTTTCTTTCTTGACCTGGCTGCAAAATGGGAGCTAAGAGGTCATATAATGCAGGCCTTGAAAGCACTGATTCAGGTTGAATGAACCCTTTAATAGTAAAGTCACGATCGGACCAGCAATATATATTGCTGGTCCGATCATGACTTTATATTGACTATATAAGGGTCTTTACTAAATCAGTATAATTGTGATGATATATATGGCGCAGATGTGCTGTCTATTATAAATGGCTTAATAAATATATATGTGTTGCTGCTTTATAAAAATAAAACACTCTAAAATACCTTCCATCTCTCTCAAATCTTTATGCGCAATTTTCTTTCTTTTTTTTTTTCGGCTATAAGATTTTTTTTTACATCTCGTGGAAGCATACCTCAAGCATGCATACACAACAATCGAATACAACTGAGTTTGATTTCATGTGAAAACCAAAGCCTTGCAAGAACACAGCATCACTTTCCGCTGTTTGTCATCGAAGAGGCAATCAACGAGAAATGCACGCGACAGCCAAGTGAAGCAAAGGCGTTCCGCATTCATGCACTAATTCTTGCCACCGCATGCCTCGCACTGCACAATAATTGTTGTGAACGTCAGGCCGTTTCGTTCCTTCCGTACTTCTCGCTGCCCATTTGCTCTCCGAATGAACCGCGCCACCTTCTTTCCACATTCCTTTGTTTTCTTTGTTTTGTTTTTTTCCTACACACCGCATGCTTTCCCTCACAGCTCCGAGGCCTACGTAAAGTTAGCTTCTTAGCACAGCTGAAAGTCTAGTGGTAAAGCCAGTTTAAGAAAACTTTGCCTCGCGATTTTGTATCGCGCGTGCGGCGATGTCATTTCATGGGAAGTACGTCGCCGCTGCCAGATACTATATATAACCGATTCTTGTCAAAAATGTCTTTACTATAAAAGTTCAAATATTTACAGTCGTCTACTGAACATGAATTGGGACTTGAGTTTTACAATTAACTCCGAGTTTGCTACAGCGAGGTTACTGTTATCACTTCAGTTCAATTGGTCATTTGGTCGGGTCGGATGCGAATTTTTTTTTTTATTTCAAGGTGAAATTAGAAAGCAAGAGCTAGGCCTGTTTATCTTAAATTGCTTGAAACATACCAGTCCCATTAATATTTTAAATAGTATATTTTCCAAGTGCTGTACTGGAAGCTAGCTTCATTTTCGGCTGCAAATATAAATGAAGTAATTGCAGTACGCAAACTGGTAGATTACTGCTTCATATCTTAACCATAAAATGAATAAATGAGCATTATATATTTTCCACTTGGCCACAACAGCTTGCACAATTGGTACTGTTCACGCCATGGACATTTCCGCCAGGGACATAAGAAAAGCAGCTGCTGTGGAAGAATAGAACCTCAGATAATATACTAGCCGGTATTTGAATACAAATAATCTCATATTTAAGGAAAAAAAAATGTGCTGTATGAGCTGTATAACTGTCCCCGGCTATTAATCTAATTACTTTCTTTTGAAGCATTAGTACCTTATTAATGTTAGTGCTTTATGTGATGGTCCAGACCAAATGGCAATAGTTAAGATAAGATTGAAATATTGTGTTGTAGATTATCAACTTTAGATTTGGAGAAAACTCTCAGTGACACCTGCAAAGGATGCCAACAGACTGTGACACTTTCTTTGCAATATATGTAATCTGTTCTGTTCCTTTCATATGTGCATCAAAAATAACAGCAAATGATTTAAAGCTGTCGATAATTTCTATTGTATTATTAAGTTTTAAGGTAAGTAAAATGAGTGCTGATAAAGTTCCTTTAAAGTTTAAAGGTCAAAAGAAAACTGTTTTAAATTTCTTACTATCGACAATTAACAAGTTCATTTGATATTAACCATCTGTTTAATGACTGAAGAACAATGTTCCCTCTTTTTAATAGGTTACCTGTGGATGAGTCAGTAAGAAAAAGCTTGTATCATCAGCTTACAGAACATTGAAAGCAAGTTTATATAACCATATCATTAATATAAGCACTAAAAAGAAACGGACCCAGAGGGCTACCATGGGAAGCTCCACATTGTATAGTTTTTAAACCAGACAGGTTACCATCAGTACAGACAGCCTGTTTACGCCGACTATATGAGAGAAACAGATTAAGAAGAGAGCCGCGGATGCCATACCTTTTAAGTTTATGAAGTAATATGTTATGACTGAGGAGTTCATGCATTTTACCAAAGTCTACAAACATGCCTAGCGTTGTGTTCTTACATTCAAAACCCTGTAAAATAATTTCATTTTGCAGCAGCTGAGCAGATTCAGTGGACCATCGTTTGCAAAAGCCGAACTGATTGTCATTAATAGTAAAGAGTGTTTATCGAAGAGTTCTCAGTTTTTTTAACTATAACTTTCTCTAGAGCTTTTGAAAAAAAACAAAAACGGTCGAATGAAAATTGGTCGGCAGTTATATATTTCATTCTTATCTCCTCCCTTAAAGATTACTGAAACCTTGGAAGACAGGAATGAACGGCTCAGAAATGACGAAGACACAATTCATCATTCCTTTCCTTGAAGGAATAACCAAACAAATGAGTGCTCACCAAGCATATCGTTGTTTGTTGCCATATGTGCCCCTATCCATTTTTGTGTGCTGTCATCCTCTCATGCAAAACAAAACTGTTCAATCTGCTAAATTAGTGAGCTTCATTTCTTGTCATATGGAACAAATAATTTGTTCTCAAATTGCTTCACATCAACACATTCTGGCAGTTGACCTGTAGCTGCCTGGCTGTGCCAAGCAGCCACTACCTGACACAGAAAGCTTGATGCAAGAACCCTCCTGCACTGGACATAATTATATGCTGCATCAAGTGGTGAACAAAGCTCAGTGTTTCTAAATGCAAGTTACCAATTAGTACTATCGATATTATCATATACATTCTGTCAGAATCAGTAAAACTGTACGCTCTAGAACATGCATGGCACAGTGAAGTGAAACTGCAATTCCATCTTGCCTCCCATATATGACTTTGCTTTTTTTCATTTGATGTGCGTATGTCTATATATAGTTCAATCCACATGGTAAGTATAAGTATTTAAATAGCACCTCAACAGCTCAGTGACTGGGCGCTCGACTGCTCTATCCAAGAATATGGGATCGAATCATGGCTGTGGAAACTGCTTTTTGGCAGCAAGAAAAGCAAGGTGCCCATGTGCTCTGCGATGTCAGTGCACAGGTGGTAAAAATTTACAAAGCCCTCCACTACAGCATGTGGCATAGCCCGAGTCCCTCTGGGATGTTAAAGCTCATAAACCGACTCAAACCTATTACTAAGAGCAATTTTAGTACGCTCAAATCAATGTGCTTGATATGTCCGCCATCTTAAATGTATGTCAAATTCAGCTGCCTGTGAAACAGCGTGTATTAATATGACTACAATGCAGATGTTTTAAAACACTAAATATCTCAGAGTTTCTTTTAGGCAATGAAAATGTACAACACAGCATGCCTCTCCAGGGCATGCAAGTTTCAAGTTACATATCATTAGCATAACCACATTCACTATACAGGATAAAGGCCTCTAGTTTCTCTCCAACTAACCCTCTCCAATGTAAACTATGCTTTATCCCTACAGGCTGTCTACTTCCTAAGCCCACCTGGCTATCTGGGTCCCCTTGGTAATATATATTTTCCTAGAATTCATTCCTTTACAACTAACTGCTGAATACCTTGCCTTTGACTTCCCGCTTGTTCACTAATCCACTAGGCTCTCTTCCTACCTTTGCTTGTGGTGTTCTCTTCCTTGTCCCTGTCCTGTGTGCACTGGTAATTTTCCAACATTCAATTTCAAGTCTTTTTGTCATCCTCCAAGTTTCTATCTTATCAGTGGTCACAAGCAAGGTATCATGCTTGCCTTTTGAGACATATAGATTACCTGCTAGTGCTGATTTCAGTGGGAATATACTTGTCAGATGCACTACACTAGCATTACAATAAATGTGCAACTCACAATAGTTCACATTATTATTTTAGACACATCAAAAGATTATCACAAGCAGAGCTTAAAGTCAGGGGGGTGTCGCGGCGTCCAAGAACCCTCACCAGTTTTTACGAGAGGTCTGAGACTTGAATATATTGGGTGTCCAGCACTGCACGAATATGAAGCAGGTGCAACCTTTTATTCTTCTCAGTGGCAATCAGAGAATGCTTATGATTGTTAGAAAATTTTGCAGCAAGTTGTTTTAAGAATTATTGCTTTGTTTTAGTAAGAATCAGAATTTCTAAAATCTGCAATGAAGAAAACAAAGGTCAGTCCCTCTACACAGAGGCTGGAACTAGTTAAGTTATTCTACACACATACCATCTCTTCGATTTTGCTGGTTCAGTGCACACTGTGTTTTAGGTGCTGGCTGAGCAAATTGTCAATATGCTTACACAATATTATTCAGATGTTGTACTCGTCACCAGTCAAACAGACCAAGCTGGTAGTTCTTACAATATTTCTTGCTAATTGTCAATGGGTTCACTTGAAGTGTAAAAATTATAGAATATATTTTTCCTACCTAGTTGATTTTACATTTAAAGTGCGATTAAGATTGTGCTTCCTGTGTAAAGTGTTTTAAAGAACATAGCACTCTCGCTGCTCCTATAAAGTTTACTCAAATACATTTATTTGCAAAATTTCTATTTAAACTTATTTACTCTTATAAAGTTTTCTTCGCAACCAGACAGTCAGAAATTCAGTTCTCGATGTGAACTGTGCTACAAGATAGTGGTTTCAGGAAACAATATTACATATGTTACAAGTGCTAACGCTTTGTTGTTTCACTATAAGCTGCTTTATGTCACATATTGTTTGTCGATCATGCTTGCAGAGCACAGGGATTAATTTTTTCGGGTGCATGTCATAAAATGATCACGAAAACCTCCTTCGTATATAATATGATCGTATATAATATGCTCGAATTTCTAGAGTACCCTCTCTGACAGAGCCAGACTTTAAGCACTGAAAGTAATTCATTCATTTCAAAATTACTTTTGCTAAAGTGAATAACTGCTGTTTCTATACATCATATCATGCACTCCCGGTACGATGCTAAGAAAGCAGTAATGACATATGCGGCAAGCCTGTCCCACAGTGATGGATGAACAAAAAAATACAGAATTGAGTAGAACTGTGTGTCCAAGGGTCACAACCATTCTCTAAGCAGGTACATGTAAGGCGTCGAGGGTCCATCGAAGCGACAGCGGTGCAAAATGGTTGAAGGTCAAAACTAGTTGAAAGTGCGCAGTAACACTCACTGTTGCATACTGGCTATAGGCACAGTGCCGCTTTGTTACACTTGTCATCATGGGCGAAAAAGGAGTTGGGGGGGGGGGGGGGGGGGGGAAGAGACAGGCGGAAATGTTCATGGTGTGAAAATTACCCAGCGCAAGCTGCCATGGTCCCGCGAACATGGAATCTATAAATCATATCATTCAGTGGCTTAGAACGGTGGAAGCAGCTCGCCGCGAGAGCAAGGCACCGAGTTTGCCTCTTATTACTTCTTTGAGTGCAATGAATGTGGCGAGTGTTTGACCATGATTCTGTTTTTGTTGTTTTGTTGCCATTGTCATATTTTTAATAGCCTGTTATGTAGGAAAAGGAGAGGGAATAGTTTCACTGGATAGAATTTGGCGGTAAGATGAAAGAATGTGCTCTAGTGTCTGGGGAAAAGTTTTGTTCACAAGCTTTACTTAGTTTCTATACGGATGAAATCCAGACAGTAAATGAGAAGGAATTTGCTCTGCAGAGGTAATTGTAATGTTACTACTTTTTGGGAGCAGTAATTAGTAATTTCATTACATTTTTAACACTGCTTGCAAGTAATTGGTAATGTAATTAAACTGCTTTTGAACAGTAATTTTGCCAAGTATGGTGCCAATTTAACCCAGACAAAAAAAAAAAGATACCATTATGTCTATTAGGAATGAAGTAGATTAAATAAGACATGCCAGCTGGACTTGTGAATGTAATCATGTAGCTCAAATGGTTTTTCTACTTCTGATTGGCAATCACATTGGAACATTCAATTAGAAGGCCCTGTTGAACATTCAATAAACAAATGTTGCAACTTAAACTGCTGTGTAGTTTGCATAATTTCTACGACCACAGCAGTTGATTAAACGAAGTAACTTTGATCCCTGAAGATCTGCTACTAAGTAGGGTCCAATGTGCGAGGTCCCAAAAAGAAAAGATTGTGTCAACTCTTCCGGTATATATGTAGGTTCGTATGGTTTATGTGTCATATGCATGCTTGCCTGTCGCCTGCTTTGAGCTGCCATTTCAGGTCAGTGCCGGCAGAATAAGCATTAAGATTGGAAGCCTTAGCTGAACTGCCCAACTGGAATGTTCAATTTAATCAAATTGGAGCTTCGAGTCTGTTCCAAAAGCGTGTTTAGAAACTGATTTCCATGGAAATCATTTTTTTTTTTTTTTTTTTTCACACAAGAACAAGCCAAAAGACTGCACTGCACTGACTTGACAAATATCTAAAAGATGGCAACTTTATTGAAATATGGGCGGAGAGGCTCCGCAAGAAGGGCTGAGTTATTTCAGATACAAGGCATATACTGCAGAGTACAAGTGCACCTTCCAAAAACAGGAGTCTGCATTATGTCCCGTTTTTGCTGACCTACCAACATAGCTTGATCAGCCACACTGCTGAGCCACAATGCAAACCCAATTCGCGCTCATACATGTAGTTTTATGTAAGTACCAAAAGCAACCTCAAATATTCACCAGCTGTTCCTGACTGCAGTTCCTTTTTGACAGGCGATTCTATCAAATTGTTTTTCACGAAATTCTAGCACTGAATTGATTGCGGACGAGTAGCCTAGCTGGCCGCAGAACGATTTCGGAGATAACTGCAGTGCCTTAACGTACCGCCTGAGAGCTATGGAATAGAACACTGCAGCAACTGCAGTTCTTTCGTATTTGAAGGCGGAATACGAAGACAACGAGATAAGCAGCCCACGGGGAGACGAATTTCCTTGCGTCGAGTGAAGTGCACAATGCACAGCCGAACCCGAAGCCCAGAACGAAGCTAGAAAAAAAACTTCCTCTGCAGCTGCATGTCACAATCAAGCGCGTCCAAACTCCGTCATTCTGCGCGCAATGCTGACCAAGGTAGATGTAGTAGATGGGCATGAACGGGCCTTTAAGCAGACCTAAAGCAGCGCCCACCCACACGCTCCTCCACTCCTGGCACTCCTGGCGCTCGCCAGCGCGACCAACGCGCCAAACCGCCAAACGCCGACGCTACCGATCACTACATAAGTAAAAATTATTAAAAAACTGGACAGTAATCATTTCTTTACCAACAATTTAAGTTTTAAATAAGAATTATAAAGGTTTTACTTGCTGTCATGCACATTTTTTTCTTTGCTTAGTTTATGATGACGTAGTGTGACGTATTTTATGCGTGGCAGCAGCAGCCTGCTAGTGCCACGGGCGTGGCTCTAGCCTCGGCCAATAGAAAATTTCGCTCGTTCGCCCGGAAGTAACCGTACGTCACTGCCGCTCATTTCGCATGCTTTCTTTATTTTGCTGTGTTGCATTGTGATTGTGCATTACCGCGTAAACATTTCGCTTTTTACGAACAATGGTGGATAGCCAAGAATTCAAAGAACTTCTAATCGCAACCGAAACAACAATAGAACCAAGGGGTCACGTGACTATTCGTGCCGATTACAGTGCAAGTTCACACATATTCGATACGGTTTGCTGTATATACATTTTACTTTGCCATGTTGTCACAAAATAACGTTAATTCTTGCAATCGTTATGACTGTTGTTGGACTTGGCAATAGTTTTGCGGTGTACTCTAAGCCACTATGCCAGCCACACAACCTACACAGAGCGTTGTCGCCGTTTCGCTCGGTTCGCGCTGTCGCGTGCATGCGTCTTCCCCAGTAGGCGACGGAGCGAACCATGATCGCTTACGCCGCGCCGCCTTGTCGCTTCGCTCACTTTTTCGCTCACATGCGTTTCCCGCTTAAGAGTTAGAGTAAGAAACTCTATGACTTAGACGGCTACGGTCGCCACCGATCTTGAGGTCTCTTCGATTTGGCTTGCACTGGCTGCACTAGTTCTGAAAAGTGCTGCAGCGGTGCCAGATGGTCACGTGAGCGTGCAGTGCCAGTTCCGACACTGGCGTGCGGCGCCAGCTGCCAAAACGAGTACGCAAGTGTAGGACTCTGCAACTAGGGTCCCTAGAAATATTGCTAGTCTGTCGTCCGCCGGCCGCGGCGGGGGCTGCCGCTGTATGATCGCTGCGGTGGCGCTGCGGTGAAGCGGAGTGCCACTGCCGACGGAGCAGACGACGCGCGCGCCCGTGCGCTTCGAAATGCATTCGCTGCATATGCTCATTGTCAGGTGCCTTCTACATGCGATGCCGTTCTTTAGTCTTTGATTTCAGTTTAGTCGTAATATTGAATTCGCAGCCGAGTTGTTGGCATAACCAAGGATACGATTTTTTTTTTTTTCCGTGAGCGAAGTTTTGCGCGCATGCCTCTGAGCCGATGTAGAAACGAAGCTGCTTTTTATACCCTATTATTCTGCTGAAGCTACCGCCGTGCTGTATTGTAATGAAGACTTCTGAGGATTTTGTGCAAACGATTGCGCTTGCATGGAGGACAGTACTAGACACACATTCTAGGCTCCAAGGACCATGTGTGCAAGCAATAGAGCGCTGCCGCCGGCGTTTTCATTCACGCTATAGTTTCATCTTAACTTCTTCGGACGTTTAGCTAAGTATGTAGAACTAGAAACTTTCGGATGCATGCACAATTAAAGCACGCAAGATGGGAACCCGAGCCCTTCAACTCGCACCGCGCTTCAGGCAAACTGCTGATAGGCATTCTTTGGTGCTTAGGAAGCCTAGTAGCCACTCATCAGAGTATGTCATCACTTTTGTTGACTTGTGTTTTGCAACCTCTGAAACATATTTTAACAGTCAGCTGTTAGTTGAGAGGAAGGGCACTAACATTTCTTTCAAACTCTGTCCTTTAAAGGTGTTCCTTTTCATTTCACCTAGAGCTTTTACCAGCTTTGCCACCTTGTCCTTCGTACGACAAACTGCTCGAGACTTAAGTCTGTTTCTTAATTTTTTTCTTCTTCTTGACAGGGCGTTCTGAGTTAACTTTCACAAGTATTTGCAGGCTATATGCAAGCTGCATCAAAAATATTGGTACAGGTTGTCGCAAATTAAGTAACGCCCATTGTAGGAGGGAAATGTCTTGGTAATAGGCTTCAATCCGCTGCCAGGACACAAGCTGAGTTTCGCAATGTCCTGCAGAAAATTAATTACCTCTTCTGTCGACTTTACAGCTATCTCCTTGACTTTGTTTCCTCGAATGCACACAGCAGCATTCATGGCAGCTTCACCTGTATCGCTGCGATGGAACAGAACTCGCCGATTTGCGTAGATTGCCTCCGGAGATTCGTCCTCGCTTGAGTGGCACTATGCGAATGTTAATTGCTCAACATCAGAAATATCGACATTTGTCCCCAGTGGCGGTGGCATGCAGCTTTCTGCATTCCTGGGGCAGGCTCGCGTCACACGATCCACCACCGCTGTATTCTTCAACTGGCTCCACTGATGCTTCAGGATCAGTGCGCTTTTTTTCTTTCTCTGCAGGTCTCCCTGCTGACTGTTTTCGCTCGTACAAGTGATCCTTTCTCTTGAGAAGCAGAGGTTTCAACAAGTATTTTGGAGTGTCAGGAAACAGCATTGAGATATGGTATCCTTCGTGAGTTGCGTAACATCCCGGGGAATCTCAATTACCTTTACCTGTCTTAAAACTTCGCTCAATAAAGCAGGGTTTGAGGTGTCGCTCACAAACGTCGACACTATAGCTTGTTCGTGTTACAGTAATGTGAGGGCAACCTCGATCCGGATCCTCCGATATTTATATATACCGATATTTATATCAACGTCCAGGATTTCCTGTCTGCTCACAAATAATGAGGAAGATATTCACCCCTTGTGGGTTTGCCCGCCACTGAAACCGACAATATCGACAGGGCCTTATCATCGTTCTCTCTTGAACTTATTAGAACACAGCCAACCTATTTTCTTCCATTTATTACGCCTTTTAATTTTCGTTTTACATATTCCTTTATGCCCTAGCTGAGGCAATAAACAATGTTATTGGCTTTGCCGTCGCGCTTGATGTTGCGCTCCCACTCTTGCCTCTTCCCTGCGTCTTTCGGTGTCCTGAAGAGAGAGCATTTCACCTTGCACGAGCGCTACCCGCTCTTGCACCCGGGCAAGAAACACGTGCTATCACGCTTACCCCGTTTTCTGGACATGACGCGATCACACATCCATAAAAAAGGCACACTTGCACACATGCTAGCTAATTTGCGCGCATTCCGGCTCGCAAGCGAAAAGTGCACGTGGTGCACAAGCCTTGCCACGGCCCCAACGGATCAGCGCGGCGCAGACTCGCAGTACGGCACAACCGCCACAGCACCACGTACACAATGCGACCACGCTCCGAATGCGTGCAGCGCCCCCTGCGCTTTCATCCGGGAAGCGGCCAACCGGTTCCATAGGGAACCCCGCTCGGACGGCAGACTAGCAAATACTTCTAGGGACTCTACTGCAACCTAGCAGACGCGTGCGCGCATCATGAATCGCGCGTGCTGTAACATATGATCACGTCCAGTTTCGAAGCCAGCTGCCGTAGGCCTACAGCGCTCGATCGGAAAGTGACGACGACTAACAGTGACACCAATTGACCAAATACGTGCGACTGCGCACGATCGTTATATCGGACGGTCTGCGAAGGTGCCATTCATGCGCCTGGGTACGAGAGAATTAACGTTGTAAGCAGTTGCCACAAGTACTAGTTTAAATAATTAAGACTGCCTAACAAGACGCTTGATTGGTTTCCACGAACTTCTGTCCAAAAGCACTAGCTGACGCACATATGTTTGTACCTCATTGCGCTCTCAGACATTCTATGTGCTCCGTGGGCGACAAGTTTGATGTCGCATAGTCGCCATTGACCTTGTAGTCGCTGCGAAAGCAGTCTTGTGGCACACACACTTGGCACGACAGAAACTCGATCGATTGCAACTGATTTCTGTTCGCATCCACCCGTCTTCCGAGCTGTCACAACGCGATAAAAAAAAAAAAATAAAAATACTACATAGGACAACGCGCGCGAAGGTGCCGTATCACGGCCACGTACCACTACATATGTGGCCACAACTACATATAATACCGCTCCTCCATCAACAAAATGCCAATCACCAGCATGCAGCCCAACTACCTCGTATACGCAACACCTTGTATACGCAACCATTTGCGGATCCGGAACCGTCCGGGTTCTGAAGGAGACGGACTTTACAAAAGCTATGCAGAACGATGCGTAGCGTCGTCTGCTCTTGGCCAAGCGGAGCGTACGCCATGCTGCACTTTTTCCTGCAACTCTTCTGGAGCGAGTGCAGAGTGAGCGAGAACTCGTGCAGACTAGCCCTGCACCTTGACAAAACGAGAAAAGTGCAGACGGCGCGCGCGGCACTGGCAAAACGAGGACGGCGGTGCTGCATACACCAGCGCACCTTTGACCAAGGCCTTTCTGAATTCATGAACGATCATTAAGCTTTTTTAAGATCTTCCAAATCCACGTTGAACATCATTAGAACGAGAACCCGAGCAAAGGCTCACTACCCCACCAAGACATGATGGCCTTGTGACAGAATCTGCCTCACATTCAGGAGGTACCAGTTTCGATCCTGGTGCTGGTGGGTACAAGACTTCTCCCGGCCTGATTCTGGGCTCTTCTGGGATAAGATGCTTGGGAAAGGTATTCTAGTTCACTCCGGGAACTCTAGTTCACCAAAATTCGCGATTCATTCCACCATTAGACAACCCTAAGTCCGCTTCGCGCAGCAGAAGCCCATATGCAGTTCCTTTTTCCTCCTTTCCTAAGCCATGAGCCCTGGTAAGCCAAGCACCAGGCTGGGCCATAGCTGGTCCACATTTGAGAAAATTGGGAGTGGAAGTCGAACCCACCACATTGCTGTAATGTGGAATGATGCTGAGATAAGGAAATAGTGAGCCAGCACCATTCAAGAAAGACTACTGATAACTTACACTGTGGTTCATTAAAGGGATGTACTCAGGGGTGGAAGAGCTCAAATAAGATTTGTAGCGATTTTTGGAGCAGCAAAATCTTCGTTTTAGAGCAGTAAAATTCATATTTGGGGCAGCTCACAAGAAAAAAAAATTAATTCAAATTTTGGAGCTGTTAAACAGGAAAGAAACTTTACTTTCGGCACAAAAGAATGAAGAGGTGTGAATATCGGACTGTATGAATGCGATCCAAAGGAAATCTAGCAAGGGCCACCTCTCACCGATGCTGCGTGTATTTATTTTTGTAAATAAGCTTTTTGTACTGCTAGGCATGCTATCACACACACAAAAAAAAAAAAAAAATGTGAGTCATAAACTTGAAGAGGCTAAATAAAAAAAGGTAGAGAATATGCTTTTTTTTTTTTCATTTAGCACGGTTTGACAACCTTAATCATGGGACTTTATGTTGCTTGCAAGGCTCAAAAAACATTGTTTTACTCTCTGCGAAATCCACAACTTGTGTTGTGCGAGGGCAGCTCCAAAAGAGCTTAATTTGAAGCAGTGACTGCGATCAGCCTGTGTCTAGAAGCGAGCGCAGTGCAAAGACAAAATGCTGATTAAAAAGCAAATACAGAAACAAAGACAAAAAGAAACGCCAACCAAAAGGCGAAATGGCAATGCCAAAAGCAAGTTTTAAGCAAAGAAAACTGACGAGCGAGCACATCTTCGGCTCGTGAATTATGCTTCTTGTGGACTGGCGGTGGCTTCGACACAATATTTTGATTAAGGAGAGGTGGACAATTATTAGGTTATGTATTTCATGCACAAAGCATACTTTATAGTATTTCAATGTTGCAGCATGCATAAATGTTAATTTTGGCAGTCTTGGGCTCCACTGTGGCATTATGAAATTCAATAGCTAGGCTGCTGTGCGTTTCTCTACCTTCTGATGTTCGAAATAAATTTCACATGTTCCACCTCCAGTTGTATTAGCACAAACTTCGGCGGTGATGCAGGCATTGCGAAATCGGGGGGTAGATGAGTCGTACGTGAAAATGCTGCAAGATATATTTAGTGGCTGCACAGCAATCATAGTTCTGCATAAAAAAAGTAACAAAATTCCCATACAGAAAGGTGTTAGGCAAGGAGACACGATCTCTCCAGTACTATTCACAGCTTGCTTAGAGCAAGTATTCAGACTTGGAATGGGAACAGTTAGGGATAAGGGTAGATGGAGAATACCTCAGTAATCTGCGATTTGCTGATGACATTGCCTTGCTAAGCAACCCGGGGGATGAACTCCAAATAATGATTGATGACCTAGATAGGAAAAGTAGAAAGGTAGGCTTAAAAATCAATATGCAGAAGACTAAGGTAATGTTCAACAGCCTCGGGAAGGAACAGCAGTTTACGTTAGGTAGCGAAGCACTGGAAGTAGTAGGCGAATATGTCTACTTATGACAGGTAGTAACCGCAGATCCGGACCATGAAAAAGAAATAACAAGAAGATTGGGATGGAGCGCATTTGGCAAGCACTCACAGATTATGACTAGCAGCTTACCGGTATCGCTCAAGAGGAAAGTATACAACAGTTGCATCTTACCTGTACTCACCTATGGGGCTGAAACGTGGAGGCTAACCAAGAGGGTTCACTTAAGTTGAGGACAACTCAGAGGGCTATGGAATGAAAAATGGTAGGGGTAACATTAAAAGATAAGAAGCGTGCAGAGTGGGTCAGAGAAATAACTCAAGTTACTGACATTCTAGTGGAAATTAAGAAGAAATGGGCATGAGCAGGGCATGTAGTGTGAAGAGAGGATAACCGATGGTCGCTTAGGGTAACAAACTGGATTCCAAGGGAAGGAAAGCGTAGCAGGGGGCGGCAGAAAGTTAGGTGGGCTGATGAGGTTGAGAAGTTCACAGGGGTCAAGTGGATGGGAGAGGCCTTCGCCCTGCAGTGGGTATAGTCAGGCTGATGTTGAAACACAGAAGCCATAACAGACACACCTCCTACACTATCTGATAATGGGAAAGTGAGTCTATCGACAAGACAGCATAAAAATAACCTTGCTGTACATGAATGGACCAACAGGATATCGAAAACTTCCACGAGCCGCATAAAAAACTGATACATCCAATAAAAACATGCAGCACTTAAAATGCAGTGTTGAAGTATTTCTCCAAATTCACAAGTACCACCATGGCCCACCACGGAAGCAACAGCAGTGGTGCCTTGTCACAAACAGCCCATTTGCGTTATAGGGTTCCTTCAGCGCACAGACAGTGACCGAAATGGAAAGCGGAGAAAGCACATGGATGCAAAGAAAATGTGAGTAGGCATTGGAACGCAATGACGCCATCTCAAAATAAAACTAAAATGCCAGTGATGCATGCTACAGTGTCTGAAGCATTGTGATTGGTTATATCATGGCCGCAAAAAGTTGTCACTGAGTATGGCAAACTTTTGCGGATAGTCGGGGCATTTTGGCACACCGTGGCGCAAATTTCATGCTTAATGCACAGCTTGGCGCAGAAATATGTAGCCGTATAAAATATGCAATTGGTGCAGCTGTTGCACCCCTGTGTGCTGTCCGCTCATCATTCTTGGATATTCAGGCACCAAGCCGCTTCTGCTCTGTGAGGCCTGGGAGAGGTCTGTTGTCTTTGCCTTTTTAACTGCTTGGAGCACGACAGATTTCATTAACCCTATTCAGTATGCCAACTCTTTTCAGCCTTCCATTAATAGCCTGGTACGCAGATTTAGGGTGTCTTTGGCAGGCGCACCTTCTGCATATCCTCCAAAACCTCTAGCATTCTCTCCACTGCTTTGAAGCTCCGTTCGATCGATAGCCTTCGTCCTGCGAAGCTCCTTAGAAACCAAATACTGAGATTGTTGCACTAAGACTTGCACTATGTGTGAGAAGTCGCGTCACTCACACGAAAGAAAAAGTAAGGGGAACAAAGGACTCCTTTGCGGCGCGACGGAGTTCTGTATTTTTTCTTCATTGTGCATGATCATCCTTTATAGAAGTGGTATCGCTGTCATACCTGGTTAAGTGCTTCCGCACTAACTGGGAACCAACATGGCGGCCCACCAAGCCTGACTGCCGTTTTTAGCCAAAATAGGCAACCCTAGCATGAGATGTCACCACCCTAAGCCGGGCGCTGCGGCGCAACATGTAGGCTCCCTATCCTCTGAATTCGGCGCCATCTATTAGCGTTGTGAGAAAGCATCTGCTGTCCCACATTGCCTCCGAGATCATCCCCACGCTTGCGGGGGAGATCTCTGAGGCCATGCTTCCCGCCCTTCCTCACAAACATCTCCTCGCCTTCGACTGTCTTTTGAGCCGCTTTTTCAAAAGAGCGAGAATGAGTGGCGACTCACTGAGCGGCCACTCTTTTGGAGAGCCGCTGGTTCAGCGAGCCATCGGGAACCGTGAGCAGCGTTTCTTTTGGAGTGCTGTTAGGAACCGTTCTGCCAGAGTTAGGTCTTCTGTTTGCTGCGACTTCAGCGCCATCTATTAGCAGTACGAGAAAGCAACTCCAATGGGCAGGCACAGGTGGATTGTGCCGGCAAACGATCCTTCGCACGTCGTCGGTCGGCTGCTTCGGCGCCGTGTCGAGGCTCCACGCCGCCGACCTGGCAGCCGCAATGTGTGTATGCTTCGGGTGGTCGCCGCTGTTTTTTTGCGTCTTTTGTTTTGCTTTCAATAATTGCTATGCATAGTTTTCTCAAGCTGCATTACAACAGGGCGAATGTGGAATGCATAGCCCCTTCCGCAGCCAGCCCAGCAGAAAAACAATATCTGGTTCAGTCACGAACAGCACCGACTGCAGCGCGTCGTGTGCTCAAAACGGGAACAGATGCTTTCAGAAAATTAAAACCACACTTCACAGCATGAATGGCGAGCGATTCGGCTTGAAGTAGATACAAAATGAATGAATTAATTAAATACGGTCGGCGTATGTATGTGGCGGCAAAAACAGGAAGGTTGAACAAGTTTGGGTTAGGATACTGGGCCAGAAACCTGTTGCCAGGAATAAAGGAAGCAATGGGAGAAGCCGGGGCGCTGAGAGCTGTGGGCATTGAGAAAACCTGTCGCAAAGTTGAACAGGGTTATAAGAATATACGAAAAACAAATCAGCTAGAGAAAGCATGTGGGGGGAGGGGGGGATTTAGAAAGTGAAAAAGAACTAACGCGGACTCGAGCTAAAAAGCGCACACTGCATTAAAAAAAATGACGCATTTGCATTATTATACTTCACGCTCCTCCTGAGTTCACTGTCTCCGGGAATATAAGAGGGACCTCGAATCAGGTAATCTGCTTTCTCTATATTTATAATTCACTATCTATATCTGTCTACATTGTCACTATCAGTATTTATTAACAGTCAGTCCACACGAGATTTTGGGCTATAGATTGATGGCCCGAAGTATTTATTAAGGATAATACTCAGTGTGTTCAATGATGGCCAATGTTATTCAGATAATTTTGAAATGATAGGGTACCAAAAGAACGAAATCCTCTCTTGGTGAATGGGTGCACCTCCAGTAAATATAGTGGACTTAAATAGAAAGAATCGTGTCTAAAGAAATATGGATTTTGCTGTTTACTGGGATTTTGTAGTCATCATGAGGGGAGTTAGGATGGACACACAAATATTTCCACGCTTTCGTTTAGTTTTGGGAGGTCGAACGGATGCGGATCAGTGAACGAGAGAAAGGCAGAGTTGTCTTTCTCTCTCTCTCCAATAGACCACCGTTCTCTCCTGAGCGCCCCAGGCTTAAATGAGCCAATGAACCGTTCAAATGAGCCGGCTCACTTCAGTGAGCTGAGCCGTTCTGAGCCGCTCACTAAAGTGAGCCACTTTGCCTATCTCTAGGTCGTTGTCTCTTTAGCTCACTGTTCCTGAGTCTGCGTCGCTTGGATGGTAGCCATTAAAAGGTACTCTTGAGAAGATAAAGGTGGCAAACCGTACTGGCCGAGGAGGTACTGGCAAATCCAAGATGTTTTACCCAGCACCTCCACCAAATGTAGCGGATGAAATGGGTTTAATAGAGGTGAATGTTTGAATAATGAAGGCTGCTTGCAAATGGCCCAAAGCCCAGATCAGTCTGCACGCATCTCTATCTGCCTCGAATTCCTCATTTGAAACTAAAAAAGGGGTATTTCACATATAAACCTCTCTGGCACCCATTGCATTGACTTATGCTTTAGTCCACTTCAGCAGACCGTAATGGCTGCGGAGCACTGCAAGTTTCATTTTCAACCCTGTCAAAATGTAGAGCACATGCAGTCGAACCCTGCAATAAAGAAACCTTCTGCAAAGGAATTTTTTTTGTTTTGTTCCCGCAAGAATTTCACTCTTGCAAAAGTTGACAAATAAGTAAATATTAGCAATTGGCAAATAAGCTATAAGTTGTGATGGCTCAAAAAGTGAGCATGGAAACGGCGAATACGCATTTGTCGGAATTCACAACCAGGCCGTACTGTTGGAGGCGCTGTAAACTGCACGCAGGTAGTTCTCATTATCTATAGACATATTAGTCTATAGATAATTAGATTAGTCTGCCAACCAAGATCCGTATAACCCGTGCTATGGTCTTTCCAGTTGTGATGTATGGATGCGAGAGTTGGACTGTGAAAAAGGCTGACCGCCGAAGAATTGACGCGTTTGAATTGTGGTGCTGGCGAAGACTCTTAAGAGTTCCTTGGACTGCCAGAAGATCAAATCAGTCGATATTGTCGACCAGAAACCCTGACTGCTCATTGGAGGGTCAAATTCTAAAGTTAAAGCTCAGCTACTTTGGTCATCTGATGAGAAGAGAGGAGTCGCTGGAGAAAGATTTGATGTTGGGAAAGGTTGAGGGTCGCCGGAGAAGGGGTAGGCAGCGAACGCGATGGTTAGATGGCATTCTCGAGGCATTGCAGATGAAGCTATGTGATGTTAAGAAGATAGTGAGAGACCGGAAAGCGTGGCGTGACATGGTCCATAGGGTCACGAAGAGTTGGACACTACTGAACGCCTGAACTGAACTGAACTGATAGACATATTGCTGACTGTGTTTGCATACATCAATGATCGATGTATGCGAACACAGCTGGGAGGCCTTTTGTGACCTTAGCAATGAACTGCTGAAAGGTTTGAGCTGGGTTCTGAAGTCCAAAGGGCATTCACACATACTCTAACAGCCCAAGCACAGTTGTGATGGCTGTTTTAGGTATGCTGGCAAACACAGTGGGTATCTGGTGATGTGCCTAACCAGGTCCACTTTGTTAAAAATGGTGCAGCCATTCAGATGTGATGTGAAGCAGTGAATAGCTGTCGTGGACAGTCTTGGCATTCAACACTTTATAGTCACCGCACGGACGCCAGTCACTTGGATCTTTTTTAGATATGAGATGAAATGACAGAGCCCATGCGCTGGATGATGGGTGTATAATGTAGAGCTGCATCATGATTGAACTCCCGTTTAGCAGGTGACCACCAAACAAGAGGTGTGATCGTGCTGCTGGTGGTGGTCACACCATATGCTTTGGCGGCTGGGTGAGATTGCAACGCTTCGCCAGTTACTGAAATCACACCGGGATGTTCTCAAAGGATGTGAAGGTATCAGCAAGCCAATGCCAGTGGGGGACAAGTTAGACTCGACACCAGATATAGATAGCCGAGTGAAGCTGTCTGTCAGGGTACATGCTGAATGAAGCCCAAGTCAAAGTATGATAGGAAATCTGCGCTGATGATTGGGTCAACGTCAGCGATGACGAACACTCATCAAAAAGTGTGGCAGAGTACCAAGTTGAGGGTGAGGGAGCGAAGTCTGTATGTCACTATGGTCGAAGAGATGGCAGCCCGTTGCGATTGCCCCGCCAGCTAGGCACGATGGTTTTTTTTGAAGGATCACGCTGACCTCTGCACCATTGTTGACAAGGAACGGATTACGACAGGTCTTGTCAATTACCACAAAAGGTGGCCGCATTGGGGAACCACGAGTTGCCATTAATGGTCTTGAGGGGTTTTTCCCAATCACGAGACGTGCACTCCATGGCAGGATGTAGGAATTGCCAGTCATACCAGCAGTGTTAAGTTATGGCTTTTTGTGTGCTATGGAAAGTGGTGACTGGATATGGTGAATGGTCTCTTGGGACAGGCTCCTGAGTGTCAACTAAGGTAGTAAGCTCATCAGTACATGCCTCGAGGCAGGAAATTGCCGAGTCTGCCGGTGGTGAGACAGCTGTGCCTAGCTGGAAGGCCACCTCATGGACCTGGTTGGTCAGCTCCATGGTTGTGTCACTTGTGAAGAAGAAGATGGGCCCCTTTGCTGAACGCTGACTAAGAGGAAGAAGTGTGGAATTGCAAACGCGCAGATTGTGTTGGTCTTGATCGCCTAGCTTCCCCGCCGACCTCGACATACTTCCTCTACATCTCGTGGAGGTGCCACCTGATATTCTTGCCTCACGCTGCAGCTTCGCACCCGCACGGTCCTGGTCACTTGTATGGCTCACGACGAACATCCCTCAGCCCCCCCGATGACCCCGCCGATTGTCTGCTCTGGCTCCTTACGCCAGCGAGACCCTGCAATCTTCAGCAGGACTGACGACACTGATTGCGATGACTGGCTCGCTTCGTACAAGCGAGTGAGCTCATATAATAAGTGGGACGACGCCACAAAGTTAACAAACATCATCTTTTATTTGACCGGCGTCGTCAGCTTGTGGTATCGTAACCACGAAGCCAATATCACAACTGGGACTCATTCAAGGCCAATCTTACAACAGTCTTTGGTCGTCCTGCTGTACGAAAGCTCCGTGCTGAACAACGCCTGCAAGAGCGACAACAGCACCCTGGCGAAACATTTACAAGCTACATTGAAGATGTGGTCCATCTGTGCAGTCGCGTCAACGCGCAGATGTCCGAGAAAGACAAGATAAAACAGATCCTGAAGGGCATCGAACATGACGCATTTCAAATGTTAACATCCCGCGATTTGACAACTGTTGCCCAAGTTGTCAACCTCTGCCAAAGCTACGATGAGTTGCGCAAGCAGCGCCTCATCACTCGACCACCTCCCCCGCCGGTCGAATCGCTTTCTGGTCTCTCCTCTGCCTCTGGGAGCTCCACGCTGCTGCAGCAGCTCAAAGATTTCATCCGGGAGGAGGTGGCTCGCCAGATATCACTGCTGCCCGCGAACTGCGAGCTGTCCCAAAATGTGACGCCTCTTCGACAGGTCATCGCCGACTGCATGGCGGAGGCCCTTCCGTCTGTCCCTCCGCCAGCGCCCATGCCTCAGCCCGCCCCCGCTGTTCAGCCCCTTGCATATGCTGACGTTCTGGTCGCTTCACCAATGACACCCGCTCCTGTCGCACCGCTGACGTACGCTGCCGTCGCTGCCCGACCACGGCCACCCAGCTACCCTTTGGTGTGGCTACGCCTCCAACGCCTGCACAGGAATTTCTTCAAGCGCCGCAGGCTTTTATTCCATCTCGTCCGCAGCGCCGCAATCCATGGCGAACCAGTGATAACCGTCCAATCTGTTATTCCTGCGGATTTGCTGGCCATATTTCCCGCTACTGCCGAAATCGCACTCACGATGATTTCCTACCGCGCCGAATGTCAGCTTCCTGGCAGCCGCCCTGAAATCAGTACGCGGCTGGCGACCCTTCTGCAAGTCCCGTCGCGGATGACCGTACCACGTTTTCTCCTCGCCGCTCAACCTCGCCGCGTCGCCGTTCTCTATCTCCTCTGCGACGACGTTCCAATCTTGCGCAAGAGGAAAACTGAATGCCGCAGTTCCCGAGGCGAGAACTGCGCAACGAGCGAACTGTCAAAGGCCTCACGTATCTCCTGCCAATCTGCTTGAAGTTTCTGTTGAGGGCGTTGTCGTACTTGCTTTGGTCGACACCGGTGCTGCTGTTTCTGCCATGGCTGCAAGTCTTTGCCGTTCATTGCGCAAAGTGACGACACCAATCTTAGGATTCTCGCTGTGCACGGCAAGTGCCCAGCCTATATAGCCTATAGCGGTGTGCACAGCACGAGTCGTCATTCAAGAAGTTGTGTACGCGATAGAGTTTGTCATTTTGCCTTCCTGCTCGCATGATCTTATCTTGGGCTGGGATTTCCTGTCGCGTCATAATGCGGTGATAAACTGTGCTCGTGCCGAACTGGAGATTTTTGCACTTGACGAGCCATCGCCGAACGTTCTTTTTCCCAAAGTCGGCGTTGCCGAAGATATTGACCTCCCTGCGTGCTCTTTCGTTCTTGTGCCCTCCGCTTGTGCTTTTTCTCGCAGTACTGATGTACTTTTCACACCATCGCCAATGTTCCTAAACCGCAAAAGTCTTCCCCTGCCCTATGCCATACTTTCTATATCAGCTGGCCTCACTGCGCTCTGGATTTCTAATCCGTTCTCATTTCCCGTATCCCTGCGTCGCGGTGAATGCCAGGGTACCATCCAGCTCATGGATTCTATTCTCACCGCTGACGAAACTCCCCCTTCCCAGTCCGCTAACTTGGCTGCACTCACACCACCTGTTCTTGCGCTGGGCTGGACCAGTCTTCTGCCGATATTTTTCTCCGCTCCATCGATGCCAGTCTTCCTGGGCCTCAACGCTCTGAACTCCTCGCACTGCTTCATCAGTTCTGCTCTTCATTCGACTCTCATCAGCCTGCTTTGAGCCGCACATCAACTGTAGCACACCACATTGACACCGGTTCCCATGCTCCTCTGCGCCAGCGCCCCTATCGAGTGTCTGCCACCGAGCGCCGAGTTATTGAAGCCCAAGTTCATGCTATGCTTCAGAATGGCGTGATTGAGCCGTCTAACAGTCCGTAGTCCTCCCCTGTTGTCCTGGTGAGAAAGAAAGATGGTTCTATACGCTTCTGTGTCGACTACCGTCGCCAAAACAAGATCACGAGGAAAGACGTCTACCCCCTTCCGCGTATAGACGATGCATTGGACTGTTTACAAGGTGCTGAGCTCTTTTCTTCGCTCGATTTACGATCTGGCTACTGGTAGGTGCCCATGGCTGCGGAAGATCGCCCTAAAACCGCATTTGTCACCCCCGATGGCCTCTTTGAATTTACCGTCATGCCTTTCGGTCTCTGTAATGCCCCTGCTACATTCGAGCGTATGATGGATACTATACTGCGTGGCCTGAAGTGGAAGACGTGCCTCTGTTACCTTGATGACATCGTGGTGTTCTCGCCAGACTTTGCAACCCACCTCTCTCGCCTGAAACAGGTCTTGACATGTATTGCAAGCGCCGGCCTGCAGCTCAACTTGAAGAAGTGTCATTTCGCTGCTCGTGAGCTGACCATTTTAGGCCACGTTGCGTCCAAGGAGGGTATACGTCCTGATCCCGCCAAACTTCGAGCTGCGACTGAGTTTCCGAAGCCTACTACCATCAAGCAATTAAGAAGTTTTTTGGGCCTGTGCTCCTACTTTCGCCGTTTTATACGGAACTTTGCTTGTATTGTCGCCCCGCTAACTCAGCTCCTCAGGAATACCTCAGATATTTCGCTGTGGTCACCAGCATGCAACGACGCCTATGACACATTGCGCCGCCTCCTCACAGCCCCGCCCATCCTGCGCCATTTTGACCCTGAGGCACCCACCGAAGTGCATGCAGATGCCAGTGGTGTCGGCGTCGGCGCTGTGCTTGCTCAGCGCCCCTCCGGCTGCGGTGAATACGTAGTTGCTTACGCCAGCCGTACTCTCACAAAAGCCGAAGCGAACTACTCTGTAACGGAAAAGGAGGGCTTGGCCATCGTCTGGACCCTCACAAAGTTTCGTCCTTACCTTTACGACCGTTCGTTTGATGTAGTCACAGACCATCATGCCCTCTGTTGGCTTTCATCGCTCAAGGACCCCTCCGGCCGCTTGGCACGGTGGGCGCTTCGTCTACAAGAATATGACATCCGTGTAATTTACCGATCTGGTCGCAAGCATACAGATGCAGACGCTTTGTCTCATTTACCGCTGCCAGCCGACTTTGCCAGCCTCTCCGTCTTGGACTCAGCGGCATCCTCGCTCGACATCAGTGACATGCCCTCAGAACAACGAAAGGATCCGTGGATTGCGTCCCTTATTGACTACCTTTCCAACAATTCAGCGATTACCCCTTCACGCGCCCTTCGCCGTCAAGCTTCCCACTATGAGATTCGGGACCACCTCCTTTACCAGCGCAACTACAACTCAAGTGGACGGAAATGGCTCCTCGTGATTCCGCGCCATCTACGGACTCAAATATGTACAGCTTTGCACGCCGATCCGCAGTGCGGTCACGCCAGAGTTTTCAAGACGTACACTCGAATTCGTCTTCGCTACTATTGGCGCGGCATGTACAACTTGGTTCTAAGGTACGTCCGATCGTGCTTGACTTGCCAACGCCGCAAACCTGCCTCTCACCGTTCGGCTGGTGAGTTACAGCCTTTCACATGCCCGCTTAGACCCTTCGACCGCATTGGAATTGACCTCTACGGCCCTCTTCCATACACAGCTGATGGCAATCACTGGGTCATTGTTGCCGTCGACCACCTGACGCGATATGCCGAAACCGCCGCGCTCCCAACTGCAACAGCCCGAGATGTGGCCAGCTTCTTATTGAAGAACTTCATTCTCCGTCACGGTGCTCCTCGTGAATTGCTCAGCGACAGAGACCGTGCTTTCTTATCTGAGGTCATTCAAGCCTTGCTCGCTCAGTGCAAAATCATTCACAAGACTTGCACCGCCTACCACCTGCAGACAAACGGCCTTACTGAACTATTTAATCGCACCCTCAGTGACATGCTCACGAAGTACGTCGGATCCACCCACACAAACTGGGACGTTGTACTTCCTTATGTCACCTACGCGTACAACACTGCCACGCAATCCAGCACGGGTTTCTCTCCATTCTCTTTGCTTTACGGTCGGCATCCATCTGCTCCCCTTGATACTGTCCTCCCCTACAACCCTGACGCATCAGAATGTACCACAGTGACCGAAGCTGCACAGCACGCAGAAGAATGCCGCCAGATTGCACGGACATTCACAACCAACTCTCAGTGGCGCCAAAAATATCGCCATGATACCAATCAGAAGAATGCACCACACTTCGAGCCTGGCTCACTCGTGTGGCTCTGGGTTCCATCCGGCAGCCCCAGCCTCTCAACAAAACTCATCTCCAAGTGTCATGGGCCCTACCGCGTCGTCGAGCGCACTTCACCAGTGAACTATATTGCGAGCCGCTTACGCCAGCTTCCGATTTGCGATGCTGTGACCGTGAAACTGTTCATGTGCAGCGCCTTAAGCCATTCTACGATCCCATAGTATATTCGTCCCCTTAAGTCGCCAGGATGGCTAATTTTTTTCCTGGGGGGCATTGTGAAGAAGAAGATGGGCCTCTTCGCTGAACGCTGACTAAGAGGAAGAAGTGTGGAATTGCAAACGCGCAGATTGTGTTGGTCTTGATCGCCCAGCTTCCTCGACGTACTTCCTCTACACACTGGCCACTGGGAAGGCAAGATGCAGATGCTTGGGCATCAGCAAGAGCTGAAGACGAGCTCTCGAAGCAGCGGAACATGGGTGGTGAGTCCTCACCGAGGAGCTGCCAAATCCGGTGAAGCAGTTGTGAAAGGAGACAGTCGCCAAGGTCCACCAGTAAGGAGCTGCTGTAGGTGAGACCGTTCTTATGCCATAGTTCTCTTAGGTACTTTGGTATTGAGAGTTCTCGTGGGTATTTCGGTCTTGAGGTGCTGATGAGGGCATCTCCCATGAGTTCATAAGAATATCCTACAGGTCACTGATCATGTCAGGAGAGAGCGTAGATACGACATGATTGTACTAAATCATCTTGTGAGATGATGCGGTCAGTAGAGATGTGCACGGGCGGAAATTCTGAGCCCGAACTAGCTTGGAATCTGTGTTAAGACCCGAGTCTGGCATGGCAACGTGTTCAGACTTAAAGGGCCCACGAAGAGCTATTTACGAAAACTAGAAAACGCACTCTAGATAAAGGTATCTTATCAGTCCTCTTTGCAACACGCAAATGTTTACGCTAGTGTCAGTAATACCGAAAATATTGGCGATTGAAAATGACGCTCTTCCTGTGCACGCTTAACCCGACGCACGCAAGTGCTGAAGAAAAAAAATGAAAACAAGCTGAGACGGCACCCCACCACGTTCCATTCCGCCCGGGTCACCTGGGAGCATCCAGTGAGCGGGCACAACCAGCAGGCCCCGATGACATCATTTGGGAGGTTTGTGCGGGGGAACATGTCGCCCTAATCAGTTGAGAGCTATAACCAGGAGCACTTTTTCAAAATTAGTTGTCAATTGTCTCCATGCAAAGTGTTTAAATTTGACTTGAATACTCACAAAGACCATCTCTATGAGCAAAGTAGAGTTCTGGGCTAGTTGGTTCTGGGACATGATTACTGGGAGGCTTAGCGCGGAACAGACAAGGACAAGAGAGGCACAAAACGCGGAATGTCCAAAAACGCGGAATTTGTATCGGCTCTTGTGTAGCACCTGTTTTGTGCGAAATTTTTCTAGCTAAATTTGACCGTGAGTTAAGCCAGAATGTGAGTAATGATTGTGTGGCGCATGTTTTTAGATTTGTTGACGACTTCCTGGTTCTTTTACAACTAGGGGATGATAACATTGACTTTGTTGCTGACTCGGCCCTGGGGCGGTTTTTTGCTGTTACCAGTTCCATGAATTTTACCTTTGAATTAGCACAAAATAATTCATTTCAGTTTTTAGATCTAAGACTGTGTTTTAACATAACAAGCCACATTTGTTGGGCCTATATGCCACGCACAAAGAAGACCCCTCTACCTTATTATTCCTCACATTCTAAGCTCGTTAAACGTGGTATTGTCTCATTGTCTTTTAAATCCGCGCTGTCTAAGTCCTGTGTTCACCAAGTGGAACTAAGTTTCGCATTTCAGGCCGAACGCCTCAAGGATGCTGGCTATCCTGTTTCTCTGCTGACGGCAGTCGCGGAAAGCTTACTTAAGCCGCTACGGAAGTATGAAAAGAGCGAACCTGCACTCAGCACTGCCTCTGATATTAGACAGAAAAAGAAATACGTGGTGGTGCCTTACTTTCACCGCGTAACGCACAACCTAAAGGGAATAGCGGGAAAGTTCAATGTAGACGTTGTTTCCACGGCACCTCGAAAACTGTCTAGTCTGTGCGCTCTGACGAGCCTAAGCCACCAGAAACCGGCATGTAGTGTAAAGCATGTAACTAAGTTCGTTGCCTGTAAGGTGGGTGTTGTGTATGAAGTCCCTCTAAGCTGTGGCCGCACCTATATAGGCCAGACTGGCCGATGTCTAAATGAGCGCTTAAGGGAACATGCTGCATCGTTTAAATCGTCCCAATCTAATAACCTGCCTAGGCATTGTTTAAGTTGCAAATGCCATCCACTTTTCGGGCAAACAAAAGTTCTTGGTCGGTCTAAGGTGCAATTAGCAAGAGAGCTTCTTGAGGTGTCATTCATCCATAGATTAGGAACCGATAAGTGCGTAAGTGAAACGTCGGTTGTTCTGTTGAAAAAGGCATCGTTTTTAAATGCTGTGTAAGTTTTTTGTATGCTACTGGTATTTCTTCTCTATTTGTTCTGTTTTATCTGCCTTTGGGCGGCCCTAGACTATCTTGAATTATCTTTCCAGTTATGCAAATTCAGCGCTTTATAGAGCATGCGCACATATTTTTCCTCGAGATCGTACACTTTCCCCTTCCAATTTTCAGTTGTAAGTTAGCGCTTGTCCTGTGTGCCTCTCTTGTCCTTGTCTGTTCCGCGCTAAGCCTCCCAGTAATCACATCTCTATGATTTTCTTTCACTAGAATATTAGAGCAAATATTGTTTTAATCGCCCTTTAAGGCCCTGGTCTGGCCCAGAATGATATAGAAAGAAATAATTTCCAAATAATGAGTTGACCTTGAAAGACCTTGAAATGCTCAGTTGTCGCGTTAAGATAGAAATTTGTAGAATATATAGAGGCACAGCACAACATAGAATTATTTTAATTTTTTTATATTATTATGCAAGAACAATTTATGCATTGATGAATGCTTAAGACATTTGTGGCACTCCTGGATTGTGAATCCAGCAACGCTGAAGTTCTTTTCACTGCTGTAACTTGTGGCTGCAATGAATAATGTGTTCTTAGCAAGAAAGGAAAGATTTGGGTACATGGTTTCCTCACTTCACCAGAAACACGCGGCCTCTGAGCAAGGAGTTGATTCTGTGGCCAAGTACTCAGTAAGCTTATTTTGCTCACTGTTTGTCTTTCATGGCACCGACAAGGTCGTGGACCGCAGATGCTTTGACTAGGTGTTACGGCCCATTTCTACTGAGGTTTGTTGAGGCCTGGCACAACAGACGTGGAAGAGCTGACAGCATACCGCGAATCTGGAAACTGATACCTAAACATCTGCCGAAGAAGGAGAGACAAAAGTCAAAATTCGATAGCCCACAAGCAGCCCTTCTGCTTGGTCGTTGACAGCTAGCAAAGATCTGTTCATGCCAGGGGTGTGTGGTGTAAAGGTGCATAAACATCTGTATAGAGAATTCAGACACTCTTGTGTGGGAAGGATGCTGCAAAACACTGCTGTATTGTGACGTCTAACACACCACAACCATATCCATGCCTTTAAAATAGTTGTGGATACTCGGGATTGGTGTGTCTGGCCTGGCCCCGCCCAAGCTTGAGGCACAGGGCTTCTGAGCGGCCAGAGTACGAGCTTTTGGGCCAAACCGAGCCTTCGCACACCTCTAGCGGTGAGGGCTGAATTGTGCCTCAATCTGGAGAAACCACACTTGCGGGTTCTAGGGTCAGAAGGATGAAAGGCAAAGTTGCAACAATGAAACGTTCTGCGAGAGTAAGGGCGGCTCTGTAGAGCAGGTGCGGCTTCAGTCATCCTCCAGTCCTAGGTAATCAGTTGTAGATGCGGTGCTCTAGGCCGCAGGAAGCTTCCCAGACATTTTAAGGCATAACCAAACTACTGAGCTGTGGCAGCACGTGCCTCCGGCCCAGCGCATTCTTTGTTGTCCTCCTCTTGTGCAGCCATGCTTAAGGCACAGCCAAAGAAGGATGCTGCAAGGGCAGCTTTTCTAACCAATTGTTCCAGTTTATTTTTTCTGATATTTTATGTTGAGCTTCTGTACTCTGTAAAATTTCTGGAACTCAGCGAAGAGTACTATAACTGTCGCAGCATTCAACAAATTCTTTTATTACAGTTCTGTATTCTCTGCATGAACGAGACAAATTTATATAAAAAAAAAAGAAACGAATACATAACTCCTCAGGGCTGTTTCTTGGACTAGTTAGTGGGGTTTACTCATTTTGGTGAGGTCTGAAGTGCAAAACAGACAGTGACGTGAAAGAGACACAGGGCAAAGCGCTAACTTGCAAATGAATTTTATTTGGAGCGAATAAACATATATATAGAGGAAAGCACTAAAAAAATAAGATGCGGCACGTTTGATTCTCAAGAATGCAGCTGTGTGCGTCAATTGGTACTTCATCAGTGAATTTGTCAGAAAAGGAACTTGCATTCCTCGATGGTCATGGCATGAGCGTGCAATGAGTCTCATCTTATTTTTATTTTTGTAGTGCTTTCCTCTCTATACGCTCCTGGGCTCCAAAAAAAATTCATTTGCAAGTTAGCGCTGTGTCCTGTGTCTCTCTCACATCACTGTCTTTTTTGCGTTTCAGGCTTCGCCACAATGAGCATAACTCCTGTTGGCAGCTGCACAGTTCAGCAGCCGTTCGAATTTTTTTCCAGACTTGTGATCCTAAGAACAGCCATCAGTGTGTGTTATTTATGTCTACTGCCAAGTTCCTGCTGATATGGATTCCTTGAGTGGGGAACCATGTAGCATGAGCCATGTTATCTTTTTAGTGTCCGAAAGGGTGCTGCCATGCTTCTTTCACAAACTTTAATGCTAGTGAAATTCTTGAACATTAAACAAATCTGCAAAATACTGAGCTCACAAAAATATTGGGGGAAGAGAGGGGGAGGGGAACTTAAACTTTGCCTTTAAGGTCATGGCATGACAGCGTTAAAGGAGCCAGTTGCCGGTTTTCCTTGTGGACCTTCGCGTAGACACACTTTGCCACTCACTTGTTCAGAAGCTTTTAACTTGCGGCTGCATTGTCCCATGCATAGTCGCAAGATACCACATTATAAAACCACCGCGACAAAGATCTAAAGCACCATTTTAACCAAGCCACACAAAGGTATCTTCGTGGCCTAGGGGTCCTGAAGGGCTGGATTCCGATTTCACCCTTCCATGTCACACCTGGATGTCGTCTGCCAGCTACCACATGCCAGAGCCATGCCCATGATTTTTCGCTCACAATGCGGACAATGGGTTTTCTGGCGGAAGAAGCCTTTAATGGTGCTGAATGGGAAAACTAGGGTTGGAACAATTTCATCCAGCGATAGAACTAGTGCAGTTTCTTAGCACCAAGAACAGTCAAGAGCAGTCCAGGCTGCACTTCAAACACAAGTTTGAAGGACGTCGCCTGACACCAAAAACACTGCATAATTGCTGTTTCACTCCTTTTAGCAGAACATTTTCGAGAACACTGCAGGATCTGCACTGGAGAAATGCGTAAGCATGCTCATTGCTGTGTTGTCCGCAAGAAGTGTCAGCGGGATTCCGCGAGTAACAGATACTGCGCCTTTCCTTTCCTGTAAACCAATTATAGAAGGGTGGTGAACTGTGATGCGTTCAATGGAACACTGGTTGTGTTCAACAAGGGGCGTGCAATGTATCGTGTGCAGCAGCAATGCTCGGGCTTTCGCATTTCTCCACTGCAGATCCTGCAGCGCTCTCGGAATTTTTCAGATTGCAGTTGGCTGATTACCTCTCCTTACACACTTTCTAACCATTCCTACCATTTGTGCACGCAAATCACGTCCTTTCGCGCTAGTTCACGTTTCAAACATTTCAAATTTCCCGCCACTGGAAGTTAGTACCACGTGACCCGTTTGGATGTTGCCATTACCCCTCTAATTAATTACCTAGTTAACCCACATGCATCAAATTATTTCCCCAGCAAGACTTTTTGGCCCTCTATCTAACGCAACCATTCTTTTTCTTATAACTTGTTTCGTTCAAATGTAATTGTGATGACAATTCTGGTGACATGAAACTGCCGACATACCTATATAATGCTGACGCATTAAAATGGCAGTGACAAAGCATTACTGCCCTGTGCAGTCATACCTATTTGACACATGGTGCCTCTGTTGTCACGGAGGACATGGGCTCAACTTCAATGTCTTAGCCGTGAGAAGCTGAGGAAATGGAGGTTAGCATTTCATTTACAACCATGCCAGTCACAATACTGCGGTCTGGCTAGCGGTGGTGATCGTTCAAGGGGCAGAACATGCACACCCTCTCTTGGCATGCTACTGCACTGCTTCTCACTACTTGGCATCTCTGCTCCCATCCGCCTAATGCAATGAACTATAGGAGTACTGATGCGACAGCATTTGCTGACCGTGAAGAATGTCAGGCATTCAGCGTCAGTGTCCATGCGAAGCCTTCGCCTATGAACTGTGGCAGGTGGTGTTAAGAGGTATTTCCCGCCCTCCATTTATGGGAGAGGAGGGAGATATTTGGACACGAAAAATGCAGCAAAGTTGAACCAAAAGCCACGACAAATAGAAATAGATTATAATCAGGGTTGGAATAATTGGAGAGTGAAAAAACGATGGAATTAAAATTGGATTGGTTGAAACATTCCAAAGTGACTCTGGCTATGAGGGACGCTGTAGTGGAGGGCTGCAGATAATTATGACTAAGTGAGGTTCTTGAATATATGTACTCTGATATCGCACAGCATGTGGGCACCTTGCATTTTGTCTCCATTGTAACATGGCAAGGATCGAATCCGGGTTTCCAGGCTCTGTAGTCAAGCACCCAATGACCAAGCCACCACAGTGCACAATGAGAATAGTAATACATTGGTGAGTGAATTTCTTCTGCAGTCAGTCGAACTAACCGTCCTTAAATTTGTTTTTCTTACGACAAAACTTCCTATAAAAATGCTCTTCATGAACTGTTCCCAGCACTCAGGGGTGTCAGGCATTACCCCTAGTATGTGGGCCATTCACTTCTGATCTCTTCAGTAGGCACTCCAATCCTGAGTGACCCTAGTACATTGCTGCAGAAGTGGTGGCTGCACAGGATATTGGTGGCTGCAGGAGACAGGATAAAATGGAAAAAGGTCCAACTGACTTATTTTCAGTAATGAGGAAGGCCGGTCTGGACGAGTCTTCAGCTGGAGTGAAGATTGCTGGAAAACGTATCAACAACCATAGATATGCGGATGATACCACTTTAATGGCAGAAAGTGAAGCGGAACTCAAGAGACTTCTGATGCGCGTACAAGAAGAGAGTGAGAAGTTTGGGCTTAAACTGAACATTAAAAAGACAAAGATCATGGCGTCTTGCCCTGTCAAGTCCTGGAGCATCAATGGACAAGAAGTGGAAGCTGTGACAGATTTTCTCTTCTTGGGCTCCAAGATTACCTCGGAAGGAGACTGCAGCCATGAAATTAGGAGACGCCTGCTTCTGGGAAAGAGAGCAATGGTTAGCCTTGACCGCCTAGTAAAGAGCAGAGACATTAGTCTGCCAACCAAGATCCGTATTACTCGTGCTATGGTCTTTCCAGTTGTGATGTATGGATGCGAGAGTTGGACTGTGAAAAAGGCTGACCGCCAAAGAATTGACATTGTGGTGTTGGCGAAGACTCTTGAGAGTTCCTTGGACTGCCAGAAGATCAAATCAGTCGATATTGTCGACCATTAACCCTGACTGCTCATTGAAGGGTCAAATTCTAAAGTTAAAGCTCAGCTACTTTGGTCATCTGATGAGAAGAGAGGAGTCGCTGGAGAAAGATTTGATGTTGGGAAAGGTTGAGGGTAACCGGAGAAGGGGTAGGCAGCGAACGCGATGGTTAGATGGCATCCTCGAGGCACTGCAGATGAAGTTATGTGATGTTAGGAAGATAGTGAGAGACCGGAAAGCGTGGCGTAACATGGTCCATAGGGTCACGAAGAGTCGGACACGACTGAACGACTGAACTGAACTGCACATGTGCGAAGCCTTCTTCTCTATTTCTGCATAGTGGGGCAGCAGTTCACTGCGTGCGAAAACCATGAAAGACATCTTCTGGGTCATTGACGCGACAAACTGTTGCGCAATAATTACATGCATTGCTAGCATGTACTCTGCTCTCAGGACCGCATGCATTGTCCCTGCCTGCTATTGCAATAAACAAAAAGACGCTGCCGGGTTTGCCATCTAAGAGATCAAGTGCCGCTTCGAAAATAAACCCACCCTGCTATTGTGAAAGAATTTCTGCAGAAAATACGTGAGGGAGACCAGGTAACCCGCCCTGCCAAACATACTTTGCCTGACGTCTGCAAGAGGAGGCGTGACTAGGAAAAGGTCCATAGCAGAGCTACATTGCATGTGCTTAACAAAGTTGTTTGCTGGGTTAACTAGTATAGCATCCTAAAATTTGAAAGTGCTTGGAACGACAAGGACAAGAGAAGTGGACGAGACGAAAGCGTTTGTCCTTGTCTTTCTGAGCACTTTCACATTTTAAGACTGCAAGTGCTGTTGTGTATAGCAATAAACTTGGTTATTCATAATTTGTCTGTTTTTTGTTCTTTTGTTGGCTATTAATGACAAGCTTACAGAGGGGTATTTACATGACCTCACACGTGCCGTTTTATTGCCCCGAAGATAGCTTTTGCTAAGAAATCCGGAGTAAATTGTGGTGAGCCAATGAGACATGCATAGCAGTTTTTTGCAACGCTCCATGAACAGCAAATTGGTGGCCACTGTGATGTTGGTGAATAGACCAAACACACGCACGCACAGTTTTATGTAATGTAAACCAAGGATTAAAAAAAAGAAAGGCGGAGCACTGCAGCTGACTGAAACCGACGACATATTATTCGTCTTCGTGTAGTTCTGTTTGGAGTATTCCTTATATTTTATCTAATTCGTTAATTAGCTGAGATTAATTCTATTTTTTTTTTATATTCTGTTTAGGCCCAAGTACTCTTCATTAAGTTCTAGAGGGGGTTCAAGTACAAATGACCCAGTTTTTTCTACTAACATACTTCCTGCATGATTGTTTCTTCCAACATTTAAACAAAAGGCGCAAATATGAAAGGAAAAGAAAATACCACATGACTGCAGTCTTGCTTTGCTAAAGTTTGAATTATCCGAATTCAGGTTTTATCTTGCATGAAAGATGACAGAATCCTCTTCATGAGTATGCGGCTTCCGCCCACACTGAAAATCCGGAAAGCCCGTCTTTTTTTCAATTTCCAATCGATGAAGCATACACGCCCACCGTTTCAAAGTGAGCAGCCAACGCCACTGTCAGCCAACTCAGACAAAGCTTTTATCGAGCTGTCCCACTGACAAAATTTGGCTATGGCAAACACAGTGATGATCCCCAAATTTGGCCCAAACCACCCTCAAAATTTGACTTCGTCCGATTTGGACCAAAACAGACGTTCAGGCTAATTCAGCTATGTCAAGCATGATGGTGGCTTTCAAATTTAGTCCAGGCCACTCTGCTGAAGCTGGATTCAGTTTATTGGCAGGCACACTGGACAGCACTCAAAATATTATGTCGCTAGTGAGATCATGTACGTAACAATACAATAAAACAAGGTGAGCGCTTGTCAAAGAACAGAGAGCACGTGCAATTAAAAAAATCATAGACATTTTCCAGAGACGTGGTTACGTGGTTACAGGTACGATGACAGTGTTTCACCGCAAGAGATTCCTTCAGTCATTTTTATGCAATTTCAGTGCCAAATTAAAGTAAATCCTCAATTCTTGGATATTGTCGTGCTCGATCTATACTAAATGAGACATTTTTTTTATTAACACCATAATCTAATTTAGTACATACTGTTACATTTTGGTCCATGTTTCGTCCCTTTACAGGTCCGACGGGCACATTCAAGTGCAAGGCCCTTAGCAACAATAGTGCAGCACCAGTACCGTGTAGCTGTGCACTGTGCACTATCCGACATAAAGGGCCAGTTCTTTAAGGCCTTTTTGGTGTCCATGGGATCGAAGCATAAGTTATAGTCCTGTGCATTGTTGATAAATTCAGCCTAGCCTCACCATCCACTGGTTGTCCTGGTTAGATGAGTTGGTAGACAAACTGCCCCACATGAGTAACAGTCCAGGGTTCACTCCTTGGACCACGTCAAATTGTTTACTACTGAAGCTTCTGGAAAACTTGTATAGCTTTTCTTTTTACCTGTATGGCTGCACTTATGTGGGTGCTAATGAGTAATTAGCCTCTATTTGAAGTCTACTTTACCTTAAGTGTTTCCACTAAGTATACATATGACTGATCCAGCAGCCAATGCATGGTACTGCTTTCCGTGATACACTTCGCATAATTCAGCACTCTGCCTGAGATGAGCAGTGCACCTGCTGCTAATCATATTGCTGTAACGCATGTAGCTCAGCCAGAATGTTCTCCTAAGTTGAGCAAACCAACCGTTTACTGGTAGGAGCATTTCATAAATTAAAATAATTAGTGGACAACACACTTTGAAACAAAATTATCTTTATTATTTCAATCAGTAAGCTACTATCATTTGCTTACCATGCATGAAACATTTTGTAGATTTTGAACTGTATACTCACAAGATGAGTTGAAACTGTTCCGACTGATAACAGCTACAAGTGAATGGCAGCCGTCCTTCCACCAGTGTTCTTGTTATCTGCAAAGAGCAAGGCTCCTGAAGTGAAAGCTGCATGGGCCACAATCTCCACACGAAGTCTTGTATCAAGGCATTTCTAGAACAAACGAGTTTATTCTAGTAATGTCGATAGGCAGCTCATTGAAAGATTTTTGCAGACACAGCTGCTTCTAGACAAGAAGGAGCTTCAGTTTCTTGGGGTGTATTACCATTTTGTTTTTGTTCATGAACTTGCCACAGAATACATATCTTTATCTGCCAACAGAACTTTTTTTTTATGTACTTTGTTCTTTTCAAGGCTGAAGCAGTACAGGAAAGATAAGGGCTGCAAAATAGATTGATTCTTGTGGTAAAGTATGTGAAGTAAATGAAATAGGCTTTTGCCACAGCAAAAACCCTCCACCTAGTAAACAATCTATTTCACTCCGGTAATGTAGTTATATGAGAAAGCAATTGCGACCGGCTTTAGCGGCAGTAATATGTGTGGGTCTCGGAACGGTCATGCGTACAGTAGTACAGTTTGCAGCAGTTTGGATTTTTATGGAGCAAACTTTTTGAGCCCGCAAAACCGAAATAAAAATTCGCCTCAAGCAACCTGGTGCGCTGTTTTTCTTCAGGTCAGCTGAACAGTGCAAAGAAAGATTGTTGGTAAGAGTGTGACATGGACACCATGACTACCGAATATTTTTTTCTTTTTTTGCAATTTTTCGAAGTACACAGGCGAAATCTAGAGCTAAAAGTACGAATTAAAAACGAATACAACCCACAAAAAAATCCGTGGTTCAGGTTGGGCACAGATGCAAAGAGCGACGTGTCAAAGAACGCGAACAAAAGAAAACTAAGCGCTGTTAAAGCTGATCACAGCATCGATTACTTCAAATCTTGCGTGCAAGTTTCTGTACGTTTTTCTGTCGTTTTTCAGAGAATAACTGGCACTTTTTACATCGGAAACAATAAATTACTTTCTTCCTGCCGATACATTCCGAACATGCTTTTAGTGCGCTCGGCCAAGTTCTGTACTTGCCGCCACGCATTGACATTATAAATGGCACTGAACCATTTTAACCTCGCAGAAGCCGCTGAAATCATTGTAGCCTCCTAAGCTCGTTTCCGATGCACGGACATTTCAAATAGGAGCGAACTTACCAAGATGAGGTGAATTGCGCGTATCGGTGGTCTCGGTTCGCCGACGTTGCAAGTGTACGACAACAATGTTTTAACACAGCGTTTAAGGGTCTGGTTGCCGACTTATAAAAACTGGGAAAGCATATGACAACCACGGCGGTAAAGAGGAAATGTAACAGCATAATAACTGCACATATTTCTGCCTCTAACGCCGAACGTTAAATGCTTCAAGCACGCCGCCATTAAGAAAATTGCAAAAGCGAATGCAGCGCCACCACTAGAAATTACAACAATTACAACTTCATGGAAAATATCAGTTACAAAAAAAAAGTTCCCTTCTGAATGACATCTAACAACATGACTTCAACATTTAGAACTGTATTCTTGATGAGAAAGCTGAGTATGTTCCATCCTAAAGAGAGAAAAAAAAAAATGATTCGTTACAATGTCTGAAGCACTGAAGGGCCGCCACCTGCACCGCTCGCAAATTCAGATTCAGCGCCCTATTTGAAATACTTATTTTAAACGAGCGCATGTTTGCGCAGATAGACCTCGCAAGGGCTCCTTTGCTCCATCGAGACATTTGACCCACGACATGTAGCAGTGATAGCAAGGCACATCCGCGCAGACCTGTGAGGAACCAGTGCAAATGTGAAGATATTCCCTTGCTCATTTTTCTTCTCGCAAGCAATATTCCAAGCACAAATAGAAGTGACTATGAAAATACTTTGCCGAGCCCAAAAGGAAGAATACACTGACGCTGAGCAGTCCCATTACGAATCCAACTGGATTGACATGTTGGAAAACAAGTGACTGATTTGAGCCTGGCAGTTTTGTTGATGTGTTCAACTGACAGCAAGCAGCCTAACTACTGGCATCAACTAGAGCACAACTCGCCCGCGATGATTTTTTTTTTTACTTTTTACAGTGACTCATGTTATACAGATGTTTTATAAGTGCACTAAACAAAGCGGCCCAAGCATAGAAACAAGCGATAGTTTGTTTGTCTCCCACTCTTATTTTTTCCTTCATGCATGAGCGCCCACACACTAGGTTATGCACCTGTATGGATATGCACGAGGAATGACCAATGATGCAGCTTTCGTCCAAATAAAGGCACATAATGCTCTTGAAGAGCCTATAGAGACTCTCAAATTGAAAGAATACTACAATCCCTCTTTTTTTCTGGATGAACACAGCGCTTATAAAATATGTTCGCAAAATATGGTCTGTAATGCAAGCACCTTTCCTGTCATCAGCAGGACATCCGCAGCTATGCATCTAAATCTTGCCGCCACTGTGGGGAAGCAATATGAAATGCAACAGTAATGATGCACTGCTTTGATCTAGCAATATCTTTTTCCGCCTCAAATGAGAATTCAGTGTACTCACCACGTTTACAGCTATTACAAGGTCCTTACTAACCATCCGGTTAGCCCCTGAACTTGCATCTCCAAAATGAGAGGGCATGTGCTGCACTTACCATATTCGCTAAATACGCACTCGGGCACAACAGAACACAGTGCCTTTCAGGTCTTGCAGGCATGCGTTATGTTCATCTGTCAAGAAATGTCTAAAACCTTGCGTGTCTAGTTAGCAACAAACCCCTATTTCACAAAAACTGGGGAGACTAAAAAATGTTAGGAACTCACACAAGCCGCACAGTTTCATGCTCGCAGAATAGCAGCTATGTTCTTCTACCAAGCACATATATGACCAACTGCTTATCTCTGTTACCTGAAACTGCTTCCCCAACAAAATCTTGGCTCTTCAGTAAAACTTCCCATCATGTCAGAAAAGAAAGAAATGAAGCACCATACAGCACTTCCTAGCTGCACCATAGAACTCAGCAGTGTCCATTTTTATTTTTTTGGTAAAGTTGTTTTTCTTTTTTAGATACGAAATGGCTGCGCTATTCCAAGTTTGACATTGTGTCCACTCCTATCTTCGTCCAGGTTGGATCGATAGAATGTATAATTAAATCGATAAATAAAAAATGAAGCTAGAGTGACTTGATGAAAATAATGCTCAGCACTTTCTGCACATTGGCAAGTACAAAACACTAGCCATGCAACAATGACTAGCATCTCACAACAAGTAGGTTTCCATGGATATTGTGTATGTTTTTATGTAGGGGTGTCTTGCGCTTTTTTTTTAGGTAGAAGAGGATGCAATAGTGTGCAACAGCAAAGAAAAAAAAATGGCAAGAGCATAGCCGAACATGTTCCTCATCATCATCATAACCAGCCTGACTACGCCCACTGCAAGATAAAAGTCTCCTTTAATTCTCTTGCAAGGAGGAAGATGAGCATGCAGGGAGCTCAATGTCGGCAGCCACAGCCAGTTTGCTCAAAGTGGGAGACAAATCATCAAACTACATGGGAGAAGTTCTAATTAAGCATTAACGCAGATGATGATGATGATGGTGCCATGGTCAGAGAGAAAGTCAAAACCTGAAATGGTGTCACAGCAGCAGGACGAGAGAACAAATTCTATGGTACATAATGAGCTGTGAATGGTGGCCCCGACCGTGCAGGCAGTCAAAGGCGAAAGACACTGCGCATTACGGTGTGAGAAGTGAAAGATCAGATAATGATGTCCACACTTTTATTAGCTAGTGCAGTTTTCTACAAATCACAGATACAGTAGCACCAGTATCAACAAGGAACGGCCCTACATTTGTTGACATATTTGCAGTTCTTGCCTCAGCCCAACTAGTTTTCCCGGGGCAGAGATGCAGTAAAGAAACCGAGTGGCAATATGAGGATGGAGGCGAGTAGGCAGGTGGTGAGTGGAGGTGTCAAAGTTGTCTGCAGGACAGACGTGGCCAGGGCTCAGGGGCGCGTAAAGGCAGGCACATCTGCAGGTGGCGACAATGACGCACAATGTGACCAGAAGCTCTGCACACATAACAAATAAGAAGGTTGTCATATATGCACCAGGAGTCCACACAAAGAGGGGACGGTTACGTAGGAATGAAGGTGGCAGGCTACAGTGGAAGGCGGAATGGGATAAACATGTCTGACCAGATCTGACGTTGCGTTACAGATCTGACATACATGAGTGTTATTGCAGCAGGAACCTGCAGATGAATGAATGGCAGCACTAAAGTCACTTGCTTGCAAATCAGCCAGAAGGGTCATAGCCAGGCTAGATGGAGATCCCCAAATGTCCTTAATTAGGAGTAGCTGTTATGTCATCTCCCCAATCGCAGTTTCTAAACTGGTCCAGCAGCAAGCTGCTGACGGAACTAAGCTGGAAAGTGATTCAAAGTGCACAGAAGGTAGCTGAACCAGAATGCGCTGCTTTGCGGAGCTTGTAGCTCTGGCAAAGCATGAATATATTGGCAACAGTGATAGGGTTTCGGACAACAAAATCTGGACTGCGTCAGCCTCGATGCTTTTGAGAATGTGCTTTATCCGATCCATCTCTGACTGGAGACTTCTAGATGTGTACACAGGTTCACAATGTCTTCAGTATAACTGGTGAAGGACCCTTGTTACTGGGTTTACGCTCACAAGTACTGTTTGGAACACAGCTTTTGTATGCAAGGGCAGCCAAAGATCTAAGAAAAGGCGCGTTTAAAAGCAGACTAGGTGTTGAAGTTTGCTTTGCGGTTTCTGCTCTACAAGCTGCTCTACGTAAAACACCATGTCGTTCAGCTTCACAGCGTCGTCTCCCTGGTTGTGGACGCTTAACCGCTTGTAAGAGGTAAGCCAATCCTATGTATCTTGGTCATTGAACCCATTGAAAATGGCCAGGTCCCACTATCGACATCAAGGTCCCTACATGCCTATCTTAATGTTTAGCCAGCTGTGGCGACCTAATCCTTGAAAACTTCATCTCATTCGCACACTTCATTTTCTGCTGCCCCTTGCTACACGAAGTCAAGAATGTAGCGCAAAAATAAAGAACAATGGATGAAGAAGAACACATAAGGCGATTGACTAGCGCTAGTGTTGTGTTCGGAGTTTAGCGGTGGGGCAGTTGCGCGTTCCTGCCGCGGTGTGGTGCGAGTGTGCTCCAGACTAGTAACCAGGCGTGGGAGACTGGCGTCACTCATATCAGCGGTGCAGTGGAATGCGGTGTGTGTTTTTTCTTGAGTGTTGTCACGGCTGGGGCCGGACGAAGTTAAATAAAATGTTGTGAACCCGACGTAACATTGGCGACGAGGATGGGATCCTGGGTCGACGTCGTTTCTGCTGCGGCTAAGGGAAGTTGACATCGCGGACGCCCACCTGTGCAGCATGGCCGCCACCGCCAGCGCGGGCTACATTGAAGTTTTCGACTTGTCCCGCCCCGAGGACTGGGAAGATTATGCACAGCGTTTCGAGTTCTTCCTGGATGCGCAAGGTATAACAGACGGCGGGAAAAAGCGGTCCACGTTCCTTAGTCGTTGCGGCTCCGCCACTTTTCAGTTGGTGAAAGCGCTCGTCGCGCCGGCCCAGCTCGGAGATACCCCGTTCGAAACAATACTCGCCGTGCTCAGGGAGCACCTGGCCCCGAGGCCGCCGGAGCTCGCAAGGCGATACGAGTTCCACCGACGCGACCAGGCACAGGGAGAGCCGGTGGCCGCCTACCTTGCTGCCCTTCGAACCACGGCGCAGCATTGTAATTTCACCACCCTGGACATCGCGCTTCGAGACCGTTTTGTTTTCGGGTTGCGGAACGACAAGGTAAAGCGACAACTTTTGGCCAAGAAAGAAGTGACCCTCACTAGTGCTGTGGAGGAGGCAACCGCTGCCGAGGCCATCGACCGGGAAGCTAACCGCGGCGTCCGTCCAGGTCTAACCACGCCGCGCATCGAGCCAGTACATCAGGGAACGAGCTCGGACGTCGATAATGAGCAAGACGCCACCGAAGATGTCTTGCGTCTACGGAACATTCCTGCCCAGCGGACGGACCCAGAAGGAACAGGGGGCGTCACCTGTGCTGGTTGCGGCGGCCCCCACGAACGTCGTCTGTGCCGTTTCAGGAACGCCCAGTGTAGGGGCTGCGGAAAAATTGGTCACATATTGAGGGTCTGCCGTTCGCGGAAGCCAAGGAACTACCGCCAGAACTCCGAGACTGACAGCAGGACGCCTCGCGCGAATATTTCCTACTGCGACGACCAAACTGCGACCGCTATACACGATGTGCCTGCACCCGCCCTGAAGAAGGTACATGTGGTGGTCGAAATTGAAGGTAATCCATGCCGAATGGAGGTGGATTCGGGGTCAACTTTTTCACTCGTATCTGAAGCCACAGCCAGGCGGATTTTCCCGAGCGGCCGTTTGCCATTGCTGAAACCACTGGATATCATGATGAAGGATTACCAGGCCAATCGCATAGCCGTGCATGGGTATGGCACGTTCAGAGTGAAGTTTAAGGATTTCGATGGCCTGTTACGTCTTATCATTGTCAAGGGTGAGCGTCCAAGTCTGCTTGGACTGGACTGGTTCCCAGCATTGGGTATCAACATTACAGGAGTGCAGCATATCAACCAGCCATTCCACTTGAGTGCTGACATATTCCAGGAGTTCAGTTCAGTGTTTGATGGAGCACTGGGGTGTTACAAAGGGCCACCTGTGCAGTTTGCACTCAATGCCAAGGTTGAGCCAATCCGACTGAGGGCACGCAGAGTACCTTTTGCACTTCGTCCAAAAATCGATGCAGAGCTGGACAAGCTCATTCAGCAAGGGGTCCTGGAGCCAGTTGATCATGCAAGATGGGAAACACCTATCGTCACTCCTTTGAAGGCTAATGGGGACATCCGTATCTGTGCAGACTACAAGTGCACAATAAACAAAGCATTGCAGCAACATGCATATCCAGTACCAGTGGTGAGCCATGTGCTGTCGTCCCTCTCCGGTGCAACTGTGTTTGCTAAACTCGATTTGGCTCAGGCTTACCAGCAACTGCCAGTGACCAAGGAAGCGGCGGAAGTGCAGACTATCGTAACTCACCGGGGAGCTTTCCGTGTCCACAGACTTCAATTTGGGGTCAGCACCGCACCCGGCATTTTCCAGAGTCTCATGGAAAACCTTCTACGGGGAGTGCCTGGGGTTGTTGCTTACTTTGATGATGTCATTGTTGCTGGAACCTCGGAAGAAGAGCTGCTCAGTCGTCTTCGTGAAGTTCTCAGAAGGTTCCAAGATGTGGGGCTTAAGGTCAAGAAAGAGAAATGCCAGCTTGGGGTGGCTGAAGTAGATTTTTTGGGGTTTAGAGTCGACGCCGAGGGAATTCATCCAATGCCGGAGAAGACTCAAGCGATTGTGAAGGCACCACGTCCTGCAGGCAAGACAGAGCTACAGGCATTCCTGGGGCTCCTCAACTTTTATCATGCATTTCTGCCCCATAAGGCAACTGTCGCAGAACCACTGCATCGGCTCTTGAACAAAAATGCGCCCTGGGTCTGGGGTCACATACAGCAGCGAGCCACCTGAAGACCAACCAGTGGAGGAGCAGCCAACAGCTGAACCTTCCTCTGACGATACTGTCACACCACAAACAGTACCAATGGCTATGCCTCTACCACTGTCTTCAGGGGAGAAAAGTGACCCTGCTGAGCCACCAACCCTACGTCGCTCACTTCGAGCTCGGAAGGCTCCGTCCCATCTGCGGGACTTTGTGCTGGCTCTGGCCGACTGTTGAGTCCGAACTAAGGGTGGAATGTTGTGTTCGGAGTTTAGCGGTGGGGCAGTTGCGCGTTCCTGCCGCGGTGTGGTGCGAGTGTGCTCCAGACTAGTAACCAGGCGTGGGAGACTGGCGTCACTCATATCAGCGGTGCAGTGGAATGCGGTGTGTGTTTTTTCTTGAGTGTTGTCACGGCTGGGGCCGGACGAAGTTAAATAAAATGTTGTGAACCCGACGTAACAGCTAGTCAATCATTTTATATGGCCTTCTTCGTCCGCTCTTTATTTTTGCGCTAAAACTTCACGAATCATCAACTAGCCCGGCAGCAAGCTACACTTGGGAAGGCACGAGTAAGGTTTGCCACACGAGAGACAGTGTACGAATTCAGGATCTCTGAACAGAACAGATATTCAGCTTTAAGCGACGAAGGCGATCTTTGTCTAGAAGCAATGAGCGATAATTTCAGAACCATTGATAATGAGTGCATGGCAGAGGTAGGCAGTAGGATAATTAGACAGGCTACCAGTAAACTAAGAGCAATCAGACGTTCCGTCAGTGACCAAGGAAGAGGTTAAAAAAGCTTTAGAAGCTATGAAAAGGGGGAAAGCAGCTGGGGAGGCTCAGGTAACTGCAGATTTGTTGAAAGACGGTGGGGATATTGTGCTTGAAAAATGGCCACACTGCACATGCAATGTCTGGACATCGTCACCGGAGTTTGGGAAGAATGCTGACATTATTTTAACGAAGTGTCTAAAGGTATGTCCGACCACGGCCGGTCTCGAGGGAGAGCGCGTTTCTCTCTTCTCTTACGGCCTTTCCAATGGGGTCTGTTTCCACCGCCTGCCGCGCCTCGGTGGGGTCGCCACCGCCCCACTGCTGCTCCTCCGCTACAGCCGTTCACGCGCAAGGGAAACGAGCGCTCGCTCTTCGTACGTGGTACGCAACAGTACACCATCGGCGCGTCGAAGAGTCGGTGGTGAGCAGTCCCCACCGCCACACAACACGTAATCAGAGCAAGCTTGGAACGGTTCGTAATCCACACCGAAATTCACGTGCGGCACAAAGCACAACGCTGGCTGCAGCGGCATAGTGCGGTGAGAGCACGCGGCGTGTGTACCAAGCCCTAGGGAACAAAGCGCGAGTCTCGAGAAAAAAGCCGGCAAAGCACGGGCTGCCGATCGCTTCGCGCTCAAGCGAATGGAATGAAATGGAAGTTAGGTTGGCGCGCTTTAGCGCACGCGTTCATGACTTTAAAGCAGCGTCCCAGATGGTTCCTGTGAGTGCTTTCTTGATGGCACCCGAGTCCATCTGTGTGCTCGGGCAAGAAGCGGGGGAAAAAAGGAAAAAAAAAAAAGAAAAGTCCCAATCTGTCTACCACGTGTGCGGTACGCTTTCTGGACGCCGCTGCCCGTGCCCTCCCCAGGTGCCCCAGGGCACGGGTGGCCGCCACAACCCTGTAACAATCGTGTAGCGGCCTACCCGGTGCCACTCAAGTGGGTTTGTTAAAAAAAAAAGAAAAGAGGCAGACATCAATATTCCGCAAAACCGTGTACATATAGGTCAGAGTCAGACTGGAAATTTATCTACACCAACTAAAGTTCCTCGATCGTTAACATAAGCCGCGTTGATATGGACAACTCGAATTTTGGGCAGTTTTTCTGGGGACCAAGCTATTCAATCGCATGAACAGCCGTGGTAAGAGTAAGTCATCTAGACATAAGGTATGCCACCAAGCATATAAATAGCCAGGTGAGTGAAGAGGAACTATGTTATTTCAGGCATAATTACAACGAGGATAATGAGATTGGAGCGGCAAAAATATTGTCTAATTCCAACTTCAATGAACCACTATGCGCCGAAGCAGATCCTATCATGGCATAATATTTGAAATTTTTTTATTCGCGATTCATTATTACGGACAACTCGTTTTAAGGACAAATTGGCTCGGGAACAAAACTGTCCATATTATTAATGAGGCACGACTGTAATTAATTTTTTTTTGTTCTCCTCCATTTCGGCCCAGCTATCGCTCAAAATATTGCAGTAGTGTTCAATTTCAGTTTTGGTCAAATGTTATTTCGGTGTTAACGTTTGTTTTTTAACGCCTAATAGAGCTATAAATAAACGTTAGCATAACCTTTCTATAAACATTTTAACAACATATCTAATATATATGCAGCATTATATACTAGCGTTCTTGAAAATGATAAAACAACCCTGCACGAGCATGTAGCCTAGCTACCATTGGTGAAGGTAGTGACGGTACACAACTACGCAATACAGCCCGACATACAACTCCTATAGTCACCTCCGAATAAATAGCACAGAGAAAAGTTTTTATATCCATTATTGAGGAGTGTCCCTTGAGTAATATATAGTGGCGAATGTGTAATAAGCAAACCATTCTACCAAAATAATTGGGCAGCGATTGCTCTCCAAGGCAGGCATTACTGCACAGATAGTTACAAGGAACTATTAGTTCAAAAACATACTAGAAAAAGAAAGAAAATATTGCTAGGAATTAGTGCTTGAAATAGATTTTGTTTTTTTTTTCATGAAATAATCACGATATCATGTAAACATTTCATTAAACCAACGTTTATTTGCAAAATTAAAATAATGTTTATAATACAACATAAAACATTTGCTGGTCTAAAAATTATAGCAAAATTGACAACAAAACTTAAAAGCGTTTACTCTGACTTTATACTAATACTTTATGTCATGTAAGCATTGTGCAATTTACATTACATTTTTATAAAATTATTTTCATCTTCGGTGTTACCTCGATGGTTTCTCATCTAGCGCTGAAAGACGGCTTTGCTATTGTTGCTGTTATGTTTGCCTTGAAGAAGCTTCGATGTGATCACTGCTCATTCATTTTTTTTTTCATCTTGTACAGGCTTGGGAAAAAGTTCAGATTAAAATGAACAAAAGTAGATACCATGCCGCAATACATGTCATATGCTTGTCGAACGTTTGCTGAGCGACAGTTTGTTTTTAATATAAAGACTCCATTCACGTGTGTAGCACGTTGACAGGATGCTGCTGCAGCATCTACCTTCTGTAATCTTTCATTTAGGGGCTGCACTCACCACGAAACCCGCGGGCGACAGCGCGAAACCAGGCAAAAGCCACCCGCCGCCACTGAAGTAGATGCGGAGCGAACAGTGAGCAGGCCGCGCCCCTTGCGGCGGCGGAGAGCGTGACTCAAGGAGAAAAATCCCATTGTTGGTTGGTTGGGAACTTTGGGATATTCACGGGGAACCGGACACGGGTTATGCCGGCCTAATGTCGCGGCGGCATTCTTGGTGTCCGGGGGATGGGGAAGTGGGATGTTGGGAGGGGTCCTTGGGTCTTCGCCCGCACCAAGCAAACAGCCCGGTGAGCGTCGGCAGGTCGGTGCAGCAGCGCTTGCGGGTGGTCCAGGCGAAGCCTGGTACTGCGCCTCTTCGAGGCACAGGAAGGACTGCTGGTGACAGCAGGACACCACGGCGATTGAGGAAATCGCCGCAGCAGGAGGGGACCGCGATAGACTGCTGCCAAGGCAGCAGTGCGGCGGGTGGCGCTGTGGAGACCGTCCGTAGATAGCGCGCCGAGGCCCGCGAGCAGGGAGCCCACGGGAAACTGTGTCGCTGGAGAATCCGGGCGGCAGCAGGGAGGACCGCTGATTTACCTCTGCCGTGGCAGAGGTGCGGCGGATGACGCTGGAGAAGCCGCTGGCAAGGCGGCGCGTCGAGGCGCCGTGAGCACAAGGCCCACGGGAATGCTGGCGAAGCAGCGGGGGGACCGCAGGAGCGGCAGGGGACTCGGGTGCGTCAGGGCCCGCGGACCGTGAAGTCCGCGGGAGACTGGCAGTGGCCAGCAGGGCTGCGCCCACGGAGGAGCTGCAGTTGGCCGCCGCAGTAGCCATGAGCCCGGTCCAACGCAGGGGCGCGCCGCAAACGTGGAGGCAACGAGGGGTGTGCCGCGGGGAAATCCAGCTGTCACCGGCACAGCACTGGGTCGACGCCTCGAGGGCGGAAGGGGCGCACTGTGAGGGTCCGGTGATCCTGGAGTCGGTTGCAGCACTGGGTCGCACCTCGCACGCAGCAGCTACGAAGTGCGCGAGGGAAGTCACGGGTCCGGGGCACCACGGCAGCAGGAAGGTTGGCAGAAGCCAGCGAGATGGGGACGATGGCCCAGGGGATATGCACCAGCGGGCTGGAGCAGGGAGGACTGAACCCCCGAAGGGGGCGAGCAGGACGCACGAATACGTGAGGGACGGTCAAGGCTGACGAGAGCGCGGCGAGAGCGGGAACGCACGAGCTCGCCGGAGCGAGCGCCGCACGCACCCGCTCTCGCTGAGCTCTGACGCGGAACGCGCCTAGTCGAAGGGGAGCGAAAGACGCGTGTCCGTTCCCTTCGAAGATTCGAAGGAGACTTGTTGTTCACGCGGCGATTGAGAAGACCGTAAGAAAGAGCGCGCGCTCTCTCCCTCGAGACCGGCTGTGGTCCGACGTATCCATTCCATAGAGTTAATACAATCCATTCGATTCTCGTAAAGATACGGCGGACGTCGATATACAGGCTCATGGCTATAGTGAACTAGAATGACGTCCCACATTCCGCTTGCTACGCGTGAATGAATCTTATCCTCTATGATGTCAGCTAGCCGCGACTCTCGATGAGCTGCTACGAAGAGTGCATCCGGCCGTTCTAACATAGATCACGGTCTTCACTCAGGATTGTGTACGGCAAGCATCGCTGTCACGCACATAGCTGCAGGCGATGCTACGTATATTGCACCAGCTCCACCAGCTGGCATCGAGATACGCACATTCACGAGCAGCTTTCGCTTCGCACTAAACTATTACCTCGATCTGCCCGTAATGTAAGCGAGCTACTCCTAGCATTTACGCTGTCTTAGGTCCTGCATCGACCTCCGAAGATCTAGCGCCGGCACAACACACACACACACCTCGCCGTGCAGAACATTCGGCAGTCCAAAGTATGTATGTGAAATGGCATTATGCTCGTTCCTCACATGCAGACCGAGGAAACAGGATGTTTCTAGCTAAATTCTTCGTTTAAATTCTACCTCAGAGCCGTGGCAGAAGACATGCCGAATTTACTAGAGGCCTGCGCTGCTACTGCGGCGAGCTGCACATCGACTCGTCGAGGCGAAGACCTACTGCATCGCACCGCAAGAGACAACCGGCAAGCCGGAAGCGCGAATGATCCGGATTCCCTGTGAACAGCAATGTTCTTTGGTATTTAGGGGAAGACTAGACTAAAGTGCTTAGCCTGCATCCTTTTCTTGTCGAATTTTGCGTACATGTAGTTTAAACCCCCGCATGCTCGAGGTTAGCATGACCCGACTGAACGGCCGCGCAGCTTTGAAACGATCGGGATCGATATGCATTGCGTCGCCGGACTTAGGTACGCGGTAGAAAATGTGCGCTGCACATTTCGTTGCAGAAGCTGACTCTTGGAATTTTGCAGTGTGCCATGCAAGTGATCGTTGCTACAACCACGCATCCATGTTCCCACGGCTGGCCTACCCCGAGGCGCATAAATGTTCAACCGTGTACGTATCAATGACCGAAGAGAGGACAGATTTTCACAATAATGGGCGCGAAATCGATAGCTACCAGTGCTCAGTGTTAGAGAAATTCTGCCTTGATCATGCACAATTCAGTGTTTCAGGTGCAGTTTGCCTTTCAAGTCAGCGGCGCCAGCGATGGACCAGCGGAGCAATTTTCCACGCTACACCGCTGTCTTGCTAGAAAGCCTACCTAGGCGGCCTTTGACATTCAGCTGCTTTTTGTGGGCCCCGTAATTGAAAGCAACGCCTTCAAAAACGCGTTAAATGTTCAAAAATGTATTCTCTTCAACAGTTTCACTCCAGGCTGTCAAAGCAGGCGGACGTTGATAAAACAGTTGAGCACTCCAGTCTTTAGAAATCTGTAGAATCGCCTTCAGTTTTTAAAATTATTGGAATAGGTCGCTTTCCGATCGCTGGGACATAGACCCTCATGACTGCGCTGTCACGTGAATAAGGACCACACCAGACTGAAAGCTTGTCTCATATAACATAGCTAACCAAGGTATACCTTACAGCATTGTATTGATTTTTATGGTGCATAAGCGATCCTGCCATGCACCAAGAACAAGGTTTAATGTATTTATTTTGTGTGTAATGACTAAAATGTTCTCTAGGATGTAGCTTGTTTTGGAACATCTTAGGAAACCAAAAATGCAGGCAATTTGCACGTCTCTCCTAGGATCATGCTGGTATGAAAATTGGGATCTGTTGCAAAATTGTACAAAATGTTTTCCTCTTATTTTCTCGACTCTGGAGCACGTGTAAGATATGGTTTATTGTTAGTTCATCTCCACACTCCCTGCATATTGGTTTGTCCTCTTTCATAAATATGAAGCTGTGTGTGAGGTGTGGGTGTGTGTTTTGTGAAGATGACCTAAAATGTCCTCCATGTTGTGTTTTTGATTACTGCATGATTTCCATTCCTCAATGACAGGTTTGACAAGTATAGTTTGTAGTTTATTTCAATGTTTCAAAACTCCTGCCATTTCACTCTCACTTTTCTTTGTACAAGCACGGCCGGTCTCTAGTGAGAGAGCGCGCGTTCTTTCTTACGGCCTTCTCAATCGCCGCGTGAACAATGCGAACTTTTCTCCTTGAGTCACGCTCTCCGCCGCCGCAAGGGGCGCGACCTGCTCACTGTTCGCTCCGCATCTGCTTCAGTGGCGGCGGGTGGCTTTTGCCTGGTTTCGCGTTGTCGCCCGCGGGTTTCGTGGTGAGTGCAGCCCCTAAATGAACGATTACAGAAGGTAGATGCTGCAGCGGCATCCTGTCAGCGTGCTACACACGTGAATGGAGTCTTTGCATTAAAAAACACTGTCGCTCAACAAACGCTCGACAAGCATATGATATGTATTGCGGCATGGTATCTACTTTTGTTCATTTTAATCTGAATTTTTTCCCAAGCCTGTACAAGAAGATGAATAAAAAAAGTGAATGAGCAGTGATCACATCGAAGCTTCTTACTTCAAGGCAAACATAACAGACAATGGCAAAACCGTCTTTCAGCGCTAGATGAGAAACCATCGAGGTAACACCGAAGATGAAAATAATTTTATAAAATGTAATGTAAGTTGCACAATGCTTACATGACATAAAGTATTAGTATAACGTCAGAGTAAACACTTTTAAGTTTTGTTTTCAATTTTGCTATAATTTATAGACCAGCAAATGTTTTATGTTGTATTATAAACATTATTTTAATTTTGCAAATAAACGTTGGTTTAATGAAATGTTTACATGATATCGTGATTATTTCATGAAAAAAAAAACAGGCAATCTATTTCAAGCACTAATTCCTAGCAATATTTTCTTTCTTTTTCTAGTATGTTTTTGAGCTAACAGTTCCTTGTAACTATCTGTGCGGTAATGCCTGCCTTGGAGAGCAATCGCTGCCCCATTATTTTGGTAGAATGCTTTGCTTATTACATATTCGCCACTGTTACTCAAGGGACACTCCTCAATGATGGATATAGAAGCTTTTCTCTGTGCGATTTATTCAGAGGTGACTATAGGAGTTGTATGTCGCGCTGTATTGCGCGCCTAGGCACCTAGTGCCGACACCGACGAAATCATTTCAGCTCCGTCGCAATCAGTAACCGAGGAACTGAAAGAAGTGATGGTATCTCCTGTCATCCCATTACCCACTGTCACGTATTCTGGTTTAGCTTACGTCGCTGGATACATTAATTGTGAAGTTAATGACTTCGGGTGTGACGCTTGTGCTATCCTTCTCGGAACCAGCGAAAGAAGCAGCCCCATGTACAGTATTCTGCGAGGACAAGATTCTAGCGGACTGCATTATCCAAAACCAGTTTGTAGCCCTCTTGGACAAGGTTGTGTCTTTTTTTGAAAAAGCTGTCGTGCACCTTCCACACACAAATGTCCTTGAAGTCCTTCAAATCTTAATCCAGCCAGCACTTGAGAACTCACCTTTGCTGAGTTGCCTGGAAGGCATTGACAATAGCCATGCCATAAGGTCCGCTTCTTTAATATGCGAAAAATTTCTCAGAATCCTTCTTGTCAATTATGCTAAGAAGGTGACAGACAGGAACGAAAGGCCAGCTTCTTATCTGCACAAACTGTCCAGAAAGATTTTGAGACTAATTTTCTAGCCGCATGTACCGTTTTGATGAATGAGTGCAATGTGTTAACTTTGAAGGACATTTGTTTATTGCTTGCTGCTCTTTTCAATTATGCATATCTGTTTTTATGCCCATTTCCTTGATTAAATGTTTTTATTTTTTTATCACTGTATTAATCTGACTACGACTGTCTAACTGTGCGTCAGTCGCGAGACTATACGTATACATCTGCTGTCTTTCAACCTACTGATTTGTTTTAAACGAAGCCAGCCCACTTCACTAGACAACTGAAATTTTAACTGTATGCGTAAATTTTTGTTCCTTACTCTGAATCTGAGACGTGCTATGAATTTTCGTCAGTGCCTCTTTTGTTCTAAACGAAAACGGCAGCGGTTGACAGAATATCCACTGAACAGTTTGCCATGCACTAGCGTCAGGTCGCGCTATACCTGCTTACAGCTTTCAAAGGCACACTGCATAAAATGGTACATATAGTTTTGTGAAAAATTTAGGGGCAAAAAGTGTTGATGTAAGTGCACTCGAAACTTCATTCTACCGTGCGCGACAGCACTGACGAAGGCGCGCGCGCTCTCGCGCGCACGCGCATTATTGACTATTTTATTGCTCATACACGATAAATCAGACGCTGATTACGGCTTCTTCCTATAAGCCATAAGGAGTGAAATATTAGGACCTGCCGGTTGCAACGGATGCGGGCGGAGCGAAGAGCGAGCGCGCGTTTCCCTTGCGCGTGAACGGCTGTAGCGGAGGAGCAGCAGTGGGGCGGTGGCGACCCCACCGAGGCGCGGCGGCCGGTGGAAACAAACCCCATTGGAGAGGCCGTAAGAGAAGAGAGAAGCGCGCTCTCCATCGAGACCGGCCGTGGTACAAGCTTCTTGGTATCTTCATGCAGCATATTCACCCTCTGTAATTTAGCATTTCGTCAAGGTAACCTGGTTATTTCTTTTCATCACCTTTCAAGACAACTGTCCCGATTTCATAAAGTGTAGGGTTTCTGACGACAGGAACTCCTTGGAAGTCATAGAAATAAATGAGATCCACAATCATGAGCTATCTAGGGTATGCATATGCATGTCCATCGCTCAGTGGAATGGTGTCAGTACGCTGTTAGAACAGGTCTTGTGGTAGCAACAACCATTGTCTGAGGTGGTCCTTTAATGGGCATTGGAATGCTATGTAACTACAGGCACTGATAGAACTCTTGATCATGTTATGTGATGATGCGATCCTTGCATGCATATAGGTATACATTTCAGAATCTGCAGTGCACCACTTGACCATTTGCCACCATGCAGTTTGTGTGAAAATGTATTTTTCATGCATGTTCATCATCATCATCATCATCAGCCTGATTATACCCACTGCAGGGCGAAGGCCTCTCCCATATTTCTCCACTTAACCCGGTTCTGTGCTAGCTGCATCCACTTGACCCCTGCGAACTTCTTAATCTCATCCGCCCACCTAACTTTCTGTCTCCCCCTGCTACGCTTTCCTTCCCTTGGAATCCAGTTTGTTACCCTCAGCGACCATCGGTTATCCTCTCTTCGCACTACATGTCCTGCCCATGTCCATTTCTTCTTTTTAATTTCCACTAGAATGTCATTAACTTGAGTTATTTCTCTGACCCACTCTGCACGCTTTCTATCTCTTAATGTTACCCCTACCATTTTTCGTTCCATAGCCCTCTGGGTTGTCCTCAACTTAAGTAGAACTCTCTTGGTTAGCCTCCACGCTTCAGCCCCATAGGTGAGTACAGGCAAGATGCAACTGTTGTACACTTTCCTCTTGAGCGATACCGGTAAGCTGCTAGTCATAATCTGCGAGTGCTTGCCAAATGCGCTCCATCCCAATCTTATTCTTCTTGATATTTCCTTTTCATGGTCTGGATCTGCGGTTACTACCTGTCCTAAGTAGACATATTCGCCTACTATTTCCAGTATTTCGCTACCTAATGCAAACTGCTGTTCCTTCCCGAGGCTGTTGAACATTACCTTAGTCTTCTGCATATTGATTTTCAAACCTACCATTCTACTTTTTCTGTCTAGGTCATCAATCATTATTTGCAGTTCATCCCCCGAGTTGCTTAGCAAGGCAATGTCATCAGCAAATCGCAGATTACTGAGGTATTCTCCATCTACCCTTATCCCTAACTGCTCCCATTCCAAGTCTCTGAATACTTCCTCTAAACAAGCTGTGAATAGTACTGGGGAGATTGTGTCTCCTTGCCTAACACCTTTCTTTATGGGAATTTTATTGCTTTCTTTATGTAGAACTATGGTTGCTGTGCAGCCACTATATATATCTTCCAGCACTTTCACGTACGGCTCGTCTACCCCCTGATTTCGCAATGCCTGCATCACCGCCGAGGTTTCAACTGAGTCAAATGCTTTTTCGTAATCAATGAATGCTATGTATAAGGGCTGGTTATATTCCGAGCATTTTTCTATCACCTGATTGATGGTATGGATATGATCGATAGTAGAGTACCGTTTCCGAAACCCTGCTTGATCCTTTGCTTGATTGCAGTCTAAGGTTGTCCTGATTCTATTGGCGATTACCTTAGTAAATACCTTATACGTAACAGACAGTAAGCTGATTGGTCTGTAATTTTTAAGGTCCTTAGAGTCCCCTTTCTTGTGAATGAGGATAATGTTTGCATTCTTCCATGCTTCCGGTACCGTCGATGACACCAGGCACTGCGTATACAGGGTGGCCAGTTTTTCTAGCACGATATCCCCCCCGTCCTTCAGCAAATCTGTAGTTATCTGATCCTCTCCAGCTGATTTCCCCCTTTTCATAGTTTCTAGTGCTTTCTTGACCTCGTCCTTCGTCACTGGTGGAACGTCTGGCTGTTTTTTCCTACCGCCAATCTCACTACGGTCCTGACTACTTTGGCTACTGTAGAGATCTGTATAGAACTCCTCGGCTACTTTGACTATCTTGTCCATATTAGTGATGACGTTGCCCGCCTTGTCCCTTATCGCATACATCTGGTTTTTGCCTATGCCCAATTTCTTCTTTACCGCTTTAAGGCTTCCCCCGTTCTTTACCGCATGCTCAATTTTCTCCATGTTATACTTCCTTATATCGGCCACCTTGCGCTTATTGATGCATGCATGTTAACCAGTATTTAACAGATGACCCCTGTGCACAAGCCAAAAGTGCCACGAGCCAAATGTCACGAGGCCACACGCTGTTAAGTCAAGCTTACAAAGTTATATTTGAAATATGTTCTGGGAGGACGTTTCAGCTCCGATTAAGAAAGGGGCATGATTGTACAGTTTGGTTAACGTGAGGCTTACAGAGGTCTATGCCAGGTTGTCTATCACCTAACAGGGCAGCCTACGACCGTATGCTAATGAGTATATCTGAGATAACAGAGACATGAATTAAGGAATTAGTAATTATGTTTGTAGCAAAGGGCATGTAAATTAACTGGAATCCACAGTGGGATCTGCAGACAAGAACCATTAACGCTGGTACTCCATACCCTTACAGGTGGAGAATTTTTTGTCTGCTCAAAGCTTGTCATTTCCTTCGCTCTTCCAGATGAGGAAGATGTGAAAATGATAGCATCGAAAATGACAGAGACCATCGTTAATAAGGATGCTGATCCCAACAGTGTAAAAAAGAATTTCAGAAAAGATGGGTGACTAGTAATGCTGGCAACAGTTGAAGCTTAGTGGAAAGGCATGAAATTGAAATGCAACATATGCAGAGATATGTTGCGAGACGACCAGTCTGAGGTGTGCGACATCTGTCTCCGTTCGTTTCATCAAGTGACTGGCCAAAGCAGATGGGGCTTGTGGTTTTGTGATCAGTGCGGTGTAGTAGCATAGATGCAACCTTGCCCATTAACAATTGGAGTGTAGTAAGTGCATTGTTTTGTTTTTGTAAGATGTTCATGGTTTCCACTCAAACATTATAAGAAATGTTTTCCTAGAGAATGTTTGCTGAAATGTGAATAGAATGTGCAATAAAAGTGTTTTCTTGCTATTTACTTTTCCTTGTATGCATTAGTTCTGTGAAGGAAACCACGGGCTAGAAGGAAATTTAATGACATGCATTTTGATACTGAGCACCGTTGTGCTGACTCAGTAGTTAGAATGCTTGGCTGCTGAACCCAAAGATGCAGATTTGGTTCCAGCCACAGCAAGGGCATTTCAATAGAGACGAAACAATAGGCCGTCATGCACCGTGCTGTGTCAGAGCATGTAAAAGAATCCCAGGTGGTCGAAATTATACCGGAGCCCTCAACTGTTGTGTTCCTCATAGCCGTAGTTATTTTGGGATGCTAAACCAGATATTATATATCACATCATACTCCGAGTAAGATGCTATTTATGGTCAGTTAATCAAACACTAAATGATCATTTTTTTTTCTGCATGGGCAGCTGTTGTACAATTTTACTTTAGCCTTCATGAAGAATATCACACTGGCTCCACATGGCCTTCTGTTGACCCTTGATATGCGTCACAATCACACACCCGAGTATGTATTTGTCTAAGGGCACCTATGCATGCAAGGAGGAGACCGTTACTTTCCATTTGTCAGAACTGAAATGCATGATCCACATCATTTGTGTAATTCAACTGCCTGCTATTTGAACTGTCCAGCTTTGATGCAAGTTTCAAAGAACTGTAATTAGCAAATTAATCCAAGCAGGAAACCATGCCAAGAACTGCTTCGGTTTCATCTTTAACAACTGTTTGAGAACTAAAATTAGCCAAATGTTGCAAAACATAGATGAGAGTTTACAAAATCTAAAAAACAATGCAGCCTACCTGTGGCATGTAGGGTTTCACATCCTAAAGCTATGTAGCTATGAAGAATACTGTAGCGGAGAGCTCCAGACTAATTTGACTGCCCGGGCTTTGTACTTTGCGTTGACATCTTGCAGGAAACAGAACCATTTGCATTTCACCTGCACCAAAGTGCGACTGCCATCACTGGCATTAAACATCACGACCCTGGGGCAAGTAGCCGAATGTGCCGCTAAGATGTCGCAGCATGTACGTACATGCTATACACGTCAACCTTTCTAACATTAAAGCTGTGACATGCATGGCAAATATTGATATTCAGCTTTGGATTGACAAGTTTAAAAGTGTACTATTTGTGTTTGTCTAGCATGAAAAACAAAGGAAACTAAGGAAAAACGAAAAAAAAAATGAACATATGTTGAAAAAGCACTAGTCATTAACACATAAAGCATATTCGTTCCTTTATTAATGATAAAGTGGCCTTCAACAGTAGTACAAAGCCTGAAAATGTAGGAAGGTGCTGTGCCAGGCAGCTATTTTACAGAAACCTGAACCATTTCACCCGTAGTAATGCGCATCCCGGCGGTGTGGGAATGGGCACTTATTTTTCGGTCCACTCCAACATGCGAAAACTGCATCATGTGCATTCCTATTTTCCGAGTTTTGAGCTCTGTAGTGCAGGCTAACAAATTGTCGATGACTTATTTTCGTCTGATTCTTGCACAGCGCGTGTAAATAAATTACCACTGCACCTAATAAACACTGACATGCACGTGCAACATCGTCGATCATAAACGGACACACTGATGTCCGTCCGGACATCAGCGCACTCATCACAGCACTCTTCGTAGTCTCACACAGCACTCTCGTAGGACGTAATCCGTACATCACAGCATCTCACGGTAAGCACAAACCACATCTCCAGTTGTACAACAAACACGAATGACGCGGTGTTTGGGCTAGAGACACGCCGGCGGTACCCAGCTTTTTCAGCGCCGCTTGTATATGTACTACGTAGTACTTGAAAGCACCAAACCTCAATGCGAGCAGAAAGCGATGCGTTACGTGACGCATCTCATCACAGATGGAAGTGAGGAAACTTTGAAGAATCAAAACTACATAATTACATAACGACCGCCGTAGACGTTAATGCACATGATAACGAGGACCAAATGAGCGGGCTGGCCGTCAACACCGCGATTACATGCGCTTGCAACCCTGCCGCGGTCCAACTCACGTAAACCTATCATCATGCCATCACGTAGTATATCACCCATTCTAGGCACTATTTGTAATTTCACATTTCACGCATGCAGTATGTAGTACATTCTTCTTGCACCTCGCACGTACGCCAAGATATACCTTACACCTCATACCAACTTCGATTTGGCTACATTTGGCTACCATGTTGTTGCTACAACCACATCTGGGGATCTCGGACAAGGTCAATGTCTCGGATCCGTCCGGCTTTCCCGACGGATCCCAAGGCCCATATCGGAGAAAAATGCGTTGGGTCCGTCGGACGATCTCCTACCGATCGGGTCCGTCCGCCGTACCTCTGAAAAATATTTCCCGGATCCGTCCGACGTATCCCGAAGAAAAACGCACTGGGTCCGTCGGACGTACCTTTAGCCACAGCCTTATTTTAATCCTTACGAAAGGGGATGCTAAGGACTTGAAAAATTACAGACCAATCAACATACTACCTGTTGCGTATACAGAATTTACTAAGGTCATTGCTACTACAGGTATATATATTGTACTCGAAGGGGATCACGGAATAGTTAGATACATAGGCAATTTCACATATAAGGCAAACCAACAGATGAGGCTCTCTATAACCCAGAAGCATGAATATGGTACATGTATGGCAGTGTTGCGTTGCCTGCCGACAACACACTGCTCAGGTGAATTCCAATCGCAGAGCAGGAGCACTTCCAGAGCAACGTTTTCTGCTCCTTTCGGAGCAATTGTCTTCCAAACGCAGATCCGGAACACGGATCGCGTCTTCCAAACGCAAAACGGGAGCAATTGCCGAGAAAGGGTCGCTCCGACATAGCGGAGCAGTCAAAACTGCTCCGCTATAGTGTTCTAGAAGATTGGGCAGTGTGCCGACCGCGCCGCGAAATGCATGGGAGCGGGGGGCCGCTTTTGCGATGACGGAGCACGGCCGGTCTCGAGGGAGAGCCTCGAGACCGGCCGTGGACGGAGGCGCCGCAGCGCAGAGGGTGCCACCAGCAACTGGTGTGTCAGCCGTCCGGGCGCCCGCGTATGCGCGCTGTGCGGCGGGCGGATACCGTGTTCTTGTTTTCTTGTGCGTCGCCTCGAGCTATTCGCGACAAGATTTTACAAATATGTGGGTTAACAGGGCTCAGTACTGTTAGCAATCACCTAATTTATTTTCCATTTTGGCCGTCGGTAACACCTCGGGGAAGCAACATGACAGGAGTTGGGCTTTGAAGAAAGCAGCTGGGAGAGCATACATGGCAAAATTACTTTTGAAAAGGAATTAAATTACGTTACTAATTATTTTGCTGAAAATCGCAGAAAAGTAATTAAAAACATTACTCATCACTGCTCCTAAAAAGTAATGAAATTACTATGCAATTACTTCGACTGAGTAATTCAATTACTTTTAAATTATTTTCTTGTTTTCATCTATGCAAAAACTAAGTAAAGTTAGCAAACAAAACAACTTTTTCTCCAGAGACGAACCAAGCACATTCTTTCGTCTTCCCGCCAAATTCCGTCCCAGAGAACTATTCCTTAATTCCCTCTTTCCTACAGGACTTGACGTTGCAAAAATGAGACAACCGCAAAAAAGTGACAACAACAAAAGCAGAAGCATGATTGAACGGTCGTGAAATGAGCGGCGAACCCAGCGTCTTGTTGGACCGGAGCTGTCTCCGCCATTTGAAGGTCCCGAAAAAGCTAGGCTATTTTTTGCTTCAGTAGTCCCAAGAGTCGTCCACGGCACCTTGTTCTGCTGTTCTATCCCGAGGCTGTTGAACATTACCTTAGTAATGCTCACGCCACGGTGGCTGACGGCATGGACCCTTCTGCCTGTCTACCCCATCCAAACCCTCCCTCGCCCCGTGGTGACGAGTGTAACCAGGAATTACTGTGCCCTAGCTGAAGCAACACGCCGCGCTTCCAACTAGTTTTCAACTCCGGCCTTCTTGCACCATCTGTCCCTTCGGCATTCCCTTGAGACACCTTGTTTCCTGCTACTTGGAGAAAGGTTGCCATGGGATAGCTGCACTGTGAACTGCTACACAGGAGGTCTTAGGCGCACTGTTTTGCTCAATTTTGTCTCATTTTGCCGACCCGTTACGCTGGCTTCGGCTTGTGGCACGTCGTTCCTGCTTTTACAGCACTCTACTTGTTGTCTATTGAAGGAGTAGTGGTGCATTTAAGTAAAAGTAATTTCGAAAGGAATTATTTACTTTTGCTGCGAAATTACTGCCAAAAGTAATTCATTACATTACTAAATTACCAAACCGAAAAAGTAATTCATTACATTACAAATTACTAGAAAAAGTAATTAAATTACAGTAATTGTATTACCGTAATTCAATTACTGCCATGTATGTTGGAGAGGGCATACAAATTCAGACTCGCACAGCACGCTTCACTCGCCGTACAGCTCACTTTAGCATTCCTAATGCACCTCATTGACGTCCAGAAATGTCGTCATCGTCATCATCATCATCATCAGCCTGACTACACCCACTGCAAGGCGAAGGCCTCTCCCATATTTCTCCAATTAACCCGGTTCTGTGCTAGCTGCATCCACTTGACCCCCGCGAACTTCTTAACCTCATCCGCCCACCTAACTTTCTGCCGCCCCCTGCTACGCGCTCTCCTTTCCTTGGAATCCGGTTTGTTACCCTAAGCGACCATCAGTTATCCTCTCTTCGCACTACATGTCCTGCCCATGCCCATTTCTTCTTAATTTCCACTAGAATGTCAGCAACTTGAGTTATTTCTCTGACCCACTCTGCACGCTTCCTATCTCTTAATGTTACCCCTACCATTTTTCGTTCCATAGCCCTCTGAGTTGTCCTCAACTTAAGTAGAACCCTCTTGGTTAGACTCCTCGTTTCAGCCCCATAGGTGAGTACAGGTAAGATGCAACTGTTGCATACTTTCCTCTTGAGAGATACCGGTAAGCTGCTAGTCATAATCTGCGAGTGCTTGCCAAATGCACTCCATCCCAATCTTATTCTTCTTGTTACTTCCTCTTCATGGCCCGGATGTGCGGTTACTACCTGTCCTAAGTAGACATATTCGCCTACTACTTCCAGTGCTTCGCTCCCTAACGTAAACTGCTGTTCTATCCCGAGGCTGTTGAACATTACCTTAGTCTTCTGCATATTGATTTTTAAGCATACCTTTCTACTTTTCCTGTCTAGGTGATCAATCATTATTTGCGGTTCATCCCCCGAGTTACTTAGCAAGGCAATGTCATCAGCAAATCGCAGAATGTACTCGTTTTGAAAAGAGGGCAGTGTGGAGACAGGACGTATGAAAAAGTCGAACATGTAACACGTTGCGTTCGAGCGCTGACTAAAGCTGGTCACAGTGACCCCATTACCAAAATAGTCCAATATGGTACATTCCATTGTTTGACGCGCAAACTACACTACGTCACCTGAAGCCACAAGAGAAGTCGGTATTCAGTTCGAATGAATTAAATGTGGCATGGAGGTCGGACATGAAAAACGAATGACACCACTCCAGGTAAAGGGCTACCGAATAACGGAACACAGTGGGTCAGGAAAGGTGGAAGAAGTGGGAAGTAAAGGTTGCACAGGGAAAAAAAAAAAAAAGACGTGTCGAGGGAGGGAGAAAGGGGTTGGTGGAAAGTACGCAGCGCAGTGAAAAGAGCGACCGCGAATGTGAACAAAGGTTTGGAATTTTCGTGCGGCACGGCAAACGCACGACGGAGAAGAAGGCAGGCGGCTAAAGACGAAGTAATATGGAGATATATGAAAGACAATAAAAAAAGGAAGGAACCGAATGAAGGCCTGGGTAGAGGAAAGTAGTGCACAAACAGGCTGCAATCGAACGCGCATAAAGATATGTAAGCGTCGAAATTTAAGAGTCAACTGTAAAACTGTACACTAATCTAAGAACAAACCATTTTCTTTTCTCTCCATAAGCTGGAACATTGTTGTAACGGGTAGCTTTAAATACCCAGAGATGCGCGCTATTCTTAATGCACATAGTTTGACAATGACTTAATTGTTCCAAAAAATGTCTAGGTAGTTTTTATTCTGCGTGCTCAAGCAACCGGTAATATGCAAGTCATTGCCCTCAGAAGATCTCACTAGTCCTGTTTTGGTGCACATACGAAATGAAAAAAAAAAAAAAGAAAAAAGAAAAGCTTTGAAAAAGAAAGAACGACGGAAAATAGAGGATGCAGAGGCTATAATAAACGCCTAGTTCGCTTCCGCTAGATCATCCTTCTGCAAAAGAGAGGTTGTGAGGCAGGCATGGTTTTTCGCCACGAACAAAAACTGCACCATAGGCTCGAAGCAGTGGCGTAGCCAGAAATTTTGTTCGGGGGGGGGGGGGGGGGGGGGGGGGGGGGCTCACGTTGCAGCGCGTCCTCCTCCATATAGAATTTGTCGATGGATCAAATATGATTAATTCCAGCCAATAGCCAATAGCCATTGTGTATTAGGTGCTGCAAACGAATTCTTGAATGCCACGCAGTACGCACTGCCAAGACAAATGTAAAATATTAACTTTATTATAAAAGAACATATATGTATGTGACAAACATTGTGGCAGAAATAACTGACATCAATGCTTCCCTGATTCTGTCTGTTGAATAAGTACAGAAAATATTAAACGAAATCTAGAACTATATCTGTTCGAAACCAGCAAAGCAGTGCGTACCGCTGATATGAAAACGTAAAGGCCAAGAAATGAACACTTTGACGGGAAATGCTTTATTGAATCTGTCATCCAAGACGCTTGTTTACATTTTTGTACACGTCCAACGGCCAATGACGCTGTCCTTTTTTCCATTTATTGCACAGGAACACCTGTCACCGGTCGTATACTGTGGGTAATTTAAGTGAAGTTATAGTCGCAACAGAGAGCGCACAGAAAAAGCAGGAGAGTTCCGAAACATATGTACATACAAATGCGAAGATATAATGGAATATTATAAATGAGATGATACAACTTGATAAGGGCAAAAAATTACAACTGGAAACAAACTTCACTATATGTATGCACAAAACCTCGCAACATGACATTTAAATATACGTACAAGTTTCCAATATATCTATGCAACTAAGCAAAGTCACTGCATATGACGCGTCAAACAAGGCACATAAACATGTTGCGCAATCACAGATAGTAAAGTTTAAGCACAGAAAGACAGACGATCTAGGCAAGAACAAAGCTATGATCGCCACGCTTCGGTCGCTACAGCACCATATGGGTAGAATAATAGAGGAAGAATGAAAAAATCAATACATTAAATGTAAATTTTAACTGCCTGCACAGCGACAACAGTTATTCTGTACCCAAAATTAAAGAAGGGTATAGATTATGGTGAAGCATATAAATTTTTGTAGAACAAATGTATTAGTGGCGCTAAGCACAATCTTTACAGAATATTTATGCACTCTATCACAACGTTCGCAGCCCTAGTTGTTTTTAAAACACCGGTTATTCGAACGCAAAGACAGCAAATGGTCAGTCAGTCATGCGACATTTCGAATTGTGAAGCTGTCAGTCTTTTTTATGATAAACAAAACAAGTACTTATCGAAATTATTTCCCTGTCTTATATATAAATGAATTAATGGACAAATGGTGTGGTTTCAAGAGTTCTGGGGCATGTTTAGAAAAACCCATAATTTCACCGGAAAGGCGAAGCAATGAACGCGATAGCAACACATCGGAGAGCTAACTCGAAGAAGCATGGCTGAATGCGCGCACGAACATAAACATATTTCATCCCATGACAACGGAAACTCGCTGTGAAAATGCACGCGTGAGCAAGATTGGACGCAGCAGCAGCTACCTTCGTGCTGCAACTCGAACGGCCATAGCCAGAAAGCATTCAAAGGGCTGCCAGGCAGAATTCACTCGGTCAGGGAAAACGAACGCGCACCGAAATGCGCCGCGTGATGGTGGGGGCAACACAAGAAAAACGCATGCGCTCTGGCTGACCTTGTCAGCCCCCGGGTGCGAGAACAAGTCTCAATGTGTCGTCTTGCATAGAAGTCAAAGTAGAAAAAATAACTAAGAACGTAGTTACCTTTAGTAGTGCCTTGACATGGACGCTTTGGCGCAGGTGAAAAAAACGTTGAAATTCTTTTCTGTGACATGACGACAGTGACCACGGTGTTTCACCTCATTAGACCTCGCTGCGTGCTGGGGGCGCCCTTGGTTCGCCTGAGATGTCTCTCGCCGAGCCGATGTTCCCGGGTCCTGGCTCGGAAGCCGAGAAGAAGGAGCAGGAGCAGCCAGGGAGTAGAAGTGAAGAAGAAACGTTTTATACAATTTTTTAAATGATCTGACGAAAAAGGAGTTTCGGTGGCGACAACCTGCCGTTTAAATATGGTAGGTTATCCCCAATTCCCTAGCTGGGGAAACAAAGTTTAATCTGTACAGTCCAATCAGCGGGGCACAAGCATGGACTTGAGATGCCGCCCACTGCCGAGGGTGGTGCTTGAGCCTCCTCTCACATCTTTCAGTGGCGAGGGCTAGCTTCTCCGATGTCGATGACAATTTTGTGCATGCTGGCGGTGGAAACCCTTCACTAAGGTAAAGTAGCCGGAGAAGTCGTCCGTTGGCTGAGGTCATTTCCCTGGCGTTACTTCTCAGAAGTTCACCCGCTTCTTCGAGAAGTCGGCGAGCAGGGTCAATGCTGATCGGCGACGCGCCTCTGAACCTTTAAACAAAAGATCAGGTTCCCGTGGTCGTCGCCGCGGGTGCCAATAGGAGTAAGGTCTGAAAGAGCAGCTCCTCTCCGTCTCCATCGCGAAAGGAGAGGGGGGGGAGGGGCTTGGGCGCCGCAGTAGGAGACAAAGGATCACTCCGCCGCCGTCGGCGCCGCTTCGGTGCCTTTGGTCACGGTCGCTCACCGGCGCCCGCAAGGTCAGTTTCTGTTTTAGGGGGGATTAAGGTCTGAAAGCGCAGCTCGTCTCCGTCTCCATCCCGAAAAAGGGGGTGGCAGGGGAGGGGGCTTGGGCGCCTCATCAGGAGACAAACGGTCACTCCGCCGCCATCGGCGCCGCTTCGATGCCTTTTGGTCGCGGTCGCTCACAGGCGTCCGCAAGATGCGTAGGGCGGCGTAGAGCGGTGTAGGAAAAAAAAAGCGAGATGCAATAAAAAAACCAAAACGCTTCTAGGCCAATGTTCAGCTCCTTCTCTTCGGCGCGTAGGAAGAAGCGTGAAAACGAAAAAAAAACAACCACAAACAAAAAGCGCAACCACGGAGAGAGCATAGTGTACGGGGAGAAGGGCGAGGGAGTACCACTAAGAGCTGCTACAGCACGGTGAGGATTTGCAGAAGGCACGAGAAAAAAGAAAGCCCCAAAAGAGAGACACAGGGATTTTGAGGAAGCGGGGAGTCGAAGGCGAGGGAAATACCGCCTTTGAAACACTGAGCGGGAATGGAAACCTGTCTTGTTTCGTCGTCCACCCCCACCTCCGCGGCCGGCAGGAGTTGACGCGACGAGCCCGCTCGCTATCTAAACGCCCTTGAAACTTAGTGCTCGGAAATGGTTCCTGGCTTTACGTGACTCCGTCTGCATGGGTGTTGCTACGAAATGTAGTCCCCAAGTTCGTAATGTTCGTGCCGAAATGTATTTTCGAACGAACCGGAAAAAGATATTGTAGACAAAACCCAGAATGCTTTCGAGCGCCGGTGGTTGTTTTGGTCGGTGGTGCATGACAGCACGAAAACATTTCGGGGGGGGGGGGGGGGGGGGGGGGGGGGGGGGGGGGGGGGGGGGGGCTGAACCCCATAAGCCCCCCCCCCCCCTGGCTACGCGCCTGGCTCGAATCTAGGTAGAAATTTACCCAAAACTTTGGCTCGGGTGTACGGTCCTTTTGGACGCCTTTGCACTTCACATTTTTCAACCTTCCTGTAAAATGTGGAAGTTCAAAAATTTTACCTACCAGGAGCACCAGAAAGCTCACACTTGAAGTAATTAAATTTCACGTGTTTTTGCGGCTTCTCTCTTTGCGAAGTAAGCGAACCACGACAAAAGTTTCCAAAGGGAAAACAATTAAATTCCCTTGGAAGTATTCCACATGTAATATCAACCTTGTTAACAATTATAGCCTGATTAGTTCTGCAAAGAGTAGCCGCGGCAAGTAGCCAGACTGTAGTCTGGCAAGCAGTAGTTGGAGAGTATATCCAGTCGATTATTCACATTTCATACCACACACTCGAAGAATAAAGAGGCATTAATGTCCGCATTTGAATTCGGCCTTATATTAATTGCATGCGCATTAGGTGCCCAATCATTTTCGCATTTTTTTTTCTCTCGGTGCGCGCCAAGAACTGCATCATACCTGCCAATACGAGGCGCAATTATAAGTGCTTTTTTTTTTTGCTCAGTACAATTTGATGCCAGTAAAGCGTCCGCACTCAAGTGCCCAATATATGAACGTATTCCCTCGTAAACGTATGTGACAGGTTTAATTTTTCATATTTTATCTGAAGTATTGCGCCCTAGCTGTACTTTACCTTTTTTTTTTGCATCTGTACAACTGGTTCAGCCTTTGGTGAGCGGCACGTAAACAAATGTCCGCGATATATGTATTTGTTAATCACGAACAAAAAATAAATGCTTGCGTCGTGTATACGGTCTTTTTTTTTGCCGGTAACCGCAGTCCTTTAAATTTTCGCACACTGTATTTGTCATTTCTGTAAGTGGTGATTAGGGCACATAAAGGACAACGATTAAAGAGATATGTTACAGATTACTGGCGATTAAAGATAAACGTTGTTATGTATTAATAGGCACAAGATGAAAAATGAGCTCGTAAATAAGGCTCGTAAAAATATAAGGTGTTTCTAAAGAGGCCTTACAAGCTTTGCTTCGCATGTATACTGTTTTTCTCCGCGTTTTAATAGCGCTCTTCGGCAGTAGCCTTTATTCCCTTACTGGAAGAATGAATGCAAAACATCCCACTTCGTTGGAAGCATTAAGTACAAATTGCTCATCTGGACGATTTATGGCTGTCCGCAGGAAGAAGAAATGTTAAAGAGTTTTCAAATAACGATTCTAACATCGCGCGCTGCTCCGTAGGACTACCCAAGCGTGAACGGCGTCTCCAGATTAACGTAAAGGAATGGCAGGGATCAGTTTAAGAACTTGGAATAAGTAGCCTCTTTATTAAATATCGCACCAACTGCGTAGCGTGTGAAAATAGCTCCAAAGAGAACCGCGACCCTCATCTGTACCAACGTTAATAGAACTAAGATCTTAGTTCTATTAGCGTTGATCTGTACCGCCACTATCCCCGCGGCCGCTAGGCGCAGAGCGGCGAACGTGGCATCCCTGTTGCACGTCGCGCCCTCTCGCGGAAGTCGGTTCCTGTCATCGCAAAAGGCCCGCTCTCCGGCGCCAGTCGTCACACTGCCCAATCCGACCGAAAGTTTGCGTGACGTGACGTGACTTTCCGAGCGACGCTTGCGCATGCGCCAGCTAGCGCATCCATTTTCGGTGGCTCGCCGCGTTGGCTTCTGGTTACGGTGTTCTGGTCTCTGCAACGCGCCGCTCCATAGCAGACGATCAGTATTTGCCGCCGCCATGGATGGTGATTCGCGTCGCGCTCTTGCGCTCACTTTGCTTGAGGACAGCGAGTCGGAGAGCAGCAGTTCCGACTAATCTGTCGAAGAATCAAGAATCAACTATTTATATGTCCATCGTCCGTGTAAACTCAAAGCCGCGCACGTTACAGCTCGGCTCTGGAAGACTGCAAACATTCGGTACGTGAACCGAAGTTTTCTTCCATATTAAAGAAAGTGCTGAAGGAGTCTTACCGTGTGTGTCCGCGCTCGGCTCTTCGAGCAAGGAGGATATAATTGCGTAAACGGCTGGTGTAACCTCCATATCAAAGGGAAGAAAGGCTGCAGGCTTGCAAAGCAGACGACGCGAGCGCACGAAAAGCGCGGGCAAGTGCAAGGAATGATGGGTACTTTCTCCGTCTGATGATGATGATGATGAACTGGTGGCCATGCCCTTTGAAGCGGGTGGACACTCACACAGTATCCGGCCAGGGTGAAAAAAAAAGAAGAGTTACACAGTTCCGCATACACTGAGTTGCGAAGTTGCACACACGCGCGTACATAGGTCACATCGGTCACTCACACAAGCACACACACAAGCAGTAGCTGCCACCAAACACCTCCTATCGGTGGCGCACAGTCTTCCACCACTCGGCTAGGCGCTTCTCCCCCTCTGACGCTGCCGCCCGCGTCCTCTTCCTGCGGCTGCTTGGTAGTTGGGGTCGAGAAGCCAAGCGCTTTCAGGAACGTGGCTCCCTCTTGTTGTGGCGGCTGGAGGCCCTGGCAGTGAATAACCAAGTGCTCTGCGCTTTCGTCCGCCGCACCACACACTCTGCACGCCGTGTCGTGTATAGTTGTGTCGAACCGGCTTCTGTACACCAGGGTCCGCAAAGCCCCCGCTCTTGCCTCGAATAGGAGGCTACTCCCGACACTGTTGTCATACAGTGTTGCGGGCTTGGGAGCTAATTTATGGCGGCTGTACAACGCGAGCGTGGTCTTCTTGCTCATTGCGTCCCACCACATTTCGCTCTCAGCTGCCCCGACACGCCGACGGACCTCCGCTGCCCATTTTGTTGCGGAATCGGTGTCGATATGATTCTGGAAAGAGCCGTACTTCTTTTCCAGCTGGTACAAGCGCTTAGTCCACTGCGTGCGGAGACAGTTGGCAGCCAGGTAGTCAAACACCTGGCGAGCCTAACGCGCTCGAGGCATGCAGCGAAGACGCCCGTAGAACGCCAGCTTGCTGTACGCCTCTTGAGCCTCGAAGGTGGACCAACCTACGTCTCCCTGTACTGCCTCGTTTTCCACCTGGCCATGACATCCAAGCGCCGTGCGGCCAACCTCTCGCTGTTGTCGCTCCAGCCATTCACGGGTATCCGCTGCCAGGCACACAACTGCGTTCGCAAACGTTAGACCTGGGAGATGGACCATCTTCCACAGGTCGCGTACCATCACAAACCGGTTGCAGCCCCAGAGGCACCGACGACGCAGGACGCATTGGGCTCGCAGTGCAGTCTGTCGCAACTTGGCCTCGTGCCGGGAATACATGGCTGCAGAGTCGCAGAGCTCCACTCCCAAGTATTTGGTTCCCGAGCTTCGGATAAAAACGTACCTCTCCTCCAAGCATCAGCTCAGTCTCCGCCCCGTCAAGTTCTGCCAGCTGGACAACCGTGGTCTTTCTAGCGCTGAACCGCAAGCCCAGGCGACCGATCTCATTTTGGCAGGTATCCAGAAGACTCTGCAGATCCTGGGGTGTCTCCGCCATCAAGACAAGGTCGTCCGCGAAGGCCAAGCCCGGTAGTCGGCGAGTGTCGTCCATGCCAAGGGGAGAGTACCTCAGCCGGAAACCGATGCCTGACCTGAGTAGTTCTTGCTCGATGATTGCTGCGTACAGGATGTACAGGAGGGGTGATAGGGGACACCCCTGCCTCAAGCCCCTCATCACGGTGATGGGCTCCGATACAGCAGGACCGAACAACGACGACCCTATTGTCCTCGTAGAGGCGTCGAATGGTCTGCACCAGCCGCTCCGGAAGCTTCAGTTCCCCTAAGCGGCTGAACAGCTCCTCATGAGGCACGTTGTCGTAAGCCTGCTCAACATCAAGAAAGCAAAACCACAGCGATCGCCCCTCCTTCCTCGCTATCTCCGCGCACTCCGTTAGTATGAACAGATTATCATCCAAGCGGCGACCGGGGCGAAAACCGTTTTGGAGCTCGGTCAGGAGGCCAGCCGATTCTACCCAGCCACTCAGCCAATCCTTCAGGATGCGCGCAAACACTCTGTACACAACGCTGGTGACTGTAAGGGGCCTGTACGATTTTAATTGATCCGCGTCCCCACCTCGTTTTGGGATAAGGATGACATTCCCTGCCCGCCAGTCATCAGGAATTTGCGCCCCTGCAATGACACTCGTCAGCAGCTCGGCTAGTTGTTCCTTAGCCTCAGGACCGAGGATCTTGACCACCCGTGCTGGCAGTCCGTCTGGCCCCGTAGCAGTGCTGGCACTCAGACGCGCCAAGGCCCGATCTAGCGTACGCCCGGAGATGGTCCACTCCGGCTCCCTTGTTTCCGGTAGGTCTGCGATAGGGCCAATACACGACGGTGACGGCCCACTCAAGGCTTTGACTTCCAGAGTAGTTGTACGTCCGTACAGCTTGGCAAAATGGGCGGTGAGGCATTCCGTCATGTTCGTCACTGGCAATCCCGTTGCAGAGTCCGTGAGCTGAGCTGAGGGCTGGGTGCTTCTGTCCAAGGAGCTGATGTACCTCCAAAACTGCGTCGCTGACCTGCCGTCTTGGCGCAAAGATTTCGTCAGGCGCAAGTTATGATCGGCCACTTTCACCTGCACCAGAGCTTGTACTCTTTGTTTGAGTACAATGTATTGCGTCCACGCCTCAGAGGCCTTGGGGTCTTGTGACTTGACGGCTTGGCGGTGTACTCGGTTAGCCTGACGGCGTGCTCGCCATGCTGCCTCTACTTCCGCGTCCCACCACGCATTCCGTGTACCTCGCGCCGGCTGTCTTGCCTTCACCATGTGACTCTCCATAACACCCCGCAGAGCAGCCACATACTCTTCATAGGTTGTGGCCTGCATACGCTGCGAGCTGAGTTCGAACCCTTCGGAAACCGCCTCCAGCGCCCGATTCGGCAGGTATAGGCACTTCGCTCGTCGATGATGTGTGCGAGCATTATGTGTTCCTGAGCGCGAAAGCTGTAGTAGAAGGCGGTTGTGGTCACTCCCAATACTGGCCGCCCCATCTTCATCAATGTGAAGCTTTGGGGAAAGGGATTAGCAGAAACCAACACATAATCAATGCATGTGGCACTACCGCGGGCGCACCACGTAAATTGTCCTTTGCACTGTGGGTCCAGATTCATCACCGACAGATCAAGTTGTTCCACCAGCCCTAGAAGCAATCGGCCGGTGACGTCGGTGTATCCATGGCACTTATGTGGCCGTTGAAATCACCGAGGATGATTATCTGCCTGCCAGTAGCCCACTTGTGGGCGTCGGCCCACACACACTCCAGCAGCTGTGCATTTTCGGATTGCTGTGTGTGATGCACGACAAGGTACACCACGCACACTGCTGTCGGCACTCCCAAGATGGTGCCTTCAATCCACAGGTGGTCCGTACATTCTCCCTCCAGGCGACGCCATTCAAGGCCCCGCCGCCAAAGGAATCCAATACCCCCACCACCACGCTCCCGGCATACTCTATTACGCTCTATCCAGCACCATTCAGGGTGAATTGGGGGCTCCCCCATATCCCGGAGGTGGGTTTCAGCAACGCCATACAACTCGATGTGTTCAAGTTCCAGCACACGATATAGTTCTGCCCACTTTTGGGCGCGACGAGCCACGTGCATATTCAAAAACCCAATTCTGAAACTACTCCGTCCGCCTTGGCCGCGGCAGCGAGCACGCCGATGCTTTGGTCTTCGAAGGTTACAGTGACGCTTATGGGTTTCCAAGTGAGGCTGTTGCCCCCATCTCTCATCTGCTGCCTCTATTCCACCTTCCTGTACTGAACGTGGTGCAGAGTTATCTTGCGCTAGCTGCGTAGGGTGTGCTCCCACTACTGGGTCGACAGGGGCCACTGTTGAGATAAGTGGTGGCCGACCAACTCGGCTACCATTCTGTAGAGTTCCGAGCTGCTCTGAGTTTCCCACAAGGGCCCCGTGAACTGTTGAAGCTGCTGCCGTCTTGGGGGTGGTTGGGCCGTCCGGAGGGAGGTAGGGGCCCTGTGTGGCGGCGTAACAGGTATCCGCTCCGGTCTCGGCGGCCACGCAATAGGTATCTGTGCCATAGTCTGCGTTACGGGGGGTGGTAGGTCCCACCGTTGTGACTGAGCTGAGTTGGGCTGCGCTTGAGCAAGACTCTGTGATACTGGGAAGCCCACCTTGCCCACTCCCACATGACTGCCCAGTATTCCTATCTGCTCCAGTTCCTCGAAAACAAGTCTTTCTTGCGTACCACCAACTCCGTTTGCTCGCGAGCGCCACCTACTTGCTCCGGCCAGAGCAAGAGTATTCGAAACGCAGAGTCTGGGAGCGTGCTCTCCGCCGGATTGAGGCGTTCTGTGATGGAGCGTGCGCGCTGCTCCAGTTCTGCGACTGGAATTCGCCACAAGTGATGACCCGCAAGACGTACACACGGATGGATGGATGGATGAAATACAGGAGCGTCCCCTTTGAAACGGGGTGGTAGCAGAAGCTATCATGCTCATTAGATTGGTTTCGCAAGCCCCTCCGCCACGACAAGGCAGTGGTCCATGAAGGGGCGGTTAACTAAACCATCATTCTATTTATTAAATTTTGTTCCTACATTACTAACATTATGTCACTTCCCTGCTTTTAAGCCACCAATCTTCCAGTCGTTTTTTTGCTAGTTTCCACCGCCGGTTTATTCACCTGGCCACTGTTATCTCTAAACCCCAGAGCTTCAGGAACAGTGATTGCGCCTGCATCAACTTCCGGATGGATACCATTACATTCGAGTATAATATGGTCAATTGTTTCACTGGAGTTTCCACATACAGCGCATGCGTCATCTCCATTGTTAAATCTCTTTTTGTAGCTGCGTGTTCTAAGGCACCCAGATCTAGCTTCAAAAAGTAGGGCACTGCCTCTCGAGTTATCAAAGAAATCTTCCTTCCTGATCTGCATTTTCCATTTTCAGTATAATTCCACACTCTGTTTCTTTTCCATCGAATTTATCCGATTTTTACCTTCTGTGTTTTTCACCTGTTGCTTAATGCTCTTTATTTCTCCGTCCTTGTTACTAGCATACTTACTAGTTAGTTTCCTAGTTCTTTTCCTCCATTGTGAGTCAACGCTTTTTAGGTACAGGTATTTAAATATACTTTAGCTGCCCATCTGTTACTGTCCAATTTCCTCAGGCGTTCCTCATATAATATTTTACTCTGAGCTTCCCGTACTTCGAAATATGTCCAGCCCATATCTCCCTGTACCGCCTCATTTGTAGTTTTGCCGTGGGCACCTAGTGCTAATCGCCCAACGGATCTCTGATTTGTTTCTAATGTCGACTGTACCTCTGATTTTAGGCACAAAACCGCATTTCCGAAAGTAAGTCCGGGCACCATAATTCCTTTTCAAATACCCCTCAATACCACATACCTATTGTATCCCCACAATGCCTTATGCTTCATTATCCCGGCATTCCTTCGCCCTTTGGCCTTAAGCGATTGCTCATGCTTTCCAATGTATGCCAATCCTTCGTTTACCCATACCCCTAGATATTTATATTCTGCTACTCTAGGTATTTCAAGGTCTTGTATTTTAAGACCCTGATCAGTTGAGCCGCTGAAAATCATCAGACCCGACTTAACTGCGCTGAAACTGAAGCCTAGAGCGTCCCCTTCGTCTCCGCAATACTTAACTAGAGTTTGCAATTCTTCCAGACTGTCAGCTAGCAGCACAATATCGTCTGCATACATCAAACCGAGGAGGCGCTGCTCTACCGCCTTTCCACCTAATCTATATGACAGGTTAAAACCTAGATTACTGTCTTGTATCCTCCGTCCCAGGTTTATCATATAAAGCATGAACAGCACCGGTGATAGAGGACAGCCTTGTCTTAATCCTTTGCATACTTTGACATCCTCCGTACTTCTTATCCCGAATTCCGACGTAATTTCTACTTTGTTATCCCGGTATATATATTTCCTGTAGGAACTCTATTATCTCATAACCGATACCTCCTTCTTTTAATATGTTCCACAGGAGTTCCCTGCTTACGTTGTCGTACGCCCCGTTTATGTCCAGGAAGGTCAAATACAAAGGTCTATTTTCCACTCTAGATATTTCGATGCATTGGGTAAGCACGAACAGGCTATCATCTAAGCGCCTACCATTTCTAAAGCCGTTCTGAAGTTCTCCGAGTATCTTGTTACTTTCAACCCATGCTTGCACCTTTAATTTCACCGCCTGCATGGCTAACCTGTACATAACAGATGTTATGGTAATCGGCCTGTAGGATTTTATGTGCATCCTGTCTCCTTTCCCTTTATAAATCAAATTCATTTTACTCTGCCGCCAGCTGTCCGGAATTTGCTTATTCGTTATGACTGTTTCCAGAGCATTTAATAACGTTTCTTTACTTTTTGGACCGAGTTCATTAATCAGCTCGATCGGAATTCCATCTATTCCTGTAGATGTGTTTTTGGAATATTTTTTCTGCCTTTTTCCAGTTTAGATTGGTCAGTTCTAAGCTGCTTTGTATTCTGCTACCTTGTGTTGCTTCCGGATTTGCGGAGATTACCCTATCGTCGCTCTTAAATGGCTCGGATATAACTGATGTAATGTAGTTCACTGCGTTATCTCCCTTTAAACAATTTCCCTCGTTATCTTGAATCCGATCCTGCTTTCTTTGAATCTTCTTCCCTAGCAAGCTTATATGGTTCCAGAATTTTCTTGCTCCGCCTCTAGAGGCATCGTGTATATCTGCCATCCAGCGATCGGTGGACTGTCTTATTTTACTTTGGACGAGGGCCTGCACTTGAAGTTTCTTTTGTCGATATGATTCCCATTTTTGGTCGATTTCCTCCTGAGAAGCCTGTGCTTTCTTTGCCATTCGGTGTTCCCTTGGAGCAGCCCGTCGTTGTTCAATAGCTTCCCTGATTTCCTTATTCCACCAGCTCCGTGGCTTCCTCTTTCCATTCCAGGGGTTTGCTACTTTAACCTCCTGAATTTTCCTCCTTATGAGTAGTTCTACCTGTTCATAATCCCAGTCTTCCATGGGGCTTTTCTCTATTGCTTCCTCTATGTCTACTGCTATCTGCGCTATTTGCTCGTCGTTTAATTTTGCGTTTACGTTTTGTCTAAGTTCCATTTCTCTTTTCATCAAGGGCCCCACCTGCAGACTAATACGTTTATGATCACTTCCCAGACTACACTCCCCTTCTTCATCTATTTCCATTTTTGTGACCTTGCTACAAATTTCCTGTGACATTAGACAATAGTCAATGGTCGTCTGCCTGTTGCGGAATTCCCACGTGATTTGGCCTTCATATTTTGTTTCTCTATTTACTATAACTAGATCGTGTCGCTCACAGAAATCTAGCATTAGCTTGCCGTTACAATCCGTGTATCCATCCAGATCGTCGATGTGGCCGTTCATGTCCCCCAGTAGAATAATATTGGCCCCGTTTCCAAACTGGCTTATATTGTCACTGAGACATTCGACAAGATCCCTGTTTTCTTGCCTGCATTGATGTCCTGTTCCTAAATAAACTACCCCTAGCCATGTCTTTATGCCGGCAATTGTTCCTGAAACCCAGATATGTTCTTTACAAGATGATTTAATTCTTTGCCAATTTGTTTCGTGGTGTATCAACATACCTACCCCTCCACCCTTTTTTTCCGTTCTCGTTCTGTAGCACCCTTCCCAGACGTAGCCTTCTATAAACGGCGGATCTTCTAGATCCCTGAGATGAGTCTCGCAAAGAGCGTACACTCCTATTTTGTCATCCTTCAACTGCTGTTCTATCTCTAGCCATTTCGCTCTTTTTCTACCTCCTTGCATGTTTATGTAGCTGATCCTGGTGTTAAATTTCTTTTTTGTACTTTTCTTTCTCGACCTACTCTTTGCCATTTTTGGGGGCTCAGCCTCCATTATTACACTTTCTTCTGCTTCACTTCTAACTACCTCTGTGCACAGAGTCCTCGCGGACCCCCTAAAAAAGCTACAGCCCTGCCTGCCAGGCGCCAGCCGATCTCTGCTCCTACCCTTCGGTTAAAATGAACGTTCAGTCCTGACCTACTGTGCTTATGCCTTCCATGCCAGTGCTGGCCCCAGCCACCTGGCCCGCATTGGAATGTTCGTCCTCGTTGGTTCCAAGGATAAAGTCGGCCCCTTTTTTTTCAATTTGAGTAAGCTGTCCAAGCAGTTTCTGATTTTCCGCTCTTAACAAACGTACTTCATTTTCTAAATCATCCACACGAGACACTAAACTGCCCCTTTCTTGATCAAATCTATCAAGACGCGAACTCAGTACGCAACACCGACACAAAAAGTCGCTGCCTTCCACTTCACCTACAGAGTCAAAACGCGTTTCCATGAGATTAACCTGCGCCTCACACAGAGTACACTTTACCTTCTTTTGATTGCACATCTTAAGCGCTCATCGACTGAACTATATCAATTACGAATTCTCAGAATATACAAATTGTCAAAAGAAGACACAAGAAACGACTAGCAAACACGCGTTAAAAACCAATTCTGCGAATGCCAATAGCCTAGAAAAAAAAATATTTATCTAAACAAGATAGCTAAATAATGAACGCCAAGAAAACCTAGCTGCCGGCACGAAAAACCTAGGCCGCTAGGACCAAGAGCTAAAATCTATTCTTTAGGCTGCACCTAACATAACTAGCTGAAAACGAAATAAAGTTAATAAAAGAAAGAACTCATCTATTTGACGCTTCGGAAGCTCCCGCTGTCTCCAGTCCGTCCGTTTCCGGTAGCCACGTGCAATCGGAGGAGCGATGGAACACGCACTGAATGTCACCTCCCACCTAGTGTCGAAAAGGAGAGTACATTGGGCACACTTCCAAATGCCGCTTCGCAGGCGCCGGAAATCTTGGCAGGCAGCAGCTGCCATGACTGCACAACCCGGCTCCATCCATGAAAAATGATCGCCGGTGAGCTGTTAAAACAATCATTTGCAGGGCACGACGCTCAATTCGATGGATATGAACAACGCTGCTAAACTTTAATGTGGGATTTTCAGGGGGATATTTTGAGAGTTCGATATAGGAATATGATATATGTGCATTTGATATATCCGGGATCAAATACAGAATCGGGGCAACCTTGGACTTTAATCAACCAAATGATCAGACAGGTTTTCGGAAAGGGTACTCTACAATCGATCATATTCATGCTATCAACGAGGTGATAGAAGGATGTTCGGGATATAACCAGCCTCTATAAATAGCATTCGTTGATTAGAATAAGCACTTGACTCAGTCGAAACGTCAGCAGTCATTGCCTAAGGGTGTATATGAGCCGTATGTGAAAGCATTGGAAGATATCAATAGTGGCTGCATAGCAACTATAGTCCTCTATAAAGAAAGTAATAAAATTCCCATAAGGAAAGGCGCTGGGCAAGCGGACACGATCTCCCAAGTACTATTTGCCACTTGCTTAGAGGAAGTATTCAGAAACCTGGAGTAGGAACAATTATGGATAAGGGCTGATACAATACATTGCCTTGTTAATTAACTCAGCAGACAAATTACAAAGAATGCTTAATGACCTAGGCAAGCAAAGCAAAAACATAGGCCTAAAAATAATATGTGAAAGCCTAAGGTAATTGTCAATAGCCTCAGATAAGAACAGCAGTTTACAAAAATTCCGAGAGCACTGTGGAATCTGCACTGCAGAAATGCGACAGCCTGAGTGTTGTTGTTGCACAAGGTGCATCACATTTGCTCTCATTATCATTACCAACTAATTACATCGTCTTTGCTAATTCCATCATTGTCATTATCACTAATTGCAGAATTATTGTTATCGCTGCTATCATCCTCACTATAGACAAGAAGAATTATGATGTGTTTCACGATTCCGGGCATGGCGCAGTAGGTTAAAGCGCTCGGCAGGGGATGCGAGGGATGGAGGTTCGATTCCCGGTGGAGGTCGGACTTTCATTTTTCCAGATTTAAAGACAAAGATTTCAGCGCAAAGGCATACGGCGAAAGGAAAGCAGAAGGAAGACTATAGGGACGAACACAGCGCTGTGTTCGTCCCTATAGTTTTTTTTCTTTTCTTTTTTTTTTCCTTTGGCCGCGTGCCTTTGCGCTGAAAATTATGCCCTTAAATCTAGAATACCAACTAGCCCAACAACTTACTCTACTGAAGTTCATTTTCCTGAAGACGTTACTTTCGGTTTTGGATGATGACGTCATTGGATTGACAGCTATGTGTGACCGGACGAACAAACAACAACAGTATGAGCCAGTGAAGACTTTCGCCTTAATAGGTACACGGGTGGAAGCAGGCTCGAGCGTTTTGGAACAGCTCAGGGAGCAGTGGTAATGCCACTTTGAGCAGTAAAACGAGTGTTTTGGAGCACTCAAGTTATGCTTTGGAACATGTTTCTATAGGGTCAAGCACTTTTAATAACTGCAATTTTTTTTCTGATATACAAAAAAATCCAATTTGATTACTTTTTATTCAATATTCAATGCTGTACTACCTATGCACACATATCTCAACATGTAAAGATGTTTAAAGTAACACAGCTGACTAAAAGCTTTTGCCTATTCTGACTTGACAGCTTTAGACATGTCCACGCTCAAGCACCACCACTACCTTGGAATTGAAATAAACGAGCTGCACATCGCCACTCGCTGTCTTCTTCACATCCTTTTTGATCCCGCAGCTGTGCTGATAAATTCCTGGGCACTGCTCAATAGTACCTTCAGGAAGGATAGATGGCACTGAAGGGCAGCCTTTTCTTCCTTAAGCTTCTTTACTTCATGGTTGTCTCCCAGTGACTCATGTTTTCTTTTAAGTAACACTGGGGCTACACGTCGGCAACAGGCTTTCTATGCCCTTCCAACACTCTTGAAATCATTTCTCGCAATTGACACCGTCATGGCATCACCCCCATAATGCTTCAAGTATGCTTTTGTCTGATGTAGACTTGACAGGTTTGTTGTTAACAACGATTCTATAGTGAAGTACACACTCGTTTTCACAGCAGAACTGTTGGAACAACTCGTGTAGTTCTTTGTAACCAGAAAAATTTCCTCAACAACTCGTGGTAGTCTGTGGCGATTGCTTCGCTCCTTGCCCTCACTTCGCCCACCACCGCCGATTCAAAAGGCTGGAAGTTGCTGTTATGTGCACAAAACATTTTTCTCGCAATTAATTCTTCCGAGTCGTTTGTGACTCGTTTTAGAATAACTTGAGATCGAAATATTTCTAATGCTCGCTTTTCTAGTTTATTAAAATTTTATGTGTGTTAGCTAAGCCCAGCCAAGGAGCATTGTACCTCCACCACCGATGTGCTGCCATCGTTTAGACTATGACGACCCCTATAGACCAGAACACGGAGGGTAAATTGATCGCCACCATATTGCGGGTGCTGTAAGGCTACCTAGAGGTGCTGCAGCGAAATGACTGCTCTGCACTATCAAACGAGGTGGACATGGGTATTCATAGCGCTTACGCCTTTACGTTTCTTTTAAGTTTTTACAACTTGCTGCTCACAAAATCGCCAGAAGTGCATTTTTGCCTCATGGCAAGGCTGTTCTACACATCTCGCAATGGCAGAGGCAAGCACAGCGTCCACAAGTGGAGCGAGTGGTTCGGTTAAGTGCATGGTACCTTTCTATGCGAAAAATACTACGGTTGTGACTTTTCAACTTTGATTTGCATGCCCAATGATATGCCACATATTACAAAAACCGTCGCAGTACGCAATATATCTCACCCTCGCGTGGTGTCTGCAAAAATTTGTTGCAGTCCGCACCGCACAGACAGCTGGCATGCCGCAAGTGCGAGTAAACCTGATGTCTCTGTTTTCATTTCAGCAAGGAAGTGCCTTTTTTTTAACAGCCATGATAAGCAACGCCAACCAATCACAAAAATAAGACCTTGATATCTCCTGTTTGGTTGATGTGCTGCTGATTCATTCTTCAACCCTGCTGGAAAAGAAAAAAATAAACAAAAGAGACTCCGGGATCATCGCCAATGAGAAGCATTCACTCGCAGTAGCGGCATGCGGTCTGTTTTGTGAGGTGTGGGCTGCGGCAGATTTCTAGCAGTCACCACGTAAAGGTAAAACATATTGCGGACTGCAAAGGTTTTGCTGGTAGATGGGACATTACTTGGGGTGCAAATCAAATCAGAAAAGTCACACATTACTTGGGGTGCAAATCAAATCAGAAAAGTCACAGCCATAGCATGCCTGCATGCAACGGTACCACGCGCTTATCGGAACCACTCGCTTCTCTTGTGGACACTGTACTTGCCTCTGCCCTCGCAAGATGTAAAGAATAGTCTTACTGTGAGGCGGAAATTAACTTTTGACAATTTTATCTGCAACCAGTTGTGAAAACCTTAAAGAAACATAAAAGCGCAAGAGCTAGACACCCACGGCTGCCTCGTTTGACAATCCAGAGGCATATATAGTTTCGCTGCGGCAGCTATAGATGGTGCTAGAACGTCCTCAAAATGGCAGTGTTCAATTTACCCTCCTTGTTCTGGTCTATAGACCTTTTCGAAAAGTGGTCGTAGGTGTTGCCATATTGAATACTGGGCTGTGCTGCCAGCACAGGAAAAGTTGAGAATTGTCTCTCCCAAAAGCCGCCCCACAGTCCAGTCGAACAGGTTTCGCTGCTCGTGAAAAGGTCTATAGCACAACATGCTATAGACCCTGCTGCACTTCTCACAGTCACCTAATCAAATTGCATCGAACCGCATTTCTTGTACCTGGCGCAATTAATGGCCCAATACAATTAATGTTAGGCAAAAATCATTTTTCGCTAAGTTATATGGCAAAATACCAAGGCATCAAAACATCATGGCAATTAAAACATCAAGTTTTGGGGTTTTGGAGCAATATTGTGTTTTGGGACAGGATGGCGTAGACAAAGCAGTTTGGAGCAGAATAAAGCAAACGGAGTGAATGGAGCAGTACTTCCGCCCTGCAGGTAACAAAGCACTGGATGTTGTTGGCAAATGTGTCTGCTTAGGACAGGTAGCAACCGCAGATCCGGACCATGAAAGATCGATAACTACAGGTTTTCCCCCGAATTTAATCCTAGTGCTAGTGTAAAAAAATCTGAGCGCTGACTGATATAATCTGCGTGCCGTGTAATTTAATTCGAGTGCCAAGCATTTAATTAAAGAGCCAGCATATCTAATTCGAGCGCGAGCTCGAATAATGCCAGCGCCAACTAATTTAATCCGAATGCCAAAGCAATTAATACAAGCGCCGGCAAATTTAATCCGTGTGCCAACCAATTTAATCCATATGTGGAAAATGAATGCAATAGAGGGCTCCAAAGCACGAAACATGAATTCCGGAAATAAATCGAAATTGAGATCATCTTTCAGACAATGCGCCGAATCAGCGAAGCGTCAACTTAAAGGATAGCCTTCATCAGTATTATGACAAACATTGCCTTGATGCAAGTGTTTTAAACCTAATGTCTCCCAGAAAATAAAATTGCATTTTAAAGACGGCCGCTTCTGTGCTTTTACAAGCCTGTAGTTTCCTACGCCGCTACAATTGCCGCCCAGACAAATTAAGCACTGCTGTTTTGGTTGCAAGCTCTGCTGTACATAGTTTCAGCCACTTTGCCATGTCAGAGTCAGACTGAATGCAACGGCACGCTTTCTCTCTTTCCGTGGTAGTGGCCGTGTAAAATTGAGAAAGCGGTAAAATGAGAAATGTTTCTCTAGCTCCATGTCTTCTCGCCTGAACCAACTCTGCTTTACACTAATCCTTCTTTTCTGCTAGTGGTGTTGAATCATTATTAGAAACACAAATACATTTCTGCACCGGTTGCCATTTCATAAAAACAGCAGGCTCTTGTGTGAAGGCCGAAATGCCATCAGCATGCAGATTCAGTGCATATGACAACCCATAATAAGCAGTGCTTAACCAGCCAATTAGAAGATGACAGTCATATTTATTCACTTGTCATGCGTCTAAACTAAAAGCTGCGAGAGGCGTGTCATAAACTGCAGTTTTTCAGCTGCGCGTGGTTCTTGGTTTTTGCAAGATACAAGAACAAAGCAAAATAGTGCATGCAGATGTGATGCTTAAGCGTCACATAGTCTGCGAAGTGATCTCAATTTCGATTTATTTCTGGAATTCATGCTTCGTGCTTTAGAGCCCTCTACCGCACTCATTTTCCACATATGAATTAAATCCGCTGGCGCTTGTATTAATTGCGTTGGCACTCTGATTAAATTGTTTGGCGCTGTCATCATTCGAGTTGGTGTTCGGATTAAATACACTGCCGCTTTTATTAAATGCTTGGCACTAAAATTAAATTACACGGTGCGCAGATTGTATCAGTTGGCACTGATGGAGCGCATTTGGCAAGTTCTTGCAGGTCATGACCAGCAGCTTACTGGTATAACTCAGGAGAAAAGTAAATAACAGTTGTATCTTACGAGTACTCATCTATGGGGCTCAAATGTGAAGGCTAATTAAAGGGGTTATACTTAAGTTGAAGTAGATGAATAGAGCTATGGAATGGAAAATGGTAAGTGTAGTCTAGAGATAGGAAGCATGCAGAGTGGGTCCAAGAAATCAACTCTAAATAATGGCATTCTAGTCGAAATCAAGAAGAAATGGTCACAAGCAGGACATGTATTGCAAAGAGAGGATAACCGATGGTCGCTAAGAGCAACAAATTGAATTCCAAGTGAAGGCAAGCCTGGCAGGGGGCGGCAGAAAGTCAGGTGGGTGGACGAGGTTAGTAAGTTTTCAGGGATCAAGTGGGTGCAGCTACCACAAGACCGGGTTAACTGAAGGATTATGAGAGAAGCCTTCGTTCTGCAGTGGATATAGTCCAGCTAATGATGATAATGATGATGAGCTATGGCCAAAGAAAAACCGTATGGCAACAAAGGGCTCCTTTATCACATAAAAAACTGATTTAAAAAGAAATCTTCCCACCAGTTGAACCAAACTTGCAATGACCTCATTAAGATGGCCAGTTTGCCGCCACTCTGAAATTAATGGCCGAGCAGCATAACTTTCGGGATCTGCACTCGCAAAATCAATACTGACATGTACATTTCACTTGAGAAATCTGTCGCCAACGGTGACAGCAGCATTTCATCTCTCCTCTTGAGTATACTTGTAACTCCTTGCCACTAAAAAGAAATATTGCTGACATGTCGTATTGTCTACGAAGAGGCTTCAAAAATTCATGAAACATTTAGCGGAAATATATGTGTGGCTCCAACGCCTCTATTCGTCTTTTAATTAAACTGCATGTGCTCTTTTCTCTCTGTCTGAGCTCGTGGAGGGGCAGCTGAACTGTGCATGTGCAAAGGTTATCGCGGCGCGCGACTTGCGCTTGACGCGGCAGAAAGTGTAGATAAAGGGACAGAATGGAAGAATCGGGGGAGTCTGGCGGGAGCCCTGCTTGGGGAGCGATCACGTTGTTAGCTGTTGGCGAGCAGCATGAAGAATCCTGATGTAATGGACTGTGGAGCAGAGCAATACCAGGATTCCTGAGCTGGGTTTTTTGCTTGAGTTACAGCCACGCGAGGAGCAATGTATTTTGTACTGCTCGGAGCCCCTTTTGCCATGTCACATAGGCCACCCCACTATGTTTTGTCTTGCCATGTAAAAGCACTGGCCCCTTACTTTTGTAGCAAAGCATAGTCCTGTCACGAGCCGCGACCACATGCTTCGCATTGCAGTGGCGTGCTGTGTTGTATCTTTGCAAAGTGCTTCTCTGCTGACCCGGAAATAAACTGGCGTTTTTATCATCATCATCAACCAGACTATATACCCACTGCAGGGTGAAGGCCTCTCTGATATTTCACCAATTGGTATTTTGGAGCAGAATGGCATTCATGTGAATTTGTGACTAGTATTTGGGCGAGGCCCTGACTCGCGGACCCATTCTTTAGAAGGCGGGGCCTTCATATTAAACTACAAATAGATTAGGTATTTTTAGACCTGCATCATTATCATCACCACGTCGCTTTGTTGCTTCAGCAGCGAGTCATGGCGAGCCAGTGTGCCAGGTTCATTTATGCTATTATAGATGAAAGAATTCAGAAAATGTTGATGAATTCTGAATCAACAGTTCCTGAATTCCTGACCAAACCAAACCGAATTCTGAATCGGATGAAAGTAACACAGATGAAAAAAGAACCTAGAAGGAAGTGAGGAGCAGTCACAAAAAAACAAAAACAAAAAAACTTGGCAGTGAAAGGGTAAATAACAGTGCGCTCTTTGTGATTAGGGTGTTGCAGTCTATCGATACAGGCCAACGTCACATTGCCTTAGTTGCCCTTTTAGGGTCATTTGCAAGTGTCTGCATGTACAGGCTTCATATGTGGTCTGCCAATGCAACATACGTCACTGCAAGAACGCTGCTACTGATGCCTTTGCAATGCAAATTGGGTACCCAGTCTTTCTCAAAAGCTTCCAGGCATATTTGTGCATCTGAAAAGGATGCTTTTATATATTTGCAAAGCTTAGTTGTACAGCCTGTCTGTAACTTCAAACCAACAAGCATCAATACTAGTCCACATTTCACAACTGCATATTCGAATCCGTTCAAATATATTCGGATGACAGTGTAGCATGATACTAAATGAGAAGGACCCACCAAGCATCATATGCTCAATTGCATCCCTGTTGAAAATGTCCCTTTTGGTAACACCTGACTGGCCGAAGCACCAGAAATGGATGACCTGCTGCATGCATTTTTGCCATTTCAGCCAATCAGATCCACTCAAAAGAGACATATGAAACTTAGGTTGGATATGGGCCTGCATAGCTGGAAAAAAAAATTGTGGGACACCTCAGCTTTGCAGTTAAGGGTTATGGTGCGGTCACGTTTCCCACTCACGGACAATGTTTCTCGACTTTTAAATCTTGCTTTTTATATTTTTATACACCGATACTTAGAGTCAGCACACATACACTTCCCATTCTGAGCAGTCTGACACCTTGAGTGGATTTCTCATTTTCTCAATTAATTGATGAATTACAATCTGAACTTAATTTGCCTCATCAAGCAATAGTTTTTCATTGAGTATTTGACACCTTTGATCTCGCTTTTCCAAATGTTCATTTTAATTATGACAATTGACCAATTAACAGGCTCTTCATTATGAGCATTTTGCCACATTAAAACCCCTTTTTTCAATTATTTCAGATAAATAATCAGTTACGCACTAAATATTTTTAATTAGCATCATGAAGCAGTTGCTTTTAATTCTGAGTATTTTGGCACCTTTGAACCTTCTTTTGTCAACTTTTTCATATCTTATTTCTTAAAATTATCAATTAAATACAGTGATTTCATTAACTCGTGCCTATAACACTCCAATCATTCAACAGAACCAAAATTATCATGATACAATGTTTTTTACCCAGCCCCAGTACTTCCAGACACGTGGTGCCGACAACTACAATCATGACGCCGATGGCGTTTCAACCAAACGAGCTTTATAAGCTATCACTTAAAAGCTAGCAGCACTTGAATACCTTCCCAGATCAGTCTTGTCAACAGATCCAGGCTGAATTTCAGTTTCAGTTTAAATAAATCATGGCACATTGTGCTACTGAAAAACATTATCCCTTGCTTTCGAGAAGAAAATATTTTTCCACCTGTGGCCACCATTTTGAATTTGCAGGAATTAGTCCCACAGAAATATTTGCAAACAACAATTTTTTTGATGCATAAATATCAAAACTTTTTATAGATATAAAATACATTGCATTTTTGAATCAAGCAAAATAAACCAACTTAGCGTATTTTTAGGTATAAGTCACAGAAGAAAGGTACAAAAAGATGAAATTTCTAAATTTTTAACAACATAAAGACCCTGTACTTCAAGCCCTGCGTGACCACCCCCGTGCCCCCCGTCTGCAGCTCGTGCCTCATCCGCTTGTGACTAGATTGCTCTGGTGCGACTTGTCATCGGCTCTACCTCGTCCCTTCATCCCGGAGGTCTTTCATCCTGCCATTTTCCATTCACTTCAGGACATCTGCCATCCCAGTATCAGAGCCACATAGTGCCTCATTACCCAGCGGTACGTCTGGCCAAACATTAGACGTTCACCAGCTCGTGTCTTGCTTGCCACTCCGTCCAAATGACTCAATATACAAAGACTCCGCCCCAGTTTTTCCTGCCACCTGGTTGTTGCTTTGACCACATTCACCTTGACTTGGTTGGACCACCACCTCCATCTAATGGCTGCCGGCACATTCTGATGATGATTGACCGCTTCACTCGTTGGCTTGAAGCAGTGCCCATTCTGGACATTACTGCGCAAACAGTTGCCAAAGCCTTCGTTTCAGCATGGATTTCCCACTTTGGCTATTACCACGGATCGTGGCCGCCAGTTCGAATGCATCCTCTTCACTTCCTTACCAGTTTGCTCGGCACTAAACACTGCCGCACCACACCATCCTTGTGCCAACGGCATGGTTGAGCGGCTCCATCGTTAGCTCAAGACTGCCCTCATTGCTCGCCTAGATCGCGAGCACTGGGCTGGTCACCTTGCTATGGTGTTTTTTGGCCTACGCACCGTTTTTCGTCGCGACCTTGGCTGTTCGGTGGCCGAAGTCGAACCCAGATATATCGAACTCGAAGGGAATCGCGAAAAAGTTCGATATATCGATAATTCGATATAGAGAAATTGGCTTGTGACGGCACTTACGATGCGGAAAAACGATACCGTATTTGTCGCGTAATCAACCCACTCGCATAATGAACCCACTCTCCACTTTTGCACCAGAGAATTTGAAAAAAAAAAGTAAAATGCGTTAAGGCCAGCTCGCTCACATGCAAGCGATTGAGCGATCTCAGCGACGAGCGGCAGCGACAGAGCGAAAAATTTCGAACTTGTTGAAACTGGCCGCTCGAGCCACCGCGGCAGCTCAAAACAAGGTTTCTGTGTCGCTGCGGCAGAAAATCGCGAGCGTTTTCGCTTGCATGTCGATGGCGCGTGTCACTCCGTTTCGGTCGTCGCATCGACAGCTCATTTCTTGGCAGCGTGCCAAGATGTTGCGCAGCGATAACGTCAGGGCGCGTTTATCTTTTTATAGCTCCTGTGGTGGCCGGGAGCGAACTTGGCAAGGGTGCCCGTGATGGCTTGATTGCACAAGCCTGGTTCGATTTATCACGCTGCGCTTGGGGCGGGCGTCATGATCGCAGCAGCTGACGGCGTGCTTCCGTTGATTCATACATGCAAAGATAAACGGCTCCCGCCAAAAAAAAATCAATAAAGCCTGCCGCTTCTTAACGTCCACAGCCGCCATATCTTACGCTACGTCGCGCGTACAGCACAACGATAAGAATGACTCTCGGAAAAAAAAAAAAGAACACAGAGAGGTAGTTTAACAAAACTTGAAGTTGGGCTAGATGGTGCATTGTAATTTGACTGAAGATAAAGCGCACGGGAAGACGCACACAAGAGAAGAAGACACAGGACACGCGCTAACTCACATCTGGTTTATTGCAGCAATAACAGCAAATATATGCTGAAAAGGGTTCATGCGCAGTACATAAAAATCCCATAAAGACAGAGGAAAAAAATATAAGGAATATCACAAAACATTATCAAGGAATATCACAAAACCCGATCAAGAAAACTGATCTCTGCCTTCCAGAGCCGCACCGACGTATCGCTGACACACCTATCTCCCCTTTTCCCGATATGGAATGCCTCCAACAGCTCACGCGCTGTCTTGTCACGGCCTCTGCCCAGAATCTTAATGTCAGCCAGTCGCGGCTCGCACGCAGTGCAGTTGGCGCAATGCGCTGCCAAATTTGACCCTCCACTCCTTAAAGCCCGCAAATGATCCCCTGCTCGATCATTAATACAGCGCCCGGTCTGGCCAATGTAGGCCTTCCCACAGGTCAGCGGGATCTCATAAACGACCCCCATGCAGCAGTCGACAAACCGCTTGGCATGTTTTTTCTCACAACCGCTCGGTTTTCCAGCACGCGAAATGCGTGAGCAAAGCTCCGCCATCTTCTTCGGAGCGGAGAACACCACCGGCACGCCATGTCTGTTCGCCACTTTCTTCACGTGGTGCGCAACCTTATGCATATACGGTACCACAACAGGTTTAGCCGTATTTCTCACCGGAGCAGTTTTCTTTCCAAACATGGCTCGCTTGGTTTTCCGGAGCAGGGCTTCCGTCACTGACATAATGACCGCGCAGGGGTACCCAGCAGACAGCAACCGCTGTATTTGCCTATTAAAACTCGACTGCACAGCATGCGGGCACGACTTCGTGAGGGCAGACCCTAAGCATTGGCTAGCGATAGCTCTTTTAACAGTTTTAGAATGTGCCGAAGAGTAGGGCAAAAGTTGTTTCTTTGCCCGCGGAGCGTACAACCAACAAACATGATCATTCCCTAAAGTAACGTTAATATCTAAAAACTGCAATGAACCCTGTGAAGGAAGTTCATGAGTGAAAAGCAGACCTCTCCCATTCCGCCGAAAGTTGTCCAAAATCCCACCCACCGCGTCAGTGTACGTCGAGTTTGGTAGCTTGTTAAGAACAATCAGAAAATCATCCACGTACCGGAATACCTTTAGAACACCTTTCCCATTAAAGCTCTGCTCAAGGGCGCGGTCAACAAAAGCTAAAAACACATTACAAAGAACCGGGGCAACACAAGAACCAGTACATATCCCTTGTTTCTGGCGATAAAATCTGTTCTCAAAAGAGATAAACGTAACACTAATATAAAACTCAAGCAAACGCATAAAATTATCCACTGTTAGACCACTAGAGTTCTGAAATTGCACAACCCCACTTTCTTCAATAGCATCTCTAACAACAACGAACAGGGCAGCATGAGGCACAGAATAATATAAATCTTCCACGTCTACAGAGAATACATAGCCAATCGACTTATTATCCTCGAGAAAGCTCACCACTTCATTCGAATTCTTCGTTAAAAAGGGGTCTTGAAACTGCAGTGAATTTAAATGCTTCTGAAGGTACTTGCTTAAAACATGCTGCCAAGTACCATTTTCACTAACAACAGACCTAAAAGGCACATTCAGCTTATGTGTTTTAGCCGTAAAAAACACTGAGAGGGCATTGCACCTAGTACTAACAATATCATTTGCTAACCTGTCGAGAACCAAGTCTTTGCACAAGGCAGCCGCTTTACCCTTCACTCTAGTGGCGCTGGACTTTACTTCCTCGAAATTCTTGACGATAGCATCTTGCGCTCTCCTGTGGTATTCCTCTTCAGTCAACACCACAAAGCCTCCTTCCTTGTCAGACTGAAGCAGTCGTAACTCATTATGCTGGAAGAAGGAAACAACCTTCCCCCACCCATCCTTGGAACGGCCCGCGGAGGTCCTGGCAGTTTTCATCAGCGCGTCCACACCATCAAGAAGGCATCTTTCTTGGTCTTCTCCTGCAGCCTTCCTAGCTATTTGCCGATTGAGCGCAAGCAATTCATGGCCCGGTACACTTGGTTCCTGGCAGAATTTGGGACCCTTGCTTAAAATATTGGAAATGTCCCCCGGCAACACCTCATCACCAACCACTGCCACATCAGTAGCCCGACGAACACAGCTCTGCCTGCCCTCAGTCGATTGCAAGGCTTGGTTCAAGGTCTGGGCCCAGAGGAATTCCGTCAGATTAGCCGCATGGCGTCTAATGGCACGTAGCTTGATCTCGGCTAACCAACCAGGGTCTAACGCATAACACAGGGCCCGCAAATGGTCCTGCGAAGATGTCAGGACCATTTGCGGGCCCTGTGTTATGCGTTAGACCCTGGTTGGTTAGCCGAGATCAAGCTACGTGCCATTAGACGCCATGCGGCTAATCTGACGGAATTCCTCTGGGCCCAGACCTTGAACCAAGCCTTGCAATCGACTGAGGGCAGGCAGAGCTGTGTTCGCCGGGCTACTGATGTGGCAGTGGTTGGTGATGCGGTGTTGCCGGGGGACATTTCCAATATTTTAAGCAAGGGTCCCAAATTCTGCCAGGAACCAAGTGTACCGGGCCATGAATTGCTTGCGCTCAATCGGCAAATAGCTAGGAAGGCTGCAGGAGAAGACCAAGAAAGATGCCTTCTTGATGGTGTGGACGCGCTGATGAAAACTGCCAGGACCTCCGCGGGCCGTTCCAAGGATGGGTGGGGGAAGGTTGTTTCCTTCTTCCAGCATAATGAGTTACGACTGCTTCAGTCTGACAAGGAAGGAGGCTTTGTGGTGTTGACTGAAGAGGAATACCACAGGAGAGCGCAAGATGCTATCGTCAAGAATTTCGAGGAAGTAAAGTCCAGCGCCACTAGAGTGAAGGGTAAAGCGGCTGCCTTGTGCAAAGACTTGGTTCTCGACAGGTTAGCAAATGATATTGTTAGTACTAGGTGCAATGCCCTCTCAGTGTTTTTTACGGCTAAAACACATAAGCTGAATGTGCCTTTTAGGTCTGTTGTTAGTGAAAATGGTACTTGGCAGCATGTTTTAAGCAAGTACCTTCAGAAGCATTTAAATTCACTGCAGTTTCAAGACCCCTTTTTAACGAAGAATTCGAATGAAGTGGTGAGCTTTCTCGAGGATAATAAGTCGATTGGCTATGTATTCTCTGTAGACGTGGAAGATTTATATTATTCTGTGCCTCATGCTGCCCTGTTCGTTGTTGTTAGAGATGCTATTGAAGAAAGTGGGGTTGTGCAATTTCAGAACTCTAGTGGTCTAACAGTGGATAATTTTATGCGTTTGCTTGAGTTTTATATTAGTGTTACGTTTATCTCTTTTGAGAACAGATTTTATCGCCAGAAACAAGGGATATGTATTGGTTCTTGTGTTGCCCCGGTTCTTTGTAATGTGTTTTTAGCTTTTGTTGACCGCGCCCTTGAGCAGAGCTTTAATGGGAAAGGTGTTCTAAAGGTATTCCGGTACGTGGATGATTTTCTGATTGTTCTTAACAAGCTACCAAACTCGACGTACACTGACGCGGTGGGTGGGATTTTGGACAACTTTCGGCAGAATGGGAGAGGTCTGGTTTTCACTCATGAACTTCCTTCACAGGGTTCATTGCAGTTTTTAGATATTAACGTTACTTTAGGGAATGATCATGTTTGTTGGTTGTACGCTCCGCGGGCAAAGAAACAACTTTTGCCCTACTCTTCGGCACATTCTAAAACTGTTAAAAGAGCTATCGCTAGCCAATGCTTAGGGTCTGCCCTCACGAAGTCGTGCCCGCATGCTGTGCAGTCGAGTTTTAATAGGCAAATACAGCGGTTGCTGTCTGCTGGGTACCCCTGCGCGGTCATTATGTCAGTGACGGAAGCCCTGCTCCGGAAAACCAAGCGAGCCATGTTTGGAAAGAAAACTGCTCCGGTGAGAAATACGGCTAAACCTGTTGTGGTACCGTATATGCATAAGGTTGCGCACCACGTGAAGAAAGTGGCGAACAGACATGGCGTGCCGGTGGTGTTCTCCGCTCCGAAGAAGATGGCGGAGCTTTGCTCACGCATTTCGCGTGCTGGAAAACCGAGCGGTTGTGAGAAAAAACATGCCAAGCGGTTTGTCGACTGCTGCATGGGGGTCGTTTATGAGATCCCGCTGACCTGTGGGAAGGCCTACATTGGCCAGACCGGGCGCTGTATTAATGATCGAGCAGGGGATCATTTGCGGGCTTTAAGGAGTGGAGGGTCAAATTTGGCAGCGCATTGCGCCAACTGCACTGCGTGCGAGCCGCGACTGGCTGACATTAAGATTCTGGGCAGAGGCCGTGACAAGACAGCGCGTGAGCTGTTGGAGGCATTCCATATCGGGAAAAGGGGAGATAGGTGTGTCAGCGATACGTCGGTGCGGCTCTGGAAGGCAGAGATCAGTTTTCTTGATCGGGTTTTGTGATATTCCTTGATAATGTTTTGTGATATTCCTTATATTTTTTTCCTCTGTCTTTATGGGATTTTTATGTACTGCGCATGAACCCTTTTCAGCATATATTTGCTGTTATTGCTGCAATAAACCAGATGTGAGTTAGCGCGTGTCCCGTGTCTTCTTCTCTTGTGTGCGTCTTCCCGTGCGCTTTATCTTCAGTCAAAACAGAGAGAGCTGCCATAGCCACGTCAGCCGCCGCGCGCAGAGGGTTCGCAACACACGCTGGAGAAAGCGTTCAACGTCTGTCTGAAAACGGGCTGAGCTGGCTTGGCGCATGTGTAGCGCGTGCTGAAGGAGAGAGCTCGGCAAAAGAATGGGCACACCCACGCACATGGCTTGCAAACGTCTGTGTTGGCGCGCGGGAAACGATAACTGCAGATGCGCGCTCCTTTGGGGAATGGGCGCGGCGCTGTCCAGAACTGTCCCCTCTCATTCCTTCCGCGCGTGGCTTGAAAACGTCACGCGGAAAACGGCCAAGGGTGATGCGATAGTCTTTGGGGAAGGCGCATATTCCAGTGCGTGGTGTGGAGTTCGATATATCGAACAACCGGCGAAATTGAGTTCGCTATATGGCGCGGCTTTCCTATACTCTTACATGAGATTTTCAAGGGGATATTCCGTTGGTTCGATATAACCAAAATTCGATATATCCGGGTTCGATATAACCGGGTTCGACTGTACGTACAATTAGAAAGTAAAAAAAAAACATTCGCTTGAAGAATTGTTTACATATATAAACATATCTACGCATGCTCCAACAAAGAAACAGGTCTACGCATTAATATACTGGCTGCCTCGTCAACATTTTATGCGCACTCACAAAATACCAATACGCGTCATAAAGAAGGCCAAACTCGAGTTATTCATGACCTTTGAGCCAGTAACCGTTCTGGCGTAAAGGTGTCAGTATCCAGCCTTCGCGCCTCACTGTGATGACCCACTGTTTATGGCGACCTAAGTCCATAAGAAACCTGTGCAAGCTTACTAAACTTTGCGTTCTTCACCTTCATGCACATGCCACGGTTATGCAACTAATCAGCATGGTGCTTTGTTTTTTATTTTTTCGGCTGCAGCAAACCATCGCACAATCACAGTAGGCGAAAGCAACTGAAGCATTGTTTTTCCTATCACGCGAAAGTCTATAATTACGACAGCGCCTCCGCATCTTCATGACTCCTATACTCCTTTAAGTTTGCAGGTAATAGCAAAGCCTAGTCACACAGATAAATTTGTAAAAAAAAATAAACTTTTTGATGCATCACTATAAAAAAAAAATTTCATATGAATAAAATGCATTGTTCTTTTGATGTGCAGGAAATAAACAAACTCTGCCTTATTTTTGTTCAAATAAAAATCATAAAATATTGTCACGGACAATAGGGCTAGACGTGCTTAAAAGACAGGGAGAAGCTGTACCAGCAGCCAGCGTTCTGCACAGAGCGCGCGAGCAGACTTCAGCGTCTTTTTCTCCCAGGCACCATCTCAGAATCTCGGGAACACCAGGTGGCATTACCCCCCCTCCTAAAAAAAAAAAAAAACGAAAGCAGAGGCTGATCGCGAGCAATGGGCAATGCCAAAGAAAACAAAAGGATCAGCACAGAAACCAAATAGAAAACGGAAGTGGGGTACGTGTCCTACACGTCAACGAAACAAGCGCATAGTACACTGCGCATTACCGCGTGAAATACGGCTTCATGCGGACAACATGCACCACTTCGGAGCGTGGTTGCCGACATGAGGGCTGCACAGTATCCGCTGGAAGAACTTCGTATGTCACGTCCGTGACACAGCGCGGAACTTCGTAAGGTCCAAAGTAATGCGACATTAGTTTTTCAGACAAGCCGGGCCGGCGCACTGGTGTCCACACCCAAACTTGCTATCCAGGTTGGTATGTGACGTGTCGATGACGGAGGTTGCAGCGACGCGTATCCTTGCCCTGCTGTTGCTACTGTTCGGCGTCTGGCGTGAGAAGATGATCATGAGTGCAGCACGGAAGCATGGCATCCAACATCGTCTGGACGTCATGTCCGTAGAGCAGGCAAAATGGCGTAAAACGCGTCGTCTCTTGGATGGCAGTATTGTAGGCATATGGGACGTATGGGAGAATCTCGTCATAGGTCTTGTGCTGGGAGTCTATGTACATTGCAATCATGTCGGCCATCGTTTTATTGAGCCTCTTCGTGAGGCCATTCGTCTGTGGATGATAGGCAGTGGTTTTGCGATGGCTCGTGTGACTGAGCTCAAATACGTCGTGCATAAGTCGTGCTGTAAACGCCGTGCCTCGATCGGTGATGACTTGACGGTGCGCCATGGCGCAACACGATTTGCTGCATAAAAAACTGGGCGATTTCAGATGATGTGCCACGCTTCACCGGCTTGGTTTCCGCATACTATGCCCTGCTGTTGCTACTGTTCGGCGTCTGGCGTGAGAAGATGATCATCAGTGCAGCACGGAAGCATGGCATCCAACATCGTCTGAACGTCATGTCCGTAGAGCAGGCAAAATGGCGTAAAACGTGTGGTCTCTTGGATAGTCGGTAGCGACTATAATCCATTTGTTACCGACCAATGTCAGCGTAAATGGGCCGAGAAGGTCGATGCCGATTTGATCAAACGGCGTCTGGGGAGGCGCAATAGGTTGGAGCAAACCTGCTGGCTTGAGAGGGGGCGCCTTTCGACGTTGGCACTCACGATAGCCTCTGACGTAACGATGAACGGCGTCAACAAGTTTAGGCCAATAATAGGCTTGACGAACTCGGGCGAGTGTGCGTGCAAAGCCCAAGTGGCCAGAGATGGGCTCATCATGACAAGCAAAAAGGATATCGGCACGGAGGTTGGTCGGCACTACGAGGAGGTACGCTCGGTCAACAGTGCTGGAGTTTTGCTTGAATAGAACGCGGAGACAGAAAGCAGACAGGTTCCGAGAAAATTGGCGAGGGATATCAGCAGCTCGACTTTCCAGGTGATCAATGACAAGTCGAAGGTCCGGGTCAGCTCGCTGTCAGGTCATTACGTCTGAAGCACTCACCAGTCCAAGAAAACCGCTCTCGTCGTCCGTGCTCTCATCGACTAAACCGACGGGTGCGTACGACAGGGCGTCAGCATCTTCGTGCTTCTGGCCAGATTTATACACAATGGCGTACTCAAATTCTTGGAGGCGAAGGCTCCATCGTGCTAGGCGCCCTGATGGGTCGCGGAGGTTGGCCAGCCAGCACTAAGAATGATGGTCGATGACCACTTTAAAAGGGCGACTATAGAGGTAAGGCCTAAATTTCATAGTTGTCCACACAACCGCAAGGCATTCCTTTTCCGTAGTGGAATAGTTTGTCTCGACGCGGGAGAGCGTGCGGCTGGCATACGCGATGACCTTTTTGACGCCTGCTTGGTGTTGAACGAGTACAGCGCCGAGGCCGATATTACTGGCGTCGGTGTGGACTTCGGTGTCAGCGTCTTCATGAAAGTGGGCAAGAACAGGGTTCGTTTGCAGTCGTCTGCGCAGCTCCGCAAAAGTCTCTTGTTTCTCGCCGCCCCACACGAACTGTGTATCATCCCGCGTGAGGCGGGTCAGGGGTGCGGCTATCTTGGAAAAGTCGGCGATGAAGCGGCGGTAGTATGCACATAGACCCAGGAAACGTTTCAAACTCCTCTTCGAGGCAGGGACGGGAAAATTGGCGACAGCGGCAGTTTTGTCGGGGTCTGGCCTAACGCCTGCTACACTCGCAAGATGACCAAGAAACTTCAACTCTTTGTAGCCAAAGTGGCACTTCTCGGGTTTGAGCGTCTAGTCAGCTGACCGGAGGGCATCTAATACTGCGCGCAGGTGTTCGAGGTGTTCTTCAAAGGTTTCAGAGAACACGACAACGTCGTAGAGATAGACTGAGCAGATTTGCCATTTGAGGCCGGCCACGTGACCAGCTAATATGTGATATTAGCTGGTCACGTGTTCTTCGATTGTGCATGTATATAAGAAATGGGAACCGACAGCTTCTTTCTACATTCCTTGACAAAGGCCGGACCCCGGCCGAAACGTCGGAATAAAGTGTTGTTTTTTCTACCGTGTGTGACCTACTTTAAGTCTATATATATATATATATATATATATATATATATATATATATATATATATATATATATATATATATATATATATATATATATATATATATATATATATATATATATATATATATATATATATATATATATATATATTACATGACACAGTACCATTCAATGGCATTTAGAGAGCTTAATCTAATTCGTGCTTTAGATGAAAAAAAAATTCCATTCAGCGATCGCTTTGAACCCTGTCGTTGCTTTGTGCTTGCTCTTCCCTGCAATGGATGCCGGAGCTGACGTCAACGAGACATGTAACAACACCTTGTGGGGGTTTTCATGGAACTCTGGCTCCGTGCTCAGAACCGAACGCCCCACCGCTAGCTCTGACCACATCCGTGGCAGGGAAGAATGAAATACTGAGGCAGAGCCACCGGCTGGGCTGTTTATTGGGAGTGCCCAATTTTTATCCTTGGTCATAGCAGCATTCGCGCGCTCTGGCGTCGCGGCGTCGTCTCCCCCGGATGAAGATGCTGTGCATCAATATGAGGGGGAAAGAGGGGCCGCCGGGCGCGCTATGCCAGTTCTCTCGCCCCTGCCCTCTCCGCCACTGCTCCAGGGGAAGGAGGCCAGGAGGGGAAAGATGAGGTATCCCCGTGAGGGAGACAGAGGGGTGTTCGCCGTGTCGTGCGGGCGCGGGGAATCTTAAATTCCCACACCCTCCTCCCTTAATCGTGAGCTCCACCGAGGTGCCGTTTTCCCCTTTGGAGTCGCACGGCTGGTCCTTCAGCAGGTCCATGTATTACAGGAATCAGGGCAGGGGTCGGGACTTGGGTTGTTGGGCTCTGCTCCTGGTGCCGCTGTCAAAGCGAGGAAGGCCACCCCCTATGCCGAGCGGGCCCCGCATGCAGGCCGTACATCCGACTCGTTCTGCTGAAATCCCCGCCGTTGTAGTCACGAGAAAACACAAGGGGGCGAATTATCATGGCTCGCCTACCGGTCATGGGCCGCCAGTACGCCCGTGGTGCGCTGCTCGCCCACGGCTGCGCCGACTTCCCGCAGGTCGTAAATCGGCATCAGACTCCAGCCCGATAGGAGCTCCATACTGTTTTTCTTGAATGCCAATCTCTGTGCTTGACCTCAAACCGAATACGGCCCCTGCATTTGATAGCCCTCCTCGCAGCTGCGGGCAAAGAACAGTGTTCTCTGCAGCTTTTTGATCCGCATCTCAAATTACTTTGCGGGGAATTCTGAGACAGGCTCCAGCGCTGCACCTCTGATATAAAGTGTTTAGCATATAATTCATTAGTCTGTTACGACCTAGAATATACCTGTGATGTCTGGGATCCCTGTATAAAAAGCAAGGTGTGGCGAAGCCCTTCAAGCGGTCATTGTGAACTGCTTTTTTTTCCCTCATCCATGCTTTTTGTAAGACAAAAGAGCAATAAATAATAATTCATTCAAGATATTGGTACGTGGCAAGAAGGCTAGCTCATGAAACAGAACAGGTGATGACTTGCATAAGTGTTCCGGCAAGCACCGACCTTTTCCTTAGACCAACCGTTGCTACAGCTTCGTTTTCTGTCTCTCTGTTGTTGAACGTCGTCTTCTTTAGTTGATGTTCAGGGACACAGGGCATATATATAACATTACCCCCCACGAAAAACACAATCCTGGTGTGTATACTATGTCGGTGAACTACAGCAGGAGTAGTACAGCTTCATTCGGGCGACATGAACGATCTCTGTACGTGGCATAAAGGACTCGTGGCAGATGGACAGGTGTGATCTCGTATGTCACGGAAGTGACTGGCTGTAAAACACGGTAGGATCCTGTGTAGCATGGCAAGGGCTGCTCACACAGCCCAATTCTAGAGCGGGAGTCCAGAGCAAGACGAGAGAGCCAGGAGAGTAGTGGACATCCCAGTGACAAGAACCATGGCGGTGTTTTTGAGTTTTGGGAGAAAGTCAGCCGGCGGCGAGCAGTAATGTGGACGGTGTCAGCTCGGGATATGGCGTCGCGAATATAGGAACTGGCATTAGCAGTGGCAGGCAGTACGCTGTCGAACGGAAGTGAAGGGTTGCAGCGGAATAGAAGATATAAGGGTGAGTAGCCCATTGTATCGTGACGGGCGGAATTATATGCGTACATTACAAATGGCAAAGTAATATCCCAATAACGGTGATCATGTGATACATACATTGACAACATGTCCACGAGCGTGCAGTTGAGGCGTTCGGTGAGGCAATGTTTTCGTGGATGGTAAGCGGTGGTGAAATAGTGCTTAATGGAGCAGTAGCGGAGAATTTCGTCGACTGCTCATGCAAGAAAGCAACGGCCACGGTCAGTGAGCCGCTGGTGTGGAGTGACGGACAGTTGGAACGGTTTCAGTGCGAGGTTCATCAGGTTTGAAATTGGAAGTTTATTTTCATTTCAAGAAGAAATGAGGGACCCGAGACAAAAAGTGAACATTAATTCACTTGACGGCGCTCGGGCCCCAATACATGGCTACAGCGAGGGGTTAGTGATTACAATATCGGTGCATCCAAAATTCAGATTGTGGTTTCAAACAAGAGTTACAAACATCTTCCTTTTCCACATAATTCAGTCTGCGGAAAAGCTTAATATAACTGCACAACATAAAATATCAACAGGGCCAGTGAACACCATCAAAATGAATGCAGCATGAAATCCAGAAAATACAAAAGAACGAAAGAAAACAGCAAAGCATATTTACATCTGTGACAAAAAAAAAATAAATGTATTGTTCTCTTATTAACCTTTTCAATATCAACTTTATTTTGGCGAAGATAATTTAAGAGAGAGGGCAGAAGATATGCGAGCATTTGCTGGCCAAATGTTCTCGCAAAAGGCACAATCCAAGTATCTGTAGAACGTGAAGGGTATGTTCGTGTAAGTGCTCTTAAATTGGCGATGGAAAGTACTGTAGATTCAGAGGTAGCAATGTGCTGTTTGTAGCGAACGGCTAAGTTGTATGAATAGAGATAGGCCACTGGCATTATTCTAAAATTCTTGAAAAGCGGCATGGTATGAGTGTAGTAGTCTGCTCCAGCTATATGGCGGACCGCCTTTTTCTGAAGTACATATAATCGATTTAAATTTGTTTGTGTAGTTTTACCCCATACAAGGAAACTGTAGTTAAGTTGAGACAAGAACAATGAATTGTATATATGAAGCTTAATTTTGGCCGGTAGAAAGAAATGGAATTTTGCTAATATATCTACCACTTTTGACAGGCGTGAAATTGTTTCATTTACGTGCCTATCCCAGGACATATTTTTGTGAAAATAAACACCGAGTGTTTTCCATCAACGATTTCAATAGGAGCATGGCCAAAAATTATACTATTATTTAGAGACATTATTGAAAACGATGACTGTCTTACAGGAAAAAACATTGCTTTTGTTTTGGTTACATTTATTTCTAATGAATTAAGTTTGCTCCATGTGCTTAAATGATTCAACGATTCATTTATGTCGTTTACAAGCTCGTTGTAGTCATTGCTTCGAAATAAGAGTGTTGTGTCATCTGCATATATTATATACTCTGGCCTTACACTAATGTTTACAATATCATTGACACAAAAATTAAATAAGAGGGGCCCCAGGATGCTCCCTTGAGGCACGCCCATAGTAACACGCTTTGAGGAAGAGAGATTTTTGCCTATCTGAACACTTTGTGTACGATGCTCCAGATATGAACGTATTAAGTCTAGGGGCGCACCTCGGATTCCGTATGCTTTTAACTTTTGAGCAATGTCCTATGATTTAAACGATCAAATGCTTTGGAGTAATCAATGCAAATGCCAGCAACTAACTCTTTGTTTTCAAAGCTTCGTAGAATGAATTCTTTTTGTGTTAATAGAGCTAGTTCAATAGATCTGCCTTTACGAAAACCATATTGTGCTAATAAGACAACATTTATCAGCAAATGCAGTAATTCTAGTTTGTATTAATTTTTCTAAAGGCTTAGAAAAAACTGGTAGAATAGATGTTGGATGGTAGTTTGACAAGTTATTTTTATCGCCTCCTTTAAACAGCACTATTACCTTTGATGCCTGCATTTCCCGAGAAAAGGTTCCTGTTGAAAGGACCAAGTTATATATAAACAAAAGCTGCGGTAAGATCAAATCTAAAACGTATATAACCGGCTTGATTTGTATGTCATCAATATCGCAAACCGTACTATTATTCATAGAAATGAATTCTGCATGAATTTCAATCTCATCTGTCGGCTCTAAGTACAAACTATCGCTGTTTCTGTTAATTCCATTTATTGCCTGAGAATGATGTGAACTCGAAACTATGTTGACAAAATGATTGAAAGCTTCCGCCAACTCAACACCAGATACCAGAGAGGCATTTAATGTTAATTCGGAAACGCTGTGATCTGTAAGAGAACGGTTTAAAATCTTGTTTATGTTTTTCCACAAAGCATCCGGTTTAGAGTTGTACTCTGGCTGAAAAAGATTAAAAAGGTATTCTCGCTTCTTATTCCGTATCTCAGCATTGGTTTTCTTTCTATGGCGTTTAAAAATCTTCCAGTCATTTGTGTCTCGTGTGGTTATGAACTTTTTGAACAGTTTATCTTTCCTTTTTATCATCTTAAGGCATTCTTTCGTTATCCAAGGTTTCTTTGATTTGCTAGTCTTTTGCTTAGGGACTAAAGTGAATGATGATAGGTAAGACTTTAAAAATAGAGACAAAAAAGTATTATATGCTTCATCAGACGTTTGCGAGCAATACACTGCATCCCAGTCTGTTTCTGAGATAATAGTGCGAAATTTTTCCAATGTGTTGTCGTTTATATTCTGCATTTTTTTGGCAAACGTCCGGTTTCTTTACCCTCTTTCTAGGGGTCGATCGACTAAATAAAAAAAATTGGCATGTGATCACTGATATGTGAGGCGAGAACGCCGACGGTAGTATCTTGTATGGCTTGGTTGGTTATAAACAGGTCTATCAAAGTACTACTGTTTGGTTTTACACATGTAGCAGATTTAATTATGTTGTTGAAGCCATGTGAGTCCAGGAGTGTTTCAAAATTGTGTTGTAGTGTAGATGGATTTAACAGGTCAATATTAAGATCACTTCCGAGGATAAGCACGAGCTTATTTTCGTTTACATAATTTAGTATCTTATCGATGAGAACGAGAAAATTTGACACATTGCCCCCAGGAGGACGATACATCACTACAAACAGATATTTTTGACATATCACAGCAAGGCACTCTGTACATGGCGTTATAAAAGAAAATTCTTCAAGCAATTCGCATTGAAGTGACTATTTTACATGCATAAGGACACCACCACCACGTTTGGTCGCTCAATTTAAAAAGAATGTGCTATATACTGCATCCTTCATGGCGTCACAAACAGATGTAAACCATGTTTCGGTTAGCATTATGACGTGAAGCTGAAATCTGAAAGTGTTTAGAGCCCTTAATTGATCTTCTTTATTTCGTGCCGACTGTATATTCAAGTGAAAACACGTAAGACTGTTCAGATCATAGTGGAGAGAGATAGAGTTTAAGTCTACAGGTTTTATCGCCATTTCAGGATGCAGAAACACAGCAGGAGGTCAGGCATACCTTCTTTAGGCAATCTTATCTGTATCACGCTCACACTGCACATGAAGCACGCTTGATTTCTCTTCTTTACGAGCGAAGATTCTGCCATCCCTCACCCACACATACTTCCAGTCGCAAGCCTTTTTCTTTTCAACAGTTTTACCCAGTAGCAGCTTTAGTGCTGGGCAGGGGTGCTCGTTTATGAAAATGGGGTACTCACTCGGTGAATGTCCAAGGTCAGCCATTGAGAGTCGTGTTATTTCAGCTTTCTGAAGCAACAGGTTGCGTTGTGAACGGCTTTTTAGTTTTAGAACAATATTTGGACAAGATGAGCTGTTACGAGCCTTTACTCTATGGCAAACATCAATGTCTTCAGGTGTTATTCTAGTAATTCTGCGAATGTAAGGAATTTACGGCGCTGCAACGGAGCACCAGACCAAGAGGACCAGCGTGGCAGGCTTCTAGAACCGAACAGCCCGTGCCGTGCTTGCTCACTGAGCACGTGTCGTTCAACCTTATTTTCTTCTTTTGCTGGCTGTGAACACCGATCTTAGCACCTCCGCTTTACAGCGGCGGCAGGGATGAGGGTGCCTGAGCGGCAAGCACGCCAATAAATAAGACAGCAACATCCGAGGAGAGCTTCGAGGGTTGTCTCCATATATTTGGGTTTAAGGTGATCCAGGGAGACTACCTCTTCACGACCATCCAGCAGGATAGTCGCTGAATTTGCTTTCTTATTGAGGACGCGGTACGGGCCATCATAGGGGGGTGCTAAGAGGCGCCTTTACAGTGTCTCACCTTAGGAAAACATGCGTCGAGGACGTAAGGTATGGGTGCACAAAGATCTGACGGTCAGATGATCGAGGTGGGGCTGGGTTTAGGTGTTGAATGCAGTCCCGAAGGCGTTGAAGGTACTGCAGGGGCTGGGGCGAGGAAGCCGAAGGAACGAACAAGTCTTCGAGATGACTTCAGCCACCGAACAGCCAAGGTTGCGACGAAAAACGGTGCGTAGGCCAAGAAAAACCATAGGAAGGTGGCCAGCCCAGTGCTCGCGATCCAGGTGAGCAATGAGGGCAGTCTTGAGCTGACGATGGAGCCGCTCAACCATTGCTGTGGTGCGGCAGTGTTTAGTGCCGATCAGACGGGTAAGGGAAGTGAAGAGGATGCATTCAAACTGGCGGCCGCGCTCCGTGGTAACAGCCAAAGTGGGAAATCCATGCTGAAACGAAGGCTTTGGCAACTGTTTTCGCAGTAATGTCCAGAATGGGCACTGCCTCGAGCCAACGAACGAAGCGGTCAATCATCATCAGAATGTGCTGGCAGCCATTGATGGAGGTGGCGGTCGAACAAAGTTAAGGTGAACGTGGTCAGAGCAACAACCAGGTGGCAGGAAAGACTGGGGCGGAGTCTTTGTATAGTGAGTCATTTTGACGGACTGGCAAGCAAGGCACGGGCGAGCCCACTGGCGAACGTCTAATGTTTGGCCAGACATACCTCTGGGTAATGCTGGGATGGCAGATGTCATGAAGTGGATGGAAAATGGCAGGATGAAAGACCTCCGGGATGGATGGACGCGGTAGAGCCGATGACAAGTCGTACCAGAGCAATCCGGTCACAAGCGGATGAGGCACGAGCTGCAGACGGAGGGCACGGGGGTGGTCACGCAGGGCTTGAAGCTCAGGGTCTTTGTTATTTTGTTAAAAATTTAGAAATTTCATCCTTTTGTACCTTTCTTCTGTGGCTTATACCTAAACAAAATTAACGCTAAGTTGGTTTAATTTGCTGCATTCAAAAGTGCAATGTATTTTATATGTAGAAAAAATTTTGATATTTATGCATCAAAACAATTATTGTTTGCAAATATTTCTGTGGGGCTAGGTTATGCTACCTCTTGCAAATGCAAAATGGTGGCCACAGGTGGAAAAATATTTTTTCCTCGAAAGCAAGGGATAAAGTTCGTCATAGTAGCACAATGATTTATTTAAATTGAAATTGAAAATACACAGCCTTGATCTGTTGACAAGAATGATCTGGGAAGGTATTCAAGTGCAGCTAGCTTTTAAGTGATAGCTTATAAAGCTCGTTTGGTTGAAACGCCATCGGCGTCATGATAGTAGTTGTCGGCACCACGTGTCTGAAAGAACTGGGGCTGTGTAAAAAAAATTGTATCATGGTAATTTTTGTTCTGTTGAATGATTGGAGTGTTATAGGCAATCACGAGTTAATGAAATCACTGTATTTAATTTATAATTTTATGTAATAAGATATGAAAAAGTTGAGAAAAGAAGGTTCAAAGGTGTCAAAATGGTCAGAATTAAAAGCAACTGCTTCATGATGCTAATTAAAAATATTTAGTGCGTAACCGATCATTATTTATCTGAAATAATTGAAAAAAGAGATTTTGACGTGTTCCAAAACTCCAAAACATGATGTTTTTCCATGATTTTTGATGCCTTGGTATTTTGCCATAAAATTTAGCGAAAAATGATTTTTGCCTAACATTAATTGTATTGGGCCATTAATTGCGCCAGGTACAAGAAATGCGGTTCGATGCAATTTGATTAGGTGACTGTGAGAAGTGCAGCAGGGTCTATAGCATGTTGTGCTATATACCTTTTCACGAGCCTCGGCGAAACCAGTTTGACTGGGCTGTGGGGCTGCTTTTGGGAGAGACAATTCTCAACTTTTCCTGTGCTAGCAGCACAGCCCAGTATTCAATATGGCAACACCTACGACCACTTTTCGAAAAGGTCTATAGACCAGAACAAGGAGGGTAAATTGAACACTGCCATTTTGAGGGCGTTCTAGCACCATCTATAGCTGCCGCAGCGAAACTATATGGCTCTGGACTGTCAAACGAGGCAGCCGTGGGTGTCTAGCTCTTGCGCTTCTGTGTTTCTTTGAAGTTTTCACAACTGGTTGCTGATAAAATTGTCAAACGTTAATTTCCGCCTCACAGCAAGACTATTCTTTACATCTTGCGAGGGCAGAGGCAAGTACAGTGTCCACAAGTGAAGCGAGTGGTTCCGATAAGCGCATGGTACCGTTGCATGCAGGCATGCTATGGTTGTGACTTTTCTGATTTGATTTGCACCCCCAAGTAATGTCCCATCTACCAGCAAAACCTTTGCAGTCCGCAATATGTTTTACCTTTACGTGGTGACTGCAAAAAATCTTGCCAGCCCACACCTCACAAAACAGACCGCATGCCGCTACTGCGAGTGAATGCTTCTCATATTGGCGATGATTCTCCGGTGTCTCTTTATTTTTTTTTCTTTCCAGCAGGGTTGAAGAAGGAATCAACAGCACATCAACCAAGCAGGAGATATCAAGAAGTCTTATTTTTGTGACTGATTGGCGTTGCTTATCATGGGTGTTAAAAAAAAAGGCACTTCCTTGCTGAAATGAAAACGGAGGCATCAGGGAATCAGAGAAAATGAGACATATTTACTCGCACTTGCGGCATGCCACCTGTTAGTGCGGTGCGGACTGCAACATATTTTTGCAGACACCACGCGAGGGTAAGATACATTGCGTACTGCAAGGGATTCGGTAATATGTGGCATATCATTGGGCGTGCAAATAAAAGTGGAAAAGTCACAACCATACTATTTTTCGCATAGAAAGGTACCATGCCCTTAACCGAACCACTCGCTTCACTTGTGGACGCTGTGCTTGCCTCTGCCATTGCGAGATGTGCAGAACAGCCTTGCCATGAGGCAGAAATGCGTTTTAGACGATTTTGTGAGCAACAAGTTGCGAAAACTTCAAAGAAACGAAAAGGCGTAAGCGCTACGAATACCCATGGCCACCTCGTTTGGTAGTGCAGAGCAGTCATTTCACTGCAGCACCTCTAGATCGCCTTACAGCGCCATCAATATGGTGGCGATCAATTTACCCTCCGTGTTCTGGTCTATAGGGGCCGTCATAGTCTAAACGATGGCAACACACCGGTGGTGGAGGTACAATGGACCTTGACTAGGCCTAGCTAACACATATAAAATTTTAATAAACGAGAAAAGCAAGCATAAGAATTTTTTTTTATCTCAAGTTATTCTAAAACGAGTCGCAAACGACAGGGAGGAATTAATTACGAGAAAAATGTTTTGTGCATATGACAGCAACTTCTCCCAGCCTTTTGAATCGCCGGTGGTGAGAGAAGTGAGGGCAAGGAGCGAAGCAATCGCCACAGACTACCACAAGCTGTTGAGGAAACTTTTCTGGTTACAAAGAACTACACGAGTTGTTCCACCAGTTCTGCTGTGAAAACGAGTGTGTACTTCACTATAGAATCGTTGTTAACAACAAACCTGTCAAGTCTACATCAGACAAAAGCATACTTGAAGCATTATGGGGGTGATGCCATGACGGTGTCAATTGCGAGAAATGATTTCAAGAGTGTTGGAAGGGCATAGAAAGCCTGTTGCCGACGTGTAGCCCCAGTGTTACTTAAAAGAAAACATGAGTCACTGGGAGACAACCATGAAGTAAAGAAGCTTAAGGAAGAAAAGGCTGCCCTTCAGTGCCATCTATCCTACCTGAAGGTACTATTGAGCAGTGCCCAGGAATTTATCAGCACAGCTGTGGGGTCAAAAAGGTTGTGAAGAAGATAGCGAGTGGCGATGTGCAGCTCGTTTATTTCAATTCCAAGGTAGTGGTCGTGCTTGAGCGTGGACATGTCTAAAGCTGTCAAGTCAGAATAGGCAAAAGCTTTTAGTCAGCTGTGTTACTTTAAACATCTTTACATGTTGAGATATGTGCATAGGTAGTACAGCATTGAATGTTGAATAAAAAGTAATCAAATTGGATTTTTCTGTATATGAGGAAAAAAATTGCTGTTATTAAAAGTGTTGACCTTAGAAACATGTTCCAAAGCATAATTTGAGTGCTCCAAAGTGGCATTACCACTGCTCCCTGAGCTGTTCCAAAATGCTCGAGCCTGCTTCCACCCGTGTACCTATTAAGGCGAAAGTCTTCAATGGCTCATACTGTTGTTGTTTGTTCGTCCGGTCACACATAGCTGTCAATACAATGACGTCATCACCCAAAACCGAAAGTAACGTCATCAGAAAAATTAAAATCCGATCTCCACCAGGAATCGAATCTTCATCCCTCGGATCCCCTGCCAAGCGCCTTAACCTACTGCACCATGCCCGGAATCGTGAAACACACATCATAATTCTTCTTGTCTACTGTGAGGATGATAGTAGCAATAACAATGATGCTGCAATTAGTGATAATGAAAATGAAGGAATTAGCAATGACAATGCAATTAGTTGGTAATGATAATCAGAGCAAATGTGATGCACCTTGTGCACCAACAACACTCGGGCTGTCGCATTTCTGCAGTGTAGATTCCACAGTGCTCTCGGAATTTTTGTAAACTGCTGTTCTTATCTGAGGCTATTGACAATTACCTTAGGCTTTCACATATTATTTTTAGGCCTATGTTTTTGCTTTGCTTGCCTAGGTCATTAAGCATTCTTTGTAATTTGTCTGCTGAGTTAATTAACAAGGCAATGTATTGTATCAGCCCTTATCCATAATTGTTCCTACTCCAGGTCTCTGAATACTTCCTCTAAGCAAGTGGCAAATAGTACTTGGGAGATCGTGTCCGCTTGCCCAGCGCCTTTCTTTATGGGAATTTTATTACTTTCTTTATAGAGGACTATAGTTGCTATGCAGCCACTATTGATACCTTCCAATACTTTCACATACGGCTCATATACACCCTTAGGCAATGACTGCTGACGTTTCGACTGAGTCAAGTGCTTATTCTAATCAACGAATGCTATTTATAGAGGCTGGTTATATCCCGAACATCCTTCTATCACCTCGTTGATAGCATGAATATGATCGATTGTAGAGTACCCTGTCCGAAAACCTGTCTGATCTTTTGGTTGATTAAAGTCCAAGGTTGCCCCGATTCTGTATTTGATCCCGGATATATCAAATGCACATATATGATATTCCTATATCGAACTCTCAAAATATCCCCCTGAAAATCCCACATTAAAGTTTAACAGCGTTGTTAATGTCCATCGAATTGCGCGTCGTGCCCTGCAAATGATTGTTTTAACAGCTCACCGGCGATCATTTTTCATGGATGGAGCCGGGTTGTGCAGTCATGGCAGCTGCTGCCTGCCAAGATTTCCGGCGCCTGCGAAGCGGCATTTGGAAGTGTGCCCAATGTACTCTCCTTTTCGACACTAGGTAACAGGTGACATTCAGTGCGTGTGTACGTCTTGCGGATCATCACTTGGTGAGCAGTGTGTTGCCGGCAGGCAACGCACCGCTGCCATACATGTACCATATTCACGCTTCTGGGTTATAGAGAGCCTCATCTGTTGGCATGCTATATATATGAAATTGCCTATGTATCTAACTATTTCGTGATCCCCTTAAAGTTCAATATATATAACTGTAGTAGCAATGACCTTAAATTCCATATATGCAACAGGTAGTATGTTGATTGGTCTGTAATTTTTCAAGTCCTTAACATCCACTTTCTGAAGGATTAAAATAATGTCAGCATTCTTCCAAAACTCCGGTGACAATGTCCAGACATTGCATGTGCAGGGTGGCCATTTTTAAAGCACAATATCCCCACCGTCCTTCAACAAATCTGCAGTTACCTGAGCCTCCCCAGCTGCTTTCCCCCTTTTCATAGCTTCTAAAGCTTTATTAATCTCTTCCTTTGTCACTAACGGAACGTCTGATTGCTCTTCACTATTGCTAATCTCATTATCAGCCTAGTTACGAGGCTACTGCACAGATCAGTGTAGAACTCCTCGGCTACCTTGACATGCATACATCGGATTTTCACCTACTTAATTTCCTCTTCACCTCATTCAGGCTAGCATTGTTTTTTAGAGCATGCTCGATTCTCTCCGTAATATACTTCCTTGCATCGAGCACATTATATTCACTGATTACCTTTAACATCTCTGCCAGTTCTATCCTGACCATTGGAATGGAGGTTTTCACTCCGTGCCATTTCATAATCAGATATTTCGTCTACTTAGTTTACTGATAGCCTGTCTAATTATCCTACAGCTTACCTCTGCCATGCACTCACTATCAATGGCTCTGAAATTATCGCTCATTGCTTCCAGACTAAGATCGCCTTCGTCGCTTAAAGCTGAATATCTATTCTGTTCAGAGATCCTGAATTCGTACACCTTCCCTCGTGTGGCAAACCTTATTCATTCCCTCCCAAGTGTAGCTTGCTGCCGGGCTAGTTGATGATTCATGAAGTTTTAGCGCAAAAATAAAGAGCGGACGAAGAAGGCCATATAAAATGATTGACTAACGCTAGTCAATCGCCTTATGTGTTCTTCTTCATCCATTGTTCTTTATTTTTGCGCTACATTCTTGACTTCGTGTAGCAAGGGGCAGCAGAAAATGAAGTGTGTGAATGAGATGAAGTTTTCAAGGATTAGGTCGCCACAGCTGGCTAAACATTAAGATAGGCATGTAGGGACCTTGACGTCGATAGTGGGACCTGGCCATTTTCAATTGGTTCAATGACCAAGATAAATAGGATTGGCTTACCTTTTACAAGCGTGTAAGCGTCCAGAACCAGGGAGACGACACTGTGAAGCTGAACAACGTGGCGTTTTACGTGACAGGCATTGCCAGTTTGTAGAACAGAAACCACAAAGCAAACTTCACCACCTAGTCTGCTTTTAAATGCGCCTTTTCTGAGACCTTTGGCCGCCTTTGCATACAAAAGCTGTGTTCCAAACAGTACTTGTGAGCCTAAACCCAGTTGCAAGGGTCCTTCACCAGTTATACTGAAGACATTGTGAACCTGTGTACACATCTAGAAGTCTCCAGTCAGAGATGGATCGGATAAAGCACATTCTCAAAAGCATCGAGGCTGACGCAGTCCAGATTTTGTTGTCCGAAACCCTATCACTGTTGCCAATATATTCATGCTTTGCCAGAGCTACAAGCTCCGCAAAGCAGCGCATTCTGGTTCAGCTACCTTCTGTGCACTTTGAATCACTTTCCAGCTTAGTTCCGCCAGCAGCTTGCTGCTGGACCAGTTTAGAGACTGCGATTGGGGAGATGACATAACAGCTACTCCTAATTAAGGACATTTGGGGATCTCCATCTAGCCTGGCTATGACCCTTCAGGCTGATTTGCGAGCAAGTGACTGAAGTGCTGCCATTCATTCATCTGCAGGTTCCTGCTGCAATAACGCTCATGTATGTCAGATCTGTAACGCAACGTCAGATCTGGTCAGACATGTTTATCCCGTTCCGCCTTCCACTGTAGCCTGCCGCCTTCATTCCCACGTAGCCGTCCCCTCTTTGTGTGGACTCCTGGTGCATATATGACAACCTTCTTATTTGTTATGTGTGCAGAGCTTCTGGTCACATTGTGCGTCATTGTCGCCACCTGCAGATGTGCCTGCCTTTACGCGCCCCTGAGCCCTGGCCACATCTGTCCTGCAGACAACTTTGACACCTCCACTCACCACCTGCCTGCTCGCCTCCATCCTCATAATGCCACTCGGTTTCTTTGCTGCATCTTTGCCCGAGGAAAACTAGTTACTGCCTGAGGCAAGAACTACGAATATGTCAACAAATGTAGGGCCTCGTATTGTTCCTACAAATGTACTTGAAGCGGTGGAGGGCCGTTCCTTGTTGATACTTGTGCTACTGTATCTGTGATGCGTAGGAAACTGCACAAGCTAATAAAAGTGAGGACATAATTATCTGATCTTTCGCTTCTCACACCGTAATGCGCAGTGTCTTTCGCCTTTGACCGCCTGCACAGCCGGGGTCACCATTCACAGCTCATTATGTACCATCGAATTTGTTCTCTCGTCGTGCTCCTGTGACACCATTTCAGGTTCTGACTTTCTCTCTGACCATGGCACTATCATCATCATCATATGCGTTAATGCCTAATTAGAACTTCTGCCGTGCAGTTTGATGATTTGTCTCCCACTTTGAGCAAACTGGCTGTGGCTGCCGATATTCAGCTGCCTGCATGCTCATCTTCCTCCTTACAAGAGAATTAAAGGAGACATTTATCTAGCAGTGGGTGTAGTCAGGCTGGTTATGATGATGATGATGAGGAACCTGTCCGGCTATGCTCTTGCCATTTTTTTTCTTTGCTGTTGCACACTATTGCATCCTCTTCTACATAAAAAAAGTGCAAGACACCCCTACATAAAAACGCACACAATATCCATGGAAACCTACTTGTTGTGAAATGCTTGTCATTGTTGCATGGCTAGTGTTTTGTACTTGCCAATGTGCAGAAAGTGCTGAGAATTATTTTCATCAAGTTACACTAGCTTCATTTTTTATTTATCGATTTAATTATACTTACTATCGATCCAACCTGGACGAAGATAGGAGTGGACACAATGTCAAACTTGGAATAGCGCACCCATTTCGTATCTAAAAAAGAAAAACAACTTTACAAAAAAAATTTAAAATGGACACAGCTCAGTTCTATGGTGCAGCTAGGAAGTTGTATGATGCTTCATTTCTTTCTTTTCTGACATGATGGGAAATTTTACTGAAGAGCCAAAATTTTTTGGGGGAAGCAGTTTCAGATAACAGAAATAAGCAGTTGGTCATATATGTGCTTGGTAGAAGAACATAGCTGCTATCCTGCGAGCATAAAACTGTGCGGCTTGTGTGAGTTCCTAACATTTTTTTAGCCGCCCCAATGTTTTTGAAATAGGGGTTTGTTTCTAACTAGACACGCAAGTTTTTAGACATTTATTGACAGATGAACATAACGCATGCCTGCAAGACCTGAAAGGCACTGTGTTCTGTTGTGCCTGAGTGCGTATTTAGGAAATATGGTAAGTGCTGTACATGCCCTCTCATTTTGGAGATGTAAATTCGGGGGCTAACCGGATGGGTAGTACGGACCTTGTAATACGTGTAAACGTGGTGAGTACACTGAATTCTCATTTGAGGCGGAAAAAGATTGCTAGATCAAAGCAGTGCATCATTACTGTTGCATTTCATATTGCTTCCCCATAGTGGCGGCAAGTTTTAGATGCATAGCTGCGGATGTCCTGCTGATGATAGGAAAGGTGCTTGCATTACAGACCATATTTTGCAAACATTTTATAAGCAATGAGTTCACCCCAGAAGGAAAGAAGCATTGTAGTATAAGATTATTTCGATTTCAGTTTCTATAGGCTCTCCAAGAGCATTATGTGCCTTTATTTGGACAAATGCTGCATCATTGGTCATTCACTCCTCGTTCATATCCATACAGGTGCATAACCTGCAGGATTTTCATCCTTCTACATAGTGTATGGGCGCTCATGTATGAAGGAAAAAATAAGAGCGCGAGACAAAACAAACTATCGCTTGTTTCTATGCTTGGACCGCTTTGTTTAATGCACTTATAAAATATCTGTATAGCATGAGTCACTGTAAAAAGTAAAAAAAAAATCACGAGCGAGTTGTGCTTTAGTTGATGCCAGTAGTTAGGCTGCTTGCTGTCAGTTGAACACATCAACAAAACTGCCAGGCTCAAATCAGCCACTTGTTTTCCAACATGTCAATCCAGTTGGATTCGTAATGGGACTGCTCAGCGTCAGTGTATTCTTCCTTTTGGGCTCGGCAAAGTATTTTCATAGTCACTTCTATTTGTGCTTGGAATATTGCTTGCGAGAAGAAAAAGGAGCAAGGGAATATCTTCACATTTGCACTGGTTCCTCACAGGTCTGCGCGGATGTGCCTTGCTATCGCTGCTACATGTCGTGAGTCAAATGTCTCGATGGAGCAAAGGAGCCCTTGCGAGGTCTATCTGCGCAAACATGCGCTCGTTTAAAATAAGTATTTCAAATAGGGCGCCGAATCTGAATTTGCGAGCGGTGCAGGTGGCGGCCCTTCAGACATTGTAACGAATCATTTTTTTTTCTCTTTAGGATGGAGCATACTCAGCTTTCTCATCAAGAATACAGTTCTAAATGTTGAAGTCATGTTGTTAGATGTCATTCAGAAGGGAACTTTTTTTTGTAACTGATATTTTCCATGAAGTTGTAATTGTTGTAATTTCTAGTGGTGGCGCTGCATTCGCTTTTGCATTTTTCTTAATGGCGGCGTGCTTGAAGCATTTAACGTTCGGCGTTAGAGGCAGAAATATGTGCTGTTATTATGCTGTTACATTTCCTCTTTACCGCCGTGGTTGTCATATGCTTTCCCAGTTTTTATAAGTCGGCAACCAGACCCTTAAACGCTGTGTTAAAACATTGTTGTCGTACACTTGCAACGTCGGCGAACCGAGACCACCGATACGCGCAATTCACCTCATCTTGGTAAGTTCGCTCCTATTTGAAATGTCCGTGCATCGGAAACGAGCTTAGGAGGCTACAATGATTTCAGCGGCTTCTGCGAGGTTAAAATGGTTCAGTGCCATTTATAATGTCAATGCGTGGCGGCAAGTACAGAACTTGGCCGAGCGCACTAAAAGCATGTTCGGAATGTATCGGCAGGAAGAAAGTAATTTATTGTTTCCGATGTAAAAAGTGCCAGTTATTCTCTGAAAGACGACAGGACCATACAGAAACGTGCACGTAAGATTTGAAGTGATCGATGGTGTGATCAGCTTCAATTGCGCTTAATTTTCTTTAGTTTGCCTTCTTTGGCATGTCCCTCTTTGCATCTGTGCCCAACCTGAAGCACGGATTTTTTGTCAGTTGTGTTTGTTTTTAATTCGCGTCTTTAGCTCTAGACTTTCGCCTATGTACTTCGAAAAACAGCAAAAAAAAAAAAAATCTCCGTGTCATAGCGTGTCCATGTCACTCTCTTACCAACAATCTTTCTTTGCGCTGTTCAGCTGACTTGAAGGGGAACAGCGCACCAGGTTGCTTGAGCCGAATTTTTATTTCGGTTTTGCGGGTTCAAAAAGTTTGCTCCATAAAAATCCAAACTGCTGCAAACTGTAGTACTGTACGCATGACCGTTCCGAGACCCACACATATTACTGCCGCTAAAGCCGGCCGCAATTGCTTTCTCATTACTACATTGCCGGAGTGAAATAGATTGTTTACTAGGTGGAGGGTTTTTGCTGTGGCAAAAGCCTATTTCTTTACTTCACATACTTTACCACAAGAATCAATCTATTTTGCAGCCCTTATCTTTCCTGTACTGCTTCAGCCTTGAAAAGAACAAAGTACATAAAAAAAAGTTCTGTTGGCAGATAAAGATATGTATTCTGTGGCAAGTTCATGAACAAAAACAAAATGGTAATACACCCCAAGAAACTGAAGCTCCTTCTTGTCTAGAAGCAGCTGTGTCTGCAAAAATCTTTCGATGAGCTGCCTATCAACATTACTAGAATAAACTCGTTTGTTATAGAAATGCCTTGTGTCACGAAATCGGCGCACATTTTCATCAAGCCGGCACGGCGCGAGGCCCGCGCGGCGTCGCGTGGAAAGCTCGAGAAAAACCTCCATCCCCGCGCGAGAGAGCGCGTAGCCTTTTACGCGTCGCCGTCGCCCTCTTTCCCATCACCCGGCGATGACGCGGACTGATCAGTCTGGAATACACCAGAAAAATCGAGAATCTTCTATGGGACCTGGCCAATGACGACGCGCGGCTCGACGGGAGGAGGAGAGAGCGCTATAACCAGCGAAGCTAAGTGTGTGCGCGCTAGCTTTGGCGCGTGCTAACAGACAGACGAGGCGCGCCCTATTTAAAGAGACCGCGCCGCTTGTTCAGTCAGTCAGTCAGTCAGTGGTTGCGACGTGTTCGTCAGTGCTTCGGCTGGACTCCCGGGAATCACCCACTGCTGGCAAGCCCACGGACCTGCAAGGGTGCGGCGCTCGTCTTGTATGGCGGCCACATCGTGACTCTTGAGGCGTCGGACTGCAACAGTGCCCGGTGAACAATTCGGTGTTTGTTTATGTAACTCTCTCGTGTTTCATCTGTGTTGTAAAGCCTCTATGTTATTGAATACCTCTGTAGTTGCATGCTTAGCGTTTGTTATTCTGTGAACCTCTCGTCTGTGCAATTTTAGTGTTTGTGTATTCCTTTGTATCGTCTCTTGCTGTGCATAAATTGTGTTTTGTTAGTTACTTCTGACTCCGAACCTTACTCTGGCTTGAACCGGCGACAGCTGGGCACCAAACGGCCACCCCCTTCTGTCACTACAAGGTAGTTGAATTCCGGCTGAGCTTTGCCACGCAGGTCGAGGGCATCTCCTTTGCGACCGGAGCAGCTACCCCCACTCACTCCAAGGGTGTCTGGGAGTGTGCGCACCGTTAAGGGCGCATCGTTAATAATACTCCCCTAATTATTAACGGGTGACACCTTGATACAAGACTTTGTGTGGATTGTGGCCCATGCAGCTTTCACTTCAGGAGCCTTGCTCTTTGCAGGTCACAAGAACACTGGTGGAAAGATGGCTGCCTTTCACTTGTAGCTGTTATCAATCGGAACTGTTTCAATTCATCTTGTAAGTATACAGTTCAAAATCTACAAAATGTTTCCTGCATGGTAAGCAAATGATAGTAGCTTAATGACTGAAATAATAAAGATAATTTTATTTCAAGTGTGTTGTCCACAAATTTTTTTTATTGATGAAATGCTCTGACCAAAAAACGGTTGGTTTGTTCAACTGAGGAGAAAATTCTGGCTGAGCTACATGCGTTACAGCAATATGATTAGCAGCAGGTGCACTGCTCATCTCAGGCAGAGTGCTGAATTATGAGACGTGTATCAAATAAAGCAGTACCACGCATTAGCTGCTGGATCAGTCAAATGTATACTTAGTGGAAACACTTAAGATAAAGTAGACTTCAAATAAAGGCTAATTACTCATTAGCACCCACATAAGTGCAGCCATACAGGTGAAAAGGAAAGCTATATAAGTTTTCGAGAAGCTTCAGTAGTGAAAAATTTGACGTGGTCCAAGGAGTGAACCCTTGACGGTTGCTCATGTGGGGCAGTTTGTCTACCAACTCATCTAACCAGGACAACCAGTGGATGGTGGGGCTAGGCTGAATTTATCAACAACGCACAAGACTATAACTTATGCTTCGATCCGATCGACACCAAAAAGGCCTTCAAGAACTGGCCCTTTATGTCTGACGGTGCACAGTGCACAGCTTCACGGCACTAGTGCTGCACTATTGTTACTAAGGACCTTGCACTTGAATGTGCCCGTCGAACCTGTAAAGGGTAAAATATGTAACAATATGTACTAAATTCGATTATGGTGTAAATGAAAAAAATGTCTCATTTAGTATAGATCGAGCACTACAGTATCCAAGAATCGAGGATTTATTTTAATTTGGCACTGAAATTGCATAAAAACGACTGAAGGGATCTCTTGCGGTGAAACACTGTAGTAATGAATAGCTCGTTCGTTGCCAATCTTCGGAGCGGCTGAAGCCTCTCCAAACGTGGCCATCCGGCAGTGAAGAAGCAGTAGACGATGATCAGATGATGGTCAAAAGGAGAATTATATTTACTGAAGAAAAATAGTATACATTGGCAAACTGTAAATTACAGTAACAAGAGTCACACAGACAACTCTAACTTAAAACAAAATAGACTCTCACACAGAGAAGTCACTCTACAAGCCCTTACTTTTCTACCGAGCATTTCGGTTAAAGCCTAGGGACTGTAAATACGTGCTAAGCACGGAGCCTCAATCTTGACTGCCAAACGTGGTCCGAGGACCGCTTTTTGATGACAAACATCAACAAAGACCCGAGGGCGGTCACCTTCGGTGATCCGGCCCGAAAATAAAGCAGCCAATCAAATTATTGAAAAACATGCCCCAACCTCCGTGGGTTGGGAATAATCTTGGACCCAGGTCCTTAATTACGCCAAATAAAAATACAACATTCAAAACACACACTCTCTCCACTCGTTGGTCCCTAAACCCTTTCACAAGGCGCCTGTCTTTCCCTCCCCTCCTCAGCGTGTTTGCGACGCGACCTTGCAGCTGACGCCTTTGTGAAAGAAACGCCGCGGGGGATATGGAGACTAGGCCACCCAGCCGTCCCGTTCGAGTAAAGGGGGGGGGGGGCACTGTCCCAGAACAGTGTACAGCCACCGTTGCTCGTATCCGATGTCTGGCGGCACAGCGGGAGACCGCTGGGCTGATTCCCTACTTGGGAGGGCCAAGGGCCGCCTTCTGCGGGACATTTAGTGAGCGCTTGTGGCAGTGCCAAAGGCTTCATTAACGGCGTCTCCCTGCACCCATGCTTGGCGCCACGGCGGGAGATCGCCGGACGAGCCGGCCGTAAAGTGGTTCGCAGAAGCGTGTCGCTGTTGTTCCCGGCTAATAAGGATGCGTCTGCCGTTCGCTTCTTGGCGACGCCTCGGGGCGAAGGGACGAAACAAACCAAGCCTCGCGCGCGCCCGCGCCCAAGAAGAGGCGAGAAAAGGAGAAACAACAACAGCGCTCGCTCCTTGGCCTCGGCGCGTGGTGGGTTCGACCGCCAGCTCGACTCCACGTGCGAGTCGAGTCGCTTTTCACTGCGGCCTTACAACTGTCATCATCCCTGTAACCACATCTCGGGAAAATGTCAATGATTTTTTTAATTGCACATGTTCTCTGTTCTTTGACAAGCGCTCGCCTTGTTTTATTGTATCGTTACATCCATGATCTCACTGTCAATAAAAAATTTGGAAGTCACCATCATGCTTGACATAGCCGAATTAGCCTGAACGTCTGTTTTCGTCCAAATCGAACGAAGTCAAATTTTCAGGGTGGTTTGAACCAAATTTGGGAATCATCATCGTGTTTGCCATAGCCAAATTTTGTCAATGGGACAGCTCCATAAAAGCTCCGTCCGAGTTGGCTGACAGTGGCATTGGCTGCTCACTTTGAAACGGCGGGTGTGTATGCTTCATTGATTCGAAATAAAAACAAAAAAGAAGTCAGGCTTTCCGGATTTTCAGCGCGGGCGGAAGCTGCATACTCATCAAGAGGATTCTGTCATCTTTCATGCAAGATAAAACCTGAATTCGGATAATTCAGACTTTAGTAGAGCAAGACCGCAGTCATATGGTATTTTCTTTTTCTTTCATATTTGCGCACTTTGTTTAAATGCTGGAAAAAACAATCATGCAGGAAGTACATTAGTAGAAAAAACTGGGTCATTTGTACTTGAACCCCCTCTAGAACTTAATGAAGGGTACTTGGGCCTAAACTGAATGTAAAATAGAATTAATCTCAGCTAATTAACCAATTACATAAAATGCAATAAAACGGCATGTGTGAGGTCATGAAATAACCCTCTGTAAGCTTGTCATGAATAGCTAACAAAAGAATAAAAAACAAATTATGAATAACCAAATTTATTGCTATACACAACAGCACTTGCAGTCTTAAAATGTGAAAGTGCTCAGAAAGACAAGGACGAGAGAGGTGGACAGGACAAACGCTTTTGTCTCGTCCAC